>NW_028321906.1:4800000-6170000 GCF_036245765.1 Copidosoma floridanum | reverse complement strand
TATTATATACCTATTACAGAGGGTTACCGTGTAATATATTACGGGTGCACCGTGAAATAGACGCGGATTTTTGTTTTGTTTGGTCGTATACGGTGTGTCCGTATGGGTGCATATGGCTCGCCGCCGAAATTGCTTAGCCACCGTGACTTTTCTCCATTTACGACCCGAACGTTAAAGAACGCGCACGTGGGCTCTTTTTTTTTCTCCTCTATTATTTCTAAAAAAAAAAAAAAGCGTAAGGGAGATGGATGCTGTTGAAAGTTTTTGAAGAGCTCGTGTTTCTTACGGGCTGGCGTTAGGTGAGTGCATGATTTTCAGGTGTTTTGAACGTAGGCTCCATGAAAGCCGTTTATTCGGGAGGGTTGTGTTTTGTAATCAAATATATATTTTTTTTTTTTCGATGAGTACAGGGACCCTTAAAAACTTAGTTTGATTAAAACTTTATTTCCGAAACAACAACAGCGAGAGCTCGTTACGTGACGTATACAATACATTTAACTACATTTACCGCATATGGCACTGCGAGAGTATGTTATCGATCCGTCAATTGCGAAAGCTCCGAGCGATTCCTTCAATTATTACCATCTCGTCGTCGTTTTCGCTCTTCATCGACGTGTTCATCATCGAAATTCCCGATTTCTCGAGTATCTCTATCAGCATCCCAATATGTCTGGTTTTTTTTTTTTTTTTTTTTTTTGTTTGATGGAGCGGGGAGGGGAAAATCTTCATAGACACCCCCGCTAATCCGGTGGAAGTGTCGGATTCACCCGGTGTGCCAACCGACTGAAAACTAACCTCCCCGCATGGGACAGGTCCGCGAGGACCACTCCCCTAGAAGACAAAAGGGCATAGGAGAAGAAAGAAAAAGGAAAAGAGTTAGAGAAGCTTGGATTGTGTATTTGGAAGCGTACTTGTGATTAGTGTAAGTGATTGTATAGGGTTGAGGCCGTGAAGGATACGGCGGACAGTTTGGGTGCTCCTGAAGGGAGCGTACGAATTGAAGTCGCGTTCGTTTCGTCGAGATCATGGAGATGGAGATGATGCATCCGAAGGAAGCAGGGGGGATTGAAGACCTAGAGTATATTGAGGGTCCTCGGGGTTCTGTGCTAGAGCGCAGGGACGTCTTATAAGGTCGAAGCGACCGGGTTGGACCAATATGTCTGGGTAGCACATTATAATATGATATATACCGCGACGTCTGCGCCTCCACACATGTATAATACTTACCGCGATGATCTCTTCCGGCGCCGGGAGATATTGGAGCAGGGCTTATCATGCATCGCCCTGGTCCCCTCTCTCGAGATTATTTTTTTTTCTCTCGAGATCTATGATGTACTTGTACGTCGGGTCCTCGAATAATGATTTTCCAAAGTCATAATACAAACACAGTTTCTGATCTGACGTAGGTCTCGTTTACACCTACTACCCAAAGAGAACAAATACAACTTGCAAGCTCGCCCGTCACGAACAAACTCTTTGGTGATCGATGAAACCTACCGCCCCTCTTATACTTCTCTTTCTCTCTCCGTCTATTCTTACGGTTCTGTGTATCGTTTCTCTTCTTCATCGGGCACTGGTACGATTTTCCTCCTCTTACATTCATCAAAAAGGTGACTGGACCCGACGGGTATCACCCTCTTTTTTTTTCATTCATCAATTCGCTGATTGCGTGACAATAAATATAAGCCGAGGATCGACAACGGGCTCCTCGAAACAAACATTTTCCCATCGCCCCCTCGAGGTATGTTCGGCTAGCTTTCCTTTTTCCTCGATTCTCTCCCGCAAGTGCTCGCCGAGTGGCACGTATTGATCAATTACCGGCCCCGGACGGATCCGCAAAACTCTCCCGTTACCGCATTCCGCTTTTCATCGTTTTGGCGCTATCCGTTTGATTTATGACTCTCATCGGCTAATTAGAGGCTTTTCGCGCGCCACTGCTCCCGCGAACGTGTACCGCGGAAAGCCGCAGATGATGAACACGCCCATTTGATCCTCTGGCTTTTCCTGGCAATGGCTTCTTTTTTTTTCGGTTGCTCGTCGTCGGAGGGAAGGCTTCGGATAAAATTCGGGGCACGCGGCTCGTTCGATCTGCAGGGCGTGTAAAACTACATATATATATTTATTTGTCAATAATTGCACACCCCACGAAAATAACACAGGCAGATAAAATATTAAAAATCGTCTCACTTACCCACACACCCAATATGAGCGACGCGAATCGAACCAATAAATATGTGCGCCAACGATCAATAATTGAAATTGACAAACTCTGCCATACTTTTTTTTTTGTATTTACCTCAACTGCGTCATATATTCAATCACCCGAAACCTGAAAACACGTGTAAAGAAAACAAAGAGGGACGTACACCACATTTTTGTTCGTCTTGCGCGAAGAGAGAGAGGAAAACCCCGAAATCCAAATTGAGACGGCAAACAAAGAATTTCACCAGCGTACGCAGAGAGAGAGAGAGAGAAAAAAACATATACCCAGTTGGCAACACGCGCATACAAAAGACGGAGCGCTACATGTACATCGGTAAAAGCAACGGCGGGCCAGCGACCGAAAATAATCGTCCCATTTAATCGGGACGAACCGAGCATAATAAGAGAGCGACGGAGAGTGCATATCGATTTCCCCCCCCCCCTTCGGGTGAATGTGGTGTACGGAAAATAAAATGTCCTCTCCCCACCCGCGAGCGCATAAAATACATCTTCCGCTCGAGCCTTCGTACATATACTTACCAAGTAACTCGTTAACAGAAACAAAAAAAATATTTGCGAAACGCGTACGTAAACGTACATATGTATTATACACAGCGTCGCGGAGTTGATGGTAAATAAATCGATCGATCGCGCACGTGAAGTAATTATGTAGTTGCCCGCGCTCCGGCGAAGCCAATTAAATAAAAGCTGCGCGCGGAAACGTCCGTCGCTCTGCTCTAATTTATCTCTTTTATTTCTCTCTTTCTCTCCGGTGCCGCGTGGAATGATTTTTTTTTTTTTTTTTTTTTTCAAAAGAGATAGTTAATCGCGTTGTCGATGGTAATAAGTGCATCCACGCCGGGGTTGAAATGCACTTCGATCGGGGAGGAAAAGAGGATTTGCGTCGTCGTCGAAGGGAATTATTCGAAGCGGTTTCTTTTGTCGTCGCAGCCGTCGTTGCGTTCGCACGAACGGCTGTCTCTATTAATTTTTCGGTTTCGCTCGACCTGCTTTTAAAGATCCGCAGTGGTAGCTGCTGCTTTGTTTTCCATTCAAAGGTTTCTTTTTTTTTTTTTTTTTTTTTTTTTTCATTCATGAATTCTGGTTTGATCCATGCACTGAAAAGTTTTTTTATAAATATTTCTCAAACAAGTAAATTCATGTCACATCGTGTAGGCATTTTTTTATTTGTTATTTCGAAACACCCCCGTAATACGTCCCAACATGTATATGTATAAAATGGCAAAGCCGTGCACGCAATCAACAGAATTGCCAAGCGAAACCAAACCAAACCCACCCCATTGAGCAAAGTTGGAAAATAAAAACACACGCGCATAATCCACTGAGAGTAGAGGCGTAGACTAACTCAACCATGGAGACCACCCCAGTTGTATATCTACTTTGGCGAGTGTAGAAAGAAAAAAAATCAGTCTCGCACGCACAAGTGTTAAATTAAAGCACTTTTCGGGCGCTAGCCGGAGAGGGAGGTTTTTCGCGTTTATTCGCGCTATTTGTCGCCGACGCGGATATAAAACTTCGCGGGCAGTAGCATCTCGCTGATTGAAAAGTAAAGGCCTCGCAGCTAACGGATAAAAGTTGAGCCTTATTTTTTGTTTTTAAAATTCTCTTTATTTGGTTCTTTACATTTTACAGTAAATATACATTGTTATACTAGTAGTCTACTATGCTGTAATATATTATTGTGATAGTTATAGGTTCAGCTATTCACGCTTTTACTCTAAATTAATAATTGGTTTTAGTCTTTTATAAATTATGTGTTGGTACAGTATTGTTATTATGGATATAGGTTTTGTGAAAAATTGCGGTAAAAAACACATTAATTTTGTTTGGCCTTACTTACTTTCTAGAACTTAATACTAGGTGGATCTTAAAAACTAGGTAACAAGATGTCTTACTGACTAACGTATTGCTGTTCCTGGTCACCATGCAAAATATGATAGGGTAGTTTGTGCTTGATTGTAAAAGGTGCATTTTCTTTATTATAAAAGCTAAAATCTGCGAGGGCATCTGCCTTTTTGAATTGATTTTGATAAAAGTGTCTGGTTTGGTTACACACTGTTTCTTTGAGTGTTTTTATTTGGAGTAAATTTCTGATTTTTCTGTTACTCATTCTGGGTTCTGCGTTAATTATTTTTCTTAACACTTTGATTTGGATTACTTCTAGTGCACTATAGTTACTTTGGCATGTATTGCTCCACACTGGTGAGGCGTATAATAGAATAGGACGTATGATCATTTTATATAGTAATAGTTTATTTTTGACTGTCATTTTGCTCTTTTTATTTAACAAGTTATGTAGGAGTGCTGATGCTGCTAGTCCTTTTTTGCGGATATATTTTGGATGTGTTTCGTGAACGCAGACCTTTGTCTAGTATCACCCCTAGGTATTTGGTTTGCGAGGTAGGTTGAACTTTTGTTTCGTTCATATCTATACACATACCTTTATCGCGTAGTTTGTCTTTGCGCTTGCTAAGTATGATTAGTTCAGTTTTATTTGCGTTGACTTAAATTTTCCATTTTTCGAAGTATTTACGCATAATGGTTATATGCCTTTGTAGATATTCAATTGCTTTCTTTTTTGACCAATAGGAGGCCAGGATCGCTGTGTCATCAGCAAACAAGGCTAATTTTGTATTTGCGTGTTTTGGTAAACTATTGATGTAATATAGAAAGAGAATTGGACCTAGTATAGACCCCTGTGGGACTCCTGCATGTATATTTTGTGTACTAGATTTAAAGTTTTTAATTGAGACTGTAAAAGTGCGTTTTTTAAGGTAGGAGTAAAGTATCTTTGTTATATATAATGGCAAGCCGATTTTATTGAGTTTAAATATTAAGCCTTCGTGCCAAACAGTATCAAAAGCTTTTTCAATGTCTAGGAGGATCATGGCGGTTGATCTATTTAAATTATATAGTTGACTGAGATTTCATTGGTGATTCTAGCAAGCTGTTGTACTGTACTGTGATGGTGTTTGAATCCGAATTGTTCTTTTATTAAAATTTCATTTCGTTTTTCAAAGCTCTGGATTCTATATAGAATTATTGTTTCAAAAACTTTGCTGGGAGTGCACAGGAGGCTAATAGGTCTGTAATTTCGGGGGTAAATTTTTTTATTCCGGTTTTAGGGAAGGCTAGTATTCGCGTTTTTCCAGGCTTTCGGAAAATATGACTGCTTAAGGCAGCTGTTGAATATATATATGAGGCATACGATTGCTTTTATTTACCGGATCTTTTTTTTCGTCGTAAATGGCACCTTGTGGGCGTACACCTAACACCGTTCGATGAGAGTCCACCGAAGTATCACAAGAGTCATAACTGTAGTTTTTCACGACAACCCACAGAGAGGGATGTGCTTATTTTATAAAGTCTACTTCACGAGTCACTTAAAAATGTATATGTTTTTATTGTTGCAAACTTTCACGCAGTTCCACCTGTTTTAATTTACGGGAAGCCGCACAATCGCGGTGATAATCGCGTGGAAAGCTTCATAACTCAGTCCTAAGCCACGCGGACGAGAGATGAATGTACCCATAGTTTGACAGGTTCATTGAAAAGCCAACGGACGCGGCGACGTACCGAATGTGTATAAATCTCGGTTCTACAATCACAATCCGCGGCGATGATAATTAATGCTCCAGAAACACGCGATACATGCTCTGGTATACGTGCGGTATTGATAGGACGCGTATTGGCTGTCGAATTTATCGCACTGTGTAACAGTCGAGTCGAAAACTGGATCCCATGCGTTACCGATCGCCTGATCAATCCACCCCTGCTCGGGTCTTGAATTTTCAATTTCAAGTATACATCATGCACCGCTACGCGAACTCTCGATTATTATTCCTACCTGCAAACGTGTATTTTGCCCTATATGCGATGAATTCACGATCAATAACTTTGACAGAAAACCATGAAATGCGCGCTCACCAAATAAACGATAAAACAGCTGCTGCAGAGCTTTCAAGAGTATCGAAATTAATTTTCTCGAACGGAGAGTGTACACGGAGTAGTGCGCTCGGTTGGCCGCGCGAAAATGAATCCGACGTAACCGAGAGGCCCTACAGAGACGTTGACCCCCGCGGAGCGCCTCTGCCGAGGGGACTCTACGTTTTAACGGTCTATGAAGCAACGTGCACCACCGCGGATTCCCTCGGACCCGCCTCGCGGGTATTCTTTGGACGGACGATTTTTCGGCTCGACGCCCAGTGGGTTTAAAAAGTATTGCTCCCTACCAGTTGTTTGCACTGCTCGGAGCGTATCGCGTGCGCGCGGGCCGATCAAAGTTTTTCACGAGGAGGAGGGTGGAGGAGCTCGTCGTTTGACAGGAGAGAATTTCGAGATGAGTTTTCGAAGAGCGAGCACAAAGAGGCGGTGAACGGGGGGAGCGGGAGGGGGAAAAAAGTTGAAAGTTTCGCGAAATTTAATTTCGCATCGGCAGCTTCTCGGCACTCGATAGATAGAGAGAGATCCATATTCCCCTCGGGGGGAGCAGAGAGAGGAGAGAAAGTTTCGCGCGGTCTCGAACTTGTGTGCATTACAATATGCATATATAACGAGTTTTAATTGAAAAAGCTCGGCTTCTCGACCTCTTTTACATCATGTACCTTTATAACCCGTTCCAGTGCATTAATCGATTGTTCGAGTGGATTATTTTCCGGCTCGAGGTACCTCTAGAGATGACAGCTCGCGATAATCGAAGTATGCCCTCCTTCCTCCTCGCCCTCGAAGTTTCTCTCGATAGACTGCACCAGATATACATGATTTCTGTGGGGGTCAATATTGTACTATAATCAAACTACTTTTCGTATTAGTTTAAAAATAAATAAATAAATATATATAAAGATTAAGACATTAAGATTTCAAGAATTTGTAATATCTGCTCGATTGACTAACAATTTTCTCGTCTCTTTTTCTGTTGCAGGTAAGCTCACAGTGTTTCCACCCGCTGCAAACAATTTATGTGAGTCCGTGTACATTTATATGTATCATATGTGTATGTATGTATGTATAATACAGCACACAAAGAAGTCGACGAACAAGAACTGCCAAGAAAGAGCGGCACGGTGTGTTTTTTTTTAATTAAAGAAAGATACACTCGCAACGAGATTTCAAGTTGCGAGCGCTTCCGCCTCAAACCGGGGGGTGGGAGGAGGGGATTCATTAGCTGTCCGATGTTTTAAGCAAGCTCGTCGCGAAACTGGGTCCCGGGTAATTTTCAATTTTACAGCAGCTACGGGGCAAGTATTCAAAAGCCCATCGTGCGATTGCAAGCGCATAGACGGAGGGAAAGACGTTTTCGGCAGTCCCGGCTGGAGGTGGAAAATATGATTTCGCGTAAACCTCGGATTAGTCGCGGGGGGGGGGGTGTTGAATTTATCTTTGTAACGTAGTGTCATTAGCGTGATTGAAAATTGCGTATGAAAACGCGCGACCAAATTAAAGCGAGCTTTTTTCCTGGGAAGAGGTGAAGGAGAGAGGAAGCGGCAATTGAACTTTGTGCAAATTAACGAGCAGGGAGGGCGAATGTAATCATCGCGCGCGACTAACGCAACGGAGCTCCGACTGTACGCGATTATGAAACAAAATGTTTTTCGCTCGCCCCTCTTTTCCCACTTTGCTTCGTTATTAGGTATACCCGTGCAATTGGGGAAGCGAACATAAAGTCACGTTGGTATAGCGACATTTTGCCCCGATATTCGAACCAGTGCTTGTTTTGTTGGAGTCGACCTAATGTTGTTTGGATATCTGATTATCAGGTGTGGAGTAATACATTGTTGTTATTAGACTGGAATTTTTCGTACAAAATTAATTGAAGAACCTTTATTGTACACTGTAAAGGGAAATAACTATTTGACAGGCTTGTACGCGTCCCATGATGAATTTAATTTCTCAGCTAACAAGTTTAAAATTAGAAAATTAAATTCAAACTGCTACTTTGATGAAACGCGAAATCAAATTACCCGCAATCTACTTTGAACGTAATTGTTAAAAGCTACACGTAAAGTCGAACGTTTTTTTTTTACTTATAAAACACAAAGTAGATAATAATTTTTTTTTCTAAACAATAAATGTGAACAAACCTTATAGAGTTGTTTCTGAAAGCCCTATGAATGGTATTGTTTAGATTTTAAATCTCGGAAAATGCAAAAACGAAAAAAAAAAAATATTAAACGGTCCTTTTCAGGGCCACCGAGCATTTTCGGTCGTTCTATAAACACCACAAAATCACACAGAAAAAACCATGTTCTCTCCCCTTCGCTGGTGGATCAACGACGTCTAACCAGGGCCGAGATATTTGCAAACTCGTCTCATAACCAGTTAACCCTAGCCAAATAGGCTTCGATCGATTCTTTAATTAAACCACGACTCCGTCCGCTCGCATACTCAGATCAGATTCCATAACCCAACGTGCCCTTTTCGAGACCGAGCATTACATGACGCAAGGCATTTAACTATTAAAACGAATACGTCGTGACCCTCAATGTAAATGTACCACGAAGCGAGATATCGATTCGAGCCTCGGTATTTTTTTTTATTAATATGCTTCTAACATTGATACTTCAGCTCGTTAACTCTAATTATGCTTTTCTTCTTTATTTTTCTTAGTAGTTATAGGCGATTCTATTGCACCGCCAATTTTGAAATATTTATTTTGGATTGGGTTATTTAGAAATAATTGATTGGACGAGTGTACTTAATTGATAGGCAAACACATGCGAGTATATTCGTAGAAAGTGTGGTTTTAGCTTATTTCAATGAAATATCCTCTTTATATATATCCAGCTCAACTAATTGATAATTTACACGTATTACTTTTGCACTTTAACTTGTAGCCTTTTTTTTCTCGTGTCGCTGCTCGTAATGATTTTAAGTCACTGGTACAATGCAGCAGCTTTGACGACTAAAACTCGCAATCACACACATATATGTAAACTTTGTTTATTTTATCTCTCCGGTAAGAGGAAGAGTGCGTGTGGGTGGAAGCACACGCTCTTACGCCAGGATATATGGACGAAAAAAAAAAAAAAAAAAAAAAAAATGAAAGAGAAAAGGTGTCGGAGGCCGGCGAGCGTCAGAATCTGGGTCGATGCTGAAAGATTAAATTCCAGCATCAGCAGCTCCACCGACGTTTTCCCCGGAATAGTCTGCCCGTTCCCTTCTCCTCCCCTGCAGCAAGGAAAATCCTCCTCCCACAGATGTGTGCTTGTTGGAGAGAGTACCTACCTATGAGAGCGTTCAGAAAAGAAAAGTCATTTTCGCCTACGAAACACGCCTTGGTTTCGCAGCCGCGGCACACGTGACGCCCGGATCCACGGTACTATATACGTGTACACACGCATCGCCAGGCTCTTCCACTACGTGCTCGCCTCATCTTCTCCGTTGTTTCCTCTCCTTCCCTCCAGTGCCCATCCTTCCTCTCCCCGATTTGTTTTCCACCAAAGGTACAACTAAGCGCGCACGATCGAAGGCCTCGTCGAAGGTGCGGCTTTTTTTTTCTCTCCTCGCGCGTGATTTCTACTCCGCTCTCTCGCGCACGTGCGCCCTTGTTTCTTCCTCCCCCCGATTTCTTGATTTTTCGTTTTTACTTCCCCGCCTCGTCCCCGTTTGTTATACAGCAAATGTGTGCACATACAGGGCTCACAAGCGCGTCCCACAACTTCCGTTAAAGTGAGCTTTCTTTTTTTTTACGAGCGAAGCTTCAGGGACCAAAAAAAGTGTGTATCCCTTTTGTTCACGCGGGCGCTGGATATATCTTTTTATCCTCTTTTTGGCGTTTTTCTCTGTGTACGTTCGCATCCCTCAAAGAGCTAATCCCCGTTAAATACGCGTGTCGCTTTCATTCCCTCTGGCTCGTCGCTGCGTATCTCTCCCTCTCTATGTGTCATCCACCATACCTTTGTCGCGCTCGACCCAGAGACCATCAGATTTCTTTTTCTCCGGAGAACACCACCATCACCTGGAGCATCCTCGTTAACTGTTCTTGCGCGAGTCAGTCGTTTGTTGGCGCTTGTTAGGTATTCGTCAACTTTGAGGGTTTGCAGGACTATTCTACGACGGTCCTTTTCAGGGCTAAGGTGATGATCTACCGTGGCTTTTGACTTCCATCTCGGGCGCAGCCACTCTCCCAGGGTTAGGGCCAACTTATCTACTGTACGCGACCAAGAAGGAACTGCAAACACCCAACGGGAGAATCCGAGGAGAGACAACTCGCCAGTCTTCAAAGTCAGGTGTTAACCACTGCAACCAAGCCCCATACTATAGTGTATACCCTTTGGCAAAGTCTCTTCCGACTTTCCTCTACGACGTCTCGCAAGATGAGCGGAAACGAGCCAAAGTATTGGCCTGATCTTCGACTTTTTGAGAGAATGTATCATCGTATTCTTTGATTACTCGTTAAAGTTTCAACGGACCCGTGTACGGCGCCGTGCACCGAATATACACAGAGAGACGCGAATCAAATAAGCTCCAAGATACGTTGCGCTGCTAGGCAACGACGACACAGATATTGAGTTTGCTTTTAATTTTCCGCAGCTCTCTCGCGAGCACAGCGTCGGCGGCAGCCTCTTTACGTACTCGCGTAAGCAACACAACAAGGGTAGCTTGTTAAATGGAAGCAGTATATACTCGGTGGATGAGAAATGCGGGGTTTGCTGTTACAGATTTGGTGAAAAAAAGTGTGCACGAATCCATCGGCCATTTTTTTTTTTTTTTAGTAATTTTCGTAAAGTCTGTCTCTTTTTGCGATGAAAATATGGACGTACAAAGACTCTATTACCGCGAAAATGAGGTTTCGAGAATGTGGGTTATTCGATTATCATCATGTTTCACGTCACATTTTACGCGGTGATGTGATAAATGAGATATTTTTTTTTTTATACGTTGTATTACCAATATGTATATTCACCGGGGAGTATTACGTTTTAAATGAACTCGTTTTGTCACACGATAACCAAGTCGGTTCCCTACACGCACTTTTGCGAATGAACCAAATGATTATGGATGAGGTATGGAAATCGCGAAATTATCGAAAATACCAGTACGCGCTTTGAATGTTACATGCACCGTAATGCGTAAATCTCCGATGTTAAACCGAGCGTGTTTCGTATAAATGGCTCTTGGTGCAGATGTAGCGATTCAATATTTCGCCAGCTCCCCGGTTCCGGGGACAAGTTTCGAATTGAAAACCATACCTCTTTCTCTTACCACCCGCTCTGTGCACTGGGGGTACACCAACCCCTCGGATTTTCTCCCAAATTCATGTAATCTCGCGTGCGATTATCTCGCGCGCGAAAACAATTTACAATATAAAAACTACCATTGCTTTCATCCCCAACATCCGTATACTATCAGATTAAAGGATGTACTCGTTTTTTTTTTTTTTTTTAGTTGAAAATGTTGCCCTCTGTATTTAATCTAATGAAAACAAAGCCACTTAAAGCTTTAGAAACGATTGAGCAGTGAACTTTTCACTCGATTAAATTGAGAGAGAACCCACGCGAGTGTGCACCGAAAACCGTTCCAAGGAAACAGGAAATTGAGAACGCAAATCTAAAAGACGAGGTGTCCAATAACCCATGGGCATTGGTCGAAAAAAAAAAGAAAAGAAAAAATCGACGACTCGCTCGGTGTCCCGAAAAATCTTGTCGACTCCGCCCATCGCCTATATACACACACGCAAGCGGGACAAAGGGTGTCGAGAGAGCGCGACCGTAGCCGCGTGAGAACTTTGTGCGCTCGTATAATCGTATGTACGCCTACTCCGCGAGAAGCGGAAGAGCAGAGAGTTGGTGCACGAGAGAGGAGGAGGTACAATATAGGTACAAAAGATCACCGGGACACAGAGAGAGGCGAACGAAATATCGCGCGCACCGGATACGGGTGGGTGGCTCGATGGCGCGCGAGTGTGTATGTGCTTGTAAAAAAAACGTTGGTGATCGGACGGGGGTTGCTGCCACATACGTAGATATATACCTACAGAGGAGATCGACGCGCGCGACGGACGATGACTGGCTCTTGATTCCCATCGAGGACGTCTGACTGCGGTGGGTGATGTGTGCTTCGATACGTATAGCATGCGATAGCGATCGCCGCGGTGGTAATCAATGCCGATGGCTACATAAATATACGTATGGATCGTTGGCTTTCAATGGCCACGACGCGTGTGCGTGCAGTTTGCGAACATGGATTGTGGGACGCCTGGGGTTGGCTTTGGCACTATGCTCTTCCGAGTGTCTGTTGGCGAGAGGTAAGTAGATAGCGGAGCCCCCGCGTATACTTTGCGGATGGAAATTCCTTACTCTCGCGCTCATTTGACGAGTTATAATTTGTGACTTTTGTCCGTCGTGTTTTTCAAACAAACTTAACGCGTGCGCTATACAAATCAGCTGCGCTCGATGATGATCGTGGATGGTATTTTCGACGGAATTAAAGAAGTTAGAATGATGAAAAATACAAAAAAAATAAAAACTCGTTTAAATTAAGTTTTGATCCTCCATTCGTCTCATCCACGAGTTATTCGCGGCACCACTATAATTTTAATCGAATCGCTTCGCCCGTAGACTTTGGCAATCGAATAAGTTTTCCTCCAATATACCTTACTTCTTACGGTCTTTTTTTTTTTTTTTTTTGTTTGATGGAGCGGGGAGGGGAAAATCTTCATAGACTTGTTACGGCTGAAGTTGAATAAAATATCCGTGAAAATTCTTTAACCAGAAAAATTTTTGAGCCCCCTTCGTTTTCTTCCAAACGCCCTTGTGGAGGGGGGAAAAATTTTGTAAAATTCATATTCAACCTGCAGTTCCGAAGGTAATGGAAATATTGCTTACTTTAACTAGAATGTTTTTTTCATTCACTTTGAACGCCAGAAAACTCGAAAATCTCGTCAGCCCCTCGAATGGGCTCTCGAAATTCCCTCGCCCTAAGTACTCGAAAGATACTTTGAAAGAAGAGCATGTCAAAGAGCTAATGATGCCCCTTCGTGATACAAAAGTACGTCGCGCCTAGACACGTACATGAGGAAGATTTTCTACATCAAAAAAGGAAAGAGACAAAAAAGTGCTCGTGGCACGGTACGCACCAAGCACGAGTATAAAATATTCGTGTCAAGGCAGGAGATTGGCTTTGGTATCGATTAACGAGTTAGAAAAAGTAAGGTACGGTAGTTAGTACCCACGTCGCGCGAGCAAGCACAAGAGGGGATCGTAGATATAAAGCTATACGTGGTGTATATCTGTACACACACAGAATATAGGCCCCAAGAGGGAGGGAAAGAGAGTAACGGTGGGTGGCAGTGTGGCATGGATGTACCCATACACACACAGATATAGTAAAAGAGGAGCAAAACATATGTATACATTTGTGCTAAGGTATAGTGGAGCAGCCACCGCTGTCGGGTAATCGATCCTGTTGCCACCGCCACCGCCACCACCGCTGCTACCCTTATATCACCCCGAAAAGGAGTGTACACCAGCTAGCCAGACGTTGTGTGTTTCCTCTTCCCTCCTCCTTAATACGGGCAAGCTTTTCCTCCTCTTGCGGCATTATCTTCCGGCACTCGGTTTTGATACTTTTCTTTTATAATACCTCTTCGGACGCAAGCTCTGAAAAAGAGAAGAATTTTTTCGAGCTGACCAAACAAGATTTTTTATGTTGTTCGTAGGTGCATAAGCACGCAGTGAAGACATTAAATGGACTAATGCATGAGATGGAACGTGAGGAATCGGCTCATTTCTTGCCTTTAAAGGAATTAATCATGGGTGTTTCCCATCGTTAGTTCAATACTTATTACACTATTAATCGCGCTTCAACATTTTGAAAGTTCGTTGTACTTGACTTCGAGATAAAAATAAAAGTTGAAGTATCAGTGACATTTAGCGTTCCTGATTTCAAACTAAAACGTAACGTTTTAGTTTAGGCTGAAATACAACGGTCACAATACCGCTTGCGCGTAACGGTGATACTAGTGACCGTAATTTTTTTGTCAAAATGACTTTTAATGAATAAAAATACCTTGACCAATGCGACTGAAAAAATTCCTCATCAATTTAATTTGTGAGATTAACACGTATATTGCATACAAAAGTGGGCATGCGTAAATATATTAAGCTCATCGAATGACATGTCATATAGGAAATATACAGTATAAGGCTTTAATCAAGGCTGATTGTCAAACGAAGCTGTGAAATTTACAAAAAATTGTTTATAACAGCATCCGAGGTGTATGCTGTTGACACAAACAATCGGCCCGTTTCAGGACCATCGTTATTACGTCATAAGTGGAGTACTTCGTATAATTAGATTAAACAATCTTACTTTGAATCATAGCTACTCCGAACCAATCGGAACTAAGCTCTTGTGTAAATAAGGAGAGGGGGGTAGAAAAACGACTCGCTTATAAAAAAATTATTCCCCCACCAACTGACCAAGCTACGCTCCGATTGGTTCGGAGTAGCTGTTAGCCATTTCACGTGATTGGCTGTTGAACTGCTACTCCGAGCCAATCGGAGCGTAGCTTGGTCAGTTGGTGGGAGAATAATTTTGTTTAAGCGAGTCGTTTTTTCTACCCCCCTCTCCTTATTATCACAACAACTTAATTCCGATTGGTTCGGAGTAGCCACGATTCACAGTAAGATTGTTTAATCTAATTGTACGAAATACTACATGACGTAATAACGTTGTTGATCCTGAAACGGGCCGATAGTTTGTGTCACCAGCAAATTATACGATCATTTCCGACTTTAATTAAATCGTAGCTACTCCGAACCAATCAGAGTTAAGCTGTCGTGTGAATGAGTAGAGGGGGCAAAAAGTAACGCGTTATTTTTTGCCCCCTCTACTCATTCACTGAACAGCTTAACTCTGATTGGTTACGGAGTAGCTACGATTGAATCTAAACCGGGAATCATCGTAAAATTTGCGAACCAAGAACTAGTCGAAAAATGACATTCACTAGGATCTCGGATCGGTATCGTGACCGTCGTGTTTCAGCCAAAGCTAAAATGTCACTTTTTTGTTAGAAATCAGGAACGCTAGATGGCGCTGATTGTCAGTTCGACAGAATAAAGACAAGTGTTCATCAAAAACACGTAACCCTATCCCTGGAAGAGGCTAGGCTAGAAGGGGCCTTAAAATTTTTTTTTTTTTTTCAAAGCTGGTCGAGCCATGTTGCTTACGTTTTGTCTTATGCGTTAGTCAAAATCTAGTCAATATTCAATAACACAAAGTTTGCTTGGTCAGCTGAAAAAAAATTGTTGAAGAAGCTTACAGTTACTTGTTTCAATTAATTGCTGTTTAGTATCAGAAACATGGGGTTTTTCCGAAGATGTGAGTTTTATTCCATCCTCAAACTTCAATTTCCTGAAGATGTCGCTCTCACACATGCAAAGTAGCACGGATATCGTGTTTACACTCCGAGGGCAAATTGTATTAGCACCTATATCCTACAAGCTACCGTAAGACTACCGCTGCGGCGGAAGAACGATAGCAGCCTTAGCTCAGCGGGTATGATGCTGGTGCAGTTTGCGACCAGTTACGTGAAACTCGGTTAAAGTTAAATTAGCACGCCGAGCTGTTCTTTCTCATTTTAAAATGGGTGGTTGGTCGGAAAGTCATTTGCAGCTTGGTTTTTCCTTTTTTTTCCCTTTCATTTTGTCGCACTGCATTTTAATGGAGTTATCTAGATTAGCTTGCTATTGGCGCTTCTTTACCAAGCGCAGTAGTAGTTTTTTTCTTTTTCTAGTATCATATACTGAACACATGTCTGATAAATGTGCGAGAGTCCGTAGTAGGGAAACGTAAACGGACGAGGATGTTATCGGTAGATGCTTTGACGATAAACCACAATTTTAACAAACATTGCGAAAACCGAGTTTTTAATTCTCTTGATGACAACTGATTAAATAGATCCACTCCCTTTTACGTAAAAATTCCCACATACTTTGCACCTCGCTAGCTAGGCCTATCCCTAAAGTGAAATTCTCCACCCAGTTTTCAGATGGAAATTGAACCATCCGGAGCATAAATCACGGACGAGCCCGTAACGTTAATGTCGGCAAACAGATGATATATCCGAGTTCTCGAGCGTTGGGCAAATTCAACGTGTAATCGGCTCCTCGACGTGGCCATTGAGTTTGTAAATCGAGCGTACAAGCTCCACCCGGAATTTCCAAGGCGAGCATCGGCTCTCGAGCACACAGCCCTTTCGAGAGGGCTCGTCTCTCCTCGTCTGGTTTATGGGGGAATTTTCGGGTCTAAATTCACGTAATAAACGAGGCCGCTGTCCCGTCCCTGCCCGGTGTATACCTTGTCCTCCTCATCCTCTTGCCGCTCGCGCGCTTGATAATAGTTCAACCGTGTGCGCGTTCGTACAGTGAACGTCGAAATTCGATGCTCGTGCTCACGTGAAAATCGATACTTTTCGCTGGCTCTCTTTCCTTTCCGGATACATTTTGCAATATAATATATCGTATATGTGTAAGGGATGTTGCTGTTGCGGATCGCAGAGGAAAAACAAGTGTAAACATCCATCCCTCGATGTGGATCGTAGTCGATATATGCACCCACTTTGTTCCATAATAGATTTATACACCTATTTCAGAGGCGCATAGATAACGATTCCATTTCAAAAGGAGAAAAAAAAGTAGGTACACAATGAAAGCCATTAACTTGCAGTAAAGGGTAATAACAATATAACAATACACGCGCGTCATCCGTCGTTCACCTATGCACATGAATGTACACGTTGCAGAGACTAGAGGCACGGAGAATGTCCTCCACTTGAGAATAAAATATTATCATTGCCCGACAGAGGGGCATTAGTCGCGTGGCGCAGTTTTATATACATTGCATGCCCGAGCCTTTACAAAAGAGGTCCAATAAATTTCAGCCCGATAACACACTGACCCCTACCCTCCCCCCGTGCGCCAGCATTTTTCTTTCCCTACCCGGCTGCTCTCTTTTCTTTTTTTTTTTTTTTTTTTTTTCTTTTTACCTTGCTCTATAATGGGCACCCGCATATAAGGACGCGAAAAATTTTATCACGTTTTCAATCTGGCCGAGCTCTCCTCTGTGTTTTTATAGCCCTCCCTCTGTCCCCGAAGAAGTACAGCTTCCCGAAGAAAAGAACGAGCGATCCTCCCTCTTTTCTTCCGAACGAAACCATCGTCGTCGAAATGCCTCTTCCGCGAAATAATTCCAACGAATGGTCCCATTCGTCGGTGCGTGAATCATCCACGTCGGGATGGTCAATCAGTCCGAACAATATATATATCCTTGATGCTCTTCCGTCATCCCCTCGCTGCAGATGATACTCATGTAGGCCAAATTAATACCAATGAGCGTCCTTGACTGTACATGCGTATACAGTGCTCGATGGAACTGAAGAATGTAGGCAAACAGCTGTGACCTCCCGGAGTAATTAATGAATTGGAACAATTGCTCCATAGAGGTGATGGCGTGACGGCCCGACGGGCGTTTGCTCCGCGAATGGGCCCACGCGTCCATCCCTCCCTATGTTACTACTTAGCGAGTTGGGCCATTTTTCGTGAGTATCGCGTTGCAAAGAACATTTTACCATATTTCGTGTCCAAAACAAAGTACACCCGTGTGCGCGTATGCGTGCAACAATAAACAGTAACAGCTGCCGCGGCGCTGATGAATAATTCAGCTGTACCAGTAACAACGACGACAACCAAGTCGTCGCCCGTGCGCTCGATGTAAATATTTCCGTGTGCAGTTTTCTTTTGTCCTAAAAGCCCTGCAAGCGGGCGCATCGGCTAATTGTTCGCGATAAACTCGCAATAAGCTCCTCAAATGGAGCAGAGAGAGAGAGAGAGAAAACGAGCACGAGATGAGTTCTCTTTTTTTCGCTCGAAAAACTGCGCGTCCCGCTCTTCCGGCGCTTCGACGACAATGGCATTGTCATCTTCGCTCCGGTGGACAAACTGGACGAGTGCTTTCACATATATACCGAGGACAACACGCCACATCGACTTGTCAAACTCTGTAGACTAATTATATTTATACACATATAGGTAAAATATACACTAATGCACATATAATTTAGGATCCTCTCTCTCTCGTATTATAATTATAATTCAAAGCGGCTAGACTGCAAGGGCTAGTACTGCATCGTGTGTTCAGCAGCAGTGGTGGTCGCTAGAGGTAATTAACTGTATTTGGCGATGGAGCGCGCAGGTTTGTTTGTGTGCGCGCTCGAGGGCGCATGGTTTTGATATTACGTTACGGATGCAGTGTTTATATTTTAGTTGGGCTAATTTATGCGGCAGAGCTACCGTACGCGCGTATCCATATATACATGTTACAGCACACGTGGAGCAGCTTTTGGTGGGATATGATCGAGTGCTGGCTGCAGTGGACACCGCCTCCCCAGCTCTCTTTGGGCTCGAATCCGCGGTCGAATTTCCGGGGGTATATATACGTGGAGCGTGTGTCTGTGTGCTCACGTGCGCGTGGAATTCCACTTGTTCCGAGTGGATTTTCCATTAATTTGCAGATAATGAAAATTTCGGGTTCTGCGGTCCGGCTGTTGTTGATGCTTGCGCTCAGGAACGGTTGCCGCCACCCTCGCTGTTGCGAACAACCGATGGAAATTTCGCTCTCGGTCGGGAATAGTTGTAACGATGGTTTTTACGCTTTGGATTTATCTGCTCGATTATGCAGTTGAACTCATTTGATTTCTCATTCGCCACTCCAGATAAAAAACAATTTTCTTTTCACTCGCCCCTAAGTGTATATTACAACTTTCCAAGTTGTTTCATCTGTGCTCCTACTTCGTTATAATTAATTGATAATAATCTCGGTGATTATCTTTTAATAAAGCTAAAAGCTCGGATGCTCTCCAAACCCCCATTCCAATTTTTTTTTTTTTTTTTTTCCCTTTTTGAAACGTGTACAGGAACTTAAAACTTTGTTTAACGATGTTACTTTTGCGATAAAATCGGATGAAATCACCTAAAAGCTCTAATGCGATTGGCTTAGGAAATTTTACACCTTCAACACAATATTTGCTATGATTTTTCCTTAATTTTTAATGTTGATAAAGAGCAGCTGGAATCTTCAACCGACAACGGAAAGGAATTTAATATTTTTTCCTAGATAAGAAGCAGGAAAAAGTTTTTTCTCAAATAAACTCCGCATTAGCACTACAGAAGATTATATGTAGAGTTTCTGGTATTACGAATTACTACGTTATAAAAACCACTCATCTAAAAGTCTAGAATTCACCAAAAGTTATTTACAGAGATACGTTTTCAAATTAAAACGTTTGTTATGCGTCAAAAGCATTTTTAAAAGGACTCGAGTTGCGCATTTCCGTTTACTGTGTCATTAATTTCGAGTAACTGGTACCTCTGATAAAAGTACCTGTGCTATTTTCCCCACCGTATAAATACACGGCCAAGTGCTCATAAGGTCTAATGAATAATGAAAAAAGACAGGGAACCCCCACGAGTAACCTCTGTTTGTACAATAAAAAAAAAAAAAAAACTTTAGTTGCTCTATTTTCAAGTTAAAACTACTTTTATCGTAAACCATTTCCATCCAACTAGGCGTTTTTCGCCTGGTGTATACATAATGTAAACCCTAAACTGCTTTGGCACTAAAAGTAAGTACACAAGTTCCTAGTTCCCTTTAGCATAAATATTGACTATGCGTAAACTCATTCGCACGAGCTCCCGATGAAATAATTTTACGCCGTACATAATATAGCCTCTCTGCCAATTTGCCGCATCGCGACATAGCGCGGGAATTTTGGCTTTCACGTATAAGGAGTTCTAATTACCCTTCTCGACTCTCTCGAAAAGCGTGTCGAGTTTCAGTGCTGACTTTGACGCTTCTCCCTTGCTTTTACGCGCTGTTTTAGCCCTTGGTCGTCGAGAACTCGAGACTTTACGCAACGTTACACTGAAACCCTTACTCTTTCTCTATACTTATTAACCAAACAATTGTCTACTCAATGTACCGCTAATTTTTTCAAGATCTTTAATGAACCAAACAATTGAGTTCAATTTAAAATTGAGAAGAAAAAAAAAAAAATAAAATAATAAAGTATAAAAACTTGTTTAGCAAGTGCACAGAGGAAATGTTCAAGCTTGCAATTGCAGTTATGCGCATAAATATGCATACACGAGATGTGTACACAAGTGCTGAATTTCGCACGTATGGTCAAGTGTAATGGCTTGAGAACACAGAAGCTCTCGAGCAAACGACACTCGAAACTTGCTCTTTGTGTTCTTTTTCTCTTACTATGCAGCGGCAGCTGCAGTGGGAGGTCGACCCGGCAGCACTCGACGGGGAACGGGCGCAGTCGAATTACTCAACAGAAAAAGAAAAAAAAAAAAGTGCAAATCTCATTTTGCTTATCACTCGCCGACTGTACTTACTTAAGAAAAAAAAATGTTTGGTTTATCGAAGGAAAAAAAAAACCCTTCGAGTGGCGTGCCGATGAGGATTCTCCTCGAATATAATGCGATAACGAGCATGTGTATCGAATACTTTCAAGGCAGCATCACTCCAACGGTACAGTTGCAAAAAATAAACCAAAGCACGAATCCCGACCTGGAAAAGCTCCACATATATACGCGACTCCCAAGCCCGCGGCTTTTTCCCGTCTCGCTCCTTATTGCTTCGCTCTCGGAGCCTCTGACGCGTAATTTTTTCCCACAGCCATCAGAGCCGCTCGAAAACCGCATTAACTCGGAGTAGGTGTAGTACGGACCCGCCAAAAGCACTTCTCCCGCCCTGATGGCACACTCCTGCGTACACAACACCCGGGCGTGTATACACCTACCTATACCTGTCCTTTTGACGTGTTACATCCACCCGAGCAAACGGAACATGGTGCAATCATCGTCGCCCTCGTCACGCCAACGTCACCATCAGCAGCACAACCCCCCCTTCCTCTCGACCGAGATCCTTCACTGAGTGGGTGAGTGTCTGTTCCTTCCTTCCACGCTCGAATGGATCCGAAAAGTCTCGTATGATACGTTCAGGTAGGCGTGGAATATATATATACATAAGAAGCTCTAATGATGTACTCTGCACGAATACATGTAATGTAGGGTACAAATATACTTACACCCGCGCTCAAGCCCCGCCCGGAATAATCCTCTCACGTTCTTGTATAGGTGCTCTACTGTTCCTTTTTTTTTCTTCATTTCCTTCGCCTCCTTTGTGCTGCTGTGGCTGATTTTTTCTCGGACCGCTACCTCCTCTTTGAGACGTTTTTTTTCTCTCTCCCTCACTCGGAAAGATCAAGAGTAACAAAGTCCCTCGTTCGTCCCGTGGTTGCTACCGCGGCTGTCGCTTCGTCGAGGAAGACGTGCCCGCGTAGCTCGATCGCGGCTTTGACTATACTTTTATGCAATACTGCATAGCTTTTACAATATATACCAACGCGAGAGTTATGAAGGGCTGTTTTGTACTGACGCAGGGACTTTTTTTTTTCTTTTTAATCGATGATTAGTGTTTTACATGATTTGGGAAAGCCCACATCCGAGTGATATGTACATATTATATACGTGATGATTTTTCGTGTATCTTTCGGGAAACTTTTTCATTTAACCGAGTTATGCAAATGACTTGTTTTTCGGTAGTAATTGATGGATCACTTGAACGTTAGTGCTCCATTGGGTGTGTGATACATTATAAGCAGTTGTGAAAGTTGTTTTTTTTTTTCTTCTCACCTTGCAATCAACTACTTAAATCCGGGTGGAAGTGAGATCAACTCGAAATTCCACTCGATAACGTTACCTGTTGAGAAAATAAGTAAAACTATTTACTGCGCTTGAAACCTGATGTAGTACAATATTATGCACATTGTGTATCATTATTCGAGAGTCACGAGAGTGTGTGGCTCATTTTTCCGAAAAACCTTTTATTTGTTTAATCAATGAAAAATTAATTTTGTAGCTCTGTACCGCTAAAAAGCCTTTCGTTCATCCATTTTTGGATCAAACGTTGCACTTTGGTGCTCAAAAGCTCGTCTTGCTAAACGATTGTTCTTCCGCAATTTGTTGTAGCGAAAAAAGAAAACTTCGAAACTCGGCAGACACTTTTATTACACTACGCAAAACGTGTATGCAGGATGGAAATCATCACCAGGCTTCGCGGTCGGCAAACCTCTTTCGCGCGATTAACCCGCGGTAGTCTCAATTTTTCGTCCTTTTTTGGCCCAGGTACGTGACTCGGAACTGTTTTACAGTTAACTCATTTTAGTACGGAACTCCGTGGGGGGCTCTTCTCGCGTGTCTCCAAGTGTTATTAGATCCACTATCAGCATATGGCTCGTTGGACAATATCGCCGATATGCTTCGATTTTATTTAGGGTAATGTGAAAACGATACTTTGAAAATTGATTCCACGAGATAAATTGAATTAGTAAAACAAAAAAGTATTTCGAACTACACCACCCCAGTTTCAATAACATCGTTTGCATAGAACTGTAATTTGCATTTTTTTTCTCTTTCGGGATATGCTATTATAAACTGTTTTCGCCGGAACAGCTGAAACGTGTTTACAGTACTTTGCATTTAAAATAGTTCAAAAGCCACGTTGATGATTTGTTCATTGAAAATGTGTTTGACCTCGCGTTTTTCATGCTAACAGAGCATAAGCTCCTTTTCATCGTTTCTTTTTATTTTTAAAATATTTTCAGGTCATAGACGGCCAACGAGCTATTTTTCCATCTTATTTTTCAATTCTCTTTTTGGTCAAAGAAAATAACAATATAATAATAAAAAGTTTATCATTCCATCGCTTCTTCTTCTACTGCCCATACTAATGCTCTCCGTTTTATGCGTGTCCTTTTAGCATACATTGGTGCTCTTCGTTTTTTCGTGGTACAAAAATATTAACGCAAAAAAAGCTCTTTTCACAAATAATAGTAATAAAAAGAAATTTAATCAGTTGTTAGCTAATCATACAATTCTTTTCCCATACGTCAACCCAAATGTAGGTACATCCAACATATCTCTCGAATCATGATACATCACCGGCCGAATCCTTATACATGCGTGCAAATACGGTAAAACCATTTAGCAGTCATAGCACGTAGACGTAGGCATCCTGCAAGTAGGTAAATCAACACCAAAGCCCAGCAGAATCCTCGCGAAAGCTTTAATCTCAACTAGCGCCAACAAACTCTCCGTCTCCCGCAAATCCTAATCCTCCCGAGCCATATTAAAATCATAGCTCTGCCGGTGTGTCGCGTGCCAGCACCTCCGTATATACCACCCCCCTCCCCCTTAATCCCCGCACCCCTTTGCCATTTCACACGTCCACTGCGAGGTTTCCCTATATACTTAAAGGTATGGGTGCGATGCACATAGAGAGTGAGCCTCGATTTGAAAATTGAGTCGCGGACTTGGCGTGACGTATGGGAGTAACTTGTTATTACATTGCCTTGAAAAGCTAATCGGAGAAGCTTCGCGAACCCTATGTTATGTGTTATATATTCCCACGGGCACATCCCTGGTAGAAACGTTACTATGCATAAACTGGCTAGAAACTCGTCAATGCACATACGTAAATGGGCTTATAATATGTTGACGAGTTTCTAGCCAGTTTATGTAGTAACGTTTCTACCAGGGATGTTTCACCTGTGCGTATAACGCGCCGACCTTTGGGAACAAGACTCATCCATTCCGATGGGAGAGCTGCTGGCTCCTTGTTTTGTTTCGTTTCGTTACACAGGCACCGATACGCCTGCTCTTTGGAGTCGGCTGTTGTTTTCCAGAACGAATACAAATGCACTCCCCCTTTCCCTGTCTGAGTTTGCACAAATAAATCATTGATTTTCGACCCATATTTATCGGGACTCCTTCGAACGAGGGGGTATAGGTAACAGTTGGAGAGGTCCGTAAGTACATTGGTTTCGAGGATCGCGTAAATCACCGGTCCCGAGTCGCGGAGACGATAGCGTAGCTTGTAGGTATACGTATACATACAGGTCGGACAAGCTGATCAGCGAGAGATATAATTCAGCCTGGCGATCGTCTCCCGGGCTCTGATTTACATTTTGATCACTCGCGAGAGGAGCAAGGGGATGATGTTCGACCCCGAGCGCGCGTTCACGCGGACAGATTTGATCAGCCGATCGGCGGGGGGGTGATGATGAATTCTGTAGTGTTGACGAGGGGGACTGTGGACTTTGACTAAGCGTAGTATACGGCAAAATATGGTCGCGTTTATGGTGAGTCGGCTTCGATGGAAAAGGAAGTCAATATGGTTTAAAACTGTAAAATATTGATGCTTGCGCCTATCTAGTGTTCCATTAAGTGATATTTACATCTGTGCATCGAGTAGGGGAAATCGTGTAGTGTCAGCCGTATACAGTTTGTGCATTCACATGCACGTAAACGCGTTACTGCTGCCTTGTAAAACGCTACGAAAGTGCATTTGACACACATCGGATTAAAAAATAAAAATGAAACTCCGTGTTGATTTTAACGCTTACCTACACGTATGCACGTCACATAATATATATTTGCGTTGAAGCGATGTAGTGTTTTTTTTTTAATACAAAATAGTAAATCTATTTGCTTGATGCAAATGTTATTATAAGCTGTGCAATGTAAATTGCAATATAGCCGAGTGTATGACGTGCACACGGGGAAAAAGCTCGATGGAGCGTTCATCGGTTATTTTATACGTCGGTATATTTTAAGAATTTTTCGTACCTACCGTAATTTTTATCCTCGGCTTTGGTTATATGCTGTAAATAAAAAAACCCTGTTGCTTTCTTGGATCGACGATACAACTCCCTCCAAGCTTATTGTCACCCTTTTTTATGTTCGATAATATTTTTGGAACAACCCCGTACATTGTATTTTTTTTTTTTTTTCTTCTTCATCGAACAAATATTTCACCACCAAGGCAGCCTCACAGAGTTGCACCGTGTAGTAGCGGGCGCTTGGGTTTTTTGTCTACTCGGCTGAAATTATATATCGCACCGGAAGCCGATGGCGGAGAAGAATCCTCAGGCACGTTCTCGCCGAGCAGCTTAAAAGATTCTCGATGAGCACCGATAATCCTATTATAAAAGGGCGTCTTGCCCCCTCACCCCCCCCCCTCGTTTTTTTCACGGAATATATTAAACTTTGCTGACTACGCCGAGGGCAACTCCATCGAGGGGGTACGGTATAATGGAATCATGCCTCCTTTGAACTTTTTAACGTCGTTATCGAGCCACTGTATGTGTGTCAATTTGGGAACATAGTTTTATTTGTATCGAGCAATTTTTTACGCGAAATTTTTGTTCGACCGATAAAAAACAGAAAGGGTTATTGGCTTGATTTGTTTTATCCTCGAAAAAACGCGTCTTATATACCTACGTTTTGAGCTAGCAGAGGAAAAATGAAATTCCCTGAGTTCCACTGCGATTCTTTTTTATGTTAGCTCCCAACAACAAATAACCTCTCTACCTTCATCGAGTCAATAAAATTGATGTGTTTTCCTTTTTTGTTTGTTATAACCTTCCATGTGAGCGCAGATGGTTGAAAATATAACGTTATTTTTCCTGTGAAAAGCTAACTCGTGTTGCGTTTTTTTTTTCTCTCCAACGTCACTCAAAGATACCAGTTCCGTACCCCGAAACTTCGAAATTTCATGCGCAAACAAGCCAATTGAAATTGAAAACTCCACCACCCCCTGAGGACTGATTCAAAGTTAAAAATATTGAATGTCGATACATCTGGAAAAAAAAAAAAAAAAAAAAAAAAAAAACTTCTCTCTCGCACACACGTATCATTTTCCAATCCACTCAAAGAACGAAACGAAAGGGGAGAAAAAAAAATCCCAACAATCAACCCGAGTCCGTACGTATAGAGCGCATTCGAGAGCCGCTAAATTGCAAGCCACTCGTCGTATAATACACTACAGCTGAAAAATCTCTCTACGGCATA
Organism: Copidosoma floridanum; assembly: GCF_036245765.1. Taxonomy (NCBI): domain Eukaryota; kingdom Metazoa; phylum Arthropoda; class Insecta; order Hymenoptera; family Encyrtidae; genus Copidosoma; species Copidosoma floridanum. The sequence goes on along the minus strand of NW_028321906.1, from coordinate 6,143,856 downwards.
GCAATCCGGTCCCCGGTGTCGCGTATCAGCCGCAACAATGGTTGAAAAAACAAAGGAGACGCAAAAAAAGAGAGAGAGAGCTGGTATCTATGATACACACGATAAATACACACGCGCTCCTCCCCGTCCGCATATGCTTGGGTGTGCAGCAGATGCACCGACGAAATTCCAGCAGCTCTGGTTCTCCGCCAACTCCACCGTCGTCGAGCTCTCGGTGGTGACCACGTGTGCGTTGCACTCCCTCCTCGTGGGAGAGAGAAAAGCGTGAGAAAGTGGAGCAGGCTTCGGGGGAAACAAAGCTGCATCCGACGGCAGGTCAAGATCAGCTGATGCTCTGACGCCAACGGGTATACCGAAAGGGGATATCCCTCAGGGCTGAGAGCTTCGAGGCGGTGATTCCCTCCCGAGAGAGGCGCCCGCACGGAAAAGATGGGGAAAAAAAAAAAAAAAGAAAAAAGAAAAGAGCGCATCATCTCAGAGAGCAGAGGCTTTTCCTCCGGCAGCTGCCGGGCCAACGCTCTGATACCCGGTCTCTTTTTTCCTCTCTCGGCCACTGTAGATGTAGGTGGAGGGATCCCACTTGCCGAGGCGTTAATTCCGTCGACCAAGGCCCTACGGCCACTTGAAAGGATATCACCACAGCGCGAACCAGCTCTCCTCGACTGCTTTTAATACCTCCCTCTCCGTCCTGTAGTTCTGCCTACAGCGAGTACATTATTATATACGCTACCACCTCCTTCTTTGACTCGAGCCGCACACAAGTGCAGTTTTTTTTTTTTCTTTTTTCTTGGTACATACGTATTTCTCCATCTTTTTATTTTGTTTCGCGAGTATACTTACGCGGCAGCTGTCGTCTGTCGACTAATTGTCGCAACGACAGCCGCGTTTTTTGTGCGCCTCTCGTGTATACTTACAGTGTAACATACATACATACATACATATGTATACCGTTGAACCGGAGAAAAAGAAGAGAGCTATCTCTCTCTTTTGCGGTGGGCCCAAGTGTCTGGTTGGGCTCTCTGGGTTTTGTAAGCCCGCAGCACAAGTGACGACGACCACTGATGGGCTCTCGTGATACACGTGGTGTGTGTATACCTATGGGCATGTTATTATGCGGGATGACGATGGCGAGAGTGTGCCCCGCCTCTTGCGTGTCGTCCACTCAATTTGCACCGAGAGATACCTTGTCTTGCTCGCTTTGACGCTAGAGTTGGGACTTTTTTTGAAAAAAGTGTTTCTCTCTCTCTTATCTTCCCGTCACTCCGAATCAACGTCGTCCACTGGGTTAGCGAGGGAACATAAACTTTCGGCCTGCGTGTTTGAGCTTTGCCTCGTGCACAGGCTCAATTTTTTGAAGCACATGTGTTTATTTAACTCAATGGACAGAACGGTACTACCATTGAATTTTATCGATTATTCGTGAAATGCGATATTTTTGATATTGTGTACGGAAGAATTGTCGCAATTACGTTTGATTAATCTCATTGGTATTGGAAATTCAACGATGAACCCCTCAAACGTATATATATATATACACCTGCCCTATCGATTAATTATTTTACACAAATCTCCAGCAAATCTCTTGATTCCGAATAATTGATTTGTGTGAATGTATGCAAATGAACGATTTATCGATTGTATTTACTACAATATGTACAATAATGTATTTTTCACAAAAAAAAAAAAAAAAAAAAAAAAAAAAAAAATAACTTCATCGTACGATGCTTGCACGAAACCAGGGTAATTATTTCAATTTAGTCAACAAAATAATTTACAAGTGCAATTTCGATTTATTTTAAATCCATATTCGTTGATTGTGTATCCAAACACATTAGCCATTTCAATATTATGATGACGTATTGGGTAGTCGGGCGATCAATCTAATGGTCCTTAAAGTGCTCTCCAGGCTGATTTTGGGGTAAATGTTGTCATTGCGAATTTTCCAACGACAAACAACCTTTTCACAATTTTTATTTATTTTGTTTTTTTCTTATTTCAATTTAGTTAATAAAATAATTTACAAGTGCAATTTCGATTTATTTTATATCCATATTCGTTGATTGTGTATCCAAATACATTAGCCATTTCAATATTATGATGACGTATCGGGTAGTCGGGCGATCAATCTAATGGTCCTTAAAGTGCTCTCCAGGCTGATTTTGGGGTAAATGTTGTCATTGCGAATTTTCCAACGACAAACAACCTTTTCACAATTTTTATTTATTTTGTTTTTTTCTTATTTCAATTTAGTTAACAAAATAATTTACAAGTGCAATTTCGATTTATTTTATATCCATATTCGTTGATTGTGTATCCAAATACATTAGCCATTTCAATATTATGATGACGTATCGGGTAGTCGGGCGATCAATCTAATGGTCCTTAAAGTGCTCTCCAGGCTGATTTTGGGGTAAATGTTGTCATTGCGAATTTTCCAACGACAAACAACCTTTTCACAATTTTTATTTATTTTGTTTTTTTCTTATTTCAATTTAGTTAACAAAATAATTTACAAGTGCAATTTCGATTTATTTTATATCCATATTCGTTGATTGTGTATCCAAATACATTAGCCATTTCAATATTATGATGACGTATCGGGTAGTCGGGCGATCAATCTAATGGTCCTTAAAGTGCTCTCCAGGCTGATTTTGGGGTAAATGTTGTCATTGCGAATTTTCCAACGACAAACAACCTTTTCACAATTTTTATTTATTTTGTTTTTTTCTTACATCAACTCCACTATTTTTTGCCTCTTTTCAACAAGACCAAAAAGAGAAAAAAACCATCATTAATCCCACTGCATGCAGTACAAATTATCCATTCTTCTGTACGAACCCAGAAAGGCTCCATTCCTTCATTCGCCAATAAATCAAGCAGTTGCCAGAAAAATATGAGACGACAGAAAAAAAAAACAAAAAGAAAATTTGTATCGTCCTAATTTACCCAAGAAACGTAATCCCCCCTATCCACCGAGCCCCTCTTTCCTGCATTATACTTATACATTTTCCCATCGCCGACTGGCACGCCACCTCATTAGGGAGCCCATCCAGCGTGATTCGAGCTCGGATTGTTCGGCCATTTTCCGGGCAAGCGTCCAAAGCACTGCCATTCCTCTTTTGCCTCCCTTGAAAAACAAAATCCCTGGCGGATCAGCGCCCTCGTCCTCTTCATTTCCAACCTTTTTTTTCTATACATCCATCAACCTCCTTCCGCTGTACAACGCATGTACACCCAAAGAGCAGAACTACGACTATATAGGTATACCCATAAGAGAGTTCGTCGAGCCTTCCGGGTGCATCTTTTTTTTTTTTTTTTTTTTTTTTTTGTCTTACAACCACGATTTTTCCCTCTCCCTCGGCTCAACCCCGTTCTGCACTTGCACCGCGGGTACGTATACATATACCGCTCGACGAGAGTGCTCCTGCATCTCGAGTGGTTCTCGAGAGAAAAGGGGTGGGCTGTGGTGGTCTGGGGTGCAAGGGAACGAGGGATAGGGTAGTTGGTCGCGACGAGGGAAGAAACTTGCCCTACGCCCTATACACGAACGAGAGCGGGTGCACTGGTCCTGGGGCCCTTCTTGCTTCTTCTTGCCTCGGGCACATACGCGACACGCGCATTAGGGAACGCGCTAGACTAACAGTGTCCACATATACATATATACCTGTGTAGAGCGTCGAGCTCCTCGAAAGCTTGACCTCTCTCTACTTAACAGTCGAGATTCCGGTGACTCCGTTCTAGTGCACCGATGTTACGCTTCATGTAGATACATTGATACTGGGTGATGGGGTTGAAATGCAATTTATCGAAGGATTTTACGTATAACAGGGCTATGGCCGAACTTTGCTCGCTACCGTCTCATATGGGCTCTCGAAAGTTGTGCTTAAAAATCATGACTTCTCGACCGTTCGTTTGTTGTTAACACGTCGACCCCGAACCGAAGCTAAAAGTCAGTCTACGATTCCGTTGGATGCACCTCGCATACCTACTTTTACGAACAAACAAATTCCTCGTGTCCGAGAGTAGCGAGTGACGTGCAAATAAAATATAGTTTTTCCGACTGCGCGCCCGTAAATTTCATAACTGCGACGAATTGGATCCTCGTGTTGTTTTACCACCCGCGCACGAGCCATGTAGCGGAGGATACCGGGCATTTTTACCTCTCGACGGTGGCCGTAGCAGTTTGTCTTTGGCAAACGGCGGCTCGTACTGCAGGTACCATGGTACTCTCGGTCGTAATACGTACCTCTCACCGGTGCACGGGGTCAGCTCGTTCCTTATCCTTTTCTTTTTTCTCTCTTTCAATTTCATTTTATCACGAGCATTAGAGTCAATGCTCCGCTGAGAACCACGCGAGAGTCATTCGTTCACCCCGAAACGATGTGTCTTTCGAAAAAGAAGGAGAGCACATAATACCTGCGAGACGATCGAGTCGCTGAGAGAGGGAAAACGCATTCCCTTTAAACGTAGCGAGTTCCTCGGTTCCTTGCACTACTTACTTCTGTATGTACCCTCCGCTTGGAAGCCTTTTCCCGAAAAGTATTATTGAAGTCTCGGGTCTTTTGATCTCTCTCTCTCTCTCTCTCTCTAGCGTCCCTTTCCGAAGCCGTACAAGTCTGGCGTGAACAGTAGAAATGGCCCTCCTCCTCCTCTCTCTATTTACATATAGTCCCCGAAAGAGAGAGGCTGGCTCCGTACGAGCCCCGAATACCCTGCTCTTTCTCTCCGAGGCGTTTCAACCCTTGTGCGATTCGGTGGTGAGGTTTCGGTGCTCCTGTGCGTTTATATGCGAATGACATTTTGTGCACAGCCAAAGCCGGAAGTACAAAAGCATCACCGAGTGTACACAAATATAAGGCTTTGTAACTGTAGATATTCGTGCCCGCGCGGGTGAGCTTTCGGTTTTAATACGGTACAGGTTAACTGATGGGGAGTAGAGGTATTTGTTGACGTGGGTCTACATTACTTGTATTATCTCTCTGCTACCGAGATTTTTTTAACATGGTACGAAGGTTGAGACTTTAAGGCGCTTGAGTGATCGGTCCTTTTCAGGGCAACTGTTTTACTGTTATGATTGCTGTACAATACTTGATTTTGCAAAGTATTTCAGTTGATGGCATTTTAAGTAAGGTAATACCAAGTCAATTAAAAGTCAAAACATTAAATGTTTTTTTTTTTTTTTTTTTTCGTTGCAAAAAACACGAAAATTCCATATGCGCTTATGGAAAAATAAGTATTACTGTTGATAGTCGCGCATAGAAAAAAAAAAAAAAAAAACATTTGTTGTTTTGACTTTTAATTGAATTGGTTTTACCTTAATTAAAATACCATCAGCTGAAAGACGTTGCAAAATCAAGTATTGTATAGCAATCACAACAGTAAAACAGTTGCCCTGAAAAGGACCGGTCACTCAAATTTTCTAAAAGTAATACATTTGTCCTGCAAGATGTTCTTGTATATATTAAATGTACATCGACTGAAACAAAATCACCAAAAGTAAATCTTCCCTCCCGTTTATCGTTGCAGATGTGGCGGCGTCGGTCGAGGTGCACTTCGAGAGCAAGGAAGGTGGCTTCTTCCTGAAACAAGTACCCCGGCAGTTCTACATGTCGGGGGTGTCTCGCATGGACCTGGCTCCAAGCGGAGGTGCCACCACCTCGTCGTCCGCGTCGTCCTCGGCCTCCTCGTCGTCATCGGCCTCGTCCCAGGGCTCGTCGACGCTGTCGGTCGACAAGTTCACCGTCTTCCAGACGAGCGAGCCCGTCTCGGTGCGAGCGACTTACGGGCCCTTCAGCACCAAACAGACCGTGCCCGCGAGGTACATCGTGCCCGATCCCCTGGACGTGCTCCCCGTGCCCGACTTGGATCCCAAGAAGAACAACGCCAGCGGACTCGCCAACTCGGCCCTGCTCGAGGTCCAGGAGCTCGGCGCTCGGCACCTCGACATGTCGGCGCACATCGTGAGTTTACTCTTTTTTTTTTATTTTTATCATCGATACGACTCACGAAATTATAGAAAATGTTACTATCGATTCCTCTTTTTCGGAGCATATTACATTATTCTTCCCCCGAACGAGAGCGTTTTATCACGTACATTATCAAAAAACTCCCCGGTACAATATTACATTTTCCCTTTGAACTCTGCTCGCAACGTCATTTTTGAAATACGTTTTTGCTCGCGAAAGCGTTGCCCGTCATCTTTATTGGCAATAAAATTGACTCGACGTTAAATTAAGATTGATAATGTCACAGTGAATATTGATTAATTTTTTTTTTTTTTTTTTCACCCCTCAACAAAAAGAGTCTACATATTTCACTCAATTGAGTTTCCTCCACTGGTATATTTATAGCGATGATTAAAACTGATGCACGACCGCGCACAAGTTAAATTGACATCGACTCGCGTCCTACTTTTCCTCTCGGCGTTTCAATTTTATATTTTTGCCATCTTGGAATTGAGTCGAAATGTGGAGAAAAAAAACCTACTTTTGAAATTTCAAGGAATTTCCGTTACAGGGTTTTCTAAAAGCCCAATTGGACGGAAACAGTTTCAAAGCAACGCGAGCACATACTTACGCGTATTTCATCAAATGGAATTTCATAAAAAGGAGCGTTGACTCTTCGACATACTTTCCTGAATGTAAAAAGACGGAGCGCTCCCCGGGAGACGTACACCCATCGACGTAGCGTACAGCGACTTTTAGTTCAAAAGAGAGAACGTGTTTACGCACATTGAAATCCCATTTCGATCATCGTCGTATTGTACGAGCTTTTGTGCAAACGCGATTGGATATTTCGAAAAGCTCTTGAGTTCCCCGTTACGGTGCTCCAGTATTCGGAATCCAACGGTTGAGAGGTAGGACACGTCAAAGTACACGCGTGAATTAAAACTTTCATATCCCAGAAAATAACGAGGACGTCCTCCTCCCTTGGCTCGCAAACGCGCGGAGATTAAAATTCCAGCTCGAAAACCCGTAGTTGGTTCATTGAAAACGTGAAAAATTACTGGTGCTTAAACTTTTTTTTTACCTCCCAACTGCCGTCCGAGTGTCACCCCCAAGAGTAAGCTGCTCCAGGATATATCGGAAGACGTAATATGTCCCACCCGCCGGGGCACTGTAATTTCATAAGCGCTCCCGCGAGCTGGCAAAGAGTATACCCGACGAAAGATCAGCAGTAAAAGGCACGTTTGTCCGGAGGAAAAAAAAAATTCAACTGCCGGAGCTGTGCGGATGGGAACATTGGGTAAAAAAAAGAGGCCGTAACTTTTAATCGAAAGGCTTTCCTCTATATTCGAGTGAAAACTTTGGCAGGGCCATTTTTCAAAAAGGCTCTCCCTGGCAAACAAATTTCCTCCTCCCGTCCCAAACTCTCGATGATTTTTTTTCTTCTCACTCATTCAAAAGTCCCCTGCGTGAGCGACGCGAGAGAAAAAAAAAAAAATCATCCCAGAGCGAGAAAAAACTCGGCTCCCTCCGGAGACTCTTATTTAACGCGCGGCTCGCTCTCCCTTTCGCTTTACGCGTCCGAGCGACAGAGGACCACCTATACCTATACTTTGTTCGAGTGGCAATTTCATTCCCTGGTAATTTCGCGAGTGAGAGAGAGGGAGGAGGGGGCAATCTTGCTTTATGTAACTTTTAAGAGTGTCCGTAAACATTGTACAAAGTTGTATTTCACGTTAGGACGACGGTAGCTTAATCAGCCTCTTGCAGTACAGGGAGAAGGTGTATGTAGAGAAAAAGGAGAACATCGTCACGCTCGAGTGTACGCAAACAAATGTTAAATCTTAATTATACAGAGAATAAGGAAAAAGTAAACGTGTCACCCGATGTATACGCAAGTGGGGCGTTTGTTGCCGTCCCACGCAATAACCATAACGGAGCTGTATCCTTACTTTTTTGGGCCATTCTCATCGTCCGCGTGTACGTGTACGTATACCCATACTTCGTGCACACGTCGCAGTATAAGTTCACCTCCGTCGTTTTCCCACGTTCAATTTAAAGTTCGCGCACAGGAGAGTCATTAATCGCGAAAAGCCTCGGGGCCATACACGAGCCGGCCATGCTCTATACCCTTGACTAATATATACTTTTCGGTCCACAAGGCCGCGCGGTATCGCGTCCCTCTGGTGTCCCTGAAAAAGACTACTGGGAGCGAAAAAAAAAAAAAAAAAAAAAAAAATACGCTCATTCCCCTTGGTGTCCATGTTGCAGGTGAGCTCGGTGATAGCCCGCGACTCTCCGGTCCTACGAGTGTTGTTCCACGCGGGCAGCGAAGCCACGGGTCGCCGTCAACTGCTGCTCGGCCGTCACCAGCGAGTCTGCGTTCTGCTCCACGCGACCCCGACGCCCCAGCCGAGCAGCACCGGCAGCAGTCGGGCCACCGACCACGCGGACAATCTCCAGCAGGCCGGGCCCCTCACCGCCGCCTGCAGCCCCGACGGCCAGGATGGCGTCTGCCTCGCCCAGATCACCGTGCCGGCCAACTGGTGGCCGCCCCTGCCGCCCCCGGATTCAGCCGGTCGCGTCAAACCGGCCAAGGTGCGTATATAAATATACAATTAAAAACTAGGATCATTACAATTGTTATTTCTTCCAAGCGCGCTCCGTGCGGTGTTACACACGCTGTATAGTTTTGGGGTACTCGACCTTCTTATTTCCCGTCAAGCGCCAACTTTGCGGGATTCCATTTGGCGCGCTCGGTAATTAGGTCTCCGCTGCCGGCTCCTCCTCGGCTAGAATTTCAATTGACTTTGAGCGCGGGTTCCACCAGCCGCGATGTACACGCAGTGTAGGTATACTTGTGAGCGCTTGCAAGGAAATGTCATCGGTTGGCACGGACATTTTTTTAATGGCACAATCAACCGGAGCACAACCGCGAACGCTAAACTAAAAGATACGTAAAGGTATAGTTGCCGCTTGAAAAATGCACGGGTCGAATCGATACCCGCACCCGCGGAATATTTGTAGACCACAGGGGAATAGTACTATATGTAATGCGTTCATGCGTGCACCGCCGGCGGCTATATTTTCTGTCTCTCTATGTTTGCCTCTGATAAATTAAGCCGTACGGACGCGCTACCGAGACATTTTTCAAAAAAATTCACATTGGACATCCCCCATGGGATATCCGATGTGTATACCGGGGAACGAAGCTAGCATCGATGGCGCGCTTGGTTTTTGTATAATGATGATGATGATAAAAAAAAAAAAAAAAAAAAAAAAAAAACACCAACCATCGCTTTTCAGACTCTTCCGCGGGTCGTGCAGCTGGCGTACTCGGTGTTGGAGCCGCGTAGCGCCGACGAGGCCGGGCAGCAACAACAACCGGGGCACGGGGTACCGCTGGACTCGGCCTCGTACTGCCAGCCCAAGGTGCAGATCCAGCCGGTGACGCCCCTCGGCCAGGTGACCCTAGGCCCGAACCGCGCCACCTACAAGGAGCTCAAGACCGACGAGTACCTCACCCTCCTGGTGCCCCACGGGCCGCTCTACCCTCGCTCACGGCTCCACATACCTGTTTTCCTGCAGTCCCACTCGTCCAAGCAGTCCGGCCAGGGAAGGCCCCCCGTGGCCGCGGTCGTCCTCAGGTTAGTCGTTATACAACCTACCTTTTTTTCCTCTTCATTTTGCGCTGAGCGTTTACTTGCTTGGTTGGGAAAACGGGGTGACCTACTTTCAGACCCGACAGTGGAGGTCGCGCCGATAAGTTTAGGGAGGGAGGCTGTCGGGTCAAGGTGACAAAAGGACCAAGTCGAGCGTGAGATATGCGCCGGTTATTTGTTTCGTTTTACTTTGAAACGAAAGGCACGTGTTTGATTGACAAGTTAACAAGCGTTTGATGAAACGATTCGAGTCTTTCAGAGATAATTGAGTTTGAAATATAGAGTGCACGATATGTGGATGATGATAAAATGGGCTTTACCCTTTGAAAGAAGAGGATTATGCGTCAATTTGACAAATGGCACTTGATCCGTATCCGGGAAAAAACAACTCCTCTCTGACGCGACATACTTTTGCTAAAAAAAGCTCGCGATTCTTTTTTTTTTTTTTTCTACGCGCGTCCCGCTGATTTTCACCCGCGCTTGAATCGATTTGCTCCCCTTGATCGCATGTAAATTGCACACCGTAACTTCACGCGTGTGCGCGTAAATTAAGCTCGCATTGTACGTACGGCGCGTATACGAGTATACGTGAAAAAAACGGGCCGATAAAAATTCCGGAATTCCAAATTATCAATTAAAATCCGCGGCGCGTTTCCCGCCGTCATTTTTCCGTGCTCGAGGGCATCGGGGTGAAAATTACGCGGCCGCAGCGTTATTTGATTACGAGGGCCACGTTTTAATGGACTCGGGGGCTAATTTCCGTAAAAGCAGCTTACCCCCGAGAATATTGAAGCTGACCTCTTTTTTTCCGGGGGTAAGTATACATAATAGTAGTAGCTTTTGAAGAGCGATTATACAGCGATGATTTTTTTTTAAATCCAAGGGCCAAGTTCAAGGCGGGAGTGAAGATCCTGGACGCCTCGTCGAGCAGCCCCGACTGGACGGTCGAGACGGACATAAAGACGAAAAACACCGCGGCCACCTTCACCGCACGGAGAAAGGAAAACGTGTCCCGGCTGCCCAACGCGTGAGTACACAACCTCGTACACAACCGCATCTTCCACCCTCGTCCCCTCCCGTATATATGCCAAGTAAATTTTCATTTGGAGCGCGAAAGCTTGGCAAATCATTCTTTGGTAAGTTTTAATTACATTTTGTTACCTCAAAACGTACCTGCTTTAAGGGAAAAAAAAAGGTTGCTTGAATATAGTCAACAAAATGTACAATTTTCCGCGCTCAATACCACGTTTGTCCAAAAGACAACGACGAAGCGTACTGTTACACCCGTTCCCACCCTCGTTCGAAAAAACAAAAGATTACAAGGTAGGGAAAAAAAAACGAAATTCCACAGCTCCGCCGAGGAGATAATGACGATGCTGCTCGAGGCGAGTGACGAGAGCGCCGAGAGCAAGGAGCACGGGGGCAGCCGTATCGTGTGGAGCGTGCGGTACGCGTTGGAGGGCGAGGAGGACAACGTCTCGCTCGCGGGGCCCTTCCAGTCCCAACAGACCCACCACCACCATCACCACCAGCAGCAGCAACCGCAACAGCAACAGTCGCACTATCATCACCACAACAGCGGCGCCGAGCGCAAAAAGCTACAGGCCCATCTCGAGATACAGAAGGACGACATACAGGCTGTGCTGCCCATCTCCAAGGTGGGTTTACTCTCTTTTTACCCCTTTGTTTTTCTCGTTTTCGTAATCCACTGGCGCCAACGCCGCGGTCTCTTTCTTTTTCCCGCTCTTAGAGCGTTACATGGTAATAATAAGCCAATCAACTGCTCGTTTTTTTTTTTTTTTTTTATTACTTTCTTACCCTCTATGCGTTGAACTTACGTACAAATTATTTTTAGAACTATAATTATTATACGTATAGCGAGTTGCAGCCGCGTCTTGAAACTGATGACGAACATTATTCTATACGAGCGCGACGCAAAAATTGATGGTAAACATCCCGAGAATATATTATAATACCAACACCTCCGTTCGTTGTGAACAATAGCCCGCGCACTTATAATGTGCTAAATACATGAGCGACGAGGCAACTCGAGCTCAAACAGCGGATAAGTACACGGGAACAATGTGTTAATTTTTCCAGAACTGGGAGGTGATGAACACGGCGGTGCTCACGGGAAAGCAAATTTCTCAGGCGATGAAGGTGTTTATCGTCAGCCAGGCGGGCACGGTGGCCGACGTCACGCTCCAATCCTCCTGCCACTCCGACGACGAGAGCGTACTCAAGGTAATTTATTGTTCCCCCGTTATTTATGCTCATCGTAGACGGGGCCAAAAGTAATTCGCAGATAACTGCTGCCTGAAGCGGGGGAAATAAATCATAAAATTCCTATTCGCTGTTCGCGCGATCCATTCGTCACTGCGAGGATAAAAAGAAAAAAAAAAAGAACATCCCCGTGCGATATTAAAATACCTCTGACCCATCGTTTTTGGTCCGTCGCAGGTCTCGTCTTCGTGCAGCAGCGTGTACGTGGACGGCTCCGAGATCCGGGGCTCGAGCAACGCCTCGGTCGTCGTCAAGTACGGGACCTACACGGGCCTGGCGCGCTTCACCGTCTGGATGCCCGAGTTCCCGCTCGAGGTGTCGGTGCCGGACTCCCGGCTCAACCAGATCAAGGCGTGGAAGGTGCCCGACGAGCCCAACCTCGCCAAGAACAAGCGCAGCTTGAACGACAGCCGTCCCGGCCAGGCGAGCAAGAGGAGCCTCGACGCCGCCACTGCTCCTGCCAAGGAACGAGAGGACGACTACGACGACGAGGAAGACGAGGAGGAGGAGGAGGAGGAGACTGCGGGTGTTGAGGGCGAAGAGGACACCGAGGACATTGACGGAGGGAAGATGAGGTTCCGCAGTGGCGAGAAATGGGACGAGATCAACTCCATCGACCGGACGCCCGGCGCGGCCAACTGCCGGCTCAGGTTCCAGCAGAGTCCCGTCGAGGTGACGTTTCCACCCAACTTAACGATTCCATAATTATTGTACAAACATATATGTAGGTGGGTGGATGAAAAAGAAAAAAAATTGGATCTGTACAGGTGCACGCGCGCTTCCTCGCCGTGGACCACGACTCGGGCCGGGTCTCGTACTTTGTGAACCGGCGCACCTGGCTGCGCATCACCGATCTCGTGGGTAGTCTGCTCCGCGTCTCGGACCCGAGAATCGCCGCCCTCATCCAGGGTCGGATCGTCCAGGGACGGGGTATAGGGCGCACGGAGGTGCAGGTGCTGTCGCCCATCACGGGCCGCGTGATCGGCGCCAAGGAGGTCAGGGTTGGCAACGACCGCGTTTCCATATCCCAGCTGTCGGTCAAGGTCGTCTCGGGACTCCAGCTGACCATCAACCCGGATAACGCCATCGAGAACGGTTACGTCGCCGAGACGTCCGTCACGCGAAAGCTGACGGCTCAGTACCAGGAGGGCCTGCTCGACATAGACCTCGAATTCTCGGACGGCTCGAGGACGCCGCTCCGAGAGATAGCCGTGAGTCTCGACTACACTTGAGTTTTTTTTGTCCACTCTTTTCCTCTCTCTCTGCATCGATGTTTTATCGTGCGTGTCACAGGTGAGCGACTACAAGTTGGTCGTTGAGGACCTGGACCCGGACATCGTGGCGTTCGCCCCCATGGTGGCCTCGCACCATCCCCGTGTGATCGCGGTGGGTGAGGGCAGCGGTGACCTACTGCGCGTCAGTATCCAGTTGGCCGACGCGTGTCGCCTTCAAACCGGACGCCGAGGTTCCAAGTCACAGGTGGCCCGGGGCGCAGGTGTCTCGGTTGCCTCGCAGACGCCGGCCCTGCCCCTCGCCACAGCCACTGCCAGCGTCGAGGTGGACTTTGCGTCGAGCGAACTCTCCAGTCGGCCCGAGTTCGTGCAGAACGACGGGGGTGGCGCAGGTGGCCTCGGACTCAGCGCCCACCACCGCGAGCGCAAGAACGGCCGCGACATGGCGCCCGATCTCCACGACATTTTGATCGGTAAGAAACGCTTTTCGCCCAACATGTGCTCATTGCGTGTATGTATGTGTAAGTACATGCCAATGTCCGCGACAGCTTTGGTAATTACCTCCTTCGGCATTGCATCTCCTTGTATGTGTTATCATAATGAATGCCGTTACGCACGAGCTAAAGGTGACATGCACGCAGTTTCCTTATACTTATGTAATGTGTACATTGCACAACGTCGACGGCACCGCTCTTACTGTTTGTTATCAACGATGTATCCATACATGATTCACGAAAACACCAAATCATTCGTTCGTTCATTCGTTCATTAATCAGTGCGTAAAAATCGGGTTGATAGCCGCGAAACTTGCAGGAGGTATCGGCGGCGTGGGTATCCGGCACAGCAACGCGGCCCGCATCTCGCCCCTCGAGATCGGCATGTACGTCCTGCTGGTGGCCTTTTGCCTGGCTATCGTCGTCTTTGTGATCTCGTGCGTCGTCTTTTCCGGGAAGTTCAAGCCCCTGCCCGGACTGGAATCGACCTCGACAACTTCGGGCCTTGGCGCTGGTCTCCCGGTACTCGGGGCCGCCCGAGCTGCCGCTAGTCAATTCGGACAGAACAGGAACAGGCCCAGGGAATCGACGACCAACGCTCACGACTGGGTGTGGCTCGGGAGGGCCACTCTCGAGCGCGCCGCCTGCGCGCCTCAGCAGGTACGCTGGTTTTTCTTTTTTTAAACTCAAAGTCGCTTATTATTTTATCGCCTGTTGATGGATTTGAATTCCGGCATTGTCCAATTTTTTTTTTTTTTTTTTAATTAAAAGCAACAATGAACTTCAAACAATTTGCCGGGAGCTGTTAAAACGTATTTTCACCGAAGCGGAAAATTATTATGGATAAACGTTATCACAAAGGATATACCAAAAGCCGAGAATTTTCAATTTCTACCGATCAATTTATTAATTTATATAATGTGGGAACAGCGGGAATTCCGAGGGTAAAAGTTATAAGCTTCGGACGAAAGTTTGTAATAGTTTCGCGTCTCGTTATTAAACATTTTAACGGATCAAACTTGTTGGAGGGGTTTTAATCGTCGCGCACTGAAAATTTCTAACGAAGGGGGGAGGCTATGTTATGGTTAATCCCTTTTTCGATCAAACCACAATCACCCGGCCAAGCCTCCAACTTTGGCCTGTGAAACGGTTGCGCGGGTACATGAAAAGGGAAAAGAAAAAGAAAAATCCTCGGATAATCTGTTGAAGAAGGTCCGCGTGACGAGCAACCCGCTGGCAGTGGAGGCCGAGGACGAGACGCTAGATCTCGGCACGAGCTTCGACAACCCGAACCACTTGGAGCTGCCGTCGACGGGCCGAGCCTTGGGAGCATCGTCGCAGTCCGGGGCCATAGACACCACGACCTACTGCAAGCGTGACCGCACGCCCAGGAGTTTCAACAAACCCTCGGCTCACCAACGGAACGAGTGAGTGTGGCCGCAAATCAGCTTGTTACCTCCCTTCCTCCCTCTCTTCGTACCAGTGTCGTAAGTTAACTAAAATTCAACGCCGTGTATAGCAACGAGAAATCACCGGGGCACAAGGTACCCCTGATGTCGAGCGTCGACAACGGGAACGAGGACTACAAGCCACCGGTGCCGCCCCACCGCAGCACAGCGGCCCTGGGCATCACTCGGTTGCCGGACACACCAAGGCGACGCCACCATCACCAGCGAACCAACAGCAGCGGCGAGCACGCGGGCAGACGAGTGCACGAAGCGGCCGCTGCGTCCGGTAGCAAACACCACCATCACCACAGACCGAGCAAGTCGAGCCGGTCCAGGAGCAGCAACAGCAACGCCTCGCCGCTGATGCACAGCAAACCCGAACCGGTCAAGGAAGCCACTGCTGCTGCTGCGGCCGCCAACAGCTCGGATCTCGCGTTTGTCGAGGTGAGTTGCAACCAAACGATTTTCCATCCCAAATACATAAATTAGACCGTGTTAACACGTGTTTCACGACAGGTGCGGAGCAGGGATCCAGAAGCGGCGCGTAGCCGAAGGGCCCGCTCGCGGGAGATTAAGCGTGCGACGGTAGTCGGTAATCCGATGTTCTCATCCTCGTCGTCGTCCAATTCTTCGGGCTCGCCGACCCACGGCGAGCAACTCCAGCAGCTGCTGGACGAGCCCCCGCACAGCAATCACCAGGTGCCGACAGTAGCGGCAACGGCCTCCTCCTCCTCGGCCACTGCCGGTCTCGACGACTTGAACCTCGGCATGGACTACAACCAGATCATGCAGTACTTTGACAATTTGAAGGAGTCGAACGCCTAGGAGTGGGCCGATTGCCGCCGCTACCGTCGCAAGCGCAGCAAGTTGCGCTTGAACATCGGTAGCAGCGGCAGCAGCAGTGCCAGCAACGCAAGTCACAGCAGCAGCAACAGCAACAACAACAACAACAACGGTGGTGGCGGCACTTCGATAATGGTGATCCTCTAAGGAGGCTTTTCCGTGATACACGGTGCATGGCAATATTTTGGCGAGACCGCAGTTGCGTATAGACTCGTTGGGCACGCCGTCAGTTGTATACTCTGGAGTTTTCGTCCTTTGGTTCGACTGAGCTATTCACCTATAATTAGTATAGCTTTTCGATGAATATGGCAAATCTATAATATATACACGCATGTACTACGATGTTACGGCCGCTTGAATGGTATAATGTGAAAAAAAATTTTCTATAAACCTGAAGCACTCGTCTGTTGGCTCGTGTATACAGTTTTCCTGGGACAAGGAACGACGATTTTCTTGCGGATTCGCAACTGCAGTAGAGAGTGCCGGCCACAAAATGACGACGAACGTGAGAGCAATAAAAAAAAAAATGTCAAAGAGGTCCAAGCGAGTCTGTATAAGTATATATGAGTGCGTTTGTTGCGGCGGTGTGTTATTATTATTATTATTATTATTATTATTAATATTCTAGTCAGCTTCACTAGCGCAAAACAAGTTATACTTATGAGGATAAGGGGGAAAAAAAATGAAGTTTCAAACGATTATACTACGCACATGTGCTATAATAAATAATATATTCACGTGCTCGCACACATTGACAATGTGGGCGGAAAAAGTATACATATAAATAAATATATATTTACGTATAAGAGAAGAGTTTTGGTGACGACTGAGCAAGTGTAGAATTAATGTAGTACGGCTTTGTTTTTGCAAAGCGAATAATATACGGTTCTGGTTTCTTTGATGATCCGCATGTGTATGTGTCTATATGTATCGTAGCTCTGTATTAACTTTTACATGTGTTATAGGCGGGGACAACTTTTTTGTCAAGTGAACGTGTCGCGAGTCAGCACAAAAGCCTCTTTCATCATTATTTTACTTATTCTTCGGAATCTATCGCGTGTTGTTGTTGCATAATGTTTTAAAAGCCCGGTATACATTTATAAAGCTATGCATATATATATAACTTTGTGCGTGCATGTATTTATGACGCGATCGCGCATATGGACGCTTGAAACTTTTATTTATTTATTAGTGTACATTATTCTCTAAATGCGTGAAAAGGTCGCCGATTAAACCACTACGTTATAGATATCATGTAAACGAATTGACACATAGCTTTGATTGCAAATGATCGGTCTATCGACAAATAAGAACGAGAATGACACGAGATATTAATGTATATACTAGAGCATGTATAACAATTGTACGATGAACGTGCGCGTACAACATATAGATGAAATATTGAAATCGTCGTTAACAAGCGCGCACAACGTAATTTTGCCAGTGTTTTTAGATAAAATCCAGATGATGATGAAAACGAGAGCGTAATATTATAACGTATTTAATAACAATACGAACTGCATAATGTTTAAGTACCGCGGCGAGTGGCGCTGATTGCCTTCGCCTCGGATTTAGTATGGAAGAGAAAAAACAAGGTTTACAACATGTAAATTCAACATTTTTACGGATGTAATCAGTATCTGCTTTAAGTATTTCTAAACAATATAAATAATAATAATAATAACAATGATAAAATTCATAATCGTGTTACTGGATAAAACTTCATTTCACGTTGTAAATTTATCACGTATTGGAAAAAATCACACACACACACACACAGTCATTGTTCGAGAAATACGTATATACTTTTTTGTCTGGTTTTAAGGTTCTCTCGAATTTTTTTATACACATATACTTTGCGCGTCACATTGTCATATTATAACGATAAGATAACATTGCAGTATTAAAGAAGGTTTTTCATTGCATCATATTGCCGCGAGCAGTAAGACACAGATAAAAATAAAGACTCGCGAGTTTTACGACGCGCAATATAACTTCTCGCTTAACAGAAATAAAATACTAAGGAGTAGACACGCGCCCGCGAGCACATTGTTTATCTTACTCGAAAGCCATGATATAATAATCGGCATAAAAAGAAAGAGGAGGTTTTCAATCTCCAAAGCCATAGAATCTTCTTAGCCCATGGGTGCTGGACACCTCGAGGATTATTTTGCGCGCGGCTTGATGTAACACATAAGTTATTATTGTACATGTTCGTAAGTTTGTATTATTTATTCAATAAGAGTGCCATATATGTACGTACCTACCTTTAGATTATGATTTCATTGAGTTGTGTAATAATTATTGTTTAATTTTATTTCGTCGAGTCATTAAATTACATTACGTTCCGACAAGTTTAACTTGTCACCCATTATTTTACTTTATTTGTAATTATTTACGAAAACTTTTATACTTTGATATGAAAAACTGTATCATTGGAAGATGAATTTTTTTTTCCTTAAAAAAAAAAAATTATACATTATTTTATACACACTATGTTTCTTTTTATTTTTGTTTATCCCTACAGAGGCTTTGAAGAAACACAAAGATGCAAACGAAAGTTATCAAAGTTTGTGAAGACTGTAACGGGTGCAAAATGAAAACTCGTAACGCGTAGGCATCGGCTGATCATTCGAATTAAAAAACTTTTTTTATACTGATTATAACTAAACTGCACTGCCTGTTTTATCCAACGTAAAATAAAGCACAAATCAAACGATGACTAAGAACTTTGAGATAAAAGTCGTTATGTTTGACATCAAAATTTTACTTCGATTAAAAGCCGTCGAATGCCCGACTTTTACACACTTTGTTCGATTTTTTTACAATCAGCAGTAATTATACTTGCCGTGCATTGTGATGCATACATGTAAACACTTTGCTTTTACAAGACTGTGTATAAATATTACATGTACCTACGTAAACAAATACACACATAATATTATCATTAAAGAGACGGTGGAAAAAAAAAAACAAAGGCAAGGACGCGTCTTATACATTAACACGAGACTGCAATTACAAAATATATAGTCGAAAAGTTTGCTTTACCAATGTATACGCAAAATCTAAAGCCTCGCGTTGGAATTCCTCACAAACAGATATCAGAGTATAATACGTGTGCAAAGATAAAAATACTCTTTTTTTCAGCCATCAAAAAAAAAAAAAAAAAAAAAAAACTATGGTTAAATTTTCTCTTTAATTTCGAGAGAATAGCGCAAGTTGGAGGTACAACCAGCTTTGTGTTGTAGTCGTTTGCGCGCGAGATAAAGCGAAATAAATCCACACAATACCTGAGTCAATGACCACTGTAGCACGTTAAAGAAAAACAAAGAAAAAAAGAGTAAAAAAAAAAAAAAAAAAAAAAAAGAAAAAAAAAGATCTATATCCCTCTTAGATAGTTGTTGAAAGTTTGTCTTCCGCACCAGATGACGATCGGAACATCTCCCCCGAGATTTTCGTCCGATTCATGTCAAATATGTATGATATACTTGTGGCTTATCATTGTATCCCCTTATACGTAAAAACACATCGTGTACGCCATGAATACATTACGCGTCCCTTTACATGTGTCTCGCAAAACAAACATGTCACGTACTCGTTGTTGAGTCTCTTTGGAATCATCTGCATATCTTGAGTCTGTTTGAAAATTTTGTTCTCATACAATTATACGGTCAAGAGATATAGCCAACAACAGAGACGCTTCATGATGTAAGGAAGAAAGCACCAGTGACGAGTAGTCAAAGATATATTATTATATTATTATATCTAGTATGTAAACTTTTAAAATACATTGAAAAATAAAGCCAACAATATTCGTTGACGCGAATCACAATAATTTTGTAAAATTCATATCGGCTTTGCCAAGCGGTTCAAATCTAATGTTGAATAATTGTAGACGGTGAACAATAATATCGATCGAAATAGTAGCTTGATAATTATAACGAGATACATATATATATTGTATTTTCCTCCGCCACATCCTCTTCCAGAATCAATTATTTTTGCGTAAGTAACGTGGAATGTATGGAACAATCAAATAGTTTTGCTTTTCTCTTGCGATTGTGAAAAAAACTGTCTTTTCTTTATTTTTAACGACAATTTCACTCTAATGTGCACACTTGCGTTAAAAGCAATTGTAAAAATTAATGTGAAATCAGACAACTTGAGCTTTGAAATGTAAAATGAATTTTTTTGTTATTTAATATTTATGAACGACCAACGGTCATTAAAAAAATAAGCATTCTAACGAGTTGTCAAAAAAGGGTGTCCCTCTTTACTTGAAAGTTCTTTAAAAAGCATTATCATAAAGCGTACGAGCGTATACTGTAAATTGTCCAAGTTCTTTTCGCCAAACGATTAAAATAAAAGGTACAAAGAGCACGATCGTTATGTAGACCGAGTCGCGCATCACATTTGCATACTTCGTTTCGCACCCGATCGCCAGTATTCATATCAAATCGTCACGTTTCAGCCGCACCTTGTATGCAATCTATAGGAGTCTTAGCGAATCGAGTTGGCGGAGGAAAAAGAGATTGAAACGTGTGCAGGTGCATCTCGAGCCATATCGAACTGCTTCGGTAAATATACGCGAATTGATAGGTAGTACGGCTATAGTTCTGTGGTACGGGGAAAGAGAAAGTCGTCGAAACAAACGCGATTCCGACTTCTGGATTAGCGTAAAATAGGTAATGAAAAAAAAAAAAAAGACCCACGCATCGCTTACTCGAACAAATTCCACAATGAGACAAATAAAAAAAAATAAATAAACGCGTTTCTATGACATACGTACACATATAAATATATTAAACAAAACAAAGTATATGATATATAAATATATATTCTATACACATTACACACGAGACCCTCTAGTCCTACAAAATATAATATATACATATAATAAACATATAATTATTGTGTGACGCATGTATGACCGTCCGCCTGTATCGCGTGATTTCAAATAAGGTATACACGTATTATTATGCAAAAAGAAAAAATGGTAAATGCCACTCGGATGTGAGAGAATAACAAATAAAATGTTAGATGCAGTGTCGTTGTGTTTAGCAAAGTTTTATATTTATTTATTTTTTTCAATGCTTTTGCTGCAGTGAAGATTGAAAAAAAAAAAAAAGTAATAACAAATATATACGTATAACCGTGTACGACAACACTTGTTCTATATAACTGTACGTAAGCGAGATGATGGTGATGATTTGGTTATTTGCGTAATTTTCTTATTGTACGTACCGCGACCTTTGTCTGTAATTATACACCTACATCTTCGATTTGCTTTGATAGATATAATACATATGGATGTGAGTAATTTTTTGTTTGTTTATTGATAAACACTCCAGGAGATACGGTTTCAGGGCTTACACCGTATAGTGAAATGTTTCTAAACTTGACATTTTGTATAATTTTTTCTTTATTCAATAGAAATCATTGTTATCTGTAAATTAAGTTATGTTAATTAAGTGTATTTTTGTAAAAAGTGAAAAAATTTAATCCCTATATGAATTGTAAATATACGTTTACGTTAGGAAATAAAAGCCAATGATTCAAACTGTTGTGTACAAAAAAAATGGAGTATGTGAGCGAAAAATTACAATTGAACTGAAATTTCATTCTACGGTACGATCCTTGAAGGTAAATGTGTTTTTGCGCTTTGATCATGCATAATATGTGTATAATGTATTGGAAGAAATTATAAGGGAAACAAAAGATACAAATTGTAGAAACTGCGCATCGAGAGCCTTTAAGATATCCCAACGATGCTGCGAACAACAAAAAAAAAGACATATCGTTACAATGAATTTAAAGTAGCGACGAGGTAATAAACACACGTGTGATTTTTATTTTTTAACGACGCTAAGGCAGGCACAAAAGTTGTTTGTATTGAGAAAAAAACAAAAGTAACATAGCTCAAAGTACCCTTGTGAAAAAGAGTCGATTTCCGTGAAATCGTTATCCGCTGCGATTCTGCTTCTGTAGGGATTGATAGAACAAGTATTGGAACTGTATAGCTTTCCGAGGGAGGGATAAAAAATATACTCACGAGACGTTGCTGCTTTTCGTAATGTTATCCTTAGGCGCGATAATGATATCAAACATATAACGATCTCACCGAATCGATTCCGATTTAAGAAATGAGAAGCAGTTTCGAAAGGTCGCGTACGGATTTTTCCACAGCTTCCACAAGTCCTTGCATCGAAGCTCGATTCTTTGACGGAAAATGAAAACCAATAACACACGACACACACGTTAACAGGTAAAAATATAATTACAATTATGTTAAAAGAAGCTTGAACGAGCATATCGAGGGATGGAACTCGAAATCGGGACGATAATAGTAATTAAAGTAATAATAACGAAATAAAGAAAAGACTAATTTAACCATTCCTTCGATCAGATTTTCTGTCGCGTTATTAGTAATACCTAATAAATGAAACGAAAAATAAATAAGCCAGATTACATGTGTTTAACGCAGTTGATCGAAAAAAAAAAAAAAAAAAAACAGCAGCTATCGGTATGCTATAATAATTAGTAACAATGCGCCAGACGAATATTGTCGAAAGATCAGTGACGACGACATTCCACTACCACCATTCAACACTACCCTCGAGGCGTTTTACTCCAATCTTCTTTTATCATAATTCTTCGTTAACGGGGTAAAGCTCCAATTAATCTTATTAACATATACTCATGGATGTTTCATCGCTGTCGTCACGCGCCACATTTATATAAATAAATATGTACGTATGTATATGTGAAATGATGTATCTTCAGCAAACTATCGCTTCTATGCGTAAAAAAATGATATTAAACTAAAGAAAAAAAAAAATCGCGGAAAGTCGTCGTCGCTGAAATCGTCACTAATTACTAAGATACGACTATTGCCTACTCAATGTAATGTACAATATGTAGTAATTACCTGTTGTTACCACCGAACCGTCGTCAAAGATATATAAAATATTGTCATTGTATCATAAGTGTTTTTTATATTTATTTATCTGTTTCTTACCTTCCTCCTTTATAAATTTTTATTTTCTAATTTTAAGTTGCAGAAAGTTTCGTTTCAAATACTTGTATTCGTTATGTTAATATATATAATTTTTATTAATAATCTTGTTATAATAAAAATAATAATAATAATAATAATAATAAGAATAATACAAAACAGAATATGAAAAATTTCACAACATTTTATCTGTGTTTTCCAAACCAAAATTTATCAGTAGGAGATATCCATTTGTGACAACCTCCAAAATTATTTTGTATAATATACTTCATAGTGTAAGGATTTTCATTATTTTCTTCCAGATATTTTTCATCCTCAGCCATTATGTCCAAAACCTTTTGACTCACAGCTTTTGCTTTAAATGGCATCCTGAGTGCTACTTCACATAAAGCTTCTTTCACCTAATAATGCAGCGAATAGATTGTGTAAAATTTAAAAAAAAGAAAAGTAATAATTCAAATACCAATAATGCGACAGTATGGTCAAACAAGATTACCTCTGGCCATTCGACTGGACCGCCGACTTCGATAATAACTCTTCCAGCTTTCACTGGTGTTACATAATGATCAATTGCACCTTTTCCTCCTCCCATACGCTGTCCTTGGCCCTTAAAAAAAACACAATTTGTTAAGCATTATTTTAAAAATAGTTAAAAAGTGTATTCTGTATGTAGTACCTTTTTAGTAACAGGTTGCCAGGGAGCATCAATGCGATACAATGCAAAAGCTTTATTAGGTAATTTTCTATTTAACGTGTTACGTATTACCTCAAAATGATTATATTTCAATCTTCCTCCAATAAGAGCCTATGCACACAGATAAATTTAAAAAACGTTGATATTTATGTGTACGACGTATTAATACACATTCAAATGTATTGGAAAAAAACAATGATACATACTATAACACCATACTGTTTGTGTAAAAGTTCATTGTGTACTAGTTCAGGACCTCTCATCAGTCGAAGCTTTTTCTGCATTTTGAATGGTCTCATGGGAGCCAAAAACACTGGTGCTTTTGGCATTATTGGCAACTTTTTTCCTCGAGAATCAGGTGGGACTTCCACGTCTAAGAAAATTATTTAACAATTTGAAATATGAACTGGGCAAAAAACGTTCATTGAGAATGTAAGAAAAAAAAACAAACCCCATTTCTTTGGTGGAGGAAAATACTTGAGACCAGCTCTTTGTACAGTATTGCCGAGAACATCTCTAGGAATCGTCAAGCCTTTTAAAATTAAAAAGGAGGTAAAAACTATGAAATAAATCTTTGAAAATTTTGAAAACGTAAATATCAAACTTTCAATTACCTGCAAGGCGACAGTTGCCCAAAATAAAATGTATAATCATTTTTGGAGTTGTAAATAGCTTCAAATTTTTTTTACAAAATCACACCGACCACCGAAATCGCGTAAAATTTCGGAACATAAACAATACAGGAGGTTATGTCATATATTGTTTACGATCCATCCATGCACGATATACCTACAATTCGTTTCCGCATTTACAAATCCATTACATATTACATTCGCTTAGGTGTACTAGCGCTGTATAGCGTTGATATTATCGCAGTCTGCTCGGCTTTTTATTGCGAAAAGTTGTCAAGTCGGCTTTTTAAATGAAGTTGTGTAGTAACATAGTAATCACAATCACTACCAAGCAGCAGTATAAGTGGTACTAGTGGTAGTGATCGATTTTATTAAACCATACAAGTAGAATATCTATACTTTTGGAGGTCAATTTTTGGGTAAAAGATAAATTGTGAACTTGCCGCAAACAGCATCGTTGAAGTAACCTTTTTATTTTCTAAGTGGTAATTTAGTTGCGGCTGGTTTATAATTGATAAAATGGCTCTCCTGTTAGTATAGTTGTGTGGTAGTGATTGTTTGGATCAGCGCCATCTAGCGTTACGGATTTCTGAACTAAAAAGTGGCCCTAAACTTTTGAACCAGAGCTTTAGGGCTTACAGATACTTAGCTTATTATAAACCAGCCGCAACTTATCTTGAAGCTATAAAATAAAAAAATAATTGTACATGTGTTTTTGGCGGCAAGTTAACAATCTATTTTCTACCAAAAATTTGACCTCCTATGTGTTAAACTTTTGAAGATGAATTTTCGAGTAAAAAATAGATTGTTAACTTGCCGCCAAAAACACATGTATAATTATTTTTTTTATTTTATAGCTGTAAAGTAAGCTGCGGCTGGTTTATGATAGGCTAAGTGTCTCAAAGCGCTAAAGCTCTCCTTCAGAATTCTAGGGCCACTTTTTAGTTCAGAAATCCGCAACGCTAGATGGCGCTGATCAAAAAAATTATTGCTACTTATTACAGGAGTGTCATTTAATTAATTATAAACCAGCCGCAAATGATTTTGTTAGTGTAAAATAAAAAGATGACGATATTTGTCTTGTTTGCGGCAAGTTTGTAATTTATTTTTTATTCGAAAGTATAAATATGTAGGAGGTCGATATTTAGGTTAAAAAAAATAACAAACTTGCCGCAAGTAGCATAAAAAATGTCAACTATTTGTCGTTTATTCATAAAATTATTTGCGGCTGGTTTATAATTATCAAAGTGACTTTGCTGTAAGTAGCAATAATTATTTTGGATCAGCGCCATCTAGCGGTCTTTATTTTTTGGCCAAAAGTGGCTCCTAAAATTCTCAATCAGAGCATTCAGGATTAGAGCCATTTAGTCAATAATAAACCAGCCGCAACTCATTTTGTAGCTATAAAATAAAAAAATTACGATACGTGTGTTTTTGGCGGCAAGTTAACAATCTATCTTATGCTTAAAAATTTATCTTCAAAAGTATAAACACATACGAGGTCGATTCTTTGGTATAAAATAGATTGTTAACTTGCCGCCAAAAACACATGTATCGTAATTTTTTTATTTTATAGCTTTATTATGAGTTGCGGCTGGTTTATAACTGACTAAATGGCTCTACGCGCTAAAGCTCTGGTTCAAAAGTTTAGGGCCACTTTTTAGTTCAGAAATCCGCAACGCTAGATGGCGCTGATTCAAACAATCACTACTACTCACAGGAGAGCCATTTTATCAATTATAAACCAGCCGCCACTAATTTTACAGATAGAAAATGTAAAGTTGACATTGTTTATGCTATTTGCGGCAAGTCAATTTTTTATATATTTCAAATATGTGTATATACATATACTTTACTGTGATTAACGCGCGCATATCAAAAGTTTTTCAAAACGTTATTTACATAACTAACTCACCGGTCTCACAATAAGTAACCATAAGCAACGATAATAAAATGAATAAAGTAATATTCTTATTTGTGATGAGTTCAAGTTGCCAAGTATAATCAGTTACAGATTTATTTTCAAGTCAAACATCATTCGTGCACTTAAGCGCGATCGTGCGAATAGCACACGAACTTGTGTTGTTCTGTGTTGATATTATCCGGAACTCATCGCGTGTACCCATAGGAATTGCAATGTCTTTTTTACAAGTATATATAGACTAAAACAACTGTAAGTTTTTTGTTAAAAATACCTAAGCTGTCAATGATCAACAGTAATTATGAATATTGTTGTTTGAAGTTGCGTTGACAGTGAACGATGAACAGTGTACGGTATCCTAACCTATGATCAGAACAATGTTTTTTAACATTCTTTTTGTGCAATAAGAACGATTATTAAGCAATTCAAGCCAAATCAATACAAGCTTTCAAAATGTTGCTCAAAACATTTCAATTGACTTCGAGGAATTTCCGGAACGTTGCTCGTTTGCTGGCTGTTGAATCTGGTGTAATTGTTCCTGCACAGAATTATGCTAGACTAGTTTCAAGGAAGGGAAAAATTGTCAATGAGGACGAACTTTTTGATGTTAGCATTGACTCACCGAATCCAACGCCTCCCACAGTAAAACCTAAGCGTAAGTTCACGAAATCCAAAGCTAAAGATACAAGAGAGTGCAACGAGTCAATGAGCAAACAGCTTCATACAAAGCTGTACCAGAATGATAAAGTAGTTTCGTGAGTATATTTTCAAGAAGACGTGCATATAATTTTTGCAAACAAAGAGAATGTTAATGCATTTTTTGTTAATAGATCAATAATGATGAGCCTTTTGTCAAAAAAGCAAAGGAAAAAGAGTGACCAGATAGTCCTAGAAGGCAAACGTTTGATCCAAGAGGCTCTTGAAGCTAAAATCAAATTAGAAACCTTGCTTTTCAGTAGACACGAAGATGTTAAGGATTGGGCAATTCCAAAGACGGCCAAGATGTATAAGGTACCTTACAGAACCATACAGCTTTGGTCAACTTTGACAACGTCCCCTGGTGTTATGGGTAATGCAGCACATTTTAAATAAATACCATCTGATGTTAATTACTTGAAATAGCTTAAAGTTTAATATATTATTCTTTTCTTTAGGAGTTTTTCAAAAACCAGGTCCATTGAAGCTTGCAAAAAATTCATTGCCAATAACTGTGGTGTGTGATAATGTGAGAGATCCAGGAAACATGGGCTCAATTTTGAGAGCGGCCGCTGGAGTTGGCGTTGAAAAAGTTATTTTGACAAAAGGTTTGCTTAGTACTTTTTATGAAAATCATTGATTTTGAGATAATACTTATAATACTTACACACATTTTTAGGCTGTGTTGATTTTTGGGATCCCAAAGTGTTGAGAAGTGCCGCGGGTGCACATTTCCAGATTACAGTTTATAGTTCTATAGACTGGGTAGACATTGAATCATTTTTTAATGATAATGCACAAGCTTATGTAGCAGACAATAATACTAGTGTTTTTGAAGAAGACGTTGAAACTTGTGTGAATGAAGAAGAAACAAATAAAGCTGACCAAATAGAAGAGGATGATGAAGAAGAAGAGGATGCCAAAGTATCCGAGACAAATAAAAAATCGAAAAAAAATTATTACCAACAAAAATATAAACTTGATGTACTCGGGAAATTGAATAATATACCTCTCGTACCTTATTATTCTGTAGATTATACAAGTAATCAGGCAATCTTAATTGTCGGTGGTGAAACAGAAGGCGTGAGTCATCATTCCATCAAACTGCTACAATCAAGACAAGGATTAAGAGTCAATATTCCTTTGGAAAATAATGTAAATAGTTTGAATTCAGCAATGGCTTTGGGTATCATTGCCTTTGAGATGAAACGACAATATTTGGGCGTTCAAAGTAAATTAAAACAAAAGCAGGTTCAATAATCGATAAGTACTGTATTCATAATTTGTAGATAAATTTCACTTGTTAGCGTGTACATTATTCAAATGTATTATAACTAGTTATTTTTTAACTTTAATAAATAAATTTTAACAAGTTAAAGCATTATCATTCCCGAAAACGATAACGTAAGCGCAAAATAAGTTGGTATAAGAAGCGCGTAAGTTTTAGAATGAATAAAACTTCCAATTTGGAACCTTTTTTTTTTAACAATTAAAAAAATTATAAACAATGATTGTCAAACTCAGTCTTGCTGCAAGTCTTTCAGTAAGGAAAAAAAATGCAAGGCGTCTACTTGACAAAGACAAGAAACACGAGAAGCAGAATGAAATCCAAAGTCCCTCAAAATTACGGACCAAAGGTGGTTTTTACGTCTCATCTAAAGCATAGGAGCACAGAAGACACGCTCGAAAGACATGTACATGTAATTCAGTAACTCAGGAAGTTCTGAACGCGAGACGACATTTTTTTTCTTTTTTTTTTACGAAGTACGTACACCTCTACAACTTCACGCAGGAAAAAGTAAAAGGAAACCACAGCAGCTTTGATTATTACGTTGAAAGAAGGTGACAAAGCGAAGAAGCTTTTGTGCGTCGCTATTGATTCCCAGCCAGGGCTGACAGACCGCACCCTTCGACTTGTGTCTCTTTTTTTCCTCCCCCATTTCAGCCTCTGTCGCGCCCTTCACTCCTTCTCTCTCTACAGAGCTTCTACCATCTACATGTTTTGTTTACACTTATTCATTTATTTTTTTCAATGCTTGGAAAAAATGGATTTTTACATGATGTTGTTTATTTATTTTGGCAAGTACATTGTTTCACTTGGCTTTCCCAAGAGTGCGATTTTTAATCAAATTATCGCCTGTACCTCCGAGGTACAAAAATAAACATGAAAACAAGTGATGATTGTTTGTTTGCAATATTACGTGAAGATAAAAATAACATTTTAACATTTCCGTGTTTATGCATTTCGTAGCTTGCAATGAAATTGTAAGAAAAGCTCGTGTAATATGGAAAAATCGTAGATATCCAATGTTTTAAAAAAGTCGAAAGCTCCCAAAACCTTTCCAACCATCTCCGTTCGAGCGCTTGCAAGCTCATTGGCGGCCGGCAGGGTTGTACGCATTCGTACGAGGACTTGCGGGATAAAGCACCGCCCCTTTGGCGCGGATCGCAGCATCCCCGACTCTCCGCCCCCTGCCGCTGGACCGACATGTCTAAACAAGGAGGAAATGGCGGAACTCGCTGGCATCGACGTCACCAGTTTTTTTTAATAAAACTTTCACCCAATTTTTCAAGGAACTCCACCGTGCGAGCGAGAACATTTTTTTTCTTCTTTCGAGGAATCCTGACTCGACTCTTATCTTATCTCTTATTCATACACCTCGTCCTATCGCTTGGCTGCGGCCCAGGACATGTTTGATTATGTACGCCCGGCCGTCTTTATCATCGTCGAGATTTCCTAGCTCGATAAATAAGCGTGTGAAGTGGTATTTATTTTCTTTTTTTTTTTTTTTTTTTTTTTTTTTTTTTTTTTTTTTTTTTTTTTTTTTTTTTTTTTTTTTTTTTTTTTTTTTTCACGCGCACGTTTGACATGTAGGTAACAAGAGCCAGGTAATCTAGAAACGTGGCTTGGAAAACCAGAGGAGAAGAAAAAGTATCACTATGTAAAAACACTTTAGCAAAGTAATTTCTATTGTACAAACAGTACAAATCACTGTACTCTTAATAAAAATATTTGCCAAACAGTAAAAAGTCTCTAGATGACGAAATATGATCAGATTACCATTCCAGGATGGTAATTTTTATGTCGTATAATTTTTTTCTCTCAGTAACGCGTTGTCTCGAACCATCAGGATGCCATTAATTTTGTGAAAATCAGTCATTGAAAATACGTTTCCCCGTTCAAACACCAAACCAAAAGGTCATCACCTTTTATACTTTCCAAATGCATACACATACAGTTGTAACTGGTCACGTAATTCAAGCCAAACGTCTAACGCGATAACGGCCCTGGCGAGAGACAGTAATCAGTTGGTCTCGAAAATACGGAACCAAAAAAAAAAAAAAAAAAAGAGAGAGGGGAATAAAAATAAAGAAATTAATAATAATACTCCCAAGAAGAAGCGTGTATACATACTATACATCCTTATCCAAAGCTCAAATCTACGAGCTCCCCTCAACTCTGCATCGCCCGCGTACGTATGATACATCATTATCTCGAAAACCCACGCTCAGCTAACTTGCCCTCGGTCCTCTCGTTGCGTAAAAGCAAGGTCGGTTCTCTCTATCGAGGTGGCGTTAATTTTACTCGCGAGTGTTTGTCCAGGGGAGGGAAAAGAAAAGAAAAGAAAAAAAAAAAAAAAAAAAAGAGCGAGATAAGCGTACGGAGAGGCCTGTTTACGCGCTCGAGCAGTCGGTGACCCGCGACGAGTACCCCCCGAGCCGATAACCCCGAGCTCGGCTACATGGACAGTTTTTGCGATTGCAACCCGCCGATTTTTAATTTTTTCTTTCGGCCGGGGAGGACCGGGATATAATATACACTATGCGATAAAAATGTAAAAATACACTCTGCCACTGGATTTTGAAAGTTCTGGAAAAATTATAGCCGCTATTGCGTGTTTTATCCTTACACTTACGCGGATGATGCGAGTTTCGCAAAGGTCGATACAGGTATATATAGACACGTATACTCGAGGAGGGATTACCCAACAAGTATAGGTATATACTTATATGGGCGTGTAGAAGCAAACGAGCCGGTGCAACTTGGCGAATAATTAAACGCAAGGTATTGTCACTTGTTGCACACTAGCGTGTAAAATAGCGCATCGAAGCGTTGATTGATCCATCACCCCCGAGAGAACAAAGGTATATATATACCATCGACTCGACTGTACCGTTACTTCCATCAGGCTAATCGATGCTTAATTCATTAAACAAAGGTGCAGTTGTGACTTATTTATCTCCCTTTGGGCGTATTAATCATCAGCTGAGTATAATATATAGCCGTTGCACGTGTTAATACACGAGATACCTATATACTCTAAGAAAAAGGGGTGTAAAAGGGGGGAGCCTAGTTACGTAGAGATGGATTAGAAAAAGCTCCGTGAGCTTTTGTCGTTGGGTGCGTGCGAGTTGAGTTATTCATTGCGTATGATATATGTACTTACCTCCACTTACCGTGTGTATCTCTAAACGCGTGTTCTTACCTGTATATACGACGATGTGTGTGAAACGTGGGCGCATCATGACACGATGAGACAAACACGACAAAGCAACGTCGCGAGTTGCTGTGGAGAGACGGGACGAGACGAGAATATCGACCTCTGCGCCGTGCGAGCAGGGGAGCTGTGTCCTCTTTCCTTCTTTTTTTTTTTTTTTTGTTGTTTTTTTCTGCGTATATATATATATACCCGTATCATGTGCCGTGTGTGTGAGACATCGTGTGACCACTTACTTCGGTTTCTCTTGGGGTATCCTTTTTTTTTTTTTTCGTGTACCAACTCGGTGAAACAACTCATATACGAGAAGAAAAGCTCGAAGAAATTCAGGGCGTCGATGTTTTTTTGGGAAAGCTGAGAGGAACATCTCGAAGATTTATAAGTTCGGGGTCAAATGTTAAAATTTTGAGATGACGTGATCTGAATAACGTTTTTTGTTTTGTTTCAGCAAATGTTACGGTTAACGTTTGATGTACGATGTGTAAGGTTGAAAGAAAAAAATGATAATGATTTACCTTGAAAAGCTCCTCTCATCACCAAACGTACACTGCAAGGTTTGCGTAACACTCAATTTATATTCATACGGGACTGTATAGGTGCATGTTAATGCTATATACTTTGATCCTTGTGATCCCTGTAATACATGTAATTGTAATTAAATAAGTATTGAGTTTCAGAAGTCTAACAAAAAAAAAAAAAAAAAAAAAAAAAAAAAAAAACGAAGCAACAGCGAAGCTCTCGCGGTAAAGGCTCAATCAAGATCGTCAGTAAGTCTGTCTTCCCGGAGCTTTACAGCAAATACTTACCGATGGGTGCCTGCACGAGTGAAACGCAAATTATCCATACATAAGTGAACTACTGGTAAACCCTTGAAATGGATTTTAATCCTTGGTATTATCACTAGGAAGGCTACTTGACTCTTTTTCGGAGCTTGCACCGGAGCTTTACGCTTTTAAAATCATTAGCCATACCACTTGCAATTTTGAGTACACGCGAATGTAAATTTAAAGTTTAAAAGTCAAGGTCTCCTCTCATGGCGGAAATATATTACCTCACGTAATGATGCTTGAGGCCAGTAGACGTAACTTTTTGCCTCGTTTCATTACACGATAAAACCACGGTCCAAGTCCATTTGGTAATTATTTCGCTCAGATTGTTCGTATGAAATAAATTTTTTAAAAAACCTGCATTTTCACGGCTAAAATCGACCACAATTGAAGAGGACAGTTCAACCAAAGTAGGAAAAAGAGAGAGAGATGAAACGAAGGGGCAACAAAATCGGTGGACATGTAGCAACCAGCCCAGCCCTAAGGTTCCGTGAGCCGGGTAGGTATCACATAATGTACACGCATATACACACGTTCTTGGTCGTCGACAAAGATGGAGTAAGAAACGCGGTAGGTATATACGTACAGGTAGCTGTACGAGAAAAAGAGCAAAAAACCACGAACCAGGAGGAGGAGGAGGAGGAGGAGGGAAGAAGCCGGGGTGCGTTCGTTCGCGTCGTCGCAGTCAACGAACTCGCGGGCACACATGTACACACGTGACACTGACCCCTCTCTCTCGTTTACCTATACACTCTTTGAAGGGTGAACGTACCGCCACGCACCTGATTAATTTGCAAGCGAGCGCCCCACCCCCTACCCTTGTTTTAATACGAGTGGCTTGGCAATTTGCTCTCGTACTTTTTTTTTTTTTTTTTTTTTTTTTTTTTTTTTTTTTTTTTCCAACGAGTGTAAAAATATCCTCCTGACACTCGAGTTTTAAGATGAACGCGGGGGTCGTACGAAGAGATAAGGGTTTTCTTGGGAAGTGAGTACATTTTACCATGTGCTTGAAAAAAAAAAAAAAAAAAAAAAGTAGTTGGTACTGCAAACACTTTGAGTACGAGTAGTACCTTTTTATTGTCGATCTAGATGGTTATTGCTCTCGTACCGCACACAGCCATCAACACAAAGTTGGGCCGAAGCAGCAATAAGAAAATTAACGTATGTTCACTCCAAGTAAAAAGATTTATTTTTTTTTTTTATTATACAATTTTTTAAGGAAAATCGTATTTGATCGGACCGAGTTTCCAACATAGTGGTGTTTTCGATGTCATGTTAACCAAAAAACCGACATGTATATCCACTCCTCGGGTTATATAAGTGTATCGGTGGTATTTCAAGCGATGCGTCACCCGCGCGATGCGTTGACTTTGTGAAATCGTGTGACACCATCGAGTTGTCCGTCTCTTGCTCAATCGACTTATAAATAATTAATGAAAGAAAATATTACCAAGTCCCCGATACATGCATCATAAAACAGACGTGGGCACTTACTTACCAAAATGTTACTCAGAACCTATATTATTAAAAATTTCGAAAAACTTAAAACCCTTTCTATAAAATGTAAAGGATACA
This sequence comes from Copidosoma floridanum, assembly GCF_036245765.1. Classification (NCBI taxonomy): domain Eukaryota; kingdom Metazoa; phylum Arthropoda; class Insecta; order Hymenoptera; family Encyrtidae; genus Copidosoma; species Copidosoma floridanum. Next base: position 6,110,090 of record NW_028321906.1, on the reverse strand, counting down.
AAAGTAATGTGATTGAGCGTGTTAAATACTATTGGAAACTGTGCTCGCGTAGTCTTTTGGCTTTCGCGGTCTTTCATTTTTTCGAATATTTGTAATTACTTTAAGGACGCATTAAGAGACAAAAAAAAAAAAAAAAAAAAACTCGAAAACTGAGACGATGCTTATACTTTCCCGTTCCAATGAGTCAAGCCGTTATACGGCGATGCTCCGATGAAAAGTTGGCATTAGCAAGTTAAAGATAGCGCCGAGTCACGATCGTATAAGCAAAATTATGCACGCCGTGAGCGTCTTCATTTCCTTTTATTGCGGTGTGTGTGCATTGGGTACATGTATATACGAGACCCGTAGATACATTTACGATGTACAGTGTAGCTCTGCACTTTTAATTAACCTTTTCTCTCTTTCTTTTTCTGTTTTACTTATGCCTACCTAATTTATACCGCTGGATCGTTTTGCGCCACTACAATTCACCTGATTACATGCGTTACAGCAACGATGAATCGTCACAAGCGACCAACGATGCACTTTTGCACGAGGTTTTTTTTTGTTTTGTTTTCAACTTCAAGTAATTAACGTTTGACCTGCTTGAAGTATACACTTTTACGTTTTCTGTATATATAGTATTAGTTGAAAAAATAAAAAAATAAAATAAAAAAAACTTGAAAATTTATTCAAAGTGATTTATCGTTTGGTGGTTTCGCTGTACGTAATGCTCTTGGAGTAATTAAGCGCGCCATTGTAAGTAGCGCTAATTGCGCCACGAGAGAGTACACGGTCAATCATCGGGATTATAATCTCCTCGGGTGTGCTTGGTACACCTGATGATGCATTAAAATCCCTCCCCATCGATACTATACTATACAAATAGCTCGTGTCGTTAAGTATGAAATCAGCTAAATTCCATACGCGCGCTCTAGCTGTTATACGCTAATCGAGTCCATTGAAATCCCCAACACCCTACGCTCAAACGCTTGAGCTTTTTTTTTTTTTTTTTTTTTTTCATCACCTATACGTGATTAGATCCGGTGAAGAAGAGGACTCGAGTGTTTAGTTTGAGTGTATACCTACTTACCGGGTATCGCGACTAGCGTGAACTCGTACACGAGAGCTGCACGTGCGTATATCATTATTATAATCTCTCGCATTAAATTAGAGGTGTCGATCACACGCTCTCCTTCTCTTTCTCGGACTATACATACATCTATACACGTACGTAAGGATATAAGGTACAAACTGCAGCAAAACAACCCGCCCACTTACTCGGCAAAGAGGCAGATGTAGCGGATAACCGAGGGTGTTGTGTGCGCACACATGCACATAACTCGTTGCCAGTAATTATCTCGCCCGAAGGTTAAAGAGAGCGAGAGAGGAACACTCGAGGTGCAAAGTCCTTTTTGGTGTATACATACAATATATACAGGGAAGCGAAGCGAGATTAAAGTTTCGACAGTTGCGTATACGCGTGGCGAGGAGGATTTATTTGTAACTCCATAAGGTTCCTTGTAACAAGAGGAGGAAAATCCAGTCGCTCGTTTGACGATTCTTTTCTTTTTTTTTTTTTTTTTCTACTCTTTTCTTTTCTTTTCGCATTGTTTGTAATTTACGTCGATAGATTTTGGATTTTAACGGTAACATCCTCTTCAATCTGACGAAAGTGCGAAACGTGGTGTAATTGACATTTCCCTGCAGCTTTTCTCTTAAAACCCGATCGTTTACCGTAGCAACAAAACGAGGCCCGTCGCCTCTTGTAAATCTCCAGAAAAAAAAAAAAAAAAAGACTCGCTCGAGCCACCTTGGGGTCTAAAAAAAAACCAGTGAAAAAACAAAGCTGCGCGACGATCGCGGGTGCCATCGGCTATAAATAAAATCGGGACCGCGTAGAAGCTCGGCTCTCGGTCGGGTAGCGAGGAGGAGGAGAAAAAACCCACGCGTACCGTATGCACGCCCATATGTATACCGTCATATATATATATATATATTTGTAATTGCCGCGATATGATGCGCCCGTTCTCGCTTCTAACGGAGCGTTAGGTGATGATTGCCGCCTCGAGTATACGGAACTGCTCGCGAGCGATTGAGAGAGATCTCGCTGCCGATTCGATCGCGGCCGAGTGCGACGGAGCTCGGAGACGCTGACGATTGACACCATATGCACTTGCGGGAGTGCCTTCCTTCTCTTTCTCGCGTTATGTCTTATACATACGTGTGCTTGGGTTATTTTTGGAATATATGAATTACCCAAAGAACCCAACTCGCTGTGTACACACGAGATTGATTTCCATTAGAAAAAAAAAATAATAATAATAATAATAATACACCAATACAGAGGTCAGAGGCAAACGATGGTTGGAAGTATAAAAAAAAAGGTCGTCAGATCGAGCGATAAAGGTGTCCGGTCGATCGTACATCGCGAGGGAATTTTTCCGTAAGCCCAAACCCGATGCTAATGCGCCAGCCATAACTTTGCTTTCTTATATGTGGAGAAAGAGCTTCGTGACACGGCAAAGGAAAAACTACGCTTCTAATCGTCAACGGCGACGCGTACTAACGGTATACATTTGCATTTAGCACGAGTAGCTTTGTAATAATACTAAATATTCCCTTTATTATTGTACAATTAACATACGTGTACGCAGAGCAGGATAATCTCAACTCCCCTTGGTTTGCATATACTTTTACATGCTAATAGATGGAGTGAAGAAAAAAAAAAAATCCTCAAGATGCATCATCGTTACGTTTTGGAGTTGCGCTCGAACCGACAAGGGGCGCTCGAACTTCATTAATTATCCATCGGGAAAAGCAATCCGTCGCATGGACGTTGTATTGCAAAAGCCCGGAGAACTGTCGAGAGAGGGAGAGAGAAAGGCAGAAACAAAACACCTCCAACGGAGAGACTTGGCACAAAGGCCTTTATGAATAAATATTCAATTTGTCAGACGGCCCTTCCACCACCCGCGTACACGTATGGGTGTACCGCATCTCATCCACCTCCTCGCTTCTTTTTTTTTTTTTTTCCAACTTCGTAATCTACCGTGTATGAGTATATATACTCGCATAAAGAGGGGTTGTTGGCCAGCACGAGTGCGAGAGAGATAAAGCAACTGTATATACCAACTCGGTTATATATTCATGCATACACGTATATGTAAAAATGGTGCACTCCTTGGGATGCAGCCATCACGTAAGGGGTGGGGTAAATACCTACCATTGTTACGATGTGTATAAACCCAGGCAATGGCCACTGCTCGCGGAAGCGCATAATTGAGTTTGGAGGATCGAAAAATTTGTCGCAGTGGCTATTTTTTTTTCTTCTTCTTTTCTATTTTTTTCCACCGTCAGTCGATGACAGCTCTTAAACTATCAGACAAAGTGTATTTTTTTTTTTTTTTTTTTTTTCGATCGTAACTCTTTAATCCCAAAGTACGTAATAAATAGGCTTTTTGAAATTCTACGGGGATCGAGACTCGCTTGAAATTGCGTATAACGGAGCAATGCCCGCTTGCTAGGTATGTTTACCTGTGCGCAATGTATATTTATCGTCATTGCTGTAATTCTCATTAAGCGAAACCAAGAGATGCTCCCGAGTTGTTGAAAAAATCCATACACGTTGCTTTCGGAGATAACTGCATTGACGTAATAATACTTAACGAAAAGAACCACAAAATCGGAAACAAGAACGGAAAATCGCAAAACAGTGTATACAGAATGATATTAAAGTCCAAAGATACGCGTGTCCTGCGATGAATTTCCCAAAAGAGCGCGCGCTCATACCCACCCCCACTATATTTAGACTTTGCATCTACATGGACACTTTAGCGTCGGAGGAAAGACGCGCGCGTTCTCCCGGCGGAGATTTGGGATGGTAAATTCACGATAATGAGTCGGAGGATATTTTACAATTTGCACTTTGGTTGAACTTTGTTCGAAAAACCAAAACAAAAAAATAAAACAGAGCCCAGAAAATTCACAACAAGCTGGGGATTACCAATAAATGGGTTTATTTCTTACAAGATAAAATAAAGACATATTACATTGCTTGTACACACATATTTGTATGTACGATAAAGTGGATTACCGCGCCTGTGAGTGATCGACAGGTGAGGTGATGTATTTAAAAGGCGTACGTATAGGGTCAGTCACACGTGTGTTGTGCGATCGGCAACGCCCCAGCCCTTCCCATTGTTTCTATGTATACTTGCCCGCCTCGGTAATTCGCTGTGCAATGCAAACAAACGATCCATACACGAGAGATAGAGAAAGAAAAAACTAATAGCTCGATGACTTGAGAGAGTGAAAAAAAAAGAAAAAAAGAAGGTCCCTTCGTTAAATGCGCATCTGTTGCCCTCCCGTCTCGAAAAGTCAAACAGAAGTTAAAAGAGTTGTTTGGGGGAACGGGGGAGGAGGCTCGCTCGACATCTAAAAATACCCAGCTCCGAGCACTTAGGGCTGCTGAACTCGGAAATCTATCCTCTCTTAGCTCTCTGTGACGATAACATATACCTACGTGTGCACCATCAGCTATAATCATATACACTGTCTATCCTACCGCTGCACGCGTCACGGAAGGCTAAAGTGATGATTTGATCTCCCTCGCAATATAACGTATACCATATATATTTGATTGCGTAAACGAATGTGAATCTGTAGGTGAATGATGATACGGTTTGCTTTTCTTTACTAGAAAAATATAATAAAGTGCCGATTCGGTGCGCTAGTCCGAGATAACGATGCCTAAAAATTACGCAAACTAAACACGCCTGACAAACAGTGTAATTTACAAATCGGCCCGACCGGCTCGAAAAATGTGTCTGATCAACCTCGGCATCGCCGTACTTTTCCCGCTCGTCACGCCCAACTTGTCGTACTTGACGTCAACCGAGTGCCCGTGGTTAATTTTCACTGCCATCATTATTCCCTCGATGCGCCTGTTTAGGTCGCTCGCGCGCGAAAAATTCGTCTCCAAGGCCTCCCACTTGCCGGCCAATGTACCGTTACCACCGTCCACCTCGTCCTGCTCCCTCAACGCCCTCATTTCCATCGCCTTCTCCATCCTCCTCTCGATACGGCCCAGCCGCTGCATGAGCTCGCCTTTGACCTTCTCCTCCTCCTCCAGTTTTCTCACTCTGCTCTCCATTTCCGTCTTCTCGATTTTCCACAGCTCCTGGAACTTTTTCAGCTCCCCCCTCACTTCGCACACCTCTTCCCTCACCTGCTTCTGGGACTGCGAGATTCTTTTCATGTCTTTGATTATCTTGCCCAACGCTACTCGGATCTCCTTCAATTCGCTGTTTATCTTCATATTTTTGTGTACACCCTCGATTACTATATTATTATTATTATTATTATTATTATTATCTGGTTCTTTCAAATCATACCTGCAAAGCACGATTACGTAACAACTAATAGTATATACTTTGGGTAAAAGTTTAAATTGTAAGGGTATATACGACAAAACAACACCGAGTCGTCGGCAATGTTCATACCGCTCGTCAATGAATTATTGGTGTGTGTGCCAATGTAAAAACTTACCTATATAGAAGGGGAGCGTCGAGTGTAGCAGCTTGTAGGTGAGTATATACTGCGAAAACACTATAGAGCCTGGACTGTTGAAGGCGCAGGCGTGTCCAGGATCCCCCCGACTTTTCGAGAAATCAAGGGTAACAGCACCTAAACAGCTACAACGAATAAGAAGAAAGAAATCCGGAGCTTTCAACATATATACCCGCGAAACAAGAGGGAAGCAGAAGCCTGCGTATGTGGGTATAATAAACATGTACCATGTAGGTACCCTGTAATCTCTTTTCCGCGAGGCGAGTCGGCTGGACTCTGTGTATATGGTTCTATGTGCTCGCCGACACTGCTGTTGCCATGGGACGCGCCCAGTACGCCCGTATATATATACCCTTTCTTTTTCTCCTCGTCCTCCCGCGGCCTGCACGTGCAACGCTGGTAATTGATTGAGCCGCGCCCTGTGGCCTCCTACGAGGGACTCCCCCCCTCGTGGCAGGGGGTGGCGTGGGGTATGTGTGTCGCCACCGCCCTCTCGCATCGCTCTCCCTCCTTTCATTCTTCGCCGCGAGCTTGTCTGCCATTGGTCGAAAAAAGCTCGAGCTCCGTTTTGCCCTGCTTATGAAAGCTCGAGTCCTATTTTATCCCCATTTTCGATCCCCTCGGACTTTTACGGGTAGAATGAACTTTTTATCGCTCATTGTCATTTGACTCAACTAATGCGTCATTACGTCTATTTTTATTCTTTACTTCATTTTAGTCATTGAAGCACAGTTTTATGATTTTATGAACATTTTTTTCATCAATTTGATAGAATAATGAGTCTCGTTTAATATTTTTGGGGTCCTGAAAAGGACCGATTGTTTTTATTACGTTATAATATTGATGGATTTCTTCTTGTCTTCATTGGCCATGGAATCCTTGATTTGGCAGCCGGTGACCGACACTTACAGATGGACGTCTCAGGGTTGGTTGATGGTCCGTATCGTCCATATAGCTCTTAAAAGAGCTGGTAGTTTTTACGTTTTAAAAAAATAGAGTAAAGTCCTAGAAAGATGGGGATAGTTTATATTGATGAAATTTTCAACTGAAGTCGAAGATGTTGGGTGAGGCAGATTCGTAGATGATGGTGACTTCAGTTGTCGAGGTCCAACGATGAAATTCATTTCGCATAGCTCTTAAAAGAGCTGATAGTTCTTACGTTTTATATCCTTAAAGGATAATATTTATTTGATATTGATGGAATTTTTTCAGCTTCAGATGGAGATTTGAAGTGGCTGCTCATCGGTGAATTTCCAGGCGATGGTGATTTCGGTAGTCCAGGTCCAACGATGAAATTCGTTTCCGTATAGCTCTCAAAAGAGCTGATAGTTCTTACGTTTTATATCCTTAAAGGATAATATTTATTTGATATTGATGGAATTTTCAGCTTCAGATGGAGATTTGAAGTGGCTGCTCATCGGTGAATTTCCAGGCGATGGTGATTTCAGTAGTCCAGGTCCAACGATGAAATTCATTTCGCATAGCTCTTAAAAGAGCTGATAGTTCTTACGTTTTATATCCTTAAAGGATAATATTTATTTGATATTGATGGAATTTTCAGCTTCAGATGGAGATTTGAAGTGGCTGCTCATCGGTGAATTTCCAGGCGATGGTGATTTCAGTAGTCCAGGTCCAACGATGAAATTCATTTCGCATAGCTCTTAAAAGAGCTGATAGTTCTTACGTTTTATATCCTTAAAGGATAATATTTATTTGATATTGATGGAATTTTCAGCTTCAGATGAAGATTTGAAGTAGCTGCTCATCGGTGTATTTTCAGGCGATGGTGATTTCAGTAGTCCAGGTCCAACGATGAAATTCATTTCGCATAGCTCTTAAAAGAGCTGATAGTTCTTACGTTTTATATCCTTAAAGGATAATATTTATTTGATATTAATGGAATTTTCAGCTTCAGATGGAGATTTGAAGTGGCTGCTCATCGGTGAATTTCCAGGCGATGGTGATTTCAGTAATCCAGGTCCAACGATGAAATTCATTTTGTATAGCTCTCAAAAGAGTTGGTAGTTCTTACGTTTTATATCCCTAAGGGATAATATTTCTTTGATATTGATGGAATTTCAGGTTTCGGTTGGAAATTTCAAGTGGCATCTCATCCGTGGTTTCAGACTGCTATTTATAAAAAATCCGATGAAGTGGTCCAGCAGGTGGAGGGAACGTCCAGCGTGATCCGAGTTCCATGATAAAATTAGCCGTATCCATCCCCAACCCTTCTTTAAAAACAAAGCGCGAACCTTAACGAAAGACCCCACCCCTGTCGTCTTATCACTGATAGGGCGATAAGAGGTGCGATAAGAGTAGCGCGGACCTCCAAGAGAGCCCCACTTCCTTAAATCCTATCTTTGATAAGCCCATAAGAGGAGCGCGGACCTCCAAGAGAGCCCCACCTCTTTAAATCCTATCTTTGATAAGCTGATAAGAGTAGTGTGGAGCGCTAAAAGAGCCCCACTACCTGTACCTAATCAAATTATTGATAAACCGATAAGAGATTTACTAATAATAAAATGCGCACACTCACGCGTCAACCTCAATATCCAAAAAACTGACGTGCGTATGGGTATGTGATGACGCGCATGCACCTACAGCCTCGAGAATGTGTTTACTTGAGCAAACAGAGCACGGCCCCGAGTGCCGCGGCAAGAATTTTTGCTTATACCCACAAAGCGAGGCTAATTATACACATTACATCACGCCTACTTGAGCAAATTATGTCAATAAATGTCGATTTTTCCCCTCTCATTTATTTTCGTTAGTGTAGCAAACAATATTTTCGCATTAATATTTCTTGACCTTCCTTGATCCACGAAATTGTGATGGTTTGTGATGTAAATGATTGTCATGTGCTTTATTTCGTATGGAAAAGTCCGACTAAAAACTGGTGAGTGGAAAATCAATAGCTGTCAAATATAGAATTAGTAATTATCATCTTACAACGAGGGCCAGAACTGAGGCTGTCAATAAGAAAAAAGCAAATTAAATGCTGTCTATTTAATTAAGTTACATACGCACCCACGCACGTATAACTCCAACATGTCTGCTCTTTCGCAGTTGACCCACAACCTTTGATGAAACGATCGTCGATAGCCGAACATCGTTCCCTTTTTTTACATGTATCAACGTCATTGTGAAGTTTGGCCACAACAGCTTGTGGTTTCAGGGGGTCGTCAAAGGGAGAAAGGAAAAAAAGTCCAAGTCACGCCACGTGGTGTGATCGAGAAGCATTAGAGCGACGCGTCAACCCCCACGAGCACCGCAAGGGTTGCCGAACTCGATTCCATCGGTACAGAAGTTAGACAAGAAAGAAGAGACTATTTCCTCCCTATACAGGCGTGTGTCCACTGCTACTCAATTAATAGACGCCAACCCACCCCTAATTGAGTCTCTCCTCGCTGATCTTTCCTGCCTTTCCCAGTGGATGAGGTATCGACAATAATCCACCAATTGTGACTTTCAAAGGTTTGGTATCAGTTAATAAAGAAAAAAAAAACGTACATGTTCATAATTTTCATGAAAAAAAAAAAAAAGTTGATTTCAAAAACTCATGGAAGTAGGTGTATCCGCGTAGACGCCGATAGTTGTCGAAACACACGCGAACCCACCATATGATGGTCGCGAGATGAGGAATCGAATGAAGATCCAACGGCAGCGAAGAAGATGAGCAGAGGAAAAAAAAAAAAAAAAAAAAAAAGGAAAAAAGTCTCCGGAGCCGGTTTTTGGGACTCTGATGTATGCACACACGTACGGTGCAGGTATCCTCGATTCGAGCGAGTCTCTGCTTTCGGGGAGGCGCTGGAGGAGGAGACTCGAGTCGCCCCGGGGCTTGGCAGCGAAGGAGATCGAGCCTCGCCGTTCGATACCCGAGGGTCGTCGACCCCACAAGGAGAGAAATGATTTCGCGCTAAAAAGCGTCGTGTTACTGTGGCCGCCAAATTGGGACATTTTTGATGCACTCGAATCACGATTTTTGGGTTGTGTTTCACGGAAATGAGTCAAAAAACGGCCCAAGTGAACGGGAACGTGGAATTTGGCTCGGTCGAGCGGGTATAGAGAACAAGTGAGTCTAGACATTGATGGAGGAGAAGAAGAAGAAAGAACGAGCATCATAGGTATATACTAGGTTCAAGGTCATCGTGTGCGGCGCTCGGCGATCGGCACGATTATTTCCATCCGCCATGGTTTACCGCTGCTAATAATTTATTTCGCTTTTTACATACTTGTAATTGTAAATCGTGATGATGTAGCACGTATGGTAATAGGTGTAAGGCCATACTGTTCAATCAAGATTCTTAATATGAAAATTACTGATAGTGCATATGACTTTAATAAATAAATAAATTATCATTTTAATTTTGAGGAAAAATTATCGTTTGGATGATTGTATTTTTTTTTTGTGTTCTTAGCGTACTCTTTTTTTTTTCAGTCAAGTGAAACACACACGTTAGTAAAGTAATAAAGTTGCTCTTACATTGCTCTTTTGAATATAGATGAACCAACAGGATGTGCATAAGCTTATATTGATTTTATTATCTTGTTAGTTGGCGTTTAAGATCAAGTCACAGGAGCTGGTTACATTTCACATTGAATTTAATAGCAAAACAATGAAAATGAAAAATATTTGCGTACAAATTAATAACGACATCAAAATATCTGCATACTGAAGAGGTAAGGCATCTGAAAGCGAACAAAATTGTAATTAACCTAGTCCCGAGCATATCGCGTTAAATAAATCATACTTTGATGAAATCCCGTATTTTTCGAATGTACGTGTATATGTACTGTATACACAGATATACGACTAATTAAATGAGGAAGCAAAATATATCGAGTATAAAAAAAATCAAACCAACGTTACGTACCGCTACGAAAGCGGTCGCTCGATGAGTCCGTGTATGATCAAGTCGTACTCGACACATACACCTGCAGGCAAACATTCACGCACGCACGCATACATAATTATAGTCCCCCTTCACGGCGAATCGAAAGCTGAGTATATCCAATTTTTCAAGCAACTCTACCATGTATACATACGTGCACATATTATACACACGAGCATCTGCATCCCGTCAATTTGAAAAAACTTTCACGCGCCTTCATACATGTATTAGAGACAGCTGTATACAAATGACTGTTTTGCATTTTTATAAATAGAGACAGAGCCTCTGCTGTTGACGCGTCCTTCTTTTTAATGGTAAAATTATTGCTGTAGCTTCGTCGCGTCATCAACAAGTTTTATGGATAAAAGCTAGGTATGCTTCAAATGGTGTAGGTAATCTGCGAGAGTAAAAAAAATATACATAATAATTTAGGTACAGAATCTTATGTGGACGGATAACCATTGTGTTATCCGATATTGCCAAATCAGGGTTTCGTACACAAGAAATTTACTGACTTTTAAACGTTGAGGTATGTCCACTTGTAATAGTAGAATTTACCAGTCATCGTGATAACCATCGGTATAAGAAAAAGTGCCTCGTAAGTTGGTCGAACAAGAGACATTTTATTTACTTTAGGATGAATTGTGTTTAATTTGATTTTAAATAGACTTCGTGCGATATTAGCTAGTGACATTTCACTTGTGTGCATCGACCGATCGAACCTCCTCGTCGTATACACCAAGAAAACGAAAAAAGTAATAGAAGGGGATTCCAGAAAATTGTCATTCCTCGTAGATACACCAGCAAGACGGGAAACTGGCAGCTTGCAAAGAGAATTTCGGAAGAGTCGAAATTAGCAGATGGCCAAAAGAATAAGAAGAAGGAGGGAAAAGAACGAGGAGCAGCCACGAGCTCTCGGGATACGGTTGTACAATACAGGTATATTGTACACTTCGGAAACGGCACTCGAGGGGGAGAGGAAGGAACGTACCAGGCTCTCTCTCGCTCTCCTCAGCCATGCCCCCGGAGTTGTTTGACCAGCTGCCGCCGTTTGCAGCCTGCGGAGTTTGCCCTGCGCACTGTTTATCCCGTGTGCCTATTATACGCGAGCTCCCGCGTGCTGTGCACAACAGAAGATACCTGCGCGTATATAGGCGAAATCGTCCATGTACCCATATACCTACCTTATCTCCACGAGGTACCACAGCCGCATGTTCTCTCACATACCATTTGCGTTTTTCTCGTTTCGTCTGTATACCTACTTACAATGTGGTACTTACCATTCACCTTACACTTTTCGTCCGAGGTAAAATATACACACGCGTTCTCGTAATATACAACACGACGCGCGTATAAGTATACCCAAAAAAAGTGTTGAGTGCAAATCGACATCGATGTATATACTTATCCTGGCGCCTGATGCCTTCAATTATCCACTGTCTCCGTTCCTGTACCTACTTACCTCTCGTTTATTCGTTCACCTCTCTTTTGCATCGAACCCTCATGATTGCCATTATTTTTCGGTTCTTTGGCAAATGTCTCTGTTTAGCTTGAAAAAAAAAAAGGTGGAAAGGAGAGTGGCCATCGCTTGATCTCCGTGTACCGTTTTTTCCGCTCCTCTCCGACATCCCTCGAGTCCTTCCCCCCGGCCTTTGGAGAGCCAATGGCCTCTTTTAAGTAAATGGCGTGCGAACATCCCGAAAAAAAAAAAAAAAATCATAACGCGTCAACTTACTCGATGCTCATAAAGTCATTTGATTTTCCACGCATTTCGTAAAACAAAAAAAAAGCTCGTCGACCCCCAGAATAGTGGGAATAACTCTCCGTCTCGCTCGTCTTTCACATGTACTTATATGTATGTGATATGTTCCGAAGAAAAAAAAACAAACGCCGAAATAAATCTCGGTAACTATTGCACGCGCACAATATATTTATACCGCGATTCTGATAAAATCCGCAAGGATCTCCCATACATCAGTCCCCTCGCGCGCGCACACGATACGACCGATTGTTCGAGTTCTACATGCGCGTAGCTGCTTATAATATATACTTATCGTAAGATTTTTCGCGAGCAAATTGCTCCCTCGTCGTTGTTTTACATAACAGCTTATATTATACGTATACTTGCACAGAGGAGGACATATAATAGGACATACGCGGGTATTATAAGGAACACAATGAGCTGTTATTGTCGTGTCTCGCGCGCGTCTATTTCCTCTCCCTATATACCTACTTACTTCTTGCTCCGCGGAGAGCGCACGTATAATATACCGTATACACAAGGAGATCGGTGTATCTCTCGCGCTTCGTGTGTATACGCGCGTACGTCTGTATACTCTCGATGATTTTTCAATTGTGTCGAGGGTATATAGTATATACATACAGGTTTGGCGCGCCATGCGAGCTTTTACCCACATGGACCAAGTGAACCGGTATATCCGCATATATTATATGCGTGTTACATGGCGCGCTATACACGCATACATGTACGTTCCATCAGATTGATATTGTGCCCGTTAGTTAATGAGAGTACTTTTATGCTGTGTGTATACACATATGCTCTCTAGTTTTCATGAAAGCACAAACTTGCGTGTGTTTATGTATACCTATGTATGTATACGATACGATAATAGGTACACGTATGATAATGAAATACGCACACGTGCGCGCGCGCGTGGGGAGATGACAATATGTCCATTATGAAACTATTTGGAATATTCTCAAATAGTATACAATGTATGTTACGTGTTTCCTTTTGATCGGGCATTTTGTGGCTCCGTTTATACGAGGTATATTCGTAAAATGCGTCCCGACCATTCGCTCCGAAAGCTTCTGTGACCAAGTATCGAATGGTATTACCAATACTCGAAGGTCCACCGAAAAAAAAAAAAAAAAAGAAAAAAGAAAGAAATTACATCAAACCCTAAAAGAGCGTGTGTGTGTGTGTGTGTGTCGCATGCCTCTCATAACCGGCATCAGCCGCAGAAGTGGAGCTGCAGAGGAAAAAAAAAAAAAAAAAAAAAAAAAAACGTTACAAGTAGCGTGGTCTCGTGTATACTTGCATATATATGTATACATTGGTGTTGAGCAAGTTAAGTATATATACTGCTGTTGCCATGCGGAGTCGCGCCCGAAAACGAGACGCAGAGAAAAGACGAAAGGAGAGAGAGAGAGAGAGAGAACGAGCCGTGTATATATATTTTACACACGCACACGTGTGTAATATATTACAAGTGGATGAGCGATACGACACTCTATCTGCTGTTGGGCTGGTTTTTTTTTTTCTCCAATTTTCACTCTGTATTTTGTTCCCTTGAGTCTATACTTATGTAATACCATCTATACAATGCAAGTTTGTTTAACCACGTTTGAAATACAAATTCCCCCCCCCCCCAAATTTTATTCTCAAACCACAGATGATTACACGCCGTGCACGTGCCTCAATTATTGCTATTGGGATAAAAAAAAAAAAAAAAAAAAAAAAACTCTTATCGAGAGACGATAAGAGTGGCTGTATGGACATTTGGTAGCTGTAAAGTAGTCTAATATGCGTGCACAGCGTAATGACGCTCCTGATGCTTGTGTGGATCTAATAACGATTCAGAAAACAAATGTACGTACACACACCTATAAATCTTAACGGTAAAAATGAAAAGTAAATCAACTTGACAACGCACACTTGTGTTGGATCAGCGGACAGGTGATAGAGAAGAGTTTAAGTAGATCCTTCCTCTCTGTATATTACTGGTAATCCCACGCGTAGGTATATAATATTACCTGCACGTGCATTGTATGCTTTCTATACTCTCTCTCTATCTCGCTCTCTTGACGAACACGTGGTAAATGAATTATTTTTTTTCAATTTAATTTTTTTTTTGTTTTTTTTCCTTCAAGAGAGCGACTCTTCATTGTGGTCGAGTTGCAGAAAGCACAATATACGAGAATAATTGCGATACGAATGCTATTTTTAGTATTTACGCTCCCACACGTATACTTATATGTATGTACGCGCCAACAGGATGCTCACCTTCTGATAAACACTTTTTTCCCCGATCGTATGTGCGTGAGACTTACTGTCTTGTGGTATATGCAGTTTTTTTTTTTTTTTTCGTCGTATTTTGAACTTATTTATTAATTATTTAATTGTCTCAGAAACACTGTGTTGTTCCATAAACACTCGAAAACTTTGACGTTGAATTCCGGTCAAGTTTCATTCATGATGGAAATGTATATTCAACGAACGCGTCATTCGTAGGTATTTTTCGGTTTTTTTGAAATGATGCATACACTGATTAAAAATTTTTCTATGGCCTTGCGAAGCAAAAAATTCTGTCGGCGTGTGAGTCACTTTCAGATCTCATGCAGCGCTTGGAAAATTATTTGGATATTATTAAAAAAAAAAAAAAAAAAAAAAAAAAGAAGGGACTTTCGCATGAGTAATACTTTTAAATTTATGTATGCATACGTGTATATGGTTTATACATATATAGGTACTGCATAAGAGACCCGTTGTTACAAATATGCGTGGATGTGGCAAAGTTATAAAATATATTACGTTTATAATAATTTATCGAGGAAATGGTGACGAATACGCCTAATCAATGCCATAAATCCCAGTGTCTCGTGTAGTTTGGTAAAAATATTCTGTGGGACTATTTTGATAAAAATCAACACGAATTTTTGCATCGACGAGCTTAAAAATTACACGATGTCTATATTTTTCGCACCTTCGATCGTAAAAATAATAAATTACTCGATGAAAAACGAGTGGTCGTTCTGCTCCTATGCGAAGAAGTAAAAAGTAAGCTAGTGTTGTCACACCGCAATATAATATACATATTTTTTTTTTTTTTTTTTATATTTTTATAATATACATATAACCAAAAATGATCTAAGCTCTAGGCCCATGCCTCGATAACATATACTATATATTTGTACATTCGAGGAGAGCTAGGAAAAGTTGGGCTTCTGGAAGCGTTCGGCACACCGAAATCTTTTTTTTTCCATATCTAGATATACTTTATTTTTCCGTATATGTACGGACGCTTGCCACCTTTTTTTTCTGTTTCCTCTCCCGCACATTAAGTAATTGGCCTCCCGACTCTCGTGATTATCTCGCCACGCTCTTTGGATTTGATAGCAAGACGCTCGCTTTTTCCATTTTTTTTTTTTTTTTTTTTTTCTTGCTCAATGCTCCACGCTACTTTCCTCTTATCTCTAGGCTTAATTTCGGCTGTGGTTGAGATAACTTTGTTCAAACAACGATTCTTCATTGCATAAATTACAAAAAAAAAAAAAAAAAAAAAAAAAAAAAAAAAAAAAAGTTTATTTATCAGTACTTGAAATCTTTGTCTCTTTTATTTCATCTTAAATTTTCTCTCGATGTATCATACGCATTTGTATATTTTCGGAGGAAATTTGGAGGAGAAGCGAGACATTCCACGTCCACACATTATACACATTATGGGAGCACGGGTTCTATAATTAGCCATACCAAAGCTGTTTGGTGGAAACACACACACACACACATAACGGTTCATCGAACCCAAGCGTATCTAGATTAATTTTGTTATGAAAAATGTTTTTCACGAACGAGGTCCGATGAAACTTCTTTTTCCAACGCTTGAATTTAATTATCCCCAAAATAGTCCTCCATTAGATTAGTTTAAAGGCTTCTTCGAGAGGACAAACAAGACGTTATTTTGGTCCCAGTAACTGCGTTTTATGTACATGTAGTTGATACTAGTCCAGCTTTTTTTTTGTCCATTTTGGCCAATATAGATTCAACCGTACCATGGATATTTTTTTTATTAAAAAAAAAAAGATGCAACAAAGTATAAGCAACTGAAAAATACACAGGTGCTCATACAGTCGAACAATTTGTCAACCAAGTACTTAAAATCAATGCTAAATTTAATCCCCCAATTAGACACTTGTATTTCGTAAAAAAGGAAACTGTAATCCAAAAGAGGTCTTGGATGTTGGCGACTTTGTTAACTGATTGAGATACATTTTCATACCCACAAAGCGAAGCTCTTACAAAACTGCAACCCTATCATATCGAGTCGAGTGAAGAAAAGGAAAAAAAAAAAAAATTCACACAGAAGAAGCGGTGTCGATCACCATTACCACTACTATTAACCAACAAAAACGCCGAGATAAGCAGTGTATAGAAGCATATCTATCATCGGGAGGAGTAATCATGCACACTTTGCGCAACATCCAGTAACTGTATGTACTTATATACGTATAAAAGCAGATTTTTAACGCTAAAACAGGAGAGAAAAAAAAAGGGTTACTCCAGGCCAGCCGGGAAGGAGGATAATGATCGAGCTCGAGCACGCAGATGTGCAAACTGGTAATATACACTGAGCGACCCAATTCTTTGAATCAAAGAAAATTTCTTTACCCCCATTCCGTTAAATATTTTCTTTTAACAAATTTAGTCGATCCAAAAAAAACATTAATTTAATAAAATGTTATTTTTAATTAACTTATATTTTTTTACTCATAAGAAAATTTACCACTCGGGTGGATGTATACTTGTAGCACCGATCGGTGACGCGAGGAGCTCGATGCGTTCGTATATATATACAGCGCGTCATCCCAATCAAGGCCAATCGAGCGGTGCTGTGTACTTTCGCTCGATCGGCACCGACTCGGCACGCGCGATCACTATTAACAACAACAAATAATCAAAATAATCGGTTGGACACGATTAAGTAAAATTTACAAAATGTATCATCTAAACCTGCGGATGATATGTGTTCACCGACTCGACTAGCAGTAACCTAATTTTTATCACATGTCTGTCCAATTAATGGATCGGTTACCTAAGTTGATATTAAATAGGTGTGAATACAGTATATTTATCCAAGAAGGTAGGCCGGTACAATGATGAGGCTAAAATCGCGATTGTATGGATGAATCATTCGCGCGTATACTTGACAAACCGCGCAACTTTTGCTTACAAACGCATCGACCTTCCGTTCGATTTTCTTGTTTACTGAGATGCAAAAGAGAAAAATACTTATTACTTGACTAAAGACATTTCTCGCGGAAGATTATCGTTTTTTTTTTTTCGACAACTCTCGCCCAAAGAGTAAAGTGAATGTATAAACATGTTGATGTTTCAACATACAGGCGAGGGTCACAATCAAACTTTCGGTTCCCTCGAACAACGCGCACGCAAAAGTTCGACCGAAGAGACAATAATATTTTGAACGGTTCCGTATACCCCGCGCGCCTACGCTCACGCGTGTGTCCGAATCGATGTGCACAACAAACGCGTGTCATATAAATTTTACGTATACGCGACGCTCTACAAAAAAAACGATTGCATGGAGGAAACGTGGCATTCGAGTATAGTCATTGCTTTTCGGTTAGTACCGGCTAGTTCGACAGCGTGTCCATTTATTGCGATCCCAGAGAAAGGTATATACTTACGCGAAGTAAATTTACATATAGACACGATTTTTTACATTTGTTCACTATTTGCCGTATACTCAATCAAATATCAAACTGGAACTCGTTTCTGTTGGGGCGTTTTTGTTCAAGACAATGACTGTACCTCGCAAACTATGAATCTCGAACATCTGCAAGATGTGCCGCGTAAATAATCCAAGTTATGCCTCTGCCTCGCGATTATTTTTGTATGGATTCTAACGTGTAACGTGGGTATACGTACAAAAGTAACGGGCGAGGCAATCGAGACTCTCCGCAAAACCGTCCTCTCCCCGCGTGTATTCTATTTCTGGGGTGTACGCATGTATACCCACACACACGCGCTCAACAAACTATAAGATCGCGAGCCCGCACGAGGAAAAAAGGAGAAAAATTCAAAGTAGCGGCTCGTGTGTCGAGAGATGGCTCATGTATTCGCCTTGCGATACCTAACGCGTTCGTCGAGGTTTTCGGTTACACGGTGCAGTAAACAAACCGCGCGACCAATATTTACTCCCGTGTACATACCTATATGTTTATGGATAAAGTTATGAATCGCGATGACGAATAAGGTTCGGCTTCAGGGCTATACATGCCATGTATCATCCGTTTCCTCGTATCCCCGAGGGTATATAGGGGTTTTACAGCTATGATGCGTGTCAATGACACTTTTGAGTTTTTTTTTTTTTTTTTTTTTTTTTTTCAAGATTTTTAACATTGATAATTCAAACAATGGCAAGCTGACACTGACTCGCATGCCTTTGTTCTGTACAGTGAAGATAGATCTTTCGGCGTTTATTAACTAGGAACAAAGAAAAATGATCGGAGCTATACAAAATTCGCTCGAAAACCGTGATGATTCACCAAACGACTTCTTCGAGTTTTTCATTGTTTCCTCGCTCACGCGCATACATTACACGCGTACTTACTTGCATATCGTTACAATTCCAACGGACTGAACGGCCACATCGGGCCTAACATTGGATATTCAAAACCAAAGACCCTCGACGTAGCAACATCTCTCAGGTGTATACCTAATAAACGCTGCGTCTAAAACAGAAAGGAAGAACAAAAAAAAAAAAAACAAAAAATGAGTTGAAATAATGCGAGCTCGAAAACTACACAAAGAGCGTCCTGCGGAACAAAACGAGAGCTGGAGGTACGGGTACCGTGTGCTATATACATATAATACGTGAAGGTACCCTTTGCACATGGGCTCGAAAAAGTCCTCGTGCGTGCCCAACTTGAGAGTTTCCCACGATGTGTGTACCACTATAGGTATTACCAAGTTGCCGAAGCATCCAACACAAGCGAGCTCGTAAGCATATATTATACCTACACGTGCGTGCACGTAGCCATGCATGCGATGAAAAATCCGAGGCGACAATCGTCCCTCTCTTTCTCTCATCCTCTTCTTCCAGCGTACACGAGATGCTGCAAAAGGACGAAAAGAGGGAGGGGCCGAGGTGCGAGGCATGTGGCCTGCACATGTCCTCCCGCTCGTTGCCGTCCCGTCGTCCTAGTAGATACAAAAACGGTCCCAGAGGCCTCCCCTGTCATTGCCACAACTTATACATACCTACTTTTACTTCATCTCTGAACATACTACACGCACTATGTGCTCCCCTAGGCCGTCTTCATGTCCTTCCTCTTCGGGATCGAGCCCCTCGGGTCCCATTTCTCCTTCCTTTTTTCGGGGCCCAGGGACCCTCGGCTTTCTCTTGCCGCACAGGATCTGCTCTCCTCCCCTCCTTCTTCGGGTAGTCCGCATGTGCAGGTATGGGGTTTACAATCCACGCAGGAATAGGTGCAACAGTTTTGGGCCCGACAAATACCGCGCCACATTCGTTTTTGAAAAGCCCCGAGCCGATGCGTTATTTTCCCGTACTTTTGTTCTGGAAATTTTTCAGAGGAAGGGTAATTTCACGTGATTCTTTGTGGCTGAATCATTTTTTTATTTTAACGGGTGAAAGACAAATTAACGACGTCTCTGCGCCCACGTGTACTCAATAGATAGCTTTCGTCCTTTGGAGCTCAATTAGGCGAGACAAAAGGAGACAAGAGCAGCTCTTTCGTTTGCGAGAAACATGACATGTGTACTAAATGGAAAAAAAGGTTGCGCATAGGCATTCGAGAGGCTGATGCACTCAAAAGGGATAATTGTCCATCCATTCGATTCTGTGCAAGACAGCATTAGTAAAAGTATAATGTATATTTACAGCTTTATGTGAAAGATAAACTGTCTACTGAGTATTTTGCAAGGGATGTACTTGCTCGCATTTTGTCAGAATACGGGAAAAACAAGCTTGTACATAAAAACGTCCGTTTCATTGTCTACTTTGTATAATCCAGTTCTGTTGGTTATTAATTTTTTTGACATTCAAGTATTTTGACTAGTAAACGAGAAATTGACATCTGATCTGATACAATTGCAGAGCTACTTAACAGTTTTACTTAAAAAAATTTCTGTTGACCGTTTTCAAAAAGGAAACAATTTGATTGATTTTTTATTTTTATTTTGCACTTGATCGCTCATTATTCATTAAGGATTAAGTAATCTCGTTTGATATTGTTGAGGCCCTGAAAAGGACCGGTTTTTTTTTATAACGTATAAATATTGATGGATTTCTTCGTGATTTGGCAGCCGGCTGCCTCAACATCTAGGCGTTGTGCTTTTGTACATACGAAGGGGCAAACACCATCAGCATCTTTATCGTGGTATATACGGTAGCGCATCTTGTTGCTTCGCGTTTCGCGAGCCAACTGTTGCTTATGTTTGCAGTCTTTGGATGACCTATTTTTTATCACGCGTTAAGAAAAGGTGAAGGCACGCATGTATGTATAGCCTCGAGAATTTGTTTATTTGAGCAAATGAGCGTGGCCCCAACCAGCATTTTTGCTTATACACATAAAGCGAGGCTAATCATATACATTACATCACGCCTACTTAAGCAAATTATGTCAATCGTCCATTTTTATTATTAGTTCGTGTTGGAGAAGGAAAAAACGTTTGGATTGATGTTTCTCGGTCTTCCTAAACACGTGTTCGTTTGCCGTGCAAACTGTTAGATATCTAATAGTTTTTGAAGCTATGTCAGGTAACTGTGGTAACAAGAGTTCGAAAAAGTCTAAATTGTTCTGCTTTTGTAAATCTGTACGGGATGAAACATTTTAGTCGATAAAGTAAAACAACTCAAGGAAAATCAGCCCTGCGACAAATCAATACCCCTCTGATAAAAATAATAACTATCGTTCCGTAACACGAGACAATACATAGGCTGCTAAAAAAAAGAAATAAAAGGACAATCATACGGTTTGTTTTAATCAAATTAAGTAGATACACGTACACTTGCAAAAGCAACACTTTGCTTTCTCTCTGCTGTTTTGCTGCTGACCCATAGCCTTTGCTGTCGAAATCGAACATCGTTCCTTTTTTTACATGTATCAACGTCATTGTGAAGTTTGGCCACAACAGCTTGTGGTTTCAGGGGGTCGTCAAAGGGAGAAAGGAAAAAAAGTCCAAGTCACGCCACGTGGTGTGATCGAGAAGCATTAGAGCGACGCGTCAACCCCCACGAGCACCGCAAGGGTTGCCGAACTCGATTCCATCGGTACAGAAGTTAGACAAGAAAGAAGAGACTATTTCCTCCCTATACAGGCGTGTGTCCACTGCTACTCAATTAATAGACGCCATCCCACCCCTAATTGAGTCTCTCCTCGCTGATCTTTCCTGCCTTTCCCAGTGGATGAGGTATCGACAATAATCCACCAATGGTGACTTTCAAAGATTTGGTATCAGTTAATAAAGAAAAAAAACGTACATGTTCATAATTTTCATGAAAAAAAAAAAAAGTTGATTTCAAAAACTCATGGAAGTAGGTGTATCCACGTAGACGCCGATAGTTGTCGATACACACGTGAACCCACCATATGATGGTCGCGAGATGAGGAATCGAATGAAGATCCAACGGCAGCGAAGAAGATGAGCAGAGGAAAAAAAAAAAAAAAAAAAAAAAAGGAAAAAGTCTCCGGAGCCGGTTTTTGGGACTCTGATGTATGCACACACGTACGGTGCAGGTATCCTCGATTCGAGCGAGTCTCTGCTTTCGGGGAGGCGCTGGAGGAGGAGACTCGAGTCGCCCCGGGGCTTGGCAGCGAAGGAGATCGAGCCTCGCCGTTCGATACCCGAGGGTCGTCGACCCCACAAGGAAAGAAATGATTTCGCGCTAAAAAGCGTCCTGTTACTGTGGCCGCCAAATTGGGACATTTTTGATGCACTCGAATCACGATTTTTGGGTTGTGTTTCACGGAAATGAGTCAAAAAACGGCCCGAGTGAACGGGAACGTGGAATTTGGCTCGGTCGAGCGGGTATAGAGAACCAGCGAGTCTATAGACTTTGAGAAGAAGAGGGAAGGAGTGGTTGTTAAAGTAATATTATTAAATGATATCAAAAAAGTATTTGCGTAATGTATGACACACTTTGGGAAAAACATTCGTGTACATTAGCCGGCGAATTGTAGATTCGCAAATTTCAAGTTGCTCCAATCGCGTACAGTAAGATGAATATCATTAATGTTTACAGACTTACAACTGAAATCGTAAAAATATCTTACTTTTCAGGTGTATAAATTAATAATCATTCGAAAGAGTAAATTTATTCAAAATTTGTATAAATACGCGATACACACTCGAATATGGAGGATTCAAGGCCATTCGCAAAAAACATCATTTCAAAGTTCATACGATATTTGCATAAATAGTAATTAACCTAGTCCCGAGCATATCGCGTTAAATAAATCATACTTTGATGAAATCCCGTATTTTTCGAATGTACGTGTATATGTACTGTATACACAGATATACGACTAATTAAATGAGGAAGCAAAATATATCGAGTATAAAAAAAATCAAACCAACGTTACGTACCGCTACGAAAGCGGTCGCTCGATGAGTCCCTGTGTGTATGCAGATAAAGTCGTATTGCGTACGCATATGCATGAAAACCGTTGAATCGAAAGCTACACGAGTATTCGGATTTTCGAGTTCGAGCTCTTATGAATATACATGAGCACATATTGATGTACGCACATTTGCATCCCATTAATTGAAGAAACTCTTACAAGGGTACTTAGCAGAGATTATATATGTATATACACACATGTAAGTGGTTGGTATACCTTTTCAAGGGAGACAGAGAAAGATAGTTCGTGGCTGGTAGCAGTTGCATGCTTTTTTAATGTGAAAATCACTGCAAGTCTCGTCAACCATTTGAATGTCTTTTGGGGGAACAAGTATACTTTCGTGGAAGATATACTTTGAATACGTATAAAGTAGGTAGTAATATTTATACTTAAATACCTTGGCTGAAATAGAGAGAAAGAGTTGGCTGGCTGAAAATTTGGGGGTGCGAGTTTTTTTTTTATTCATTAATTTTCTGAAATATATTCAAACGTAGGTACATCGATTCACGTGGTTTATCATTTGTTTTTGACATCTCGTATTGTGAATTTCGTTTTAACATTTTGTACAATTACGATTGTTAAAAAAAGTCAAAGGTTACTGGAAAATAACATAGTACGTATTCCGAAGCCTCGACAACAATTGTAAATCAGAAGTTTAAGGCTTTAAAAGTAGCTATAATCACAAATACTACTAGTACTACTGTGGCTGTTGTAACTTATTGCTGCTTCATGTGAATAACATGTGCTCCCCTAGGCCGTCTTCATGTCCTTCCTCTTCGGGATCGAGCCCCTCGGGTCCCATTTCTCCTTCCTTTTTTCGGGGCCCAGGGACCCTCGGCTTTCTCTTGCCGCACAGGATCTGCTCTCCTCCCCTCCTTCTTCGGGTAGTCCACATGTCCCTTGACGGGGTAACATTAGTGTAAGATGGGATGTATTTGCAGCCCAAGTGTGCGTCAGTATCAAGGTCCAGACACCGTATCTATGGAGAATTTTGCAAATACAGCGGTTGCATTTATTTTCCAGAGTAAACCTATATGCAAAAGTACATCTACACACACAGAGTGCAGTTATGAGTCGGAATGGTCTTATACATATTAATATATATTCGTCTTTACTATGATTCCTTAGGATGAGCCAAACATCTTTTGTGACTAATGTAGAGAGACAAATGGGAAAGATACGTCGATTTCGAGCTGCTTTTTTTCTTTGTTTTCAATTGTGGTATAATTTTCATCTTTACTTTGATAAAACTTATGAAGAGGATCAACAAGTTGCCGTCATAATTTGAAAAACAATATTTAATTACATCAAAGTATAATTGACTACATTAGCACTTGTTTACAATAAATGTTTCGATCCTGAAGAATAATATTCACCTCGTACACGTGTGTAATATTATGTTGTAAAGACATCACTTTATTGGTAATACAAACTTTTTAATCTCAATCAACTGCAAAAACAGTGTACGTATACCTACGTAATCATTACTGATGAAAAGGTAACATAAAGAAGGGAAGGAAAGAAGAAACAGAGAATGTGCGAACGAACAATAAAAAATAATGACGAGCAGTGAGAGTAATGACGCGAAGCGAGGCGAGTAAATACTGTTATTACCGGGTTGTATAGGGTGTACTTACACTACTTTGTGGGTCTGAATAAAAAATAAAATAAACTGAAGTTTTGAGTGTCAATTAAATGGCACATCTAATGCAGTTAAAACTGCAACCTACGTTTATTTGTACTTTTTGGTTATAAGATAAATTTCTTTTGCTAAACAGTGCCGTTTTTTGTTGGAAAAAAAAAAAAAAAAAAAAAAAAAACATTGTTTCTGTAAGGATTCGGAGAACAAACAGTTCACTCTTAGCGTCAGCCAGCTCATCGTCACCGCTGCAGTGGGAGTGAAAAAAAAAAACAAGTAAATTGCTCCGCACGACGCAACAAAGAAGTCGGACGGCGAAAAAGGTCACTCGAGCCAACTTCGTTCGGACAAAGGACGATCGATTAAAGTAAACAGATAAAAGAAATACGATAAATTTTCTTTGTCTCTCGACAAGCGCCAACTCATCGACGTAGAAGCGATGAAAAACTTCCGAGTTTCGTAAATGCACATCCGCAACGAGTGTTTTGGCCTCTTTCACGTATACGTCCCATACATGAGTACAACACGTATACAAATTCACATACGTGCATACGTTCGAGGGCGTGATTCACAATGAAAGCCAAAGTTAAAAGATATAAGCCGGCGAAGAACGCATAATGTATATACGGAAGAAGAGAGGATATTACAGACGCAAGGTGCCAATTAACTAACGGCTACATACACAGGGAGGCTTAATTCACAGGCTGAATGCACTAGAGGGCGGCGATGGAGATCGTTCACGCGCTATACACTCTCGTGCATTGTGTATGGGTGATGGTACTTTTAGTAGACAACAGGTACACCCACTGGTGTGATTATTATGTGGCCACGGGTTGCGGCTTTTCTTGTTTGCCTTTTTGACCATTTCTACGATTTGCTTCCTCTTTTGTACAGGATGCTTGATGGCCAAGGACGAAATGTGTTATCTAATGCGGTTGGAACGTGATAGTTAATATCTTTTTGTTTAATGTCTGTATTTTGCAATTAAAATATACACTCGTTGATAATTTAATCATTGCTTTTTGGTAGAATTTTGTTTATCAACGACGCGCGAACCACTGATGTCGAAGCTCCATAATCGAGGATAAAAAGTTTTAAGTTGTTGAGCAACTTTTGCGCCGTTTTTCGATTCACTCGCGGGAAAATCAGGTAAGGAATTTGTCATACACATGGACGATCTGGAGTCAGGTTTAACGAAAAATCCAAACTTGCTACATCTCCGGTTAAATTCCGATGTAATGACGTAAGACACGTAATGTTTTGATTGTTGGATTGCATTATTTCGCAAACAAATGGCTAAGCTTGATCATTTATAAATAAACAACGCGAGCGATGATGGTCAGACAAACTTCCGCGGAAAGGCGCGTTCAAGGGAATAAGAGATTATCCGCTCTGTTGCTGTTATTATCATCATCTCTGTTGTTACAATAATACAGTGAAATGGCGCGTCTATGAATAGACGAGCCACAGACTCGCTCTTTCTCAAAGTTACGTACCCTGTACTGCTAACGATTTCGCGGAACTGACCGGTTGCCCCGTCGAAAGCCAAATTGAACGTAACAAGACCCAAACCTCGAGGGAGGGCCATACTGATTTATTTTGATGAGAAAAAAAAGGGTGCATCTTAAGTAATAAACAATAAAATTCGGTCTCCCATCCCGTGGCAATGACTTACACCACCGGGTTGTCGAGGGCCCAAGGAACAACCAAAGCGCCGTGGCACGTGCGTACAATACTTACATCCAAACAAAATGCACCCAATGTCCCTTTTCAACCTTATTTCGCATTCCATCCTTTCCTCTACCGCAGACGGTATAGGCAAGCACGTGTATAGGCAGTTTTCTTTCTCTGTAACGCACACGCGCGGAGGCGCGGTTTTATATTTAGCAAGCCGTCCAGTCGCACCGTCGCACGAGAAGCGAGTCGACGCTCGTAAATCAGAATATATACAACAAACGCGCGGGAGCCCGCGACGCGAAGTTGGGACCTACTCTTACTCAGCGCGGAAGGGCAAGTATATCTTCATACCTATACATGGGAAGAGAAAAGCGTCGCCCACCGTACAAAGTACACACACACACACACATATATATATACCTCACTGTACGCGGCGCGTTGCAAAAGAGCCCGTGATCTCGCAAAGTTCGGGGAGCGCCTCTTGCGCGAGGCTTCCGCGTGTCACGCGCTTCTAGAGCAGCGAGCGTCTTCTCGAGCGATTGCGCCTTTGATTTACGAGCGAGCGAGCGAGCGCGTGTGCGATTTTTTTTTTCCAACGCGCAGAGGCTGGACTTGGGGAAAGCTCGGTGTACACGGCAGACGCTACATCACCCGGGAATTGGGAAATGACTGACGTACGACCCTATATGCGTGTACATAGTAAAGCGGGATTGAATTTTTCATGCCGTTCTCTTTTCGCTCGACAAGTCAATTTACTTAGTGTACGGTCGGTCGTGCAAGTCAATTACTATTCTTTTTTTCCCCTGAATATTTCCACTCTCCGCCTCCTATATGCTTATCACCAAACTCGTATCAGAAGCGAGACACGATCGTAATCGCTGTTCTGGTAATTAAAAAGGCGACGCGCTCGGACGATCGATCACGTTTGGTTTTTTTTTTCTTTCCCGCTTTCTCTGCTCGAAACCGAATTTCGTAACGAGGCCAAAGAACGTTGGCAGTAGCGCCCGAAATTCGAACAAGAAGTCATCATCATTTCGACGAGTAGCTTATCTGCGACGGGCGACAACTTATCAGATACCACAACTGTTGACTCTTCCGAAGCCGGTGTGTGCCCGTTACTATCTCGCGAACCTTTTTCTTCAAGTTATCGTTATTTCACCTATCCAACGCACACACGTGAATACTAAACTTAACCACATCAATTGTGTTGTAATAACGTGTACCCACGTTATTTTATGTAATCAAAGCGCGTTGCGTTGCCTCCCGTGAACAATGAGGACCGAGTCGTACAATTTTTATCAATTTTTGTATTGACTTGTACGTAACACTAGAAAGCCGTGTGTGTCACAATTGCTGAGATACGCGAATTAAATAAGTTATTTGTGTTAGGTAGGTTTAAGAAATGTTGTTTGGGACTATATACATATTTAGTACAATACATGTTTTGGTACAGGTGATGTTTTTTTTCTTCTTCCAATTAACAATTTTCCAACACATCGCATCTAGTTTATACAATTAGAAAGTTTTCAAGTACAAGTATGTTGTTCGCACATAATTTTTGCAATACGCATGTGACAAGTATAATAATAATAATATTGTTTTACAAAATCTTGGCGATTACAATACATTGGCAATAACTTGACGAGTCACGGAGAAAAGAAAAAATATGTACATTTTTCGTTTTCAACGAATTGTCAGCACATTTGCCAATCGCACAGGAGACGATGGACGAAAAATTCCATCAATCTACCTGGCAGATGCAAGAAAAAGTATTGTAAAAGAGCTTAATGAAACGCTTCCCACGCCGATCTCGGAACTCTGACGACATCTTTACCTGACAGTATTAGAAAAATCAAATATAATCTAATGCTGCCCGGTAAGATGTGAACAGATACTCCGTACGTTGCACAACCTCTTCGTCTTCTTGATAAATCCGTAGCAGCAACAGTACACCTTTGAGACACTTTGACGTCGACAATTTTTTTCTTATTTGCAGTTGGCGAAAAAAAAAAAAAGACAACTTACCCTCCACTTGCCAATTAATTTCGTCGCTGTTCCAATGGTGGTCTGTACCAATGCGAGATAATCTGAAACGATGATCAACAAGAGAGAAAGAGCGAGAGAAGGAAATGAGAAGAAGTAGCAGGCATGTCGATTGTCCCGGACGGATTCTTAAGTTTAATCGGATCCAATTGCACCTTGAGAGATAAGTGGAAGGCCGTTGGCATCGCGCGCGCGCTCGTCGATGTCTGTGTAATGAAGACACCGCCGCGGTATCTTTAAAGGTGTATGTTTCGAGGAGATTTAATTTTCTTTTCTTTCACGCTTCTCAACTGAATGACAACAAGAATATTAAATAGATGCTTCTTATAATGTACTATTTTTGTTATCCTTAAATAATTTATTAGTGAATATTCATGATTATTCCCTTTGACGAGCAGTGAATGAAAAGGAAGTGCCGGGATAGGATACAATGTCGGTCTAGACGAGAAAATAATCAAAGCCAAAACGAGGTAGGAAAAAAAAAGAAGAATACCTTACAAAAACGTAGAAAGGACCGAGACATTCGATTACCGCGAAACAATGTCGTCTATTTTTACACTGTCTCATTGTGTTGGGGCTGCTGTGGATGTTGGTTGATTTTTTTGCGAGCGCTCTTCCGGTGCAGTTGGGAATACAAAAAAAGAAACAGTAAAAGAGACTTGCACTTGTGTTACGCGTGAGTGTGCCAAGAAAAATTCGTTCCACGAAACGGGGAGGAAGGAAGTGGGAATGATCGAAACGCGATGCGTGTGACGCCCGAAGTTAAGTTATTCACAACTTGTCTCGGGATGATGTGTTTTTGATCGATAAGTACATGAAAATAACACGTGATTCGCGGGTAAGGTACACAAATGAAAAAAAAAAAAAAAAAAAAAAAAACCTCAAATTTATCGAACCCCATAGAAGCACTTGAAATGACAAAACACATTGGCGAAAAAAATAAATCGCGTATCTGTCGCGAAGCATCAGCTCCCGAGGCCGACTTGTATACCTTGTCCCAGACGGAGTTTCGCAAATGACGCGTTCGACTTTTTTCAAGACGGACGGCAAGAAATGTCGTGTATCCAAAATAGAAGTCAGTCCTATTGCGAACGAGACCTTTGGCTCTGCTGAACGCGAAGGAAAAAAAATGCGATCAATCCGAGATTAATTCAAGAAGTGTTTCAACTTTTAATTCAGTGACGCAATTTGTCTACAGATGGCTTCGCGAATCGCAAGTATACCTACCACGTGTTCTTTTTTTTCGTCTACTGAAATAATTAATATTTTTCCAATTCTTTGTTTCGAAGCAGAAAGGTTAATGATGCGATACTCGATTCATTAGACAGAAATGTTATCTTAATGGTCGTGTTAATTACACGGGAAGTAACGATTCCGATAGTACATACGCGTGGCGGTTGTACGAAAATAACCTTCTTTGATATCGTTTGAACCACGAATTTCGAAAATTTCTTGCAACACAAGCGTGCAACTACAGAAAACAATACTCGCCGGTGCTAAAGAATTTTTATAACCTGTTTTATGTATGCAAAATGTTTCTCCTACGCACATTGATGTGCAAAAGAGAGATGTCGAGACTTATGAAATGCAAAAAGCTGCGTAAAACGATTTGTGGATTACACAGATGAAATCAGCGAGGACCCTTCAACTAAATTTCAAGTAACAGATTTTCAAAAATTGGCCCACTCGTTAAAAGCACCACTAGCCCGTAGTTTTCTTTTCCGTTTACCACACATAGTACCATTAAATTTTGGCAAGAACATGAGCCACTGGCCAGCGATTCGTACAGAAAAGCACGTGCAGCGATAACATTTTTGTCATTAGCGGCGATATCGAATTGCTCCACCAAACGTTCTATCGAACTTTGAAAATTGATAAAATAGATTAAAGAAACGTCGCAACGACAAAGTCGATATCGTTACACACCCACTAAAAGATCGAGTCGAGGGGCGAGACACGCGCACGCGATTGTGTGCTTCCTTCGTCATTTAACGCGTGCGTTCCGCGCCCACGTAATAAACTTTAAAAGCGCGAAGGCGCTACACGCGCGAAATAGGCGGGAGAATGTCATTATCGCGCTCCGCCTCTGTATGCAAATTTTTTTTTTACCAGAGGAGCTCCCGCGATGGTTTTTTAATAGCCATCCCGCAATACGTCCTTGCTGGAAGGCTAGAAAAATGGACGAGCTCCGAGTTTTTTTTTTTGTCTTCAGCAAGCCATAAGCATAATGAAGAAAATAACGATTGCAGGTTCATCGGAGGTTGTGTGTACTCGAGGATTTTTCAAACAAATTAAGCTAGAACCGCAAACCAGCAGGTAAACGCATGTAGATAGAGTTGCCGATAACATTAATTTGCCATTCCGAAGTCTCTCGAAGCTTCGCGCGCATGAGATGACTGTGCAAATACCCTCTTATAGCACGTAAGGTCAGCATCTCGTAGCAATGGTGCAGAGGTGGATAAGAGGAGGAGGGACAAGAGGCAAAAAGAGCATCATCTCGTCCGCTCACTGCCACAAACGTAAAGTAACGCCCGTGTGTGCGTCGATGTGAGGCGTGAAAAAAGTTTTCTCAGTTTTCCATCAATTAATATGCAATTTTTCTCGCGAGTAAACCATACGCATTACGATTTAAAAATAGATTCAAGATGAGCTTTTTTTTTTTTGTTGTTTGTACATAAAATCAAGGAGGATCGTTCTCGTGCGGGTTTTTTTTACCGATCTCTCGTAACGTTAGAAAAAAAGGGTCGCGCGGGTTGTAAACAAATTGCGAAACAGGTGTAAGCCGCGCGAATAATTAGCCGTGAACAAATCACGAATCGAGGTAAAAGGCGAAGAAACCCGCGGACACACGCCGAAAAGGAGAAAAAGAAAATAAAAGAGCTGGGAGGGTATTGGCGTCGCGAAGGAGAGAACCCGCAAGAAGAGCGCGAGAGAAGTTGGCCGCACGCGTCCCGGCGAGCCAAATATGGCGCGACGAGGCGGCAGCGACCTTACGAAAGCGGCCGTTCTTTTTTTCTCTTGCGGTGCGAATACGCGTGAATATACATGCTACGTGGAGGAGGAGGAGGGCTTCGCCGACGAGACGATCCGTTACGCCGGGCAAATCGCCTAGGTCTTCTCTAATTGGTTGGATCGAGAGGGCGAGGACGATTGGTACTCTCCACTGAATCGTTTAAATTCCCTTCTCCGGTTGATTCGGGTTTAGCTCGTGGTCTAAACATTTAAAGTACAAAACTAACCACACCACACATTTGTTTCCATGTTATTTAAACTAATTGACAAACCAGCTTTCTAGAATCGGTATCGGTACTTTTTCAAATTTCCAGGGCTACCGAAAGATAAGGTTCGACAACGGAGCGGGGGGAGGGAAAGCCGGAAATGTGCTCCGAAAATTCGGGAATTGAATGAGTCATCGTTAACCATTGCGGAGCGATAATGGTTGTCGATTTTCTACATCAAGGTGAGAAAAATTGAGCATCGGAAACGAACAGTTGGACAGAGACGACGTGTTTTACGTAAGGGCGTTTAAGGGAGGAAAAAGAAAAAAAAATAGCGCATTCTTTTTGCCGCTCGTCCGTACCCGGGTAGAAATATTTTTCGCAGGCATCGCGCAACAGATGCAAGGAGGAGAAAAGAAAGATCGAGTCGAATAGAGGCAGCGGTGGGTTGGCTCGCGCGGGGAGAAAGCCTTGCGGTGCCGCATGGAGAAAGAGAGCCAATGGAGAAGAAGAGGAAGAATAAAAAAGCAGCTTGTCCCTTCTATTTATAGGCGAGAGCGAAACGACGAGCCGGCTGAACTTGTCCGGAGAAACGAGGATGAGAGAAGGAGGAAGTCTCGATAGCTTCGCACACACGCACACGATTCTCGTTTTCTTCCTTCTCCCCGAGTACCGCTGGTTAAGTCTCCCTTTTAGGTTTATTTGGTCTCTCGGTTCTTTTATTTGGCCTACGGAGCAGCCTATTTGCCATGCACTATGTTAAACACTTGGGAATGCAGAACCTGTAGCCGACCCTCCCGAACTATTGTTTCTCTCCCTTTTTTTTTATTTTTTTCCTTCATATTCGCGGACGCAAGATTATTGGTTTCAACTTGATGTTGCGGAAACTGCCTATATAGTTAAATACCAGGTACTTACGTCTAGAAACCTCTCATATACATAATGTGAAACAAATCCCGGCTAAAAATCGATATGTGTAAATATTAATTATACTCACTACAGGAGATACATCGGAGTCGTATCTTGATTGGTTAAACTCGTAAAACTATCAATCGTACCACTTAACTCGTCATCAGCAGAGGTACCTCCTGATCCTTCTGGCTATGGGCTGGTGATTGAGAATAGCTTCCAAGGTGGCGACGATTGTACTACAAGTACTTCGGGACTGGCGAACAGAAATCGAGAAGAGGACCTCGTGAGAGCGCGGCACTTGTGCTACTGACCGGCGTACGACTGCTGCCGGTTGTAGCTAGTGATCGAGCTAGGCTGCAGACGCCGCTACTACGCGCGCACACCGTCACCACTACTGTACTATACCAAGAGAGAGAGAGCGGACAGACGAGGAGGAGAGAGAGAAAGAGATACCGATTCGGACTCTGGCGCGCGGAATTTACACCCGACAGCGGCGTCGTCGTGCGACCGAATAGAGACCGAGAGGGGAGAGAAGACGTCTTTCCAGCCGGATCCCCGGCTCTTGATTTTCGTGATGTGCGCGCGCGCGACCGCGCGACTGTGTGGGTATATACGCGGCCGTTTGCGATTAATTACGCCTCGATCGGGTTTTATCGAAAATTGACCGATCGTCGAGAAACCCTTTTCTTTCCCCCTCGAGAACGGAGGAGCGGAATATTTCGCGAGCGAGTCGAGTGCGAGTTGATAGATTTACTTTGGACGTGTACAATGACTACGCTGTACGGTCTTATCTTTGGAATGCGTGCGCGTGAACACGATGACTTGGCAACAAGCCCCCTCCCGACGACGAGCTACGAAAATTTACATCGATCGTTACGGTGTAACAGGTCACTTTTTGGAAGCACGTGGCGATCGTTTCGAAAACGATTTTACATTACGATTAACACTTGGTGGATGGTGAGGGAGGAACTGACGATACAAGAAAAATTGATGTCAAATATACCGACTTTCTATCATGCGATAACGCCTTTTACTACGTCTCGGGCCAAGATAATGAAATACCAAATTAAAAAAAAAAAAAAAAATGGAGATGTATGATGGTACTCTACACACATACACTACCCGATGTTGCAGTACCGAATTAGTAAAATTAAAAATGCAGCAAACACCACTCGCGAAAAGAATCAATCGAATACTAATGTGATTCTCTTGAGGAAGAAACGAAGGTGATCGAAGAAAATAAAATCGCGTGGCACCCGGACTTGGCAGAGAGGACGCGTCTGCGCGACTCGAAAGATGACGACGAACTAGAAAGATCGGCTGCCGCTCGTTTTCACGTCGCTGCTGGCTGGTTCTTTATCCCCACCTATACCGTTCACCAGCACCATCACCTCGTTGTCTCCTCCTCTTCGAGTCTTACGCCCCACCAGCTCGGCTATAACGACGATGACGACTAGTGAGCTATAGCGGCGTCGTCGACCTTCCCTCTTTATGCTTCTTGTTCTTCTTCTTGTCGTTGTACACGTACAAGCCAAATGGAGGGGCATAAAGAAGCTCGAGGATAGGAGCGAAGCACGATGAGGACGAAGATGATAATGAAGTGCGGCAGTTTGGTTGGAGAGTGAGTCGAGGAGGAGAAAGGGAGTTGGGTATGCGGCTCTTCTTGTCTCTCTTTTGGGGAAATCGGGGAATTGGGTGAGCTAGATGGAAGAAGGAATGACAAATTTATGGGCTCCGAAGGGGCCAAGGACTCGCGAGGGTACCATCTGTACGAATGGAATTGTATTACAGCTTGGAATTTATATGCGGGACCCTTTTACTTGGAGCTGTGAGAACCTCGAGTCGAGCACAGGACCTCTGGGTTTCTGTGCCATGCACTTTACGATACCAACGGAATTTCTTTTGGTTTTATTATTTTGTTATTAGAATTCGATTGGTTTAAAATAACATTGATCCAAAAGTTAATTTTTGCAAAGATAGATTATGGTTTAGTGAACGCAAAAAATGCTAAGTTTTTTGATCTTGTAAAAATTTCTTTACAAGATGCAATGGGATGTTCGACTTCACCCATTCAACGATTGAAACGTTTGGGTGCAAATGGAATGGTTCAAAATTCACGCTAAAACTTAAGAAGTACAAAGAATTTCTGATAAAAAAATATAATAATGTCTATTTGAAAATGAAATTTTGTGTACTTTGTATCTCCATCGTACCTGGGACTGTTGCTTTTTCATCTGATCAATCTTTCTGTTAGGTGGTGTCATGCCGTATTCTTGTAAAATTCTGAAAAAAGAAATCACAACATCAGCTAAAAATTACACTCATTTTTCTGACAAATAATATTATTTGTTACATATGGATCGTTTATTTTACTATCTACTTAACATTACACAAATTATTTTTAATTTTAGGTCATTGGTAATGAAATATTAGACATTGTCTCGACAAACAAAAAGTAGAGATATATATGTTCACATGATTGATGAAATTATCAAAGAGTTATTTTATGCCATATTTATACAAACACAACAAGTAGTCATTATTAATCGATCCAATTGGATTTGGCCTTGTCCAGATTAAATTTCAATCGAAGAAATCAAGTCAATTATTTTGAACAATCAATTGTTTTAATTCAAAGTTTATTGCGCGTGAAGTTCTGCGATACTTTTAAATTTTATCGTAATGTTTTTTTTTTTTTTTACAAATTTGAATGACAACGCAATATTTTATTACCTAACAATTGAAATACGAAACAAAAACGGATTATCTCAAATCTGGTAAAATATCAGTAAGTACTGTTAGCAAATTATTACAATATCAAGCAATTATTTTCACTTTAATGACGTATGCTTACCCATTCGGTGGCAAAAAAACTTGGTAACGATTCACAGCACACAGAGTAATAAATAACCCTTGTATCGTCAAACAAATTTGTATTGACATGTCAATAATTTGATATAAACTGTGTGTATACACCTACGCATGTATCCACCAGGATATTTGTACTTTATTTGCCTGTCTCGCAATTATGTCTGCAAATAATGGACACTACTTAAATATTGACCACCAACGAATAAAAAATTTACACAACTCTGTATTCCCATGTTTTTTCGCTCAAATTATTGGAACTGATAATATATTCCTTGTCCAAAGGACAGTTCGAGCATGTACATTTGGTATTATCAGTAGAGCAAATCACTGTACGAGTGGGTTTGGGTTCAGGTATACGAGTTCCCGTTCTACCACAGTCAGGAGCAATGACAAGAATATAGCTAGCCATTGCAGCACCACGACGGGCCTATTACAAAATCGATACATTAAGGGAAACCTCATCACATCGGGGAGCGATTGTTCGCGCGATACGCGCCGCAATGACTGTCTTTTTTTTCCTCTTCTCGATTCTTGCACAGTTGCCATTATTCATCACATTTGTTTTTCATGCAAATTCTACTACTGGCTGTTGCGCAATTATAAAAAAAAAAAAAATTCGATAACCGGCCAAATGATAAATCGAGTACACGAGGAAAACGAGGCGGAAAAATACCCGCTCGCACCATTAACTTGTTAGCGTTCTCTTGCAATCCAAAGTTTTTAGCGAATATTTTCAGTTCCGTCTTTACCGATTCGATAAGATTAATTAAAAAACACTCTGTGTTGCAAAACTGCGGAACCATCGTCGATTACGAAAGCGCATCACTCGTGTGTCATTAAAAATTCCACCCGAGCGAAGACAAACGAACATCGTCATTATCATCATCTTTGGAAGCAACAACAAGGCAGCGACGCCCACTCCGTTAAAAATGGCACGTCTTTTTCTTCGTCGAGTTTATCCGTGCCTATAAATACGCGATTTTCGCTATCGCGAGTGAGTTTCGTTTGTTTTTTCGTTCCCTCGCGCTCCCCCGGGGCGGTTTGGAAACAAAATTTATTCGGCCGTTTCTCTCAATATCATCAAAGCCGTTCGCGCGTCTTTACGTAATACTCAGCAGCTCCAGCCGTTTCGCGCATTCTAATCTTATCGAAGAGCGAGTGGTGCCTCGACCTCTGCGACCCTTCGGCTCTCTGTCAATCTTGCTCTATTTTTTTCCGCTCTTTTATTTTCTGCGGTTCAAGGATTTTTTTCCCTTCTTTTTCGGTCTCTCCGTTTTTTATCCATTTCGAGTTTACGGCAAATCTGTCGCAGACGCGTTGCGAAACGATCGACACAGGCTTCGGAGCGCGTTCTCGATTCCCTCGATCGTCGACGCTCCAGTTCACTCGTAAAAGAAAATACGCTCGGTACAGCGGAATAACGAAGCGGCTCGTATCGATGATGAGAGAGAGAGAGAGAGGAAAATGTAGAACAAAACCAAGTTGGATGGTGTTGAAAATCATCGCGAGTTTTTCGCGTCTGCGGTTGATAAGTAAACGTTGTCCAAGTATCTTGGGGATGAGAGAAAAAATAGTGAGTCGTGCAAGGAAACCACAGACAAAAAAGCGAGAGCGCACGCTGTCACAGTATGTGAGAGACGCCGAATTGTTGTGAATATCGGAAGGTCGACGCAATTTCGTTCAACATTGAGGGGAAAAAAAAAATTCACGATACTCCGGGCAATCTGTCGTAAAAAACAACGCGCAAGTTTTCGCAATGAATATTTATACTCATCGATCGAGTCGTTCCTGCGGAGCGGCGTTATTGTATCGCTCAAATGGGTTTAATTATACAAGCGGACCTGAATACCAAACGCTTCCTTTTTTTTCTTTCCCCTAAACGCTGCTTCTCTGCTTTCTAATGCATTTCCACAAGAGTCCAATTATACCGTTGAACCAAGCCGACATGAATGTATAGGCAGCAGTGCTGGTACATCTAAAAATTATACAAATACGAGGAACGTATGCAAAAATTGAGCCAGAAACGAAAAGTCACGACAATGGCGCAGGTACACACGTGTTTATTACACCAGCGAGTATACCTCTACAAAAATTATCATAATTTAGCTAACTGCCGTTGAAGTGTAGAAATAATGCAAAAGGCCCCTTTCTTTCTTTCTCATTTAAAAATACAGTCTTTACCGGTCGACCCCCAAGACTTTGACCGAAGAAATGCATCGACTAACCCGACACACATAATTTCCATATTCTCAATGTCCGATTGTTGTAGAGTCCTGGGAAAAGTTTTGGGTCAGCAGCGTCGTGGGGGGAGAGAAGCTTTAGACGAGTCGAAAGAAGCAGCGGGACATTATTATCGTTCGAAAGAGGACGACCAGTAATTAATGGAAATTCATGCTTGACTTTTTTTAATGCTTCGTTCGAGACGTCCGTCCCTTATAAAGTAGAAAGACGTAGGCTATGAATAAAAAAACTATATGAACTATGAACGGATGATATTTGTTTTTCTCGTGTGCACTGGTAGTTAAATTATTGCTTTGAAAAAAAAAAGAAAAAAGAAAAAAAATTAAATACGAATCAATTGTTTGGATGGATGTACTCATGGTTTCGAAATATGTAAAGTTCGTGCGACAAAGCAATCAACGCTCAAGTAGTTCTCGCGGCGTACCTCTAGAATGTTGTTTACCACCGTATGGTTTTCACGAGTCACGCTTGTAAAAATAGCATTGTGATGTTTTCGATTGAAAATCCGTTACTGCGAAGGACGAGTGGGGCGACAGAAAAGGAAAATAAAACCAAACCAACAGCTACTTAACAACCGTACATAAATCAATAATACCCTTAAAGGTGTCTTCGGACAACGTGACCTTGAATTTCACAGTCAAAGCCGCTTGGGAAAGTACACAATGGAAATTGTCTTTTCGAATTTGCTTATACAGTATTCCCTTCACAATGAATTTGAATTTAACTGACAGGATCCCTAACCATTACTCGGTCGTTTTTCCCCTCGAACTTATGAATTATCCCCCTGCCAAAGTCCCCTCTCATTTAACATTCTTATAGAGTAGAGTCCGCAGATAAGAAAAACCCGTGTCTACTGTTTCGGTAGTCCTGCGAGACGGATTTTATGGACCTTTGAAAGTTACGGTTGATCTATTTTACACGGTTGAATATTTTCACTGAGACTTATTGGAATTCTCAAGAAAGTACTCTTATTTTTAATGTTGTTTGAGAGTTACCATGATGAGAACAGGGATACAGCTCCAACGATAGGCAGTTATCGAATTGAGAAATTCTGTTGAGTGTGACTTATTTTATCCTTAGCAAAAATGGTCAGTTCAAAGTTATTCAAGCACAACAATTTCCTAATGAACTCGATGATTGCGTGCACGCGTATGTAAGTGAGGAGAGCATCAAAACAAGTTGCAATCAGTGCAGTTTCTTGAAGGCTTGCAACAGATATTATCATGACTATACAAAAAAGTAAGGGATTCGAGAAAAGATAAGTTGGAAAAAAAATCCATCAGCGTTGTAGTTATATTCACGCGCGAAAAGTCGGTATTCACGAAGCGAGCTGAAGGGAAGAGTACGATGGTCGTATATAAGTTAGTATCAGCGATAACCCCTCGGCTTATCATTTAGCGGAGAGTAAGGGGGAAAAAAAATCTATACTCCCTGAAACTAAACAAGCTTCACGGATCAACGACGCTTGCACCCGTAGACGTGCACTCTTTCATTCATTCTCCTGGATCTTATTTCATTCTTGTGAAGCAGAAGGAAAATTAAATTAAAATAAATTAAATTATTTGATGCACGGCTGCTGATGCTGTGCAAGGTCGTAATGTTTATTTAATAGTGCATACAGATACCGTGTACTGTAGGACTAGAAAAATTCAACTTGTGACCTATAAGATGAGTGTGGAATTGTTACATGACAATCGCAATGTTTTAATACTAGTAAGAAGTTTATAAGCGATAATTACAACTTGATTGTTTGCAATCAACATAAACTACTCTTTATGGGCTATTACAATACAGTAACTGTTTTTCTCTCTTCTAGTCTATGAATCTATGCACTTATTTTCATAACAATCATAATCAATAATACACTCGATGCTAATGATTATTCGATACGTTTATAATACGTTTAGAAATAAGTATGTACATTCAAGGTTCATTATTTCAATGTTATAAAAGCAAAAAAAGATGCCATCAGATACGTATCTTCAAGGACGATTTTGTATAGTTAAAAAAAAAAACAAGAATAACCATTGACGTATTTTAACAAATTATTGATTTATAGGATTCATTCTATATGGTCTATCGACGATAATTTTGTAAGCAAGATGGGGAATTTAGTTTGGCTTAGTGACTTCAAAAACTGAATGATTGTAATTTGTCTTGGTGTACTTAATTAAAAAAAAAATTAATTATATAAGCTAACGGAAATGTGTTTCTGCTTAGTGCAAGTTCTTTCAAATTTAAAAAGCATTTTATATCACTCAAGAACACAGTACCACGTGTTGCTCAAAAAAATCCATTATTTAAATAGAGTGCAATAAAATTGAAAAAAAATGTGTGAACAAATACATCAGGCACAATCAAATGGAACAAAAAATCGAGGCATCTTACCAGCACTATGTTGAAGAAATATGGAGCATGCGATCGTCTCCACCATTTTCTCCTCCTCCTCCTCGTCGTCGTTAGTCAGCATATCGAGCATAGCGTGGGGGTCACCGCATCCGCTTACGTCACAAGCGCCAGCGGCATCAACGACGACGACCCGCTGACCCTGTCGAACTCGGCATTAGCATAACGATTTACAAGTGTAACGTTCTGGTTAGGTTTTATCAATCTCGACCCGTGAAGGATCGAAGAGAACGTTGCTGGCACATCGATGTCTCAATTTTCTCGTTGAAAACTGAAATATATTATTAGTGAATATTTTAATGGTAGACTATTTATTAAGGTGTGGATGCAAGATTAAAATAAAAAACTAATGTTTTTACAAAATGACCTCACATATTGACTGAGAAAATGGTGGTGCCAGCAATATGTAAATGAATTACTGATTTCTCAATTTTCTTTCGGCTCAATTTCCACGTGCACGTGTTTTCGAAAGTAATTCAAAGTTATGAGGAGTACTTTAGAAAGTATCAAAAGACATAGATATAACATATACGATCGATAAATACGTATGCAAGTAAATTAATTGCAGAAAGTTAAAGAAATATGTAATTAAAAAAAATCTCGCAAATTGTACTCACGTGTTTGATCTCCGACACTCGATTTCATACCGACACGCGCTGAATTTAAGTATAATATTAATATGATTAATAACAAAAAACCAGTAATGTTTAATAAACTTTGAAATAGTGATGATTCAACGATGTAAAGCAAAGAAACGGAAAAACCGTTACGAAACATTAATTGTCAATGCCGAACAAACATATTGATCAGGTATTGCTGGATAAACGAGGTTCAATTGCTGACAATAAACAAATTCGTGATTTTTTGCAGTATAACGAAAAAATAAAACAGCAGGAATTTCGGCAAGTCACGAAAGAAATACCACACGAGCGTGGTCGCGCCGCTCGGGAAAAGCGAGGTTAGGAAGCCGGAAGAATCCCGCCGAAACATCGATGAACCAAAATATAAATCAACCCGAGCATGCCGAATAAAAAGATAAGAAATAATTTACTTTACTCACTTAATTGTCGAGACAGGAAAACCTCCAGAAAAGTCCTAATCCATGCGTATGAAGAATATGTCGTCCACGGCTATTGCTGGGTGGATCCTAGCTTCCACACGATGATGCCTGCCGCGAGCGCGAAGAAAAACGAAAGAAGGAATTGAAGCGGCTTCGCTCCGAGCGGGAGCTCCCTTGCAAAAGAAAATTACGACACGGGAGTGCGCGCGCTTTACAAAGAGTTAGAGAGAGAGAGAGAGAGGAACCGGCTTCCGTTTTTGCGCAGTGTCGGCTGCGCGTAAGGAAAAACGCGTCGTGTCTTAAATCAGCTCAAACTCCTATCCTAATTAAAATGTTTACGATTGCTCGTACTTTAAATATTTAAAACTGTGGCGATGGTTTAATACATTTTTTTGTTTTGAGATGTGACAGGTTTTGTCTGGTCAAACGGCCTCTGTTGGCGCGCACGGGAATCTTAAACTGGCTTTTACGGTAAAACACACTGCAAATTAACCTCACCTGTTATTGAAGGAATCTGACTTATCTACAGCGAATCAATTTAAAAAAAATATATACATATATATAGATTTACACACCCAGTACAGGTGGTTAAGTGGTTTTATTTTTATTATAATTGTAACTATTTTACATTCTTTCACTCAATATTATATGTTTCAACACCTTTTCTTTGTTATTCGCTAAGTAAAAAATGTATTAAAGTATAGTCATGCTAAATTTTTTTGGTACATAAATACCCTATACTTTAGTATTTCTTTTTTTTTTTTTTTTTTTTCTGTTTCATTAAAAGTTAGTAAATAAAAAAAAAAAAAAAAATCACAAGCATAAATGTGCTTGAAAAACTCTAAAAATCTCGAGATCGAGTGTATTAATATCGATAACCTTATCGTATCAAATCATAAACAAGAATGACATTCGGCACAATAATATTTTTATCGAAGTGTAAGAATAACAACCTCAAAGTTTCCCGCACGAGAATATTTGAGACGATGGGGATCGTGAAGAGAATCTTGACAAAAACAGCTTAAAAAACTGTACGAATTGTCAAGCACTACTTCCCGATCGGAAAAAGATTCCGTACGCCGGAAGTTAGTATACGGCCCGTTTATGTTTACCGGAAAGAATCTTCACGGGCCGTATGGGTCGTGTTACCAGGTACTTACCTTTCCGGTCAGTATGTGCGAAACTTATAGTCTAACGACTATATAGCGCCCATGAACTGACCGTACATGGCCCTTAATCATGATTTAATACGTATAGGTAAAGGTTAAATTTCTCCGAAAAAGTATAAAGTATAAACACGTCGCGTTGTGTGTATGTTGCTAATGTTTATCGATGTATTGGGATTCCAAAAGGTCACGTGACTCTCGCGGTATACATAGTTACTTGGGGGAAAAATAACACAGGCCGTATAGGTGCAATTATATATTTATTTTTTTTACACGTTCAACGATTGTAATACGATAAAAGCCTTTCAATAACATATTTTTGAGGAGATGACAATACCTTAGCTATTTTTTTCCAACTCAATTAGTCTTTTGCAGCTTAAAACTTTCCTTTGAAAGTGCGAAAACGCGTAGTTGTTCATGTAGAAAAAAAAATGACCAAATCGATGAATAATTTTTACATAATAATTACATTTTTTTATATGATACATCTATTATTTTTTTAAATTAGTATATTTATTTCCATTATGTCATCCCTTACTACATTATTTTCCTACTTTGAGCGCTTTTGAGGGTCTGGTGTGCTAATTTGTTGTAACTAATCTTTTGACTAGCATATTTTTTCATGCTTCTGGGCCATGTACGGGTACTTTATGGTACGTATACGGTCCGTAGTGCTTCCAGCAAATGGAAACTGCCCGGAAAGTTACCTGGTAACACCACATTAAGGCACCTTCAAGACGGCGGAAGAGGTCCGTATACTTACTTTCCGGCAAAATGTAAGGTCCATATATATTCAATATTTATCGAACAAATTTAAGAAATTTTTTGGATGTACACTTTGATGTTTTTTTATTCTATGATGAAAATAATAAAAATTGAAAATTTTTTAATAATAAATACAACAAATTTGCTTTTTTACATTCAATATAGCACATTTTTGTAGAACAATAACGATTTATTTAAATTAAATGGGTGTTCAAGCGTTAATCTGATGAAACGCATGAAAATACGTTACGTAAATAAATTATAACACCAGTTTTTTT
Source organism: Copidosoma floridanum (assembly GCF_036245765.1). NCBI lineage: Eukaryota > Metazoa > Arthropoda > Insecta > Hymenoptera > Encyrtidae > Copidosoma > Copidosoma floridanum. Next base: position 6,066,967 of record NW_028321906.1, on the reverse strand, counting down.
GAAGCCGCTGTATAATTTTTATTGAAGAGAGAAACATAAATATATAGAAAACGTCTACAATACAAATTTTGTTTTGGTTTTCCTTCATCCAATTTGAATACTATGAGTATCCTGGAACTAGTTCCCCAAGTTTGACGATGCGCGCTAAAACAGCCCAAGGAACATCACTAATTATTTTACTGCATTGTTTACGCAAGCGAAACCGCCTGCCCCTCTTTCTTTTTTTCAAATGAGGAACAAAACGATATAAACCCGTGACAGCATCAACGTAACTCTTTATTGCAATTTCAGTCACTGAGAAAACAAAACACGGCTTTCTGTTCAAAATATTGTTTTTGAGCAACACTCGACCCGTTCCATCGATTATTTACCGTTTGAATGAGAATATATTAGTGAAAAATTAATAAAAAATGTCTAAATTCAGTTTATTTGTTTTTGCAATTTTGTTAATCGGAGTACACAGCCAGAAGCAAGATACGGAGTGTGCCGATGTAGGACAACGTGTAAGTAATAAATATGTTACCAATTATTACAAAAAAAAAAAATTTTTTTAATTTTTAAATATATTTAATTAACGTTACAGTGCGGTGGGTATTCAGACTGCTGTCGATATTTAGAGTGTCCAAGCTATCTGGCCAAGTGCACGGTTGCCATGGGACTTAGAATCCCGGGAAAAGACCAACGTCCGCTTGGAAAAAAGGACCCCGATCCTCGATACTCTACATAGATTTTACCTCCTCGCTAATAAATACACGCTAACCGTATATTTGACAGAAAATATTCAATTTTAGTACATGTAATATTGAGTGTAATGTAATTTATGCTGTCTCTTGACAAAAATATCACGTACTTATAGATTTTAAATTTTGAATAAAAGTCGTACAAAATGAGGAGGCTTGTTCACATGCTCTCGTAGTGTGTATTATGATTTTTCGTACTCTCTCGATTGAAGGAATAAAATAAAATTGTTTACATCCACAGTGCTTAGTAAATTTTGAAAGTTAATGTCATATCTGTAACGTAGAGATAACAGCGTTACATTTTTTTCAAGGCATCAGACAATATGCTATCTTAAAAATTATCGTACTCGTTTAAATATAATAGTACCAATGGAAAATCAAAATGATTATCATTTAATCTTTGAGTTATGCAATGATAAGACTCTATAGATGTATCAATAAAATCAAGGTATAAAAGCCAATATTCTTCGGTGGTAATTATTATTTTTTTACGTATCTGCAAAGTAAGCACTGCAGGCGTCGTATTATATAAAATTTTGTACCGGTATACAGTGGTAAGTTTACGAGCAATTTTCTTAAGTAATGAAAAAATTATTTTATCAATGTACAGTTGTTCACATACGTTTGACGTAATTAAATAAATATATTGGTTTAAAAATCTTTCTGTATCAATACACTTATGTTTGTTTCAAATGTGCTTCTTGATTTTTTCATCAGCTACCGTAACTTTTCAAGTATAATCCATCATTTATTTAGTTTTAAAAATTTTTCTTATCTTATTGTTTTGTTGCTACAGTTCATAATAATCACAAGCGTGTAACAATGGAATTTCATAGAAGCATGTCAGCGTAACGTCATACATGAATTTTAGTTTCTTTTATATAAATGAGACAATATTTACAAAATTTAGACGTACAATATTATGTACAAAAATATTTTTTTAACGGTTAGATATTCAAGAAATTTAGAATAATTCCAACCAGCGCTCTAAGTAGCCTATTAGCAATACATCTTTGGTAAATAAGTAAAGAAGTGTAAATTTATTGACTCAACAGATTGGCAAAAGCCGTGAAAATATGAAGGGATACATTTTCTTTATTCTTATGGCATTACTGGCTGTAGGATTCGCTCAACAGTGCAGCTTAGTGGGACAGTTCGTAAGTAATAAATCTATATCAGATAAAAATGTTTTAGTATAAATAAAAGATTTACGTTTGGCAAAACGTTATATCTTCACGGTACAATATTATTTAACTTTACTCGATACCGATAAATTCTACTCTAAAAAAATAATCGAACGTTTGATGTTTCAGTGCCACACTGTAAGATGCTGTGATGGGTTACTTTGTCTCGGTTATCTCAAAAAATGCGTTACAGGGCCCCATGGAGCTGGTTCTTTGATTCGACCAACGCCTTAAAAAGGAATGAATGGACTTTTAGTATAATATATTATAAACTATAACCTTCAGTGTTGCAGATATGTTACTGTCCTCAGTCTTCCGAAGGAAGACTCTTCTCTGACCTAAAATTGCCACTTAAATTTTTTTACAAAAATGTATATTTATGCAATAAAATTATTTTGTATCAAACTATATAATTCTGTGGTAAAAATTTCAGTATTTACTAAATTAAACCATATCCAATTTTTTATTATCTCGTGGGAAATTAAAATAATAAATTAAATACTGTTTATGTTGCGGAACAGACAACTTATATTTAATTTTATCAAACAAAAATCTAATCCTGAATAAAATGAGTCTGGATGTTGACAATGTCAAAATCAAAGTTTCTTATTGAATACAATAACACACTAACGTTATCTTTTAGTTACATTAAATTAAATATCTCCATCTTATCGTGATTTGTGCTATAGATTTCCCCAAAAACAGTCCGGGTTCATTATCTCTCTCGACACACAACAGTCGATTCTCCCGCATCGTGATCATTGTTTTTCACGAATCAATAAAATATAAGTACACGTATACCTATTAGGTCCGCATTTATCTGCACCAATCAATTTCTGTAATTAAAAACGAAATAGTTGAAGAATTGAAATATGAAAAACACGTTTGCCACATATGTTATTGTTAACGTGTCGTAATACGTTGCATTTTTAATAGAATTTACGAAACAAAAACACGTGTTAAAATACATTCAAAGGAATAAAGCAAAATTAATACTACAGGATGAAAGTCTGCTTGATGATTTATTTGAAACTTTTTAGTGTTAAAGTCCACTGGGACTGCTGTCGTTGACTGACTCGTCTCGAGTGCCATAAACATCCATTTTTGGGTTAGATGGCCACCCTGAGCATTGTCATGATAAATAATCTACTTGACTTTAAATCCAGGAAAATAAAATCAAGTCCTACTCCGTGTGTCCAAGCATCGCCGAAGCTTCGATCGAAGGGACAACCTGACACACATAAAAGAAGCCATTTATTATTTATTTAAGTTTATTCGCGTAAGCACCGACGCAATGATAAATCATTTGAGTATTTTTGTGTCATGTAATAACACAATCTCCCTTCTCGCGTCAACAGTATAGTAAATCATGTAGGTAATGTACGGATATCTTACTTTTTCAAATGTATACATACAAGAAAAACTCAAAACGTATGATTTTTTTTTTTTTTTTTTTTTTTTCATCATCGTCTATTAATTTAATAGTCGAGATGTAAAAGTGATAGGGGGAAGGCGAGCAAAGGTGGAGGGACAAAATATTTTTTCTCTTTTTCTCCTTTTCATTTTATTTGCATGCATGAGTGCGCTATATAAACACTTGTGATTTATTACATATTTGATCGTATGTGCGCATTATAAGATTTATAACTATTATCTGTGTGGTGTTATATACTTCTGTGCCCCGAGGACAATGTAATTTTTTTCTTTTTTTTTTTTTTTTATTCTTGACTTACTACGATACAGAGTACTTATTACCCTCGTATACATCTTTACCTACTTGAAAGCACATATTGAAAAAATAATTTTACGAGAGATGTAAAAAATTTGTTTTTCGATATGAATAAGGGAATAGTGGAGCGAATGTGTATGAGGATAAACTAGAATTAAGTATATTTATGCACATCGCTATCTTACGAACTTTGAATGTTTGTTAAGTGATTCAAGAAATGAAATTTTAATAATATCATATAATACAATCTCAATGTTATTATTCATGGATTTTTAAGCTGTACAAAAATTTATTGATTAAGGAGGTTGATTTTTCAATTGTTTAGTCACTACCCAAAGTAACATACTTATAACAGTATAAGAAAAATAAACATTCACAATTTTTATAACGCACGTAGAATAACTAATGTGCGAGTAAGCTCTTATTTCCACAGAATTGGGAAAGTAGAAAGTTTTGTTTACATAGAGCCATTTAAATTTTTACAAATGAAAAATATATTTAACAATGGATTTGTTTGGTAACCACGTTTTTTTAAACCATTGAAATCCTGAACCTATGAATAGATATACTTAGATATAAGATTTAAAAAATAGTGATTTCTACGGATTTTACAGCAATAATTTATTGATTATAATACCTATGGAAGCTAATTAAAAACTTGCAGTTTCTAGGCTAATTGTTTGTTGATGCGTTTCCAAACTAAAAGATGAGCTTCTGTAACTTGCTTAGGTTTTTAAGTATACTTTTTCAAAAAAAAAGTTGCTTATGGGTACATTTATATAAAAGTTACGTCATTTCAATTTGTTCCATGCATTTTGAAAATTTAAATTAAATTCACTGGTTTTTGTTTTCAGATGCGGTGTATATACTAGAAGAAAAATACCCATAAGATCTTTCAGGGACTGCACCTTTGAAAATTGATTGTACTTAATAAACGTAAGAAAATCACAACGAACCTGTCAAGGCATATTATATTGACAAATAACAAAATCAACCTCTGAAATTATCGAATTTATCCGACTCTGCTGCTAACTAAGTATACTCGAACCAACAAAAAGCAAACTCCCATTTGCCAACAAGCGATACTTGTTATTTCGCCTCCTCTTTGATACCCCACGTAATTATTATGTAGCAAACTCCATCCTTGTCTGGCACACCGTCCCATGTCCCATATTTTCCATGAATATAGCGGCGCAGTACAGCCAGCTCTCTCTGCAACACCAGCTATATACGCCAATAATTTTCTGTCGTTGTAGAAGGTGCATCAAGTACCTCGGCAACACTCGAGCCGAGCGCACGTACCAGCTGCATCGGGCACGACAGCGTTTGTGTATATACATAGAACCAGATAGAACAGTGCCGAAGAGAAGAGGAAAGGGTCGCGGCTCTCTTCTCTATCGCGGTTTTTCATAGAGCGTCGTCGTCGTCGTCGTCATCTTATTCATCCAATCCGCGGCGTAACAATCGCTACGGGGCCCAGGCGGGCTTGGAGTCCTGGATATTGGAGCACCATCGAGACAACTCGCGGCTCACGACGAAGGAGGTCAGGACAGCGAGGTGAGTGTCCTAGATAAGGCTGGGCTCGGAAAAGCTGAGTCTTGGCTCATTTTCGTTAATCCGAATTAAGGGGCGAGTTCTGGGTGCTTGTTTGTTGGGCGTGTGTGTGTGCGCTTATGGAGATGGCGTGAGTGCGCATGCGCCGAGGCGCGGTATTTGAAATTAGGAATATTGGAATGGAAAATATATTAATGTGATAAGGAAACGTTTTTTTACGTTTGTCGCAAGTTTTTCCGCTTTTATACAGTGTATTTGTCTTTTTTTTTTTTTTTTTTTTTTTTTTTTGTTTATACTTATCTTGGGTGCATTTTTACTTGTTATGCATTTGTAAGATTATTTATTCTGCTACTTCTTAAGCTGTAAAAACTAAGTAGTGTACTTTTTTTTTGTTTCTTGCCAATTCATTGGTTTTACACGGAATTGATTGAGCCAACGTTTCATTTATCATTTTTCATCGCATGCTTACTGATTCATAGCTTTTTGAATTAATTTATGCACATGACAAGGCACTGATTGGGACTTGGACTTGAACTCAAGTATGCAGTGTTTTAATAGTCATTTTTGCTGTTATATCCAATTTTGTTTGCATTGCACCAAAAAAGTAAATAATCATGTAATTTGTCTAACGTGTTCTCAACAATTAACGAAAGTTTTTTTGTTCTGCTTGTGTTTAGTATGTCTTCAGTCACGGTAGACCATCCAATAAAAGTGGGAGTGGGAATGACCAACAAAAAGGAAAACGCGAGGAAGGTGCCTAATGTACCACACAAAAAGCACAACAAGCATGAAGAAAATAGGCACTTCAAGTTTAACGGTCGCAAGCGATTACAGAGTTTTACCAACAATGGTAAATTCTGTCCACCCAAAAAGCGCTGGAAGAAAGACGGCATTATTCCACCCACAAAGTTTCTGTTGGGTGGCAATATTTGTGATCCACTAAATTTGAATAGCATGCAAGACGAAGAGGTGAACAGGGCTTTAAATGCTGTTACGCCAAAATCAAGTCCCCTACCGACTCCAAAGCATAGAAAAGAAGCAATAGAAGTAATTATTCCTCCAAACATATATGATCCATTGAATCTCACAAATTGCAATGATGATGCAGAATATGAGAAGCAGCTTTTGTCTCCGATCAAGAAGAATAATAAGAAAAAGCACAAAAATAGGAAGAAGAAAAAATCATTAAACAATGATGGTGTTGATAAAAATGCTTCAGTAGAAATGAAAGACAATGAACCACAAGCAATAGATGGTGCAAGCTTAGTTGCAGAAATAGTTGTAGAAGAAGCTTGCACAGAGCAGCCACTTTCAGTTAAATCTCCCATTAAAGAGCAACAGTTAGTACAGGAGCAACAACAGTCAAATGCAGATACTCAACCTCAGCTTCCACCTCAAAAAGAAAAAATTAAACCGAAGCTCAAGTGTTTGGACGAGCCGAAAGATAAGAGACTAAGAAAGTTGGATTCCAAAGACAAAATTGTAAGTCCTGTGATCCCACAACCTGGAGCATGGAAATCCAGACTTCAGCACAGGCCTAATCAAGACAAGAAAAAGAAGAAAGTAAATGAGCCAATGCCAAGGTTTGATGACAAAAACACAAGGTTTCAATACGGCAACTACAATCGCTATTATGGCTACAGAAATCCTCACCACGAGGTAGATCCGCGCTTGACTATATTTGGTCAAAGAAAAGAACTTTTTGAAGGTAAAAATGTTTTAGATATTGGTTGTAATATAGGTCACATCACACTGTCAGTGGCTCGTGACTTGGCGGCTCAAAGCGTGACTGGCATCGATATCGACAAGAAGTTAATAAATATCGCAAGAAAGAACGTCAAGCATTACATAAATTGTTATCAGTCGCAGTCACCAGCAGTCGCTGAAGATGGAACCGTAAAGGAGGCTGACCCTAATGTTTTTCCGATATCAATGGTCATAAATTATGGACCCATCGATATACCTGGCTTTACAAAACATGAGTATAAGGGCTTTCCGTATAATGTCACATTTGTCCAGGTAATAATGTATATTCTTACAAGAACAAGTAAATATTTATTAAATGTAAAATCATCGTGTTGAATTGTAAGTCAAAAATTTATTAAAATAATCACGTAATGATAATTTTATCTTAAATTTTGCAGGGAAATTACGTATTAGAAGACGATGCCCTTCTGACTTCCGAGCAGCCTCAGTTTGATACTATTCTCTGCTTATCAACTACAAAGTGGATTCAACTGAATTTTGGCGATGCTGGACTGCAACAAAGCTTCAAAAGAATGTATGCACAACTTAAGCCTGGCGGTGTCTTAATCTTAGAACCACAAAATTGGTCTGGATACAAGAAGAAAAAAAAATTAACCGTAAGTCAACGAATGCAAATTCTTTCATCCCAGGTATCACACATTAATTTTTTATTATTATTATTTTCAGGAAAAAATATTCAAAAACTACCAAAACATTGAATTCTACCCGCCCAAGTTCTCGTCCTACCTGTTGACAGAAGTAGGCTTCCGTTCGTATGAGACGATTACAGTACCAGTTCACGTATCCAAAGGTTTTCAGAGGTCAATTCTGATATTTAGGAAGGCCGACGTTGAGAGTCCACCGGTAACGGCAACGACGTTGCCCAGTGATGAGCCAAAGACTTTAGAAGAGGCTCGTGAGAGACGCAGACAGAATTCCGAACAACGGGACTACGAGCTCATGAACTATGACAGAGATCTCTTTCCTACCGAGCCCAGGTATAAATGAGTTTCAATTCTCGAAATTTCTCGTGAATCTATGTTTTATCAACAAATGAGTCATTGTTTCAATTTGTAAAACAACAGAGATATAGGCAGCATGTCAGAAACGAGCCAACGAAGTGCAGAGTCCTTTTCGCAGTACGACCACTTCGCTAACGTTTACGCACCTAGTGGGACGCCATGTTATGACCATACACCAGTGCACACAAATGACAACAGCAACCTTCCCGAAAAGATGTGCTACCTCGATGTGAAGATGGACCACGACGAAGATACCAAAACGTCTGAAGAGAACCAATTGCAACTCATCCCTGAAGAGCCTGAGACGACCGAGGATAGTCAGATAAACAGTCAGCCTTTGGTGGTTACTGTTAGTGATGCAAACACAACACCTAAAATGGACATTGATTCGAGGCAGACTTCGCCAAAAGATTGCGTGCCGATCGACAATCAGCAACTAAATATGGAGAAAAACACCATATTTCAGGATGATGAACAGCAGAGGCCAGAGGTAAAAGTTGACGTCCAGCAACAGAAGATCGTCTTGGAAGAGAGCAACAGCGGCCAGCAGACGCAAAATCAGGTGGACAACACTTGAATGCAAACCAATACATACACATACATACTTACATATAATGGAGACAAATATGAGCATGATTCTTCCAACAACTGTGCATGCAAATAAAAAATAACTTTTTCTTATTTCTTGATCGAAAAATAAATGAAATTTCTCACTTGTATAAAACAAACGATAGAATTAGAGCGTGGTAATTTAATAAAGATCGTTAGCTTAAGCCCACTTTGATAGTAATTTTAGATTCACACGGCGATGTGCGCGTCAATCCGGGAGGTCTCGATCTCGGAAATGACCGTTGTACCTCCAGGCGAGCTTTCTCTTGTCCTTTATTTTTTTTTTTTTTTTTTTTTTGCATATCTAAAGTTGTCAGAGGAAAAAAAAAGTATCTTGATTACTGTTGTGTATAAAAAGGAAATGAAAATTAATTTTACAACGAAACAAGGAGTAATTCGATTTAGGAAATGGGCTTTTTTTACTACATTTTTGTTATTAACATTAAACTTGATCGTATCCATGGTATGTTCTTTATTTGCAAGAATTAAAACATTCCTTGTGAACAAAGTCTGGCTGACAGCTACTTACTCTCTAATCCTTATCTCTTGATATTATTTTTCTTATCATAATTTTATGAGGTGCATCATTGAGGTGCATCGTTGAGTTTCGTATGTATGTGTGAGAAAACTTATGCGTCAATGTGACGGTGTTTTTTTTTCTTTTCCTACGAGTTACTTGTGTTGACCTGCAACAGCTTATTACACTTCTACAACTGAAGAATATGTGCATTGGGAAAAGAACAGGAATGAGTTTTCTTTTATATGTATTATATGTTTCACAATGTATTACATACTTTTAAGTATTGTTTTAATTAATTTGATTATTTTATTCAAGCAATACGTAATACATAAAATTTAATAAACTGTAACGACAATCTCGATGAAAATAATATGTAATACATAAAAAAAATGAAGATGCAATCAACGTATATTTTTCCAAACTCATTCCTGTTCTTTATCATTTTAAAAATATGAGTGATGAAGAGCGCGAGCGAAATTGTTGTACTGCTGGTAGTCTATTTCGACTAGCGAGAGTCTTATCCTAATTTTTTTTTTCCAAGGCTAGTATTAATATGCTTACATCCTAATAAAGCAAGGCGCCAGCACCTTGCGTTTCAAATATGATATTTTGTTTTATTTTATTTTTTTTCAATTATTTCTCAAGAGGCAAAGTCACCCTAATGTCTTTTGAAAAAGACCTTTTTTTTATTGCGGTATTATAAAAAGGGGTATGTATACACGTGCACAATTGGTATAGTACTAATAATCCTAAGTCCCATACTTCTCGTCAGGCATGTTTCAAGCAGTTGTATATTAACTACTTCGTTGTAAATATATTCACAATAGTTGCAACAATTCGTAATACTACCTTACTGGTGTTTAATTCTTATTTATATATGTATAATTACAAAATAGAATGAATAACATCATACGTGATATTATATAACACAGACATATAATGATATATCAGCTTTATTTCTTTTTTTCGGTAATTGCATCGAATTTATTGATATTATTTATAGTATGCGTGAAAAATAATGATCAAGTTTTTTTTGTTTTTTGTTAATTATAAACCTATCACGAAACAATAATAGAGTCGATTTATATCATTACCACTTATAACTGTTATTTCATTTTATTCGTATTATATTGCTTTTTATTTAATTTTTGTTGAGAAACCTAAAATAGTACTCAAATTGGGGCACTCTTTTTACAATAACATTTAAATCCCAGTAAACAAATTTCTTAAATATTTGAATTTGTTAAAAAAATTGTCAAAATCCAATGAACATTATTTTTAAGATGTAATTAATTTATTTTTATTTAATTATTGTATGAGTTGAGCTTGTGAGTTTTAACTTCTAAACTTGTGATTTTCAGAAAATTTTAAGTTGATTATTTATGTATATATATATACCAGTTGATTAATAAATTTTTATGCAGTTTACCGTAAGTTCATCAAAATTTTTATTTTCAGATTTTTATAAAACAATTTCTTCTTTTTATTGTTGTAAGACACTCAATTCAGTGCAAAAATCGTCACAATAAAATATTCCTCAAAATCTTCCGTCATAAAAATTATTTATTTGAGCAATGCATTTACTTTTCAATGAGAATTAGTGCCTTATAATTACACTTGATAATAAATACTCGAAGATACATGTATTTCTCCAAGTGCTAAATTACAATGTTTAAAAAAATTCTCTTCAAACCATTTACATGTTTGAATCATCGCGTAATCCAACCCTTTTGATTATTAGCTGCATAATTTCCATAAATAAATCTTACGTTATAAATTTAGCAAAAATTCAAGTCGATATAAGATTGCCAAGTTACTTTGATATTTTTTAAAATCACATTCTTTCAGAGTACTTTTGTTACGTTAGATGCTTGAAAAAAAGCATGTTTTTAAAAGACAAATATCATCGAGGCGTGAGTATTGCCTCGTACAAAGTTACACTTAACAATTGCCAAGTCGCTTGATCCATTGAAAACATCAGGGTGACCTTGTGCCTTTCGCATCTCGAAACTTCCGAACAACAGCGAGTGCGGTTTTACAAATAAAATGGGTGGTTTTTTTTTTTTTTTTTTTTTTTTTTTCAATTTGCGCTCTCTATGCAATCAGAGTCGCTTACAAATAAATTTTGGTTATTGCCATTTTTTTTTTTTTTCGTTTCGGCAAAATTTTGTGTGTGACGGATAAACAACACATTGTTTAATACCTCTTTTCTCGCATCGGCGCGATGTCGTTCGGAGATTTTCTTTCTTCTTTTTTTTTTTTCTTAAACATTTTCTACAACAATATATAATTATACCTGTCTGGCAGACGTTCAAAGGATGGCAGGAGTATCATCTTTTTTAAGTGGAAAATCGGGGATTAATTATTCCTCTGCGAGTAAATATTGCGCGCAGCAAACGCTTTTTTTCGGATCGAATTTTACGTTCGAACAATATGTCCTCACGACGTCAGATTTTACCGTCGTGACATAAAATTTAACTGCAAAAAGTAGTGGAGCATTTCGTCACGTCGCGTATAGACAGATTCAGTGCTTCTCTATGTCATATTTACTCAGATAAATCTCAAAAACTACTGATTGGATTATTTTAATCAAATTATGTTCCAAAAATGACTATTATTGTTTTTTGTCATCTTCACATCATACTTAACAATGATTATGATGATGATGATGATGTAATTTGTCATTAATAAGTGTATAATACAGTGGTAAAAAGGTCAATAGATGTATATAATAATAACAACTCTCTGCTAAAAGAAAAGAAGGAAAGCTGTCACTTGGAAATCGAAGCAATTATATTGACGTAGACGCAAATGAAGTAAAGCTGCCCTTGTTATTAAAAAAATATACGTCCTATGGCATTATTATTCTCAAGACTCGGTTCGAATCATAATAATAGCAATCGATTTCTTTTGAAAACCAACCCAACCCACTTGTCGAAAGTCGTGTCATCTTCGCGAACTGTCCACCAAAAGCATCTGCTGTAGGTACCCAAAGTGAACGAAACGCGGGTGCGCGCGGCACTGAATCATCTATCATGTCTTTATAAAGGGGAAAAAAAACAAATCTAAAGAGGGAGTTATGTCGGAGGGCGCGAAAAAACGTTTACCGCGTGTAGGCGCTACTGCGCGCGTATGTAAACGGGCGAAGCGGGCGGGCTGGCGTCCAACTATTCGTCGACGAGTTCCCAGAGCATGAGGGCCGCGTCGGTGCCGCCTACGGTGACGACGTTTTGGTCGTTGTAGAGGAAACGGGCACAAGCGACGAGCGAACTGTAAACCTTCTCCTCGACGTACTCGGCCTTGGCGCTGGTGCACGGGTAACGGAATAGCCGCAGGTAGCCCTCGGCGTCGCCGCTCACGAGCATGTCGTGGGCCGCCGAGCGGCTCGAGGTCGTCACCACAGTGGTCAGCGGGTAGTAACGGTTGTTCCACATACCTGGGCGTTAATTATTATTATTATTTTTTTTTGTCATTGTTGCAGAGGAATGGCTAGGCAAGGGGGGGGGGGTTCTTTTGCTTTAGGTGCAAAGTGCGATTCGAATGAACTTGTAGCGATCGATTGAGTTATTTTTACATAAGGAAAAAGCGCGTTGTACGATTTTGGTGCTTATTTTTGTAGAAATAAAAAAAAAAAAACAAAAAAAACAGTGATTATGTACACGCATTGGGACTGTGGCGAGGCTCTGGATCAGAATTTTTTTTATTCCTGCTGCATAATACAGTCCGGGTGCGTCCAGTGCGATCAAGAAATTTGTACATGCACACGACAACAATAATAATATTACAGTTATGGTGATGATGGTGATACCGTTGTACATAGTGTATACACGCGCCACGAAGATGTAATAAAGATTTGTTAATAAATAACCGAGATGATGGTTAAAAAGAAAAATGTCTTTCGTGTGTTATTTACCATTGCCAGGTATATATATACATATATGTGTGTGTGTGTCACTTACCAGACACCAAGTATCCCACGGTACAGTTGTGCGTGTACCATTTGACGTCCTTCATTATGAGCGGGCTCTTTTCGGAGGACAGAGCTTTCACGTCCCCTGTGTCATGAACAAAAGAAACACATGGAGATGAACGAGCGAACGAGAGAGAGAGAGAGAGAGAGAGAGAGAGAGAGAGAGAGAGAAACAAAAAGCTGTAAAAGACTCACAGAAAACAAGATCGTAGTCCTGAGTGACCGTCTGCAGGAAGCGGCTGTCCGAGCTCCAGTCTATCTGGGCCAACGGCTGGGTGCCCCGTATCTTGTTGCTCTTCTTGTACGAGAACCCGTCCCTCGACACCCGGAACAGGTAAACACTGCCGTTCTGCGAGCCCATCGCCACCATTTCTCCAGCTGATGGTGCGTGCACAACGTTGGCATTGTATGAATCGCGCAAAACCAATGAAAAACACGAGGCAAAAAAAAAAACAAACTCACTCGGATTGTAGCCGATGCAGGAGAGCGGCGAGCCGCAGACTCTGAGCGTCGCCACGGCGGCTCCGGTGTCGGCCGCGAGGACGAGCAAGTGTCCCTCCGAGGAACCAGCGGCCAACGCCACGCCGAACGGATGAAAGGCGATGCATATGCACTCGAAGCCCACTTGGGTCGTCCAGAGTAGCTTGTGCCGCCTCCACAGGGCAATGTTCTTGTCGTGGCCGGCCGTGGCGAAGACCTCGTCGTCCGGGTGCACGGCCAAGCCCCATAGCTGCCGCCCGTGTCCAAACACCACCTGGTTGAAGCGCCGCTGCAGCGAGCCCTCGAGTATGTTGTTGCGCGTCGTCCCCACGTAGATGTTGCCGTCGTTGCGCCCCGGCCGCTGCGGGTAGATACTCCGCACCCCACCCGCCGACTCTGGCAGCTACACGTTCGTTTATCGCGGTTAACGATTCGCTCCTTTTTTTTTTTTTTTTTTTTTCATTCCACTAACAAGTATTTTACCTTGGTGTCGGTAATGCGCTTGTAGTTTTGCAGCGAGTCCCACGCGGCGATCTTCCGGTCCTTCTCCCCTCCGGACAGCAGCGTGCCCTCGGAGAGCATCACGAGCGAGCTGATGCCCTTGTTGTGCGCCTCGAACTCCATCCTTATGAAGTACGCGCCGTCAGCGTCCACCGAGTACACGGTTATGAAGCCGTCGCTGTCTGCCGTCACCACGTCCCCGTCTTGCTCGAACTGGATGCTCGTCACGTGCGTCCTTGACGGCTGGTGGGAGGAACATTGGTTTTTTTTTTTTTTTTTTTTTTTTCTCTCTCTCTCCATCCAATTGATGATCGATAAGTATAGAGAGAAAAAGAAAACACGTACGGGCTTGATGATGTCCGTCCTCTCGAAAAAGCCGTCCTTCCTCCGGTTCCAGAAGGTCAGGTGGCCCTTGCCGTGCGTTATCAGGAGGTTGTCGTCCAACGGGTGGAAGGCCGCCCCGGTGAGGTCCTCTTGCAGGGTCTGGCGTAAGAACAACTTATTTTCAACAAATATGCTTTCCGCATGATAAACGCTAGTCTACGCTAAGCCGTAGGGATTAATTGCACGAGTGTCTTACAGCGACTTTGCCGAGGAGGTGGCCCCACTGCCACTGCCAGACCGACAGGATGGCTTCTCTGCCCGAGTCGACGACGAGCACGTAGCTACCCCCGTTCTGTCGAGGGAAGGAATGAGAGTATTTAAAGGACTCGGTTTCCCCCCCCCCCCAGGTTTATATTTATTTACCAGTTGGGAGAAGGCCAGGGCGGAGACGCCCATCTGGAACTCGGTCATGCCGAAGACGTAGAGCGTGAGGAGGGTCTCGGTCGACCATATCCTCACGTGCGGCTGGGCCTTTCTGTGCCTACCCGCCCTCTGGCCCGAGGCAACTAGTTCCCTGCTCGGGTGGACCTTGAAAGGTGGGGTCGGTTTAGCCAAATCGATGAGGGAAAAAAAAAAAAAAAAAAAAAAACCACTCACCTCCATACAGGTGATGTCCTCGGTGTGTCCGACGTAGTGTCGCTGTGAGTTCTCCTCGCGGTCGTAGAGCACCGCGACGGCCGCAACGTAGTAGAGCAGCTCGCCGCTGGGCAGCACCCAGAGGTTGCGCCTCGTGTCGGTGCCCCGGTAGCCGTAGACCCACTCGAGGGTGAGCTTCTTTTCCGGGGGCGAGTTGTCGACAGGCGGTAGGTGCGACGGTGGGTAGAACGAGCGTCTCAGGCCGCGGATGGTCACGCGGGCCGGTTCCTCGCGCAACACCTCGACCACGCTGTAATCTGTCCGCCAACAGTTGGTGGGAAAACATAATATACAAAAAAAAAAAAAAAAGGTACTCGTTCGACTAACCGTTGACTCGTACTACTTCGGACTCGGGGGCGTAGAGGGCACGGGGTCGACTTTTGCTGCGAGCCCTTCGCTGACGGCCCGGGACTTCCTCGACCACCGCGGCCGGGCCTCGGGAGCGCGACCTGCGCGCTGGCGAGCCGATGGCCGTGGCTATGCCACCGGTACCCGTGCCCAGGTAGAACGTGTCCACGTCGGCGAACTCGTTGCGCAGCTGCGAGAAGCTACGCACCTGTTTTCCAAGTTTGCCCGAGTTAATGTGGTTTTTTTCTTTATATTAAAACTACGGTACAGTTTACCCATCAATACCCCCTTGTCGTTATTGACCAGTCTGCCGTTCACGAGAAAAATCGAATATTGCAACTCGGTTACGTAACTCCAAGCTTCCTGCCTTACAATCCCTTTAATTTTTTTTTTTTTTTTTTCGATTAGCTGACGTTTTGATGGTACCGACATTACAGTGAAAACGTCATTCGATCGGATGAAAAACCCTTAGGTAAGTACACGTGCAGCGATGACGCGCAGCTGCACAGAGACCCAACAAAAAACAAACAAAGACTAGTCGTTCGGTCGTACGTACGTACAGCTGTACCGTTGAAAAAAAAAAAAAAAAAAAAAAAAAAAAAACGAAGGGCAAACCCTCGAAAGCGGGAGTTGGACGCCAACACCGTTCACCGCGCGAAAGTGCCCGTGCATGTATATAGATCGATCGGCATCAATTTGAAATTCATATGCGGTCGTGACCTGAAAAAAAATATCGCGGCGCCGATAGAAAATCCACTCCCAAACTTTCTCTACGGCGGGTTACAGGTGACGAATGTATACCCTCTCGTATGGGTATAAGAGAGGAGTTAACGAGGTCGGGAAAAAACGTCCGCGTCACTTTTACGTCACTGATCGGTAACGTGTACAGCGGTGTTGTCATGTACATCCATATAAGCCCGTATATATATGTACATATATGTATGCGGGCAGAGTGCGAAAATTCGCGCGATATCGCGTGATATACCGATGCGAAACGAGTATACGGAGGGTTGTAACGGTATATATAGCGGGTGCACGGCGCAGCACGTGCTCGAAGGCTGTGAGTCGTCGAAAGGGCCTCTTCCTGTATTTATGCTGATTTTCGCGGAGATTGATTATTTTGATTGCCAACACCGAGATTCTACATGTACATATGTATATACACCACGTGTACGGGCGTACGTACACGTATATAACACTTTCTTTTGAAATTAAAATACGGGCTTATTTTTCTTTCCCGACTCCCTCGCGACCCTCACGAGTCGCGGGGAAAAAAATATTAGGCGGATACAAGCACGGCCAAACGGGGCTTTGCGTTGCGTCTTTTTTTTTTGCTCGGCAGCGAGAGCTTTTTTGTCCGAAAGGTAGAGAACCTCCGCGAGGTGCGATCATCCCCACTCGAGAGCCCCGGCAGAAATGATTATTATTATTATTATTATTATTATCACCGCATAATCAGACACGTTGCTCTCCTTCCTTCCTCGGAACAACACCTCGTTGTCTGAATGGTGTAGCGCGAGAGTAGGGAAAAGTGGCCCATTACTTACACGCCGCGCGATGGGCCGTAATTCAAAAGCCGCGATAAATCCCCGACACGCGCGACCTTTTCCGATAGCTTGGAATATAAAATAACGAAAGCACCGCTAATTGCAACGCGGGGTTAGTCGCCTCCCGACCTCCGACTTGCACTTGCGGGATATTTACTGTTCTGCCGTGATTCGCTGTCGTTTGGAAAGTGCGTACATGGTGGGTGATGCTTTTTTTTTTTTTTTTTCCTTGTTCGCGAGGGGAGGTATTAATGGATATTACTTTGATCGTCTAACGAGGGATAATAAAGCGTTCAAATTATTCGCGAAGGACACTCGGGGAATTCGTTATTACCCGCGGGTATTATATATTTTTCATCACGTACGAATTATTTTCAAGGCCCGCGCATGTGCACGTATACGTTTTTTGCTGAGTATTAAATTTAGAAAAATTAACTGCGGCTCTGAAATATAGGTCGTTTTGTTCATCTTTAAAATATTTCAACTCGTTTCATCACGTCATAAATCCTTTTTTTTTTTTAAATCTATTTGTTGTAAACTACAATTTTTTTTTTTTTTTACTGTATGAGAGGAAATGAAAAATTGAATGTTGAAAAAAGAAAGGAATCGACAGATTCTCGGTACGGGATACTACGTCGCTCGCAAAGTCAATAGTAGCGCAGTGGTTTCGTGCACCGCAGTATGCAAAACAATAGCCCTGAGCACTTTATTGCGTATAGCTGAAAAGAAACGTCAAGACAACGTGTGTTGGTGTACGTACGTGTAGGTACAGGATTACTTGGCACACAATTAAAATTCATGATAAACGTAAGAGTGAGGTAAAAGGAAAAAAAAAAAAAAAAAAAATGAAAAACATATTCCTTTGTAAGCAAGTGTTTGCGGAAGGCTGGTATTACACGTACACGCATAAATTTTCAAACGATCCATAAGAGTAATTTGAAATTCTAATGGCCACTCTAAGAGTACGAAAATGCTTGGGAATTGAAAAAAAATAATGTTATATGATGTCTCTCACCTCCTGTCCTGACACTGTAAACATCCTCTTGGCTCCGTTCATCTTAAGCACCTGGCCCAAGTCTTCGAGGACTTCCTCGAATGGCTGTGACGTGCGTAAATTCAACAGCACTCGACACTGCATTTTTTTTTTTTTTTTTTTTTTTTTTTTTTAAGAAAAAGTTTCATTATAAGTGGGTATGCATGAAAATCGAATGGACGCGCGTGCAAGTACGAAAATAATTTTTCTCAATGATCCTATAGCTATACAGACGTGAGATTATTTATCGCTAAAGGGCACGGCTGTGCAATTAAAAATAATGAAAAACGATCGCATCGCATCGCTAAATATGCAAATTGGCAAAAGTAGTTGTAAAACGTTTTATAAGCTAGCATGATAAATTATAAAAAAAATAATGCAATCACGGCAAGGAAAATTTTTATATCGTATTAGCTTTTTCATAAAATTATCGTTTGGAAAAAAAAAATTATTTTTTATACTCAACGTAATAGCCCAAAAAATTCTGAAACTCAAGAAAATAAGAAAAAAGCGCCAACTGCAAAAGAACAGTAGTGTCGACGATAAAGCCAACGCGAGAGCGTTAAAGGGCCAATTACATCAGCAAAAACACGCAAATCTAAAAACTCTTGGCAATTCCCAGCACCAGTAATACTAAAAGAAAAAATGCTCCCTAAATGGCACAAAAAAGGCCAACAAACGTACTTCCCATACACACACGCCAAAATATACACACATGTGTACATGGTTTACCTGCACGGTGTGGTCGAGGTTGTTGACAATGCGAATAACGCGGCCGGAAGAGGGCTTACCGCCACCGGGTGGCGGTGCCTCGTCGGTGATGGAAGCCTTCCTGCTGAGGCTGGCGACGGCCGGGGTGCTGCGGCTCTGCCACCCCCCCAGGCCACCACCACCGACACCCCCGGCCCCGCCGCCACCCCCGCCGATCCCGGGCATCGCGCCGCCTCCGCCCCGGCTTCCACCGCCCCCCGCTGCTGTCGACACGTACCACGTATTGCTCTTCTTGCCGTAACTCGCCGGCTGGTGGAAACGGGATGCGTTGGTTCGTCAAACGAATGAAAACAAAAACAAACGAGAACGTCGAATTATTTATACATTTATGAGTCCATTAATATATAAAGGAGGCTTGTTTAAATTTACGGTGTGGCTATAATTGATTTGTTCTACTTTGTGGGGATAAAATGAGTTATTGGAATGTAAAATCGTTGTTGGTTGGTTTTTTAGTCTAGATTTTTTTGTTACATCCAGTAATAGTTATGACACAATAAGCCTATTGGGCTACACAGTTTTCGATCGTAGGTCTGACAATAATTGGCTTGTTCTACTTAACGCGGAAAATAACTTGTAGAGTAGATTTTACGTTATTTATCATGTATGTACAATACCACTGCATGGTATATTAATTGGCTAACAGAAACTTAGATTGTGTGTCTGGCCATAATCGACTTGTTCTACTTGGTAAGAGGAAAGAGTTGTTGGATGAAATTTCACGTTATTTATCACGTATAGGTAATAATAAATACGATAGTATTGGCCTATTAGTTGGCTTATAGAAATTAAGATCGCATGTCTGATCGTAATCGACTTGTTCTACTTAATGGGAGGAAAGTGTGTTGGATAATAATATTTTACATTATTTATCGTGCATATAGGTAGTATTAGTTACAATAACACTGGACTATTAAATGGCTAACAGGAACTTAGATCGTATGGCTGACCATAATTGACTTGCTCTACTTGGTAAGAGGAAAGAGTTGTTGGATGAAATTTCACGTTATTTATCACGTATAGGTAGTAATAGTTACAATATTATTTGTCTACTAGTTGGCTTATAGAAAGTAAGATCGTATGTCTGATCATACTCGGCTTGTTCTACTTGGTGGGAGGAAAGTGTTTTGGATAATTAGTATATTACGTTATGTATCATACATATATATATATATATATTTATATTATAGTGCATTACGTCCGGCTCCTGTAAAGGGCACTACACAGGGCACTTAGCACTTGGGAGAAGAAAGGGAAAGAGGGATGGGAGGCCTCACATTACTGGGAGGGGGGTAGGGGGAAATTAGGCAATTTTGCTGCGAGGAGGTCGCCTAAGCCCTCCTCGAGGAGCATTGCGTGGTGAAAAAGCACACGTGAAAATACACAGAGGTACTTGCCCGAAAAAGTCGCACTGGCCGGGAATCGAACCACGGTCTCCCGCGTCCCAATCCACGACCTGGTTGACTGAGCCACCGCGCGCTCATATATATATACATATAGATATATAGGTAGTGAGGGCTACAATAATACTGAACTATTGGCTAACAGAAACTCAAATCGTGTGTCTGACCATAATCGGTTTGTTCTACTTGACGAAGGAAAAAAATTCGTGCGACATACTTAACATTGCGTTTCACGAATCTGAAGAGATTACCGATTTAATCGTCACTTTCTGGCTTGAAACTTGAAAAGAAAAAACATGTTCGCTTGAATCACCGAATAAACAAATGAAATTTCGTCACCACAATAATTGTTTGGTGAAAAATCGAGGGGTTAATGAGTTTTTTTTTTTTTTTTTTTTTTTTCAGCTTTACGAGATAATTCATAAAACACAGTAACAACCCGAAACGCACCCCTATCTGTATAAAAAAAAGGGGATTTGCCCGCCAATTAGCAGTACGTATGAACCAGCGTTACTCTAAGCGTTATACACACAACTGCGCGTAGTAATGACAGCCCTCGACTGTACGGAGCGTATGATTAGGAACCTACTTCTGTGGCAAAGCGTACGGTAATAATCCAAGGCAAGAGCGCAAAACTCGGCCAATCATAACACACGGAGGCCCATTGGCATGCAAATTCGAGAAAGTAACAATTTTCTTCAAGGACCCTGCATATCTGGTCTACATAGAGAAGAAAAAAGACATAGCAGAGAGAGAGAGAGAGAGAGAGAGAGAAAAAGGGAGAGCGACGACTCGGGGCTTCGAGGTCGAGTGCGTCGATGATCTCTTCCGTGTGAGTGTGTAAGTTACCCAAGTGTACGTGTAACAGCAAAGTGCCGAGGTGATTTCGGATGCAGAGTCTAGCCTAGATTGCAGCTACGGGGTTCTCCCCCTTCCTTCGCTCTACTTTACCCCCTTCGTGCACGGCTTACACCAGTCTCTGCCCCAGAGACTTATTTACCCAATGCGGAAGCGGAATTAGAATTTTTTTTTTTGCTTCCTCTCCCTTTACGATCGATCCATCGCCTTAGGCTCGATGAATAATGGATGCATACACAATTTTTAAACATTTCTCCAGCCAATACAGATAGCTCACGATAAACACGAGGCCGTGAAGCTTTTTTGTTTCCCAAACAAAAGTGTGCAAAGTGCAGTTCCCGGAAGTGCTGCGAATCAAGTGAAAAGTCGCATCCGCACGAGTCATCCATCAGAAGGGCGTCGAGGAAACAAAGAAAAAGGAGATCGGTAGGCTGCCGCAGCGCCGTATGTACCTGCATCATGTCGGCGGGCAAGGATATGACCTCGAAGGAGTCGCTCATCAACACGACGAAGGCCTCGCGTGCCGTCTCTCCGTCGTCGTAATCCTCGTCTTCGTCCTCTTCGTCGGCGTCGTCGTCACTGCGATCGGCACCGTAGTACAGCCTCGTAGGCACCGGCACCGCCTCTTGGTCTTCGTCGTCCTCGGAATCCTCCTCCTCCTCTTCGTCGTCGTTGTCGTCCGGCGAGTAGCTCCGTATCGTCGGCAGGCCAGAGCTGCGACGTCTCAGGGGCCGCCTTCGGAGCGGGTGGCTCGTCAGGAACGACGAGGAGGACGATCGGCGTCGCAGAAACCGCCCCGGGAGATCGAGCGAGGCCTCGGGACCTGAGTCCGAGCGGCTGGACGAGCCCGCCGGCGACTCAATGGTTGGAGCTTGCTCGCTACCGTGCCGCGCTCCTCCGGCCGGGCTTTTTTCGTGCTCGAGGGATCGCGATGCTCGGGCTTTTCACTTAGCTAGTTACAGCAGAACGAACTAACTGTAGTACCTCTTTCGAGATGGAGCGAGCGGTTCCGAAAAAATCGGCTCGACAGGTCTACTGTCGGGAAGCTGTTTTTAATGAGAAAACAAATGGACCATACCTTATCCAGTCCGCTCTCCCGACAAGCTATTTCCTTCCGGGGCTAAGGTGCTAACATCGCCGAGGCAAGGTCCTCCCGAGCGCTAATGCGAAATTTCCTCCTTTGCTTCCTCGCATCTACGATTGTATCGTGATCGCTCGATCGTTTTATATCGCGCGAGTTGGTGTGTACTCGTACTCCGATGCTAAGCGTCAGGGTGCCGTGGCTCGAAGCTTATCTCGGCAACATCGGCGCTGCTCATTCTCCGGATTGCACTGCTGCTTCGATTTCACTTGCCGATTTTTTTTTCGATTGGCCGATCGATCGGCTTGTTGCCGTTCATCGGGTGTGTTATTTTTACGATTTATCGAGAACAGTTTATTGTGCGGTTGTTATTTTGCACACGAATCGGAGAAAAATCGGTACGGCCAGCCGCACCTTTGGTGTGCAAACGAACGAAAAACACGGGTTGTCGCTCGGGTATCGAAAAATCCCGAAAAATCAGGTGGAAAAAGGAGTAGGACGAGCCAGCCGTCCAAAAAAGCGAGCAAGTAAGAGGGTAAAAATTCGCGTTATGACGCTGCGGTGGTCCTCGATCGACTGCTGACCAAAGTCGAGCATCGCGCTAGTCAGCGTCGCGCGTCTGGCTTGCGGGAGGTGGGGTGCCTCAACGGCAAAAGGGGGTCGCGCGAATGATGGGCGGAGAAAGTGGGAGCCCGTGTGTCCGTTAGCTGGTCAGCTAATCAACCTGACCCCCCCTTCCACATCCACCCTCTCTACAGATCCGGAAAAAAGGGGCCACGAGCTTTCACCCCCACGGGGCCCGGACACGTACGATGCCGATTCTTTGCGCTTAAGAGGAAAGATTTTTCTCTCGCTTGGGGTAAGGATATTGGGTTCTTTGCGCGATTTTTGCTGGGCCGACACTAGGTTTTTTTTCTCCTTTTTTTCGTCAATTTGCTATACTAATGAATGCCGTGCGATCGGGAAATCGATTTTTTGCCTCGTATTCGTATCAAGAGTGAGATGGTAAAATTCTCCCAATTAAATAATTTGTATGAGTTATCGATATCCTAAAAATTATTGAACCACACCACCAGTGCAAAAGATCTCTTACTTTCTATGATTAATTTTTTGCCAAGCTGATCATCAAAATGGTGATTTCGAGCATTAACAACTGCGTCTGACCAAAGTTTGACTTACTCTACTTACCGATAATTACTGATGATTCACACACACCTCCTCGAGTGCACTATTGTTATTAACTATCGTTTAAAAACATATGACACAGCCTAATGACGTCACCGAGTTTTGCGTCTCGATGAAACTAAAATTGTTTCTTTGGACGAATGATAAAGAAGCTCAGCTGTTATTTACGCCGTAGTATCGCAACGACACCCAACACGGCCAATATACCACAATAAACTCATAAAACACCAATACGCACACGCTCGTACACGTTGGCATCAGATACACACACTCAGTGTCCTCTTGAGTTGCGACACGAGTGAGTAGTACATAATACACTCGTGAGATGCATGTGTGGAGGGTGATGGTTTATAGAGCACCAACAGCCGATTATGCATGCTAATCGAGCTCTCCTACTCTACTTCCTCGCTCTCTCTCTCTCTGTCTCTCTCTCTCTTTCTCTTTGGCACGTCACTACACTGCAGATCGGCTCGAGACTTCGATTTTTGGTTCTAGAACGACTCCGGGCTCCGGATTGTATATCCACGCGTATGCGTGCAGGTCGAATTTTCGGGAACTTGAATCTCGAAATCGACAATTTCTTTAGCTTTTTTTGAAAATGCATTTTATACACGCATAACTCCGAGCCGATAGTTTATCTTGATATCCCCCAAAGTGCACCTGCGACTAATATCCTGGCTGTGAAAAATCGAAATCCTCCAAGCACTGATAATACCCATAGGTATAGAGCTCGATGGGATCGGCCACTCCAATAACGCAGTCAATTTGCCTAATCGAATGAACCTCGTGCGCGCAAAAATCCACCAAACGAGCACATCCATTTCCCGTGGCCTAATCACGCGTCGGACCATTAGACGCGCCTGCATTGCTATACCGGTCAAAGTGACCGATCTCCCTGGCACCTGGAGCGAATTTCAAGGCTTTCCATCGAGCGCACGAGGAGTCGTTCAAAGTACCGCACCTCTGGAATTTTCGTGCACGGCGCGGGTGCGCCGATCGATCTGCAGATGAAATAAAATGGGTGTGCACTCGCGAGAGAATAATGGACGATCGAGTCGTCGATTAGTGTTGATTAGCGAACCTTGGGTACTTACTTGGCAGGTAGAAAAAAAAAAAAAAGAAAAAGATCCAGTCGACTGAAAAAAAAGGTCCAAATTCAATAACAAACAGATTCATTGAAGCATCGGAGTGCCAAATTATGGCTCGTCATTTAAAAGTCAAAGCTGTTTTGTGGTGGGGGATTGCGTAACTGCATCTGTCCGTCATCGTCGACGTTGGTTCCTAAGCGATGTTGTAACACAATTTGTGCCATTGCGGAGTGGTAGACGTGTGTTATTGTGCGCCTTGACGTCAGAGCCACAGGTTACAAAAGGGTCTCGATCGAAGGGCACGAGGTGTCTCATCGTTGTTCGATTGCGCAACTTGTCCCAATTTCACTAATAGTTGTCACCTGCTCTTCGTTGCAACGAGAGCGCTTGTGCGTGGCGTTATAATGTTTAAGTAAAAGTGTAAAAGTATGATTGTTTCGTGAAGTTCTTTCACGGGACTTCCCCATCTTGTCACGAGAGTGTTGATCGAAATACTGTAAAGGACGATAAATGCACAAATGAAGCATTGCCTCCATAGGAATAATAACTCCTAGTTCAATAAGAGCACCACATGGCCCGAACAATCGAAAGGAATACCTCGAGCGTAACTCTCTTTCCCTTTAGCCCCAACAATTGCACATATCGAAGAAGGAGAGAGGCTCTTTGTCTGTCGTCGAGCCTTTGACCTTGAAATACACGCCGACCCCTAAACCAAGGGGGAGTGTATTGCGGACGCTGCATGTATGACAACGACAACACACCCACATACTCGCGTACACGAACGCTCAAATGGGCGCGTTTCAGTCGTGAATCAACCCACGCACACACCGGTACACCCATCCAGGGTCAAGGTCCATTGAGCTAAGGAGTAGGGTAGGGGGCAGGTGAATAGGGGCTTGGCTGCCCGATCACACCCCCTTCGCTGTCTTGTTGCACCGCGCGGGCGAGCCTTTCTGCTCAGCCTGCCTGTCTTTCTCTTTGACTTTCTCCCACCCTCTTGCGCCCTGTGCCGTTACTCTTCTTCTTTGTTAGGCTATAGATTATCTCTATGTAACAGCCGTCCCTCATTTCTCATCGATGCTGCATTTATTTATTATTCTTTTTTTTCGTCTTCAAGGTCACCAATGAAATATGTAACCCAATCTCATGGGGAGGATCACGGGTAATAGCTTAAAGAAAACTATTGTCCATGAAATGTATCAAAGTAACGCTGGTAAGCGAGAAATCTGTTCCCTTTGGTCCGAGGAAAGTAAAAAATCGGTTCCCAAACTAGCCGGTACGTATACATATACGTTACCCAGCGAGAGTGTCCTTTCACCTCCTTTTCCTCTTCTCCTTTCCTTTTCTTCTCTTCTTATCGTGGCCGATCGAACGTAAGTGTATACACACGCGCGCGT
The DNA here is from genome assembly GCF_036245765.1 of Copidosoma floridanum. Taxonomy (NCBI): domain Eukaryota; kingdom Metazoa; phylum Arthropoda; class Insecta; order Hymenoptera; family Encyrtidae; genus Copidosoma; species Copidosoma floridanum. The sequence goes on along the minus strand of NW_028321906.1, from coordinate 6,041,184 downwards.
TAGCTCACGTGATGGAAAATCGGCACGCGAGCCCGCGAGATCGTGCGCTCCAGAAACAAAAAAGTAGGGACGACAAAATTGAGGCTCTCGGGTTACGTGTGTACGCTATACACCTGCATGTACAACCACCTCGACCGTGTAACAACTCATAATACATACTTCTCGAGTGTGCCCGTCCCCCTTTATTGTTGTTACTTTTTTTTTTTTTTTTTTTTTTTTTTTTTCTTTCGTCCAACCCCTTCTCGATAAATCTGTCTCGGGAGTGTGTATACACTGGTCGAAAAGTAGGGCTCTGTGCGAGTGTTCCACTTTTTTTCTCACGCGCTCCATACGAAAAATAGGGTTGGAGGAGATTCGTGTTTCTTTTCCTCTTCCGCAGTGGCGCATAAATATCGCTTTCGCTGGATTATACAGTGGAGAGAGAGTAATTGGTGCATCGACTTGGAAAAAAAAAAAAAAAATACCCCGGAAGCCGACTCGACGTTTTGGAAAGTGTGTCACTCTTTCTTTCTTTCTACGATGCATATCGTTTTATCAGGCTCCGGATGCGTGACATCTCAGTTCATCGCGTTCACCGTGTGCTCTGTTGTGTAATAAATAATATATAAATAATGTGATTCGTTGTTTTTAGATGGTTAATCATTTCCAATGTATGCAGTCTCGAATCGATAGTACTATCCACGAGAAAAAAAATCGGGCCACATCGCGTTATTACCACTGAGAATCCACGACCCCCTCGAAATCATACAAATGCAATCATGAATGTATATACTCGCACGTTTCCAGCTGCTTGGACGAAAGGGAAAAGCGCTCCAACTGCCTGACGCATAAATCACGGGAAAACGGAAAATTTCACAAAAGAGCAAAAAACCAAGGGCTACCAACGAACGGTATCTCGCTTCTCCTATCTCCCGCCCCGCACGTTTTCGCGAACTGCATTTGTGATAATAAAAAAAAAAAAAAAAAAAAACTCACCTGCGAGGGAGAACGTGTACGAGTTGAGCTGATTTGCATATCGTCGCCTGGCATCGACGACGTGGTAATTGCCACTAGCAGCCCTTCCCCCCCCACTCCTTACCTGCGTGACGCGTTTATTGCGAGAGAAAAGAAAATTGTGTGGACATTTCTTGCGGTGGGTACGAGCTGGGAGCCGGCCTACTTTGGGAAGTGGTGCAAGGGGACGTTTTGGCTCTCCGGCCCTCTGATTTACTTCGTATCGAGATGTTGTGCTCTCTCGTGGTCCAACTTTTCACGTCGATTGACGCGCGTTTGGAAAAAAAAAAAAAAAAAAAAAACAATCTAATGGTCGTGGTTTTACGATAAAAGTGGCTTACTTTCGCGCAAGTGGAGATCGAAAGGGAGTCTTTTCTTGTGTTTATTCTAAGCAGGGGCGGAAAAAATGGCGAGCGGGAAACACGTAAATCACGCACGCAATCGCGTGTGGGTTGAAATTAGTCGAGACCGAGGGACCTTAATTACGCACGGGAAACAAACAGCGACCGTCTTGGACTTACGAGTACCAGCACTCGTTACTACAGGGACAAGTGTGTATGAGATTTCACGCGGTTTCTTAACGATTTTTTATTTTTTTTTTTCGTCAGTTTTTTAATTGTATAGGTATAGGGTCGAAGGTGCGAGTCTACGTTGACGTTTACGCACAAAGTGTAATAAATTGTTTTATTCTCTCTCGTTTGTTTTTTCAATACATACTAAAAAATATTTCTAATGATTATATTTATTTGCAGCAAGTACTAAACTTTGCTGTCTTTTGCTATAAAAATAAAAAGAATACGTTTGTGTAATACAAGATAACAGCTGAAGTTGATTCGTAGCTATAAAATTTGTAAGCACCAATACCTGGTTCAAGGATTTTTCAACTTTTTCCCATCAGTTCGTACTGCACGTAAACAAAAATATCGGTAAAGGAAGTGCAACTGTACAGCCGTGCACGCAATTTAAGCTTCCAAACTTTTTTTTCAAAGAAAGTAAACCTACCCAGTGATTTTGAAAAGAAAGAGCCAAGAAATCGCGCCATCCATGTTTTCCCGATAATTACACGAAATAAAATAAATGGCGGGGTCTCGAAAGAAGTTTACTGGAGTACGGTACGAGGGAAAAAGCGCTCACGCTCGTAAAAACCCTGCTCAACAACGACGGCGGGAAAAATGGAAAATTGTTTGTGCATGCTCGGCCATAATTCACCCGCAAATTGACATCGTTACCACCCACGAGGACCTTAAGCTCGTGTAACATCTGCGCGAGTAGCTTGGGAAAATGATTAGGTGGTGCCGTGCAATCTCTTCGACCCCAATGACTATACTCATCAGCGGCGCGCAGTACAACGAGAGACCAGAGTTTGGGTTCTTTATGTCGATGAGAAAGAGCTGCCGATCCATCATCTCGATTACAGTGCTTGAGGTGCTTATTATTACTAGGGTTGACAGAAAAACTGTTCGTGGAAAATAATAGGTGTATAATGTGCTGCGTTCATTTAGAGTTTCTCATAATTAATACAATCGATTTAAAGCCTTTGTAATGAAAAACAATTGGACGTAAATGTTTCAGGACAACATATTTTCCAAGTAACAAACGGTCGGAGGTAATCAGATTCAAGAAGGGGAAAAAATCAAGGTTCGCCTTCCCAAAAACTGACTCGTACTACTTAAACTTGTTTCGTCAACTTGTCAGCTACGGATTTTATAAACCAATTTACTTCTTTAGGCAATGATTGTTCACTGTTTTGAGAGTAAGAATTACGTAAACTAGAGCTGTAATTATTATTAAAAAAAAAATACCATCTCGATCAACAAGATTATGCGATAGTGATCGCGTGATCGTCTCCGTCACGCGTATTGTAAACAAGTACTATCGAGTATCAGCATAATTTCCAGAAACACGAATAACAATGAACTCATTAAGTACTTGTTGAAAGTGTTTGACGATGAAAAAAAAAAAAAAAAAAAAAAAAAAAAAAAGCCATCGTCGATGTATCGCACCGACGCATTCTACGAGCAAATTGTCGCGGCAACTTTGATGTCTCTTGCAGTTGACCGTGTGTCCGCACGCCCAAGCAAATCCCAAGCAACGTGTGCATACCGATCGATTCTCCAAAGGAGGGGCGCTCGAAGAAATCCGCGCAGAGGCCCTCCCCCCCTCCCGCCCTCATCCTGTCCCGATAATTGATCGTTTTCGGCTTCCGAGCAACATTACCCGAGAACCGGTTAACTGCTCTCGTATTTTCCACATCTCTGGGATGGCGAAGGAAACGGCCTGATTTTTATCGTTTTATCGACGAAATGCCAGGGAAGATAAAAATCACGTACAATCCAGAGCCCACGGACAAAGAGATGCGATGGAAAAAAAACAAAAAAAATAAAAGAAGGCACGGAGGAAAGAAGCGCGAGTAAGAAAACCGAGACGGAGAATAACACGCGGGGGGGGGGAGGGAAAAGAGGGAGAGAAATCGCCGGGGTGGAGTATCGATCTCGAGGAGGGGTGAGCCGGCGCTGACCGGCGGTCAATGAGATACGGTCCTTCCCTTCCCCGCCACTAGACACAAAGCGAGTCTCGCGAGAAAGTCAGCAAGGAAAGGCTCAAAAGGGGGGCTCCTCGCCTAAGCTACCCTCGTGGTACACGGAAGTCACCCCCCGCCACCCCCTGCTACCACCAACACTATGTCCTGCATCCCCCAGCTTAACGCTGCCGTGATTCATACACTCGATGCTTATACACGTACGCTCCGTTTAACAATGACTGTCCGGTCATACTTGACTCCCTACTGCACGCCCGCGCGAGTTACTTAGTACGCATCCGTGCATTTAAGATCGCATAGTAGCAAAATCGTATGATCGTGTCGTTTATTGAGTAATTAATTTTATTTCGGTACAAGTACAGAGGTATACAATATAATGCTCGTCATCGTAATTTGGCTCCTCCTCGGTTTGAATCGCACCGAGACTTTTTTTTTTGCGCGCGTTCGTTTGTATACATTACCATATCCGTCTTATTATACAGTTCGTTAAAAAAATCCTGCCTCGTTACTCAAAATTATACGGTAGCCGGTACTCGATGCGAAATCCGTATACGTGGTATACGCATTTAATACCGGCCTGAAAACCAAGTAGAGCGGAATATCTCGGGATTCCCAGGGCACACGGAAGCGAAGGAAATTCCAGTCCCTCGATCAATCAAAAATTGTATCGTTGAAACGTACAAGGCACGCGACCTACTTTCCCTCGCCGAGGTAAAGAGAAATTCAGCCCCTCGTTGAATAAGGGAAAAACAACTTTTTTCGAGGTAACACGAGAAAATCTCGTACATCGGGATAGCTGCATATAGGAAAGGGGCAAGCCAAGCCTGCCGCATATAAGGACCGTCGACCGCATTCCTTTCTCTCTCTGTCTGACCCTCGATATGTAAGGTACACGTACACACACACACACACACCTGGATAAATACGAAATTATGCGTACAACCATTTTACTTTAATATCATGCCAAGGAGGCACGCGATGTCCATCTCGTTCTTTTTTCGCGCAATGCATTCCAGCCTCAATTGCGTGTTGGTAATATCGCGCGTGGAAATAATGAGAGCAGCGTTTCCGCGCCCAGTCGAGAAGAAGAGAGATTTACACACGCACACAGTGGAATGGATGTACCTTTTCTTTTTTTCCTATTTTTTTTTTTTTTTTTTTTTTTTTTTTTTTTTTTTTTTTTTATGGTAATTTAATAACGTTGCGGTCGTACTTTGCGTTAGAAGCGTTAGTTGTGTAGCCACAGTGTACTCCTGGGATGATTGAGGTTCTTCGTTGTTCACGTATAACGTATGTGCCCAGTTAGCAATCTCTTGAACATTTAGCTCGAGAAGGCGAACGCCTCGGGTGTGCTCGAGGATAAATCATTCCCAGGATTCGAGCAAAGCCAGGAAAGCTTTGGAAACCCGTGTTTCCAAAATCCACCATTCGTACCTTCGAAAAGACAATTTCATATAGGGAAACAACGTTGTATACAGCAAATGATCCATCAATTGTCGTAGCAGTTGTCGCCGTTCGAATGTAAATTTCCGTCCGCCCCCTTCGTCCCAAGGAAGCTTCGAGCCCTCCTTCCGGAATCACAAGTACTCGCTCGCACCGGGAGAGGGTGCGGGGTTAGAGACCCGCCGAGGCTCGTCCCTCCCCCCCCCCGAGCCGCCGAAAGAGGGCGGAGGCTGCGCGCGCAAGCTCTGCTCCCTTGGCAAATCGGAGCAAGAGGGCTCGGGGCGCCACGCCCCCTTGTCCAGAGCTTGCAAGCCCCCGCTTCGGGGGCGACCACGTGCTTCGTCCCGCGAGCGGTGCGTTTAGGGTGTGAACGTTATGAATATTGCTGGGTATAGGGTTTCCGGGGGCCAAGGGTCAGTGGTGTACTACTGGACTGCGTGTACGTCTTTGATAACATTTGTTGCTCAGATAATGAAAAAGGAATGCCGGAGTTGTGGATGGGTTGAGATATCTGATTTGAAGAATGGAAATTTAATCGCTAGTTGTTTCCACGTCTTTACGGATACATCGTTCCTTTTTTTTTTTTTTCTGCATGATACATGTCTTTGAAAATTAGTTCTTAAGAGGAATCTCAAACAAAAAAATTAAACTGATTCGCAGTTGAATTTAAAACTTTTAAAGTTTATAACCCAAGCTAGCTTGATTTGGCAAATTCACGGGACGGTTAAAATTACTCACTCGATACTCAGTAAATATGAGTTTACTTGCAAAGTGAATTGCATTAAAAATAAGTGTTTCACGTAGCCTTGAAAGCTTATATGATATGTTGTTTTGAACAAAATACATAGACATAGCAAATAATCATTGATTTTTTTTTTTTTTTTCCGTAAAAAAATAAACACAATATACGCTAGTGATAATATATGCTAAACTCTCACTGCATCAATCAGCACGTCCACACCATATTTCCCTTTCTCCGTGTGGCGCAAGCAAAGATAGAAGAAATAGAAAAAGAGAGAAAAAAAAAAAACATCATCACTTTACGATTCCTCGCGCCGTGATTTTACGATCCGTCACTTCTTGCACGATAGCTGTTGATACAAGCACAGGTATACACACAACACGTGCACACTCATCCAAGACCCTCCTTGGCGCGCGTACATTGCGTGCGGCCAGCACCAACGGACCTGGTCAGTGCTTACACTTTATACATGTATACACAGCCAACGATCTGGGCCATATACACGCAAGCCGGCCATACACTCTTTGGTGTACACATGGTATATACGTATATACCTCTGGTGGTAGAGCTTCTTATAAGGTCGCGCGGGCGCGCGTGTGTGTATCACGCGTATGCGGCAACTCTCGGCTCCCCTTTCCTACCCAAGATCCGGTCCCTTCTTTCCACTGACTTACTTTCTTCGCTCTCGACTGTGTTGTTTTTTTTTTTTTTTTTTTTTACGTATGTAAATAACTCCCTCGCAAATGTATAATCTCTACTACCCTCCTCCCTTTTGTCGTGTGTACTTACTTGCTTTCTTTTCAATCACCATAAAGGCTTATTTTTTTTCGTTTCATACGTCACGGCCAATTTTCAGCCAAGCTTTTGTTGTCAGGCAAAGTAGCTCATACTTCTCCATTTCTTTTTTTTTTTAAGTGTTTTTCGCTCCCTATTTTCGCATAGTGTATCTACGGTGTTCGCGTCTATAAATCATCATTGTGAGTTGACTCAAACTGTCTACTGTAGGTATAGCTGGCCGAGCCCTCCCAAGGGTGAGACTCATAAATGGAGATTCACAGTGGAGCTGCCCGTATGAAGTATAATCGATTCCTTCCGATCTTCCTTCAAATTTTTTTTTTTTTTTTTTTTTTTCCAATCAATCACTCGACACAAGGTAATGTAATTTCTTAAAAGCAAAGTCACATTTGAGAGGATTGGAGAATATTGAATGTATATTTATTTGTATAGGTAAGCGAGTTGGGTCTCATCGGTTACGCTAATGGGATTTCAGGGCGAAAAGTTTCCACACGTCAGTGGTTATTAGATAATTTAAGTTGGATAAGAGTACGGCCCACTGTGGCTTCCATACGGCTGTTAAATGTTTGCCGAGATTCTCGTTTGTTGACCCCAAGAGCTCGCTCGCTCTTTCTCTCTGCTTAAGATTTCTTAGTTTTTTCGGTTTTTGAGTGCTCGATAGCAACAAAAACTATTATATCAACGTACAGATCACGTGTTTAGCCACGTCTGACTATTTTCGAGCTCTACTACTGAAAATTATCGTGCTTTTGGATTTCACAATGTAACGTTAATAAATTCATTTTCAGTCATGTCTGACTGTTTTCAGGGTGTACTACTGGAAATAAAAAGTGCCTGCAGTCTCGATCAACGAGCACTAGTAATATTTGTATGAATCGTCAACGTACAAATATCACATTTTCAGCAATGTCTGACTACTTTTGGGATTTACTACTGAAAATGGAAAGTACCTTGAGATGCAACAAACAAACATCCGTAACACTGGTACTTGTTAATTGTCAACATACATAGGGTTCACGTTTTTAGCAATGTCTGACTATTTTCGGACTCTACTACTGAAAACCGATAGTGCTTTCAGATTCGGCACACTAACGTTTGTAAAATGTTGCGTTTTCAGCAATGTCTGACTATACTTTTGGGACGTACAACGGGAAATCAAAAGAGCCTTCAGACTCGAAAAACAAACTAATATTTTTATTAATTGCCAACTGTAGACTTGACCTTTTCAGCCATGTCTGACCATTTTCGGTATGTACTACTGAACATCAAAAGTACTTAAAAATTTGACATAAAAAAAACATTACGAATGTGTTGAAAAAGCGTCGAGCTTACAAGGAATACGGAAACGGTGAAAAAATATACAAAGCTATTTAGGGGGGAAAAAAAAGTTGGGCCAACGAGGGGAATTAATGAGCCGCACAGAGGCGATCGAATCGCACCTTGGAGCGAATAAATAAACAACAGGAAGCCAGAAAAAATCCCGCAAAAATGCAGCAAAGCAGGCCTTGGTTCTAAATCAATGCACACAATACGCGCACATCATTCAGATAACAATCCCCCAGTGACCCACTTGGCCGTGCCGCACCCACCTCGACCGGCAATCATAACACAACAGACGGGTTTTTCGGGACTTTGCTCGAAGCTATACCATATATATATATTATGTGTGTGGTTACAATTGTACGCGTAAACGAAGGATTTGGCGTACCTTGAATGTCTTGTAGCTGGAGACGACATAGGAGGCGCCGTCCTCGAGCTCGTCGAGGCTGATCTTCCGGTCGCCGTCCATCGAGAATATGTGCCGAGCGCCCCGTGGCAGATCCAACCGCAGGGAAAGCCGGTCGAGCAGCGCCTCCAACGAGCCGATATCCCGTCCCGGCTTGAATCTGCATTTTCGTTACAAATTTTATTTTTTCATTTTTCCACGTAACATCAAATTCTTCACTATTTGCCGTGCCACAATTATAAATATGCGGGGAATTTAAGCGATCGCGTTTCAAAATCCACAGGATCATTCCTGAAGAAATGTCGTGTGTTACGGTAGCCATCATCGATTTTTCAAAAAGACGCCGTGCGATGGACGTCGCCACGATAACGACCGCGCGATTTGCATACGCCGAGTGCACAACATATCGACTTTGATTGAGAATGTAAGCTCTGACGAAACAAAAAGAAAAATGTAAAAAAAGAAAATCCGTTGAAAAAGTCCGTGTTGATCTGCAATGACTTAACGACTTAATTTGTGTTGGTACTTGGAAAAATAAATAATTGCATTTTCCGGCAGCTGAACGTAATCGACAACAATACCATCGGTTCGAGGGTTGAAATTAAAAGTGCATTCAACCGGATGGCGATGGCCCAGCCGCACGCCAGAAGCGGAGGTTATGGCATGCGGGAGCACCCCATATTATATACCACACGTGTACATACATAGGTATACGAACGCGTGTGCATTTATGCAAAGTAGCCATCGCCGCATAGGGAAGGTTGTGCGGCAGGAGGGGGTAGGTTGGGCGCAATACGTATAAACACGTATAGGTAGAAGAGCCATTGCGCGAGGGTGGAAAAGTGAAGCTCGGCTGGACGTACCTGAACTCGACGCCCGGAAAGAAAGGGTCGCCATTCCTGTAGAAGGTGACGCGCCTGGCGCGCCAGTAGCCAAGATTGTTGTACCTGGACGGGGGCTGCACGATCGGTGCCTGGTGCTGTATCAGCTGCTCGTGACGAAGATTGTGGCTGCTGTTGCTCCTGGGCCGGTGATTGTGGATGTTGCTGTTGTTGTTGTTGTTGCCAGCTCCGGTGGTCGTACCAGTAGTGCCCGTAGTACAGCTGCTGCTCGAGGTAGCTCCTGCCAACTGGTGCTGCTGTTGCAGCTCAAGCTCCGGGGGCGGCATGCGGGGACTGGAGGGTCTGTTCTGCCTCGTGCTCCAGTAACCGCCCATACAGCCACCGCTCACCGCCGTCACCGCCCCACCCCCTCCTCCTCCTCCTCCTACCCCTGCCCCATCGCCAAACGCCAAGAGTCCCCTACCTCTGAAGCCCCCACCCCCAAAGCCATTGCCCGTTGCGAGCCCCTCCAGCCCCATGACCGCGGCCACCTCCGCCTCGGCTGCCAAGTCCTCCTCGTCCTCCTCTCGCTCCTCCTCCTCCTCGTCATCCTCCTCCTCCTCCTCCTCCTCCGAGCGAGGCTTGCCATCTATCCTTCTCACTCCTCCTCCTCCCCTCTTGTCTTTGCCGCCACCGCTGCTGCTGCTACTGATGCTGGCGCCGTCCGCGACTGCGCCCTTAACTCCCTCCTTCGGTATCTGCTGCGGCTGCTGCACGCACATACATCCTTTACAGTATATATACATACATACACATACAGGGGGATGGGGAAAACTCCACTCCCGTTGTTTGGGGGTAGGGGAGGATTTATAGGACGGTATGTTGCGCGTCCACCCCACGCCACCCTTCCTCTTGATAAAACCTTCCTCTCTCGCCGATTTATAAACCGCGCGCCGAGAGCTTGCACACACACACACACACACACACACACACACACACACACACACACACACACACACACATGGCTCGGTGACGATTTATTCGATGTGCTTTTGGCGAATCGGCGGGTGTTGAATTTGTCACGGAAAGGCAGCGCCGAAAAGTTGGAAAAGAAAATGAAACGACCAATAGGTTTGTTTTTTTTTTTTTTTTTTTTTTTTTTAGCTTATTCCACGCGTATATGGACTCGTCAAATTTCAAATCGAGAAAAAATCAAACCGAGAGCTATACACAACCGTAAGAGTAATGATCTCGCGTTTCGTGGGCAACGTATGGCCTTCACAAGAGAAGGGAGGGCTGGTATCAAATTACGGCATTTAATAACGAACCGGTTGGTATACTCGAGGCGTGATTTAAAAAGCATTTATTCAGCCGGGAAAAGCCAAAATTGACAAGCGACGAGGGAAAGAAAAAAAAAAAAAAAAAACATTGTGCGTCCAACTTTACCCTCGCGTCAAAGTCCTCGTCCTCCTCGTTCTCGGCGTGTGTCCGATTGTTGTTGTTGTTGTTGTTCTTCATACCAACAATGTGGTTGTTGTTGACCACGCGCCTCTGTTCCTTCGGCGACGGCTGCCCGTTGGTCGGCGGCTTGGGCTGACCGAGCATTTCCGCGCTCGGCCTCGGAGCCGTCGTCTCCCCGTTTTTCACCGGCACCTCGGCCTTGGTGGGCGACGGGTCGGCCTGGGCTTCGGCTGGCTGCTTGCCGCTCGGGGCAATGCCCTCGCCGTTCTGCTGGCCGCGCGCCGCTAGCATGTTGGGGGCTCGCTCCTCTTTTTTTTTTTTTTTTTTTTTTTTTTTCCTTCTTGGAGAGCGTTCGTTAAACGGCTTCTTCTCGTATAACGGCCTGGGCTTCTCACTTCCTTTCAGGCTTTTTACGTACGTTCCAGGCTTAGTGGGCGCTTTTTCCTTCGCATAACAACGGTTTCAGGTCCTTTCGGACGTTGCTCCTCGGCGTTACACCCGGTGCCATCGCCACTCAACAGTAACTGGAACGATTTCTCATTGGGCCGTTATCCGCTCGTCACTGGGGAAAAAGAAAACACGATAAAAATGTCGATACATTGTGCAACCCCCCTTGCGTGGATGCAGCTTCGTATCGGCGAGTCACGATCTTTCTGCGAGGAGGAAAAACAAAGAAAAAAAAAAAAATTACTCGAGCACGTGATAATGAATTATCTTATGCAAAACGCGCCCCCGGATAATAACGATATAGGTCCCGTGCAAGCGCGTGGGCCGAATAAAAATTCCCCGATTCGTCGGGCTGATACACTTGTAAGTGGCGCTCGTGTAAGTTAAAAGCTCAAATGTTGGCGGCGGGGCCAGATCGATTCGCGGATAAACATTGGCTCTCTCGTGCTGTACCCGATGCTTGGCACATCCAAATCATCCATCATAGCGATGTGTGTATGTAAAGCCGAGACTTACAAGCGACCGCAGTGTGATACCGTCCGTTGTTATGTACCTACTGTAAATTGTGTTGTCGTGTGTGTGCTACTTGTATATTTGCCGAGAGATTGATACGTCCGCGTTTCGCGGAGGGAAATACTGTTTGGCTGTAGCCGATCGTCGTGTGTCGCGTTGCGTTACGGGATGAAAAAATAACGTTCGTCACGCCTCGGGGATATTTATTTTGCGTTTATATAAAATTTGACGTTAACCATTGTATTTGCGAGCAATCATGCAAAAAAAAGGAAAAAGAAAAACGTTAACGATTGTAAAATTTTTAAGTACGTGTTGAAATAATTACGCAACGCGATGTAAAAAGTCGGCCTTGAGTTCGAACGACTCGGTAATCTCCTCGTAAATCAAGCCACGCGCGGCACATTGTTTGAATTTGAAATGTTGATGAAAAAAGATCGGTAGGTGGGGTACGACGAAAATGATTAATTATTGCGCTCCGCGACCGCGTGATCCATCATGCGTATACGCGCGAACCGTGTGTATTTTATTTTTCATCGAATACAACGAACACGCTATTCTTTTGAAGAATCCAACGATCCCTCGTTTCGAAACTCTTTCTTTTTTTCTAAGACACGAAACCAAATCAACTCTTAAAATTGCCCAGTAAAAATTAGGTACTAGAGCAGCAGTTCCCAAGTACGACAATCGTTGAAAAAAAAAAAAAAAAAAAAAAAAAAAAAAGAAATTTACTTGCAAATCGAGGATTTAAATTAAGTTGTTGCAAAACAACGTCTCACTGTCACGTCACTAGACCACAAAACGAGGAAGCTAGAATTAAAAAAAAATAAATAAACGTACGTAATATAAAAGTCAATTACCCATCAGCGAGGCGAATAATGAGCTCGTGTGCAGCTTTCACGAAAAAAAAAAAAAAAAAACAATCAACCAGGTACAACGGCACCAATGAAAAAAAAACAGAGGCCAGCGTGAGCACTAAAGCTCCGTCGAGGTGCGAGCGCTCTCGTAAAACTGCACCCCCGGATTATACCTACTTATACACATCCCTCTGCTTCTCGACGGGCGCACACGCCCCCTCTTTTTTTTCGTCCACTCCCCTCCAATTTCCCTTTTTTCTCTGCTCTCTCGCGGCTCTCGAGAACAACTCAGCCGGGGAGAGATTCGACTTTTCTCGGCCGCGCAAAGTCCCGCGAGCGCGGCACGTGGCTCCGATGGGTGTCCGTTCGATTCTACGGCTATAACTTGCAAGCGCGTCACTGTATATGTTTCGTGTACTTTCCCACCGCGAGATCGGAGATACGCACATCGCTATACACAAGGACAGCTATGATGGATCGACGCGCGTGATCCTTACAAATTTTTGTAAAGGCCAGATACAAAATGTGTAATATACACATATTATAAACTTACGTGATGGCTCGAGAAGGTCGTAATGGAGCCTCTACTTGGTTTTCTTGGCGTGAAACTCGTACCTTCCTGGCGCGTCTCGGTCCAAGGCCACTCACCGCGCGAAAATAAAAACAACACATCTCCCCCCCATCCTCTTGCTTCACTCTGCTGACAAGGGATGAACAACAACAAAAAAAAAAAAATACCAATCACCAAATCTCGATGACGCGAGCGAGAACGATCCAAATGAAAAGTCCCCCGTGACGAGCGGTGCACGCACAACCGTACAGGGGCATGGTGGGCCGTGTGTAGACTCGTGGGGGGTGGGTTGGTGCGTGTCCTTCGACGGTGCCGTACGGGCGTCGAGTGCTGGCAGTACCGGGGAGCAAAGAGCCCGAGTCGAGTCGAGCGCGCGTATACGCAAGCGTATATGTATATATATACACGCTGAGGGCGCCGGTGTCAGTGAACCGAGCGCGCCGCTTTATACACCCCATGTATATAGAACTTGTTGCTGCACGGGGAGCCTTACACCCCTTACTGTACTTTGTAACGGGTACATACGCGTGTGGGTGTGGGTTTTCTCTTGCACGGCCACCCTTTGTCTTGGCCCGCTTTCGGTTGCCGAGGGGGTAGAGGGGGTTTTTTTTTTTTTTTTTTTAATCCATCAACCCTGCGGTCTGGAGGATCCTTGGAGTCGCCCTTTTTTTCAGCTTCCAGACGATTTTCTGCCCTTTCCGTGTTTACTGAAACCAAAGACACTGTCTGTTGCTTCCTTGATACGATCGAGCGGGAAGTAATATACACAAAGCCGCGCCTCTGTGATCCGCGAGTTGTTTTTACCTCGCGTCGAAGGGTTCGTTGAAAATTCGGGAGTAGGTACTTTGTTTGATGAGAAAAGATAAAAACTTTGCTGCAACCCGAGCCCTCGCTTTCGAAAAAAAAAAAAAAAAAAAGAGAAATTACACCCTTCGTTGGTCATCTCGAAGGTCGAAGGTAATACAACAAATGAGTGGCAATCAAGCGCGCCATTCGACCTTATTTCCACTGTATACCGATCCCACGTAATAATCGGTACTCACAATCAGCCTCGATATTCGGAAAAACACGTCTCAAAAGTAAGGCTCGGCCCGTGTATTAGCGGCGCGACGATCATATATATATAGAGGAATCGTTCGGCTTAACGATGTGCTCGGGGTGCAAGAGCGCCGTGTGTGTATATAAATATACGTGTGTGCCTCCGAAGCACAAAGACCGGCCACACGCGAGCCTCGCCTTCGACGCTACCTCTATACTTCTTCCTCTTTCCCTCGACGACGGCCGTCGACTTCCGGTCTGTGGAATGGCCGGCTGTACACACGTATAATATACACGCCGATCGAAGCCGAGCTTGCGCGTATTTACCTTCGGGTGTGCGTCGGCTGGACTACTCTTGTGTAAGCCGTTGTAGGGTTGGGTTTTATAATTGACGGGCTTTACTCGGGGAGGATGTGTTTTGTGGAATTGGCTTGGGTGCTTATTGGGCTGAGATTGGGGGTTTTTGGTTGAGGAAACCGATCATTTCTTTTCGATGAACGAGCTTTTGATGAGTTGCGGGTGCCTTCCGGTGGAAAAAAAAAAAAAGAAATCTCATACCGAGGGATTGAGCTTATGGAAAAGAGAGTACGTGTCGTCCGAGAGAAAAACAAATTTAATTTGAAAAAAGTGCATTTATTCGGTGATGTAAGGAATAAGTTATATGGTGTGGAAATATATCTCTGAAAATTATACTCATTTGGCCGTCTGTATTATCAAGAATAAATCGCATGTGTGGTTTACTTGATTGATTAATTTATTCGTCTGTTGGCTCGTTGTAATTTCTTGAAAAAATAAATAAAGTTTGCTCCAACGATGAAAATACGTGTGCATTAAATTTTTCAGCTATGTGGGAAAACAAAAATAACTTAATAAGTATGTAAATTACTTTGCAAGATTATTATGAAAGTTTGTACGGTCAAGTCGACGTCAAGTTTAAATTACTCCTACGATCCGTATCAAAAGCATCTAGAAGAAGTATTTTTTAACAATAGCAATATTAATTGATGCAAAAAAACGATTGTCCGTTTGTTGGAGTTATTCTTTTTTTTTTTTTAATTGATTTTAATTTTTGTACCGCAGTTGTATAGGAAAAAAAAAAGCTTGCAAGTAAAAAGACACAAACTGACAAAGGTCCATAAAGGCGAACAAAACGTAAAAAAAAAAAATACTCGTTTTGTCGTGAAAAGATAATCTTTTTTTTATTATTACTTTGTTTTTTTCACATATTATTTGTTAACAACATCAAATTAGAATGATTGTTTAAGAAATATGACTTGTCCCATAGAAACATTCAACAAAGCATCCTCGTACAAAAAAGAGAAGAATCGCTAAATTAAGAAATATTGAAAAGAAAAAAAAAACGCTTATTTTCAATCAATACCCTAACAATATAAAAAAAACAGCACAAAGTCTCCACGAATACTTAAATACTCACTGCAAAAATCATAAGGGCCCGCGTAACGAGTCCTCGAGTGTGACGTAAAACGTCCTACCAGCTTTAATAAATGCTTAAGCGCGTGCGTCCTAGTAACGTTTATTTTCTTTTTTCCTTTACATTTTTCTCGCGTTTTTTTTTTTTTACTTCATATTCGCGTGCGCATACACCATCTTCAAGGCGGGCGATTTTCTCTCACGTGACCATACGATCGATTTGAAAAAAAGGTAGACCTTTTTTTCGTCCTTAATTAACTCGGATTTTCATTCGATCGCAGCCCACTGCACTCGCGCGATTCGTGTAATTAAAGCTGCGCTTTTCGCGTGCGAAACCCATGCTTTGCGGTTGAAACTTTCGTTCGCACATGGATGTGCATTATTTACGACAGAAGTAGATTTATTTGGCGTTGCGCTATAAATGCTACGTTAAATTTATTTCTGTGACTTTACATAAAACGGCATTGTGCATTGGTAATTCTCATTGCGAGAAAATTAAAAAAAGAAATTAAATATCTGGTAATACAATATTCACTCAATTGAAGGCTTTTTTCACGGCGTAGCGGCTAAATACTTGGAAATGTCATATCAGCTTATGGATTATCGCGGATATACCAGGCGACAACGAGTTGAGGAAAAAGAAAAGGTAAGAATGCCGGTCGCGTGCCTCGCTAAAACTCGCCGCGATAAGCCTCGAGCGATTAAAAAAGGGGCGGCACGGAAAAATTGCCGCGGAATTATTATGCCTGGATTTTTAGTGGGCCACGCGTGAATACGCGCGCTGTGTGTTGTATAGTAAACAGCCTAGAGTGTAGAGTATGCTTTTTTTTTCTGTACATGGAAATGGTGGGGCTTCATTTACTTAATAGTATACGATATCACTGCTCTTCCGCTTCAAGTTCCTTCTTTCGCTTTTTGCTCTTTTTTTTTGATTTCTTGGTCGAATCTGCGTTGTTTTCTTTTTCACTGACAGTTTTATCTTCTTCGGCTGATTTGCGCTTTTTCTTCTTTTTTCGTCGTGGTGCCTCCTCGTCGTTGTCTTCACTAATGGTATTCTGAATTTCTAATGGAGGGCATTCCTGGGTTTCTGTGGACTTTTTTCGTTTTTTATGTTTACGCGACCTTTCCTCCTTGTCTCCTTCATCATCTACGCTTTGATTTTCCATCTGATCATCTTGAGGGGAATGTTGGTCTTGAGACGATTTTTTGTACTTTTTTTTCTTCTTCTGTACCGGTTCTTCCTCTGCATTTTTCACCTCTAAAAATTTGTGTTCAGAATGAGAGTCCTCTTGTAACTTGGATTTTTTCTTTTTCGATTTTTTCGACACAAGAGGATCATTTTCAATCGTTTCAGACTCTTTTAATAATCCATTGTCTGCGTCGTTTTTTCCTTTCATCTCAAGTTTATGTTCCGGATTGTCTTGAGCATTTTTTCCCTTTTCCACACTTCCATTGTTCCCATGAGCATCAGACTCTTTTATTGTTCGCTCAAACATCGCTACGAAAAAGCCGTTGCACAAGTCTTTTTCAGGTAGAGCATAGAGACATCTGTCGCCATGATCGCTGTAATCGTTCGACCCCACGTTATGCCATTCGTTGTTCAATTTTTCTTTCAAATCCACGAGCTGAAACTCATCGCCAACTTTCCTAATTGCTTCCTCAACAACCCACTCGTTTTCTTGCGGATAGATCGAGCACGTGCTGTAAATAACTCTCTTGACGTTTGGAAATCGAAGAGCGTGACCAAGGATCATCGACTGCAAATTCTGCAGTTTTCTCAGTCTGCCTTTCAAATCGTGTTGATCTTGTCGCATGATTTCGATTCTGTCGACTATTCCTGAACCGGAGCAGCTGGGATCGACTAAAATGTACTCTACATTTGGATATTGGTCTGGGGATATTTTTAATGCATCGTCATTGATGGCCTCAATGCAAGTTGCATTTTTTTCCGTAGTAACATCGCACAAAGTCTTGTATCTCTTCTCGTTCATTTCAACTGCGTAAATTTTTCTGAAAATCAAAAAAATTTTCTCTTCATTAAATGCGCTTAACTGATGGGTATTAAATAAATATTTTATTTTAGTTACCCTTTATTTTCAATGATAGCAGCAAGATGAGTAGTCTTCATACCGGGAGCCGCACACATGTCTAAAATTTCACTGTCAGGCTTTGGATCCAGTAAAAATGCCGAAAGACAACTGGCCTGCAATCGGAAAATAAAATAAAAGTTGCTACAAAACTGCGTAAAAAGTGGGAAAAATTCTAAAATAAAAAATTTACCTTATCTTGTAATAAGAATTTCCCATTTAAATAACCAAGATGATTATAAAACTTGGTACCAGGTGAAAAGACAAAAACTTCTGGTATGTGAAAGTCTTGAATGAAATCATCAAAGTTCAAATTCTTTACCCTTTCAAGATGAGAGGAATAGTTATCACAACGAGGTATAAGGCTCCATCCATCATCACGAAAAGCATCCAGCGCTTCATGAACGCTTGTTAGTAGAGTATTAATACGTACATATCTTGGTAATTTTACTAGTTAGTTTTCAACAAAAACAAAACATAAATTTCCTTTATTAATTACACTTCTTTGAATTCTTTACACTTTTGTTTTAATAAAACAGTATAAAATAAAACTATGTTAAGGATAAAAAAAAAAAAACATGAGCTTGAAAAACAAATGCTTGAAAGATAAATCTTAAAGTTTAGTCAGTTTTCTTGTTTGATTCATCAGCAGAACTGGTGCCATCATCATTTTTAGAAGGCTCACTCGGCTGTTCAGGCTCATGCAGTGCGCGATACGAGTAAACTCCCAAGATTAAGTAAACAACAAGCACTGATGTTATTGCGGACATAGCGTTCGTTGCAAATACATCAGCTTGAAATTCCGTCATTACACGATGAACACCAAAAAATGCTACAAATGGCAGTGTAAACATGGCTACACTGTACAGAAAAAATACACTCAACACTCCGGCAGTGTTTGACATTGTAACTGATGGTTCTTTCTGTTTATTATCAACAAATTTCTTGGTTTCCTTTGGCACAAAGCAAGATAACAAATTTTTTATCTTTGAGTGCCTTCTCGATTGTATTCGATTGTTACGAATAATTAAGACCATTGGATTGAACAAGGGTAAAATTTCTGCAAATTAAAAACAGACGGAAAAATAAATATAGGTGAATTACCTGTTTTCTTGTCGCAGGGATCTAAGGTGGCATCGAGATTTTGCGTCAGAGCCTGCTGCAACTTTTCTTTGCAACCGAGAACAGTCAATACAGGCTTGGCCTCTGACTTTAAGACTTTCTTGCCCCATAGCAGCTCTGTTATTAATACTCTGGTCAACCAAGGATCTAAGCGTGGATTTTCAATGAGTATGTTAGTTTTGTCTAGCAAAATTTGCAGCTCTTTACTGTGGTGCAAAGTCTCCGACACCAGTGCATAGATCCCTTGGACATTCTGTGTTTTCCATATCGTAGTAACTTCAATTAGATACACAAACACATACGTTATGCAAAAATGAGTCAAACTATGAAATAAACTTACGGGATGATTGGGCTTGAAGACAAGGGATTTAAAACTTGCACCCTCTGCTAGAACCTTTTGAACAGTCTTGGCAGATTCTTTGTATAGCCTTGGCACTCTTATAGAATGTACAAACGTTGTAGACATATTATGATTCAGCAATCCTGAAAAAATTCATTTTTATGTTACTGGGTCAATGTATGTCCTTACACTACATGATAAAAATCGACTGCCATTCAGAAAGTACATGTAAATCTGTTGAAACATCAAGTGAACAATATTTTTAAAAACTAGACAAGATTTACAGAGTATCAAAATTTGTTAGAAGCACACACCAATATTTTGAATGCTACTTCCCAAAAATCAATATTGAAAATTTTTGTAAAATATTTTAATGGAATAAAATGGTTATGATAATAAAATAACGGAAATAAGTTTACAAAAAAATGCACGTGATAAACTGGTGACGTTAAATATAAATTCTGATATAGGTTAAGAATCACAGCCAGTCAGCAGTGTGTATAATCATGATTAAAAATATCATCCTATAAATAGACAATTTGTAAAGTATTTTTACCGTATTGTAGTATTTCGCGGAAATAAAGTTTGTAATATTTAACCAATTGTTAGTAAATATTAAGTATATACATATCACAATAAAAACATCTCATTGAGATTTCAAGCAGACAACTCAATGAAATCTCAGGCTGCGTTCCGCACCATATATATATAGCGCCAGTTTAATTCAAGGTAGAGTTGACTTGTAAGATGTACGAGAAGTTATGTTTAGTAATTAAAGTAATTATTACTAAGTAATTCCATATGGTCGATTTTATAAACCATATGAATATATATATTTTTGGAGGTAAACTTTTTTGTAAAAAAAAAAATTGTAAACTTGCCGCAAACAGCACAAACCACGTCAAATTTTTATTATCTACTTATAAAATTAGTTGCGGCTGGTTTATAATTAATTAAATGGCTCTAATGTAAGGAGTAATAATTATTTGGATCAGCGCCATCTAGCGGTCTTTATTTTTTGGCCAAAAGTGGCTCCTAAAATTCTCAATCAGAGCATTCAGGATTAGAGCCATTTAGTCAATTATAAACCAGCCGCAACTCATGACGAAGGTATAAAATCAAAAAATAACGATACATGTGTTTTGGGCGGCAAGTTAACAATCTATTTTCTACCAAAAAATCGATCTTCTATGTGTTTGTACTTTTAAAGATAAATTTTTAAGCATAAGATAGATTGTTAACTTGCCGCCCAAAACACATGTATCGTTATTTTTTGATTTTATACCTTCGTCATGAGTTGCGGCTGGTTTATAATTGACTAAATGGCTCTAATCCTAAATGCTCTGATTGAGAATTTTAGGAGCCACTTTTGGCCAAAAAATAAAGACCGCTAGATGGCGCTGATCCAAAATAACCATTGCTACTTACAGTAAAGTCACTTTGTTAGTTATAAACCAGCCGCAAATAATCTTATAAATGGACGATAAATAGTTGACATTTTTTATGCTACTTGCGGCAAGTTTCTACATTAATATTCTACATATCTTATATGGCTCATAAAATCGACAATATTTACAAAATTACAATACTCTTGACCTTTTACCATTAACTCATGTAAGCACAAATTAATCAGTCCAAAAGAGACAACCGAAGAAAAAAGGCCTGAAAAAGAAGCACAGTCACACGAAAAGTCTCATATAAGAATGGAGCATTGGATCTCACTTGATCAGAGAAGGTTGGGTTCTTTGTTTACTTATAACACTTAAAATTTACATCTCTGTAATAAATGTATTTTTCAATTAGTGAGATCCGATGCTCCATTCCCAGGAGACTCTTCGTGTGGCTGCTTCTTTTTAAGACCTTTTTTCTTCAGTTGTCTCTTTTCGACTGATTAATTTACGTGTATATTTGATTGTGATTTAAGATTTCTGTAACACAAATTTTGATATGTACATATTATATAAGTTAACTGTTTATTGGAAATCTAAAGTTGAAGGGCTGTTCTTTCATTAGTTAATGGTAAAAGGTCAAGAGTATTGTAATTTTATAAATATTGTCGATTTTATGAGCCATATAAGATAAGTAGAATATTGATAGTTTTGGAGGTCGATTTTTAGGTAAAAGATAAATTGTAAAGCAATCTAAATTAAGTGAGATCCAATGCTGCATTTTTAGGAGACTCTTCCTGTGTAACTGAACTTCTTTTTTAAACTTTTTTTCTTTAGTTGTCTCTTTTGGACTTATTACTTTACGTATTTATTTAATCATTGTTCAAGATTTCTGTAACACAAATCTTGGTATGTACATATTATATAAGTTAGCTGTTTACTCAAACTAGAAAGTTAAAGGGCTGTGCTTCCGCGAGTTAATGATAAAAGGTCTAAAGTATTTTAATTTTGTAAATATGGTAGATTTTATAAGCCGTATAAGATAAGTGGAATATTTATACTTTTCAGGGTCCATTTACAGGTAAAAGACATATTGTAAACTTGCCGCAAGTAGCACAAAAAATGTCAACTATCTATTATCTATTAACAAGATTATTTGCGGCTGGTTTATAACTAACAAAGCAACTTTGCTGTAAATAGCAATAGTTATTTGGATCAGCGCCATCTAGCGGTCTTTACTTTTTGGCCAAAAGTGGCTCCTAAAATTCTCAATCAGAGCATTCAGGATTAGAGCCATTTAGTCAATTATAAACCAGCCGCAACTCATGATGAAGCTATAAAATGAAAAAATAACGATACATGTGTTTTGGGCGGCAAGTTAACAATCCATCTTATGCTTGAAAATTTATCTTCAAAAGTACAAACACATAGGAAGTCGATTTTTTGGTAGAAAATAAATTTTTAACTTGCCGCCTAAAACACATGTATTGTTATTTTTTCATTCTATAGCTTCATCATGAGTTGCGGCTGGTTTATAATTGACTAAATGGCTCTAATCCTGAATGCTCTGATTGAGAATTTTAGGAGCCACTTTTGGCGAAAAAATAAAGACCGCTAGATGGCGCTGATCCAAATAACTATTGCTATTTACAGCAAAGTCACTTTGATAATTACAAACCAGCCGCAACTAATCTTACAGATAGATAATAAAAAGTTGACGTAGTTTGTGCTGTTTGCGGCAAGTTTACAATTTATTTTTTACTCAAAAGTCGACCTCTAAAAATAGAGATATTCATATGGTTTAATAAAATCGACCATATGGCATTACTTAGTAGTAATTTCTTTAATTACTACACATAACTTCACGTATACATTTTACACCGTGCTCTCTTTACCAGAATGATAAAATCAGAGGCTGTAAAGTTACGTAGGCTGGTGACGAGTGACGATTGCGGAAAACACCCATTGTGTGACAGAGATACCCACGTTGGAATTTCTTTTTTTTTTTTTTCTTTACAGTAATTAGGGTACCTACTAGCAACTTGATCGGTCTAGCCATCTACTAGGAATTGGTTTATTACGTTTACGTGGGTCAAACAAGTAAGAAATGGTCAGGACTCAGGGCACATGATATGCACTTTTTATCGTCTCGAGGACACACAGATCGGGTAGAAAATGATTTGTGATTGACAGTACCCTTTTCACAAAAAAAAAAAAAAAAAAATGAAGGGGCACAACAAAAAACTAACTACGAACTGATAAAAAAAAAAAATTATTTTGGATGGTCAACAGGGCAAATAATAATTGCAAGGCAACCCACCGCATTGTTTCGGACTCGACCGCCACTTTATGTAATTAAGACGTTCTGAATAACGAAAAATAAAATATTTTAACATTTTATTACAATACTGCATGATGATGTTCGAGATCTTACGGATTGAAGTATTTGTTGGCCCTGAAAAGGGCCGATTTTTTACATGCTTAAGCATGTTTATTTAGAGCTGGTGTATTTCGTCACGGCTTTAGTGCCTTCGGAGACGGCGTGCTTGGCAAGTTCGCCAGGAAGCAGGAGTCGAACAGCCGTTTGGATCTCCCGAGAGGTAATGGTCGATCTCTTGTTGTAGTGGACCAGGCGAGAAGCTTCGGCAGCTATGCGCTCGAAGATGTCGTTCACGAAGCTGTTCATTATCGACATGGCCTTGGAGGAGACTCCAGTATCCGGGTGCACCTGCTTCAGGACCTTATAGATGTACATGCCGTAGCTCTCCTTCCTCTTCTTGGAGCGCTTTTTCTTGTCTACCTTGACGATGTTTTTCACAGCCTTGTCGCTTTTTTTCTCAACTTTGGAAGCTTTGGGTGCCATGGCTAGTTAACTACCTGATGAATGCGACCGTACGATGTGAATATCAATCGGGGACTGAATATGATGGGAATTTTTTTTCATCCCAAATCCCAAGACTTCATTCCCAGCAGCTACTCCGAACCTATCAGAGCGTAGCGCAGTCGGATTACCCCCCCACCTAACTGACTCATTTTTTGGTTCTGCGCATGATCGTCACTTTTTCTTCCCCCTCTACTCCACCACACGAAACAGCTTCACTCTGATTGGTTCGGAGTAGCTACAGATAAATCAAATCGCAAAAAATTCATCCAAATAAAAAAGCTACCCCATTCATTTAGTTAACGATTGACTTTCATTACGTGAGGTTGTATCAAAATAGCTTGCATCGAAGATGTCTGGACGTGGTAAAGGAAAGTCTAGGGCGACGCCAAAGTCGCGCTCTTCTCGAGCTGGACTCCAGTTCCCGGTTGGTCGCATCCAACGACATTTGAGGAAAGGCAACTATGCCGAGCGAGTAGGTGCTGGTGCCCCGGTATACTTGGCCGCCGTTCTCGAGTACTTGTCCGCCGAAGTCCTGGAGTTGGCAGGCAATGCTGCTCGTGACAAC
The DNA here is from genome assembly GCF_036245765.1 of Copidosoma floridanum. Classification (NCBI taxonomy): domain Eukaryota; kingdom Metazoa; phylum Arthropoda; class Insecta; order Hymenoptera; family Encyrtidae; genus Copidosoma; species Copidosoma floridanum. Next base: position 6,017,424 of record NW_028321906.1, on the reverse strand, counting down.
AAAAAGACGAGGATCATTCCTCGTCATCTCCAGCTGGCCATCCGCAACGACGAGGAACTGAACAAGCTGCTCGCCAACGTCACGGTTGCCCAAGGAGGTGTTCTGCCCAACATCCAAGCTGTCCTGTTGCCTAAAAAAACCGGAAAGAAAGATTCCACGGAGTAAACTTGAAAATTAACAATCGGCCCTTTTCAGGGCCAACAAAATTTTTCCAACGTAGCGCGTGCTGTCCAAATTTTAAATATACAATAATTGACGTAATAGAATGAAGTATAAATTTGCTCTCGAATCATACTGAACAAACGACAAATTTGAGGTGGAGATGTATTTTACTCGTAACGCCGTGTAATCACATAGTTGAAAAAAAAAAAAAAAAAACATAAGGAACATGTACCCTCTAGCTGTATTGCAAAATAATTGTTAAGTAACAAAACATTTTACATAATTACATTCAATTTACAATTCTGGCAGCGGTCAAAATATATTATGTGCACCAGCGCTACCTGGCGGAGAATTTTTTGAAAATCAAACTGCAAGGAAAAATTACCGTACGCTGCACCGGGGCGGGAATTTTTACTTACCAAGCACCTCCTAGGAGACATAAAATTAGATACACACCACTTGTGGAAGTAAAGAATATACACGTTAATTACTTAGTACATACACCCTAGGTGTGTAAATAGCTATTCCCTCGATTGGCCTACTCTAAAAATCCGCCGCAGACTGCTTGTTTTGGATTTGTTCGAAGTGGGAGCTGGGTCCTTGAACCTCAGCAACACAGTTCCTTTGCTTATTTTGGACTGTTTGGTGCATGGAGTTGGAGCCGTGGAACCTCTCCACTCCACATATCCACGATCCATGATCTCCACCCATAGAGGTATAAGATTTTCTTATACCTCTATGCTTATACCTCTATGATTCTTATACCTCTATGTCTCCACCACTCAGTTTACTATACCTATACGGATATATTAAATGTAAAGCTATAGGAAGCTCCGAGAGCCACAAGCTTCTCCGAGTTAATTCACAAACAGTCTAACCTTGGCTTGTCTGATACTTGGTCGGTAGTTTGCGAAGTTGCGACGAAATAAAAGCACGCCCGGCGATAATTACCAATTATCTAATGTAATAATCATTATCACACCTTTGACGATGAATTCGATAATGAAAATACGTTGAAGTAGTACTAATGTATGTGATCTTTTTTTATTGTAGTGTTCTGTGTGTTGAAACTCCGGAGCATCTCGACGACAGGTGATGGTCAAGTTAATTGTATTGAACATTTTGTGATCTCTAACTTCTAAAAGTTGGCCTTCTTCATGGAATGCAGCTCATAACAGTAAGAGAAAAATTTGTGCATTGTTTTTTTGTTAATTTTACAAGATAAATTTTGGCTATTCATTCGGTTTGTTACATAGGTTACATGTACTTATAAGATGTGACGCATTGTCCCGATTTGGTTTTAAACACAACAGATTTTAACAACTTTAATTAAGAAAATTAGTGTATCTCTTTACCAAAGACTTTTGTTTACATTAAGAATCAAGCATGAATTCAATTGGTCAAGGTACCATTCTACCTTTAAGCAACTTGACTCCAACTCCATTAATAGTTAATAAACCTAAGATTCCACCTGTTCTAAATGGAACAGAACATGATCTAGACCCAAAAAGACGTAAGTAATTGAAATTTTTTACTGTTAATATTTATTACTGTACCATACTTCTTTTAATGTTTCACTTTGCAGGGAATTATCATGACACATATTTAAAAATTGATTGGAATAAACCACTTCCTTCTGAGTATGCAAAAATAGCCAAGGCTTTGAAAACTGTAACTTATCAAAAAAATGTCTCGCTATCCTCACTTATTGATCCAGATAAAAACATGGTATTTTTTATCATTCATTTTTAAACCACCCTCCGTCACATTTTCATTTGTTGCCCATTTACAATCTGTATGTTTTAGGCATGCCAACTTATGTATAACCTGTGTCTACGTACTAAAGTACATCACCAAGAGATAAAGTTTTTACTCAAAAAGTTCAATATCTTCAGAGATAACAAAAAATTTATAGATGAATTTACAGCCAGAGTTCTAATTGGCGAAATGCTGTGGGGTACTCAGGTTTTAAAATCAAACAGTAAAGAAGTACAGATTATGAGATATTATGAAGAATCTTTTAGGGATTCTTTTATAGAAGTTCGAGACATTCATAAAAATCCAAATGATATTGACAAATGTACATTCACCGTTATTTTGTTCCTATAAACTTACAATAATCAATGATAGCAGTCAATAAAAAACAATTTTTTTTTCTAGTTAAGCTGCCAATATACGTCAGAATCAATACATTGACGATATCAATAGATGGCTGTTTAAGTGCTTTTGAAAAAGAGGGTTGGAAACTGCTACCTCGCGCCAAATCTTATCCAGAATATCTAAGAATGTTATCCATGATAGGTAAACGTCAATTTATAAGAGATTACCATATATCTGAACTTTTGGCATTTCCACATGGTACGGAATTTTACCAACATCCCGGTTATTTAAGAGGAAAATTTTCATATCAAGACAAGGTACTACTGGCAAAATCATCAGTAGTAGTAGATTGATTTCCAAAAAAAATTTTGTATTTATTTGTACATGATTTGTTTCAATGTACAGGGAAGCTGCCTTTCTAGTTTTTTGCTGAATCCTAAGCCTAATTCAGCCGTTTTTGACGTGTGTGCTGCACCTGGGCTGAAAACCAATCACCTTGCTAATATCATGGGAAACACGGGGTAAAGATCTAAAATAAAATTCCAATTTCCGAACTTCCCAAAGCATACAGAATTTGGTTTAATTTTTCTTTTTTTCTTGTTTATTATAGAGTAATATATGCAGTTGATAATCACCCTGATAGATTTGAAGATATGAAAACATTGCTAAATTTGACAGATGTAAAGAATGTTGAACTTTTAAATACCGATTACAATGCTGCTGATATCCCAAGAGAAGAAGTCAGGTATATTCTAGTTGACCCCACTAGTACATACAGTGGGGTATTTTATAGCGTTGGCATGCTGAAAATTGATCAAAAATATCGTCTTCACCGATTGTCCATGTCACAAAGTGAAATACTTAGGTACTGTTTATTGAAATTCCCAAATGTGAAGCGCGTTATCTACACAGTGTGCTCTCTGTACCCGGAAGAAGGCGAAGCTATTATAGAAAATACACTGCAGGCTATAGGTGATTCTTTCTCTCTTCTTAATGTCAAGGAGATGCTATGGAACGAGTGGGAGAGTATGAGTCCATCAGATTTTCCATATGCCGAGAGATGTTTACGCATCATTCCAGAAGTGGACCTCTGTCAAGGCTACTTTATCGCCGTGTTTGAAAGAAACTTTGACGTGCCATTACCAGAATACAAGAGCATTATTTTCGACGCTGCTGCAACTTCAGTAGTTAACATGGCTGAGAACAAAAAAAAAATTGAACCCCTACTGGAACCAAGGGTTGACGATCACACGCAGAGACAATTGATGATACTGCAAAATAGGATGCAAAAAGCGCAGGAGCAAAAGTTGGCAGCCCTGGCTAGCAAGAAACAATTTGTGCCAGACCTTTTGAGATGGCAAAATCCGGCTCAAAATCAACCCAAACCGGATTTGAAACGTCCAACTGCGCAGTCAAATCGTAAGCAAGGCCTGCTCCCGAATCCTGGCTTGCTTCCAAGCCCAGGTTTGCTACCGAATCCTACTTTGTCCATGACCTCTGGTACAAGTTTGCTTCCAAATCCGGATACATTACAAAATCTGAACCAATTGATGACCTATCAAACTCAGGATTTAATGGTTGGACGGAATCTAGATGTGCTTCAACAGATAGATGGATACCGAAACGCGTATTCACTTCCTAACGAGCAACAAAATTCGATTTCGCAGTTTCGGTTCGACGATTGTCAGAACACGTATCCTGAGCGTCAAAATGTATTTTCTCAGCTACAATCGAGCGAGCCCCTGTTTAACTTGTCAACCCAGTTGAACCACAACCAAGTAGAGCCTCCGAGCTTGTTCTCTCAACCAAACCAAAATGCATTCTCTCGAGACCGGGCAAATATATACTCCGACGGGCTGTTGAACGATCGCTCGGGTGTGTTTTCTCAAAACCAGGATATGTTTCCGCGATCGACGGAACCTCCAAGTCTATTCTCGTTCCAACCGTCGGATGAGTTCACCCAAAACCTGTTCTCTCAGCCGCAATCAAGCCAATTTCAACAGCAATCACAGCCGAACCGAAATTCCAAGTCGCGCTCAAAAGCCAACTCGGAACGTATTATCGTGAAAACACACAACCAGCTGTGGCCGTGAATACATTATAGCTTTAAAGCAAAATAGTTATAAATTTTTTCAAAATAATTTTTTATTGCAGTATAATTAATAATTTTTCAATCGGCTACGACTTGAATGCCTGAAATTGATTTTTCTAGTGTTATCACACTGCATATTCTAGTAGTCTCAGACACTTGCAACATTTTGTAAAAAGAAAGGATTTTATAAAAACCATGAAAAAAAAGGTCAATAAAAAGAAGAAAAAAAAAAAAAAAGGAAAAGTGTATGTGAGTGCAGGCGTCGATTACTTTCCCGTAATAATTTCGTTTCGCAAAATTTGTAATAACTATTGAGTGTAATAACATGAGTTGATGAAACAACAAAGAGTAGGTTTGATTGATTTACGTTTAAGAAGTTTTATCATTAAATACGAGAACAAAGTGATTCCACTTCACAGCAATTATACGTCCTGAGGTGTTAACTTTTTTTTTTTAGATTTCCAGTATCTACCTGTACAATATCCAGGTGCTCTCTTATAATAAAAGAATGTCCATTTTGATGAAGATTGCTTCTGTTCTTTCATTTTTTTATTTCAAAATGTACAGCGCCAGGACATCCAGTACACCACTCCTTTAAATAGACTTCACTCACTCACTAATAATGTATTCAACAATAAGTGTTGTATGCATGATTATCTCGGTCTTGCATCGATTCGTTTGCCATCTTCTTTATCTTCCTCTACTTACAAAAATGCGCTCATTTATAGAATCTAATTGTGCATAACTGGTTTCAAATCTTTTGAGTAGCCGTCAGTGTTCCATCACGTTTATCCGCATGCAGTTGTTACATAAAGCTCAAACTGTTTTCATCGGCTAAACTAGCAAGTAACGCGCAGCAGCGGGGCATATATAAGAAATCGCTTTAGTAGTAACGGAAAAATAAGATGCTGCTGAGCTGGTCGTCCTATCCTCCGGTGTTTCACCTCGCATCGGCGGGTCTCTTCGCGATCGTGGTGTTTTACGCCTACGCGAGGTACAAGCTGTCCTATTGGAGTCGCCGTGGGGTGAAGTCACCCCCAACGCACTGGTTGTTCGGCAACTTCGGAAGCACCTTCACCCTGAAGAAGCCACCGGGCCAGGAGCTCCAGGATATCTACGAGAGCGCCGAGGACAATGACAGCCCCTTCGTCGGGTTCTACATCTTCCACTCGCCGAAGCTCCTGCTGCGCGATCTCAAGCTCATGAAGCAGCTCATGGTCAAGGAGTTCGAGACGTTTCCGAACCGGTGTTTCGGCGGGGCCCAACAAAAGGACTCCGTGGGACTGGTGAATTTGCTGGGGATCCACCAGCCCAGGTGGAGGTACCTGCGCCAAAAGCTCGCGCCCAGCGTCACGGGGCTCAAGCTCCGGGCGATGACGCCGCTGATCGTCAAGTGCAGCGAGCCGATGCTCAGGTTTTTCGACGAAGCCAAGGGAGACAAGGACAGTGCTTGGCGCTCCTTTGAGTTCAAGGACGTTGCCAGCAGGTACACGACGGACGTGATCGCCTCCTTGGCCTTTGGCATCGACACCGACTCGTTCGACCGCAGCAAAATCGCGTTTTTCGAAGCTGGTACATACACACCTATACTATGATTTTATTAAATACATTTACCTACCGATGGGCGCAAAATAGCCCCAGAGTCGATGGCACTTATGAACCAAGGGACTCGTGCTTGCCCTGGTGCCAACTGTATTTTTCCACATAAACGCCATCGCCCTGCGGCTATCGTACGTTTTTCCGGACGCAAAGTAGCCCAGGAGTCGATGGCACTTATCCAACGAAAATTACCATTTCTTACCATTGGCACAAAGTGCAACTACTGCTTTAAAAGGAACACTTTGCGCTCTCGGTAAGATAAACATTAGACGCGGCACAATATATAATATAATGTACATTCGTATGCGTCGTACCATCGAGCATCCGAGCATTATTATCTTCAATTCATTGTCTTGGCCGTGACATTTCGAGTAATCGTATGACCAACTATAGTAATAATTAAAATGCAAAGCTCTCGGTTCGTACACGTCACGAGGAAAACTTGGAGATTTTCTCATATCTCATAAGTACTTCGATGTGATGTGCATTAAGTAAACGATCGGAGGAAAAAAAACATAACTCTAGTATCTGCATAAAAACTACCGATCTCCATTCGCGTATACACGTTTGATCCGTAGGTCAGAAAATTCTATCTGGCTTGAAGAGAGGAATCATCGTGATCATATTGTTTTATGTGCCCGGTTTGATTAAATTCGTCGAAAACTTCATGGTTGGGCCCGCGGAGTATTTCAGGATCGTTTTCGGGGACTCGATTAGGAGGCGAGAGCAGAACAACGCCAAGCGCAACGATCTGGTCGATCACTTCATTGGCTTGAAAAACGGGGAGCAGAGACCGGATTACAGTAACTCTTTTTTTTCTATTAAACATGATACACAAGATACGATGCGCCAAATGGAACGAACGAATGAAAGTACGTGCTTTGTTTTGTTCAAGTATTCGAAGGCGATAATTTACTCTCCCAAGCCGTGGCGTTCTACGTAGCGGGATTCGAGGCCGCGTCGACGGCCATCGCTTTTACTCTGCACGAGCTCGCCCGACACCCGGAATACGAGAACCGCCTGTACGAGGAGATCCAGGTACACACGGCCGGCAAAGAATTGACCGCCGATTTGATCAACGAGATGGAGTTTTTGGATCTGGTGGTCAACGAGACCCTCAGGATGTACCCGCCCCTGCCGATGGTTGACCGAGTGCCCGTCCGAGATTACAAGGTATACGTGTTGTGTCACCGTACATATTTTACTGTTGACTATAATGATGTGTGACGATGGGACAGATACCAGGAACTAACGTCACGATCGAGAAGGGAACTCCGATTTACATATCGATAAACGGGACGAACCGCGACCCCAAGCACTACGAGAACCCAAACGAGTTTATTCCCACGCGGCCTCGCATCGAGTCGGACGACCTGCCGAGCTCGTCCTTGTCCTTCGGCATGGGGCCGCGGTCTTGCATCGGTGAGTCTAAGAGAGCGCAAACACACATGCAGCTCTTGAAATGGTTTTTTTTTTTCTTCTAAATCTTACAGGTCAAAGGCTGGGTTTGCTCATGACAAAAATCGCCATTGTCACCATACTGAAGGAGTACGAGCTGAGCAACGAGACCAAGGGGGAAACTACGCTTAGACCCGTCACTGTGTTCACTGCAGCCGCGGACGGTGTGCACATCAAGCTGAGAAAGAGGAAGGTGTGACAATAATCACGCTGATGACGATCCCACCTATGCGTATACAATCGTATAGCTTATTCTTTTATTATTAAAATATCACACGTGTATTTTGATGGTAATAAAACCTTTGATTTTTGTTCATACTTACAATGTACCTGATTTGTGAAATCACCAAATATATTATTATCGGTTTTCGTACGCATGAAAAAGCATCACGGTATACTTTTTTTTTTTTTTTTTTTTTTTTTTTTTTTTCTATAAACGTCATATTGCAATTACATTCAAACCAAATTTTTGCGCTGAATCGATGCGTGTGCCCCGATCGTTCGATCGATGCACACAATTTCATTGTTTATAATGGTAATGTTAACAATTGTCATCCTCACCTGATAAAAAAATTAATAATTTTTGTAATTGCATAAGTACACTCTGCATTAAAAGATAAGCAACAAAGCGTAAAAAAAAACAACTTTTTTTCTATTTATCTTACGAAGCCATTGCAGACAGTGTGAAATTGTTAGAGCCATGATTTGAAAATAAATTACCCAATGAGCAGTGCGAAAATATGGCAACTCGCGAAATATATACGTGTAATACTCATACCCCGTATTACATAAAAATTATCCAGCAAAATGTTTTGTATTTTTATAAATGCTCGCAAAACGGATATATACACAGGGATATCTAAGTAGCCTTATCTCATCGAACGCATCATCAACGGGATATTAATTTAATTTCCTTAAACAATTTGTTAGCGACCATGCTCTATTTGAAACCGATAAAAATCAAGACTCAATTTTAAAACAGAACATATTTATTTACCCAATAAATTTTTTACACCAATCAAAACATTGATTGAATATGAATTATTTTAATTTTCAGTGATGTTATTAGTGTAATAAAAAAAAGTTAAAAAAAATTCACTTAAGCTGTACAAGAACTAAAGCTATAGAACATAAAAAACATTACATTTAATTGAATATCAGGACGTTGTATAAATCACAGAATTTAATAATTGCGAGCTGCTGATGAAACCATGAAAGCTGAATATCCAGTTGTCACTCAAACCAGCGTGATTCATTTACACATTTATAGTATTATTACTATCGATTCTAGCTTAGCTTTTTTTCTATTATTTTATTTCCTCATTCCGCTTATTAAACGACGTATATAATATTTTAATAGATATAACATAATTTTACAAAAATAACAAGCGCCAGTCAGAGACAGTCAATATATAGATCTCAGGTGTGATTGTGTTATCGTAAACGGATTAATATATTTGTATAAAATCTCTAAAAGTGATATTGTAAAGACGAGATAAAAATTTGTCTCTTACGTTTTAAAAAATTGCGTCCAAATTCACGCATTTTTTTCATCAATATAGCAATAACAAAGAAGCTTAAAAATTCGTACTCGCGATTACATTAAAATCTTAAAAAATCCTCTGGTGTATATTTTCAAAAATTCGTTTTGTACACATGAATCGCGATGCGTCTTTTATTAAAAACAAAAACACATCTCACAACTGGAAATACTTAAGAAAAAAAAAAAAAAAAAAAAAAAAAAAAAAAAAAAAAAAAAAAATTGTAACGTGATTTAACAATACTCATTCGTGTAAGACTATTTATCAACAATAAAGTGCTACGTGTATCTCGTCGTCGTTTATCTTCATTCTCTTTAACGCGATTAATGGGGAAATTGGCTAAAATGTTTAATACGCTTGTAGAATACTTTAGTTTCCTCCCAATGTTCCTCGCCTTTAGCGGGTGGGGCGTCTTCCTTATTTTCTATTTTATTGACTTTCTAGTTGTGCGTCTTTGACATCGTGATCAGTGGGCTGAGGCAGTTCCGCCTTGGTTGCTAATTGCAATGCGTTGAGCCACCTGAAACAAAGAGCACAAAACAGGACCGTTAATGCGTCACGTCTGTGCGTTCTACATTTGATTGAGCGATCGTGGCTCACCTGTCCTTCTCCGACTGCGAAGCTGTCTGCAGGTAATAACACTTGCGCGTATGATGAATTTTGAACGCCCGGACACGGTCCTTGGAATTCAACGGATCCTCATCGGGTAGCTCAGTGGCGTCCGTTACTGCAAAACCGGGCATCGGCGTCGCGGTCATAGCCGTGCTTTCACTGTCTGATTTAAAGCTGTAGAGGACAAAGTCCACGTGGAGAGCAAAGTAGCGTGGCGTCCACGGCTTACTGGCCTGGGTCTTGAGGTGCAGGTAGCCCGAAAGGACAGAGGACGCGGCCGCCGAGACTTGAAGGAGCGACGACACCGGGCCGTTCGGGGAAGATGGCGAGGTTTTGCTCAGCGGTTGTGTCAGTGCGGCGTGGCATAGCCGGCACACCCGCATGTTCTTATTATCCTCGAACAGAAGCTTTTGGTTCGAGCATTTGCTGCAAACGATCTGAAACATACATCATTAAGTATTAAACGAGTCTAATCATCGCTCGATAGCTGAATGCCCATGCGTTTAGACGCACGAATACAAAAGGCCGACTCATGTATGTATACTTCCTCAATAAATCAAAGGTTCGACAAAGACGGCACGCATCGCCAACAATGCCTCCAATGAATGGCGGGCATTATTGAATCCCCCACATTTAACTACGTCAAATAGCGAATAATCAACGATCAATATAAACCAATCAAACGTACGATTCCACAAGCGCGACAATTGTGCTTGCGCTTCATAACGGAGAAGATAGCCTCGCACACCATGCAGCGCGTGACATCGTCGGCCTTGACCAAACCGGCCGTCTTTGGATTGTCTCCGGTCTTCAAGCTCGCCTTGCGCCGCATGATCTCTTGCATGGTCTCGAACAGCGCGTCCAGCCATGCAGCCTTGTCCGTCGCCGAGTGGGTGTACAGCTCGACGCTCTTATTCTCGTCACGAAGGTAAAACGTGTTGGCGGTCTCGAGATTGTCGCCTTCGATCACCTGGAGGTTTTCGATCATGAATTTGGCGCGCAGTCGATACATTGGGCCTGGTATCAGTCGTAGCGAGCACAGCAGTAGGATATCGCTGAACTACGAAAGAAGAAAAAATTTTTTCATGAAAAATTGTTGTTCATTTACAAACGAGATTTCGGAATGCTTACTAGGAACATGTATCTTTCTTGGTGATCACCACTTCTTGCTGAAATTTTGACGATTCTTCCTTCTTTGACGAGCTCGCGCGTCGCACTGACTAGGTCGGTTGAATCGTAAATACTTTCTTGGATCTCCAGGAGTTTCTTGAACTTGTCGATCTTCTTCATGGCTTCGTTGGTGTGGTTTGCCGCTGTTGACACTAACTCTAGTGCTTCTGCAAAACATAACAAGTTTCATTTATTAACACTGCCACATTGTTTCTTTAAAGAAAAAAAGTACCTGAACAAAAATACTTACTTTTGGTATCTTCGTAGTCAGGATTATCTTTAACAAGATTTCTCAAATAATCTTTCAATAATAACTCGTATCTCGGCAATCTCTGAATGGGGCTGAGCATGTGGTGCTGTAGGGACAATTTTGCGCACTCTTCCGTTTTCTGAATTTCATTTATAATTGCGGCGAACCTTAAAACTTTTTGCTGCAGTGTGCTTATTAAATTTATGGCATAGTCAAAATTCTTCACGTATTCGGTGTACATTTTCAAAAACGGAGCGAAATTCTTCATGATATCGCCGATTCGGGGATCTGCGTCCCACGCATCTATCCTTACCTCTAGCTGAGGTAACAAGAAGTCGTTGTGAAATATGTAAATCGATTTAATATTGGAAAACATGTGCTGAACAGTCTCTGGTGGGAACATCGTATGTGCTCGATTTTCTTGGTCAACTCGGAATTGAAATATTTGATCTATGAGGTACAAGGTGCTAACATACTTTTTTTCTGTGGATAACAATTCATAGGCAATCAGTCTTGCTTTTTTTCTCTTTTCTTCAATTAAATTCCTCTTAGCATTTAGTTTTTTTTCCACTAGAATATCATCTGCATGGTCCGCAACAATAGCCGAGTCTGTTTCAGAAGATCTGGTCTCTTCAGACTCCTCATCACTATCTGATTCACTAACTGCATAATCATTTTGATAAGAACTTTCTGTAACTACGTAGCTGGAATTTCAAGAAAACAATAGATTCAGTATGATAAAAAAAAAAATGTTCACCCAAACATAATTGTAATAATAATTTTACCTGCTACTTCTGTACTCCAAAACACTGTGGGACATTTTTGAAAAAGAAGATTCAGTGACAGCCTCTTCAGTTGTGCTAACTTCTGTAGCAGAAGCTGACATAATAAAAGGTCTGAATCTAGAAAAGCCTCCAAAGCTTGCAATCCTGTGGAAGGAATGTCTGGGGTACTGGCTCTGTTCATCCTGCCCACCAACAGAATCTGAGTCCTGAGAGTTCCCATCTTCGCTGGTTGTGCTCTGTTGCTCCAGTATTCTGGAATTCCTGTTACTACCTTTGTCTGAATCAACAGACGTGGTGGATGAAGCTTTTTCATCCGTGATATGTAAGTCTGTGTAAAAGGTACTGTGGCCACTCGTTTTGGAGCCAAACATTTTGGGCTTGAATGGCTCTGGATGAAAACAAACCATCCAGGATGAAAATTCTTTCAACTGACCTCGCAGCATTCTGTTGTAATCAAAGAGATTTTACTAATTTTAATTAACAATTACAAGTGCAAAAGGTATTTACTTTGAAATGGAAAAAAAAGCTACAAAGTTAATTTTATCAATAGACAAAGAAACTGTTAAGAAATAGATAAGATTAAACCAATACACTGAAATATAAGATACATTTTAATCTTTGATAATTAAATTCAGATTTTTTGTAACAATAGATTACTTGCATTGGTGGGCCATCGCGTTTAAATTAATGTAATTAAATAAAATTGCTCCAAATACACCGAAACATTATTATTCTACATTTATTTATGTTTCAGCAAGATTGTGAATAACAACTCAAGACAATGCTAACGGTTGGGTGAATGTGATGATTCACATTGACATCTGACAAGAAATTCATTCAGTTATTATTAGATATTAAGATTGCATGTCAAGTGTAAATGGTTCATTAAATCCATGCAAGACTTATTGAATCACGACATATAGACACACACAAAAATGCAAGTGGTACACAAGCACTTTTGGATAAAAATTATATTTATTACCAACACATAAAAAGTGTGTTGTCTGATGTACAGTGGAGTACGGAAAAAAAATAATCAGTCACCTTTAGCCCAGCTTTTTTGGGCCAGGTATCCAAAGCCCAATCTGCAAGCCCCTGTGGTAACTAAACTTGCAGATCATCCTTTCCGTTGTATATAAAACCAGTAGATTGTTAAATGTGCTCTCCTTTTCAGTTCTGATATTCGTATATCAATAATCTGCTTCTTTGCTTTGCTTCGGCACAAAAAAACAAGCACAGCCGTAGTCCCGACCCGACCAGGTAATTTCGTCAATAGTTAATCGCATAACTTGCTACAGTCTTCTCTGACGAATTCATTGTCACTAAAGTATATAACACGAAGCTCATGTCAACATGTATTTTTCACCACCAAGATTAACAAGTATAAGTGATTTGCGCTTCCGTTAACAAAAAAAAAAAAAAAAAAAAAAAAAAAGAGAAATAGGTACCCATGCAGAGAAACAAGGAGAGAAAAGAAAAGAGGACAGGAAGGGTAAGAGGAAAAAACACACGTATTGTAGGTAGTCGAATTACTTAGTACCTGCTACCTGCACCCCGGCGCAAGTTGAACTGGAGGCACTGGAGCTGGAGCAACTGAGCAAGCTAGCTCTGCATGGGAATGGGAAAAGGTGAAGAGCGGAGGGAGAGAGAGGAGTAGCCAAAGAGGCTGTTCCTTAATTGTTCCAGGTTCCACGACCCTGTCTCACTGGACCATTGCCTCCTATTGGTACCTATTGTGGGTGTATTAAGTATACTTATTTGGTGTTTGGTGTATATATTATATTACAGTCATAAGAGCTTGCTTCTTAAGTATACCAATGCCAAGCAACGGGCCATAAGCTTCGTAAAAAAACTGAAAATTGGTTTTGTTTCACCGTACACAATAAGTACGAGATTTTTGTTCGCTAAAAGGGATCACTCGGGCGACTAAATGGTATACATATACATATACATATATACAATTGTGAGTAGCAGCAATCTGGAGCTGATCAAATAATACACAAAGTCGTTCCGTGCTAAACAACGAACAAGTCTTATATGTTTTCGCCAAGTATCATGTTCATCATGTATTATCTATCTGCAGAATGTAATGTCAGTCAAAGTGTCAATCGTCAGAGAAGTTTTTCAAATATCATAAACAATTTGTAACAACTACAATACGTTGGCGAGCTCGAGCAATAAAATAGTACAGAAACTAAACTGCTGTGAAATTGCCTCAGTTCGAGTTATCAAAGAATGACTGGAAAAAAATAGTTTATACTCGATAAAAATGATATCAGATGACACGAACAACATGCCGTCATCGCCAATTTTGGATTTACGCGTTGATTCTCAAAAACAACGATATCCCTTTTGCATAGTATGGACACCAATTCCAGTAATAACGTAAGGGCTTAACCTGTTTCTATTTTTAAACATATTATCGATGTCCTACAATGGACTACAAGATTTTTCATTACAGATATCTTTTCCCTTTCATTGGACACATGGGAATTGCAACTTCAACTGGGATAATACGTGACTTTGCAGGACCATACGTTGTTTCTGAGGACCGAATGGCATTTGGATGGCCCACAAAATACTGGCAGTTGAATTATACAAAAGCAAAAGGAAAGGCTCAGGGATGGGATTCCGCTGTGCATGAAGCAAGTGAAATCTACAAAGAAAGAATGGTACTGATATTTTGAAACAGACTCATGTGTAGTAAAGTTTATTTACACATGAAAATATTGAGTTACATCTTATTTACACGTTTTTAGCACAATCTGTTCTGTGATAACTGTCATTCCCATGTAGCAAGAGCATTAAATATCATGTCCTATGACAACTCAAATAGTTGGAATATGGTAAAACTAGCACTTTACATGTTTATATATGGAAAATATGTGAGGTAAGTATTATAATGTAAAAATATTACATTGAGGTGATGAAAACTGAAATATATTTTTGGTTTCAGTGTTGCAGGATTTTTCAAGACCTGGATTCCATTTTCAATAGTCATTACCATTGCGTTTCTTATTTACTCATTTTCAAGTTGAATCATAAAAAAAATCAACTTTGCAATATTTTTATTGAAAAACTTTTGATGTACATAACATACACTTATGTAAATATAAATAATTACTTTATATCTCTTACAATATGGCAACAATATAGATATTTATATAAAAGAAGATGTACTCTTTACAAAGATAAACGTTCTTTTTGCAAAATATAAGCTTACACTCTACATGCTTGATCCTTACAAAAATAAAATCTTAAGTGCTGTAACTTAAAAATTAATCCTCAATGGTACATGTAATACAAACATGTGCATATTCTTAATCTCATATTGTCATGACAAAATTACTCGTCATTTTGACTGTTTATCTCATTAATAACACTCCGTTCCACTTGAAATTCGTAGTCGTAATTTTCTGCGCCAACCTTATTGATAAAAGAAAGTATTTCCTCCAGTCTCAGTTTATCAATGACCAAATCCTGATTCAATGTGTTTTCCAAATCTTTACTGAATTTAAAGGGAATACTTGTCAAGTCGTTATTTTGGCCATCTTGTGAGTTTTGTTTGACAACTGGACCAGACATTGGTTGATAAGATAATGGATCGTTGAGATTAGGATACAAGCTTGGTGTGTTATTATCTGTATTGGGTTGATTTCGCTTTTCAACAAAAATAAATCCATCATGTGGTGCAGGTTCTTCTGGCGAGCTGGGTGGGGACTCTTTATTTTTCTTTTTGCCAAAAAACCAAGACATTTTCTACAAGAACATAAACATGCACATGGCTCAAATAATATATTTGGATGGTTGAAATATCTTTGTCAGCACTCACACATTGAGGTTAAAATGTTAAAATCGTTACACTTGATTCAGACAACTGTCACTTATAAACATACAAGATCTGACTATGCCATCAAGATAATCCAAAACCAACAATATGTATATCTCTATAGTTATATAGGGCAAAATCTACTGACACTTGTCTAAAACAATAACACTGCAGTGCATACAGCACAAAGCGAGCACAAAGCACTCAGCACAGCTTAAGTATTATATATTTATACTTACAATACATATATTGCGACGAATGTATAATTACAGGAAAATACATATGAGTAGTTTTTGTTGCACACTATTCTGTTGGATACCTTTGATAAAATCTGAGATTTCTGATTTTAAAAAAACTTGTCTCATGCATAAAAGTTCCCACGTAAGAGGCAAGAGATAGTGTAAGTGAACAGATATTTTATTTATATCACTTTGAAATATAAAAATACATTGCTCTGGCGCTGCATAATTGGCTGACGTATAGTTGTACCTATGAACTTTAATGTCAATTCAATATCGCGAATAAAGTTAGAAACTTATCTTTGTTAATTGATTTCGTACGTGAATTAATGAATAGATAGTTTGAGACAGAGTCGTGTGGCGCTTGTAGTGTGGCTGAAATGTCTGCATAAAATCATTGAATCATCTTATACCTCTATGGCATAAAAGTCACTGATTTGCTCCGCCATTTTCGGGACTACCTGGGACTAGCTGAAAATAACAAGCCATAAGTATATGTATGTATGCGTAGAATGTGTTTCCCTCTCCACTCTTATCGATGCGGTCGCAATCCCTAAAATGTCGTAGCACCCATAGGCATATAAGAAAAATAGACTGCTCTATGCTCTTTCTTATGTACGGCGCTGAAGCACAAGTAGAAGGAGACACACCATTGAACGTGGGTTCCCACAATGGGAATCCCACTTTTGGCAATGTGCAAGAGAGATAGATACCCACGTTCGATGTTGCGTCTTCTTCTACTTGTGTTTCAGCGCCGTACATAAGAAAGAGCAGTCTATTTTTCTTATGTTTATGTTTGCTTTTAACTGCAGTTAACACACACAATCTTATATACAAACACACCAAAGCTACACCGCCATCTAGCGTTGATATTTTCACAGCCCAGACCAAGCTAAAATCTAGTCATTCGCTCACGGAAAAACACTAGAAAAAAGTCACTAGATTATAACTAAACTAAACTTCTATATGCCCGCTCCACAGCGCCATCTAGCGTTCATATGTTCACAGTCCATTCCAAGCTGAAACCTATAGTGACTTTTCTAGTGACTTTTTTCTAGTGTTTTTTCATGAGCGAGTCCCTAGATTTTAACTCGGCCTCGGCTGCGAAAATATCAACGCTAGATGGCGCTGATGCGTTGGTTAGGTGTGTTATTGTTAATAAGTGTTGAGTGTTATAGTGTCCGGATCTCAATCATATAGCTGTAAGTATATAGGTATTAATCTTTAGGACAATAAAAATACACTAATCCATAAATCAATTAATCAATTCGCAGAATCTACGACTTTGCAAACACTGTTATCAGTAAGCCAGTAAATATTGGTACTTATGTTTAAAAATATTCGTATGTTGCAGAACGGAGCTTTATTTGAGCTAAGCATGAAATTTTGAGGTGATAAATTTATCATAGAAATTAAGAACAAATTGATTAGCGGAGCTCGTGTGATCTCCAAGCTGTAGAAAATATTATAAATGATTAGATAATTGATTAGAAACGAATGTCACGCATGCGCTTTTTCATTATTATTGTTTTTCTCCATAAGGGGCACATGCACATGTCACTGTAGTCTTCGCTCTCCGCGTCTCTGTTGACAGTGTTTACTTATTTACTTATGTTGACTCCGAAAAATACTCCGAATTACTCCGATCATACCTGATTCGTGTGCGCAGAATAGTAGTAATATGGTAGTAAAAATATTAAATGAAATATAGTTTATTAGGAAAAAGACAAAGAGTGTCATAGCTATGAGCTGTACGAGAGTATAAACTCGGAGTGTTCCGAAATGCGAGCCGCGACTGCGACTGCCGCGATTTTTTGTACATATAGGTAAACATCAGCTATTGCACTTGTACTCGAGGCCGTTTGTGATAGTAATATGAAAATGTGTGAAAATGTTCCGCGTTCCGCGCGCGAGAGCATTAGCATAACCTCAAATAACAACAGTGAGCGTAAGTTTTTGGTAGGCTTGACGTGATTACCTACTTTTTACTCTGGTGTGTATGGACCTGTCGAAAATAAAATTTTTCAATTTACAAGTAATTGGTGTTTATTTCTACCTGTGTATTATTGTCTTTTAAAACGTGTGAAGTGTACAATAATTGTTGAAGAACAAAACACTTAGATCATGGGATCATTGGTTGAGCTTTCGCTTTCGTCTGCTCCCACTATTGAACACTTGAACAATTATCAATATTGTTTTGACTGATTTCTTCAAAATAGAGGGATATCGTTTGCATTACTACAACGTTTAAGTACCATCATGATTCCTTATGCAGTGCTCAAGTATAGTAGTGTTAATATCAAGGACGAAATGGATAGAAAAAGAGCTTGACAGGTGACTGGACGATTGTTACAAAGAAAGGTAAGTATCGGAGTACTCGATCACCTCGTTAAATTATCCATGACGCATGTATACGGTCTAACAAAACCATAACACACATTGAAATGAATTTTTTTTTTTTATCACAGCAGGTACTATTTACTTACAAATGTAACCAAAAGCTCATGTTATTACTTGTATGTTGTCTTGCGGATTTTCATAAATATTCAACACCTGTTGTGCCAACATACAATAACAATGGATCGCTGCCACTTGTATATTTGTATATATACACACTTCTTATACGTTGTTTTCTCCTTGTCTCTCTCCCTCCGCATTGTTCTATTATTATCCACTGGCTTTGTATATATATGTGTAAATGCGCGCGGCTGTGTGTTAAGGCAGTGACTCCACTACAGGTATATCTGACGTCAACAGCTCTTGCTCGGAATATATATGTATATATGTTTTTATCTACTTATATAGCCCTGCATAAATTACCACAATTATCCATAAATTTTGCTTGAAAATATGGTCCCTGAAAGGTATTGAATTTTTTCGAAACCATCAATTGATCATCGTTTGTAATCCATCACACACTTTCACACAGGGACATGTAGGTGTACAAAAAAAATGTTTCGGATGCCAGCGCATCCCCCTTTCATTCTTGATGCTCGACCTGGGCTGGGAGATTTTTCGGCAGTGGTGCCCAGCACGCAAGTTAAAGTGTCTGCGAACGACGAGACACAGGAGTGAAAGTAAAGAACGCGAACGAAGGTGTAGGTGTGCTTGGATACTGTACTGCTGCACGGCAGAACAAATAGATGATAAAAAAGTAAGAGTCGCGATGTACCTGTACACGTGACGCCCAGGGAGGGAGAAAAATTCTGAGAATCAACAGACTTATACTCCTTGGCTAAGTGGCCGCGGTGGAGGAGCTTTTTTGTGCAGTGCATCCTTTTTTTTTTTTTTTTTTAATCCTCTTTCCTCTTCTACACTGCATAATATAACGTACACTCACGTTTGCGTCCTTCCCGTTTTTTCCTTTCTCTCTGTTCATACGTCTCGCCAATCGGACTCTTTTTTGCGCCACGAACCGATTTCGTACATTTACTCACAATTTTCCATTCGTTGTTTCGAGCTCTGAATTGCTTTATCGCTCGATTGACCCGCATATTATATTACCATTGCGTGTATTTTTCGCGAATTTAAACTTTTACTTACTCGTTTCGAGAATTTCCCACACCTTTCTCGCTGCCGGCTCGCTCAGGTTCATTGGACCATTATTCTTTTATTCTTCCGACTTTACTCGGACACGCTCTTTCTCTCGAACGTGCGCATTTCCAGCTAAACGAAGTTAAAATTTTACAGCAGTCATATCGACGCTTCACACAGATATTGTGTTTGTACACCAACCGATCGTACATAATGTATGGACTGCAGCAACGCGACGAAAGTTGGATTTGTAATGGCACCCCTGGATGATCGGCGACTTGAAATTCTGGCGAAAGAGTTTGCCTCTTAAAAATGCAAAAAGTACGCTTATGCACGAAAAAGGGGGACGTGTTCTTGAAATCACTTCGTGAATAATAGGCAGAGCTGCTCGACGCGCGTGATCATCGATCCGCGTGGAAAACCTGTCGGGCAATTAGATAAATTAGAAAAATGTCGCGACAGGGGTCGACGAGGAGCGGATGAAAATATACATAGCGCGAAACGATATAGGCGCATCAGACGGAGGAGGGGATTAAATAATTGATCGGATGGTGTATACCGAATTCGCTCTATTAATAGCCGCCCGCGCCGTCCCTGGATAATTAATTTAGCTCCATTGGATTTGTGTCCGAAATTAGAAATGACTTTCGTCCCCACCTCCCTCCGTTGGTGGTTCTATTTTCGCGCGAATCATCGTCCATCGATCGATGTATTTTTCAATAAACATTGAAACTTACGTAACCGCGTGGAGACAATAACCTGTCGATCCTTATTTTCAAGATTACAACACGTGCACCGGGGAAAATTTCTGATATCTTTTCTCGATCGTTTTTTTTTTGCTCACTAAATGACTGTGAGAAAACAAATTTTTTTTTTTCAGACGTTGATAAACGCTATTGCCAAAACAATTTCCTTCGTCCTGGATTATTCATCGACTCTACATACTTTTTTTTTTTTTTTTTCTCAGCTCATTAATTTTCTCGTATATATATTATGATATAAAAAGCCTCGAAAGGCGGAAAGACGAGTCGATATCGGTATAACGACGCGTGAATAAATGACGAGCGCGCCTGTGCCACAAGTACATCTTACATTATAAAACAGCCGAAACCGAGGCCAATGACAGTATCCAGGAGCTTGACGAAAATATCGGATGAATATGTAATACGCGCGTGTATAAATATTTCAGGGCCCGTGCGAGAACAAATGTGACGACGAGGAGGTGCAAGCGCCTGCATCAGGCGAATGTGCAACGAGCTAGGATGTCCAACAGTCGTCATCGAGCCACGAGTCCTGAAGGTGAAGCCAACGCCGAAGGTGAGACAATTGTGTTAAAATTTACAACAATGACGTACCCCAACCTTTTTCTTACGAGTCGCTGCTGATGGTTTACGTGTACATAATTTTGCACTCGCGTGAGTGGATTTTTTTTGGTGATGAAATCTTAAAATACCAATGATCTACGGGTTATTGGGCAAAAATAAGAAAAATCAAGGAAACTCGGTAGAGCAAACGAGACAAACAATCGCTGTCATCTAACGGTAAAACATCTCGGAGCTGATCAAGGATTTGCTCGGGTTTGTGTCGAACGTCGCCCACCGACCCCGGCAAGCATGAAGTCGAGCAAACTCTCATTCATTTTAGAGCGCTTGTCTCATATGCGCTCGATAAAAATGCATGTTTTTCAATCTCGACGACTCCCCCCGTCACGTTTATGTATATTATGTACGCAGGAGCGATTTTGTTGTCAGTTTTTTCCCCTTTTTGGTGTTACGTCGAGACTGAGGTGTCTGCAGGTAACAATGGGTTTGTTAGGTAATTTAAAAAATACATCCGACATAAATATATACATAACAAACAGCTCGTATACATTTTTGTAACGCTCCCGTACAAACTACCCCCTTTGTGACTGAGTTTCAACGCCCGTGACGTGAAAAGCTTTCGTAATGAAATAACGAGCACCAACAACAACAGCGTCATCCCAGGCGTGCGCGCGAGCTGTCGGGCAGCTTAACGTCTTTAAAAATAGCCGCGCCAAAGCCACGACGCACGTGAGCACGTGAATCATATAATATCGGCATTACATCGCCAATTACCCTTACCTTTGCCCATCTCCTCCTCTCGGCGCTTACACTTACGCGAGTCTTCTATTATTATCCGTCAATCCATACCTGCTCGCGTTGCTAGACTGACAGCATCGATGCTATCCTCATGTAAAGAAAATACGCTCGAGTGTATCCTTTGCTCGGTGGTACGCGTTTTTTTTTTTTTTTTTTTTTTTTTCAGAACATTCACATGTTCCGAGAGATGAAGGGGAATGGGAATTTTGTGGTACACATGGTTGGTGCATTGGATTTCTTACTTTCTTTGTCTTCGACTTTCGTTGCTGTTGGAAATGACCGCGCAATAATACCATCGGATACACAGTTACACGTTGGGCTTTCGAGTGTTTTGTACGCTGTACAACAGCACAAGCATGTTATGCGAGTAATCGTTTTTCTCGTTGACTCACACGATATACCTATATATAATATGTACTCGTCGAATGAGAAAAAAAAACCCCCGACAGGAAATAGGTAACTTTTACAAGATAATGGGCGTTTTGTTGTTTCGCGTTTGAAAGCAAAGGAGTAAACAATTTGTAAATGAAAAAAAAAATCACTCGACTCCCTCGCTGGTACGCTTGAAAATACATTCTCGTTCAATAAGCCGAACCACTGCGATGGGTGGCCTATTTTGATCGTAAAAAGAAAAAAGGCGATGCAAAACAATTTCACACCCCGTCCCTGTTCTCAGCGGCACCCAAGCGTTGCACCCTCCCGCCTTTCCGGAACGTATACTATTTACCCGACAGGAGAAACAAACAACCGAGCGCAAGCGCGACCCGAACGTGAGACTCAAAAATACACGACTCCCCTCGCTCGATGTACGAAAAGAAAAAAAAAAAAAAAAATAATAACAAACCGAGTCATCAAACTGCGTGCGAAGGTTGGCTTAATTTTAGTGAACTATTTATGCTCTTCTTTATGTATATACACCCTAGGTCGATCGAGCCGTAGGAACTTTGACGCTTGTAACGATCACCCTCCGCGTGTAAGTGCAGGTATAAACTCCTTTGCCGAACAATAAAACACATTGACACACATTATTCGCGCATCAGGGACGCACGAAGAATCCAGGGTGGGACGCGCACCTCCGATACACAGCATACAGTTGGGCTTCCGGTATAGGCTTTATTTCAATCCAAAGGATGCTCGTTATTTATGAGAGCCCGGCTAATTTTATCCGTCCAGCATTCGTCTTTTTTCTCTCCTTGCGGTTTATTGATGGTCGATCCATTGACGTGATAGGAAGAATGACTCTGAAAAACAAAAATGAATATTAGAAACAAAAATTTTTTACCAGCACATCGTTCATTCTATACCCTACTTGTGTGGGTGTGTTTTTTTGCGCATATTTTTTCAGAATAATACTTAATAACCATATGATATGTCGCAGGGCAAAAAAAACAAGCCGTTTGCAACAAACTAAAGTCCCCCACCTGTAATTTTTACAAGATTTTTGCTCTTTCTCTCGTAGTTTGCGTTAAATAAGCAAGTAATATCTAAAGTATGTGAAAATAAAAAGCGCACTGCGACTCAACGAGCGGCACGCGATGGACTTTGCTTTAGATAACGAGCAAAAAAAATACGTGTATGTGTGTGCATCTGCATTGTTTATTTTTAGAACCCATTATCGGCTGGCTTTGTTACGGATCGATGATAGGATTGATTTATTACATGGTTTTAAAAATAAGTGCCATTTTATTGAAAAATCCCGAGATTGTGTTCCCGGCTTCGTGTTTATTTCAACAAGTTTATTATTTTCCATCGATGAGTTTTGTTTTTTGCCGATCAACGAGGATACGATATATACGTATGCATTAGCTGCCTCTTCGCGTAAAAATAGTAAACCCGTTATCGATTTTTCATCATATTTTTGTTTCATCGGTATACATACACATCTACATACATGTGCCACAACTTATTTAAAAACGAGCGCTCGTTGAGTATACGCGTTGGAAAAATGTTTTTCGGATAAACAAAACTAAATTTACATGCTTTATTTTTAACCACCTTTATGTATACGCATAAATACCCCAGCAGCAGAGGTTTATTGACGCACTTGGATAAATACGTACATCTGAATGAGTATCACTTGTCTCTGAATGAAGCGATGAACTTGGCAAAAAACAAGAATCTCCGCGTCATCGGTACGGAGGAAAGTCAAAGTTATATTTTTACATTATCATTAGAGAGAGAGAGAGAGAGAGAGAGAGAGAGAAAAGAAATTACGAGCCATCGTATGTGAATACTTAAATTGCACGCGCAAATTAAAATGGAAAAGCCATCAATGTTTCATGAAGTATAGAAATGTAAAAATAGTATGTCGTGGTCTCAAGGAAAAATACGATCGATTTTCTCACGGACGCGTTCGAGTGTGCGTACAAATACCTAATGCACACGGGCTGGTATATATGATCCAACGTAGACGCGTGCACGCCACGTGTTACACATCACACTGCACTCGAGCAAAGTTGGGAAAAAGAAACTCGTTTGTCGGACTTTTTTTTTTTTTTTTTTTTTTTTTCAAACCAGTGATTAAGTGTTTTTTATTTTCATCCCAAATGAGTATACTTTTGTTTACGCGTACAAGCATCGTTTTTTCGTGCCAGTTTACGCCAAGCAAATCAATTTACAATTACAAAAAATATTTTGATTCCTCCTAAATGTTACGACGTACGTATTTTTTATGGAGTTGAAAAATAATTACATCGTGGCCGGTATAATTATCATGATCGCTCGCATAGGAGTTATTTTAGCGACCGGAAGTCTAAAGGAAACGTCATCGACTTTTATTTATTCTACATGTGCATATCGTATTGTATATAAGACACACACACACAGCCAAACCTGCATATACACAAAAATCGCATCAGGCGCATAAACTTGTACCTGCCGATTAAAGACCGGATGGACTAAAATTAAAGTCCGATTCTCCTATATGCGCTGCCAGAACTTAATAATACACGAATTAAATTACCTGAAGCAGTGTATAGCGACGTGTGTTATACGTGTATGGATACGATTTTTCATCGTCGTGTCGATTTTGTTAGCTCACGCGTGTGCGCATTTAAATATTGCACTTACGATAAATGAAGAAAAATTGCCTTTTCTCAATAAAATAACAAGAGTATCATCACAACGTTTCCTTATCGTTTTTAAGGCCAATTATCATACATATAAATTATACGCTCGATAAATCGGTCCATCGACACAACCCTGGGCCGCATGTGTAAGTATACGCGACTCGTTTGTTGTTCCCCCAACAAATTCGGAAACTCGCTCTGGCAGCTCTCCCATCGCGCAATGAATGAAAAGGAGGCACCGTTTGCTGGCTCACATTAACATATTGGTACATTATGTACTCACGGCTCACGATGGACAGCTAAGGAAGTCTTGTATACAACTTTGGCAGACATATTGCAGGATTTCCCTTAAAAATTGATTTGAAAGCACGCAGTTTTTGTCCTCGTCATTTTTTTTTCTCGAAGCATTTAACAATTAACTGGCATACCTACAAGTGTAACACATACACAGGTGAGGTAAAAAGCGGGGACTTCTTTTTACGCATATATATATATGTATACACACCTAGTCGGCCTATGTTTAGCTTTACTTTGTGTCGCGTTGTATTTATACGAAGCCGGCTTTTATTTTTAGCCCCGAGCGCGCTGACACCCAAGAGCAAAACGCGGCTCTCGAGCGAGTTACCAAAGCGCGCTCTCGTCGGCTATAGCGCGCGTGTTGGCGCAGCGACGAGGATTTATTTTCTCTTGTTCGCTGCAGCTCGTCCTGGCGGCTTATTTATAGACGCGCCAACGCGTGCAGCGAGTCTCGATCCTTTCGGAAGATGATTTCTCGATTCGTCTCGAAATTTTTCGGACTCTGCACCGCGACCGCGAACATCCCCCTTTGTTATTTACATTTACGTGTACACCACCCGACGCCTCGAAGACTCATTTCGAGGGAGAGGATGCTGCGACGCGTGTAATACGATAATACTCGGAGGGGGGGGGGAAGCGCGTGGGTGCAGCTTTTTCAAGGTCTCCTGTTATACCCACACTCCCAGGGAAACGATGCGCGCGCGAGTCTACTTTTGTGAAGCTCGGCGTGCCAAGGCCCCGTCAGCCGTATACTTACGGCTTGTTGTTGAACTTTCGCGGAAACGAAAGGCGGACGCTCTTTTCTTCTTCTCCTTCTTCTTCGTCGATGACAATACAGATTGCGGAGGAAGACACCTGCGACTACGACTTTTAGGGGTTGATCCTACCTAACCCCCTCCTTTTTTTTTTTTTTTTTTTTTTTTACTTGGGTGATAAACACTCATCACCTGGTATGTGATTTCCTGTTTACGTATGCTATCGCTTTCTCTCTCCGTCCCGACCGAAATACGTTTTTCCACGCGATGGAACCGCAAATGGATTTTTTCCTCGCTGCTGCGCTCGCCAGTTAAATCGAGGAATCGAGTATTTCGCCGACAGGTACGGCTAATGGGTAAATTGATGGAATGGAATATCACGAGCCCTGAAAATAGCCTCGATGGTCTGCTGCACCGAGTGCTACAGCGTATAGATCCTTTTTAAAATAGAACAATCGATGGGTGCAGGTGGTACAACTGGGGGGAAGGAAAAAAAAAAAAAAAAAAATTCTGAGGCGCAAAAAAAGTACCTTGTATGCTTGTGCGACGATAGGAAGCGCGTTTTCGTCGACAGCAAACGTCACTTGGAATTTAATCAAACGAGTAAACTCTCCCACGAGGGAGGCTTTGGACGCTTGCCACAGAGTAAGTATGGCAAAATTTATCGACTACTTCATTTTTTTAAATAAATGGGAGTCAAGAGTTACAGTTCAAACATACAAAAGTGTACAAAGTATGAGCCAAACGGTTCGAAAGAAAGCTATGCGTCTCTTGTATTTTTCACCCGTGCATCCCCTATTCTCTCCCTGCACTGTAGCATAATAGCAACAACCGTTTGTCTCAGCGGAGGAGATTTTATTTTTTTTTCCTTTTGAAAGATTAAAACGAGTTCCCGGGACGTTTTCGCCAGGACACACGCGCGAGAGACAGAAGCGCGATCGATGGTCCGATCGGATCGGCAAGCACACGTCTTCGCGCGGCCGCGGTCTCCTCGACTTTTTCCATAGTTTATTTTTTGCCCCCCCCCCCCTTCGTTTTCCTCGCGCGGATTGCTCCGAGCGTTATTTTTAGAGCACGTCAAGAATAACGCCAAGGCCGCGCGGATTGCGAAACGTCAAGTGTGCGGCACTCATATACTGCACGAGTACAGTGCGCCGCAAATGAGCTAATGATTATTTTATCGACTGGCGTGATCATCGCCGTCATCGTCGTCGTTCCTGTGGCATCGCCACGTCGACGAGCTTTGTTTTTCTGCAAGTATATAGACAAGAGGATTGAGATGTTGGGGCTTTTTTTTTTTGAAACTTATTCAATCAAAGTTACAGGTCAACCGGTGTCTCGTTTTACGTCAGTCATCCGCCGAGTGTTGCTGCACGGTTCATACCGATGGCTCCTCTCTTGTGGCTTATGACGGCGCATGACCTTCGAAATAATCATAATTAATAAAAAAAAATAACAACTCGACGCTTTCGGGGTGACAAATTTTTTCTCAGCATAGGCACGAACAACATCCGTATGTATCCATTTCGCGGAGTGACTCTCTGTTTATCTCTTTCGGAGAACAAGAGTGTGCAACACTTACACGAGAGGCATGCAATTTCTGTGTCTTTCGTAATACCCATTTATAGCGCCACGACTACCTACCGCTTCTTTAATGCCTTCGCACCGCGGGAATGCAATTATATACATCGTAAGCATCCGACCAACCAGTGATCTCTCGCTCCTCACCCAAGCATGTGTCTTCCTCCGAAGAAACAAAATGCTCTCGAATAAGTGCCTGCGACGTGGGGCTCGTTGGTGCAGTTTTAGGCGTCGTCTCGAACAATTATTACTCTCTTCCGATATTCCGTGCGATAATTAAGAATGGCCCCGAGCGAGGTCACCACTTTGCACGGTATAGAAATAATTTCCACTTAGCTACGTGGATAAACAAAAGGATAATACATATTATACTCACGAGCATTAAAAACCGTGTCGATTTCGAAACAATTAGGGTCACGCTCAAAGCGACGAGTGTTATTTTTTTTTTTTTATTTTTTTTTTTAACATAATGACATTATTTACGTTTAAAGTAATCGAAAACAAAATACACACTCGTTACACAGTGTATATAAATATATTCTCGATGAAGATAATTTAAAATTGTTCCCTCAACCGCTTTGCTTGTGATAGAGCGCCGTCGTCATAAATGATACTTACTTTCGTTTTTTTTTTTTTTGCTCGCGCGTAAGTGTATTACTTAACCAGCACATATAAAAATGCGCTGCTCGTTACGTCACTTGTAGAAACGTCGGAAAAAAATGTTGATTTCCAGACCCATCAGCGCCTCGCTTTTCAAATTCGTTTAATTCCAGCAGACGCGCGCTGGACGCGTTGATTTGTAATGGTAAACATAGAGCGTTGAATATTTATCTGGTAATACACCTCTCGAGTGTACGAGCTCGCGGAAACGGATTATTCTTCTTTTCCAAACTCGTCCCGCGGCAAACGACGCTTGTATGATTCGTTGCCATTTCAGTGATCTGACACCGTCGTGTATTGGATTATCGATGATTGGTTGAGAAAAAAAAATAAATAAATAAATAAAAATTGAGATGAAAATCTTGGAGGAAAAACTGCCAATTGTCCATTTTTTAAAGAAAAACACTAGTATTTAGTATTCCTCTTTTTTTTTTGAGCGTAACACGAGCGTGTCTGAAACATTTGCGGACAAAATAATTATTCATCAGCGCATTAATTTAATGAATTCAGTGGCTGGATCATTACGACCGAACAAACAGGAGCGGCTCTGACGTCTGTTTTGAAAAAGCCTTTTAACTCGTCGAAGAGCACTGCTGAATTATAATTACGAGAGGAAAAAAAAAAAGCATCAAGCCGCTTTGGTGATTCGTGTCTTCACGCCGAGCGAAGGCCAATGCCATGGCCAATGCCGATAAGAGCTCCGGTGGGTGGCTCCTTTTTTTTGTTCTTTTTATTCATCGAATGGATTGCGATTCTCAGCGCGAAAATAAAATCGGTGGAAGGAAAAATCACAAGCGTTTGTTTTCAAGAGCCAGCGCGGCCGTATAGTTTCATCTCGCGGGCAAAGTGCAAGGTCCCGATAGTTTCGTCGCTATAATTATCCCCGTCGTGGTCTATTCGCGGAAGGAAACTCCCCACCACCCGCGTATCGGGTGCATGTCGATCCCTCTTTCCGTTGCTGGCTTGGGGGTTGGTACGCGCGCGCGTAATTGCACGGAAAATGAGCGCGTAATCGAGTACAGAGAAAAAAAGCACGGGCTATTTCGAGCCTCTAATTTTTCACTCGAGCAACGACTCACGGTTACGTGTGTACTTCTCCTTCTGTGACACTATATGGGAAGATTTGATACACGTTTCGAGCGAATCGACGCGCAATTGACGATCTCTCGTAGAAACCGACATAGAAAAAGCTGAATTCTAAGGAGGTGCATCTGAAGATTTTTTTGCAAGTACCTACTTTGCTTCTGTAATATGCCTCACGATACCTACGATGTACTTTGTGTTGTTTATTACTCTGAAATAGTTTAAAAAAAAAAAAAATCATGATATCTCAAAACTTAAATAACTGTACGGTTTCGATGTTTTTTTTTTTCCTCCAAACGCGTCAGAAATCAGCTTGAACGACGTGTCGTAACTTTTAACGATATCCTCGAATCCGCGATCGGAAGCCAACGAGGTCTCCTTATCAGCCATTGCCAATGTTACGCGCAAATGTTTTTTTAATGCTTCGTATCGTGGGCTTTTTTTTAAATTATTTTTAAACACACATCACATCCAATCTATTTCGTCATCTGCTCCTATTATCTCAAAGCCACGTTTATCCACCGTTCGCGGCGTGCCTCCTCGAGTTACACTGTATATCCTCTTGCGCGTCACAAAGTAGCCAAGATCGCTTCCAACTAACGTCACACTGAATTTCCCCGAGGCGCACGTCCCGTGTATATTCTGTAACGAAAATCGCGGTGACTTGTCGAAAAAAAAAAAAAAAAAAAAAATGGGGCACCTGTTGGTCACGTGCATGTGCAGCCGGCCGGTCTGATGTTTTTCACGTATATTATGTGACGCGCTGGCGCTTGGCCAAATGCATGCCAATCCATGTGGATGTACACCCGAGCGCTCGAAAAAGCGGCCGATGATTTCAATTGACAATCATGCCTTTTGTTTTCGTCGTTGTGCCCAGTCGGATCGTCGAATGGGGCCCACTAGACTTTAAAAAAAGGTTACTTTGCATCTGGCTTTTAAAATTTTAATTTTGTCCGATTGGCCTTTGAAAAGTCGGGGCTAAAAATACATAGAAGGAAAAAAAATATGGAGGTTTTTGTCGTAAATCGATGACAAGCGACGCGTGACTGGCGGCCGGACTTTGCTCGTATACTTATATTAGGTACTTGTTTGCTTGGAGTCAATTGTCTCTTTTTGAATGATGTACATCGTCGCGCACTCGATCGTACACAGCGCTACCATTTACCTTGTGAATGAGTAATGCGACGACTACTCGCATTCACCAACTATATAATAGTATGGTTCTCTCAAGAAAAAAAAGGGAAATCGATTGTTTCACGGATTCAACCGCGTCTCTTGTATTATCAACAACATATACATCACCACATTCTCGTGCGGTACATTCAAGTTTTTTCCTCGAGCCCATCGGTCCCTTTTTACTTCAAAGTCTGCCCAAATTACGAGTAGAAAGCGACAAATAAGAAATACATACACACGTGATGAGAACGTTTCCATAGTCTCGAATTAACTCCAGGGAGAGGGGAAAATGATGAGCAAACGAGGAGAAAATTCAGTCGCTATCTGTATTATACAAAAAAAGACTAGGTTGGCTTTTAGATTGATGAATTCTCGGGACGGCCTTAATCGGCTATGATTACGAAGACGTCGGCCAGACTTGGTTTCAAACTCGGCGAGCCAATAAAATACGGTGATTGTAGATTTGTTTGGTGCCCGAAGAGCTCGTGGTGGACAATTAAATGATGACGACTCTGTCTTTGGCTTTCATATATTTTTCTTGGAAATACTTTTTGCCTATTATCAGAAATTTCATTTTGAATGACTCGGAAGAAAAAAAAAAAAAAATTCTATCGATTCATAAAAATTCAATATAAACAAATCCATGAGTCAAGTTAATCGTGCAAAAGTGACCCAACCACATAAACTGCCGAACGAAAAAGAGCTTCCCAACAAACCATCGTACAGATTTCCCGTTTATTTTCATATTTCTTTCGTATCAAGGATTTTTGCAATTCACATTATTTATCAGTCAAAAATATCCCTCGAAGCAAAACTCAAAGCGACTCTTTATCTTTTTGTTTTCACACAAGATGAGTGATAATCCCTCAAACTTGTTAGGGACTAAACAACTTTTGCTCGTGCTCCCGAAGGGTATTTGCACCCTCCTAAAATTTCATACAACACAAATAAAGCACGTGAATCCTGAAATTTTCCAATAGTGAAAACACACCCAACCATAACCGAAAATACCCGTAAAAAAAAAAAAACTCAAGCAGGTACACAGCACGCAGAGTTGAAAATAGCTCCGGCGCTCAACGATCCATCCCTTCGCTCCGGCATGAGATACGCGATACCTATACGATATATACACCACCCTCGAAACGCCCGGCGCCTCGTAAAACATGAACGAACGGACGCGGAGTAGGGATATATAGCCAAGGAATAATATTTATATGCATGAAACCCTAGAGTCTGCTATCGCCATTAGAGAAATAATTCGCAGCGTAACCACAATACCTACAGCTCTACTTATCAACAAAAAACAACAATCAAAAGAAGAAGAAGAGAAGCGAGGGAACGCGCGAACAGAGGGAGGGGGAGAGAAAAATGTAATTCAGCGAATAGCCGGCCCAACGTGCATGCATAATACGATCGACCCGACTGTTTATCGCGCGAAACACTCCGTAAGTACTATTGGATGAATAAATC
This sequence comes from Copidosoma floridanum, assembly GCF_036245765.1. Lineage (NCBI taxonomy): Eukaryota > Metazoa > Arthropoda > Insecta > Hymenoptera > Encyrtidae > Copidosoma > Copidosoma floridanum. Next base: position 5,985,843 of record NW_028321906.1, on the reverse strand, counting down.
ACTTTTCGTGGAACGAATGCATATACAGAGTGTAACTGTATACCGTATATCAGCAGCATCGTGTATATAGTATATGCTGCAGCGGTAAGAGCAAGAGAAGAAGGCGCCACGCCGGGGTTGGAGGGAGAGAGCCAGTCAGGGCCATGCGAGTGTGTGTGCGTGTTCCCATAGCAGCATTGACCGATTCTATTTATAGATCCCACCCCCACCCCCACCTTCTGCTTGCTTCTTCCTCCACGTGGAGCCTTCCCACCCCCTCTTTTGAACACATCCGCTCCACGGAACCAACCCCCTATAGTGTGTACGTTGTTATGTTCGCTCAGCCTTCGCTTCCTTCCCCCCCCCTTCCTCCCCCCGTGCACTTGTACACACGTATATTTGTGTCTTTTTTTCCATTTTCTCTCTTTAATTGGATCGAAGCGAAACACTTGTTACACCCTCCCTGGTGTATACTATGTAATTATACCCTCTGGAGTGAATATCGGGGTGATGTATATGTGTCTTCGGATGCGAGCGATCGATGGAAAATAGGTCGGAGCGAATAATTGTCCGTGTTTATTATTATTATTTTTTTTTTTTTTTCGAGATTCGCGTGTTGTTTCAAACGGGTTTAGAAGAAAAGAAGAAGAAATCATAGCGATGGAAGGCAAAGCACTGGTGCAGTGATGGTTCGATCGATCGTGTCTGTAAGATGAGTCGTATAAGTAGTGCAGAGACGAGCGTATAAACTATGTAAGTGCCCAGTGCACGCTTGTTTCGCAGAGTTACGAATACGCGTATAAATATATAGTATGCTCATCGAGTCTATGGCGTGCTGTCTGCAACCGCGAGAGGAGCGTGTTCGTCATTATTATCATCATCATCATTTTTGTAACTTAAAGTTTGTCGGTAACCTGCGGTAATGTATAGGCATTGTATGATCAATCCGCAGTTTTTTTTATGCGTCATTTCGCAATTACAACCTCGGTTGTGTTGGTAACTACTGTTTTGTGTCTATACAGTCGACTGACTGAAAAAAAAAAAAAAAAAAAAAAAATTAATAAGCCTCGCGTCCAACGTTATGATTGTTACGTGAATTATGCACGTCTCGTTTTATTGCATGCATATACGTTGCGTTGGGCTCTTTGCAATTTCAAAATTACCGCACTTTTTACGATACCTGTATTATTTATTATTATTATAATTTATCTATAGTTAAAACATACAGCTAGTACTCGAGTTATGTTTTAATGATGAAAAACATGGTCTACTCATTCGCTAAGCTTACTTACAATGGTGATACTATAATTTTTTTTTTTTTTTTTTTCAACTCGAAATAATTAATATAACTTTGCCAAGCTCTTTGGTAATAAATCATGGTCCTAAATTATAAATGAATCCATGCATTTTTCATAGAAAATTTTTTTTTCATACCAATGAGCTTGTAGTGAGTATGTTAAAATTATCACCCGAACCACGGCTTTTAACTGAAACGACGCATTTTTCTTACTATGGTACAACATTGCTTATTTCATCCTTGAATCGTACAGCCAATAAAATGAGGCAAACCAGCATCTCCGTTCAATGGGTATACATAGTTTCATCAACGTGATTTCTCTAACAAATGAAATAACGTTGGAAAGAAAAACAAGTATGTAACTATAATAATAATAATAATAATAATAATCACAAAAGTTTTTCCCTCGTTGTTGCGCTTCTCATCAGCGCGACACAGTACACGTACAACCCGAAAGGGGGTCGATTAAATCACGGCTTTCCCAGAGGAGGGAGTAGAGGCGGAAGGTCAAGGCCTACAGTCGTGCGCGCGAGGCGGTGGTTCCTCGATGGATCTCGACGTGCACACGCGATTTCAACGATGGTTTTAGGTATATACTCCTATATACTCTGCCCTTTTTTTTCTCCTCTAATGTTATAGTCCTCTTCCATTCACGCACTTACAACTACCTGTTCTACGGAGGTCGTTTAGAGATTACCCTTTCATTTGTCGCAATGCGCGTTTCGGAAGGGGTGAGTTTGCGCTATTTCCGTCGCTAGCGGGGAAGCGATTGTATACCACTTGTGGCTGCGTGCGCGCGGTCAATTCAAATAAGAAAACGGTACGTTCCGATTTATCGAACAGGTACTTACAGCTCGTTCCTATTTACACAAGAGGTGCGCTATTGAAACATTTACTCGTTCACGAGTGTTAATGTAGGCCGGAATGTTAATGTGGGGTGAGTTTCAGGAAACAATTTCCCGGTTCATTAGATTATAGTTGGCAACCTATTGGTTTGGCTTACGGTATGGGTAAAACCACGCGAAAATATAATAAAGTCACTGTAAATTATCAGCTGCAAGAAACAAAAAACAACTCCTTTAGTCAAGTTTCCGTTTTCAGGACTCTTTCACCTGTGATGTTTTCTTTAGCGTAAAACGCATGCCTCGGTGTTGGTGGTTGGCTTTTCCATTTCGACGAGTTTTCATGTTTCGATAACACTTTTATGTCGATATTTATGTCGCACCGAAAGATAAAATAACCTTCCCAACATCGTATACTCGTGAGTTTCCGATATCTCGACCTCAACCTACATATAGCTATACGGCGAGAGCAGCTGCAGAGCTTCTTGTTTTTAATGAAAGAGAAAAAGTTGGAACGAGAGAAACGCGAAAACGCGGTGTTGGCACGTCAAGTCCCATTGGCCCAGCCGGATCCCCGAGAAAATCGATCGAGCACACTCCCTTCGATTTCTTTCCACCCTCCCTCCCCTGGGCTCGGCGAAAACACGCGCCCTGTCCTATTTTGCCGCATCCTTCGACGCTGGAATGTAACCTTTATTTGGTGAGACAAATCGCAAGTTGAACAAGTAATTGATACAGTTACCGGGACGCGATGGGGGTGTGCATTGGAGAAAACCAAAGTGTCTTTATTTAGCTTGATAAAATTGTCATTGTCTGGACTTTTTTAACGTGGCCGATAACAGTAGTAATGAAATAAAAAAAAGACCGATCACTGTATTCTTCAAATGGAAATCGAAATAAAGATTCTCGACATACTCGACTGTATGAAACGGAAAAAAAGAACTTTTTAATTTTAAACATAAATTAAAGTACCACGACAAACGAACCAAAGTTGAACTCGTTGTAATAATGAATATGACGATTATTTTCCAAACTACTCAATGCAAAGATGTAGCAAGGTGTTTTTTCAAGTTTATACTTCGCGTGAATTTACCTTGGCGATGAAAGCTCCCTTCTAAAGCTTCCCTGTAATACTTAGAGATGATTAATTATCGAATCCCCCCTCCCGACATGATTCACGCTCTTCGTGTCACCCTCCATACACAACCACGTATAGATAAATACAAAATATTTAAAACGAAGCCTGTACCCACCACAGTACAATGCCGCAATACGCATCCCCTGGTCGAAAGCTCGCGAGTAGGTGGGCCATGTCGCCCGGCATTCACGGTCGGCTCGCTCAGCTAGTGCCTGATAAAATGCGCTTGTCTCCCTCCTCCTCGACAACAGAAGCATCAAAAGTCTCGCCTACGCTTACCGGCGCACGTATATGTATACACACACGTTATACAAAGATAGACGGAACTTGCAAGCACACGAGCGCAAAGCCGGCCGCCGGGCTATTTTTACGGGCTCCGACGTTTATTTTCGGAACAGCCCTCTCGGCTATACTTACACGCTCTCCCCCCTGCTCTTATCCCCGAGCTCGTTGTTTTCGAAACTCGTCGGGGTGTCCGCGAATATATCTTCCTTCTTTCTTTTTCCTTTCTCTTTGTTGTTGTTGCTGTTTTTCTTTTTTTTTTTTTTTTTTTTTTTTTTTTTCCCTCTCCCCTACATATTAATCATAATGTGTACGGAATTAGACGCAGGTGGTGTTATTTTCGGGCCACAGCCGAGGTGTGTTCTGTACAATGCGGCGTGACTTGCTCCCCTTTTCTCTCCTTATGCGTGCGGACGCGCGTGTGCGAGGGTAGGGTATCTCTGACGCTGTTTATTTTTAATGCCACCGACAGGTTTTTTTTGTTTTTTTTTTTGTTTTCGGTAGTCCACGTATATTGTTTTATTGGAGATCCCTCGATAATCAAAAATCTTCCGGACAATTTTGGTACGCGACAAAAGAAAAAGCTCATGTGTAAGGCCGAGCTTTTACAGCTTTCCCGCGTTACGAGTGTCAAAACAAATCAACGTTGGAGCATCGTCGTGTGTACGTCCGCGGCAAAACATCCTCGCGTTCGTGTGGTAATTGAACGTTCAAAGAAAAGCAAACAGGACACTTGGACGATTAGTTTGCGTGTATGCGCGCAATCGATGGTGTTGTGGGAAAGGGAGAGAAAAATGTTGGGAAAAACACCCTTGCATAGCTCAGTTGGAGGGGGAAAACAATTTTTACGGCTTTTCCGGAGCCATCGGCAAAGTTTCGTCGGCGTGTCATCATCTCGAGCTCATGTATACGAGGCTGGCCTTGATGCTTTTTGAGATATGTATGTTCCAATGTGAGCAAGGAATAGACAGACATTAGGAATTATTGGTGCTCCCATGGGTAAAATGAATTGCAGTTGTTTGGGAGGGAATTGAGGTGGGATTAATGCAGTCGATTAGTTTTCGTTACCAGGCGTAAAAGCATCTTAGTTAAAGTAATGACTTTTTTTTATTTTTGCAGAATCGTATAAAATTTATTTTTCTACAAATTTTTTTTTTTTCGTGAATCTGGTAAATTAACAAATAGGTATTATCAATTTAAATGTAACGTAAATCAAATCGACACAACAAAGTGAATTGTTTTACACTGTCTCTCCTCCCTCCAAGTGGATGTATGTGTACAATATTGGCGTAATTTCAAATGGCAACGCTTTTATAGACATAACATCGAAAATAAATCAAGCGATACACGAACAACAAACATTATAACTCTCTCGTCTAGAGATCGTTTGTCAAAGAGATGAAGCTTTGAGAAACAAAAATTGTGTACTTGTGCCTATGAAAAAATCATTACTCAATAGTAAGTTTTTATAAATCGCTTCACTTGCACAGAGTACAAACAACCAAGAAACCGTCAACAACACCAGACAGACGTGGCCAAGTGTTGATATAACAAGAAGGTAGGCCCATAATAATTGTAGGAATGTACAATTTTGCTGGAAAAATGAGCACGAGATGAAAATAAACCCCATAAGGTATATATTATACCCTTACACAAAGGCGGTATGTAACAGTGGCGGGTTAAGTGAGGAAGGGCAGCCGCGTACAGCTCGATTCTATTCGGGACGGAGCTTTGGTCGAGCGCCAGCTCTATTTTCGAAGGTGGGCAGGGCCCAATTGTCGACTCGCGAGCGCTAATTCCGTCGAGTACGAGTGGGGGTGGAAAGTTCTCCTTTGTGTTTTCGTTCCATCTCTCTTTTACATTTCGGTCAATTTTTTTTTTTTTTTTTCTCTCTCTCCTCCTACGTGTTTAAGACCTCCTCGCGATAAATCCAATTACCCTATACGCCTCGAATTTTTTTCCCGAAATACGCGCTTCAATGTTATATTAAAAGCGCGTATATTTACCAACATAGCCCGTCCGTATTTTGGAATCCACGAGAGGCCGCGCTATTCGTCTCTCTCCTCTCCAGAGCACAGGGCGCTATAAATATTCCTCGGGGGCTCTATTTCGGAAGTGCCGCGTAGCAAGGGACCGAATGATGTATATTTTCAGTCTCGTACGCGTATAAATGTATGAGGAAGGGCACCTTGCCAATTGGAAAAAAGAAAAATTTCCTCGCGAATCGCGTCAATAAAAATTCACAAAACGCTGCTCCGCCCCTCAATGGGTATACACGCACGCAACTTTTTATTCTGTGCTCGATACACCGAAGCAATAAAAAAAAAAGCGCGAGCAGCCTAATAATATTCTCGGGAGGATGTACAACGAGCCGTGGCAGGGAGTCGGGCGCTCGCGCCAAAGGTCACCCCGGATAGAACGCAAAGATATTGCACACACACATACACGCCGAGCTCAAGCGAGAGGGGCGGCGTGGCGGGTGGCGCCTCTATTAATAGACCATACCCGAGCCACCGCCCAGCCCTCGTATCTCCCGTCCTCTCTCTCACCCACCCACTGAAACCTCTGCTCTAAAAATAGCTACTCGCGATTTCGCTACCGCTGCCACTGCTATACGTTACGTTGCTTGCTGTACCGTACAAAGCTACACGCTTTTTCTTCCTCTCTTTCTTTTTCCCCCCTTCATTTTTCTTCTTCTAATTTGCTTCGGGAGTCAGTTTGTCATCGTTTGTATACAACCCTTTCGAGCCAAAAGTTTTTCACAATTGATGTGTACTTACATACGCTTTTTTTTTTTTTTTTTTCTCTCGGCCTTTTGTTTCATAATGGTATGTTTGCTAACTGGATTTTCGTATTGACAAATCTGAGTGGTGAAGCGTCTTTTTTTAACGCAAAATGTATACACAGGACACCTCGATCTGGAAACGCCATTTCAAATTGAAATTACGATTCGACCTGAATGAGAGTGGAATGATAAAAATTATACGTAACACATCCTGTTCAACTGTGACTTTTCAATCGGTTCCAATCGATCATCCCGTGTCAAATCATTGGTACCCATATATCAGTCGGCAATTTTCGGCGCCTCGCCACTAGAGTACACCCATAACACGTGCAGTGTGTGAAATCCCTTCTGGAATAGAAAGCTCGGAATAGACGCGCTTCGTATTTCGAGCGATTTTTTTTTTTTTTTTTTTCCTATCCTCCGTGGGTCTGTGCGAGCTGTCTTTTGATTTGTAAAAATAGTCGAGGCTTCGTCGGATTGCCGGCAATAATGGCCAATCCGGGCGGAAGAAGTTTTTGTTTTGGTGTCAATTACTTATTCTTCGGATCTAACAGTTCACCTAAATTAAGAAGAATGTTCAATTAAAAAAAAGAATGGGTGAGCACACACGCAGCCTCTTTTGTTGATACACATCTATTCTACTTTTTTTTTTAGTGAATGTACACACGTGTGGCAAAATGCGCGCTGCGGTGAGAATCAGGACAGAACGAGCGAGCCACCCGACAAGTGGGACGCCCAAAATACACCCAAGCACTTGTGCATCGCATGCACCATCGCCGTATACCACGGGCTAATTTATGCGCTGTTTATTCCGCTGTATACGGACGCCTTGCTCCCCCCTGCTCTTTTCGCACTCTCCCTCTTTAGATCTGTGTTTGTACATACAACGATAAAGATATATGCACGAGACTAGAGTTTATTCCTTGCTTTGGTTCATTTACATTTGGAGAAAATCAGAGTATACTTTTTTTTCCCCCCATGACTGTAATTTTGATGAAAGTAAAAAGACACGCTCAGTATCCTTGGAAAATATGTTATTTTGACATTTAAAGAGTTTCACGTGAACGAAAGAGTAGTACGATTGTTCTGAATTGTAATTATTCTGATGAAAACGCAGATAACCTTGTCGCACTTAGCTACCCCTTTTTTTTCAAGTCTCACTCCTTTTTAACCAAGAACCAAGAAAATTGCCCCCCCCCCTCCCTCCCGAAACGCTTGCGCGAAAACCGCGACCCCACGTAGCTTCTGACAGACAACTGTGCACGCCTCTGCTCCTTTTTTCCCTGTACCAATACCTCCATTGCCCCCTTTTTTTTCCCACCGTCGGCTTCCGCTCTCGCGTGTACTTGTCCGTAAAAGTCTCGCGCACAGGCTCGGCATGAGGTCGCGAGATATAAATACGCACACGTGCCCTTAAAAAGGGAGCAATATAACTCGTCGCTCCACTTTCGGGGCTAATCGACACGCCCCCCCCCCCTCCCGCACACAACGTATACACGGGTGTACGTACCCATTTGTTGGCCGGAACGTTATATTTTGGGCGAATAACCGCTGATACAACGAATTGGCGCGAGCACGCGAGCAACTCCTTCCTCGTTCGTTTTCAATCGCACGTGTGTCGCGAGAGGGCTTTGCGGCGAAAAATTATTTTTCCAGACGCTCGACAAAGAAAAGAAAAAAAAAAAAAAAAAAAGCGCGCGGAGGGCGCGAAAAAAGGAAAAGCAGTGCGCCGAGAGGAGAGGTCTCGCCGAGGCATTGACCCAGGAGTGCGGGCATGACGACGGCAGCTGCTGCAGCGAGTAGCGCTCCCACGATTTCGCGAGGGCTTTCGAAAAAAATAAAAGCTCGCGAAGAGGAAGCTTCGGCGGGGTAGGGGGGGGGATTTTGCGCGATAGTCTCGCACGCGGTGGGATGGAATTTCGGGGCTGCTCTCTTTGAGAGCTTTTTTAAAAATAGTTCGCTTCGAGAGTGTACGTACAAAAATATCCGAGTTGGAAATAAATGCCGGAGCACGTGTGAAAACAGGACTCGGGATATATATGTGTGAGTGTGTGGAAACATGCACCATCCATCTGCTGGAGACTTGGATCGGTTGAGGTATATATAATTACGTTGGTGGCTGTCACATGTACACAGCGAGATACACGATGTATATTGGAAGGATTAGATTTTTAATAGTAAGTGTCCAGAATTTTTTGGCGCTCGCACTTGTTGAACTTGCAGAATAAGAGACAGTGAAAAACTCGATGGAAAAATTTAAAATACTTTAGGTGCATTCATAAACATCTCGGTGTGCCTAATATCTTCTTTAAGCTATAATATACAATATCAGATTGTTCCGTCCAAACGACCCAAGTTGGCCACTTGATCTGAAATTGTTACTATCAACAGTCGGCTTGGTGCAACAAAGCTTTATAAAAAAAAAATTGCCATATAGTAGAGAGAGCAGAAAGGGTTGAACCCTGTATAGGACGCGATTAAGCATATTTCATATAAATAAGCATATTTCTCTTGTTCGTCTTAAGAATTGATACGGGTACAGGCTTTTACTTTGAAAAGTGTAAGGAACTACATGGTCGCGTCAAAGTAGTTACTACGGTAGAACTATTTTTTTTTTTTTTTTTTTTTTTTTCTTTATCAATAGATAATCAAGATGGATAAGAATTGTTTTGTTTACGTCGGGCACGCGGGAATGGTTGGAATTTTTGTTTGTTTGTTTGTTTTTTTAATGCGATATACGGCTCGAAATAGCCGAGGTGCCCGAGGCTTATCTGTATTAAAAATTCAAGCTCATTAAATATTACGGCCAGTTCTATTGATACCATCGGTCGTGGGGGACTATTTCTGTTGGACGTATAGCTCATAATCGAGAAAGAAATCATTTTTTAACGAGGCTCGAGAAGAATGTGGGCCCAGTCGAATCAATTTTCAACTCTGGATAATGACGATAATTTTCGATAATACCTACATCGTACCCTCGGAAAAGTGGGTCAAATTTCTTTATGAGCTTCCTCATGCGATTGTCATTTTTATTGCAAAAGAAAAATCCAAAGATTTCAAGAAATGATAAGTTAGAAAGATGCGTTGGCCAACAAAAAACAAAGTCCTTCGGCAATACCGATATGGGTCACGAGAGGAGCGTATACGTGTATACGCCAAACTTGGAACGAGATCTATGTCACGTCCACCGCCTGTGGAGTAAATTTTTAACGTTTATCGAACCGCATTATCTCGCGATTGAGAGTCATTATTTTTTATCAAAAGAAGCAATTTTAAATATTACACGAGCAGTATCATAGTATCATTTTTTTTTTTTATCGCGTACAGCGTTTTACAACTCGCGTGGCCGCGTATACAATCGTATATAATATATGTAACGATACACGGAACACAAACGCTCGACAACAATAACAAAATAAATCAGAATCAGCCGCCACGATAGCGGTCCCCCTGTTTCACGTGGATGCGCGCGTGTGTGTGTATTATGAAAAATATAAGAAAACGGGAGCGCATTGTTGTCGGGTGTCGGTAGCCGGGATCGCGTTGTACTTTCGTGGAAGCAGCGGAGGGAGGGGGAGATAGCGGCGAAGCGGTGGCGAGCACAAAAAGGGCACCAACTAGACGGGCTTCGACCGATAAGACGGGCGTATGGAGCGGCTTCCGCCACACAGTGTACTTTGCATATACTGTTTTCCAGCCCACGTGCATCCGATTTCGCGGGGCCCGGCGAGGAGGAGTTTTTTTTTTTTTTTTTTTTTCTTTATCCTCGTCGGACATCCGCCGAATGGTTTTCAAAGCTAGTGGGTACACGATTGTTAATCAATTGCCACTGCGTATGGTTTTTTGTACTATTAAAACCACGTGCTACGTCAATTCAACTTGATGTCATTTGTTTTCGTATAAGTATACGTACGAGTCGTTCTATATTATTTTGCAATCGATGCTCTTTATTTACTTCACGACGCCACGGGTTTTTGAACCAAACATATAGTATACCTTCCTCTCGCACGAGGACCGACTTGACAAGTATACCCATTTTTCTGTCTCGAGGGTCTTACCTATAGGTCTTGTATTTGGTATGTTATTATTCCCTCTACTTGATACAAGGATGCACGGATGTAATGGGGTAGAAAACTTCCCGACAACAGTCGCAGTGATGTAGCGTATTTGTTACCAAATGGGTATTGTAATAATAGATACATAATCTTTCACGTGACGGACGATTGTTTAATCGCTCTTTCGAAAAATAAATGAAGTGGCGTACACTGTAATCATCCTCCTGATAAAACTGTAATGATAAAAGCCTTAAAAAGAAAAAAAATTAAGTAGAATTTTTTTATCCAAATGAAGCAATAATTTATAAATAGAAGCTCTTTTTTAGCGAAAGGTATTTATCACCGTGTACGCGTTTATTACGCCGGGGTCTTGCGTGATGTACCTATCCTGGGATTATACTTACCTAATGACAACGTATACAATATGACGTTACGAAATCGTTAGCTCGATAATAATAGTATACCCTCCACGTATAAAAGTGTGCACATCGTTTGAACGAAAAGCCGGGACGTGGACAATAGCCCTTCGATTGGTTACAGCGTATACATCTGCCACTGATACGATTACGCGACACTAATCAATACACGTTGTGTCCATCCATTGGCGAGGTCATTGAAATTTTCCGCTTGTCCAGCTATTTCGGTACTGCATGGCGTACTAACTGGAAGGGAAGATGTACGACTCGTGTACCTACATACGCGATTATCAGCCTTCGGATTGCAGGACACAACAGGTAATGTATACACACCCGTATGGTTTCGACAACTCCTTGACGCAATCTACAGATATTTGGGCGAAAAATCGCCCCCACCGATATTTCTCCTGACCACCTCTGGCGATGCGATTGTCGAATCGGCTACTTTGAGAAACAAAAAGTACTCGTATTTTTGTAGCAAAGGGTGCCAAGTACTCGTCCACACCCCCTCGGCTTATTTGTTCGCCGAGCCGAATGAAAAAGGCGCGTACGCGTCCACTCGGGTCCGAGAGCCTCAGGAGTTTTACGATCGCGTAGCAGCTGTATGCGCTACGTCTTTGACATTGGAGTGTTACGTCAGCAGTGTAAAACACTCTGACGTTTCGCGGCCGAGAGTTGAAATCTTCCGGCTCGTGTCTCGTTGCTGCTCGTATACTGTCATTACATGTCACGTGTCACGTGTAAGGTGATGGGTGCCCACCGCGGTGACAGAGCTTTTCTTTTCTTTCTTTTTTGTCTTTCACTTTTTGCATCCTTGCTTATGGATACCTACTTCCCCCGTTGCTGCTCGTTATTTTCGCTAATTGACGCTAACGCGACGCAATACGGCTGCTTTTATTGCTTATGTGCGTTGGCTCTGTATTCATACCATAACGCGTACAGAGTTAACGACGAAGGAATGCGACGTCGCGTACATAACACGTTGAGCTTTTTTTTTTCCATTGATTGCGCGAGCATAGGGTAATGTGCACCGAAAGGTTACGCGTATTGCAGTAAAAATAGAAGCCCCTTTTTGTCGTCGCGAATCGATGAAGAATTCCCGGCAGGGAAAATTTTGTCGTCGGGGTATAGCAAACGTATAGGTATAGGTGACTCTGCGTATACAGGTGCGTCATGGGGAATTTATTTTTCTCCCCCATTGATATGCGGCTCTTGGCTTGATCGTTAGTTTTTGCGACTGTATGTTGGCTTGGATTCTTATTACAACTGAGAAACAAAAGAAAAAACGTAGGCACTACAAAGTTCGGCATATTGTTTGTCCCAATGAAATGGTGGTTAGCGTTTCACCAAGAGTGAAAGAGGGGGAAGAAAGGAAAAAAAAAGGTCCAAAGGAACTTGACCTACATTTATGGGGATTGAAAATAAAACCCGTTCGTTATAGAAGCGAGGATTGTGTACGAGCCACGGGGCTGCAACGAAAATCGCATTGGGAGAAAAAGAAAAGAGACGAAACGAAGAAAACCACCTTGTCGCGCGAGATGTAGCGCAACCCATCGACCACTCCAACATCATACGATTAAACGCTTGGGTGTACGTATACAGAACACACACGCGTATATGTACCTTCCTCTCGTGCATGCACCTCCTCTTCCTCCATGACACCAACTCTCTGGGTATCCGTGTACATATGGATGGCATACACATATAGTCAAGCTCGTAAAAAAGCTTGTACGACGTTGGCTATGGAAAAGAATTGACTTGTATAAAGTGCTATTGGTTATTGAAACGAGCTTGCGCGTCACACAAGTATGTTGCGACAACTAGCACGATTACAGTCCGATTACGAGTCCACGTGTGATTTTTGATGAATTTCGGCGAACCGCAAGCTCTAACGGTATGGCTGCAAGCTCTCGCCTTTTCTCAATCAACCCTCTGGCAAAGTTGTTTCCTTTTTCTTCGCAAGATCGGCAAAAAAAAATATGAAAGCTCCACACGTGCTCGCGTAGAATCGATTTTTCGCAGACCCGTCCGTGTACGTCTCTCTCTCTCGCTCGTATATACGCACGTATACACAATACCACGAGTCTAAAGTCTAAAAATAGACCGAGGCGAGTCTGCAGGCCGCTCTCTCCCGTTCATGATTCCCAGCTCGAACGTTTGGAGGCGCTCGCAAGCTCTCTTTTCTTCCTCCCTCCCCCGCAACCCTCTCGCGTACAATATATCTTGCACGAGTGTGTGACCACGGACACACACACACACACAAGGAGCGCGCGCGCCCGTAAAAAGCCGAGCAGCGAGGGCATGCGTAAAGCACCCGCGACGTGTGTATATTATACACGAAGCGAAACGGAGATAGAAAGGCAGTGGTTCGGTCGCCTCCTCCTCCTCCTCCTCCTCCTCCTCCTCTTCGTCGACTGGGTTGGCTTTGGTCGCGGCTCAGTTCTCAGTTTGCGCTCCTTCGCGCCTCCACTGTAAGCTTGGCAGTACAATACAGTATCCAGTCTCGGTGTGTAATATTACCAAAAGAAACGAGTTTATCGTAATTTATTTAGTCCACTGGTTTTTTTACGTGTGCACGGATATAATACGTGCCAATAATTGTTGCCGATACCCATGTGGATTACACTTTGAGCGTGCGTTCGTTAAACTCGCGAGGCCGATCTCTCTGCGCTTCGAGTGTAGCTTCTCTGACAGTTCGAGAGTGTGCTCCGAAACCGTACGAGCTGCATGGCCCAACATTTTACATTACAGTAAAAAGCAGCTGGTTACTCGTGTTATCACGATGATCATATAAAATTGGATCATTATCTTTTATCGTTAACGCTGGGCGTTGCTCCCCCCGTACATGTATGATATATCTCGATGATACCAAGTACACAGTGCGCGCGTGTCACGTAAAAGCGCGACGATGCTGCTCCCGATCTTTTTGTCGTAACTCGATCAGTGCAGTTATACTTACTTCAGTGCGGTTGTTGTCACGCTACGTGCGTGCGTGTGTAACATATATACACGTATACGCACTCTCTCCCAGGCTGGAATTTTCAACGGAGGAGGAGCACACGCACGATATATTATAACCAACGCACGGACGAGCCATCAGGAGATTCGCGTGCCATTGGCTGGTGTATACACCCTCTTTTCGGTCTTTACCTTCGGTGAAGCTCTTTTTGTGAATACCCTTTTTTTTTTTTTTTTTTTTTTTTTTTTTTTTTTTTTTTTTTCGTTTTCCACTCAGGCCACCTTCCTCCTCCTCCTCCTCCTCCTCTTCCGACTTGCTGGGTGTGCTGAGCTTCAGCTGCAGGAACGGGATATAGAGAGCAGGTAAATTGATGATGCAAGCGAGTCGCGCGCTCTTACGATTATATACATATATACATGTGCAGGGGGGGGACAGAAATTGAAGAATGTGCTGTACTATCATATACCACCTATCTACGTTTATACAAACATACGATGCATGTGTCGTGTATAAACCATCGTTTTTTTTTTTTTTTTCCATCATTGGCTGCGTCCTCCACGGAGGAATTATTTTTACACCACGTATTCAATAATCTACAACGAGGTTTCTGTAAAAATAATTGAATAGTTGCGGCCAACACAAATCATCAGAATAGCGAGGGATTGATGTTGGCATCCAAATATCGCGAGCGTGTAATTATGCCGTGTGTACAGAGAGAAAAGAGTTTCGTCGGCGGCACATTAGCGCAGAATTGACGATTAAAAATTGATATCCATGCGGGGAACGATCCGCGTATAACATATTTATATACGTATGGATAAATGTTTTATTTACATAAAAGCTGTACTCTTGTAGGGGTGGTATGCGTGTTTGGAAAGGACGAAAAAGCTCGACTTGATTACGTATAATAATACACGCGCGTGTGTTTATTATTTCTTCTTCCTTTTTTTTTTGTTTTTTTTTTTTTTACTTCTATATACAAACATCAGCGCACGACCTCCAAACAAATTTATCGACCCGCAAACAAAAAGTAATTTAACAAAAAGGACTACACTTTCTTGCCGCGTTTGTTCATCCACGCATCGGAACATGTATACGGTTTACAACCTAGTACAGACCACACTTTGGTCACACAATGGCCCCCGAAACCACTGCTCTCATCTTGATTTTGTTATAATCTCTTCAGAGAGAAGGGGGGGGGGAAATTCATCGAGCCGACAGACTGGCGACGCCGACGATCGAGCGGAGAGAAAGAGAGAGACGGGGAAAAAGGTTAAATTTAACCAAAAGCGTCGCGAATTTCTCGAGAGCCGAATTTAAAGATTCATCACGAGGGAGTCCCGCGCGTCCACGTTTGTCGCTCTTATGTATTATACACACATTTGCCTACATATAGGTATACACCCCCTCGAGCGCGTCCTCGACTCTCCGCCTGAATTTTTGATCGCTCGCCGTCTGACTCTAATTTATTTTCTTCTCCGCCAACAACAACGCGCACGTATATATATCCACGCTTCTGCCAAACTTGGCGTCGTCGTCGTTGTTGTTGTTGTTGTTTGTGCGGACGTCAAATTCTCTTTTTTTTCTTCTTGTTATAAATAACGGAAAAAAAAAAAAAAAAAAAAGATTCCATGCGCTATATTTGTACGAATAATCGCGGTCACCAGCAGTCTTGGGTTTGTGATGACGATATATCGCGGTGTTTTCCCTTTTATAGCTGCTGAGTGGGGGTCTACACTGTAACTTTATTGTTACAAAAATTTATATTATTATTAGTACGAGCGTGTCGAGGAATTCCTCGAGATGTGCTCTGGATTAAACTTTCAACTGCATGTACCGTATCTACGCTTTAGTTTCATTAATGTGATAGCGATTTCCATTGACGACGACACACGTTTGATGAGTAAATGAGTTCAAATGAGTGTACCTGCCCCCAAGTTTTTTGCACGTGCATCAACAAACGTCAGATGAGAAGAGCAAACATTCAACGAAACGAGGCTTGAGTGGCTATACTGCACGGCTCGTAGCATCGTTGCACGGGAGACGGGAACTGCAAATTTTTCGCGCATACATCTCGCATTTGCACGACAAAGTCATTCCCGGAAGTTAAATTATTCATTCCTTCTAACGAGACAATCATTCGCGCTTTCTTTGAAACGATTACCGCGGAATTCTCCACTGATTGGTTATTGATCCACGAAAGTACATCGTTGGTATCATTATCATGTCTTGATGAATTTTTCGTCCAAGTTTATCCAAGAAACCGAATTTTTTCAACTTTTTCTGATTCTTTGCGCGATATTGATCAGCATATCAGTATTTCGTATATCAGTAGTTTGTTAATGATGCTCCGAAGGTGTACTTTTTTTTATTTTAGTAAACCATTAACATGAGTGATTTTTTTTTTCTTTTTCTTAGACTGACAGTGAGTGTACTTTTCTCACTTAAGGTTACTGTGCAGGAAAAAATATCATATTTCGAAATTAACTGATAAGCACTTGTAATCTATTGACAAAAACAACAAGTTAACATAAAAATAAACTTTATCGTATGTGCTGAATGAAAATAAAAGGTTGTGCCATATTGTATTGGTTGTTACAATTCGAATTTAATTTTGTAAGACTTATTTTACTGCTTGATCGATTTATATTTATGTGGATGTGTGATTAGAAGCCTTGGGTACAATTATTCTATGAATTTTTTAACACTATTAAAAAAAAAAAATTTTCTTGAAATAAGTGATTTTTTTATTGCTATTTGTTAAGTATCCGTGTCTAAGTCTGGTAATTAGTTAAAATTTAAACACAACCCACGCTACCGTACAAAATTCTTTATCGAAATCGTTCACAGTAATTCTACATAAAACTGTTTAACGAGTAAAAAGTAATTGATAAAGATTATAATGCTTTATCGAGAATGTTTTCCATTAATTAATTATATTTATATTTATAATGTATATATTAACTGACTTTAATGGTGAAGACGAAACGATACTTTTTTTTTACCGTACAATCATCACCTGAACAACGTAGTTTTATTGAGTTCCCATTCGTAAAATATTAACGAGTGTATTTGCATAAAAGTATACTTTATGCTTTTTATCGATATAATTTTATAGACACTGAATCACCTAAATCCCGAGAAGCAAACTTCATCTTAAAAAACTGTTAATTAAAAGAGTAGTAATATCACCGGAGCGTCTTGAAACAAACCCACCTCTTTGTATTTGCTGGTTCTTTGAACCTGTATAATCATCCAAATCAACAAAGTATATACATGTCTGAAGTACTCAAACATGTGTAAAAGAAAAATAGAGGGGAGACAGAGGAAACAATGCAAAAACGAGGTAAGCATCGCATTGCTCAACCTTTTTTGCACTTACCCAACGTCGTTCGTTACCCCCTTCCTTTCCGTTGCTGTTATTATTGGTATATATTATACGCTTGATACACGGACTCGATGCCGAACCGAAACGGAACACCTGTTGGGAGCTCTGTACAGCTCGTGAGAAGAGTCCCGCGATACTCATGTAGAGACGCGCGTACAATACCTACGTACAAGAATCGATTGCACACGCGATGCAAGTACCTTACCTGTACGCGAGGAAATTGCATATGGGGTGTGCATTGCAGATCGCATAGCTCGCGTATACTTATAGCTCCATAGAGTCTTTACTTATTCATCGTTCTTTTCTCGAGTGCACGACACGCTCCCCTAGACGTTGATGTTATATACTTGTGTTTCTTCATTCCTTACTTGGAGCCATCATTGAGATTAGATGTGTAGAGAGTCTCTAGGTATACATTTTATGATGTATTTCATTTTTTTCATATACATACATATATTATTTAAATAGAGAGCAAACAGGTCGAGAGGATGTTAACTCGTTGTTGGTAAACAAAAACGGATACCCCACTGCTAATACACCCGTTGTTTTGATACTTGGATTGGAGTATTTTCTTATCACTCAGCCCTTATCATTGTTAAACGCCAAATTCGTCCCTGGGTCATTAAAGCTTTTTCTTGTCCCTGATTTGCACCGATTCCCAGGCTTCGGACTGGCAGTTTATTTTAAAAACTGGCGTGTTTAAAAAAATTTATATTAAAAATTGATTCACAAAATATTTCAAAAATTATTTAGTCCACTGGTACTTAAAAAATTTTAGCGATTCACTTTTTACAAACTTAAAACGATCGATTTCTTCTTGTTTATCTTTCATCATTTCATCTCTTAAAAATTTTTCTTTCTGGATAATCTTTTCTGATTGTTTACCAACACTTCTCATTTTAATGTACACTTCCGTTTGTATGAAATTGACTCACAACTATTTGTTGTTCTGCACAGAAACGATGAATATTTTTCCCACGTGTGTGGTGGGTACGGCGAATCTTTCATGATTTCTTGAGTTCTTCAAAGTGTAGTCACAGAACTTTACGACATCCTCAGTACGTGGCATTACACTCCAATCCAATTTGGCGTAGCTATTGCGATTTTTACACACCCAGCGCTGCAATCCGTTGGCCAAGCCTTTCTGAAATGTGTACGAATACCCGTATAGAATCAGCAAAGTTATGCCTTTTTGGGTAACACCAAATTCCATATTCGCAACTTTAAATTACAACTGTAGACGACCATTCAACGGCTCGGCTAGCACGAAACTAAAACCAGTAGACTATTAAGTCTTACATTATCTTGAAAGTAGTTATAACAACAAATAAACGTACTCACTGTTGTGTGTGTTAAGTATCACTTTTCAATACCTTCTGTTAACAAAGGGCTGCTATTTACGGGGATGAATTCGGTATTTTTTGCAAGTTACGCGGGGACGATGGGAACGAATTCGGGTAAGCCCATCATTACTACTACTATCACGTGAATCACGTGCAAGTTAAAAAAAAGGCGTGAATCTTGTTATCGATGCATTGCGATCGATGATGAGAAACGCACTCAATTCGACTCGATTGAGATCAGAGGCGCGTGTGTTTATGGGCGAATTATAAAAATACCGATCGAACGATCGAGGCGCAGCGCTTGCAGCAGACCAGAACTCTGTACAAATACATATTATATAGCAAAGTTGCGCAAAGCTCGGAGAAGCGTCGGGTACAATGGTATCTGTACTCTTACACGGTTATACATGGAGGGGGTGCGAGATGGGAATGCGCGATTCAAAGGCCTCGCCGTCGATTAAGCGCGAGCGGCGGCAGCAGCCGTGACGAGCCTCTTTCGAGAGATTATAAGCACATTTTTTCTTTCTTTTCGTTTCATCCCTGTATGTGTGTATATAATACGCGGGTAAAAGTGATGTGTCTCTGATGAGCGCACGTGTGAAGCCGAGGAATTTTTTCATGGCAAAGTGCCAACCGGTGCTGCTGTGTGTTTCATCGGCGACTCGCGTGGGAAAATAAAGTACAGCCGCGATATCGCGATCGGTTGTGTTATGTAGCTTTGTCTCGGCGGCGAAGGGGGATTGTTATTGTTTACAGCCGCGTGGAAAATCGAGGGAACTCTGGGGAGCTTCGTCACCGATTTTTCGACGCCGTTTCGATTTTTTCGTCGTGACTCTGCTTATTTTTTCCTTTCCCAAAGTGATGCGCGTAAACTGTAACTTGGAAATTGGCCTTATCTTTTTTTTTGTTTTTGTTTCCTTAACTAAAAATACTAGAGCCCGGGCACACTTGATAATCATTGGAATGCGTTGCGGTGCCTGACAAAAGAAACGTACAGTCAGTCTGTAGGGACGCACGGACACATCGAACCAACGAACACGCCTTTTGTTTATAAAAATAAGAAGTGCAACCATAAGTACACAGGACCAATAGCCGGATAATTGAGAAAAAACCAAAGCAGTGTGCGATACCATGCCCTATTGAGCGTAAAATCGATATCGCATGACAATGTACAAAATGTAAACACACACGCGACGCGCATAAATATTCATATAGATATAAAACGAGACGAGGCGTTAACTGTCTTATACGTATATTTATCCACCTCACCTATGCGCGCATATGAATAACAAAAAATAAATATCGATACGTCTTATCCATGCGTAATATATATATAAACCGTGGATAGCTCTTATTAACATACATGTTTAAACATATCATATATATACGTAGATATACGACTGAAAGAAGTTACGATCAAATTAATATTTATCAAAACATTATTTATCGTATACTTATCTGTACCTACTGATTGATGTAAGTACAGTGTGTTCTTACATGCCTGTTGTCCATGACTCCGTTGTTCCCATCTGCACCCGGTGCTCCCTTTCCCTCTTAATTACTACATCTCCGTTATTTTCCACTGAACGAATTAATCAGCAAATGAGACACATATACACAAGTATATAATACCTACGATATATATAGTTACGAGGGGGCAGGTAGAAGGAGCCAAAAACTTTCCTACAAGTATATACACAAATGTTGGCGCGAGCGCACGTGTACGTGGTACAAGATCATAGAGCGAATTCCTCTTACAGTGGTAGAGGAGGGGGCTTGTGGGTGTTGTGGCACTATTTAACGTGGACCCTGGCGCCCATGCGATGGACCAAACAATCACGCGTATACGCGTAAAAGCTTCCGGGATGTGGGGCGCATGGAAGATCTTGTTTACGTTGTCTCAGGGCCACCGATCTCGCGTCCGATTTTTCGGGAACTATATACTTACCGATCCCTCGTCTCGCGAGAACACCATTGCACCGCGGGTATACCGACACTTATACATGTAGGTATAAGCAACTCCTTCGAGAAACTCGAACCGCGACTCTCTATAATTAGAATGGAAAGTGCCTCCCCGCGGTTTACGCGGATGCTCTCCTGCACCTTGCACGATCACGTATGTGTTTTTTTTTTTTTTTTTTTTTTTTTTTTCTTTCGATAAGGCGTTTACTCGGCGTTTTGTACCATGTAACGCTATCTCACACAAATAATCGTATATTCTATCCCAAATGGCACCTGTGTCGTGTTACGTGAAATCTCTATACGCGTACTCCATTCTCGCTTGGCAAGAGTTACAACGATGTAAAAGTCTCTCTCGAGCCACCGTGGAATGCGTCTGTTGCGTAACGCGTATATATACGCGCTTATTCTCTCCTTTGTGTACTTTACCATGTATATAATAGGGGTAACTTCAATTACTTGTTCGTTGCTCGTCGCGTTGAATTACGGAACGACGAGGGCTCGTCTAACGTATGTACTTACCGGATCGGTCCGCTTCTCTCTTGCGCGTACTGTGTATGTATGTGTATTATTATTATTACTTTTTTTTTTTTATTATTTTCAAGACGGTGCGTATATATTCGTGTAAATGTTGGACTCGTGCGCGCACACGTGAATTGGTGGACGAAAACTTACGGTGGCATATCGACTTCTCGTTTCTTTTCTTTTGCAATCGATGGCTTTTTTTTTTTTTTTTTCTTTTCGTCGATACTTGCGTCTAGGCGTGACGAAACGCGCCTTTTCAGCATCCAAACGAGGAAATTTAGGAAATTCCATGGATTGCGCCATAGTTTACAACGTAAAAACAAGAAAAAGTCGATTGGAAAGATGGAATGCGTTCCTTATATATATGAAGGGACTAAGCAGATTGTTGGAGGACGAAAAATCCAATTTACATCTCCGATCTCAATTTTTCCTTTCAACTCGTGCACGCAAGTATGGGACGTTAATTTTTATCACGACCACACGACGAAAAATTTTTCTACTTGTTTTTAGCTTTAAAACAAGTAAAATATATATCTGCTTGGAGCCAGTAAAACGCCTGTAATATGAAAAAAAGGCATTAGTCGCTGGAGGAATAAATTTAATCCTTCGGTCCTAGAGGTCGACCGCACAGGGAATCATTTAAAAAAATTCGACAGTATTATTATTTTATCCAAAATAGGTGGTTCAATAACCGCGACTGGGTAGCTATCTGTACATATAGTATTTTTCACATGTCGCTCATTTGTTTGTGCTCCACACACACACACATGATCGAGTCGGTCAATAATGCAAGGGCATTAAAAAGTGTTCCATCGAGTATTATCTTTATGTATATTTCAAGAGAGGCCGGCCAGCAGACACCCCCATGGTATACACGTGATACCCTTGTAAGTGTACGGTGCTTCAAAAATTTAAAAAGATTAATTATTACCGAGTATACGTCTAGTCGGTCTGATTGATAGACAGACCCCCGAGGTTTATCTAACAAGCTTTCATTATTTGCAATATTTGCATTGGCTCGCGTATAGCCTATAACCCCCGGATGAGGGATAATCATTGCAACATTAAAAGGACCTCGAAAAGGACCGTGTGGTCGAAAGAAAGCGTGTGCCCATTTCCACTCTGAAGGCGCGTCATTTTAAAATGTATCTCTACCTACCTGTATACGAAGAAAGAGAAATAAAAAAAGCATGGCTTAGAAAGTGGACAAACTCGTTTTCCATCACCGAAATATTAAATAGTAGGTACCAACAAAGTAGTGCATCGCTCCGTTTGTATCGTACATATATGCATGTCATTACGAAACTCCACATCAGCCGTATTGGTCCGACGCATCTCGTACCAACACCCTCTTTACATGATGTAGGTGTATTTTGTATAGGTACTGTACTCTGTTATAAACATAACGGTGCATGGTGTTTCACCTCATCCTCCCGTTGCCTTCCTTCATCCTTATTCCTCTTCCTCTTCTTCTTCTCTCGACACAAAACTCGTTCGCGATGTATCCTCCCGTCCAGTTCGACGCTCTTTCTCCCAAGTACATGTATACGTGTACGTATGCGTCAATGTATACCTATACATAGGAACTATCTCGATATTCGCGCGCGTGCACGGGCGCGAAATCGCACGATTGGCAGCTCGTACACTTATCTGCAGACATACTTACCATGAAGTACACTTTCTCGATGAGAACAACGGCAATACATGCCGTCGTTGTGTGCCGTTGCTGTCTCGTTATGGCATTACATGCGTGGTATAATAATATTTGTATATAGCTACGTACATTCTGTACATAAGTCGCTTTTCGTCAGAATGTTGGTATAAAAAGGGGAATAGAGAGAAAAGGGATGACGTCTGTTATGGCGTTGTCATGTGCCATGTGTATAGCACCATGTATAGGTGTTTTTTGGTATTGGCTATACATTACAGGAATGAAGTTTATTTCGTATAGGCTCGGAGCTGCTTAATCGCCCTGATGTTATCATGGTTACCCTGCTTGGAGCGCTTGTTTTTTTTTTTTCTTCTTCCTTTCCGATGCTATACTATTAACATTGATAGCGACTCGTGGGTGGGTGATTGAATGTCCCAGTTAGCCGGGAGCTTGTTTACCTCGTTCAATTAGCGTCAGAACCTCGATGATTATGATGATTATCAGCATTATGATCTTCTCCCAAGCAGTCGTTCACCCGGTAATAGCCAAGGATCGCAATCACTCGGCGATTACACACGTGATCTAAGCCTGACGCGTTACATCTTACGCCAACTCGACCCAAAATTATACACCCACAAGACAGAGGCGCACTTTGCTGATTTACCAGTATAGCAGTAAGATATAGGTGGATATATTCATTACCAAAGGCACCACTGCCATGATGAACAGCTTTTAATGTAATAAATACCTTTGCTTACTTATAGGCGTTTCAAACGAACACACGCACACATATACATAAGTATATATACTGTTACGTAAAATTATCGGTCGGTTTTTTGTTGCGTGCCGTATATCGAGGGGGCACTATATACTTATATGTATTTGCGACTCCGGCACATGCGCGTGTGAGTTATACACGTGTTTCTTTTTTTATTGATTTGTCGAGAGCGTGAAATTAAATGTATATAATAAAAGGATCAAGTGTATATGTATATAGGTACGGGTACACGACTATTTATTGGAGGAAGTCGTCGAACTCTCGATCTGGAGGTCGATGTCAATGCCAAGTGTACACATTACAATGTCTAAGATTGATGAGGGAGAGAGAGAGAGAGAGTAATAGGTACACGGAGAACAGAGCACGAGACGCGTGGAATAAGTATTTTTTAATTAATACGGATGAAAAAAGAAAAATGTAATTGTACCGTATAGTAATAATATAGTCGCGATCGAGAGAGAGAGAGGGGGTGAAGTGATATCGTGTACTGTATATAGATAGGCTGTAGGTATAATTATACACGAATGGTGCGGGATATTAATATATATATATATACCCAGGAGTTGTTGACCTTGCGCGGGGCGTTGAAAGGATACGTGCGTCGGGCGGATATTTGGATTGATGATCTGTTCGCGAAGGTCGGGGTCAGGCCTTTTTTTTTTTTTTTTTTTTTTTTGCGAAAGATGCTACGTAGAAATATAGGTATACGAGGGACCGAGACGAGTCGAGGTGGAAAAGTTCCGTTGTCGTTGTTTGCTTTGTTTGTTTGTTGATGTCTGCGGTCTCGTACAAGTCATACGAATATACGCATAAAAAATACATGACTGTTTTACTGATCAGTCGTGCGAGCTCGCGTTAGGTGATGGCTGATTATAGCGCCTCTCATCAGAGATCCATAATGTGTTACAACTACTTATTCCTACAATTATACGATGTATTGGATCGGCACGTTAATTATATGGCAAAGATAATAATGTAAGGATAAGCGGGACGTGACGTCATAGTCTGACGATTTGCCTTTGTTTATATAGAGACACTTCGAGACGCATACTCCAATGGACACACATTACGGGTACAAAAATATGTGGTATACATAGTTGCAAAAAGCGCATCGGTGCGACGGGGGATTAATTTCAACCGTGACTCGAGCGCATCAACCGATGCTGTCACACTGTATACTTTTTGCATTTTTATTTTTTTTCCCTCTCGATTGCTTGTACATCTCTTGATTAGGGTATCCGTGTATACGATTTATACAGCTCATCCGAGGCTTGTCGACTATTTATTTTTCATTGAATCTGTTACCGAGTCTGGCTTGGGTGGCATTCCGGCTTTTGTCTATTTTCAGCTGTTCTCTTTGTCTCTTCCATTCCCACGATGAACTCTTGGATCAACCGAGCCATCAAGTGCACCCGTTTGTGTGGATAAATGCTTTCGCGGAGTAAACACCTTTAATAAAATAAAAAAAAGGAATAAAAACACTGTATATCACGTGATACTGCGGAAAATGGACACGAACTGGGTTTCAGCGTAAAAGTATACGCGAGCTGTACGGTACGAAAACATTCCCGAGCAGACGTAGTCACGTTGGCCTAGTCTCGGCGGGCACTGGAGATACCAACGACCGGTCAATAGGCCATAAAATCGCAGGCATTCGTTTTCCCCCCGTTTTTTTTCTTCGATTTTTCCGATTGATTTTCTGTTCGTCCTAGCAATCGCGTCAAATGTCGTTCGGGTTGCGACTATTCAGTTGAATTCCACGTCCACTAAAATTGAGAAAAATGTTAAGTATAGGTAAGAGTGATTAACATTTTTTGTCGTGCAAAACTAGTTTCTTTTTATCACGAAATCGATTATTTCAGGGTCAAATGATTTATCACTTCTCATTGTTTACAAAAGCTTCCCTTTCTTTGTAGTTGGTGCCATAAAATCAACAATACCTTATTAATCTTTTTCCCCTTAAGTTATACAAATTAAGACTTGGGCACGAACACTTTTTCAATTTTTTTGCTAAAAATTTAAGGCATTAAGTATTTCTGCTAAGGTAATTTTTTTTTCTTCATTACATGGATGTAACATGGTGCTCAAAAACATTTTTTCCAGCAAAAATAATCCATTACAGTTTGAAAGAAAAAATAATTTTGACAAAAAAAAATAGATAAAGTGATTTCAATTACTTTACTCACACGAACGTTCCGATAAGCTTTTAGTAGTCAACAGGACGATGACTTCTCCTTACTGCTCCTCACATAGAAAAAAAAAAAAAAAAAAAAAATTGGTAGATAATCAGCTCTCTTCGGGGCCATTATTTTTGTCAAATAAACGTAATCGTATCCGCAGAAATTCCATATTCCAGTGTAAGAGTAACAAGTTTTAAAATATATGTTGAAGAGTAGTCGCTTCAAAGCGCACACCGCACGAAACGAATTTGCTTGAAAAACCGACCGGAATAAAAGACCCATCGATTCGAGGTAAATACGCGTAATAACATCTGGTCTCTCTCTCGTTTCCTTTGCATTTTACGATTGAAAACTCACTCACGTGTACCGCAAGCACTTGCGCTCCAAAGGAAAACGTCCGCACGGCTGTATTTACTTTTCACTGCAAAGGAAACCGACGAACGGGCCTGGAGATTTGCACTCTCATTAACGGCCAGTCCCGTCCTTCTGTTTTCTCGAACGAGATTTACCATTCGATACGAGGGTATTTTCAAAGCGTCGACGACGAGAGGTGGGATTTTTTTTTTTTTTGCCAAAACGATATTACATTTTCTCTGTGATACCCCACCTATGAGTGTATAACGTATAGTACGCGAAAAAGTCCAGCGCTTAGACCGAAATAAGCTCCAACTGGTTCATCCGGTTCGCACTAGACAGTTAGATCCGATAACGTACAGTAATAATAATAATCATCATAACATATGCAACAGGTTTTATAAGTAAATAAGAAAATTAATAATAATCATCTGTTGGTTACTACTCCTGTATTATCGTAAATACATAGCCAAAATGATTTCCAAAAAAAGCCATTCTTCAATTTCAACGCGAAAGCAAAAAAAAACAATAGAGATTTTCAACAAGCTGCGTTTTCTTTTCACTCAACAGCGGCTCGATCACGAGACAACATCATCATCATCATCACCGCATCAACACCACCACCGCAAGGGGTAACACCGAGTCGCCGAGAAACGGAATAAAAAAGAGAAAAGTCACTTAATCTGCTCGTGCGTCTCTTTTCTCGTTTCGTCTTGTGATACCCACGAATAATAAAAAAAAAAAAAAGAAAAAAAAAAGTAACTCTCTCGTTGGATGTGGCCGTTGCGGCCGGGCTTTCGGCTTTCCAATTCGGCCCGTAGGACCTAGCGGGGCCTTATGGCCCTGGACCATGCTACCGTTTACAATATGCACCACACGAATCAACTAGGTACGTTTTTTGTTGTTTCTTCCACGTTTGTCCCATATTTTTTTCCTTTCCATCCATCGAGCAAAGGGGACATGATTCTTAAAAGATAAAAAAAAAAAAAAAAAAAAAAGAGAGAGAGAAAAAAATTCCCTATACTTAACGCTCGAACGAGATGGCGAACAAAAATAAATTGATAAGTTTGAAATTTTTTTTCGTCGAGAAGTTGCAAAACTCGTCACTCAAGTCTACAGTAAATCGATGGAGCGACAAAAAGTAGTTACGAATCTCAAGTCGTTGACTCTTTTTTTTTTTCCTTTCATTTCGTTCGATGCAAAACAATAACAGACGCACGTCGCCTTTGCAAAAATGTCGGCGAAACACGCCATATGATGTACGACAAATGGATGAAAAACATTTTTAAATCTCAACGAGAGGCCACGGGGGGTAAGAAAAAAAAAATTTCGTCCGTCGTCGATTTAAAAATAGACCGAGTGAAGGAGGAGGGGGTGGACAGGGGGAGCCCGAGAGAGTTCGAGGTGGCCGTTATCCGCAAATGTCAATCTATGAATAGCCCACGCCCGGCTAATCTTAGAGAAGTACTCGGCCATCGGCCAAAAGCTCGCTCTTTTGCACCGCCAACCACCGCACCTGCGTCTCTCTGCGCTATTTTCATTTCGCGATCGATTAGCGGAGATCTAGACTCTCCATCATCGTCGTCTCCCTCTCTGGGTTGCATCGTCAAAAATGCACGGCGAATCGCTGACGAAAGATCCATTGTTTCGCGAAATAGCGTGGGTTATAAATCAGTGAATTTTCCGGAGTGTACACTCGATCCGATTTTTTAAATTTATTTTTCAATCCACTGCTCAAGCGTGAAAGCCAACTCCTTCTTTTTTTTTTTTTTTTTTACTAAATACGAATCATTTATTCCCCTCAAATAAGTTGATTTGCATATTCTCGTCGCGTATATTATGTACTACTGATTAATCACGCACTAGCTCTTTTTTTTTTTTTTTTTTTTTTTACATCACTCAAATGTATGTCTATAAAACACACTTGTCTGCTTTAAATGTCAAAACATTAAAAACGTTTTTTATAGCCGTCTGTTTTTATACACTTACACGTGGCTCGGGCACTTTGGTGGTATCGTTGCTTGAATATTTATCGTACGTATAAAAATAAATAAAAACGGCATTGAAGGAGACGTATAAATCCACCAGCTCGTAATAACCATGTGCTTTACACACGCAATGTATATATTTTAAATTCAACTAAAGCTTTTGCGTTGCCACGTGCTATTTTAAAGCTTACCTTTTTTTCTCAAATTTACTGGTTTTTGTAAGCACTTGCTTGTGCCCTCATACTTTTATCCTTTCTCTGTCTATAAATAAACAAATAATTCTCGACCTTTCACGTATGCGAGTAGATGAAAAAAAAATTACGATATTCTATTTTAAGCCAAAGAAACCGTCACGAGCTCTTTTTTACATCTTAAAAAAACATCGTTCGCGCATTTTTCCGATTCCACATAAATAAAAAAAAAAAAAAAAACTAAGCTTAGCTTCTAAGGGGATTACTGTAAATGAAAATTAATGAAATCAACGCGTAAGTATACTAACACGGGCCCTACAAATAGTTACACGCGCAAGCTGCTTTATGCTGCACCATCCATTTTCCAAACACGTGGCGGAGCGTGTGTATATATGTATACTTGCACTCGCGTTCTCACACTCGCGTGTTACTGTATATATACTTACTTACACGAAAGCCCGAGTGCCGAAATAGCCCATCACCACCTACGGATCGTACCCACACGCGGCGCGGCATATTTTTAGGCCCGCCAGCCGCTAAATCCGGCACAAAGAGCTCCGCGGAGGGACAAAGCCCGTGGCCGAGGCTCGTTCGTATTAACTGCGCTTTTCGCGCTGTAAGTACTACACTTGCTGTATACCTTATAACTAATGCTCATCTCTTGCGAAACGCGAGCTTTAATTTGTACGCAAGAGAGGTGTAATTGCCACCTAATGTTATATCCGTACATTATATTATTATCTTCGTATACCTTGCATCATGGGGACTGTATAATACTGTCGTGGTCCAAGTACGCTTGCTTGATTAACTGCTCTGGTTTATTAATTATTTCATCGGATGTGGGCTCTTCTTCTTGGGCGTGTAATTTCGTGCGTGCTTTTTCAACGAGTTTGTTATCTCTCGTTTGTTTAAAGGGGGTTATCGTGCTACAATCAACCGCAACACTAAACTTTTGACTTGTAATGTCATCAAGAGGATTATTCTTTACAAAAAATCCAAATAAGCAATGTTATGACGTACATTTATCAAAATTTACATAAGAAAACTAATAAATAATGCAAAAATTTTAAAACCACTTTCGGCTTTTGTGTTATATTGGATGTACTATGTATTATATAAGTATTGTTTATTCTCCTGTTATACTATTTTCATAATATTACGTTATAAATTTACGGAGCAATAAGTAAAAATGTGGTTGTAATAATGACTTTGCGACGACCTCTTCTCAAGAGCCTGATGTGTATATCCGATGAATTTTTAAAAATTGTAAAGTTGGGCCTCTTGACATTCAAGTACGCTATTTCTAATTTCTATGATATTAAAGTATATTGGTACTAATTTTTCTAAAACTTTCTGTAAAAAAAAAAAAAAAAAAAAAATCTCTCACGATGACCTTCTCAAAAATGGTATTTTTTTTTTCTTCATAAAATTAATCCCCGACTATTTTGATCCAAGGTATGCGCTCCAATCGTGATATATTTTTTAATACGTTTTTATACGACTGATACAAGTAAGGTACACTCGAGTGTGGTGGCAAGCTTCCGTAAACAATAATATTTTCCTTCGGACTAAAAATAGAGCCGTACGATACTTACGTTTCTGCGCGTTACATCATGCACACACAAGTGTCTTTCACGTGCAGCCATTGTGTATATACAAGTATAGCACACGAGGTTCCATTTTGCATTATGCAATTTCAAGTATTTGCGAGCCGCGCGTAAGTAATATTAATACTCACTTACGCGACGGGTGCATTATTTGCACGCCAATCAGCGACGCAATCTTTTCCTAAGTATTTTCGGAAACACGCATCACCAACGTTGTATTCACATAATATTTCGAGTTACTTGTGTTGCGGTTATTTACTGTTTTGATTGATTCTCCGCGAAGATAACGAGCAACGTGCTACACTGTCGTGTCCCAACGGCACCGGGTTACGAAACGTAGCGTAACAGGCAGCTACAAATATTCAAATCTGAAAGCACAACGAAAGTGCGCTCTTTCTCTTCGGAGTTTAATAAACCGCGAGTCCATCGTGCAAAACCGCGAGTATGGCGAGTATTTCTTTCTATAATTTTATCAACCAAGTGGAGAAGAAGAAGGAGAGACACAGCACAGTCCGACTCGACTGCTATTTTCGGTTGATCGCTCCTATGCCACCTATGTACTGTAAAGGTGTCTTCCTCCTCCTCCTCCTCCTCCTGGTCGTTGTCCTCAAAATCTGCACGCGCTTTTATATATATATACCCACGCACTACACTGGCACATACACTGTATTGTATATACTGTTATCGTGTTTATAAGTAGGTATAATATGCTGGGGCACACGCACTCGTCGTATCAAATAGATCTTTTGGGTTTTTTTTTTTTTTTTCTCGCTTATAATGTATTCCCAAATTAGAGAGTTTCTTTTTTTTTGCTCTATTGGTATACAAAAGTAGCAAATGAGATTTTGGGGATTGGGTTTTTTTTCAGGAGTGCGTGGACGTTTCGGAGTGATGGGTGACTTTTGTCTCGTTGTATTCGCTGAAATTGGCGAGGCAAATTCTTCCGTAGAAACCATCGGATCTATTGACCCACTTGTCGGGAATTATCGTCAAACGGTTCTTTAGGTCTGCGAATTTTTGCACGATTATTTATGCCAACGTCGAAAGCGACTCTATTGCTTCTTCCTTTTTTTTTCCCCCATGTGATTTGTCAAAGCATGGTGTAGACGACTAAGCTGATGAAATTGCAAAAAAATATACGTACTCTGAGATCCTCGATCTTTTGGCCGGCGAATTTTTTTCACGAAATTTCGAAAGAGAGGAAGCAGGATGGGCGTGAATAATGAGCAGCGTCAAAATACCGATGACTCGTTCGGCTCGCTTTTAAGTGTATAGTATACCTGGTTTTTAGTTTCACATACATTGTATACCTATCCTAGAAATAGAGAAGATGGATTGAGTCGAAAAAAAAGGGAAATAGTATACATGTTTGACCTAATATAAATATGTAGGAACGCAAGACGTGTGGTACCGTTAATTGGGTAGGAAAAGATACGTCAAGAAATGTAAATTGAGTTAATTAGTAGATTTGATTATTTTATAGATTTTTAAACAATTTCAAAGAAAATACTTATTTTTTTCTGGTAGGTGAGTTAAACATATTTTGGATATCAAAATTTACTGTAAAGTGTATTTAAACTTAAATAGTAAAATACTTTGAAAATTTTTTTTCCAAATTGATTTTTTTCTTCAAAATTAAAATGCATTGTTTTTGCTGGAAAATATTTTGTCAAATACTGTGTTATAAGTAGTACCTATTAAAAAAATTCTTTTATCACAAACAAGTATTACATTTAAAAGAAAAAATTAAAAAAAAATTTTTTCAAGTGTTCGTGTTCAAGTCTGTTGAGCTTTTTCTGTTTTTTTAATGTCCAATACTGAAAATCAGTAAACATTACATCTTAGTTAGATCAACGAATAGGTTGAAGTTCATTGAATTAGCGTGACAACTTGTATCCTTCATCACGCAAAATCTTTATATTTATAGAGCAAAAACATTTTTTTTTTTTTTAACAAAGTCTTAGTCCTGTATTTTTTTTTTCTTATTCAATCTACAATTTATATAATTTATGTAAAATACAAACTTTTCTCTACTCTCGTTCATAAATTGAAATTCAAGCCTCACTCGACAGTTTAATCGCTCGACGACTAACCGTATGACACAGTCATCAATTTTTACCCTCCAAAGTAATCGATGGAAAATTTCAAGTAACTTGAGTGCATTAACAAACGCGATTGCAAACAAACTTCTCCAAAGTGCCGAGCGATCGAGCGTATTTTTCATTGCATAACAATTATTATTCCGCGTCGTCGTTACCACGGAAACTCGATTTTCCTTCCCCCCTCCCCTGTATTTGCTCCCTCGGTTCTGCAAATAAACGCTGACCTCGAGAGAGCGCAGTTTTGTTATTCTTTAGCGCTCGGATGGTAACATTTTTTTTTTTTTTTTTTTTTTTTTTCGATTTCCCTCGCCGCGGTAGCTCAAAATAGTTCCCGATGATGCACTCGCTCGTTTTCCCCGTGTCTCTCTCTGTCTTTTGTTCATCGCCAGTCGTACGCCGAGTACAATTTTCGTCCGCATAATTTCGATTAAATAATATTTTGCCGACATCTTTACTCGCAGGAGGAGTGACATGTACGCGAATACATTGTTCGTGACATTAAACAGTTATACCATTGTCCCTGCACTTATGAATTATATACCGACATGTTACAGGTAATAATAGCGTATACTTACACTCATATTTTGGTCGAGTTGCGGTAATTAATTCAACAAGCGACAAAGGCAAACGAGGAAAATCGAAATAGAAATCACTTGTGCGATTCGACGATTACGGCTGAGTAAAGCTGTGCGTCCCAATGTACTTATTTCTGTTTCGATGAGTATACACATACATGTATACGTTGCTAGGCTATGTATTATACAATTAAGGCAATTTAATAATGGTCTCCGTTGGTAGTGTTGTATGATTGATTCGCCGATATTTCCCCAACTGTGGGGGGGGGGGTGAGGAAGAAACAACTTTTGTATTAATGATAACAATCGCGTAATACCAATGCGTTTCTTTTACAAATACGCGCTCGTTACCATTGCAAAAATATGGGAACCCCTCTAAAGAGCTAGCGAAGCCTCGGACAAATCGACGCCAACCACTTTCCGTATAGAATCAGGTGACGGTGCTTGGCGACGCAGGCCATCTGCGTTGTCGCGACGTGTCGGCTATTCGTATGCCAATCGGGTAATACTTGTTAAATATATACACACTTGTGTGTGTTTGTAACCAGATGGAATTTTTAGCTAATGTTGCGCGTGGTTGTGCGCATTTCGTTTCGTTGGTCCACTGCTTGTCTCGGTGGTGCAGCACTTTTGCGAGAAAATTGAATTTTTCACTTGGTACATCTATCTAACTTTCAAAAAAATCTCGAAGAAGGTCCTTGGATACATCCTCAACCTGCTCTGGGGGTTGCTAGCGAGGTTGCAAGAATACGCTGAATTGGTGCATGCTATACACATCTTTCGTACAATAGACGTTGCGCGACTTTAACTACCGGGGAAAAAGACGTGCTCCTGATGGCTCAATATATTCGCAATTATATTGTCAATTTTTCGTAATCGCGTTCTACTGCAGCGTAAAAATAATTTTCATACTTTAGCGTGCAGATTCTCGGGTTATTGTGTTCTTTGTATCAATTTTTTTTTTTTTTTTTTTGGATTTAGCGCACTTTTATGCGCACTCATACATGCGTACATGTACCAACAACACAGATGCTCGTTGTTTATCTTCGTCGGAGCGAAGAAACATCGACAAAAACTGTAGCGGATATGAATGAAAAAAAAAAAAAAAAAAAAAATCACACGCATCTCAAGGACCCCACGACGCGGGCGTGACTTTGCCTGTGTTTGCTCGGTCTGAAAAAATACCAATTAAGTATACACATACTTTCAGCCCGGCTGGCTGACTCACGGATTTCTCTTTCCGTCCGGCTAAAAATAAAAAAAAATAAATAACAAAAATGTATATGTACGCGCGCGCGCGAAATTGTACACATCCGTACATAGTGGAAAACTGCGTAGAAGGAAAATTGGAAAACTCCTCGAGAGATATTGCTCTTTTGCTGTGTAGTTTAACAAACGACCACGTAAAGCCTCGGTTTCTATTTCCAATAGTGCCCGCTAACGAAGCTCCGCATCTATTTTGGACTTTTTTAAATGATTGCGATTACACAAATTACTGCGAAACTCCATCAATTACAGGGTACCACCGACAAAGTGATACAATTTAAGGCTCTCGGCTTTTTTTTTTCACTTATACGAAAATTGAGCTTCTCACTTTTAACGGACACCATCTCTTGATTTTCTTGTTTTTTAAATAGACCAATTTCAAAAGAGGTAAGGTATCTCTTACGAGCGCGAAAATTGCGCCGGTAAAAATAGCCCCGTCGAAATGGCAAAAATTCATTCATTCACTTACCGTCACTGCTCGCGGGATGCATGTATATATATAGTATAGCAAGCGGAGTAAATTTAAATGTTATAAATTAGCCATTAAAATTCACAAGCGTCTGTTTTCCGTCTTTCGAGCCGTGCTTAACATTTTAACAGCGCGTAATTACGCGCGAATAATAAAACGAAGAATTCCAACGAAAGTGAGGCAGTAAAAATAACGTCGTAAAAATACACACACTCGGCATTATTTTCGTTGTTTTTTTCTCATTATTCTTTTTTTTTTCCTACAATTATTACTTCGGGGGAACGGGAGTTAATCCATCCGACGATTTTTGCATAGTTACAAGTCATAGCGCGCATTTTATAAATAGGTTGTTCCATAAAAATGTACTTTCCGACCGCCACACTGGAAACTGGGACGTGTACCATCGGTGGGATGAATCTGGCTTTTTTTAAACTCTTTGTCCAGATGACTCGTTTTTGATGCTCGCGAGTTTTTTCTGGTTCGCCTTTGTTTCTAACGGCGACTCACTTATTTTCCTACGCAGTTTTGTGATATTTTTTATCGAGCACTTTATGTATATTATTCATTTGGCTTTCGATTTTTCGACGTATGAGACGTTGTAGACACAAAAATGTTCATAAAACGTGACTTTGATTGGCGCTTAATCAAAATTTCACGATTGTAAATTAACCAGGTATTGCGTCGTGGTGTTCGTGAGATGGATCCTCTTGAAAAAATCGCACCGCGGTATAATAAACTCTCTGGATGTATCTCGACAACACTTGGCCCAACGAGCCATGCTCGGATCAATGCTCGAAGAAAAAGGTGGGGAAAAAATAGCCTCGCGCGAGAAAGAAAAGAGTCGTGGAGGAGGGGAAAAGATGGAAAGAGGCGAGATTTCAAGTTCAAGCTATTCTTGCTCGGTCTTATAATTAGTATGTCGTTGTTGTTGTTGTGTGCCAGTCGAGCGACTATAGAGCGAGAGGGGAAGGGTGCCGACCCACGCACTTGACGCTCCTCGTCTTTGATCCCGGGGGTGTTGATGACCGGAGGGTGTTTGACAATGACACGAGCTACGGGAAACAAAAGGGTTTTGCTCCAGGAAAGAGCTAACATGAAAAATGGATTCTCTCAATGTTCGGTTTGACGGTGCGGTGAGTTCCGGAAAACACACAAAGCTGCTTTTCCCATGCCCGAGCTCTTATCTCGCGCCCAACCTCCTCACCCTATATATTATACTCCTTATCTCGCGAGCTCATTAATTTCATCACCCGAGTGTATACTACACGCTACTCTCGCCCCGATCACATGCTCTTTGGAAAATAATTTTGTCGAGTCATCGCTTCGTACAATGAAATTTGTACCCGAGCGACTACCTTTGCCTTTTTACTCGCGATTCAAGCTCTTTTTTTTTTTTTTTTTTCCTGCAAGCGTATAGCAGATTACGCAATTTACGCGTTATCTCACCGATGATAAGGCGTACGTATGTATACGGAAAAAATTTGCACTTCCACCGCCACTGCATTTTATTGCTCGAGAACGGCTCGCTGTTGCGGAAAAAAGCTGGAGGATGCACCCACACGCGGATATGTAGATTGTAAAAAAAAAAAAAAAAGCATAAAAGTACCTTACGATGGATCACACTGGCGCGCACTGTTTGTTCGGTCTTATCTGCATACTTTATTTTAAGAAGAAAAAAAAAAGGCTCGATGCGTTTTTTTTTGTTCCGCTCGATGAGAGCCGTGAACCGATTCGTGGTACAAACGGGTTTTTTAAACGGATGATTGTGAAAACATCGGAACGAATCGATTCATATACGCGCTGCACTTGTGAAAACGTCGACGATGTGGAAAAGCGTCGATCGAACGTACACTTGGAGAACTCAAATATATACGAATGCAGCTTTTTTTTTTTTTTATTTATCTCGTATCATTAAATTGCGTTAATTCGAGCGTATAGAAAATCGTTACGTAAAGGAAATGACAATAACAAGCTCATACGGGCACTTGATTCGTTTCTCTGTTTATTCTCGCGACTGTAATAATTTTTTTTTTGTTACCCAGTGCATCGCGAATAACTTTGTTTTTTTGGGGGGTACGGCATCGCTTATCGCAATTGGTGTTCGTAGGGCGATTTCGTCATTGCAGCAACGATCGAAACGAAAAATCGCATCAATCGTTGGTTCCCCTTCGTTTCTAAAATTAAAAGCCACAATTACGCAGAGTTGGAAATGCTTATCTATTTGAGTTTTTTTCACTCAAGGAAATTCCTACTTAATGGCTTTTCGATTGCAACACTCGACATTTTTGCGCTATCGTCGCTCGCGCGTTATTTCACTTTTTGTTGTGGCATTACATCAGTAGTTTGTGCACGTGACAAAAAAAAAAAAAAAACATTGTTTACGTGCTTACGGATACTTTATCCGAATTTAATAAATTCAATCGATACATTTCGTCAAAAAGTCGCCTGTATAAATAATACTTTTACGTTTGTTTCAGAAGACGTGGGGTTCAGGAGCGTCGAAATCACGTCCGCCTTCACGCACTTGCCGCAGAAAGGTAAGCCAGTGATTTTTCTTTTTCATAACATATACTACATCCGATACATGAAAGCTGTATTAAAAACGTATGTGGTGCTGGATTTAAAAGAACTGCCGTGAGTTTTTTCAAGAAACTTCTCTCGCCATCATTTGATTCCTCGAAAGCAAACATCGAACCTTTCGGTGTGACAGTTCAAATATTGACTCGACTTTTGTCTAGGCAACTTTATTCCTGTGCACGTATGCATATATTATTAAGTATACATGTTTCGTAAAATTTTAACCAGTGGTATTAATATTAATGAGAGCATGATATCACATTTCAAGACTTGTAATCGAAAAAAAAAAAAAAAAGTTATCAAGCACCATCGATTCTTTGCATTAGATCCTTATCTCGAGCTGCTGCCCGATTTGAAAATCACAAAAAAGCTCTTTAAATTTCAAATCGTTTTTTCGACTTGTCAATCTGTAGATATAAACGCAATGATTGTAAACTCGACGATGGAAAGACGCAATAAAAAAAAAAAAAAATGTTCGATCTGCTCGTTAGATAAATCGATGTAATTACATAACTATTCTTGCGTTCGTCCTCGTCGAAGATAAACAATTCGCCCCGAAATAAATAAACGAAACTCCTTATCTCCTCGCATCCGCGATCTCGCAATGGCCTGGTTATACATCAATCCTCGATTTAATTAAACATTTTCGTAAATTACCGATCCACACGTATAATGTATATTCGACGATGATAATAATAATATGTAACCAACGAAAGCTCATTACACGATAACTTACCCAACGACGGTGATGATAATTATATCCCCCCGACTCTGAACAAAAGCCAAAGACACGCGAACAAAAACAACGCGTGTACATAATATACGTATAGCGAATTCGCGTAACAACAAAAGAGAGATCTAATAAAAGACAAATCGAACGACGCGCTCGAAGGGGCGAGGAGGAGACACAAAGTGTGTTGTACGTATCCCCACGCGCGCGCGGCTTTTCTCTCTACTTACTCGCTCGCTCCCTCCCACTCGTTTTCGACAACCTACTCCGCGACTCCGCAAGAATCGTCGCGCCGTTAATTCAGTCGTGTCTCGACGCTCGCCACCGCTGAGCCGCCCATCATCCCCGTGGCCGCCTTTCACTGACTCTTGGTGTCCACTTGCCGTTACACTTTGTCCACGATCCCGGATGCACAACGAGTTTTGCCAGTGGTTTTCATCGTTTTGTCGTTCCGCACAAAAACAACACGATTCAAAAGTGAACGCTGTGGAAAATTTGACGCCAATGATACAGCTCATAATATATACTCGCACGCGAGATAAGTACGCGGCGGATGGTATGTGAGATCGTGTGCGTGCGCGAGAGTATATCACACGGAGAGGAGGTGCGAGTTCTCGGTGTATATAACATCACGCAGAGAGTGGAAAAATATCGCGCTTCCGAGGATGGAATGTCAGAGTGGACGGTGATAAAAATAGATCGGTATCGTTGTGATGATGGTCGCGGTGACGTCGACGGTGATCGACGCACTTGTGTGTTTGCAGGAATAACATCGCTCTTGCCGAGTCGCGGCATAGAATATTTAATCGCACGCGTGCCTTTTAAAGTGGTTTTATTTTCCCTCTCCTTTCTCCCTCTTTGGTGCTTATTTTTTTTTTCTGTACCGCTGGAGCTTACGTCGAATCAGTGATAAGAAAAGCTCCCTTATCGCGCTCTCGTGCACGGCGAGCACGTGCTTTTCGGTAAAAGTTTTCCATGCCCTGCCGTTCAAAATCGCTCGCTTGATCGGCAGATCGGTAACAACTTGTGGCGCAGTGGTAAATATTGTGCATAAAATAGTTGCCGAGCATGAATGGCCGATAAGCATAAACTGAAACAATAAGAAAAAAAAAAAAAAAAAAAGTAAGATGCGCGTGTCGATCGAGCAGGCGAGCAGTGCCTTCAGTCCGTACAACAAATCGGCACCGGCGATCCAGCACCACATACAGCAGCGGTCGTATCCTCGGCTCGTAGTCGTTGAGAACGGGAAGAAAATAAGAAACACCACCGACGACGAGTCAGTGGGTGGCGCTAACGGGAGTCTGATACCGAGTTTGCGCTTCGTTTGCCTAGACATGGCGCGAGACACCCCGGGCTCGCCGATGTCGCGCTCGGCGCGCGAGCAACTCGCGGGTGCGGCCACCCTGGCCGCCTCCGGGGCTCTACACGCCGCCGAGCAGGCCGTCGTCACGATACACGAGAGCGCCCTGCAGCAGAAGATGCTCGAGGTAATGTGTCTGTTGTTTTTTTCTTTTTTTATTCCTTATTCTATATGTTTACTTATTATACGCACGAAAGGCTGTTTATACCTGTACCTCCGATGGCGTGAAATTTACGAGTTGACAATCATAAAAAAAAAAAAAAAAAAAAATATATATACATTGATCGTTAAGTGTTGCGGTCGAGTATACTTACGCCTCCTCGCCTGTAATGAGATTACGCAATGACAGCGAGGTAAAATTTATAACTTTTTTTTTTTTTTTTTTTTCTTCAATAAACATTTATCACTTTATCTCCCCTTTGTTTACCGTCTTGCCTAAAAATCTGCGCTTTCACCTTCACGGCTTCCGGACGGAATTAAATTTTTGTTTGCCCTGTGTTATCTCGAAAAAAAAAAAAAAGAAAAAAAAATTCGTCAGCTCGAGTTTTGAAGGCCAAGCGAATTACTGTAAAAGCCAATCGAGAATCGACGTTGTATGATCGCGCGATGCGATTGTAAATACGTTTTTGCGCGTCACGATTTCGAATTTGATCCACGAACGGCATCGATCCGAGATAATCTTTTCTGGATCTCCTGCAATCACCCAGGCCCGAAAATCCAACGCGATAGAGCTTTCGTAAAAAAAAAAGCACCTCGAAAGATAATACTCAGTGCCCGCGTTGTTAAAAATAAACGTTTATTCCTGGAAACGTTTGTCTTTATCGTTTCTCGCTCGAGGCTTTGTGCGAAAGACGGGTATTATCTGCAGTTGTGGAACGTTTGGCCGGCGAAAGTAATTAAAAAAACAAAAACGTCATACCTCGTCGTGCACATCGAACGCTTTATCCATCAACGGTTGCACAACGCAGTGAATTTCTCGTCGATGAACTG
Organism: Copidosoma floridanum; assembly: GCF_036245765.1. NCBI lineage: Eukaryota > Metazoa > Arthropoda > Insecta > Hymenoptera > Encyrtidae > Copidosoma > Copidosoma floridanum. Next base: position 5,946,057 of record NW_028321906.1, on the reverse strand, counting down.
CAAATACTTTTGCGTGCATCGTTACAACGGGGAAAGGGATCGATCTAAATCGCGTGAGGTTGGAAAAATAAAATAAACAATAATTATCGACGAGCTAAATGAATTGAGGCTCTCATCGTCGTTTCACAGCCTACATATACCTATTACTGCAGTTATTAATGCACGCGTATGGAGGACTATTTATTCCTGCGGCATAGTTGGTATTTACCAAAAAAAAAAAAAAAAAAAAAAAAACATAATAGTCGAATGAGCTCAAATAAATCGTTCAAACTGTTGAGCGACAATCAGGGAAACTTGAACTGCCGTTTAGGCGTTATGAGCAAATCGCGAAGTACGAGGAAGCCGTTCGCGGAGTTTGAAAACTTTCTTCCTGCGATCGATCGATCACGCGCTCGTTTTCTCTCTCTAGTCTACTTTGTAAGTTCAAGGCTGTAACGATGGCGCCCTGCATTTTTCAAGCCGACTTTTCAAAGCCCGGCTCGCTTTTGCGTGCGCGTTGGAGGAGGAGGAAAAACAACATCGAGTCCATTTGGTGGTGTGTCTTGAGAGTTTTCGTCCAAGAGACAAAATGACAGAAAAAAAAAAAAAACAAAAAACAACCTTCCCCGCGTAAACAAAGACCGCTGTATAAAAAGCCGCGCAATAGCGACATTCACCCTCTCTTCCCGCCGTGTATGGGACACGCGCAAGCTCGGCTTGTCGGCTCTTATCTGGAAAAGAATATCTATCCTATGTATACGCGTGTAATTATTGTGGACAAATAATCGTGTCCTCCCTGCATTTTGTTTGTTGACACCCATTGGATACCCCGCCCTCCGAAATAAAAAAACATTACCGACCTTGAGACTTAAGCTCGTGTTTGTTAGGTACGATGAAAAGGGTGAACAAGGTAATCGGTGTCCAAAGGTAAATGTATATAAAATATTACGTGTCTACGTTAAGGGTGCGAGAAAAAATATGGCGTCGAGTGAAGGTCGCCAAAAGAAAAATCGCTTCTGTGCCGTTGCTGCTGTTTTATTTTTCTCGTTTTCGTTCGATAAAAGTAGGCGAGAATAACCTATTCTCGATCATCTCGAGAACGGAATTTTTTCCCCTTTTTTCGGTGCACCAGCTGATGTATGTATACGAAAAGACCAGCAGTTTTCGCGTATAGCCCACGTTATTTCGCTTGAATTTGATTAAACGCGGCTATTAAGCTCGAACACGCGTTAGTTTTATCGTTTTATGATCTACGCTTGATTAATTAAAAAGTAAGTCAATCAACCACACGCTTCTGATGTTTTGTGATTAATTTTACCTTTTTTTTTTCTTTCCTTTTTCAACACACTGGGGAAAAAAATCATTATCAATTCCCTCCTATGCGGGTTGTAAAGTTTGTTCTCAATTTCACAAAAGGTGTGACTTTCACGTTATAAAATAAAAACAAAGAGGTATCAAAACCATCGTAAAAAAAAAAAAAAAAAAAAAAATAAATAGTCGTAACAAAAAATCAAGGATGAAAGCACCGATAACAAAGGAAAAAAAAAGGCCGAGTTCGGTCGAGCGACACCGCAACACACGCGCGGTATAACCAACTCGCAGAGCAAATAAATCGAGATGCAGGTTTTCCTCGTGACCTCGACTCGTGGCTTTTCACATTCCCATCACGCGCGCGCTGCTACTTTACATCGCACGCGCCCCGCAGTGAAATTTCATTATTCCGCGCACCTTCCTTCCTTCCTTCCTTACTCTATTTCTTGCATTTTTTTTTTTTTTTGTTTGCTGTACTACACTGCTACCATCGATCACGTTTAAGCTAATCCGCCTCCAGAGCGGCCAGCTCTTGGCACCTGAGGCTCAGGTACACCATCAACGTCATGCTGAAGGCCGTGACGAAGAACGAACTGTACGCCACAAAGTCGACCGTCCCCGGCAGGCTCTGAAACCCACGAAATCTCACTTTTTCTTTTTTTCAATAGAAAAGTGCCATACTTTCTACTATATACGAGGCACTAGACTGTACTTGAATTTTTTTTTTTTTTTTTTTTTTTTTTTTACTACTAAACACGAAAGCTGTATATGATTGTCGATTTACTTGGCATCTCGCGAGCACGCATACGACGATGGATACAAAGAGCAGCTTGACGAATATCATCCCATTGTCAGCGAGGGCAGCCGATTCCTCGGCCGGGACACGCGGGAGACGGCCGGCTCGTGCGTTGTACTTGCCAAGCCAGTCAGCAATCTCGGGATCTACGGCGTTAGCAGAGCCGCGGTCACCCGACTGACAAAATCGGCAACGAAAATCGGTCGGCTTTGCAATGATCGATCGCCACTTTCTTTTTTTTTTTTTTTTTTTTTTTTTTTTCATAGTTATAAAACATTGAATTGAATTGGGCCGATTAAAAATCGCGATACTACAATTGTTAAAACGTATACATGTCGACGACGAATTAACGTCCGACCGGACGGTATGCTAATTAATAAATAATCTTCGTTTATAATTATTCGTGGCTTTTTTTCCTTTCTCCCTTTTTTTTTTTTTTTATTATCAATTAACGCTGATAATGAAACGGTAAAAAAAAAAAAACTTCCCAACTTTTAACGTGAATCCTTTGTGGCTCAATTATTCGGCCGACAGTGGGCAAGCTTCGTGTATTACATTGTTCCACGAACAAAGGAGGCATTATTCGAGCGTCGGCTTTATTTTTAGATCGGCATTAATTGCCGCGATGCGCGTGCACGCGCGCCTTTGGTTTACCTGTTACGCGCGTTTCATAATTATTTCGGGGGGGGGGGTGGCACCAAAATACAAATTATATTTACGCGCGACGACGATCGGCCCCACCCACTGTCTTATCGTTATCGTCGCAGTTAAGGTGCACCGGCTACGCGTATATAAATAAATACACAAAGTTCGACGATTACTAAATAATTGTCAAACACATTTAACGACTCCGGCATATACGCACATGTTATATGTGTATACACGCAGGTTAATGTCACCCGGCTTGGGCGTAGCGTTATCTTTTTTTTTTGTTTTTCGTAATCTACCTAGTACTCGTGAAGTAGGTTTTTTTCATTCGTATTATTAGAGCTGCCGAAAGAATTTTTTTTCTTTTTTTTCGCCCCAACGAGTGCCTTCGGTTCCGTCGAGGTTTATAAAAAAAAGCGGAGGAAAACCAACCTGGTGGTAAACGAGGCTAACGGAGACGATGGGCGCCCGGCACAGGGGACAGGGCGGAGGGTCGCCGCTCGTCGGCTTGTCGAGCTTCGCGTGGCAGTAGTCGAGGAGACACCTGGCGCAGAGCCGGTGACCGCAACCGGCGACGACACCGGCGCGCAGCGGCTCCAAGCAGATGGGGCAGTCGGTGCCTTCCCCTGCACTGTGGGAACATTTTTACAGTTGTTACATGGAAACACACGATGGGGACCGTTTCGATTGCTGTGGCATTGAAGGGGAAAAAAAAAAAAATTACATGTTCGTGTTTCGACACTTCCGATAACTAAGTTTGGGTATAACTCATGTAATCGGTATGTGGGTCGAGCCGGGGGAGGAAACGTAGGAACGCTTACAATGGATAATGTTAGGCCTGCCCATTATCGTATTTCGGGGAAACATTCAAGTGTTTATAGCTTGCTCGTTTGGCTGTTTTTTATTTACACAGCTTATCTATCGACGACGTTTCGTGTGTACAGCTATTTCGGGCCAACGGTACTTATAAACCCATTGTCCGACTCTTCCTGGGAAATGCATTTTTTACCCGATCTCCGGCTATCACGGATTTAATAATACTTACTCGTACAGATACCGACTGTTTATTAAATTTTTCGTACAATTATGTACATACATACACGTATGCGAATGTGAATCTTGCGAAGCTCTGAAAATAAGCGCGAAAAATGGTTCGCCGGATACACAGGAAGTCGACGTGAATTAATGATAAATCCGCTGCATTGCATCACACGCGCTCGGGGAAAATCCAAAGATAGGCAAAATCGATTTTTTTTTTTTTTATTCCTTGCACAAGTTGCACAAAATGTTATCTCTACCGCGAGCTGATCCGATATCTCAATCAAGCGCCGAACTTAATTTTGCCATCCGCTAACGAAGTTTAAGGGTACATCCGCCGAGACCGAATCGCGAGCTAAAATTGGTATTTTTCGATATCCCCGTTCTTACGTGTCTTTTTTAATTATTCACTCGGTATACATCAAGTGTATTTCGTGATTTATCGATTTTACACGTATAAATAGAGCGATGACGAAGTTCCAAGAAACTCTCGTGCGACGTATTCTATAACGCTGTTACTAACTATTACGTGATCGCTTTTCTACATAAAAAAATAGTCATGAACCGTACGGATGAAGGTAGAAAATCTTTCCTTTTTTTTTTTGCAAACGCGTACAATTATAAAATGTATAGTGAAAGGTCGGTCTAACCTATCGGGCATTTGGCGAGCATCGATGGAAGCGTCGCGTTTTTTCGGACACGATAACCTTCGTTTGAGGACGAAAAAGGCACCGTACGCGAACACGACCATCGCGACCCTGGCCGCTACGTTCCTCCAGTCGACGTCCTCCTCTTGCATCGCCAGGTTTTTGCCGAAAATCACGCTCAGGACCAATCCACGAGCCCTCGTCGCCTCTGCCAAACTCATTTGATCGCGATTTATGGTTACAAGTTCATCGCGAGGGAGGGGATTGACGTGTGTAACCCACACGCGAATTTTGAAATGTGTGTCTAACCCTTTTCCGCGACAGACGCGCTTTTGTTTTTTTTCCAAGGGCCTGCGCGTGGATTGGCGACGAAAAGATGCTCTCAAAGCAGAAGCGCAGCAAACTCGAAATAATTAGATGGGCGCGTGACGATGACGACGCATATGTGGCGTACATAAAATGACTGATTGCGCTTAATCAAAATCTCGATTCGCAGAGCGCCCGAGACGCCAAGTGCTGGTGTACGAGACGAGGCACACGACCTCTCTTCCTCTTTTTTTTTTTTTTTTTTTTCTTTCATTGTATAAATTAAGGCTGAGTGACGTTGATCAATTTCGCGACGCTCACCTACGCGGGGAAGTGTTCCTTTGTTCCTACAAAAAATGTAAAAGCGAAATTTCCGTGATTCCCCCCTCCTAACGAGTTAGGACTAATAATTAAAAATTAAAAATACTCGTAATCCATAATACATTACAGAATTCCAATAAGCTTTGTGAATATTTTTGTGCAGCCGATTTTTTTTATCGATATGTAGAAAAATTACATACTCGGGGAATCTACATTCTTTCGTCAAACAATGCCTCGTACGAGTGTATAATTATATACCGTTCCCTTGTAGGTGCACAAAGCGAAAATGACTTCCTGATTGTCACATCGCTTCGCCTCTTTGCTTAATGAAAATTCGACGAGTGTTACTTTTAACGTCGAAATTTCTTACACCGTTGCAATTACATGCATATTTCGTGATTTTATCGATGAACGAATGATAAATGAATAGCGCGTGGAGATGTACCGGTTACGATCGTGTCACATGATAGTGTTATGCTTTTTGCGATTGTTTTCGTAAAAGTAGGATAATTTAATTATTCCATTTGTTTTCTTGTAACGTTGAAGTTCAAGTTGAATGTTTTTCAATCGCCCTGAATATCTTGCGTATCCGCAACCCTGCACGTGATTCGCTGATCACTGTGCGTTCGTTATCGCGTTTTTATTTCACTAATCGAAAAACTTGAACAAATACCTTCGTACTCGGAACCTTGAAATTGATTGAAACTCAAACGAGAAATCCAATCATTCCCGAGAAATCAAAATTACCGAGCGATCGCCATTTATTACCGATCCGATCGCATCCGTGACGTATGCGGATTTTAAAGGTCAAGTGTACATCTCGTCTTGTATTCTTCTTTTCTCCTCGATCGTTTGCATTTATTTTTTTATTTTTCAAGAATATACGCAGTTATGAAAAACTAAACTAAACTCAATCGACAGACATCACACCATCTATTGTCAACACCCATCCACTACCAAATCACCGTGAATTGCGTTGTAATTTGTAGTACGATTGTATTCAAAATGTAATTTGATCAGTGACGCCGAGTAACAAAGGTCTCCACAGAGCTCGTACAGATCTACCACCTTGGACTGCGAGACCATACCGATACCGATCGCGCAATTATATTGTTCAAACCCGCCCCACTACCCTCATTTCTATATGGAGCGTAAAAGCGAGTTGCGCAACACCATGGTGGAACGAGCTCGTTGTTGAATTTGTCCGAAAATAAAAAGGCCGTTGTCTGGAAGATGACGACTCTTGCGAGCAGAGACCACAAAGGACTCGGAATTTTAGACGGACGTCGTCAATCAGGCGGAATTGACCCCGACTCTCCGACATATAATTTCTGCCTGCGTTTCGCATCCACACCTACGCATGTACGTGTGGGTGTACTATATATTATGGCTCCGAAATAGCATCGGCGATCTTGATCTACCGCATCTTATCGGCGAGAGATAATGAGCCTGTCTTTTGAATTTACACATCGCGCGATCGATTTAAAGTTTTGCGACGCACGGGTACACCAGTCGCGATAATACTTTTGATAAAGGAAATTTCGCGGTTCATCGGAGTTACAGGTAATAATAACCAAATATTATTATTTATGTTGTCGAATGAGTTCGGGCATCGAGACGCGCGACGCGAGAGTATCACCCTTAAGGTATCTGGCTTTGATTCCAGCTACAGCAGCAGCACCAGCTCCAACAGCAGATCCTCAAACAACAGTACCACCAGCGGGAGCGACAACTCGCCGAGCTGCACGAACAACAGATGTACCAGCTAAAGGTTTGCGAACGTTGTTGTAACTTTGTTGCCCCCATCCACACGATATACACGTAACTCTCTGTGATACCCCTGCATGTGTGGAGATTTTTTTTCTCTCGGTTCTTATCTATGGACTTTTTTCTTTTTTCGAATTTCACATACGTGTGCGCGTCTTATCTCTCGGGTCTAGCGTTGTATACACATGACATTTGTAACCCCGACACGTGGAGCAAACCAAACGCGCGCACACACACACGACGAGATATATATTATACGGGCTACGCGGAGCGCGAAGGAGCGTTCGGTCGGTCGATCGCCTTATTCTGTTTTTCCATGTGTTTTATTTATAGAACCGCGCGATTCGTCGACGGAAAAGCCCAGCACGCGCGAGCCTCTCTCCGCACATATACGCGCGTTTCTTTTTTAATCTTATTTGTATATACCTGCACGTGTGTACACACATGCCCCCTACCCCCATCTTCTTATGATGGGACCTTTGCGTGTGTGTAGCTAATACATTTTTTTCGTCCATTATTATTGTTAAGTATTTTATCATTTCGTCGTTTTTATTGGACATTCGTACGCGGAGTCGGACGTTTTCAATGTTGGTGTTCATATGCTATCGTCCGGGTAATCCGGGGTATTCGTTCGATACGATGAAGAAATAGCCAATTGACGAAACGAGTCGAGCTGTGATTATTAATATATGTATTCGTGCGTAAGGAGCGCGTGCGGGCGATTATGTATGTGTATATATATACCTATAAAAGTTTGAATATCGATGAAAATGGAAAAAGACAATTAACTCGATCGTCAATTAGATTATGTGCATGTGTCATTGTTGCTGGTATAACGTAATTAAATGTACCTGCACACGTTTTCCCAAGTTTGTTTTAATGCAACGAGTGATTATTCGTCGAATAATCAATGTTGCAGCTGTGGGAGCAGCAAAAACTCGAGGAGCAGAGGAGGGAAAAGGAGCGAATAGAGGCGCTCAGGAAAAAGGACAAACACGACCACAGCGCGGTCGCCTCGACGGAGGTCAAACAGCGTCTTCAGGTGAGTTTTACGCACGTGTTTTTTGTTTGTTTGTCCCATCGTCGAATTGACACCTACCAAAATGTATACCTCCTACCAATGTACCCATTCATGTGTCGTTGCAGAGCTTCTTGGTGAACAAAAAGCAAAGGGAGGCGGCAGCCGCGGCCAACGGAGCGGGACCCGGCTCGCCCGGATACAGGACCTGGTGAGTGTTTTCAACTTTTTTTCCAACTCCCAATGTGGGTCTGCGGTCCCGCTGTTTATTACCGTTCGAGCACCCAAATAGTTTCACCTTGGAAGCGCGGGTGGAGAAAAAACGCGACTTTAGGCGAATAACGTTTTGCTGTATAATACTTCAGGGCTGGATTTACAAACAAATGATTTGCCACATTTAATATCAGAAACGACGCTACGGGCGATTTTAGCAGTCGATCGTGCTCTACTTGGGAGGAATACGTACATTTTAATTGTAGTGGAGGAAAAAAAAATTAATTAGGAAAATACAAAAGATAGAGAGAGAGAGCCGATAATCGCCTGTTGGATAATGAATTTATTTTTCGATCCCTCGTTAAATTTTCGCTAGGTAAAGCAATGAGAAAACGAGAGTAGGTACCCTATACGGATAGATAGCCTGTTCTTTATCGAAAGTTGTATTTATAGAACTCGCGGGTCGCGGAAACCTTTTTTTTCAATTTTTTAGCGATACCGCTGCTTTTGTTCTTATCGCCTGCCACTATTAAGTGCACGAGTGATTTTTCACTCGGGTGCGTTGTTACGGAAGTCGTTCGACTGATTGGAGATGTTTTGTGAGATTACGGGGGTGTCGCAGGGAGAGTCAATCGACGCGCTGTGGACTAAAATAATATAAAAAATTTGCGTTATTTCATTTCAAGGTACATATACTTGGTTTCGTTAGCGCCGCGAGCTGATGTGTTTGAGTATTTCTGTGGCGGCAGTCGTTTCGATCTTGAATTCTAATCGAATCGCCAGAGCCGGCAGAGATAACTGAAACTATAATTAAATTTTTTCAAATTCGTTCGGAGAGGTCATTTCTTCGAGGCTTCGATTAGCTCCATTTATAAATAATATCCGTGATAGTAAAAAGTGCCAATCGTGTGTCCGTTACTTTATCTCGGACTATATATCGTCGTGTGATTTTTCGGTGAGTTTTTCGAATAAAAACAACTAATGTAATCCACTCGAGTGGAATCTATATATGTGTCGACGGATTATTTTCGTCGCCTTTATACATATCAAATCACCTCGGGAAATTTTGTCTTAGCTCGTGTATCGTCTAAAAATGACATTTTGTAAAAATGCGCGAGTATCGATTCTTGTACGTATATAGGTCTTTTTTAATTATTATTTGAGGCGTGCTTTTTTAACGCATCGAATGATAAAACGAAAAATTTAACTTCATTGGAGTAGTGTTTTTTTGATTATTAAAAAAATACTCTTACAAAACAAATCGTAGATACTCTTCACAATTCAAGCGTAATGAATTTTTCACAAACTCAACAGTACTAATTTTAGCCATAAGGTCATTAATCATATTGTATACAAATCGAGAGGGCGAACATGCCTAAATGTGAGTAAAAATTACAGGTTATCGTCACAGTCGGAATCGACGAGCTCAACGAGCGCCTCCCATCCATATCGCATGCCGCAGATATTGCAGGAGAAGTTCAGCGACGATTTTCCACTGCGAAAGACAGGTATTTCTATTGCAAGTGGCTTAATGTATTACATAGAGTTTCATGATAACAACAAATGATATGTATTACATAGTAATCATGATTCGTGTGCCACGCCTAATTTTTTTTTTTTTTTTTTTTTTTTTTTAGAAAATTTTGAAAATTAATTATCATTAACGATATGTGCTCGCTGCTGGAATGTGCGTTTTTTTTACTAAAGCATGATTAACTTTTTTTTTTTCCTTAATAAGTTCCGATAACTAACGATTTTTATCGGTACGATGGAGTTTATCGATTCGCCAGAGTATATTGAGTTTCTTGGAGCAAGACTCGATAGAGTATCGTTTTTTTTCGTGTTTTGAAAGATTAACCGAATGACGTATATAGTCACAGTGTGAGCATGTCGTATTTTTAACTGTTGAGTTTGAAGCCAAAACGAACCTCGAGAGCCAATGGTTGTACCAACGTATTAAACGAGCATAACAATAAACTATTATTAAAATACGGGATGACTTTTATTGAAGTTTTATCAGAATCAAGTTGATTTTTATTGATATGATGATATACTTACGTGTTATGCTCGTAAAGGAAAAATAAAAAAGAACTAAGTACACGTGTAGAAAATGTATATAAAGCTTCATCCAAAAAAAAAAAAGAAAGAATAAAAGAAAAAATTAACCTAACCCCGGCTGAATCTAATCCCTCGGGCAGCTTCGGAACCGAATCTGCTGAAGGTGCGACTTAAGCAACGCCTTATGGATAAGACCGCCACGAGAAATTCACCCCTGATGGCCAGACGAAACAACCGACTGCTGTCGCACCTCAAGCGGAAGTCACTCTTAACAAGTATGTCTTCCCCCTTCATTTAAACAAAAAAAATTAAGAAAAAAAAAAAAAAAAGAGAGAAAAACAGAAATACTTAAGCCAAAATGAAAAACGCTGCTTTGGAGCGTGCCGTCACATTATACGGAACTCGAGAGAATCGCACAGTATTCGTACGTAACTTGTAAGATAAAGCGATTGCCTATTGAAACGGATTCATCGGCATGAGCATTCGATTTTGAGAACCAAATGTGGCAAAAGTACCCATCCGCATCGAAATTGAATGAAAAAAAAGGAAAATTCAAGCTTCGATGTGTCGTAGAAAAAGTGTGTGATTTCTCCATAGCCAGCGATTCCTTCGAACGTCCGTTGGAACTTGGCTGCACCCGTGTTGTTGGTTTTTCTTTTCTGTTTTTTTTTTCTTTTTTCTTTTTCTTTCTCCACATTAATCGATTGTTGACTTGAAAGTTTTTTTTGCTAGTGTCTTTGTAACCGCATGGCGAACAATATTAACATATGATAAAAAAAAAAAAAAAAAATTATACATATACGCGTGCAGCTTCGTTTATCGAGTTCTGGCAGCAGATACCACTATTTTCTCCCTCTCACCTTTGACTTTTTATTTTTATCCATTATGCTTTTGTTTCATCTATTGTTTCTTACAAAAGTATAAATAGAAAAAGTACCAGTTAACGAGTAGATGGTGGCGTCAATTGAAAATTGTACAACACTCGGTGTTAGTCTACTGCCAAAACTCAAAAACGCACGAGAAGAAAAGTAAAAGAAGTGGAAAAAAAAAAAAAAAAATTAAAAAATAAAGACACCACCGGAACAGAGATCCCCTGCAAGGCCCAAGTAACCCGTGTGCCCGTGTCTCTGCTCGTTTCCAGACTCCAGCAACTCCGAGTCCGGGCCCAACTCGCCCCCTACGGTCAGCAACTCGCAGTCGTCGCCAACGGTGAGCGGCAGTTCCAACACACCGATCCAAGAGGAGGGCGAGGGCGCGGCCTACGCGAACCGGCTGAGCAGCGCAGCCAGCCAACAAGGCAGCCTCTCCGACTTGTCCCTCTTCAGCTCGCCCTCGATGCCCAACATATCGCTCGGCAGGCCGCGCGTACCCTCCAGCTCGACGGTGAGTTGGGACGCACGTGGTTGGGCGAACGCAAGGTGTTTTTTTCAACTTACACATCCATAATATGGTATTATCGTCATCATCAGCCCGTCGTCCGATCTTTTCGCGCTCCATCGCTCGACCGGATACAATACCTCATACATACAAAACATCGCCACACCCAACGGTTACAAGTGACAAGTCGAAACTCTAATGCATCGTGTGCTTTTTTTTTGTTTTTAATCAACAGAGCGGCCCGAAGCTAGCACCTGTGTCCGAGGCGGAGGTGCGCGCGGCGTTCACCGCTCGGCTCGGGATGCCCCTCACGGGGCAGATGTTGCCGGGCACCCTGCCATTTTACCCCTCGCTGACGGTGATCGACGGTGAGCCGGCTTACAACCTGCACAAGCACGTGCAGAGCAGCTTGGAGCAGGCAGCGGTGGCCGCCGCGGCCGCGGCCAACAACCAATCGGCCAAACAACAGCAGCAACAACAACCGCCACCCACGATATACCACCCGACACCCATCACCGATACCCAAGTGGCTCACGCGAGACTGCACAAGACTGGCCATCGGCCACTAGGTAGTATGTTCGCCCTGCCGTTGTATTTTTTCGCACACTGTACACGCCCCCCCCCCCTCCCATTCCTCGCGGAGTTGACGGTCTAGTGTTGGAAAGGGATCGAGGATTACTCAACCAAATGTTTGTCGCTCCCTTTCAGGGTCATTTAGCTCCTCTTTTGCTGCGAATCTCTTATTTCGAGTCGACTCCACACTAGCAAAGTTCGCTCCGCGTTGTATTGGAGCCTGTATTACATTATCACATGTGCGTGCGGGTGGTCGTCCATCAGTTTACCGATCGTGAGATTTATTTTTCATGTGTTTGAACTTACGCGATACATCAGGAACGACCACGCGCTCGCACAGCCGCGGGCTTCGTGGATTCCGACTGATCCAGAAGCCCGCACCACCTGCCCGCGATCTAACCCCTCGACTGATCCGCTGATTTTCCTTTCGTTGGCCCAAAATAGGCAGGACCCAATCGGCCCCTCTACCGCTCGGCAACCCGATGCTGCAGGGTATAATAGTCCCGGCGCCGCCACCGACGACGGCCACCCACTACGAAGAGTACCTGGCGGAGAAGCAGCTGCACGAGCAACAACAGCAACAGCAAACGCAGCACAACTACCTTAAACAGCAGATCAGGCAGACGGTGCTGACGCGAGTGGGCTCCCGCAGCCAGCAGCTCGACGAGGCGCCCGAGTCCGAGGAATCGGAGGTCATCGACCTCACCGGCAAGAAAGACACTTCGGGTTAGTGTTGGCGCAACCGCTTCACAAAGGATTAATGTTGGTTGGGGAAAAAAAAAAAAAAAATTAATTATCCACTTTCCAACAGCCACGAGCGGTAGGAGCAGCAGCAGCAGCATCGAGGAGAGCGAGATATCGAAGCAGCAGCGCGACCGCGAGCAATTCCTTCAGCAGCAGCGCGACCTCATGATGCGCCACACCCTGCAAGCCACCGACGCCACGGTCTACACGACGGGCAGGAGCGCCCAGTCGGCGAGGCCGCTCTCGAGGGCCCTCTCCAGTCCGCTCGTCCATCTCGGTCCCCAGGGAACGGTAGTGGCCGGAGGAGCCAGCGAAATGTACGCCCGGAGTCCGAGGGAGGCGCCGACGACGGGTCTGGCGTACGACGCGCTCATGATGAAGCACGCGTGCGCCTGTGGGGAGACGGTGCGCGGCCACCCGGAGCACGGGGGCAGGCTGCAGAGCATCTGGGCGAGGCTCCAGGAAACGGGGCTGCTGGCGCGCTGCGACAAGGTGCGCTCGCGCAAGGCCAGCCTCGAGGAGATACAGACGTGCCATACGGAGGCTCACACCTTCCTGTTCGGCACGAACCCGCTGTCCCGGCAGAAGCTCGACCTGTCCAAGGTGCCGATCCAGAGCTTTGTGCGGCTGCCCTGCGGCGGGGTCGGGGTCGACAGCGACACCACGTGGAACGAGATGCACACCGCGTCGGCAGCGCGCATGGCCGTGGGCTGCGTGGTCGAGCTTGCCTTCAAGTGCGCCATGGGAGACGTGCGCAACGGGTTTGCCGTCGTCAGGCCACCCGGGCACCACGCCGAGGCCAACCAGGCCATGGGCTTTTGTTTCTTTAACTCCGTGGCCGTGGCTGCGAGGCTGCTCGTTCAGAAGTTCGACATGCGCAGGATACTCATCGTCGATTGGGTGAGTGTACATTATATTTCATAGTGTGCACTTGGCTGGTGATTCAAACTTGGATTTTTTTTTTTTTTTTTTTTTTTTTCGTCAATGAACTCGATCAAATTGAAGATGAGTGAATTTGAATTGCTCTTTTACTCTCCTGCGGCCCTGGTACGTAATTTCGAGATTTCTTTCGTGAGTGAGCACGAACAATAGTTTGCCGGGCTGGAAAAGAAGTAATATTTACATTCGTACTTGAAGAATGTCATGTCGAGTCCAATAATAGTACATAAGTACAAGTACACTGAATCACGGATTTTGAAAATGTTAACGAGTTTAAAACACACCGACGGGTACGGGCCCTCCTTTTCGGCCGATTCTCATTTCAAAAGTATCGCGATCGACTCTTTTCGGCTCGTGGTCTCCTGATACTTTGATACTTAAATTCTGTGGTTAAAGTGGCTCATCGAGACTTAACCAAAATTATGGTTGTATCTTCATTTTCCTACGTATGAGATGAAATACATTCATAACTCGTTTATAACCTCAACCACTGAAATGATCAATTATTGAGTGAGGTCTTTTGATAAAATATGCAGACTTACTTTCAATAAATAAAAATTTACATTTTTTTCACGATTTTTACGCGAGGTTTCGCTTATCACACAAAAAACAAGTGTGGCCCTTAAAAGGACCTATCTGTACCGTTCTAAATTTCTTTGTGGAAAGAGCAATTTTATATTAATAGTTGTCAATTCTCTATAGGAATCAAAAAGAAAAAAACAATAGTTTGATGAGACGATCCGACAATAAATATACACTTTTTCGCGCCTATAGTACAGTAAAAAAAAAAAAAAAAAAACTCGGCCACCTTTTCTTCGCGTCATGTTCTCCTGATACGTCCGACCGTAAAAAATCTCGTAATGTTCGTCTTAACGTCGATCGCATGAAGGACGTATTTTCAAAAAGATGTCCAAATAAAGACATGCCGCATAACAGGCGAACATGACGACGATGGGGGTGCACGTGTGTGTCAAAATTCTGGGCTTTCATTACATCATGTTCCTTATAAGACAGTCATCGTCGAGGAAAATAACCGAACGAAATGTTTTTAGGACGTGCACCACGGCAACGGCACCCAGCAGATGTTCTACGACGACCCGCGAGTGCTGTACCTATCGATCCACAGGCACGACGACGGCAACTTTTTCCCGGGCACTGGTGGGCCCACGGAGTGCGGGGTAGGCGAGGGCCTCGGCCGCAACGTGAACCTCGCTTGGTCCGGAGGTCTGAGTCCCCCGATGGGCGACGCCGAGTACCTCGCGGCCTTCCGCACGGTCGTCATGCCCATCGCCAAGGACTTTGACCCCGACCTCGTCCTCGTGTCCGCTGGCTTCGACGCCGCCCACGGCCATCCTGCCCCCCTCGGTGGCTACAAGGTCAGCCCCGCCTGCTTCGGACGCATGACCCAGATGCTCATGACGCTTGCCTCCGGGAAAGTCGTGCTAGCACTCGAGGGTGGCTACGACCTCGCGGCCATCTGTGACTCGGCCCAGGAGTGCGTCAGGGCCCTGCTCGGCGACGAGCCGACGCCCATCAGGCACGAAGAGCTCACCAGAAGCCCCTGCCAAAACGCCATCGACACCTTACAGAAGACCATAGCCGTCCAGGTATGCCTTTACATAATTACTCTCTAACTTACCAAAGAAATTCAATTTTTAAGTATAAATCATGCGAATGACGATATTGTTGTTGTTTCGCAGATGTCGCACTGGCCTTGTGTCAAACTTCTGGCGCACACGGTGGCCATGAGTGCCATTGAGGCGAGCCAGAAGGAACACGACGAGACCGAGACGGTCTCGGCCATGGCGTCCCTTTCCATGCAGCAGCAGAGCAATCTCGCGTAAGTCCGGCAACAACTTTAGTCTCCTAGCGAGTTGCGCAAGCTTTCTCTACACAGTTTGACGTTTGATTTTGAAATCCGTAGAAGCACACCAGAACATTCCCGCGAAGTGTCGGAGGAGCCGATGGAGCAAGACGAAGCCAAGTGAAGGGAACAAACGCTACAACTTGCTGCCGTCGGATTATGAAAATTTCTTCTTTTTTTTTCCACACCGTCATCGTCGCTCTCGTCAGCGCTATGTTCGACGAAGACGCGGACGGTATATATGTGTATGTATATATACTATATTATCCTGTAGTTCCTCGTCGTGGGATCCTGAACGGAAGATTGCGAGGGGATACATGCGGATAGGAGGGAATTTTTTTGAACTCGGGAATTGAGCTCCTGTGCTGTCAGAATAATGTTAGGAAGCTATTCCGCAGGGCACTAATAACTTCTGTGCCCGGCCGCAGACTGAATGTTGGTGCTGGGGGCCGTGGACAGATGGACGCGAGAAATCGAAAGGGTCTCTGATTGTTACTGTTGTTGATGTTGTTTAACTTGTATACATACTTACTTACGCATGACATTAAATGGAAGTTTGTATAAATTATGTAAAAATTGACGCGAATGCGCGACAGATCACTGCACGAGTTTGCTGTGAAGTTTTTTTTTTTTTTTCATCTTTACTGTTTTTCAACTTTTTTTTAAAGTTTCTCCGCTGATACCTATGTGAGTACAATCGCCAGCGTAGCGAAACTTGACGTTAGACTTACATCACTTACGAAAAATTGAAATAGGAAAAAAAAAAAAAATAATAATTTACGCAAAATTGTTCGTCCCCATTCTTTGTTTGTTGTTATAATTCAATGTCTAGTGACGATTGATAAAGTAACTTTTCAATAAGACGGACAACGTGAATTTAATTTGGAACTGAAATCTAGAAATATGACGGGTATGGAAACGGGAACAGATCACTCTGTTTCGTTGCTAAGTATATGTATACACTATTGAAGCAAACTCATTGTACATATTTATAAATATACATATATAAATGAAGATACTCGAAAGAGCGATTGATTTTTATTTGATGAAGCAATTGGTGTTGACTGATTAATTTTTATAGAATTACGTACATATGTGCGTAATAATATGTATATTGCATCGCGCACATGACTGTGCGAGAACGTTTCTTCTTATTTGTTAAATTAATCGTGCATTCGATCGATATGCTTTCTTTGTGACTTGTGATCGAAAGATATGTTTATCGTTGAATTATCGTGCACTAAGTGGTTTCAAGTGAGCTCACTTGCTTGAGACAAGAGCAAATTTACGATTAAGTATACACGCGCATTCGCTTGGAAGATGCGTTTTAAATGTGTATTCGTGAATTTATAAGGAAAATATGAGTAAACACGTTAAGAAAGATAATAGTTTTTAAGGAGATTTTTTGTAAAGGCATCGGCGCTGGACGCCGGCGAAACCTTAGGTCCTTTGTTTCGCTCGATCGAGACGCAAGTGTAGAAAACAGGGCGCATCATGCGACTGCGTTAGCTTTTCCGGGCTCGGGAGAGCGAAATCTTTTTTTTTTTTTTGTAACATAGTTCTTGTGGGGACGCGCCAACACACATGTGATTCTCGTTGGGGTATACTTAGTTTTCGGCTGCGAACAAAATGTGGTGCGATTTTTGTGATATTTTGTAAAACTGTTAAGGTAAAACGAGTCTATTACTCTACGAGAATTTAAGGAAAGAAACAAAATCGTCGATATTTATAGTTGGCCGATCTTTCGGGAATGTTTCTAGGTGTTAGTCTTTTTTGAAAAATATGAACGCAACAAACGACACGAAGATTAATATTATCAGAAAAGCAGCTGAACCTCTTGTACGGAAACAATACGAGCATTTATTTTTGTCGTGCATTTTAACGATTTCGAAGATAAAGAGGAAGAATGAGATAAAAATATATGGCGATAGATGACGTATATAAAAAAAATTTATCATCAAACGAAGTACAGATACTATAAATAAATATATATATGTTTACATGAAACTTTGTCATACAAATAAAAGAATTATATATATATATATATACATACGTACATACATAAATAGAAAACGTATTATATGAAATATATGTATATTGCATAGTTATTATTATGATTATTTTTATTGTAACAATAGTTTGTAAAACGAAGAGATAAGCAGTACAAGAATCTCAAGTGTCTGATAATGTTGATGTATTGAAAAAGAGTTTACTTTGACAATGTGAGCTTAAGGAGACACAAAAATATATTAAAATATGTATTGAAAAAGAGAAACTTATAAGGTCACGTCGAAATTAAATTTTTAAATCAATCAAGTGCGTGAGCACAATACGTAGCCTACATTATGCGTGTATACGTCGTGTATGTACGTGTTACGTCACGTGTAGCTCTAAGCAAAAAATCGAATAAGTCGCATGCACGTTTGTTATTTAAAATGTGTCTAATTTAAAAAAAAGGAATCAATTCTGATGGTTAAAAAAAAATTTTTTAAACACGGAAACAGTAAACGAATGCTTTATTTTTTACAAAAAAAATAAAAAAGAGTTATATTACTGTATTGTGTAATTAATTAATTGGCTGAGGAAAAAAATAGACACTATAGCTGATTCCAATAGTTTGTTGAGTTGTACATTCAAAGATAAGTGTACAAGTACTAAGAGAATATATATATATTGTCCTATGCCTTTTTGGAAGGAAAGAAAGGCCTATACAAACTTGTAGAATGTTTTCACTTTTTCCAAAGCACAATCTTGTTTGTTTGTTTTTTCAAAGCTTTAAATTGTAAAGATTCAAATAAATAAAAAAACTATAAATAGTATATTGTACTTGCGACATTCCGATATCATTTGTCATTTGTAGATTATGTGTTATTTTTTTGTGCGCCTGCGTCTGAGAGTGTGACACATTTTGCAACGATCGACGAGCAAAGTTGAAAGACAATGACAATTATGAAATGATGTGCGCGCGGGTAGATGTGCAATCATACACAACCGTACGTTTAAAGTACTGTCATGGTCAAATATATACATGTAAATTAGTATTATAAATGACAAATTTTAAATAGGTAAAACACAAACCCGTAAATAATAATGATGATGTTATTGGTCGTGCACGAGACGTTAAAATACGTTGACGATGTCTATGTTAAACATGCCGTTAATTGTAACAGTCATACATTTTTTATGTATATAAATGTACCTCCTAAATTAATTTTAAAAATAAAATTATAATGATTGTCATACATTTGGATTATTTTTTACCCATTTAATAAAATTTTAAAAATTTGAAGATGAAGAATGACTTATCTTTAATTTATTTTGTTCAATTGCAATTGTTTACATGGAAAAAAAAATCTGTATTTTTCCTCTACTTTCACTGCTTTGTATGTAATGTAAATTCTCAACAACTTAAATACTTTCGTGCTTACCTGCCACTGCTTATACAAAATAGAAGATATTTGGACTCGAAATAAAAGCTGCTGAACTACAAGCCCTTTTTTGCCTGTCATCCGTTCCGTTCGGATTAAGGATGTAGACGTTTGATTATTAAGTCGAACTAGTCGAAACTAAAAAAGTATACATTAACCATTTTATGCTAACAGCAACAAAATTAAATACATACTAGTTACACGTCGAATCATTTAAAAAGTGATAAGATAAAAGAACTGACTCAAAACCTACTGAACTCCTCACCTTAATCTCGAGCGAGGTTTCAATTCAATAATGTATTTTAAAAAAATATCTGAAAGTTAATTTTAGGATGCTAATGTGGTATTGCAGGTGTACGTATCATTGCTAAATTTGCCTGTTACTTATTATGCCGGACGATTTCAATGCTAAGTCGACGGGGTACCTACAATTACATAAACATCGTGAAATAAATTAAGGGCAGCAATTTTCGCTAATGGTCTTCTTTGTTATGCGAAAGAGGAAGTGTTGAGTGATATTTTACAAATTAAAACACTAATGTTGTATCTTACTCTAATAATTTCAACAATTTATTTATCATAACATTACCATCAATCGAAATCCACGTTGGACACATAGATTGCCATAAAAATAGTTTTGAAAAATAAAAAAATCTTAGTTCATCACCATTACAATTGCTGATGCCAGATGGAGATGATCCTGACCTTTTGATTGGCATGAGAATAATCTCTTGGTTGCCCAAGGATTAAAGGATAAGCCGAGTGATACAAGTTGGTTCACAGAAAATTGGACGAAAACTAATTTTTTCTTTTTTTTTTTTAAAAATATCCTTTACTTTGAATATGCCGTTAACAGAGTTTACAGAATAATTGCTTGAAATTAAACTGGACTTGTTTCTTATTATTTGTATTGTGTATCGACACCCGCTCCGTTAATACAGATCTATTCAACTTATTACTGGTAAAAGGTCAAGAGTATTGTAATTTTATAAATATTGTCGATTTTATGAGCCATATAAGATAAGTAGAATATTGATAGTTTTGGAGGTCGATTTTGAGGTAAAAGATAAATTGTAAAGTAATTTAAATTAAGTGAGATCCAATGCTCCATTTTTAGGAGACTCTTCCTGTGTAACTGAACTTCTTTTTTAAACTTTTTTTCTTTAGTTGTCTCTTTTTAACTAGAAAGTTAAAGGGCTGTGCTTCCGCGAGTTAATGATAAAAGGTCTAAAGTATTTTAATTTTGTAAATATGGTAGATTTTATAAGCCGTATAAGATAAGTGGAATATTTATACTTTTCAGGGTCCATTTACAGGTAAAAGACATATTGTAAACTTGCCGCAAATAGCACAAAAAATGTCAACTATCTATTATCTATTAACAAAATTATTTGCGGCTGGTTTATAATTATCAAAATGACTTTGCTGTAAGTAGCAATAATTATTTTGGATCAGCGCCATCTAGCGGTCTTTATTTTTTGGCCAAAAGTGGCTCCTAAAATTCTCAATCAGAGCATTTAGGATTAGAGCCATTCAGTCAATCATAAACCAGCCGCAACTTATGATGAAGCTATAAAATGAAAAAATAACGATATGTATGTTTTTGGCGGCAAGTTAAAAATCTGTTTTATGCTTGAAAATTTATCTTTAAAAGTATAAACACTTAGGAGGTCAATTTTTTGGTAGAAAATAGATTGTTAACTTGCCGCCTAAAACACACATATTGTTATTTTTCTGTTTTATAGCTTCAACATGAGTTGCGGCTGGTTTATAATTGACTAAATGGCTCTAATCCTGAATGCTCTGATTGAGAATTTTAGGAGCCACTTTTGGCCAAAAAATAAAGACCGCTAGATGGCGCTGATCCAAATAACTATTGCTATTTACAGCAAAGTCACTTTGATAATTACAAACCAGCCGCAACTAATCTTACAGATAGATGATAAAAAGTTGACGTAGTTTGTGCTGTTGGCGGCAAGTTTACAATTTATTTTTTACTTAAAAGTCGACCTCTAAAAATAGAGATATTCACAAAAACGCTTCGCGGAAGATCTCTGAAAATGTCCGACACATAAATTATATACAATAAAGGGCTGAGTACACCTCCCTGAGGGACGCCTTTGTAAGAAATTAGGTAGTTATCATCCAGGCACCCAGCATGGATGAATCTTTGGTGCATAATAAAGTGAACAAAATGTATAATGCCCGGGGAGCACCCAATCCTGACCAGTTTTCTCAGCAGAATATCAATGACTACATTGTCAAAGGCACCACTGACATCAAGAAAGGAAGCGAGGACATGACTGCCCTCCAAAAAAGCCTCCTCAACCTTTAGGGTGAGTCCCATGAGACTGTCAGTACAAGAGTGCCCCATTCTAAAACCATGCTGACTGCCTGGCAAGAGGCCCTGAGTCTCGACCCAGTATTGCAATCTAAGCTTAAACATTGTTTCAAATAACTTACATAGACAGGAAGTAAGAGCTATTGGTCTGACTTTGGTGCGATCAGACTTCGGAATGAAGTTTACATAAGTATCCCTCCATGCCGCGGGGTACGTGTGTGATGTCAAAAGTTCATTGAAGATATCAAGCAGAATCAAGTGATGTTTAAGAGGCATTTTTTTTATGATCAAGTAGTCCAAACCGTCCATCCCCGGAGAGGACTTATCTCTTTTTTGAAAGAGAGCAGCATTGAATTCCGAGAAATCAAAGGATCTGTCAAAGAACGGATTTGGCTGAGAGTAAGGAATAAAGTCAGGATCAGATTGTACGGACGGAGGATAGAGTTGATGAATGGTGCTCAACGCTAATTTTCTGGCCTCCTCTCGAGAGATAGGGCCGGAACCAGACGGCCTAGTAAATCTATTCTTTAGGACTTTACTTATTCTCCACACATACCCCGCATCGGTACGAAAGGAAATCGATTCAACAAAACTTCTAAACTAGTCTTTTTTCTTAGTATTAGATAATTGTTTGCACAAGGCTACTTGACGCTTATAGGCAATGAGATCACACATTTCTAAGCTATGGCCCCATTTTAAATAGGCCGCTCTTCTCAGTCTTTTCGCTTTATCACAATCCCCATCCCACCAGAGAACAGGGCTTATTTTGGACTGCTTAATATTATTATTTACATGACTAGATTTTTTCACTCTCGAGAAGTTCTATTTTGAATAGACTCAAGTACGGTCCGGGTAAAAAAAGAATACTTTTCAACTGGGGTTAAGTTACAATAATCGACAGAGTAAAATAATTCAGTGGACTCACTAAGACTGGATGAAAAAATAGCCCAGTCAGTTTTTACCGTATAAGGTCTGAAAGTCTTCTCATACCCAAACCGCTCACAAGATATTTCAATAGTTTCCGGATAATGATCAGAGCCAAATGTCTCATCGAAGAAAGTATACGTGACTTTTTCAGCCAGGCTTATTGTTGACAAAATAAGGTCAAGGTTTGACCTATAATTCCTATGTATATCAATATAAGAGAGGGAGTCCGTATTGTGCAGAAACAGATTGAATTTGTCTAATTCAAAAGACTAGTTCCACCAGCATCCGTGTCCGCACAATTCCAGACAACATTGTGTGCATTATAGTCGCCCATAAAAAGACAGTTCTCGTGTGAGTACTTATTAAAAATACTGTCCCAATGGCTTTGATTCAAAGGAACATCGGATGGCCTGTACGTAACAATCATGTGAAGCGGGGGCTGCACATTAGTAATTTTAATTCTGCCAAGGTCTAATCCTTTAGGAGAAGATGGTAAGTCCTTAAGAATTGAGAATGAAAGGTTATTTCTAACAAAAAGGATCAAACCACCTCCTTTACTCTTACTTGTTCTATTAATTCTAAAACTAGTAAAGCCAGTTATGTTTACATATCTGTTAGGCTTCAGCCAGGTTTCAACGCACGCTATTACATCAAAGTCACTGGCTAATTTTTTCAGATCACCAAAATGTTGCGGCACGCTACGTGCATTCCAGAAAAAAATACGCAAGCCACCCGTCATAGTAATTAAAACTGCACAAAATAAATAAAGTACACGAAACAGACAAATGGAAAGTCAAACAAATAAAAATTTAAATAAATAAAAAAAGAAAAGAAAAAAAAATAAATAAGTAAAAAAAAATAAAAATAAAAAATAAATAAATAAATAAAATTTATGTAGATACGTAAAAATTAATAACAAATTTAAAAAAACGACACAAGAAGCAAAAAACGCCAAGAGAAGAGCAAGCAGAGAGCACTATAAAGCGTCAAGAAGCACTCTCAGAGTCACTGTTACACGGAGTTAAGTTGTAACTAGTGCACAACTTTCGAATACTCTTGATGACAGTCCCAACTTTATTTTTCAGCGACTTGGATGGTGTAAGCCTTCGCAGGGTCTTGAGTGAGGAAACTAAGTTGACCAAGTAGTCCCTGTCCTGGATATCTTCAGTGAGGACATCTTTCAGCGTGGCCGAGTTGACAATAATTATTGAAAGGTAGTCGATGTCAAAATGTTCTTTTGGGGAGTTTTCTTTGTAACTGCCCGAAGCTTCTTCAACCAAGCTTGCATAATCAATTGAGCGAGAGCCAGTGGACAAACCCTTCAGAGAGACTGTTGTGTTCTTAGCCCTCTTTGCAACTGGGTTCCGATCACTAGGGTTAGAGACCGTGTCAAGGTCAATCTCCTGTGTGCTTTCAGTGGCAACGGAGGCTTGACGAGGACGCTTATGCGCCTGGCCACGGGTGAGAGCGCCAGTGTACGTGTTCGCAGGGACCTGTGGCATTGGAGGATCCATTGGCCCTTTTTTCCCAATGAGGTAGCCCTCGTTGTCGTCAGGAAGGGCAGCCCAAGCTCTGTCAGTCACAACCCCGGTACAGACATCAGCCGATTCACCAATTTGAAGCCAAGATTTTTTTTTTTTTTTTTTTTATTTATAAGCTTTTTCTGATTAATACAAATCAATATAGCTATTACCCCTAAGGGCTTACAAGAGATGGTATTACATATTAAATGAAAAAATTGTTTCCTTTGAGAAAATCGCACATTATGACACACGCTTTAACGTTCGGTTGTTTTACAATATTTTCTACAGAATATGGAGTCGAAAGACCGATACTTACTAGTCTTCTTAATAACTTGTTTCTTTTAGTATTGAAGACAGGACAGTCCCATAAAATATGGTCAATAGTTTGAGATGGATAGCCACATGAGCACTGGGAGTTAATAATGAAACCAATTCTTTGCAGCGATTCACCCAAATTGTAATGATTTGCTCTCAACCTATTTACAGTGGTGACAACATAACGATCAATTGTTAACCTGTGAAACCAGGGTTTTGTTCGTTGTTTATAAATTTTTTGAAAAAAACAGAGTGCCTTTGAAATGTGACTGCCCTGTTAAGTTATTTCTGGTGCGATTTATCATTCTCTTATAAAAAATTTCGCGTAAGTCAGTGAACGGAATTTTTAACAGTGAAGACGAGACCTCTATAGTGGCCTGTTTGGCTAACAAATCCGCTTTTTCATTGCCACATAAACCAATGTGAGAGGGAATCCAGCAAAATTTCAGTACACGGTTTGGATCTCCCGATAAATAATTATAAACCTTTTCTTTGATAATGTATACATAGGGATTAAGCTTAATTGTAATTTTGGAAGTTCCGAGTGCTTCCAAGGAGCTACGAGAATCCGACAAGATAAGAGATCGCATGATATCATTTTCAATAATAAAATCCAATGCTGCATCTATAGCCACACATTCAGCCGTAAAAACGGATGCTCTCCCGTCAAGGGCTACGGTACTAGAGTGTGAAAGTGCAGCACAATATACCGCGCTACCAGTGCTAACATTGCCTTGGACTTTGCTTCCATCAGTAAAGACAGGGCAATATCCATATTTGTTAACATAGTCTTCCAATATAACATTCGGTACAACTGAGTTTTGTAGCTCCCTGCCCAAGCCAAGATCTATCTCTGGAGTGAAAAGTAACGATTGGAAACCAATAGAATAGGGATTAAAGTTCGGTTTTGTATATATTAAATTTTTAAAATCCATAACATTGGATATGCAGTTACACAAGATTCTACCGTTATTACGATCAATATCTCGGAGACAGGTGTTAAAAAATGAAATTACGTTGGCACGAATTTCTGAGCCTGAGTTTGACATGGCTTTGGCAAGAAAGGAACTGCACAAAAATTCAGCCCTATCTGCAATATAGGGCAAGCAAGATTCTGCATGAATTACATTAATCGGACTACTAATCCTGTAGCCAAGTGCAATTCTGATTGCCGTATTTTGGATAATTTGAATTTGATAACGGATTTTCTGATTTGCCGGTAAGTACACAAAAATACCATAGTCAATGATTGAACGTATATAGCTTTTGTAAAAAATTAAAAGAGTATCCGCGTCTGATCCCCACCATTTGCCACATAAAAATCTTAAAATATTCATTGCTTTATAGCATCTTTTTTTAACTTTGTCAATGTGGTTGGTAAAACTGAGCTCATAGTCGAGGACCAAACCCAGAAACTTTACACTGGATTCTGAGTAAATAGTGAGATCTCCAAGCTTAATAGAGACCTGCCCCGGACCAAATCCAACTCTGTTAATATGAAGAAGTTTGGTCTTGGGCAGTGACAAATCTAGCCCCAATTTGCTCAATTCTAACGAGACATCAGTTACACAGTTTTCTATATCCATAGTGAGAGAGAAAATATCTGGCGATTGTGCATAGAGCGAGACATCATCAGCAAACTGAGATACATAAATGTTTTTTGGCAATTTCTTTAACGCCTCTGACACATACAAAACATACAGTAAGGGGCTGAGAACCCCTCCTTGCGGTACACCTTTATGTGAAACCAAATAGCCTTCTCCCAAGCAGTCTGCATGAATGAACCTCTCATGCATTATAGAGTTAATAAAAAGAAGGACTTTTTTAGGACAACCGAAATAGGCCAATTTTTTAAGAAGGATGTCAATATTGACACTGTCAAAAGCCCCGCTAACGTCCAGAAACGCGGATAGAACGTGTTCACCTTTAATAAAAGCCTCTTCAGCTTTTAGGGTAAGACCCATGAGATTGTCCATGGTAGAGTGACCTGAACGAAAACCATGCTGACTGCTCGGTAGAAGGCCTTGGGTTTCAGCCCAATATTGGAGCCTGTTCTTCATCATAGTCTCAAAGACTTTACAGAAACAAGAGGTGAGTGCAACTGGTCTCAGTCTAACACCATCCGATTTTAAAATGAAATGAACATAGGTGTGTTTCCAATCTTCAGGGTAAGTACCAGATGCCAGCAATTCATTAAAAATGTCTAATAAAATAAGATGCATTTTAATAGGTAGTTTTTTTATGACTAGATAATCAAAACCGTCCATCCCAGGAGAGGACTTTATTTTTTTATGAAAGAGAGCTAGATTGAATTCGGAATATTGGAAAGGTAGATCAAAGAAAGGGTTGGGAGAAGTGACAGGAATATTTCCAGGATCGGATTGAACAGAATTTGGATAGAGACTATTTAACGTTAGCAGCGAGGTTTTTCTGAGCTCGTCTCTTGTAACCTTATTAGTACCAGGAGGTTTTGTAAACCTATTTTTAAAAACTTTGCTGACACGCCAGACGTACCCTGGATCAGTTCGAAAGGATACCGATTGAGCAAATTTTCTGAAACATTCTTTTTTTTTGCTTTTAAATAATTTTTGACATACCGCAACTTGTCGCTTATAAGCAATGAGATCCGGAAGACCATGACTATGGGTCCACCTGAGAAAGGAGGCTCTTCGAAGCCTTTTGGCCTTGTCACATTCATTGTCCCACCATGGAGCGGGATTTGTAGACCTTTTATTTGGCTTATAAAAAGGCCTGGAAGGCCCATCAGTTTGCCTCCTCTGAGGAGTACTCAACTCAATAGCCCTCCGTACTGTGCTGGTAAAAAAGGCATATCTTTCAATTGGGTTCATAACTTCGTAATCAGAAGTGTAGAAGTTAACAGCAGCCATGTCTAATTGCTCTGCAAAGGATGACCAGTCAGTTTTTACAGAGTGCATCTTAAAGGTTTTTTTAGAATATAAATACTGATCCGTTGAAACCAAGAGAGAAGCTGGGAAGTGATCAGAACCATATAGCTCATCTGCAAAATTTACTTCAATTCTGTCTGCCAGTCCCATGCTTGAAATGATTAAATCTAAATTGGATTTATAATTTCTATGTATATCTATGTAAGAGAGAGAATCTGTGTTATGAAGAAAAAGATTATTTTTATCAATAGAAGATTCAAGATATAAACCATTTTGGTCAGTTTTAGGGCAGTTCCAAACAACGTTGTGCGCATTAAAGTCACCAAAAAATATGACGTTTTTAGAATGTTTGGAGAATATCTCATTCCACTGACTCTGACTAAGTTTAACGTCAGGTGGCCTATATACAGCAATGAACTCAAGGATGGGACTAACACCAGTAAGCTTAACTCCACATATCTCAACGGATGGGTGTGAGGTTGATAAATCCTTCATGGGAGAAAAAGATATGCCCCTTTTAACAAAGAATAGTATCCCCCCACCTTGTTTACTTGTTCTATCGGCTCTGTGAACAGAAAATCCTGATAGCTTTATATAGTCCTTTGGCTTAAGTCTGGTTTCAACGCAAATAATGACATCATAGTCGCAGGCCATTTTTTGTAAATCACACCATCTTCTGCTAATACTACGAGTATTCCAATACAAAACCTTTAAAGTAAGTGAACTACTAATATTGGGAGTCATAAGATACAAGTCTTAGAGAAAAAAAAAAAAAAAAAAAAAAAAAAAAAAAAAAAAAAAAAAAAAAAAAAAAAAAAAAAAAAAAAAAAAAAAAAAAAAACGGCGGAGACTATTAATCAGAATTGTTTTCAGAGTCACTCACTATTAGCACAGAACCACAACTTTTCAACTTGTTTGCCATCCTCTTCTTTATCCTCTTATTAATGTTTCCTATCTTGTTCTTCATTGTTTTACTGGTAGTAAGGAATCGCAAGGTTTTCATTGATTCCACCAGCTGCCCGATGTACTGCTTGTCTAGAACCTCTGCAGGAAGCATTTCACTCAGCGATGAAGAGTTTTCAATTAAGTCTAAGAGAAAATCGAAGCTGACTTTATTTTCAACGTTACTGGCCTGGTACTCATTTGCTAGATCCTTCAAGCGATCAAGATCTGACATACCCAAGTGTTCAGTGTCAGAAGTATCCGATTCACTGATACTAGATCCTTTTCTTGTTCTTTTCGACTGACGTTTTCCTTGACTAGCGGAGTTACCTTCGGATGCACTAAGTGTTGAGACATTAGCCCTAGTTCTCTTGGCGGGATTTGTTGGTGTGACTGCAGCAGAATCTAGTGATGTATCTTGATTACCTTGAAGTTCATTGGCAATTCCAGAGTGCTCCTCAGTAAGAGTAGTTTCTATACTTGCTTGGAGTACTTCTTCCTTTCTTTCTTTTTCTTTATCTTTATCTTTATCACCATTCAGCGGAGGGAAGCTAGAAGCTCCAGAAGCACCAGATGACTCTGTGCAGTCCCGGGCCCAATGACCATGTTTTTTACATAAAAAACAGGAAAGATCTTCTAAAGTGAAGAAGACATTATGAAAGCACCCATCGGCCTGGAAGGTAAGGGATTCAGGAAGCTTCGGAACATCTTCCTCCTGTACATGGATCTGCTTTCTGAAGCTCATGACATGAGAAAATTCTTTATATGGCATTTTAGCTTTGATCGGAATAAGCTTCGACTTCGGTGAAATTCCTCTCTTTGTTAGCTGCTCAACGATGAGCTCCTCTGGAATAGTAGGCCAAACGTTTGAGAGGATTACCTTGACTGTCTTTGAGGCCTTGGGTCTAATTATAACCCTTTTACCAGCAACTTCAATCTCTTTGATATCATTGCACAAGTGAGAGACTACACTTTTGTCATTAAAAAAAATACAGACCTTAGACTGAGGGATGCGTTCAGTGAAAACAACGCTCTTAGGATCGATGTATTGGAGTATTGCTTTACAATACTCGGCTACAGGAACATCTTGGATTGCATCAAGTACTATGGCATGTTGATTTGTTATAGAGGACCCTTGATTCTCTTGAGGTACTTGGATAATTTCCTTTGTCTCTGTGGACTTTCCAACCTTATCTGCATACGACGTGGAAACTGCTGACATCTTTTGGTCAGTAGGGCCACTGTATCTATAACTGGACTGTTTTAACATCTCTAGAGAGAAGCGGGGGGAGAAGACCTTGTTGATCATCCTGAAAGGTTATGTAGCCACTCTCAGGTGGCAACCGACAAAGCTATTGATTTCACAAAACGAGTAAACTCACGAATCTGCTACCATTTGCACTGATAAATCAGGCAATGGCAAACAAACCAAGCAACAAATTTCACCAAAATAACACTTGATACTGCAAGAAACTCGGGCTCAAAGAGAGGACACTTTACGGTTGGACATGCTTGCCACGCGGCCTTCACGCGGATCCTTGAAGCCAAGAAACGCCCGCGAAATATTGTTTGCTTCCGAGTACCAGGTGATCACGAAGTGCGAGGAGGTACCGAACTCTCGCTTTCGTTTCGTTCGTCAGCACATCATGTACCAACTATCCGTTATCTTTTCGGGATTACTGTTTCCACATTTTGTTTCGAGACTCGCGCACGATTTTAGGCACAACTGTTTCACAGGAGCGTATATTTTCACCGGGGTATTAAATTTTACACCGTGTAAAATAAGATTTTTTTATACTTTATATTTTCAATAATCATTTTTATTACCCACTAAATTAATAAAAAAAAAAAAAAAATTGTCATTATTGTAAATTATTCGTTACGTTTAATTGGAGAATATGCAATTATGAATTAGATGTATGTGTTATAACCATATTTTCTCTTGATATAAAAATTATAACAGACAATACTTACGTGCTCAATTTTATAGATCTTGTTGTAAGTCTAGCTATTTGTTAAATAATTCATAATTTATAAGGTGATATGCTTATATAGGGTAACATTGTGCTATACTTATGTTTGGCAGTAATGAGAAGTAAAATAAGCTGGTCCGCTATATATTTGCTGCTGTAGTGCAATCTTGAGATAGAGCTCTTTCAATGTCCTGTTCTCCTGATAGTACAACCGAGGCGTTGTCTCATTCGCGTCTTCCTTTATGTATCTTTAGATGCCTTTAACTTTTTCGTGTCGTCACTAAAGCATATAATTATTGCGCGGGTAAAACCAAGTAAAACATGCATTTGTTAGTCACTTGTTGTATTTATTCAATGCTTAAAACATAAATTTTCACAAAGTTTGCATAACAAGCTGGTAAGTATAAGTTAATGGAAAAACACATTTTTCAATTAAATAGCCTTATAATAGCGCCTATAATATACATAATGACACGATATATAATAATACTATACAGGGAGACTCAAGAATTTTTGGAGTAAAATACCTTTTTTATCACAACAAAACAATGTTGCCGAAGCAACAAAGAAGTAAATGTTTACAATTGTGACTTACAAGAACAAAACAAAAAAAGAAAATATAGGTTACGGGTGCGTACGCATGCAGTACAAGCCGTTGAGCATTTTCTATCGACTTTAATCGGTGTACAAAATGTTCATAGAACTTTTTTTTTATTTATTTTTTTATATTATGGTGCTCTACTTATGTCCGGCTCCTTTAATAAGGGCACTACTATGGGCACTTAGCATTTGGGAAAGAGACAAGGAAAGGGATAGGAGATGTTCATAGAACGTCTGAAAC
This sequence comes from Copidosoma floridanum, assembly GCF_036245765.1. Taxonomy (NCBI): domain Eukaryota; kingdom Metazoa; phylum Arthropoda; class Insecta; order Hymenoptera; family Encyrtidae; genus Copidosoma; species Copidosoma floridanum. The sequence continues at coordinate 5,915,262 of NW_028321906.1, read as the reverse complement.
GAGACATTAAATCGCTAGGCATATCAGGCAAACATAATGTTGCAGGAGCCACCTAACATCTTCGAGGTGCTCAGCTCACGTAGCACAAATATGTGATGTAATATACTATGATTTTTTGTTATTTAACTGTTTATCATAATTATTTTTAAATATTCGGATCGATAGATTGCTAACAAGTGCACAGCGTAGTAGAATGGTCATCGTGTCATTAGAAATTGTCGCTCCTCGAATGATTAAATCCAGAAAATGATGAATTGGATCGATGCAGACGATCTCCTCGAACATCATGTTCTCCTCATCCAACTAGAGCTTTAGTCGCGTTCATCCTCAATGCGGAAAAGTTCCAGTGCTCATGTGGCTATCCATCTCAAACTATTGATCATATTTTATGGGACTGTCCTGTCTTAAATACTAAAAGAAACAAGTTATTAAGAAGACTAGTAAGTATCGGCCTTTCGACTCCATATTCTGTAGAAAACATTGTAAAACAACCGAACGTTAAAGCGTGTGTCATAATGTGCGATTTTCTCAAAGGAAACAATTTTTTCATTTAAAATCGATTGTAATGATATATTGCATTCATTTATTCTTTTAATATGTAATACCATCTCTTGTAAGCCCTTAGGGGTAATAGCTATATTGATTTGTATTAATCAGAAAAAGCTTATAAATAAAAAAAAAAAAAAAAAAAAATGCGGAAAAGTTGACTGTGATAAAGCCAAAAGGCTTAGAAAGGCCTATTTTCTCAAGTGGTCTTATAGTCATAAACTCGATGATCTAATTGCTTATAAGCAACAAGTGGCTGTTTGTATAAAATTGTTTAAAACTAAGAAAAAAGAATGTTTCATGAGATTTGCCCAATCGGTCTCTTTTCGAACTGACCCAGGGTATGTGTGGCGTGTCAGCAAAGTCTTTAAAAACAAGTTTACTATAGACCTCCCTGTTGTAGTATTGCTTCAAAGGAGGAATTAAGAAAAAATGCCTTGGAAACGATTAATAAACTTCATCCCAAATCTGTACAGACTGATCCTGAAAAAATTCCTTCAGCTCCACCCAATCCTTTTTTTGATCAACCATTCCAATTTTCTGAATTCAACTTAGCCTTATATGACAAAAAAGATAAATCTTCACCGGGTATGGACGGCTTTGACTATCTTGTAATCAAAAAGCTCCCGTTAAAATTTCATCTGATTTTATTGGATATTTATAATGAATTGCTTGCAGGTGGCACATATTCTGAAGAATGGAAACATTCTTATAGACATTTTATTCCTAAGTCCGATGGTGTCAGACTGAGATCTGTTGCGCTCACCTCTTGTTTTTGTAAAGTTTTTGAATCCATGATGAAAAACAGGCTGCAAAATTGGGCTGAAACTCAAGGGCTTTTACCGGCTAGTCAGCATGGATTTCGTGCGGGACACTCATGCATCGACAACCTTTTTGGCCTTACACTGAAAGTTGAAGAAGCTTTCGTAGAAAGGGAGCATGTTTTAGATGCCTTTCTTGATGTTAACGGGGCTTTTGACAACATAAGTATTGACATACTCCTGGATAAACTGGTTGTTTATGGTTGCTCCTCTTTAGTTATAAATTTTATACATTCCATCATGCATGAGAGATATATTCATGCTGACTGCTTCGATGATGGCTACTTGATATCTCACAAGGGTGTTCCTCAGGATGGGGTTCTCAGTCCCATGCTATATGTACTATATGTTGCGGATATTATAAAAAATGTACCCAGTAGTATTTTTATCTCGCAATTTGCAGATGACATAGTCTTGTATTCTAAATCGTGCGACATTGCGCTTCTCGCTAATGTCATTGAAAATGCTGTAAACACGATCTCTCAAAGTCTGAATGAAATAGGTCTAGAGTTGTCGTTGCCTAAAACTGACCTTATAGATTTTAATAGAATTGGTTTCGTTCCTGGGCAAGTCTCTATAAAGCTCGGTGATCTCACGATTGTTTCTAAACCTCATGTAAAGAAAGACAAAGTAGAATATTAAGAACAGTTGAAGTAAAAATGAATATATTATATAGCGTAGATTAAGTATGTATTAAATGTACAAAATGTTACGGAACCCCTCCAAACCCGTAAGGGACGGAGTATGAAATAAATAAATAAAAATAAGCTCATGTAAAGTTTCTGGGTTTGATTCTTGACTACGACTTAAATTTCTCTCTTCAAGTTGATAAAGTTAAGAAAAAATGTTACAAAGCAATGAATATACTAAGATTTTTATGTGGCAAGTGGTGGGGATCTGACCCAGTTACTCTTTTAACGTTTCACAAGAGTTATATTCGCTCCATTATAGATTATGGACTGTTCATATACCTTCCGACCAATCAGAAACCGGGATATCAAATTCAGATTATTCAAAACACTGCACTTAGAATTTCGCTTGGCTATAGAATAAGCAGTCCGATAAATACTATTCATGCTGAGTCTTGTTTGCCTATGATTGTAGACAGGGCAGGGCTCCTTTGTGGCTCCTATCTCTCCAAGGTTATGTCAAATTCTCAATTGGAAACACGATCTAAAATAATTTCTTACCATGATACCTTCCTCAGGAAAAACTACAGCAATAAAAAATTTTTTGTGATCTAATTTTTAATATTGTTGATATGGCAAAATTAATTTTCACGGCCCCTTAGTTCAATAACTATTCCAATAGTTTCAAATCGCTGTTTTATTCTCCAGAAATTTATCTTAACCTTGGAAGGGATCTGAGGGATTCTGAAGTTCCCAATGTCCTCCTAGAAAACTTTATTAACAAAGAGGGCTACTGTCCTATATTTACTGATGGGAGCAAAATCAAAGGAAAGCCTAGGACTGGCTGTTCTATTTTTTGCCCTCCACTCTCGTTTTCGCGTACTGTAGCATTGGAGGGTATAGCCTCAGTTTTTATTGCGGAATGTGTTGCTCTAAATTATGCTGTAGACTGTATCATTGATAACGAGATATCTCGTTCAATCATTTTGTCGGACTCTCGTAGCGCCTTGGAAGCTCTTTTAACGTATAATATATCTGTTAAGCTCAATCCTTACATTTATAGTATCAAGGAAAAAATCTGTAACTACATATCTCAAGGTCAAAATCGAGTGATCAAATTTTGCTGGATTCCTTCACACGTTGGTATACGCGGGAACGAGAGAGCTGACTTGCTAGCTAAACAGGCGACTAATGACAACTCTAATAATTCTATGAAAATTCCTTTTACTGATTATCGCGAAATCTTTGTTAAAAAAATGGCAAACAGCACTAAAAATTGTATTATGGGACAATCTCAATTTAAGGGCAAAGGTTACTTTCAGAAGTTTTACCAGTTACGGTCCAAACCCTGGTTTTATCAGTTAAATATCGAACGCTACGTTTGTACAACAGTTAATCGTATCAGAGCAAATCACTACAATTTTGGTGAGTCGTTACAGAGAATAAGTTTTATTTCTGATTCAGAGTGTTCTTGTGGTCACCCTTCTGAGACCATTGACCATGTACTTTGGGATTGTCCTATGTACGCAGTTAAGAGAACTAAATTTTTGAGAAGATTGTCTAATATTTCTGATCTCACTTATCCTTATACCGTTCAATGTATTGTAAAACAGCCAAATATTAAAGCGTGCGTTATTATGTGCGAATTTTTAAAAGAAAACAATTTGTTCATTTAAAGTAAAATTTATTTTTGATATTGTAATATCTTATTATGTAACCCTTAAGGGTACTAGCTATATTGATTTCATGTAAATCAGAGAAAGCTCTATAAGTTGTGCGTGTTTCTCACATTGTGTCTAACTTAAGGGCTAACATTGGGTGCTCCTAGTTTAGTGTTTTTGCTCGCGGTTCTGCACTGCAAGGATTAAAATTACTATTGCTATTGGGACAGTATTTTTAATAAGTACTCAAGCGAGAACCGTCTTTTTATGGGAGACTATAATGCACACAATGTTGTCTGGAATTGTGCGGACACGGATGCTGGTGGAACTAGTCTTTTGAATTAGACAAATTCAATCTGTTTCTACACAATACGGACTCCCTCTCTTATATTGATATACATAGGAATTATAGGTCAAACCTTGACCTTATTTTGTCAACAATGAGCCTGGCTGAAAAAGTCACGTATACTTTCTTCGATGAGACATTTGGCTCTGATCATTATCCGGCAACTATTGAAATATCTTGTGAGCGGTTTGGGTATAAGAAGACTTTCAGACCTTATACGGTAAAAACTGACTGGTCTATTTTTTCATACAGTCTTATTGAGTCCACTGAAAAATTTTACTCTGTTCATTACTGTGACTTAACCCCGGTTGAAAAGTATTCTTTTTTCACCCGGACCGTACTTGAGTCTATTCAAAATAGAACTTCTCGAGAGTGAAAAAATCTAGTCATGTAAATAATAATATTAAGCAGTCCAAAATAAGCCCTGTTCCCTGGTGGGATGAGGATTGTGATAAAGCGAAAAGACTGAAAAGAGTGTCCTGTTTAAAATGGGGTCGTAGTTTAGAATTGTGTGATCTCATTGCCTATAAGCGTCAAGTAGCCTTGTGCAAACAATTATCTAATACTAAGAAAAAAGACTAGTTTAGAAGTTTTGTAGAGTCGATTTCCTTCCGTACCGATGCGGGGTATGTGTGGAGAATACGTAAAGTCCTCAAGAATAGATTCACTAGGCCGTCTGGTTCCGGGTTATTACAGGGCAGTCACAATTTAAAGATACTCTCTTTTTTCAAAATATTATAAACAACGAATAAAACCCTGGTATCACAGACTAATAATTGATCGTTATGTTGTTACTACTGTCAATCGAGTGAGAGCAAATCACTATAATTTAGTTGAATTGCTGCAAAGAATTGGTTTTATCCCTGATCCTCAGTGCTCATGTGGTTATCTACCCGAAACCATTGACCATATTCTTTAGGACTGCCCTGTTTATGCTCTAAAAAGAACCAAGTTCTTGAGATTAAGACTATCAAGTATTGGTCTTTCGTCTCCGCACTCTGGAGAGAACATTTTTAAACAACCGAATGTTAAAGCGTGCGATAATAATGTGTGATTTTCTCAAAGAGAACAATCTGTCCATTTAAAATTACTTCCAACTATGTATTGTTTTTATTGTGATATGTTTTAACATTTCTTTGTGAGCCCTTAGTGGTAATAGCTATATTGATTTTGTAAAAAGTCAGTGGAAGCTTTAAAAAAAAACAAGCGTAATGGTGGATAAATACAAGGGACATTCTCATACTTAGTCCAGTTGAGTCGCATAATTTCCAATTTTCAGGGGGAATAATCAACTATAGTTACTACGTTTTGTTATAAACGTATATTTAGAATGATAGACACAATAGGAATAATGAAGTTTCGTAATTTATTAGTATTTACTTATTTAATTGTAAGCATTAATACATGTAAGATAAGTACCGATAAAAGTAGTAAACCTTGTTGTTGTAGAAGTTCAAAAGTACTTTAAATCATTGTTGATTAAAAATCAGATCGCTGCGTTAAAACGATAAAGTTATTATGATTTATGCAAAATACCAGTAATAATGTGCATACAAGTTGTGGAATTATTTTATTTGATATAAAAACACAATAATTCGTTACTCGAGTCTCTTTCGTTCATATTGTACATCGAATGAAAAATGAAATGCTCCACTCAAACAACTTCCTTCCATGTTCTGATCTCCTGCGTCAATGGACGATTTGACAAAACATTCAAGCCTTCGTGTACGAAAAATCCTCATTGAAACTGATTCAACTATTCTGCTTGCTGTACTCGCTCTCGCGACCAACTGCCAAGTCGTGTTGCCCTGATACATATAAAGTGTTGGCATCGCGGACGACGACGACGACGACGAAGTTTGACAATGTAGTCATTGATATTCTGCTAAAAAAACTGGTCAAGATTGGGTACTCCCCTGGCTTTACACATTTTGTTCACTTTCTCATGCACCAAAGCTATACTTGGGTCTTGACCTTTCGTTGCATAAAAAAACGATGAAGTCACTCTCAATGCGGGAATATCTCATAGAAACCGATAGAAACGAGCATGTTACAACACATGTGCCTCGGGCCGGAATACTCTGAAAATATTATTTTTATAATTTTCATGTCTAAATATGAAATCAATGTTACAAGGGAATTGAGCATAAGTCTGACAAAACTCTTCTCGATTCATATTTCTCTGATACGTGTAAAACTTTGATGTTTCAACTGGGAATTTCTGGTGACATTTCGTTATATACATACAAAATGTACGACAGAAACCGATAGAAAACGATTGAGCTGCAGTCAAGTTATGTGCATGTATAATATACGAAGTCTAAAAAATTATGGTTGATAAATATTAATCATTTGTCAATTTAGGTGAAAATTTATGATTAAGTAAATAAATGTTGCTCAATTTTTTTTTTTTTTTTTTCTTTCAACCAAGTTATTTTGTGTGAAATATTTTTCTTATAAGCACGAAAAACCTCTTCAATTCGTGTTCTCTTGGTATATTTGGGTATCCCGGAGCACATTTTGACTTTGAACGCGGAAAGTGAGCATAGAAGTCGATTCAAAACTTGTTAATAATACACTTTCAGTACATCTTACGGTATGGTAAAATATAGTATTGAAAATAATTTATCTGTTAACATTCTACGTTGATATAAGTACATTAATTTTTGTTGAAACTCATCAATGAAGTGACAAAGTTATGTAAACAACGAACAAGAGTGTGTCAAAAAGATTATTATATTGAGGATGAGCTCCTGCGATGTCATGTTTTCCTGATGTGCTTAGCGTTACAAAGCAACCTCAGTACCACCCGCTTTAAATAGCTATATTGATTTCATGTAAATCAGAGAAAGCTTAAATAAAAAAAAAAAAAAAAAAAAAACCCGCTTTAAATGAGAGAGCCGGGCGCGCGGAGGCAAACTAGACATGTGACAGAATAGAAGTTACTGATACTTCTCCATCACACATTTTTGCTGCTCCTACAATGAAGAGGACAAGACAAAGTGATTCCTCATTGAGCTCTTTTATGGAATAACGTTTGGAGGAAAAGGTCAAGCTTCAGACTGGCAAGGTTACGAGAGTCATTGGTGACAATTTGACTGAACTTGAACCCAAACAAGATGCTCTCACCGGAACTACACAGGCTGATTATAGGAAACTTGAAGACGCTTATCAAGCCAGTGAAATAAACAACAAGGTCAGCTTTGACTTCCTCATAAATCTGATCATGAACTCCTCTACGCTTGATGATATGCTGCCGGATGAAGTACTTGATAAGCAGTACACGGGACAAGTAGTTGATTCAATGGAGACTTCGATTCCTAACGGTCAATAAAACGATGAGGAATGAAATAGGTGGTATCAACAAGCGGATCAACTTCTTTCATTCCTCAGATTGACCTTGAATTGGGCAGGGAACTGCAAAACTCAGTAGTCCCAAACGTTGTGCTAGATGACTATGTTAATCGGCATGGCTACTGTCCTGTTTTTACAGACAGTAGCAGAATTCAATATTAGCACTGGTATAGTTCGGTTTATTGTGCACCTCTCTCACACTCTAGCACACGAGCCCTAGATGTGAGAGCCTCTGTCTTTACGGCTGAATGTGTAGCCATTGATGGAGCACTAAATTTTATTATAGAAAATGAGATCTCGCGTTCGCTCATACCGTCAGACTCTCGCAGTACCCTAAAAGCGCTTGGATCTTCAAATATCACAGTTAAACTAAGTCCGATTGTTTGTATTATCAAAGAAAAGATTGACAATTATTTATTAAAAGACCCAGATCGGGTACTGAAACTTTGCTGGATACCTGCGCATATAAGCTTATACGTGGCAATGAAAAGCGGATATGCTAGCCAAACAGGCTACTAAATGTATTTCTTCTCCTTTGTTAAAAGTCCCGTATACAGACTTTAGAGAATTTTATTATAAGAAATTGATTAACAGCACTAGAAATAGTACAACAGGGCAGTCGCAATTTAAAGGCAATCTCTATTTTCAAAAATATTACCAGCAACAAATTAAACCCTGGTATCACAGACTAATAATTGATCGTTATGTTGTTACTACTGTCAATCGAGTGAGAGAAAATCACTATAATTTAGGTGAATCACTGCAAAGAATTGGTTTCTTTGAGACTGCCCTGTTTATGCTCTAAAAAGAACCAAGTTCTTAAGAAGACTATTAAGTATTGGACTTACGGCTCTGTACTCTGCGGAGAACATTATTAAACAGATTTTCTCAAAGGGAACAATCTGTCCATTTAAAATTACCTATGATAATGTATTGTTTTTATTTTATTGTGATATGTATTATCATTCCTTTGTAAGCCCTTAGGGGTAATAGCTATATTGATTTTGTAGTAAATCAGAGAAAGCATTAATAAAAAATAAAAAAAAACGCTTTAAATATAGTGGTCGCAGTGGCGCAACGGTAGAGTTTCAGTTCCGTCGATCTCCAAGGTTAAGCTGCCTTTGGCGCGGTTAATAGGTACTTGGATGGGTGACCGCTCAATACACAAGAAATGATTATAAACATTTATGAAAGAATAAAAAATTTCTCAAGTCATGTTTCAACCACTTTAAAAAAAAATATTATAAAACAAGTGTTAATTTCCACGTGTGGAATTACAATAGAAACCGATAAAGCTGACCATAGGATATTGTAAGCATAAAGACTGATATAGAAGCTCTTTTGAATGCTTTGTGTTGATTGTACAAATGTTTATAAATAATAGAATTGTAATTAAATAAGATATATAGTTTGAAAGTTAATGCGATATTTAAGTATATAAAATTTATCGTGCGAGAGAAAAAAAAAGTATCATCAGAAACGTTACTTCCTCTTCTGCGTGATGGCCGTGCACCTCCACTATCGTTATGCTTTCCTAATACGCTTAGTGACTCGATGTTTCATTCGAGACGTTCTGGAAACGTTTTACCGTGAAGAACCTATAAAAACCGATAAAATGCGACTCTCATCATTTGTGACGAGTTTTAACTTCAACGCTTATACTTAACCGATTTTCATGCTAAAAATCGATCTTTCTTGATTCAATGTAGCTTTTTATTAAATACATATACATCTTATTAGTAATTTTTGTTTTTAGAATAATACGGTTTATTTGTTTAGAGTAATGATTCCTACGATGATCAACACGCTCGGAGGATAGGGCCCCTGATATAGTTGCTACCACTTGCGCTGCGATGAAAAGGCGGTCGTGCGAGTGACATAAATAAGTATCCGTGGATGATCCTGAGAGCGAAAAGAAGTACCACTGGTCCCATTTTATGTTTATTGCATACGTTATATAGTGACACTCTAGGAATCACTAACTTACCTACACTAATAATTTTTTTTTCTTTTGAACTAAGGTAAACTTGAGCAGTAGTTAGACAAATGTTGTCCTCGAAAATGACGCCCCAAAAGTCAGCAAGGAATCTCGTTCACCAATTAGCAAGATACTTGGCACTGTTATCAAATCCCTCAACAAGAAGATGAGCTTTATGTTGCTTTTTCGCTATTAAAAAGTTTATCCATGTCACTTCAATAAGGTCAATATCGAGAGCTCAGATCTTATTATTAAAAAATTCCTGCGGAAGAGCTCCACCGAAACCATCAACGACGTTGGCGCACCTAATCACTTCTTGAACACAGCTTTGAAGAAATATCAGTAAAGACACAAAAATATCGAACGAATCCACCTCCAGACCTAATAACAAAAAAAAAGAAAAAGCTCCTAAAATATATTTTATAACCAAGTCTGCAAAACTGCAAACTGCCAAGTCAGCAAAGGCTACAAAATCTTACCAAGTTTCTGGCTACAACTAACTTACTTTCGTCATGATTGAAACGCAAAAGTTTACTCTGTGAGCTTCAAATTTAATGTTCACCACAATGTATAAGGATAGCGATATCGATTGTGCTAATACGTCGGAACGTCATATAAAAGTATATTCTCACGCGGATTCCAAAATACGTTACATCGAGTAGATTTACAATGGCACTTCACGTAGCAAAAACGTAAAATTTTGTTTCTACAGATGAATCTTCCACCGTAAACTCATTGTCTTTCTCGAAACGACTCCGATTAGATGGGAGTTAACTCGAGATCTTGTGCGAACACCCGTTCTCGCTCCGAGTTGTGATCTTACAAGGATACGTGCCATAGCCCGCCTAGTTTATTGATCAATCAAAGATTACGATCTAGTATCGAAACGAACCTTATCAAACCCACTGGAGTTATTACTTACTGTTTCAGCCAATCAAAGCGCTTTCTTTCATGAATCAACTCGGACTTAAGTACTCGGAGAATGGGTGCTGGCGAGTGAGCTTGTGGTAACTCCGATGTGATTGCTCCGAGTCGCTTAATAAATTGAGTTATTTTGTAAACGTAAGCTACCAAAATATACTTATGAGATGCTGGTATTGAAGCTTGCAGGATTTTTACGTATAAATAATTTTTTCGTTTTAATCTTAAAGATCTTAAAACGATGGTGTCCATTCATTATTGGTAAAAATTTCCATAATTAATTTTTCAAATCTCGCCTTTGGCTAAGATGGTAATCCAACGCGGTCAGTGATATAGCTCCACTTTCTGGCCCTGGTACGAAAAGGTTTGGAGTGTTACAAAATAAATAAACTCAGAATATTGAGACTGAAATCGTTTAATTATATTTTTGAAGTCTTTGTACAGAAAACAATAAAAACGAACTCAAATCATTGCAAATCACCATCATATATTTAGCTTTTGGATGTGTAGTGATAGTGCTACTAATATACGTTTGATACTTGCTAGATTTACTTGTTTGTTTGTTTCTTTTTTTTTTTGTTTTTACATCCTCTATCGTATGTGTATATCCTTAAAGAATGCACGTATAATTGTTGTCGCGCTAATCGGCTTTTCCTCTGCATTATCATCGCTTTTTCGTCGGAGTTTTTGCATCCAACGTCATGCATATAATATCCAAAGACACGCGCGCGTACATTAGACGAAAAAAACAAAGGAGCCTTGCAAGGTCATAAGAACAATTTTATTTTTCATCTTTCCCTTGCTCCGTCGTCGTTCTCTCCTTAAAACTCGGTATAAACCGTTTTTTCAGCGTTGAAACATCTGCAGCATTTATAATAGATAATTGTCATCAAAAACGGGATTTTGTTTCTTTTCGGAGTCTTAAATTTTTTTTTTCCACTTATATTTAACGTTTTCCGTCAAGTCTGTATCCAATAATCAATAATATATACTTGCCAGTCGCGATGTTCGATTGGACACTTCATGAGAGCTCTGCGAAATTTGCTTGCTAGATCATAGAAAAATTATTTTACCATAACAAGAGAACAAGGTTTTTATAAGAGGATTCAAATAATACCATTTTTTAATTTGATTGTGCTCAAGCAAATTTGCTGAACTCCATTTTTTTATATAATAATAGTATTATACAGTAATAGTTATCGACTATATTCTGTTTCTTAGGTCTATAAAATATTTTTTTTATGTATATACAAAAAAAGTAGAGGGGCAAAAATGTAAAAATTTTATTTTCATTAAGAAACTTAATAATTTAAAAGACAAGAGAATCAGCGTTACGTACGCGCGAGTGTCGTATTACAATTTAAAAAAAACACTGTTTCACTCATCTCTTGGTATAATAACAAAAAAATACGCACAGTAAACTAGTAAAAATACTAAAAATAAAAACGCCAATATTTTTATTTATCTCTTTCGACCTGTTACGTTGATTGACATAACGATCATTACAGTTAAATATAGGTAAAACAACATATTTTTATATTAAATTTGAAACAAAAATGATATTTAAAAATATTCATGTGCCAAAATTTATAAATATATCAATGTCTTGGAAATGTTGGAGCCATCACTAAATTAAATCCATAAACGTGAACAAAAATGAACAGTCATTGGCACTCAGGAACTGGCAACGAAATTATCAGGTCGATTGAACATTACAATTTAAAAAATTCATTAAAATAATATGGATAATTAAAAATAATAGTAATACAAAAAAAAAAAGAAGTCGTTTATTCGGCACTTCAAGCATTCATAAGATAACTCATCACATGCGCGCAGCTTGTGGAAACGCACACTATGTAATACCTTTACAGAAAAATAATCACTTTCCAAAAGAGAGAGATAGTGATGATCTAACAACACAACCTTACGAAGAAAATACGCGGTCGCAAGGATAGGGAATCTGAGTTGGCGCTTGTTTGCCTGGAATATTAATTATTTTACACGACTTTTTATTTTACCTTCATCTTCACACAAATATATTTATATATATATATATATAAACGTGTCTATATAAGTTTATATATACTAGCCCCCCTGTAAGAGCCACTGTTGGGAGCGGCGAGAGCAGTCAGGAACATGTTTATCCATTGATCGACCTCAAGTTTAACATCTATCGTTAATTTGTGTCCTTTTGTTTAATTTAATTTTTTTTTTCATCGTTATACAATGTATTCGTTTTTTTTGTTTATTTCTTCTATTAATTTATTAATGATCCAAATAAGAGAAAAATTTAAACATATTTCGTGATAGAAAAGTATTCACTCGATGTCAATAAATAAATAAATAGATCCAAAATCCCGAACAAACATATTTCTTCAAAATTTTGTGATCAACATTAAATCGAACAAAATTTATACTGCTAAATCTCTTTGTTTATAACTATATATTTTTCGATCATATAGACGGATGCCTGCGTCCACACCGAGACTATTCGTAATATTTTTTTTTTATTTCTTATTATTTTTTATCTTTGTTAGATTCGCATTCCTAACTACTTCGCTTGAGAACGCACGATACAAACAAATTGTGTGTCGCTAAAGGTTCACTCGTTTTTTTAATCTTATCCGTCACTTTCAAAAGAGTTACTGAGCTTCCGGCCCATGTGCGGCCCACTTTGCCTATTTACATAGAATTTTCAACGCTTCTCGCTTTAAGTTTTGTTCAACAAAATAACAAAACTGTTCAAGCCACTCTCTCTCTCTCTCTCTCTCTCTCTCTCTCTTTCTTTCCTTTTCTTTCTCTCTATTTTTCGGATCTCAACTCTTTTTGCATCTCCTGTTTACTACATGTTCTCATTTTACATTTAATCTACGAATTAAAAACTATAACGACACCTCGTTCGCACCTTTTGTATCAAATCGATATAAATGAGAAATTGTCGTTTTGACTAAAGTTAATAATGCGTATTCTCTATCTCTCTCGTCCGTGTCGTTTCACATCTTATCTCGTAACTGTCCTTCTCCATTCTTTTATTTTCACGTTAACAAAAAGAAAACATTGAAAACTAAAACACTTTTCTCGTACTGTTTGTACTTGTTTCGAGAAAAGCTGACAAAGTTATTAACTTTTTTTCATATAACGCGCTTCCATTGCTCAACGATGCATTTCAGTCCAGGGTACGAGTTTTAATTGCGTTCCCAGTAAAAAGGAAAAAAAAAATCAAACCTCTCTTCTACAACTTCTTTCCTCTTTCTCTATGTACATACCAAATAAATCTTAATTTGTCTCATGTATCTCAGTCGACGACGGCATCTATCTTATCATTATTATTTTTCTTTCTATTATCATTATAATTATTTTTATTATAATTATTATTATTATTCACCATGTCGCATTAATCGTCGAAAGCCCGATTCATGTGGATTTTTTTCCTTCATTATTCGTGCATAATAAATCATCATCTTTCGTTACAATCTTCAGTGTTTCGGTATACATTTTCCCTCGCTGGCCGTCTTAACGTCTTTACTTGACTGTTGAGAAGTTTTGCTGTGGATTCTGATTTGTCGGTACCCAATTATGAAAAACATCCCTGCAAAGCAAAAATTCATCATCCATTAAATCACCATCCAAAACGAAGTGGGGTTCAATCGTCGTTTTAAACGCAGAAAAAAAATGTATACACACCTGCAATGGCTAACGACGCACTCGTTGCTGCAGTACTCGTCCTCCCACTCGGTATTGGAGATGGCGGGATTGGGGCATCCGTGGCGAATGCAAATATTAGCCGACTGCTGCTGCTGCTGCTGCTGTTGTTGGGCCATCGTCGCCGCGGCTACAGCGGCTGCCTGCGAATTGGTAACGGGAGGTGGACTCGAGAGCGAGTCGTTGCCTCGCGGTGGACTCATGTGCATTATCTGCTGCTGCTGTTGCTGCTGGACTGGCACCTGCTGCTGCGGTACCTAAACAAAAATAAATGATACACATTAATTATACGTGTCCGAGGGTACAAAAGCTTTCCTAAAATCATACTCGATAGCTATACGCATCAAATTACGCGCGGATAGTTGTGACGCAGCGCATTCGTCCTCAGGGACAACAGTGTGGATCGTTCAAGAAAAGGAGATTTTTCAAAATTACCACTTTGAGGAAACTTTCATCAGAAATTCATAGCAGTGTAATCACCGCGTACTCTCCCACGTATATAATCCACGTACGAAATTGAAAAAGAAACAAAAGAGAAACTACCCGTAAGTACTGATTAAAGCGTGCACCCGTGCGCATCGAAATAAGAAGGAAAGCGTTGTATATAGAGGGTTAACAGGTATATCGGGCACTTGCGCTTAAACTTTTGCGAGCAATTAGCGAAAAACGTCGCAGTTAAGTGTTGAGGGTGAAAATGAAAATTATACTAAAACCGTGTGTGTACATGTACGTAAGTACAATCCAAATGTGTTAGAAAGTTACAAGTCGAGCAAATGGACATTTGAAAGCGAGATGTACATTTTCCATTCGCGGAAAAGAAACGATTTTAATAATGTGAAATGAAAAAAAGTATTGGACTGTACAATGCAGTAAAAAGCTGCTTCTACTCAATGGTTGTACTGTTTCATGTTTAATATGATTTTTTCATATAAATTTCGATAAGCACTCGTTTCTCAAATTTTTTCCATTGCGCGTCTGCTTGTGATACACTACAGGTCGTATTATCTTAGGCACGCAGCAGGAACCTAATTTTCTAATGGATTCTCGTGTGCTTTTATGGCCCGATAAAAGAATCAGCAGTGCGTAATTATTAATCAATACGTGCGCTTGTAGCACTGCGACAACATGCAGACACTCCTCAAAAAGTCAGAAGGCTCTGTTAAGATTCAGAGTACCGGGAACCCTAGTAGCTGTTCAACCGATGTCGTGCTTTTGCCATTTCCGTAAAGTTGTACTTCAAGTTGAGTACAAGCTGCAGGATAAGGTCAGATTTATCAATTAAAACTTTCCAAATGAGTATATGTTGTAAATTAAAAACTTTGGACGCGTTCGAAAAGTACCGTTAGTTTCAATAATGTTAAGTAAATTTAATGGGTTGTGGAAACAACAGAGTACTGGATCTTCATCCAGTAACAGTTTCCTTGCAATTTGTGGAACGAACGATCCCGGATGACGAACGGTAATTTTCGAACGTGTCCCCAGATAAAAGGAAGATATTGAGGATTTCTATTGTACTCGGTCATTCAGCCCCCACCCCCGTATGGCTAAGTCACGGTGATTCTCGAGCGTCGAGGGAATCATGTTGGATAATATATGAAGTTCTCGCAGTCAGTCCCATGGAGCGCAATAGAGTGGGCAGGAAAAAATCGTCCCCACAAAGGCTGCGTATACATGGAGTCTTGAACTTCCAGGACCAGCCCATAAGCCCGTGTGAGTGCGAATGAGAAGCAAGAACATATTACTCTCTTTCTCGCACTCACACGGGCTTATGGGCTGGTCCTGGAAGTTCAAGACTCCATGTATACGCAGCCTCAGTGCTCTTCGAACGCCTCTTTCGGCCGTTAAAATTCAAAATCCTAACCCAAAAAGTAGACACGCTCGAGAGAGTACAACGAATGGGTAAGCAACAGACCTTGAAAACCGACATTAATCGTCTCTCCTTACGCACGGCAAGCGACAAAAAAAACTACTTTGATATCACAAAAAAAAACACTGAATGAAGTAACGTCGGTGATTAAAACAAGCCTCCAAAGATGTGTCGAAAAGAGAGGAGCGCCATTTGGGCGTTGTAGTGCGTGCGAAGCGAAGCGAAGAGAAGAAAAGAGAGCGAGGTATACGGCGCATCAGGAAGCCGAGCAGATGGATTTTCATGGACGGCGAGAAACGACGACGACGGACGGATGGCAACGACGAGAAGGACGAAGACGCGCGCGTGCGCACAGCTGTAAGGTTCCCTCCTACCCGGATTTTCTATACTCCGCTGCGCGTATAATGTATACACGGCACGAAGAAGACGAAGAAGAGGGTTCACTGACCTGCTGCATGTACTGTTGCTGTGAAACTTGCGGCTGCATGTGTTGCTGCGTCATGTGAGGAGGTGGTGCCATGGGGTTGCCCATCAGACTCTGGAAATTCAAACGTTTCAATTAGAATTCATTTCATTTCGTTCGACAAAAAAATTCTTTTTACTCGTACCTACTCCGGTCATTAGAAGAAGCGAGGCAGAGGTTTTTTCGGTCTCGTGTGTTGGATATTTACATTTGAATGCAAGTCGCGTGATACGTAACAAAGTGACAAGGTAAGCAAATCTCAATGGTTTGTAAGTGAGTGCATGATAGAATTGGTCGTTTGGTTGAGGTAAGTTACGGCTTTTCGTCGCTTCGACAAGTTAGACACGTCAAATAATGGCTACGAGTTATTTTCAGATAGTCCACGGTCCCTGCGAGATATATATAGATGCGTTTTCATGTCATGAAAGGCTTTAAACAAAAATGAATAAATTTGTTTGAAATGAAAAGATAAAAGGATAGCAACAAATGTATTTGAAAACGTTGTTTACATAAGTATTTCACCGTATATCTCGATCTCATGTTACGAAACATTGTGCAAGAGATGTCTGAAGTTATACGAGCTATTCAAGAGACTTCTCTCCTCCGACAGATTATATCTCTCTTTCTTTCTCTGCAAGATGCAATTTTTTTTTTTTCTTTTCACTGGAATATAAATTTACCTACCGTATTAATTTCCAATTGCAAAAGCATGCGGAGATATCGATGCCTTTCTATAATGTTGTACAACGACAAAAAAAGTCTACTTACACGAGAAATCAAGGTAAGTTTTTTTTTTCTTTAATTTTCAACTTTGTGACTTTGCATTTCCTTTGTGTCTGACGGTGAACTCTAGAGCTCCTGATATATGTAAGTTTTCCGTAACGATGACTCGACAGTTTTATTGAAACGTTCAGTGAAAAAAAATTCAATAGAAGATTGACAGCAATCGACCATTAGAAAATTTAAGCAAGTATCAAAAGAAGCATAAAGAGTGAGTTTTTTAATCAAAGTAACAGCGTTGAAGTTTCCATAAAGAGCTCAAAGTTTTGCAATATGTTTATGAATTGGCGATTTATCGAGGTTCGCGTGAAATTAAATTGGTTTTGACGTGGACGGCGATAATGAGGAAGAATTTGCATAAATTTTGATCGAAATTCAATTAAGCTCGATGAAAATTGAATCAAGGACAATTTAATCAAAGAAGTCAATTAAACTTTAATTGAAGCTTCAAAATAGTTCGAGCACCCGATCCCGGAGCTCGACACGCCAAATTAATCGACTAATTCGTTATTGAGGGCAATATATTTAACCGAAAGAGTGTCCTCGGAATAAAACAGCTCCAAAACTTTAATCTATTTACGCTCCATCGGCAAAGTACGTACAATCTCAAAGTTTCGTTGGACGTGTGTATAGGTACGTGTTGGTTGGGCAACAAAAACAACAGCCGGTGAGTTTGATGAAGTTCTCCGTAAATTACTATTTACACGCGCTAATTGGCAATTCAATCCGGCCCGTATAAGCTCTCGCAATCTATTTCCTAGTAAAATAAGTACTGCAATTACACGTACACGAATGCACAGTGGAAGATGCTCGTGCAGTATAGGTGTATTTGTGCTCTGTTATACTAATTTACGTGAGCCTCGGGTTCCACACTTGAAATTAATAGTCTGGAAAATTTTATTCTCTGTAGAGATCAAGAGAAATAACTCTCGCGTTGTATCACCCGGACTTTAATAACTGTCATTACAAAGTGAGTTCATCCCTCTATATATGAGCGCTCGGTATTACCACCTATACCTCCTGTATTAATTACTCGTATATACGACCAAGCGTCACAAGTATTGCCTGATGGAAAAAAAGCGTCGACAGCCGCTAGTAATCGATCAATTACCGATAACTTGTGAAATTATGGTTCACATACAAGTACCTGTAACTCAATGATCGCGATCGACGTCCCTTCTTCTCTGACGCTCAGTTTACAAACACTGTGATAAAACGCAAAACTCTTGCAGTAGCAGAGTAATGCTCAATCGCGCATAAACTCTTGTAAAAACTTGCAAAACAAGGGGGAAAAAGTTAAGGCGCGGGGTGGGAGGTAGCAAGAGTCATTTATTACAGTCTATATACAAAGTTTTCCAATCTAACTTTTCCAACTCCCTCCCTCCCACCGAGAACCCACGCGGCTCTGCATAGCTTCTTCTTCCTCAAAATCGCAAAAGTACGGTTCCGCGCGCTCACCTGCTGATGCTGGTTCGGCTGCATGTGCGAGCTGGGCGATAGATGCGGCGACCTCTTGGCGACCATTTGCTGCTGTTGCTGCTGAGGCGAGGGTGGCTGAGGGCTGTAGACCTGCTGGGCGTTCGGGTGGTACGCCGAGACGACGGGGTTCGTCGTAGGCGCCCCGTAGGGCGTGCCGTAGCCACCGTACTGCACCTGTTGCTGGGCAGCCGCCGCCGCAGCAGCAGCCGCTTGTTGTTGCTGTTGTTGTTGTTGTTGTTGCTGTTGTTGCTGCTGTTGGTGTTGGTGTTGGGCTGCAGCAGCTGCCGCTTGCTGCTGAGCCGCAACGGCTTGTTGTTGCTGCTGCTGTTGATGCGCCGCGGCCGCGGCCGCAGCCTGTTGCTGCTGGTGGACCTGTTGCTGCTGATGATGCTGCACCTGCTCGTCGTGGCCTTTTTGAACGAGGCTGGCTCGGTAGGCAGCCAACGCCTTCAAGTACTCTTTCTTCGCGGCCTCGGTCTTCTTCTTGTACACCTGTGGATGTAAAAGAACGACGGTCAGGTTGATGATGCACGTGTTTCTTGGGGTTGAAACTAGGGTAACAACTATTAAAGTTCTTGTCACGGGCGTTGTACAATTACTGTCGATGTCAACAGGCGCCATAAGCTTGGCATGGAGAGGAGACTTTGCGAGGCTACGGAATTCAAACGCGAAATCTACAAGGTTTCTAAGCGAAGTTTCGCGTAAACTTGAGGTTTGAATACATCATTTGCACGGCAATTTCTCTCGCTGAATTTCTCACGCGTACGTCACAGTTAATGGGTAGGAAGTGAAAAATTACGGATGAAGATGTATAAGTAGAGCTCTCAACCTTAATTACTCTGTTGTTTTTTGTTTGTCAAAACTGTAATAATCACGGCAATGATCACTTGGTCACACAATCGAGTAAATTTCACTCAAGTCCTTAACATGATTGAGCTTACACGTGACGTTTTTTAGATGTCTTTGACAATTTTTCAATGAAAAAATTCCATTCGATGCAATTTGGCAGTTTCATAATCTTATGGGCGATTACAGAATACCCAAAAGTTATGTTTTTCTGAGAGGACAAATAGGGGGTGAGATTTGCATTACGCGAAAAGGGAGAGAAAATGCGAAAAGTACACTCTGGCTATTTTTCGCCTATTCTCCTCCTCCGCGCGCGCAAACATGTTTTCAAGCCCCGGCCAACTTTTCTTTTCTCCAGATACGTAAGTATACCAAATGTGTAAGTATCCCACGAACGCTCTCACTCACGAGCAGAAATATAAGTTTACTCGAGCGACGCGTGCAGTGGCACTTACATAAACGGCTTCAACCATAATGTACGGTACGAGTGTTATTGTTAACGTATATATAGGTACAACGCAAGTTGCATTGTCGACGAGCTAAAAGAGCTCTCAGGGAAAGAGAGGAGGCGTTAAAACAAAACGCGCCAGAAGAAAGCGAGCGCGTGCGAGGATTATAGGGTCAAAGGACGCGGGTGTGTGTGTGTGTGTGTTTGCGCGAGAGGATGGAAAACACAGTGGCCGTGTTTTTATTCATTAAAATTAATTGGGAGCTTTACCCAACGTCGAGCACTCAACTTTGGGAGCCTAATGGAGAACAATGTCTCTATTGATGCTGCGCGCGTGCCGTACAATATATTTCCTCTCGCGCGCGCACTGTTCAACCATACAGCTTGTGTGTTTCTGTGCGTATGTGCAATGTATTTGGCGCGAATAATTTATTTTTTCCTTCAATTATGCGGCTTTGTTTTATTTCATGTAGGCGTGTGGCTGGAATTACTTTTGGAACCCACGAAAAAACAAAAAACAAAAAAAATAAAAAAAGCTATATCTGCTGGGCGAACAACATTGTTGTTGCTGTTTGAATTAAAATGCACAACGAGGGTTCGTTTGCTCTCGAATGGGAAGGACAACAACAACTCAATGGATTTTAATTAAAAGCGAAGCATAATAATACAACGTAATAGTTCCTGATGTAAAGTTTCTCTTTGTATCGCCCTGCGGAGAGACAGCGAGGGCTTTTAATTAAAAGTATAATACACGATTCAACTGCATTATTCGACGTGACGTTTTCGTAATGTCGCATCGTGACGAAAGACGCGTTAGTTACGGTTACACTCGGGACGTGTGTACGTTTGTTCTCCGTTGGGCCGAGAAATTACATGAATTTTACCGAGAACAATCGCGAGCGCGGCTGGAGGGACGCGCGTGCAATTAATTTTGGCTTTTGCGCAATTCCAGAAAACGCGATCGAGCCCCGTCACTTTCCTATGGGAACGGGGAGTAAGTCGGGAGACCGTGAAATTACAAAAGAGCTCGCTCGAGAGTGTTATCGCGATCGAACGTCTCTTCTTCCTTCTCTCGCAATGCATCGAAAAGTGCACCTCACTCACGCGATGGCCGTCACTTGGAAAGGTAAATTCATACCGCGAGTGACGTCCTTTCGAGTTTTTTCTAGCTCATGGGTACGAACGAAAGTAAAAGTATTTCCGAAAAAATGTGTTTTTTTTTTTTTTTTTTGTTTCAGAGCGAAAGCCGACCGACTGTTTTTTCGCATGAATTTCACCTTCTTGAAAAATGTTCTTTCATCGCTCATTTATTCCCTTTCGCGATTAATCACGAGCCACGTAACACCCAACTTTCACGAGGCAGTTGCAGTGGCGAGTTTTTTTTATTGTACGCGTGCCCTCAGAGAGATGCTGTTTCGGGAGTCGGCGAGGAAATGGTGTAAAAATTGTTTGAAAATCCAATCTACATCCGCGTGCCTCTGCGATTGCGCGAGAAAACAAAAGTACACTTACTTTTACGAGTGATGGAGGAGAAAAAAAACAACGAAGAAAAAGAAGAAGAACCGCGGGAAAAACGATCGATTGAGTAATGACACGGGCAGGGGGGAAAAAACTGGGCGGGATTTAAATTACAAATGGCACTTTAATTACACGAGCCTGCACGTAAGAGAGGAACGAACGCGGCGTTCGATGGATGGAAAAGCCGAGAATGCGAAGGAGGGAGACAGAAGGGAAGAATGCGATGCTTTGTGTCCGTTACTGCTGAAATAATTATAAATTGTTCGCGCAAATTGCAACGAATGGGCAAGTGAAGGCAGAGGAGAAAGAGGAAGGTGCAGGGACAGAGGTAATTATTTAAAATTGGATGCGTTCGCAAAGCCTTTCGAACTGGCAAGTACTTTTAACTCGAGAGTCTCGTTGGTTCGTTTTTTTTTCCTCGACCGCACTCGAAGCTTTTTCTTTTTCTTAGTGTTTGAAAAAATTTTGCACTCAATTTTTTTGTCAAAAACGCCTGACGGAATGAAAAATTTTTTGTTTATTGAAGAACTCGAGCCTTTTCTCCAAGTATCGAAAGCACTACGCTCGAGGGTCGCGACTAGCCGGGGAAAAGGTCGATAACGTCAAACTTTCGACTCTTTACTCGAAAAAATAAATAAAAAACAAGCTTAGAGGACAAAAAAAAGTAACTAGGTGTATACATTGGCTTTCGTGAATATTTTCAATATACTGTGCAGACAAACATAAAAATATGTATACGCGCCAACTACATTTATTATCGACACGTGACAAACACAAAAAAGGGAGATGAAAAACTAAGCACCTGTCACGATGATTTATCGTTTCGACGAGGCGAGGCAGTGCGAAAGGAAAGGGGATGGGGGAAATAATAAGGGCGACGGGGTGCGCGTGCTCGAGGAGGAAAATCTCAGGAGGTGAGAGGTAGTACTCCACCACACGAGCGAGATTATAAAAATCGAGGATCTACTACGCTTATTTTTCTGAACAACGCCTCGACCAGATGTTTTACACATCTACCCAAATTTCACGCGCATCTATGCGGGCAACAGATGGGGTCCCGGACTCGCGCACATTGTCGCGCGTTGGAAAATTTTTATGTTTTTATGAGTGCCGAGGGAGAAATAGGGTACGCGCTTACTATTTTCATCACACGACGCGAGCAGATTGTCACAGCTGTTGCTGCTACTGGTGCACATGTATTTTTGTTATTACTCGAATGTAACCCGTGCGTTTACGGCAATAGATCCTTTTTTTTTATTTACAATGTGTATATGATATGACGTTTTATATTTTTATATACAGCATCACACTTTATAGACGAAACAGGTAAACATGTTGCAATTCTAAAAAGTAAAAATATTATTGCTGCAAGAAAATAAGGAAACAAAAAAAAAAGAAGGACCATCCACGTACCGTAACCGTATCAAGGTCCACCAGATTAGAAGCCAGACTCTCGGGTCTAGAAAGATGTTTAGTGCTCTCTCTGATCAAAATGCATGATCCGCAAACTGTCACGCTTCTCGTCGCCCCGTTAACTCGCTCGCGCTCGTCTCGCTCTTATAAATAACTTCATTACGGGGGACTAGAAATCAAGAATGACAAAGTGCCACTTGAAAGCACTACGCTGAATTTTCGTTAAATTCAAATGCGCACGAAATACACGTACCTATGACTCGTGTTTTTACTCTTTAACGAAAATAATTTTTCGATGACCTGACGAGTACTTATGAAGCCACGAGCTACAATTGTTTCAATTTAACATCGCTTACGTATGTAAAAAATGAGTACTTGACGATCGTGTGCATTTATTCCCGTTACGTTTGGCTCGACACCGCAAAATCCATTGCAAATTCAACATTTCAGCTACGTGGCGTGTAAAAAGACCCACATACGGGAAAAAATCAAAGGGACCCTGTCAATCGGACCAGAGGAACCCCATTCGAGTGAAAACCATAAGCATAGCGCGCAACTTCGGATCTAATTACCGATAGGTCTAACAACGCGCCCACTCGACTTAACAATTCGTGTACGAGCGAGGGGCAACCTCCTCCGATAAGCCTCGGCTATTTACATAATAATCGCGCTGCCCTGCGCCGATAAACGGACGCTGAGCCCACATTTGTACGTATACGCGTGTATAACACGTGTATATACGATTCCAATGCCATCACCGATGTTCGGATGCGGGCGAATGAATATGGATGGATAACGAGACGAGGGGGCGGACGGGGGGGTTTTTCGAGTCGGATCGACGATCGAATTTGCATGATGGATTGTCAGTCTCGGCGTAAGATCGCTGCCGTGGGACTGTCGGATAATTGAATCAATCACCCTAAATCTATCTGTGAATTTGAAAAAAAAAAAAGAAAACGCAAAATGATCTCATCCACTCAAAATGATGATATATACATGTACAGCGAGAGTGACATCTGCCAAGTTCGAAACTGTAACGCGATATCGGTCGGGTCTAAAATGATTTTCCATTCTCGTAATGCCGAATGTAACTCAATTTAAACATTTTCCTCGATCTTCCCAAGGATAAGTCAGATTGATCTTTTCCCTAATCCCCTGTTATGTATGTTGATGATGCAGTGCACCGTTGCAGTTTCGTTATTCAAAAGGGACTCTCGTTTCCTCTGATTAATTACGTCAGCGCTACGGCACTTTGCCACTCATGAAAAATGCACGCTACACATCCTTCCTTCCTTTCTTTCTATTACGTTTATTTTTCAACATTATACGTTTTTAATTAGATATTCATCCCAACTAACAACGAAACGACGCAAGTACTCCATAAAAGCATTACTTTTAACGAAGGATACAATCGCGAAAGTAACTGCTCCGATATGATCGTTTAAGGCTCCTCGTTCGCGTTATGTAATTTAATTAAAATGGAAATGTTGAAAAATACTGCAAGGGGATGATGAAAAAGGGACGTGAACGAGGTATTGAAAAATGGGAAGAAAAATCGTAAGTGGAGTTTATCTACTCTGACGACCTTTCAACACTGTAAGTTGTGAACAACATTACAGTACATATTATAAATCACGTCAAATAACTTTTGAACGTATACATAAAGTACATAAAAAAGGGGACGAGGAAGGCGAGGTGGTTATATTCGAAATTCCATGATTTCCCAGACGCGGTGGCGGAAAGCTAACCGAGACAGGGCCTTTGAATTTTCAGACGAATGTTCGTGGCACTCCATCTCTCGAGACCGGAGAAGTAAATCAGCCATCAAATACACATGACGCGTAATATCGCGTTCTATCGCGATCCAGAGGTCGTTTTTTTGTTACGCGTAATCGACGGCGGGACAAAAATCGGCCCCTCTGCGCGGGAATGAGGCAAGCTAATGACCATCTCTCCCCTGCCTTACCGGCAAACACCTATTATGTTTACTCTATATTGGAATAAAAGAAGACCTGCGCGAAAGAAAAAACGCTTGCGTTTAAAAAGCCAACTCAAACACCGGCTTTGGGGGAATATGCCTTCAACACTCGATTCGGTGTGTGTACTTATCAGGCAAACGATAGTTAAGGAGCACTTTGCGCGATATTACATAAACACGAGCCGGATGAAACGATACGCGAGAGGAAGTTGAAAGGAGGAATTTACGCGGGTATGTATAAGTTTACGTTGAGTACAGGGGCTATCGAAGTTCATACTTATTTGTAAACATGCATATATATTGTGAAAATTACTCGCGTCACGCGAGTGCACGGGGAGCGTTGGCCTTGTGTGACTTTTAAACAAATAACGTGCGTGAGTAATCCGCGAGACTGTTGTACCGTTGCCCGATGAGTAACAAAGATAGGGGGATGCTGTTTCTTTTTTTTGTTTAATTTAAAAATACTTCAACACTTGTTGCACAAGTCGTGATTCATTATCGACGCAACAGAGAAATGTATCGTTACATGATTATTGCTTTCTTTCCGAATGACCTATGCGTATCAATGATACTCCCAAAGTGCCGTTCTCTTTGTTCCATAACGAGCTCGCGTACCATCGATCTCTTTCTTCAGCAAGACGATTTACCGTACCGGCCCTTCGAATGAGTAATCGATCGACCGTCAATGGGCTAGGACGATATAGTCTACGAGGCAACTGCTGCTCATCAAATGTTAAATAAAAGATAGCTCAATAAAATCAAGTGCACCTGTCCGTACATTGTACGTGTGTTTGTGGGAAGGGTATATGGAAAAGTAAAAAATATCGAGGGCATATATTATATATACATAGGATGATGTGAAATGTAAGTGTGTACTCACGTCCTTGTGCTCCGTATCGAGGGCGTCCCACATCGAGGCGACGATCTTCGAAACTTCGCCGAAGCTGGCGTTCGAGTTTTGACTTTTGATGGCTGCTTGGGTATCCCTGAAGAAGAGCGCGTACGCCGATACTGGCCTGAAATTCGAGAGAACGCAGATACATGTAACGACGTGTTTTTGTCATCGCGCAACAATGCTAGTTTTTATGGAAATGCGTGGGAAAGAGAGATGCTTTTGGTATGGACATTTTTTCCCCCCCCACTTTCAATTAGCGCGCTGCAAAACGCCAGTGACGTTGTTTTACTGCCCAACACTTTGCGTTAAATTAAATGACAAACACTACACTCGGAGGCATCAGGTTTTTTTTATTTATTCATAAACATAGTGGAGAGTTGGCCTTTCAATCGTTTAATTAAGTCAATTAGGAAAAAGTTTGGCCGTTTATTTTTGCAAATCCAAACACAATTGAGTCTTTCATCTTCTACTCGACGGAGTGCGGGAAATATCGTTAGATACAAATTGGGGGAAAAAAAAATACGTTCGTTAAGCCAACTTTGAATGACGCAAATTAAAAAGTCTCTCAGCCCTACGGCTTTTTCTCTTCCACTTCGGGTTGCCTTTTCACGTACCACTCGCTGAAAATTGAGAAATGGAAAAAAAAGGCACGGGGGTTGAAAAAAGAGAGAGCAAAAGAAATATTAATAATTGTGCACTAATTGTGTTTTTTTAAGGAGCCTTAATTGAAGTCAAAGAAAGAAATGAAAACGCGCACGAAAGAAGGAGAAGGTCAAGTTGCTCGAAAGGACATTTCGTCCAAGTATCTAGTTTTTTCTTCATTCTCTCTTTACGTATGCACTCGGCAACAACATTACGAGACCCTTGAGTCATTTTTCACTATTAAAAAAAAATCCCTACCAACTAATGATTTACAACAGCAACAACAACAATAAACATCAAAGTACAACATCAACGACGTGCTTGACAAGGCACCGAAATAAAAAATAGCCGGGCGCGGGAGAAAAAAGCCCAGAGGAGTTATTATTCCAACCAGTAATCAAATTGGCTCGTCGTCCGTGTACCTCGCACTAAACGAATGAAGAAAGGGGGGAGGGTGATAAGTGCTCGCGATCGATCCACGGCGAGGTTTTTTTTTTCCCGCGACGGGACAAACTCGGCAGACCTGCCAGACTCGGGAAATCATAACGAGACGCGGCGCGCGGGAGACCTTACAGCTACACGAAAATGGATTTGCGGGAGCGAATGAATGTTGACACTGCGCAGCCGAGAAAGTGCCTACTCGCGACTTTACAACGCGTACAACAGAGGCCTTACTACACGTGTCAAAAGCACGACAATTTTTGGGTTATTTTCCGAACAGACAACGAGAATGAAAGTCCTCGAAAATCGGCTTGTTTGGAAAAAAAAAAAAAGTACTTTGATGCGCGTGAACTATACAACAAGCTAATCGTCGCTTCAATCGAACTGGAAAAATCTGTCGATTGAGACAAAAAAAACGATTCATGTAGCGCACCGACGCAAACATCTCGTAAATCGAGTCTTTCTCGCTCGATTCGATCAACAGCAGCCGAAGCGACACATGGTATTAGCCCTTTTGTTCGACCCGGATCGCGATGAGATTTATCGAGGCGCTCGGCAGCCATCTCTAATCCCGCTAAACAGCAGCCACGAGCGCGTTAACTGTTGCAGCATCGTTACATTACCAGCGAGTATGTGCCCCGAGGGTCCAGGACGAAGCGACGAAAGAGCACGCGCGCGTTGCACATACCAAGCGTGGGTATATACAACGATGATACATGTATATTATACACGAGATGCTTGTCGAGAATGATACAATGAGCCCTTTCTCGTTGTACGACTGGACGTCGTTGTTGTTGTTGTTGTTGTTGTCTCTCACGTGCTTACATACAAGGCGCAACGACAATAACGGTAATTGCCAATTCACAGAGGTCATAACTCTGGCAGCCCTCACTCCCTCATTCCATTTTCTCTTCTGTACATATATGGGTGGACGGGCAGTGCGCGAAAACAAACGATACGAGAAAGAGAGGACTGTGGCATTGGGTATGGTTATTGTGGTGATTGCGATGGTAGTATTAGTGCTCTCAACAGCTCAACAGAGATGACAAGAGATAGTGTACACAATGGAAGATCGGAGATTGGAGTGATCGAATAAATTTTTTGACAATTTTTTTTTTTTCTCTTCTCTCCCGTCATTTAATCCAAGTGGGGGAAAAAGCAACCGAACGGTGTAGGTACACTTGCGATGAGTTTACGTGTATTATAATGTGGATGGTGGCGTTGTCGTAGTGTACGATCGTTCCGTAAGAGCCACACCGATGGGAGCTCGAAATGTGTTCTTTTTCCTTTTTTCTTTTTTATTTATCAATATACAGAGAGCTATTTAAATGAGAACTTTCAATTTGCATCGCGGAACAATCGCCTAATGTTGCAAACTCGTTCTCTCCCCTTCAATTTACGAGCTCCCGAGGAGAAGAATACCTCAAGGTGATATAACAGTTTTCGCGACTCTTGCCAAGAGAGAAGGAGGGATGTGACCCAATAGTTGCCTAGTCACAATGGGCCCATTACGCTGAATGGCTTTCATAAATTTTGCAGCGCCACCCCCCGGCTTACCGCGCCAGCCAAATCTTTCGGGATTGGAGGAAGGGAAAAAAAAAAAAAAAAAAAAACTAGTTCCACGATCAATATGCATGTTATTATAATGTGTCTCGTTGAGTGATTAGCTAATTATTGCGCGGCTCCGAGAGACGATGGTCGGTACCGTAAGTGCACTGAAGGTTGACTCCTCGAGAACCTATAGTTTTTATGTAGTAGAGAAAAACGAGGAAACGAAAAATCGTAGGAGCAAATGGAAAAAGAAACGAGGGACAAAGGCGAAATGACTCGATTACGCGGACCCGCGCGGGAAAACAGATTCGGCGAGAGTAATTTGAAATGTATACTCATTCCGAGATGGGATGAAAGAACGCGCCGATTTCTCGTGACTCTCTCGAGGATTCCCGGTTTTTCCGTAAAAGGTTTTCATTTCAGCCGAAGAAAAATACCAAAATCCCTTGGCCCGGTAAAACTACTTTATTTTGCTTTTTTCAATCAACAGTGTAACTTCTTGCACAGCTATTGTATGTACAACGACAACCGACTCATCACGGCTCCATGGAGAGGTGGAGGGGGAGATATCGCAGTCCATTTACGGTCCAATTACCAGGACGTCGATACATGGGAGAGTTAAACTCCTGTGTGACTTTGCCGAATCGGCTCGCACCAACAAGCCCATTGGGCGTCATTAAACTAATAATTACGCTTGTACGCGCGAGAGCTTTGCATATACGTAATACACGTGTATCTCTCGCAGCGCCGATCAATTGGCTATTAACATTCGGCAGGTTCCCGCGTTGTCGAGTAACTAAGGGTCTGGAGGTTCTATATAAACGTGAAAAAAAAAAATCAAGTAAAATGTTGTAATAAAAAGAAAAAGGGAGGTAGGGGAGGACTTGGTTATAGGTTGAATCATAAGGTAATCGTGGGTGGGTGTACGTGTGTGCGCATCAGTCGGAAATTATATGCGTGGGCTGTGGAGGGTTAAATGGCTCTTTAAGCTCGACGTAAACAAAAAGAAAAAGACGATACACGAAAGGGGAGGAGGTCGAGGCTTTTTGTGAATTATAATGCAGCCCAGCATCTAATTATATCCACCAGAGAAATGAGATCAGATCGAAGTAATTTGGGAGGTTGGATATGTATAATTTTTTTTTTTTTTTTTTTTTGTTAGATGATGGGTTGGTAAACAGCTTACTTTTGCGGCTCGTTGGGATCCCGCTTCTTTTTCTTTTTCTGGGCCTTTGGTTTCTTTTGCGCCTTGCTCATCGTGTCTGCCGGCTCTGGAGAGGGTCTCTTGATACCCGTTATCTGTAACACAACCAACATGCAAATCAAACGGATTATTGATATAATATAACTCGCCACTCTACTCGCATGTACCAACATAATGTACGTGCGATAATAAAGTCTTATGCCTTCCTTCCTATCTTTCTTCTTCTTCTTTTTTTTTTCCTCCTTTTGTTTGGAAAAAATAAAAATAAAAATAAACGAGAGGGGAATAATCGCTTTAATTGCCCGTGTCTTAACA
Organism: Copidosoma floridanum; assembly: GCF_036245765.1. Taxonomy (NCBI): domain Eukaryota; kingdom Metazoa; phylum Arthropoda; class Insecta; order Hymenoptera; family Encyrtidae; genus Copidosoma; species Copidosoma floridanum. The sequence continues at coordinate 5,885,464 of NW_028321906.1, read as the reverse complement.
ACCATAAAATGCACGAGGAGGAATATTATGCATCTAATCGGGATAAGTGGCTTTTCTCTCTCACGGGTGAGTAAAAAAAAAAACTGCAAGACTTTTAGTCCCGATAAACGACGTTACTTATTTTAATTGAAATTTACTGCCGAGATAAAAGCGAAAATACGCGATAGCCGCGCGAGATTGATACAAGCCCGTTTCACGGGAAAGAAAGATGAAAAAAAAAAAACCGGAGGTGTGGATAAAAATCTATTTCAAAAGTGCTATAAATAAATGTCGAATGGATACACTTCCACGGCGAAAGGCGCTGATTCTCCTATATACGTGTAAACATCGGATCGATAGCCTTGTTTTCATTTCAAAGTGATGCGTTAAAACTACAAAGCGGTCAAAGAATGAAAGAATAATGCGCGAGCGTATATATATATACATTTCATCCGTGTGTAAATGTTATAAAAGAGGCACTCGGAGTATTGGCGTCAGCAAAATCGGTTTTAACTTTCGAGATCCGTTCGAGAGATGATGAAAACAGATTTTAAAAGTGAAAACTGGAGATCGAATTGAGAGAAAGAAAAAATAAAGCACGTCCGGTCGGAAAGGAAAACTAGTCACTGCGTGACCTTAAAAAAATAGAACAACATGCAAGTACATTGGTGCAACTTTTTGGTACTCCGAAGGCACTTTTCCAATGCATTCCTTCAATATTCACGGGAAACGCGAGTCGCACGTACTCACACGTTGCGCAGATAAATGGTTTTACATTAGCGTATAGAGCAGCTTTTTTTACCGTCTTATCGGCGTCTATTTTTATCCTACCGGCCGGAAAAAGAAAATTCACACTTGCATGGGAACGCATTGCTCGCTTGTGTGCTTCTAAATGGTTCTTTTTTCCGAATAGAAGAAAATGTTTTAAAAATTTGGATCGAGTCTCAAGTTATAAATAATGCATAAGGCCTCTTATTACCGGCAATTTGAAATTTTATATTGTATGAAAAAAATTTCAGCAAAAAAAGGTGATGTGAAAGAGGGGGCCGAAGAGGAGGCTGCATTTTTCGCAAATTTTGCTTTTGACGTAGAAAGACTGGAATTTAAAATTTATAGACCCAATTATCGACTCGATTAAATTAAATTTTCATTTCACATTTATATGGTAATGTTACACGTAGCAAATGGTGATTGATACATTACAGTATAAATTATATGATGAAGTATATCGTTGAGGTTATACAGAGAACAAAAAATAAATAAATATTTGATAAAGACACGAGGTATTTTGTTAATTATGTAAAATACCTCACTTTGGTTGCAGGAGTTAAACTTATTTCTGAAAACACCGTTGATACAGTTCACCTTATAGTAAAAAAAAAAAAAATAGTCGTTTAACCAAAAACTTTTAATCAAACTATGTATAAACAAACAATGAAAGTTGAGGGAAGAAAAAAAAAAAGAAGACGGAAAGGTTGGCAAAAGAGATCTCTATTTTGTCATTAAAAAAAAAAGAAGGGAAAAAAAATGTACTGACCATGGCCGAGTGAGGCGTGCTATCGTCGCTGTCCTCGCTAGTCGTCGTATTTTCCGGGAGGACAGTCTGCTGCATCGCCGGCGGGCTGCCTCCAGCTGGGCTTCTGTACTGCAGCTGCTGTTGCTGCTGCTGTTGCAGGTGTTGCTGTTGTTGTTGCTGCTGTTGCGAGTGCAGGTACTGCATGTGCTGCATGTGTTGGGTCTGTTGTTGCTGCTGCTGCTGCTGCATAAGGAGCATTTGCTGCTGCTGGCTGTTGTGCTGCTGGTTCGGTGAAGTCATCGTTGTGTAGGAGCTCTGAGGACTACTGTATGCCGAACTGAAATCCAAAATTTGAGACATTATTATTATTTTTTCATCTTTTCAACTTTCATTTGATTTTAATATTCGAGGGAGAAAAAGGTCTCGTCCCTTTGCCTGACTGTTAAGCTGTCATTTCGACAAAAAGATTACAATTGTTTATATTATTTGCATTTCCACTGTTTGAAGAACGTCTCTTTGAGAGCCAAACAATAAAAATAACAGAGGCTGAATGAAAAACGTGAATTTGACGAGTAAGTATCGTGTATAAAATCAAGGGTGCGGGGCAAGGAGAAGGGACGATCCATTTGCCATCCATACATTACTTAAGCGTAAGAAATGTCATTGTTGGCAAAATATTTACGTATTTCATGTTGAAATCATGAGTTTGACTCCTTTCGAGGTATCAAAGTAGGTGTACAAGGAGAGCATTAGGTCGGGAGTATTTGTCTTGCGAGGCTTCTTTGTTTTGCGTCGGTTGAAAAAATATTGATAATGGAACGACGCGAGAAAAAGGGAAGTGCTTTGTGCTTATTGTAAAAACAGTCGACGTGCATACAAAGCGTCATTAAATATTCCTCACTACAGCCGAGTTTCCGGCTTGTCGAGCTTGTGATTCAACAACATACTTATCACGGCTGGACACTTGTAAAATAGAGACGAGGGAGATAACGCAACGTGTTATTTTCATTCTCGTTTCAAAGATTGCTATTTTATTCTCGGGTACAACGATTGGACGATAAGTAATTACATCTGCTGATGTACAGCTAATGCAGCGGTATAATTCCATTTCCGTCTCTGGCGTATTGTATTATTACGGCGAACACTGCATATTACGTTTTTCCGTGACTCATCTCTATCCCTCGTGTGATTCGTCATTTGCGAAACTGGAAAATTAATAATTAAATCCCACCGAGAGCCCAAGGATGATGATGATAATAATATACCGATACACCCTCGAGCGCCTGCTGATGATGATCATAATGATAATGATTTCGAAATGCAGTTAATAAGTTTCGTACGCGTGGCCACTGCGTTATTCGATCGAAAACCTCGGATGAATAATAAATCGAGGAGAAAATTTCGATCCCGTGCCATTAACGATTTGCCCTGCCGTGACAATATATAAATGTCCATACGTGTGATATTCGTGTGTGGAAGAGGTGAAATTGCGAAAATGGAATCACGCGTAAACGATTAAGTAGTAGCAACAAAAGTAGCAAAAACATTGATCCGCACATATTTTGTCTCGTATTTTGTTGGCAAGAGCAAATAGCTCATAAACACATATATATATGTAAAACAAAAGGTCAATGTCGAGTTGTGAGATGAACGTTCGTGCATTACTTTTTGCGCCCAGCTTCGACAAAATGGGAATCTCTGTAAGTACGAGTGGAAATAAATATGCGTGTGTACGCTCTCGTGGAAAAAAAAGGAGTGAAATTACCAGTTCCTCCGTGTATTTTCTCCTTATGGATAAGTGGCCGATGCATGTATACGTAAGCGTTATTTTAACGCAAATTGGATAACTTATGAGATACGGCCGGTGGTGCAGCGTCAGCGTCGCCCGTCACGATTTACGGGCCATTTTTGAGCTGCATCATCCCCCGTCTCGCCCTCGTCTTTTATTCGCCGGAATCTCTCGAATTTAATTTGCCCGAGCGATAAATCCCACCTCGTCCTTGCTCTAACCTACGTTTTTTTTTTTTTTTTTTTTTTTTTTTTTAATACATCTATCCATCGCTACCCCGCATGTGTAATGAAAATATTAAAACTGTTTATGGAAAAAGTTGAAATTGTACAAGTTACCGATACTCCCGTCATTTTTTTTCAAAAAAAAAGCGATCGTACTCTCTTTTGTCACGGGTCGAGGAGTGTGCGATATTATTGTATCGCTCGGCGTGATATACGTTTTCACGAACGAAAAAGGAGTGTGTTTCAAAGTTAAAAGTCGTGCCACCCTCCCATTCGCCTGTCACTGGCGGCGCCATTAAAGTCAAATTTATACTCCTTTGCGCGCGAGTCAGCTGTTTTTAAAATATGTACGGAAATAAAGTACACTTAACGCGCGCACTCGCGAGAGTGAGAAATGTTTCTTTTTTTTTTTTTTTTTTTACTATTACTTTTTAGTTATACGTAGAGAGAAATTTTCCGTTCGGCCGAGTGTTAATGCAACTTTATTGTGATGGCGCGCGACGTGAATTATCGCGGAAAAGTACGCGTGCGTGATGTACCGCCAAGGGGATTTGTCAAAGTGGCAGCGGAAAAAACAACATTTTTGCTCTATAGTCCTTCGGACTTTTGGGGGTTTTCTGGTAAATGTAAAAACATCATATTTTCTCCGTGTACGAAAAGTGGAACGAGGTATGTGGGCGTCGAATCGAACTTTGCGAAGTGACGCATCGATGCAAACTTTTTCATCGCGAACCAGCTGCGTAACTCATCGGTCGACCAAGCGTTGGATCATAAGCGAAACGTCCAAGGAAATTGTAACGCGTGCGCGGAGTAAATAAATAAATTTTAAATTTTTCATTTTAAAAGACGCGTGGTGTAATTACTCGGTACGATAATTCTCGCCATTTTATTATTAATTCAGCGGAGCAAGGGAGAGAGAGAAAGAACAAAGTTTTGAAGGGCAAAAATTACGCCTCGGCTCGGCGGAGCAGTCTGTTATTAAACAAATTATGTCAGGCGAAATTATTAAGCATTACTCGAATGCGCGTCGTAAATTTGTTTCTACCGCGAGTTAAAATGCAAACCGGGGGGGGGAGGTGGGGGTCAGTGCGCTAAATAATTATCGCTTCGAAGAAATGGAGGGGAAAAAAAGAAAGACAAGGGAAGGGAGAAGGGGAAAAGTAGTGTATGGTAGTGACGTACCTGACATTGATCGACTGCATTGGATGTTCCTGCTGGAGATAGAGGGGCTGCTGGTAACCGCCGGGATCGAGGCTCAGGCCATCAGGTGACTGCTGCATACCGGGGCCCGACATCATCTGCAACAAAAATAAACACACATGCATTGTTTTTAGATCTGAGGAACCTTTTTTTTTTTTTTCAGTTTACTCATACATAACACGTAAGGTGCATATAGCTTCACACCAATTTCCTTTCGTTTGGAATACATTTGAAAGCTCTTTGTTCCCCACCTGGTAATTTTACTCGTGTACCCATACAAGAGGCATTTACAGAATTTGAAAGTTAAAAAGGAAAAAAAATTTTAATTCGAGTAATCGCTGTATACGCTGTTTTTCCACGCGAGCAGGAAATGGGTTGAGTAATGTAAAGCTCGTGGAAAAAAGGGAAAAAAAAATACAATGACGGATAATGGTGGGGTATTACGGAGTTACGAAGTGCTGTTAGACGCCGATCGGGGGATTTTACGTTTGAAGAAAAAAAAAGATTGTTTCCATTCGGCTCCTCCTCTTCTATTTCTTTGTATACCTTTTTTTTCCCCCTCGTAAAATAATATTTGTTGCACACGCCTGTATACGGTTCAACTGAAATGTTAAACAGTTTGAGCTAAGTAAAAATTTATTCAAAACGGAGAATCACTTTGAAAGACGTAATATGTATATACAAACACGTGGGCGTGTATTTTTTTACGCCGTTAATTATTGTGCATTTTTCCAAGAAGCAAAAGAAAGGAGCCTATTCATCTTGTTTGAGTCGTTTAATTGCCTCCTGAGAAATACATGTGCATAAATAGCCAATGCAATCAATGGCCTCTCCGTCACGTGCGAGAAAAGGTACTGAAACGTGCATTTTACATATACCCATGCATGCATAAAAACGTCGAAACATACACTAAAACGACGAAGGACATCAAACTCTTTTACTAGCCATACCTATGTGTTAAATGCACTTGTAACACGAATAATTTCATAAAAACAGCAGCTGATCGCGAATTCATCATGTACTTGAAGTTTTTTTTTTTTTTTTTCTTTCTCAACAGCGATCACGTTCCTGCAGACGTTTACTTTGGCGCACGCGATAGTTGCTTTATTTTCGTAGTACACGAACGTGCACAACTTTAGTTTTTCGAGACGCTTTATTGCAAAATCATTCAATAAGTATAGAGCCGAAGTAAATTGATATTCACATAACGGCAAATTCTTCGTTGTGCAACAAAACGGTTAACACGAAGGTATTTATACGCGTGACGATAATCAAGCGAAGAATTACAAATTTCAATGAAAAAAAAAAAAAAAAAAAAAAATTGGAAAACATCGCTCGTTTTGACAAGGTATACGCGTAAGTATAAATAAGATGCGCCTTTAAAGCAATGCCATCGCTCCCCAAGTTTTTCAAAACATGATTTGATTTTGATGAAGCGTTAAAATTACGAGATAAACAAATGAAATTGACATCAGTTGGATAAAACCCGGGCAGGGCCATAATCAGCTGTAAATAATAACAAAAACCGAGTAATCGCGAAGATTGATAAATTCATTCGCGATAGCAGTAATACGTCGATTAATCAAGTGCTCATTGAGAAATAAAATAAAAATTAAAAAACTCCATCGCAAAAGTGCCCCGTCGTCCTGGAGCTCGCGAACGCGTGCTGTGCCGTCTATGACTCGCCAGTTAACGCGTCATGCCGTAGCAATTGCTCCGATTCATCACGCGAGTCAAGGAGAGGGAGAAACAAACACGTACACGATTTTTCCCTCTTTCACCAACACGAAGGACTACACATCCACATCCTAAGCAGAGAGAGATAAGCCCATTGTTTCGCTTCTCGAAAATAACACATTTCAGATATCAAGTCCCTACTACTTGGGTATACTATACTTTTGTTATCGCGTTAATTACGCACACGTAATGTATACATACCTACATGCACTAAACAGACATCTCCGCCCATAAACGCGAGTGGATGTACATTAGATGTATTTTCACGTAAACGCGGGCCTTGAGCGCAGAGAGCGTCGCGTTACGAAATGCTACGATGTTTGCCTTAAACGTTTTTTTCAAGCAATCAAGGCGTTCAAGGCTGACTTTTTGTTTTCATATTTGTCAAGTTGAAAGCTCCCTCGTTTGCGTGCGGTGTTAACTTTTATCGCTAGATCCAAGGATTGCGTGTCAACTCTAGCTGTACAATCACGTATACTCATTAAGAAGAAGAAAAATCGGTAATGAACGTCAGTCAACGAGGCTTTTACGTAAGTTCGCGTAGTTGAGAAATAAAGAAAAAGGGTGAACGCGGTACGGATGTCAGGATATACACGAAATTTCCTGCACCTGTTTTGGGTACGGAAATCGATCGGTGAGATACAATGCACCGAGAGCAAGGATGCGTATGTAATAATGAAACAAGTGAGATGCAGAATAGAGCAACTCCAAGATTCCTCTGTTTGCGCTTACTGGAAACGAGATGGCCTCAAAAGTAGTCACCGGAGGTAGAGCCGAAAGAGATGATCCAAATAGGTATCCAACTATACTTATATCAGCACAACTGGGCAGAAGTCTAATACTGAGTTACGTTGTAATACGCGATATCCAATTTCGACTCTATCAAAATAGGAAACTGATCGATCATAATAAGGAGAGTTCATGTAAGTATAATGGTGTTACATCGAGGCTGCGCTCGACGTACCTTTTTTTTTTCTCTCCTCCTCTCCTTATCCTCCTCGTAAAGCCGCGTTTTCGTAGCAAGCTAAATGACATACACGCACACATACACCAAGTACCGAAACTAAGGCTTCGTGACACACAAATAAGAAGAAACCGAGCAAGACAAAGAAGAACTAGTCTACATCTCCCTCCCTCCTTATACGTCGACATCGCCTGATGAAATTTAATAATTTTCTATCCTTTCCCTCTTCTGTGTCCTAACCATTCGTAAATAACCCGACGCGCGAGCCGGGATGTTGATCTACACATCGGCCAGCGTTCATGCAACGCGACTTGACAACAGCATGCTATACTCCTACCACCTTCTTTCTCTAACACTCACATATCCAGAGACGCCAAGCCGAAAAATAACGCGAACTGTAATACGACCTAATCCCGATAAGCAAGCACTGGGACCAGTATCGTTACTATATTATATTCTTTAGCGAGTAAGCGTCACCCCAAAACCAAAACAACATATGTAAAGGAAGACGGAAAGCATATAGGAAATCTTTCCCTCTCCCTGCCATGAGATGATGCAGACTAATTCTGAGAACTTATGTGCGTCTCGTCGTCTCTGGCCGTAGTGGCAGTGATAAGGAGGCAAGATCTTCGGCTATATAAGCCCATGGCCTCCTGCACGAGCAGCTCAGTCTCAAAAAAATTCGTTCAATGGTCAGGCCAGCCTGGGTGTATACCTAGAGCAGTAGCCAGACTAAAGGCATACGACCTGGAGAACCCGGTCGATGCATTCAACGGTCAGGCCAGCTTGGTAAACCACCGAGAGTAGTAGCCAGACAGGAATACACGACCTGGAGAATCCGGTCGAAGCCTATTCGTGACCTGGAGAATCCGGTCCACAATTTCAATTTAAATTATATCCGGCCACCCGGATCTTGCCTCGAGAGCCACTTATATTCCCCCTTTGTTTCTTTTTAATAAAAGTAAGTAACAATACTTTTTAAACTTAATTCTCATATATCCCCTAATAGTTTTTTTTTCTTCTCTTCGTAAAACCCACTTTGCGTGCCGTTCAATCCGGATATTAATGGCCAAGCAGGTGGCGGGAAAATTTTTATTTCAAAATTTTAATTTAAAAAATCAAGCAACGCTAAGTTGTGTGCCGGTTGGTGCAAATGCCGATGGCCAAACAACTAGCCTCCAATTAAAAATCAAGCAACGCTAAGTTGTGTGCCGGTTGGTGCAAATGCCGATGGCCAAACAACTAGCCTCCAATTAAAAATCAAGCAACGCTAAGTTGTGTGCCGGTTGGTGCAAATGCCGATGGCCAAACAACTAGCCTCCAATTGAAAATCAAGCAACGCTAAGTTGTGTGCCGGTTGGTGCAAATGCCGATGGCCAAACAACTAGCCTCCAATTAAAAATCAAGCAACGCTAAGTTGTGTGCCGGTTGGTGCAAATGCCGATGGCCAAACAACTAGCCTCCAATTAAAAATCAAGCAACGCTAAGTTGTGTGCCGGTTGGTGCAAATGCCGATGGCCAAACAACTAGCCTCCAATTGAAAATCAAGCAACGCTAAGTTGTGTGCCGGTTGGTGCAAATGCCGATGGCCAAACAACTAGCCTCCAATTGAAAATCAAGCAACGCTAAGTTGTGTGCCGGTTGGTGCAAATGCCGATGGCCAAACAACTAGCCTCCAATTAAAAACCAAGCAACGCTAAGTTGTGTGCCGGTTGGTGCAAATGCCGATGGCCAAACAACTAGCCTCCAATTAAAAATCAAGCAACGCTAAGTTGTGTGCCGGTTGGTGCAAATGCCGATGGCCAAACAACTAGCCTCCAATTGAAAATCAAGCAACGCTAAGTTGTGTGCCGGTTGGTGCAAATGCCGATGGCCAAACAACTAGCCTCCAATTAAAAACCAAGCAACGCTAAGTTGTGTGCCGGTTGGTGCAAATGCCGATGGCCAAACAACTAGCCTCCAATTAAAAATCAAGCAACGCTAAGTTACGTGCCGTGGGTACAAATACCGATGGCCAAGTAGCTAGCTAACCCTTCTCTAATCATCTACCCTGTTCCTACCCTAGTGCCTCGTCTTCAACCCTTGCTGTCGTGTCCCCAGGCTATTGAGCGAAAGCTTAGGCCTAAATACAGAATTTACTATTACGCCGTCTTCGACGTAACAATGGTGTTATCGCTCCAAGTTAGAAGATGACACTCTTGGAAAAATTTGATGATAAGATCAAATGCGATATGTTTCGTTTGAATAATAATTAGTGTCAGTTCAATCGCCAACCTTTTTATTTCGATGTAACATTAAATTGTTTATTCTCAGCTTTAATTAGACGAGCTCCTTCTGTTTGCGTGACGTCAATGGGAGCGCCGCAATTTACGAGGCTCGTCTAGTGATTTACTTTGAGGACACAGCCGATATGCTGAGTCAATTACTTTTGTTGTTGTTTTTTGAGTTTCTTTTTTTACAATTATTGTTTTTGTTTTCAGCGTACAACTTAACACCTTTCGATTCAATATAATTATGTTACAAATATTACGCATGTGCGTGTACATCGAGCGAAAAATCTTCTGATGCGTATCGATAATAACAGTCGTCTCCACCGTATATTCATAAGCTTTTCAAGTATAAACTTTCTAAAGAAAAAAAGCCAGAGAAGCTGCAACCTCGTTACAAACTTTTTCCATCGGATGAATCGGCAGATTGATTTCACTTTCGTTACCGTGTGCCACCAACAATATCTTGGATGAATTCGATAAAAGAGAGTGTCGAGACGAAGTTCTCTCCGAAAATAGATTCCGTGAATACGTTGCTGCACATCATCTCTCTCGAGATAAATTTGGATTTCATTCACATGTCGCAATAATGAAAAGAGGAAGAAACGGCATCGGGTAAGACAATCCAAGCAATCTTTTCACGTAAATAACTAAAAAGAGATCAAACAACGTGCATATGCCGAGAAATAGCGAGTGCAAACAACACCGAGACTTTTCAAAGCTGTCACATGTGTATTCCTAATTCTCCCAAGAAAGATCGTCGAGATTTCATAAGCAAGTCCTCGGTCTTGAGTCACGTCGTCAGATACTCTGGAGATAGGGCGACAAACACATAAAGAAACACTTGGCTCGTTACCCGCCCGCTAGACAATAGTCGAATAAAAATGAGAGAAGCTACTTTGACGGCGGAAAAAATGTACAAACACATCGATGTACCTAAGGTACAATTATGCAGAGAAAATGTACATACACGTATATGTACCTGTGACTGGTATCCGTGATGCATGGGATCGTGCTGCTGCTGAGGTGGCGGCGCCTGCTGTTGTTGCTGGTGATGCTGCTGCTGGCTCTGTTGGTGCTGTTGTTGCTGGTGCGGATGCATCGCGGGTATGTCAAAGTCCTCGTCCCCGAAACTGGGCGTGTGAAACGTCTGCAACAAAAAGAACGCAAAGTTTCAAATACCTCTTGTCTTGAGCAATTAAGAGCATAAATAGTTTTGCTACTGTTCGCTAATCAAAAGACGAATGCAGCTCTATTGTGTAGTTTCTTTTTATTCTTATTTTGCTTCGGGTTTTTGATCAATCTAAGGCACGGGAAAAAAAAACATTAACACAATAGAAGACTTTCTTTGATTTTTTTTTTATTTCTGATGCAAGTGCTGCAAGTGCACTTAGTGACTGTCTGAGCCGATTCAAAAGATGAGACGAGATTTTGAGCGCGATATCAAAGGTACTGTAATAAAAAAAAAAGAGAAGATCTGGAAAGGAGAAGTAAAAGGAACGGGGACTAAAAGGAGGAAGTGTATACACGACGAGGCTCTTTTATCTTCTTTTACTCGCGCGTAAAACTGATCCTTCCAGCGATTTTTGCGAATAAAGTTCTACTGCCCAATTGGAAAAGAACAGGAAATAAAGAAAACATATGTTTTCCAGTAGTAGAACTTGATAGGACGAAATATGGGGGGAAAAAATAGTCCGCTCGAAATTTGAATCTTCCCCTCCTCTGGCTGATAGACCACTCGCCAGCTATGTTACCAACTTTTTTATATTTCTTGCTCCTGCGCGAACGAAACAAGAGCTCTGATTGCTTTTCCTACCCCCCCCCCCCAACCTTTCTCTTTACTTTCGTCAGAGTCTCGGTAATGAATCGCGAAATTAATTATGCGAGCTCTATGCTGATTGTTAATTGTTCTGCTGCGCTGTACTTCACTCTCGAGCGAAATGAAACGGCGTTTCTATAAATTACGCGCTTTTACACTAATGAAATCCATTTGATTTTCTTCCACTCTTTTCTTTCTTTCTTTCTTTTTTTTTTCTTCATCCTACTCTACGGAACATTCGTTCCATTGAAATGTCGACGGGGCACTATTGTGAGGAATGAATAATACGAAATCACAATAGAGCATTCGAGGATAAGAAACAACAATTTATCGTTTATCATGGAAAGAAAAGAAGAAGAGAAAAAAAAAAATTATTCCTATGAAACTCTCGTTCAATGATAAATCGACTGTCGATGAATGCAATTCCGAGATATCACGCGAAACCTTACCTGCACGCAAAGTTCCAGTAAAAGTACTTAAACCAAATAAACCATGGATAATTTACCATTAAATGTACAATGTGTAAATTCATTCGATCATCATCAAAAAACAAGTGAAAAATCTACTTTTCGATCCACCGATAACCAAAATCGTTGAACGAGCACATCACGATTCGTAATCAATTAAATTTTAGAAACTCCACATCGCCATTGACAATAGAACGAGATACATCGAGAACAAAAAAATGCAGGAGCGTCTGCAGTGACACGATTCTCGAATGGAAAAAGCGTGCAGGCAGAGGTAAAAGAGCAAAGAACCAGAAGTGAAACACAAGTAAAAAGTCGTGTACGAGTTGGGGGGAAGGTATAAGAATTTGAATTAAGGGGTGTTGCCGGAGCTGCTGAGGAACGTCATTTTTCTTTTGGCAAATAGAGAGAGAGAAAGAGAGAGAGAGAGAGGGCAAGGGGGGTCTGCTCTTTCTCCATCTTGTTAAAACTCTTACCGACTTCCCTCTCTCTCTTCCTCTCTCGTTGGAAATATTATTTAGTTGGTTTCACTCGACCTTATATGTACCCACCCGCGAAACTTATTCGACTCTTGGTCTAAATCGATGAGTGTAAGGCGTACTCGCGCGCACACGTACCCAAGTGCATGAGCGAGTGTACGAGAGTTCAAGAGTTCGTCCCCTCCTCTCCTTGTCCTCTTACGTAAATACAAATTTTTATAATGGAATTCGACGTCAAATGGAAATTGCCCTTCTCTACGACCTGAGTCTACTGTACTTTTTAATACATTGTTCTCTTTTTTTTCTTCTTCTATTGTCCTTATTTTCTACGGATTTGCCGTTTCACTCGGTGGAGGTAATGTAGAGTTAAGTGTATATTTTAAAGAGAAGGAACGAAAGAAAAGGTCGTTATATTCGATTTAGTTTCAGCGGCAGTAGAGAGTCGAGTTTTTAATAGGGCTTCGCTAATGTTTTTTTCAAAGGCAATTTACAAGCAAATTAGAGTTGCTCTCTCTCTCGGCTAATCGCGTTAAGAGGCTTGCCTGGCGGAGAAGGGGAGGCTTAATCGATGCCGTTGACTGTTTCTCCTTCTCTTCTTTTATCCTTTTTAGGAATACGTCTTACGTAACTCTGTCCGCGAATTCCTTTAGGTATGAACCCCCGTTAGGTTTATGTACATCGTGTATTGATTTTCGCGCACGTGTGATTTTTAGCAGCAGGTGCTTGGATATTTATCCTTTTTTTTCTCTTCGATGGAATTTCAAGGATTTTTTTAATGATTGTTTTGTGAAAAATTTCAACAAAAGATCGCAAGACTCCGATCGAAAAAAAAAAATATATGCTAATGATCCACGATCCAACGTGTCCCACACGGATTTTGTACGTTGTCGCTAAAATAACGTACGGAATCGCCGAGGCAAACGAGAGTAGAGAGAGGCATAAATGTTATTTCAGATGTCATGCATGCGAGCGACGACGACATATTTGAGCTAAAAATATAACAGAGGAGAATCACCATAGTGGCGCGAATCTCGAGAAAGTTTTTTAACTCATTCGAATGAATTTATTAGCGAAAATATGTTAGGGGCAGGTGATTATTTATCGATTTTTTTTTTTCTTATTCCTGCATGGTAATCGAGTAGAGTTATGTATGGGTTTCTTGATCTATCTCGCAAGACGTCGTTTTGGGCTAAGCCTCGGCGAATGATTGATTGCTAAATCTTTGTATGTGTATGATTACTCGTTTTAAAGAGTAAGATGTAATTTGATTTGAAAGGTAAAAAGAGACTGGGTTAAATATGTTTATTGGAAATCGTTAATTCTTTTTCCTAGTGATTACGATGCAAAGCGTGTTATTAGTGTTTTGGTTTTCCAATAAAAACATGGGATATACTCGTTCGTTTCAAAGAGAAAAATAGAGACAGAGTTGCCTTGCCTTTAACTATAAAAATTGATGTGGCAAGTGTTGTTTTTCTTATAGTCGGGAAAAGTGGTTTTCATTACGCGAGCTCGAGTCTACTTAAATCATATAGTAATCATCGAAATGACGAAATTTTTTTTTTAAACTAATCGAGTACCCTCCGGCTGGCAGTTAGAAAATGCGTCGATGTATTAATAATTCACGTACCTCATTTACCTTGTAATTTTTAACAATCGACGTTTATTAAACCATTCAAATGTCATGCAATTACTTTTACGACTTTACGAATCTGCTTTGTGGAAACGCTGGAGTAAATTAACATACAAATTGATAAATAGATTATTATGTAAGCTGGAAACTTATGAGTTAAAAAAAAATTGATCCTCAACAGCAAAAAACGATTAACAAAAAAAAAAAAAAAAAAAAAATAGCTTTAAATGTTTACTCGTTTGTGCATGTATACACACAGTAAAAAACGTTTAAACCATTCTATTATTTATAATAAAAAAAAAAATACAACCACCAAATCGATGCACTTCACGGAAAAAACTTTGCTTAAATCAGTAAATAAAAAAAAAAAAAAAAAAAAAAAAAAAAAAAAAAAAAAAAAAAAAACTAAAAAGAGAACAAAAAAACAAAAACGATACATAGTAAAAATTTATCGTCCCTCACAGTTTAGCGTATAGTAAGAGCACTTAATAATTTACGACTTGGTAATGACGTGTCCAAAATTACGGGAAATTACATGTTGGCTACATATACTGCGTAAACGGTAAGACAAAGAAAAAAAAAAAAAAAAAAATGAAACACGAGCAAGTAGAACACAGGAAAAAGTGAGATATCGTCGAAGGTGAAGTTGTGCTCTGTTGTAAATGTCGAGATCCGTTTTTCTGCGTTTCTTGCGTTATAATATTTTTTTTTTATGGTATAAGTATACACTGAGTAGTTCCCGCGATAAACGAAAAGTATAATATTACCTACAGTAAGCCAAGAGTATACTTACTGCTGCTGTTGTAAATTGAAAAAAACACAAGGGCCTTTCAGAACAATACTATTGTTTTTTTTTCTTTTCAAAGATTCCAAGTATTAAATATGTATAAATTTTCCATGGATGAAATATTCAGGGCATTCGGATAAAAAATAAACTTCAGAATCGTTGACCTAATGTATTTTGAACGAGAAAAAACTTAAAATCACAATTTTTACAGTAAAAATAAAAAAAAAACCCTTAAATTTATTTATCATTGGTTTCTTGACTCGAATCAAATTTGAGAAGTAAAAATTCCATTACACATTCCTCTTCTTCTTCCTTTTTCCTTCGAGTGATTGATCACACCTCGCTGCAGCGAACGGAGCTTGATATAAAACTACGAAAGATTTATTACGAGAATTTTATGAAAAAAAAAAAAAAAAAAAAACCAAGACTCTTTTTTGTTTTTCTCTCCGTTTTACTTTTCCCATTCGTTTACTACGATTTTGATGAATGGCTTCGGGGCAAAAATTTATGACGAACTATATTTTTACGGGGTCGCGCACAATGCATAAGAGCCCGTGTGCCGCACCGGAGGATGGCAACAAATTGAAAAGCGATTCATGATCGAATACTTTTATTTCGAGCCGGGCTCTCTCGACCCCATTGTTCTTTGTCCCGGATAAAAATACACGCGTCGAGAAACTGCTGAAATGTATAACACAAAAGACAAATTAGTATACCTACACGCTCTTGACGGCTCTTTATTTTCTTTATAATAACAATGTACTGATGATAATAGCTTGAAACGCCATATTATTATGCAGTTGACAACTCACAATGAAAAACACGAGTAGTCACGCGACGCACTCAATTGCTGAACGAGGTAGAAAAAAAAAAAAAGATAATACTACGCAAAGTCCACGACCTAATTCAATGCTATTTTGTAATCGCGTATAATTGCATACGAAAACTCTGTGGTTAAGAATTTCTCAGAACATTTTTTTTTTCGAGGCACTCCTTCGAATAAATGGTTTGTACCTTAACGGACCATCCACGAAAAAAAAAAAAAAAAAAAAGAAATTGTCAACTTTTTTAAATACAGCGAGACACTTTCTATTAAATTTGGTGCTACTTTTAAAGAATTTTTTTGAAGATCATTTATTTTTGGTGGGCCCAATTTAAAAACTTCAACTCAAGAGTTCATGTACTATAAAAGAGAAAATGAACTACCTCACCTTAGATAATCTTAGTCGCGTAGTAATGAAAGCCAAACTGAATACGTGGCCAGCGCCATACTTACAATAGTTTGTTACAGCTATCACATAAGCAGGGACGCAGAGGCGCGATGAAAAATGAGTGTTTTTGTGTTGTCTAGGTGTGTTTCAGTGATGCATGCAATGTCGATGTCTTTTGTCTGGAGTATGTGTGTGAGTTCAGTCGTTTTGTGTGTGATGCTGTTCGCGTTCCAGTTGAGTAGCGTAAAGTCTCTGTCTAGCGTGGCTCGCGGATTTATCGCGTTATTAGAGCACTGGTAACTGCCCATTTCGCAACGAAATTAAATTATCCCCTCCACCTCTCGTACGGAGCACATTTCGTAAACAAAACCCTCGAAATTACTCGTCAATGATTTATACGGCAGTTGCCTGGCCGGGTATATCATTTGACGATGCCTCAGTCGCGCATACAACAGTCATTGCAGAGAAAAAAAAAGCCAATGGTGTACAAATATTCGACGATTACTCACGCGAGTAAGCGATGATGAGATCAATGCAGCCTCTGTCTCGTGAACACGTGAATTGCGCGTGATTTATATTCGCGATGCTTTTCACCATAAATATACTTTGGGAAGAAAGCAGCGCTTCGGGAATATTGTAAAACTTTCGCGTGCCTGATTAATTCGCGCGATACGCGGTAAAAGTAAATAATAAATCCGATTTCGCGGAGTATAGGCGAGTACGGATTTTTTTTTTTTTTTTTTTTTTTTTTTTTGCAATTTTACAAGGATGCCCGTACCGCGAATTTTACCCGACGATTTCGCGCCTTTCACCACCAACGTATCAATCAGCAGCAACAACAGCCGCGCGAGCATTTGTATTTATTATTAACGATTACACGGTGATGTTATTTATCCGCGATCGAATCACAAGAGTCGCGCAAATAAATTACGCCGCTGCAGGAGCAGGCTGTAATTATATACCCCGTAAGCTTGCATTACATGTACTCTCGTGACTCTGCGCGTTTCGCCACCCGATTCGAGAGTAAATTTTTTCTTTCTTTTCCGATCAAAGTAGGTGCACATGCACACAAAGTCCCCGATTTCCATTGAAGCTATAATTGTATATACATCGTAATATTTGTAAAACAATTTACAATTTTGGTGACATCAGCTGTACCGAAATTGTAGCTTGGATCGCGTGAATTATTCAACAGCGATAATCGTATATATAACATATGCTGAGATAATTCGTAGAGATGATTTATTGGAAATTGTATTATACCAATTGTAAGCTCGAAATATCGCAAAGGTGCACTAACTATGTGCGACGTATGCGAAACTGGGTAAGTTATGCCAAGGGAGAGTTTGGTAACCATTTTCTTTCCTTTATCGTACAGGACACGCAATCTTACACACATGTGCATGGGTACAAAGAGATACAAGGTGAGCACACGGACGGGCCTTTACGAGGTCGTTTCCACTTGGCGCGCGTAAAAAAAGCTCATCTAATTTCGCGTAAGCTTTACGACGGCCATTTGCCCGACAGGCAATACGTACACATACATACACGCACAGCTCGGTTCACTGTACGCGCGCGAGCTTGCTTGTTCATCCTTGGAGAACATGGAGCAGGTGAAGGGGATTTTTCTTCTTCTCACTGCTACATGTGTGCTCACGTGTATTATGAGTCAAGCTTTATACCAAACAGTGAAGGGCTTTAAAAACCTGTCGACCAATGGACCAATCGAGAGGATTTTTATTCGTAAATTTATTAATAAACAAATGTCAATTGTGGCGAGAGAAAGCAGTACATATTTTTTTGCGAGAGCAATTAAACGGTCACGGATTCAGCAGTGCAAATATTTGCATCCAAACTCGGCCAATAAAACGTACACTGCAACAACAATAAATCCGTATAAGGTACCTACTTATATGCATACCAACGCACAAACGCTCAATTGAACGCGCCGTTATTTATGCCGCGGTGTAACGCAAAGCGATCGTAAATAAACACAACTGCACCCACCGACAGATGCAACGGCGCATACTTTGCCTTCCATCGCTGGAACGGGAGAAAAAAAAGGTGTTGGGGGAAAAAAAACAATGAAAATCGTCTAGGCTGACGATTTCTCAATCGCTCGAGCGACGACAACAGAGTTACGTATGCGATACACGTCAATCAGCCGTAACCCAGCTTTGCGTAAGGTAAAGTGCGCGCGTGAGTGATGAGCGGGTAATTTGTTATTTGAAAGGGAAGAAAAAAAGCCGAAATTTCGGGGATAAACCAAGTGTAAAGTTACAAAAGCGTAGGGTTACGGGGGAATCACGAGGGCACATTGTTAATGATTAAGTTACGACCGATGGGACGCAAAGTGATTACGGCGTTGAACCGATATCGTTGCGCGAGCCGATGTATGGCGCGTAAATGAAGCTGCGCGCTAACTTTACAACGCCGAGGTGTATACGTGATAAAGCAACCCACGAGAGTTGGCAAAAAGTTTTAACAATGTGGCGTTATTGAACGCAGATGAACTTGGTTTCGTGCGGCGAAAAAGTTTTTAAAATCAAATTAATTTTTAAATTAATATAAAAAAAAATAAAAAAATAATCAGAGCATAGTATGCAGAGATAACGAGCCAAATTGTGTACTTTAACGAGGTTTAAGTACCAGCGGGGTTCAGGAGAAAAAGTCCAATCATCCCGCTAGACCAGAGTTTTTGTACATAAGACATGATAAGTAAAAAACATGCAAAGCGCTAATGAAGGAAAGGTGAATAAATACACAGGTGATGGTATAGCAA
The DNA here is from genome assembly GCF_036245765.1 of Copidosoma floridanum. Taxonomy (NCBI): domain Eukaryota; kingdom Metazoa; phylum Arthropoda; class Insecta; order Hymenoptera; family Encyrtidae; genus Copidosoma; species Copidosoma floridanum. The sequence goes on along the minus strand of NW_028321906.1, from coordinate 5,866,613 downwards.
CGCAAACAAAACAAAAAAAGGGGAGCAAAGAAGTGGTTACAGTGTGCACATACCGCGGTCGTTAAAATACTGAAAATTATAGCCCGCGAAGTTGTTTATTGCAGATTGCCAATTATCCGAGAAGGAGAGCGGCTGCATTGACTGATCGAGCTGTCTCGGTTCGTTGTGCCCATGTATAGTTGCTGCTGTTGCTCGCAGCTGGCGTTTGCATAATTTAATGGTAAAACAAAAAAGTTTACGCGGATACGCAAAAACTGTGCAGCTATTGTTGACAATAAAAAATAAAAAAAGTATTCAGTGCTGCTCCTGTATATTTCGATTACCGATTCTCAACGTCTCGACTGTCTTGTGTAGCTTAGTTTTTCCTATCTACTTTCAGATATTAAATATACTTACTGGCTGTGATATCATTTTTCTTTTTCATTCGCCCCGTGACCTAATTTTTTTAAATCTAATCGAGCGAAAGCATATACGTGCGCTTTCACTAATTTCATATGGGAATAGTAACGCGCCGTATAATCAACTCCTAATTTTTTCTGAGTGTGCTTATTACATTGTCTTTTTTTTGTTCATAATTATAAAATAAAACGATTGTACGTACACAAAGAAACGTGCCAGTACATTTTTTTTGTTTTTTTTTTTTGTTTTTCACAGTCAACGGCCGTCGTGATAAATCAATTGGTTTGTCCGAGGGTTTTAATTGTCTCGTAATTATTGTTTATGGCAAGAGTTAATCTTCAACCTAATTACTAAATCAAAGTCACAATGTGTACCCTGCGAGATTACTGTTGCAATCGTATATTTCTGTCAAACGTCAAATTAATTTTCTCAAACGAAACAATGTAAGAGTAAGTAGGTACGCACACAGTAATAAAATACGCGGCATCTGTCGATGTCTCGCGTTTGAAATTCAACGCCACGGCACGCGGGTCGATCGATTTCTGCAGATGCACGCGCGATTCTGAGAATTTGCTAAAAGAGATATAATATATTACATGTGCCTAATGTGCATCACCGACAACAACGATATCGCCTTGTTTCTCGAAAATTCGTGCCACTTGGCATTTTCGACTCGACGAACAATGGCAGCCGCTGTTCGTTCATGGTATTCCAATCAGGAACGATTTTTGATTTATCGACGCCAGCGAAATTCGAACACGCAGACACTCGTATGAATAATAGAACGCCCGTAGTAATGATATCTTTGGAAGTAATCTAGAAGAAGAAGAAGAAGAAGAAGAAGAAAAGGAAGATAAATCCTCGAATTGATTCTATAGAAAATAAATTTCGCAATCGCGTCGGAGCTATCGCGGCGAGAATACCGCTCGATGTGATCAATCATTGCCAATGGGATTTCGCGATAGTGCAGGTAACAAATAAAAGACCAAAAAAGAAAAAAAAAAAAAAGTTGCAATCGATATCCCTATAGTTCTCAGATTTATCGATATTATTAGTAATAACGAGTTTTTTTTTTGTGTGAGTGAAAAATTACCAAATGCTATTTCTGAGAAAATAGACTGTAAATGCGCACTTCTCGTGCTAATGGTTTCACACACAAATGAGGAATTTATACAGTTTTTAATGCGGGAAAAATGAAAGGCGGAGAATCAAACGTCGCTATTATGTCGTTACGCTTGAACGACTATTTTCTCTCGTTCCATTGAAGTTATGTAAGTGCTAAGTGAGTTTCAATTGCATCCAAAAAGTTTAGAGTATCCTGCTGATGCTGGGTACGATAAATTTTTTTTTTTAAGAAGCTATTAACTTTCTAACGAATAGAAACGACTTCTTCTTTATTCCTGATTATCCTCACTGAAATTAAAACGGACCAAAATATCGAGTAAAACACTACTTGTCAGTGAGCAGAATTAATTGTTGTAAAACAAATGTGCTAATCATTCAACTAACAAAGAAGTTAAAATGATATTAAAAGTTAATTATTTTATGTTGTATAAATTTTTATCTTCATTGTAAATTTCTAGGTTTGCAATCGATTTTGTAATTGAAACCTACTTTTTAACGAATGGTCAGCAACTCGGTACTAACATTCAAAAAAAAAAAAAAAAAAAAAAAAAAAGGAAGCAATATATCAAAAAAGCCAGTGCAATAGACCAACAAAAACAATGAGGTCGGAAGGGGCGTTGGGAAGGGGAGTGACGTAAAAAGTGGAATCATCGCTCAAACGATGATTAACGAAACAGCTTTTATTATCCTTTGGTTGATTTCAGCACTTTTCTCCTTCTCGCTACAGGTATGTATTAGAAAGGCAAAGTAAAAAGTACGGCCCATCCGCGAGCAACGATAAACAAAAGAGAAGGAGAAGTAGAAAAAAAATCTCTTTCGTAGTGTATGTGTTGGTTGTACACGTGTAAATAAGTACCTGTTCAGCCATGTTGCCGTAGCCGTCGTGATGGTGGTGATGGTGGTACGACGACTGATGGTGTTGCGGCACGTTCAGGGACAAGTCGAGGTTCTCGCTTCTCTGCAACAGCCAATCAAACGGAGAAAAACGTTTTAATTTTACCATAGCATTTGCACGCTTATCTACAGGAGTACTTGTGTGATAAAAGTGTAACGTATAGGCCAGCACTTGAGTTAATGCAGCTCATGATCTTTATTACTGAGCGTATGTCTTGGGAGATACAGGAGTAGTAAGAAGGAAAAAATGATAATATTATTACCATCGAATATATAGGGTCTAATTTATTTAGGTTTCACAAAATAGTAGTGATCATGATAATGGAAAACTGATACTTTGTGTTGGTTGTTACTGATGGATCGGCTTTTGTTGTTTTTACACAAAAGTGCCGTACGAACAGAGCGGTGTAAAAAACATGTTTTTGTCTCGTTTAATTTACCGCATGAATAGTACCTAATCAATCGAGTGATATGTATCATTACACCCATTCACTTCTTTTCTTTTTTTTTTTTTTTTTCGTGCGATTGCATTTCACTTTTCAGGAAAAAAACTGTCGACTCGTCACACTCGAGTTAACAGCGACAAAAAAAACAAGCAAGAGGTACCTACAATCACACATATTTTGCAGATGGAAATCAATAAGCAGTCACAGTAGGGTTAATTCGGTTACTAGATCGATGCACCCTGCACACATCAGCTTCTATGTACTGTACCTACCAACAAATGCGCGTCAGTACCTATGTCGGGGATGGAGTCGCAATTTCGTCAAATTTCACTTTAAAGGAGAATGAGGATAGTGCAAGCGTGTGTGTGTGTGTGTGCGTGTGTATCACAACAGCAGTGCCGTACTGCGAGTATATAGTAACGAATGCGAAACGCGAATAAATTAATCAAGTTCGCGAGGTGTACCTACGTACGAGGGAGACGCCGATAGAGCTCATCGATCAAACGCGAGCGACAAGAGCTTCTAATGGAATTTCCTGTTATCTGCAACTTTGTCGGCTACAATTTGCTGATGCGCTTTGAAGGTAGAATAAGAGGGTGGCGAGAAAAAACGAGCGAGGGTGGGGAAAAAAGGGGCCAAGGGGTCGACGAACTTTGCTTTGGAAACGCTCTGTTCTTTGATTTTCCTCTCGAGCGTAACTAATAAATATTGGATGCCTTTGATCGGGGGTATCTGTGAATTGTACGTACGCAGACCGATGGACATCATTTTTTTTGTACTTGACCAAGTACCGAATAAAGATATACACCTACGGTGATCGACGATAATTATTTGTACTTTGTTTATCGTTGTATTTTTTCACCACCATAAACAGACACAATACGCATTAAAAAAAGGAATTGCATGAATTTTAGTTTACAAGAGTAATACCTGAATGCGAAACAACATACACTAACGATCGTTGAACGTAGTTACAAAATAACATGCATTCAAGCATTTTTTTTTTTTTCCTCGATACATGCATAATACATCAGTACAGGGTATATGGTATACAGGTGTACAAAAACCAAAGCGATCGCAAGAAATTTTCCCCTCACTAGCGCACACGACGAGGGAAATTACAAGGCATTAATAATGATTATCTCGTGCAAAGAGTATGTAGATATACCTAGGTAGACAAAAACGATATCTTTAATGTATGATACAATTACGTAGTGTGGTGTGGTAATCCAGCATACATTGTTCCGATGGCGTTGGTTTACATTGTTGACTCTAATAAGAAATTAAACAGAGGACAGAAGAAAAAAGTAGGAAAAATTTTAGCATTCGATTGAATAATATTGATATATTTGTGTACTGTACAAAAGGAAAAAATAAGTACCGATTTAAAGGACTTGGGGAGGTAGACCGCATGACACACAAGCACCAAAAATCCATATAAGCTTATGAATTACAAGTAGGTACTCGAAGTGCGTACAGGCAGACGAGATATCCCTCTCTCTTTTTCCTTGGGATACGTACAATCTAGTCGTGCAGACACGTAGATAGACGTACAGACGCACGAGTAATGGTAAGTACGAGCGCGCCAGCTGTTACGCAAACGCGAAAACGACGGGGGTTTTACTACAATATTCCAGCTTCAATTACTGGACACGTACAATATACACATGGTATCGTTGCCGGAGCGCAGATAATACCCGCGATGTAAACGAGCTCCGATGGCTAAAGAGTTTGCGCATCGCGAGCTGAGTGTGAATGTGTGTGCGCGCTAAGTGACGGGGAGTCTCTCATCATCGTCTTCTTTTCTTTTGTTTTTCTTCCTTACATTCGAGCGAGCAGGGCAGGAGAAAACATTACCTTGTACTTTCGCGCAAAACAAGTACCGCTCGCTCGCGTGCTAGGATTTATCTGTACTTGAAAAACCGCGAGAGTTACACGATCCATCCAAATGAATGATAAAAATGTGTTCCCGAAGCTCTTCGCAAGTACAGATACATGCGAGGATCTATTTATCAGCGGCGTGATAACTCGACTTTATCGCTGGGAGCAGAGTTAAAATCGCACACGGCCGAGTAAATGAGTTCCGAGTACCGCATACATAATGGCATATATATTTACACCTGTGACGCACGAAAGTTCGAGTGTGCAGTATCAACTGCTGATGCGGCAGCAAATGTGCCGTAAAACTTGATACGCCAACGTGTGTGCGCGTGCAATATTTATCCCTATCCGTCTCTCATCACTCCTCTATATCTGATATTTGATTTCCCCTTTCTCGAGAATAAGGTGCTCCGAGAGCCGTGAGACATAGAGCGAGGAAAGAGAGATAGGAGAATCGCGCGCACCTGTGAGATTAATCTCAAACAGCGTATAATTGAAGAAGTAAAAAATTGAGGAAACCCGTGAAAAACATCGTTACCTTACAGAGCAACACTCCCATTCTCTTGCAAACTTCATCTTCACCCCAAAGTGGCTCTGTTTTCATTCGATTCCATTTAGAGAGTGTATAACGTAGAGTCAATCCCTAGTTCCTACGAGACGAGTTTTGGAATATTTGTCGTGCACCCCCTTTGCCCCGTCAAGTTCCAGCTCTTTGAGAGTCTGATGAATTTTCTCATTACACGCGACTACATGCATAAACCCCCCTCCCACACACAACTCCCAAGCGCACCGAGAACTTGGTTCTCGATTGTTTGCGCACAATTACGTGAACGTACATTCCCTCCCCGTAACCCCTTAATCATCATCATCGTCGCTGTTATTGTTGCCCTCGTCGAGCTGAAACGATGTTTTGCCGAACACACGGGTATAGACAAGCCCGTGCCATCCCTTTCGGCTTATCGAATTCCGATCGCGGTTTTGATTAAAAATAATACGGGCACGCGTGAGCGCGTTGCTGGCGGGGCAAATTTTTTAATTAAAAGGATTTTTCCGAGCCATCGATCGGCGCGCATTATGTTGTAAACGCGACCGAGAAACATGTACAGCTGCAGCGACAGCCTTTTTTATCAATGCGATTGTCCTTTTCCCATTTTTCTCCTCCTCCCCCCCCCTCCCCCTCGAATAACAACCACTTTTCAAGCGAATCGCTCCCTTTTATCAAATTATGCAATAATCGTTCGTGCAGAATTTTAATTACACGTTCACTCCCCCTTTTGCTCGGCAAAACGAATTTTCACTCGTCACGTGTGTATGTGCAGCAGCCTCCGTTCGTGAAAATCAGTCGCGTGTGCGGTGATGACGGTGCAGCAACGAAAGCCAAAACTCACGGCCGGGCGAGCTTTCGTTCAATTAACGAGCCGAAAAACAAGCGAATCATCCCCCCCCTTGTCTTTTCTTTAGACCCTTCGAGCCGCAAAACAATGGCGCAATCAATCAACCGGCGTGCATTTTACGTTTAATACATCCACATATGTATTTTTGTGCGGCGCAGCGGTGAAAATGCAGAGAAGAAAGAAAGAAAAAAAAGAAGCTTTTCGAAGCCTGTTGCACAGCTGATTACCTCTCACGTACCCCATCGATATTTATATACTTGTTCGAGGTACGAACGCGCGCGCTCGCTTGTGTGCACGATTTAGTTGCGAAAGCTGTTCTCTCCGCGCTCCAATTCCGTTTTTCGCAAGAGACGCGTCAGGGCTATTGTGTCGGGGCTCGGCAACGAACTGTGGAAGAACCGAGGGAGAAAGGAATGGTTTTTACCACGGAGTTACGCAGCTCGTGTATACAGAGAGGAGTTAAGTGGCGATCAACGAGTACACGACAGGGATCGCTTTGACGAGATTTATCTTTTTTTAAATACCACGTGTTTCGCAAACCAACTGCGATCCAAACGAGGGGTGGAATTTACAGGACGTTTTTCGGAAAACTTGGTACGTATCCAAATCTTTTCTTCAGCGCGACGATCTTTCCTTGAATGTCATGGCCTCTATTGTCTCTTTACGTAATGTCGAGTCCCTAACTCTAATGTTGTTCGAAGGAAAAGCACGGATTGATGGACGTAACTTTATGTTCTGCTAATCAATAGTAATAAAACTAATCAAATCCTCATTCATTTTACGTTATGTAGTTGAAAATGAATTTAGCGCAAAACGAACACGTTTTTCTAAATGCCGTTGTGCGCGTGTGCCACTCTTTTGAAATAACGCGACCAAGTGCCTTCAGTGCTTATGTACTTGCTCCTGTGAAAGTAAAAACGTGTGTACGTGTACTCTGACTTGAAACCTTCGCATTATAACGCTCCGTAGTTTCGAAACGGCTTATATACTTAGCCTCAATTCTACACTGACACGCGTGAAATTTTTTTTTCTTTATTTTCTGAAAAAAACTTTCGTCGCGCAAAACCAAACTGTTGTTAAAGTGTCGTTCGCTCAACGTTTTTGAAATTAGTTGTGGAAAAAAAAAAAAGTTGTCACTTAAATCGGCGAGTCGTGAAAATCTTGTACACATAATTGATGATTCAGTAAACATACGATTTCCCATGTACGACTGAGTGGATCCGCGGTCGCGAATAAATTTCGCAGCGACGATCGAGCTGTCAATTAAAAAACGTCATTCACTTACGATTGGCTTTTTCCCACTATACAGTCCCTCTCGAAATTGGACTTGAAATGCTTCAACGTCAAGCATAAAAGAGAAAAGTACAGACACTCGTAAGTGACACGCAAACTTTGCTCGCTTATCGATCGCTACGTACTATCCACACTCACGTGCTTTTCCTTTGCATCGATAGAAATTGACTCGAGATGACAGCCGTTCTTTATCATTTCTACAATTTTAACTCAACAAAAAACGCAAGTTGTTAAATTATGTATTCCCGAGCGTAGATGCTCATTTTTTTCCTCTCCTCATCCATCACGCGTGCCTTGTATACATCGCGTCAACGTCAGTCAAACGAGAAAATCCAATTAAGCCTACGGAGATGAGGCAAGAGGGTGGAAAGAAATAAGAACACATTAACAAATCGGACGGTATACTGTTTGTACAAGCACATTGCAATGTTTACTATTACGACCAACGCGTATACTTGCATAAGATTATCCTATACCACTTTTATTTTTAACGAGCTCAGCTTCTTTACCCCAAGATTAATTGAAAAATATACCAAATGCACCCGTGCCACGGAACAGACAAACACAATAACATGCACAAAAGGTCAAAGTTAAAAGTAGCGCGTCGTTTCATCCCTTCGCTTTCGCTCCTCCGTCTGCTATTCTTATCGATCGCGAGAGACACGCCTCGAGGCAAACTGCACGTAACGTCTTGGGGGAACAGCAAGTGCGTGTTTTTAGAACCAGCTCGTAAAATATCCACGTTACACGTGTAATTTCTATTCCAATGGGGTAACGAAGAGGAGGGAAATTATGATGTTAAGTCCGCGATAAGTCGATGGGACAATGATGCTCATTATAACACAGCTCTCCGTGAAGTGCGAGATAAAGTGCACGTGACTTATTTGAAATGAAACCGGAGAAAGGGGGAAGAGAGCAAGTGGCAATTTATACCAACCAAACGTGGAAAGCCATGTATAGCGCGCGGGTAGAGAATAATATGGTTATTGGAAGCAGAAAAGACGGCCGATGGTATATGCATAGAGAGGGGCTAATTTACAATGAGATATTGGATAGGTGTTCCAATAGAGATCCACGTATAATACGCGGTTATAAGTATAGGATATGGGTGCTGTTAAGCACTACTAACTCGTGTGCCTCCATTCGAATGACTTTCACCACCTGCTCGTACAAGTACATATATACCTACTCGCGTTCTGACTAATAAACGATCCGGAGTAACCAACTTTCCAGTCTCCCTCTCTCGCTGATATGGGCTTGCGGAATTATTACTATTACCTCGTGCATTTGTCTCTCTCTCTCTCTCTCTCTCTCTATCCTTTTATCTACTTTATGTTTTGCCTATCGACTGTAAAAGTTTCGGGTGAAATTGCGACATCCTTTTGTACATGTGCACCATCGCAGGATCCATTTATTTTTATAAATCTGTTTGTTGGAGTTTGATGGAGATTCTCCATGGAATCATTAGCGCTTTCTAATGGACCTCCGAAGAAATTTTCATCGGATTTGACGTGTGTTTTCGCGGAAAATCGGTATGCGCTAACAGAAGTGCTTTGTCAACGAGAAAGAGAAAAATGCAGGGTTGCATCTGTACGTATAAAGCTCTCTACCGGATGTATCGATCGAAAATCGGTGTTTTTACCGTATGGTAAGTTATGCGCGTATGTTATACCAGGGATACTTCACAAGGCGCGAAAGAGCAGAGTTTACACGCACATGCATCAAGCAATTTCCGAATCGAGCCTTTTATAATCACGTAATGTGTACACATTACACGTATACGAAGGTACATAAATAACGCTTGGCTTTGAAAAAAAAAAAAAGGTTTCCGATTTACTTCTCTGTGTTTTCTCAATAAATAATGTATATTTGTGCGTGTGTTAGTGCTTCGTGCTTTGATTGATGCAGGGCGTAAGTCGTGTTCTATTGAATTACCAGTTGATAGAAGCTTACAGTTTGTATGAGATACTTTTCTGGACACACACATTCTCTCTACGTACCTTCGTGGATAGTAAATCAGTGGGATTTTTATAGATTCGAGGCTGTAGGTACAGCTTTTAAATCAAACTGAAAAGAGAAACTGGGATGTGGGTCTGAAACGTGAAAGTTATATTGAAAAATATCTAAATTTCAAGCACGTGCTGTATGTATATACATACGGTACGAAAAAGTAAAAAAATAAAAATCTACGTGAAAACAATGTGCAGCGTCGTGCAGGACACGGTTTCATTCAACTCGATAGAAAGTAGGTATTAAATGCGCTACTGTGCCTCAGCACAAAAAAGACAAGAGACAAATAAATCGGGCGGCCTTTAAGGAGCCAAAGGAAAATAATACGCCACCCCACTGTGCCGTTTAAATACCACACCGCCGCGAAGATCTCACTACACCCGTCACTGGATAACCCACGTTTATGTGGTATTATATTTCAAAGGGATGTGCGGCGCAGCAACGCGATACCTTTTCTATTAATAAATTTTAAAAAAATCAAAATAGGCTGTACTCACAATGACGGCACACAAACGTCCCTCGGACACGCGGGTAACGTACGCCAAGACGTCACGCGGGATGTGTGTGTAGGTACTTGAATCGCGTCTATTCGAACGGTGAATTTAAATTCAAATGAAGCGGCGAGCAAGGCAGGGGCGGGGAAAATGCAAGCCCGATTAATTGGAAATTCACGACAGGGTGCAAAAGTAGTGCTGCGAGTGCACGGAGTTGCGTCTTGTACGGACGGAGCGATGAGCATCTGACTCAGGGGAAAAGTCGAACGAGGTAGATGGTTTTCCATTTTTGTTTTAGTAGGGGAGGGGTGGGTTTGACTTTACGAATCGATTGTACTCGGCGAGAAAATATTATTTAGCGAATCGGCTTGTTCCCCCCTTTTCCGCCGAATTTTCAATTTCGTATCGATCGAAATGGACTTTTCGACATCAGGGTTTTTGCAAATCTCGAGTATCATCGGAAAACACATCATACAAGTAATTTCCTTTCCCTGATATTTGTGTTTTAACAATCAACATCCCCACTCCCCGTCGAGTTATCATACTCGCAGATATTGGCCGTGTATAACTCTACACGCCTCTGTACACATAGACTCTCTGTATTATACCTAATATTTACTCTGTTGATTTCGTTCAATTTCGAATATGGAAATTGCACCGAGCAGATCGTACTCCGAGGGGCTGTCCACGGGATTCAAAGATTCAAGAAATAATAACGATTCAATTAGGATTTGAATCTTGAATCACAAAAAAAAATTTAATTTAATTAAATAACCTTTTGAGCAATCAAGCATCGGCGATAAGAAACCCAATAGTTTATCAGTATATTTATTAACAATATCTGCCTTGGTGAGTAAGCAGCGGTGATTAAAAACCCAACTGTTTTTTTGGAAATTAGATATTAAAATAATCTTTGAGGCGAGTAGGCATAGGCAATTAGAAACCCAATTGTTTTTCACTGGATTTATTTATAAAATAATTTTTTAAACGAGTAAGCATCGGCGATTAGAAACCCAACTAATTATTTGACAATTAATTAAAAAAATAATTTTTGAGGCGAGTGAGCATCGGCGATTAGAAACCCAACTGTTTTTCACTAGATTTATTAATAAAATAATCTTTTAAACGAATAAGCATCGGTGATTAGAAACCCAATTGTTTTTCACTGGATTTATTAATAAAATAATCTTTTAAACAAGTAAGCTTCAGCGATTAGAACGTCAACTGTTTATTTGGGAATTAAATTAAAAAATAATCTTTGAGGTGAGTAGGCATCGGCGATTAGAAACCCAATTGTTTTTCACTGGATTTATTAATAAAATAATGTTTTAAAAGAGTAAGCATCGGCGATAAGAAACCCAACTGTTTTTCACTAGATTTATTAATAAAATAATCTTTTAAACGAATAAGCATCGGCGATTAGAAACCCAACAGTTTATTTGGGAATTTTTTTTTTTTTTTTAATCTTTCAGGCGAGTAGGCATCGGCGATTTAAACGTCAACTGTTGATTTAGGAATTAAATTAAAAAATAATCTTTGAGGCGAGTAGGCATCGGCGATTAGAAACCCAATTGTTTTTCACTGGATTTATTAATAAAATAATGTTTTAAAAGAGTAAGCATCGGCGATAAGAAACCCAACTGTTTTTCACTAGATTTATTAATAAAATAATCTTTTAAACGAATAAGCATCGGCGATTAGAAACCCAACAGTTTATTTGGGAATTTTTTTTTTTTTTTAATCTTTCAGGCGAGTAGGCATCGGCGATTTAAACGTCAACTGTTGATTTAGGAATTAAATTAAAAAATAATCTTTGAGGCGAGTAGGCATCGGCGATTAGAAACCCAATTGTTTTTCACTGGATTTATTAATAAAATAATGTTTTAAAAGAGTAAGCATCGGCGATAAGAAACCCAACTGTTTTTCACTAGATTTATTAATAAAATAATCTTTTAAACGAATAAGCATCGGCGATTAGAAACCCAACAGTTTATTTGGGAATTTTTTTTTTTTTTTTAATCTTTCAGGCGAGTAGGCATCGGCGATTTAAACGTCAACTGTTGATTTAGGAATTAAATTAAAAAATAATCTTTGAGGCGAGTAGGCATCGGCGATTAGAAACCCAATTGTTTTTCACTGGATTTATTAATAAAATAATGTTTTAAAAGAGTAAGCATCGGCGATAAGAAACCCAACTGTTTTTCACTAGATTTATTAATAAAATAATCTTTTAAACGAATAAGCATCGGTGATTAGAAACCCAATTGTTTTTCACTGGATTTATTAATAAAATAATCTTTTAAACAAGTAAGCTTCAGCGATTAGAACGTCAACTGTTGATTTAGGAATTAAATTAAAAAATAATCTTTGAGGCGAGTAGGCATCGGCGATTAGAAACCCAATTGTTTTTCACTGGATTTATTAATAAAATAATGTTTTAAAAGAGTAAGCATCGGCGATAAGAAACCCAACTGTTTTTCACTAGATTTATTAATAAAATAATCTTTTAAACGAATAAGCATCGGCGATTAGAAACCCAACAGTTTATTTGGGAATTTTTTTTTTTTTTTAATCTTTCAGGCGAGTAGGCATCGGCGATTTAAACGTCAACTGTTGATTTGGGAATTAAATTAAAAAATAATCTTTGAGGCGAGTAGGCTTTAGGGATTAGAAACCTAACTGGTTTTTAGGGAATTTATTTACAAAATTAATCTCTTAGGAGATTTCTGAATAAATATACTAAACAACTGTATGATTCCTTGTCGCCGATGCTCACTAGCGTAAAAGCTTATTTTACTAATAAATTCACAAAAAATATGTTGGGCTCCGTATCACCACCGCTTACTCGCCCAAAGGCAGATATTGTTAATAAATCCACTGGAAACCCATTTAGTGTCTTATCTCTGATGCTCAATTGTTTGAAAGATTATTTTATTGATAAATCCACTAAAATCTACTAGGATTTTAATCGCCGATGTTCACTCGCCAAAGAGATTATTTTATTAATTTAATCACCCAAAATCTGTTGGGTTTCTCATGACTGATGCTTACTCGCCTGGAGGCAGATATTACTGACAAATCTACTGAAAACTTGTTGGGTTCCAATAATCGCATGTGCTTATTCGCCCAAGAGATTATTTTTTTAATAAATCCAGTAAAAAATAGTTGGTATTCTATTCACCAATGCTTACTCGCTTAAAAAATTATTTAAATAATAAATCCACTAATAAATTGTTGAGTTTCTTTTCACTGATGCTTACTTGCCTAAGACATTATTTTATTGATAAATGTACCAAAGAACTGTTAGGATTCTAATCACCGATGGTTACTCGTTAAAGAGATTATTTTATTTAAAAAATCATTCAAAATCTGTTGGGTTTCTTATCGCCGATGCTTATTTGCCTAAAGGCATATATTATTAATAGATCCACTGAAAACCTATTTGATTTTTTAATGCCAATGCTTACTTGCTTGTAAGATTATTTTATTGATAAATCTACTAATAAACAGTTGGGTTTTTAGTCACCGATACTTATTGGCAGAAAGAGATATTTTATCTATAAACAATAATACTTAGCTTATTTTTCACTATTTCTTGGTTTACCAGGTTTTATTGTTTATCGATTCATTTATTAAACTAATGCTTGTAAGTCGATTTATTAGTAAAATTTCCACATTTTTTGTGGTACTTTTAGTTTTCTCGACTCCTACTCCCTTAGTACTCTTAGTCCTATGGAGTCCTCACACTAGTACTATCAGTTCTCTTAGTTCTTACTTGTCTGTTAAAATTTTCGCAACTAAAGTAATCTCATTGGTTCTCTTATCAGTCCTCTCAATACTCCCGAAGTCCTCTATACTCTTTTAATGGGAGTACTGGAGTGATTAACCTACTCGGATATACATATGTGAGAAGTTCTATCAAAGAATGGCATGTTTATTGTACCTTATCGTTTGGCTAGTCCTAATTAATTAGGATTTCGTGATATTCATCATTAAATTATCTTTGATTTGAGATTCAAATCACAATTAAAAAGTGATTGAATCACAAGTCAAATTTATTTAAATCTCTTTTGAATCGTGAATAAAACTTTTTCAAAAACGATTGCAACTCAAACAAATGTTATGGCGATTTTTCAAACTTTTTTTCTGGGATGAAAGTTACTGTCTTCATCGGATGTTTCAACTCCTTAAATAATTTCATCGCAAAATAAATAGCCACCTACAGTTTTTGTAACTCACAGCAGAATTTTGATCGAGATCTTACGTAAATACCTTTTGAATCGTAAGAGAAACTTTTTGAATATCAAACGTTTAACCATCGGAAAACTTTGAAATTTTTTTTGCTTAGAAATATCTTATCACATCATATCGATAGATGCACTTGAGTTGTGCGCTTAAAAAAAAGATTTAATGTGGCTGAATTAATATGAATGTAAAGTTTCAACTAGTATCATTATGATTTGATCACATAAAATACTACTGATACTATAAATACGATTTTGTTAATAAGGCTTCTAAATTTAATACATTGAAAAATTGTCTGATTACACGTATGATAGTGTATTCGCATTACCCACAACAGGACGTATAAAATGCTTCAGATTCAAAATTCAAATTACCATTAAATGATGGTTGAATCGCCATTGAATTTCATTTGAATACCTTTTGAATCTTTTTTGTATCGCCAGTGAATTTTTTTCAAACACAGCCGTTGTTAAAACGTAAATCTCTGAACCTTAATTTTTAGATTCAAAATATTTTACCCCTCATATCGGTATATGCATTGAAATACAGTATTGAAAAAAACCTAATTTGTCTGATTTAATAATATGAAAGTCTATTTTTAAATTCATTGACATTTATTGATCACGCCAAATAAAAATGACACATTAACAGTTACAAATGAGAAGTTTCATCGAAAAAAAGCATATTGCCTACTATCAATGTTGCTTAGTTGTAATTTAACTTGGATATTTAATAAAATTACTCATAATGCCTGAATCTTTAGTACCGCTTCGAGTAACAGTTCGAGTGAATGGGGCCTTTATCTGTAGTCTGATAGATTCAAGATTCAAATCTCCATTAAATGGTGGTTGAATCGCAATTGAATTTCATTTGAATACCTTTTGAATCTTTTTTAAATCGCCAATGAAACTTTTTCAAAGACAGCCGTTCTTTGAACGTAAATCTCTGAACCTTAATTTTTAGATTCAAAATATTTTACCGCTCATATCGGTATATGCATTGAAATACAGTACTGAAAAAAACTTAATTTGTCTGATTTAATAATATGAAAGTCTATTTTTAAATTCATTGACATTTATTGATCACGCCAAATAAAAATGTCACATTAACAGTTACAAATGAGAAGTTTCATCGAAAAAAAGCATATTGCCTACTATCAATGTTGCTTAGTTGTAATTTAACTTGGATATTTAATAAAATTACTCATAATGCCTGAATCTTTAGTACCGCTTTGAGTATCAGTTCGAGTAAATGGGGCCTTTATCTGTAGTCTGATAGATTCAAGATTCAAATCTCCATTAAATGGTGGTTGAATCGCAATTGAATTTCATTTGAATACCTTTTGAATCTTTTATGTATTGCTAATAAATTTTTTTCAAAGACAGCCGTTGTTTAAACGTAAATCTCTGAACCTCAATTTTTAGATTCAAAATATTTTACCGCTCACATCGGTATATGCATTGGAATGCAGTAGTAAAAAAAACTTCATTTGGCTGCTTTGATATGAAAGTCTATTTTTAAATTCATTGACATTTATTGATCACGCCAAATAATAATGTCACATTAACAGTTACAAATGAGAAGTTTCATCGAAAAAAAGCATATTGCCTACTATCAATGTTGCTTAGTTGTAATTTAACTTGGATATCTAATAAAATTTCTCACGATGCCTGAATCTTTAGTACCGCTTCGAGTAACAGTTCGAGTAAATGGGGCCTTTATCTGTAGTCTGATAGATTCAAGATTCAAATCTCCATTGAATTGTGGTTGAATCGCAATTGAATTTCATTTGAATACCTTTTGAATCTTTTTTAAATCGCCAATGAAACTTTTTCAAAGACAGCCGTTCTTTGAACGTAAATCTCTGAACCTTAATTTTTAGATTCAAAATATTTTACCGCTCATATCGGTATATGCATTGAAATACAGTACTGAAAAAAACTTAATTTGTCTGATTTAATAATATGAAAGTCTATTTTTAAATTCATTGACATTTATTGATCACGCCAAATAATAATGTCACATTAACAGTTACAAATGAGAAGTTTCATCGAAAAAAAGCATATTGCCTACTATCAATGTTGCTTAGTTGTAATTTAACTTGGATATCTAATAAAATTTCTCACGATGCCTGAATCTTTAGTACCGCTTCGAGTAACAGTTCGAGTAAATGGGGCCTTTATCTGTAGTCTGATAGATTTAAGATTCAAATCTCCATTGAATGGTGGTTGAATCGCAATTGAATTTCATTTGAATACCTTTTGAATCTTTTTTGTATCGCCAATGAATTTTTTTTAAAGACAGCCGTTGTTTAAATGTAAATCTCTGAACCTTAATTTTTAGATTCAAAATATTTTACCGCTCATATCGGTATATGCATTGAAATACAGTACTGAAAAAAACTTAATTTGTCTGATTTAATAATATGAAAGTCTATTTTTAAATTCATTGACATTTATTGATCACGCCAAATAAAAATGTCACATTAACAGTTACAAATGAGAAGTTTCATCGAAAAAAAGCATATTGCCTACTATCAATGTTGCTTAGTTGTAATTTAACTTGGATATTTAATAAAATTACTCATAATGCCTGAATCTTTAGTACCGCTTTGAGTATCAGTTCGAGTAAATGGGGCCTTTATCTGTAGTCTGATAGATTCAAGATTCAAATCTCCATTAAATGGTGGTTGAATCGCAATTGAATTTCATTTGAATACCTTTTGAATCTTTTTTGTATTGCTAATAAATTTTTTTCAAAGACAGCCGTTGTTTAAACGTAAATCTCTGAACCTCAATTTTTAGATTCAAAATATTTTACCGCTCACATCGGTATATGCATTGGAATGCAGTAGTAAAAAAAACTTCATTTGGCTGCTTTGATATGAAAGTCTATTTTTAAATTCATTGACATTTATTGATCACGCCAAATAATAATGTCACATTAACAGTTACAAATGAGAAGTTTCATCGAAAAAAAGCATATTGCCTACTATCAATGTTGCTTAGTTGTAATTTAACTTGGATATTTAATAATATTACTCATAATGCCTGAATCTTTAGTACCGCTTCGAGTAACAGTTCGAGTAAATGGGGCCTTTATCTGTAGTCTGATAGATTCAAGATTCAAATCTCCATTGAATGGTGGTTGAATCGCAATTGAATTTCATTTGAATACCTTTTGAATCTTTTTTGTATCGCCAATGAATTTTTTTTAAAGACAGCCGTTGTTTAAATGTAAATGTTTGCATTTTTTTTAGACTAGAAAAATCTTGTAGAAAAATGCTGGTAAATGTATGGGTATAACACGCTGAGAAAAAAAGATAATTTCGATGAGCCGTGATTAGATTCATATCAATGTTCAGTTTTATTGGAAACAAGAATTATTTGATTATTTCATGAAATGAAGGGAACTGAATTGATGTAAAATCAAGGTAAATATGGTTTCTTTATTAAGGTAGCTCCCTTGTCTACTGCTCTAGTCAAGTAGGTGAGTTTCACTTGTGTATGTATACGTATATACGTACATCAGTGTTCGTATTCTGCTACAGTCATTTATAACCATGAAGCTGATTTTTACATCGTCCTTGGCAAATATCTTTGAAAAATGCCTCATTACCAGCATTTTACATGACAGGATTGAGAAGAACAGGGATTTTTCTACAAGTACATCATAATTTGTCTGCTCAGATTTTTTATTGTGTGTTGGGAAATGCCTGTAAAGCTGATATTTTTATACTCTGCCATTTGAGCTCGTGTTAAAATATTCAACTTTAAGCTAAAATATCTCGAGATTTGGCTCCACTTGTGGTATAAACAAGGACACCATTGGATTCAGTGGATTAAAATCTATTGAATGAAACATACTTCATTCCGTAGGATTTCGCAAGGGAGCTATCTTAATTAGTATTTTTACACCTGTCGATGTTTGTGTCATGTGATATACGTTCTAATTGAACTATATTTATCAATAGTATTCATCACAGTAATAACAATAACAAACGTGTGTACATTAATAATTGAGATGAAAGTACTCCGATATAACCAACCATGTGTTATTTTAAATAAGTAATGGTGCCTATTACAAAGGCATACAAAACAAACTTGTATAATATATATGATGTGGGATCCAATTATTATCAAAACGATGTTTAAACATCAATATCTTGAAAAGTTTCTAATACAATTATACCATTTTATTATATATCGTAGGTCAATTTCACATTAATTTTATTAGAGATTCAAAAATGATACAAGATTCAACAGAGATTCAAATAAAGATTCAAATCTTTTGAATCCCGTGGACAGCCCCTCGTCGTACTCCATCCTCTTCGCCTTTTCTGCTGAACGGGGAAGCTTTTAGATAAATTAAACCTCTTCGTTTCATCCCGCTTTTTTGGCCCAATATTAAAACGCTCCTCTGATGTCTGTCCGCGTGCCATACTCGTTATGTTTCATTTTATTAGAGATTTTCGGATGAAAAAGGTTAATACGTGTCTGCTAAGCCGAAAGAGGGATGCCAATGTTTTTTCGCCTTTTTTTCTCCTTTCCTTTTTACGAAACTTGCGCAATGCAGTCGCTCTTTTTATTCACAAATGTGTGCACTGCACAGAAAAAAAGCACGAGTAGACATGCTAATTTTACGGTATTACTCTTTCGGATTTGAAAAACTCTGAAAATAAAAGAGGAAAGAACGAATGAACCTGTGCCGTACGCACGAGAGTACATTGTGTTGCTTTCTGCTGCTCCTCGGTTTATTCGTCAGTCATACAAACGTACAGGGGAAAAATGTATATTTTTTTGCGAGATGAAAGAAAATGTTTTTTAATCAAGTCAAGTATGAAAATAATAATACATCTAGTTCCCTTTTCTTCTTTTTCTCACGTATAAAGTTATGAACGAGTTTGTGTTTTTTCCGTATATGCGGCATTGCAGAGAACAAATTTAGCTTGTACTCTTTTAAAAACCGTAGAATTTCGAAATGACAAAGAAAACCATTTGTTTGTATGTACGACTGTTTGTCACTAGCGTAAATGAAAAAGTGGTTTATACCCACGAGGTACGCGATGTAATAAAATTTAACGTGCCCACGCGATAGCGACGTTCATAACGAAGTTGCTCGATAACACGGGCAACGACGAAAATCCACGCGATAGGTATTCGCGCGCAGGAAAGAGCGATAATTAGGCGTGAAAAGTGCGCAGTAAAAAAGTCAAATGATTCCGCGCTGCAACGTGTACAGCTCGTGAACAACGAGAATACTGTCGATGGAAAATGCCCCGACGAGCACTAAAGAAACTATGGTGGGCACTGTTCTTTCAAACGCAGACGTATGGACGGTGGGAAAAAAAAGCAACCACGTTTATATTGCTTCGTTCGCCGTAAGAGCGTGTACGTCGAGAAAACAGCCTCTTCGAGAGAGCAAAGGTAACCATGAGTGCCCATCCTGTGCTCAAAATAAATTGCTTAACATTCCTAGGGCCGCGCGTGACGTACGACGACGCGGTATTTTATCCGGAATGAGCGGAGAGCGACGAAGAATAACGCGGGCGCCAATTTTCGTTACCTCGCAAACTTTTCCCATTCCGATCGACTGATAAATTCAATGCACCTCAGCCCACTAGAGCCTCAAAAGTAGTTTTTCCACCAGCGCTTAATTCAAACCAAGTAAAGTCGCTGTGGCTTGTTGCCTGAAAATGAAACAAAAAGAAATATGTATCTGAGCCCTGTCGTCGCACTAAAAACTATACGTGCATAAATTTACGCGAATCCATTTGAAAAAAAGAAAAAGATAGAAGTAATTTGGAGGCATTAGCGGTAAAGTTCTTTTAGACGCGACATACTGCCGAAGCTGCAGAGAATACTTATGCTTCTGTGATTTCAATGCGCAGGTGAACTCGTTCACTCCGATGTGGGTGAAAATCGAGTACCTGTACACCAAACAATTCAAAGGTCTAAGAAAGTATCGTGTAATTTTAATGCCACAACGATCGCCAGCAGCTCAGGTCGATGAACACATAAAGCGCGAGTGTGAGATTACAACAGGGCTCTCGGCTGTTCGGACGGAACGTGGAGCAATGGAATGCGTTGACGAGAGAAGAGAAAAAAAAGTGGGCAGTATGAGGTGCACCGCGCGTCGTCATCTGGATCCACGAGAGGATTTACTTGGTGGACGTATCTCATTTATCCGCCGCTTACGCTTATGATTATTGTTGTTTTTTGAATTTGAAAATACTGGGGCTAAAAACACAAATAAAAACGTATGTGAAAACGGACGTAGCAGTGATGTGCGCGAAAAGGCATTTCGGGGTCGCGTATAATACTCCCACCCACACGCGAGTGTCTTCTTATACACTCCTCCTCTTCTTATTACCATTCATCACGTGGACCTCCAGGAATGTAATTTTCTAATACGTCGTTCATTTTTCTCAATTTTGCGGCTGTAGACGATAAAGAGGGGAAGAAAAAAATAAAATAAAGAAAAGGAATAAGCGACGAGATCTAATAACGAATCGAGGACGGGCGCATCATGGGCTCGTTCCAGTATTTTCTTATTAAATCTCTCCCCTGACGAAGATGCCCGACGTTGCCACACGGAAGTGTATATACCATGTATACATGTGTAATCCACGTAAAAACCCTTATTATCATATGCTTGGATGAACGTGTGGGTCTGCTTTTAGAACTACATTTATTCGCCCAAGCAATGAAATAATAATTCTAGTGTGCATGTATATACACAACGAGATGTATAAATATATACATACATAAAAACCCCACGTCATTCCCCTTTCCTTCTCTCATCTTCCTTCCCTTATCCCCTTCCTTTCTCACACGACTGTATGTGTACGTGTTACCGTTTCTTTCTTTATTATATCAGATCTACTTCATAAACAAATTCTCTCGGGAGCATGATGTAATATATATTGTATACAGCACAGTAAAAGATTGACGTATACCTTTGGTTATTTGTTTTATTGTATACACAATTCGAGAAATGAAATTCCGACATCACAGTGTAAGCCACACGAGAAATGTTTTACTCTTACACACATTTGGTGCACACGTGCACGACACCATACAGATGACAGACAAACGACGGGGAACATCGATTTATTTAACACCCCAATCGGGGTTATTTGCCCGCTAACGATAGAGGTACGACGAACACTCTCCATTATCTTTCTCCCCGCGTTTCCAAGCAGTGTCACAACTCCTGGCGTACACGAAAAGCATTTTAATACGTTATACGTACCTTTGATTACTTTCTTCCTTTTTTTCCCCCTGACTTTTTTCCTTCTTCTGATACTATTTTTAGGAAAATAGTATACCTATATATCTGTTCATTCATAGCCCACATATCTCCTCTTTCTTCGAACTTTGTATGCGATTCAACATTTTTTTATTGTCCCACTATGAAGACTAACAACGATATCTTGTTAAGTTTTTTATCTGTATCGAATAAGTGATTCTTACAAACTATGACAAACAAAAGTACAAATATGTATCTTATCGTGTTTTTTAAAGTCGCACAATCGATATGTT
Source organism: Copidosoma floridanum (assembly GCF_036245765.1). Classification (NCBI taxonomy): domain Eukaryota; kingdom Metazoa; phylum Arthropoda; class Insecta; order Hymenoptera; family Encyrtidae; genus Copidosoma; species Copidosoma floridanum. The sequence goes on along the minus strand of NW_028321906.1, from coordinate 5,844,888 downwards.
CAGTAAAGAAACTTCATCACCCACATACATACTAATAAGTTTTCGTTCAATCTAATATTATGTCTTTTGAAAAAAAAATATATATTTAGATATCGACTCACTTATACATGGGTACATCTCGTGTATCATACGTATTTCCGTCACTTTCAATACCGATATACTTATGATAATACAAGCACACTTGGACAATAAAATACGTCATGCAATGGAAAAACACTGACGTTGGCGCGTTAAATAAATATCGTAAGTAGTTCTTTCAAGTTGTTTTTATGCATACAAGCATGTAAAAGCCTATGGAAAGTGTATAACTTGGGCCTCATCTAATTTAATTCTTGCCTCGCGCGTTTTACGCAACGTCTTATGAAAAAAAAAAAAAAAAAAAGGAAAAATAAACCATACCGACTTGTACACAATGTAAGGAAGTTGTAAGTACGTATAAAAACTTGTACAGGCACGCGGATACCGTGAAAATATACTTAACAACGTAATTTTTTTTTTCTATACAATACATATTGCGTAGGACAGGTGATAGTATCGCCGACGTCAGACATTTCCGAGTCAATTAGCGTGACGTGAAAGATAGAGGGCATAGATCATAAACGATAACAAATTTAGTAAAAACGATGGGATTTTCCTTTTTTTTTCTTCAATAAAATGACAATACACTTTGGTTATTTGTTAATTCTACACGTACGTATGTCTTATTGTCAGACATTATGAAAGAAAAAAAAAAGGTTTGAGGATCTGTGTGAGTGTATAGAGGTCACTGTGAAAAAAAAAAGAAGAAAAAAATCCCGGATTCGGTGCATAATTTTGAGAAGCACAACGACAACACGCAACAAACAAAATACAAGTTTTGAAATACCCATAAACCAAAGACCAGTTCATAACAATTGGTGAAACTATTGGTGAAAAAAAAAAAAAAAAAAAAAATTTGTCGCGATGTCTCGAATAGTTTCACGCGCGCAGTAAAGTTACAACCCATCCGAAACGATCATAACTCAAAGCCAAAGATCTCCGCGCGTACCTGCATACACGTGGACACGGCAAGGGGTTGGGGCATATACCCACAGCTGGCAAGGGTTTCCTCCCCATAAATAAACAGCGACGTCTACTACAATATAACACGGTACGTATGTGCACAACAGACCACGAAGGGGAATATCAATTATTTTGTAAGTCCATGTAGTGCTCGTACACACGCATATATATACGTATATATACGCGAAATACACCAAGTCTAGTATGGCATGGCATTGTTGTATTTAGCATAGCTCATAACGGAAATGTATACAGAGAGAGAGAGAGAGAGAGAGAGAGTCCCTTCCCGTGTCACGAATCAAAATTCTGGGTCCAGGTACATGTACAATATTGTATAAGTTTAAGTGGATAGGTACATCATGGAGACCCGGCCACCACTGCTGCTTTGATACTGTTGCTTCCTGGCATCCGAGATATGTAGTGGCACTGTTTTTCTTAAAGCAATAAAATCTCGAAAAAAAAAGCTCAGCTGACATACGGTGCCTGCGTTTCACGTAATGAATAGAGCTACTATTTGAGTTCACAGCAAACAAACAAACAAAAAAAAAAAAAAAAAAATATAGCAGACATTATATACGTATAGGAAAATTGATGTACATAAATGTGGAGCAAGAAAAGTACCGGGTCACGTACTCCAAATGACACGATATTAGTGCACACTGCGTACAGTATGGGTTAAGTTGAAAAACGGCTCAACGCATAATGTAGCGTAATGTGCATAAATACAGAGAGGCCCATCGCGGATAAAAAGAGCGAATATAGAACAGACCATCTGATGGTCGCATACGAGTGTAGCACAGCGTGCACGCGGTACACGGGTAATTAACGGCGCTCGTAACTCACTCTCTATCCTCTACGAGTACGTGTATGGACACTCGAAACAAGTTTTCCTTTGCATGTTATATTGCCACCAACGCGTTTTGAATTGGAAAAGCTCATTATACACTGTACCCCAACTTATAAGTGCTTACAAGGGTATACGAATAGGGAGGACTAAGAGCCGCAATATGTGATGCCCCAAAAGAGAGAAGTATATACTTAACAACTCCACCATACCGATATGTATGCAGGACGCTTTTCGTGGTGCAAATCAGATGTTATTAGATTGTCATCGAATTCTTCCTTGAATCACGCCCACGTTGGACTACACTGAGAGAAGTGGTGTTAGAAAAAGTGTTACAACTATAATAAAAATTACTATATTTTATAGAAAAGCTTAGACATACTCGCCATATTGTGAACATCACTATGGTACATATTAAAACCAGATTATATTAAAATTTGCTATTTCGACATAGTAATTTTTACTTAACTCAGAAAGAATTTTTATATTCAAGTAAGAGAAGAAAAATGTATTATATATATATATATACATATGTTGCCGAGTGAATATATATATGTTTATCAGAAAATTAATATATATATAGATTTAAATGTATATGGATACGTTTTTCTTATTGTACATAGATATTGATATATTTTAAAAATATTTTTATTTTAAAAAAGATCTGCAACGACTGGAATTTGCACCTTCATCCTTGAGCTTTCGAGTCAGGCTCCGCGTCAGCGTTCCCGCGATACAACTACGCCTAGAGTCCTGTCATTCACGCACCGCAGATGAAAGAAAAGAGGAAAAAAAGGCTCGTGGCAGTGGCGAAGAGAGTAAAATAATCGGATCGAATCGACAAGTGCTAAGGAAAAGGAGGGCCAATGGCCGGCAATATTAGCGCACCTCGATCCATAAGCCACGCGTAATGCTGTAGTTGCAGCTCAATCCGGATCTAAGCTGCTCGCACGTATAGGTACACTTTGAATGAGGCAGAATGAGAAGAAGAAGGTAGAAGGAGGAGGAGGAGGCGGGATAATTCGGGAAATCGAATTTCCCGATCGTCGACGAGATATGAAAGGATTCTCGGTCCTCCGTGATATTATATACCTACCATTTCCCACCCATCCCCCGATTCCTCTCTACAGGTATACATATACATCGTATTCGCGTTTCCGTAGGCAGCAGTTGGAGAGCTCGGCTTCGGTGTGACCATAAAGATGAAGGCTTCCCATTCACACGTATACATGTATACATATCGCATCGGTGTGCGCTTCCGTTGCATAAATCTCACTCATATTCGATTCTTTTGTGCGAATGCGCATTTACGTGTATCTATACCATATATAGGATACTTTTTTTTTCTTCCTTTGATCGAGTTCGCGGGCAGAGAGAGAAATTTTTCAAGTACAAATCACCCCGCTCTGTATGCGTATTTTTTTCCCGATACATCAGAATTTCTTTCTATGCTTGTGGGCTCGAATAAATTCTTGTGTAGATTAATATACATAAATTTACCAGGTGTATGAGTAACGATATAGGTGCGTCCGGTAGAAGTGACATGTACCTACATATAAGGATCATCACTAAGGTGAGCCATATCGCAGCAACGAAGAAACAAAGCAGGAAGGGTGTATGTTATATGTGAGGAATGCTCGTGAGAATTTATTGATGCCACGGGCCATCGCAGAAAGGAGGAAAGGAGGAAGGATTTATTATTATGCAAGGATCGCAATTGTGTCATATCGGGCTCGCTCGGAACGTCGTATCATGAAAAGGCGCGCGCTACGAAATTCCAAAGATAGCGCAAATCCAAGAGAGAGAGGGAGATGAGACTTTGGGACCAAGTGCGCGCCGAGATATCGGAGGAGTTTTGATCGGTGCTCTTGCTCCCATAAGTATGTAGTTCGTATTTTGATTTTTCGAGTGGTTGTTTTTTTTTTTTTTTTTTTTTTTTTTTTGGTGGACCCACTCAACAGCAAATATCAACCACCACTCGCGCAATCGTTCAAACACGGAGCTGGGCTGATAAAGTCAATCATCGAGTGTACCGATTTATGTACATCCATAAACGAGTAAATCGGACAAAATCAATTTGCGCGATAAGTACATCGTAAACACGCGTTACGTTTCAATTAATACACCAAAGTTGAAAAAAAAAAAAAAAAAAAAAAAAAAAACCCTTCCTCCTCCGTACGCATATGTATGTACCCGGCAATCAATAAAGTTTCGTACGAGTCCACATAAATTATTCATCGCGCGCGCGATACATAAATGTAAATCGGAGCTTTTCAAAATGGTGCCAGACAGCCGCTCCTGCATCCCCCCTCGCCCCGTCCCCGGCAAACTTTATGACAGTAGCTTTATCGCGTTTATAACAAATTATTGTATCGATTCTCTCTTTCTCTCTCGATATGAGCGGCGCTTCAATCCCGTACAACTGGTAGAAAATGACGACGGCCGTTTCACCGATAACGCGACCAGTTTTCTAATATCATAACAGGTACACTCGTAGGGGAAGGGGATAATGGATTGTCATTTGCTTCGAAGGATTCACTTTACAGCCACGACTCTCTCAATCCGGTCATACACGATGCATACCGTTTGGAAAATCATTAGTGTTGCAACTGCAACAATTGACATTATTTAAAAACATGGCTGTTCGTACCTGTACACGCCTGTGTCATTAGTTCCGGAAGTAATACCACATATATTCTGTTGAATAGTAGGTATAAGTGTCGCGTTCAGTGAACATTTGGATCCTTTTATCTAACTGCAGTCGACGGATAAAGCGGTGCAGAGAGAAAGAGCCCGGGCTTTCACGGCAAATTAATGCATCGACAACAACACTGCCACGTTTCATCGTGATGTGCGCAGTACAAGGGGACATAACGTCAATTTTCACGGGGTTGTTATTATTATTATTATTATTATTATTATTATTATTGTTATTGTTGTTTTTGCTGAAAAGAAAATTTGTTTGGCCATTATAATACCAAGCAGCAGCAACAAACACAACAATGATCTTACCCTGTGAATGTACAATTCAACATATAATACTTTACTCCACGGAATTTTTTATTCATACATCAGCTACGCCACCATGACGGGGGGAGGGAGGAGAGAATCGTTTGGTTAAGCGTATGGAGATGAAAAACAAGAGAGGAGGAAAAAGGAGGTCGGAGAATAGTGACCAACAAACATCATAAAAGTTAATTCAAACGAAACACAGCACATGACGGATGAGCACGTCACGTCACATTTAGTATTATTATTATTATTACATAGACAGGGCGCACATATGTATACACATACATATATATCTAGTATCTGCTCGTATAATGCATAAACGTCCGAACCCGGAAGAGGAAGGATTTGCGACCTCGACTCCTGCACGCGTGGCTGATTTCTTGTCGAGCAAACATCGAGTGGTACAACAGGGGGAGAGGTAACGAGATCAAGACGAGGAGAACGGAAATTCCATGAGACGCGTTATGGGGTTGTTTCACACGTGGGAGAGACACACGCGGATGATGAATCGCGAGCGAGATAAGATTGGAGTGTTTTGTTGCTTGTGTGAAACGGGGTAAGGGAATATATATTATATGCAAATGCGACGCGTCGTAACTTTGATGCTGTAGCGAAAAAAATAGAGTCGCGGCGGAAGAAGAAGCGGTGCTGCTGCTGCTATACTAATATGATGTAGCGTCGAGAACGATCCGAACTGGGCGTATGTGTGTGTATAGATGGTTACTCGCTATTACATGCGAGCGAGCCAAGTGCTTGTCATCGCCAATAATGGGATTATAACCTCTATGATGTTTACCACTACGCCTGTACAATTATTGTATCTTTAATGACTGTTCTCCTTATCGAAGTCAACATGGGGTTTACTGTAGCGTTGGAGAGGGTGACAAGTTCTGCGTAGCTATGGGATACCGTTTTGCGATCCAAGTTGTAATTTTCGAAGAATATGGTGAGCCGAAAAAAATTCTACAATGTACCTAATTAATTTTTTTTTCGTTCTTTAATTTCTTGATTATTCCAAGGCTCTCCGATGTAAAAGTACGACTTGTTTCTCGCAGTGACGTGATAATAAATGTGTAATTCGAATTGGTTTTATAGACGTTGGGCAATTGATTCGAGAATTTGCACAATGTAAACACGTGCACACACTCGCGCTGGCATGAATAGCACACGATCGGTAATTTATTACGCTTCGTGTACGTAATGCGAAAGGAGATAAGGAGGAAAAAAAATCGGAAAGTACTATTAAACGTGCACACGAGTGATTTAACGTAACAAAAATCCACGTAATGATCAATAAAACGGCATCTGCACGCGCAACGTTTATTAATAAGTAATAACAGTCGTTCGTTAAACTCGCTATTATTGTGCGATTGCAAAGTGTGGGTATTAATGTGCAGGTTTTTTTTTTCTCCGTAGTTTCGTTATTGTTCTCTGATTATTGGCTTTTTACCGCTGTTATCGCACAGCACTAATGGAGTCAATGAACATTATGTATTACGATCTCGAACAATCGGGGGAAAAAAGGCTCGACAAAACTAGCTTTCCGTTCCAACGAAATTGCAAGTGCGGTGCGTGATAGCACCTAATGGGCGACGAGCGACGGCTTTCAACACAAATGGGGGTCTCAAGTTTGCCCTTCCGCTGTTGTAGGTCAAGAGTATACGTTTTTGGTACACGGCACAAATTAAATTTACATGATTCAAATATTTTATGACTATTAGACACTTTTTTTTTAATTTTCTTCTTTTTTCCTTTCTCTTGAAAACAGCGCAATCGCACCAATACACGGAGCTCGAACAATGGAATCACGGAGCTAAAACCATGTTTTTTTTTTTTATTCTCCGTTATCTATCGTATTAATCGCTCGAAAGGGGAACACGAGGGAGAGCGGGACGCAGCGTTGATTAAAAACAAAACTAGCCGGTTTCAAAAGCCACTTATGCGCGCCTCGTACGAATTGAATAAAAAAAATAATGATGATAAAAAATTATGTTTGTTATCTGCGATCTGCGCTCGTGATAGTGTTCTGTTAACGCGGAGCATGTATTAACAAAACGCCAAGTATACACGCAGTTGGACAGTGGGCACGAAATCATTTTTACCACCCATACCACACGAGCTTAGGCACAAAATCAATTTACTGTGCCTTTAAAATAGTATCTAGTATCCTATCCGAAATTATTAAATCATTCAGTTTTTACACAAGCAAAGAAATGTCTTTTACAAAACACAGGCATCACCATCCATTGGATTTTATACGTATTGACAGTTTCAATACCTTAGCTATGTTTCTCGTTTAGTCTACACCTTCTGATTAATCGGATTCCATCGATCAGAGATCGAGTAAACGTATTGCTCAATTTATATCGATGCGAAAAAAAACGCGGGTAGAGGAAGATGAACCTCTGGAATTTCAGGTATTTCTCGAGATTTGGCAGGTAACTTGAGTTGGGTTTCGCAAGGCTATAAAGATTGTGATCGACCGGTGGTGTGTGTATTCCTTTTTTTTTCCTCAGTTTGCAATCGTATGTGTACAAAATTAATAGACACGATGATGATTTATCGATCTCATTTTTCTCGACACGATTGCGCATAAATGCGACGAAGGACTTGATTTACTCTCAAGGACTCGTCAAACTACAATTCACGTAGCCGCGATGACTTTGAAAATCAAAATCGGCATCCTTGTTTACAGCGTCAGTGAAACAATGCGGCCCTCATTTGTTCGCCCAAATGAAAACACCCAACCCCAGATCGCTCGTACCGCGAGGGAGGAACGATTAATCCTGCAATATTTACTAGACACTTGCATTGTGCACCACAAGAATACAATAGCCCGCCGCGCCGTCGTTAATCAAAAGTAACGAAAGCACGCGGTTTTCAATGCTTTTACGGAAACATTATCCTTTGCGTGTAATTGTTAATCGTTGGGCGATTGAATGATGGGTTTTGAAATTAGCTCGGCAAAGGGTGTTATTTTTCCTACGCGTCTTAACTTTGGAAAAATGCAATTTACCGTAGTTGTACATATACAAGACATCCAGACTGGACGGAACCATCACCTTTTACAGGCCAACACCCGTCTGTCGATTGCTTCGCCGAGGCGTCGATGATAAAAAGGATGCACGAGCCGTATATGCATATACTGTCAGAGCGTACATCGAGGATTTGCACTTGCTTAAAATTAACCACAGTCGCGTCGCGAGGACAGGAAAAAAAAAAAAAAAAAAAATATGAAAAAAAGAAGAGGGGGAGTAGACACCGCTCGCGGGGCTAATGAACCCTCGGTATGACGTCGAGCAGCTTCCTACCGTATTCAGCTGTCCGTAAAATATTTCAGCGCATTTTTCTTCTCGTTTATCCGCGCGTAAACGATAATAAGATGCGCGCGCGGGGGCGAGAGCCGAGAGTCGTCGTGTCGTGTGTACTGTGTTGTGCGCAAGCACTCGGAGAGCAAAGCGAGAGAGGCCCCGCGTCTTTGTGCGCGCTCCTGAAAAAAGATTTCTACTTGTGATTTTCGTAAAAGGGTGTACAGCTGGTATGGTTTGTCGGAAGGTTATTTACACACGTGTACTAGCGTATATGGGTAATTTAAATGCATGAGTTTGCTCGTGCATGGCGCTTTAATGCTCCTCTTGTGTGTAATACAATCAAGCTAATGTGTGCGTGCGTGTGAAAATGCCCGAGTGACAGTTGTTCATCTCGTACAGTCAATAGAATACTTATTTGATTCGAAAAACGGAATGGAAATTAATTTTAAAAACGAAATCTTTGTACTTAATTTCAAGTTGATTTGGTTATTGTGGCGTTTCCTGTTCATTGTGTCACAAGAACATTACTGTGGGAATCACGTTACAGCGACGAGGCTAACGAGGGCCCGAGTCTTTTTTTTTTTTATCGGCCGAAATCTCACTTTGGATTTTTACATTTTTATGTAACTGGACGCTTAGTGGTTTTCATTCGGAATAATTACCGGTTACCTTTTTTATCCGGGCAATAACTACAAAGGGACGACTTTTCTTTCCAAATATACCACTTACCATTCAAAAAATTAGAATAATACATTTATTTGTGATTTAAAAAAAAGAGGCTAATGTACCACGAATGGAACTTTTGGATTACCATTTTCTTCGCCGCGGTGTCCGTAATTTTATTGCCTGTTACTTTTTTATGGAAATTAATGGCTTAGCTGCGTGTAAGTTGGAAAAAATGTTCTTATAGTACGCCACGTTGTTACGTTTGATTTTTGATATATTCACGAGATACTGGTAATGCGGTGTTTTGTAATTTCAACTGTACTTTTTACAGGATCGGTAATTACACATATATACGTCACGAGCGAGATCGAGTTCAGGATAAATGTTTAATTAATTACTGTTATAATAATAATAATTTGATAATGAATTTGAGAATCACATAAAAATAATTCACTATTATGTTGTGATCTTAAAATTCACCACCAGATCTTAAAATATAATTATATAATTAGTAAGTAGCACATAGTCTATAAATGTCATTGTGATCGTTGATATTTCCTCTTCGCGGAATCTTCATAGGTACACGTAAATAATTCGAAACGTGTATTTTGGCCGAAACAGTGGAAACCGGATTCACGACCGGAAATTAAATCGCACATCTCACTCTTTTTCGATTGATTAGAATTTAATAACAATAGTCGCTTCAAAGGAAGATGATTTTACGCACAGCTCATGGGAGTCGGGGATCTTTTTTACGAGGGTGAAGTGACTCTCAGCGTGGAGCATCGAAAGGAGAAAGACCGATATTCAACATTTAGAAGGTCCAAAGATGTATTATTTTGCGAGGTGGGGAACTTACCTTTTCTCCTTACTTTGGCTCTCTCGAGATACTTGGGGCTAAAGGATTTTAGGACTCTTTATAGGAATAGTTCAACAATGAGGAAGTGTAAAATTTTGTGAGTGATGTGACTTACGTGCTGGCCGCAGGAGGGTTTTAACGTGTGCGAGCAAAAGTGCTAGTAACTCACCTGCAACAGAAAAAGAAAACAAATCATCAGTTTACGTAAAAATAACAATAAATTATGGTGTATACTCCGTGGAGTTTAGAGAGAGCATCATACTGGTAAATTGAAAAGGTCGCGATGATATAAATATTTATTGTACTTTCAATTTTAATGGCACAATGCAATTTATGGATATACGCGAGTTATTTATGCATTTATGCATCGAGCGGTGAGTTCGTTTAGAAACCCCCCCCCTATCACTGTCCCCCAGGCGCGTTTATTGTATGTTTTATGCAACTGCACGAGAAAGCAAAGGAAGAAAAAAAAAGTCAATCCATAAATAATGTGTTTGTTAAAATGTTTATCCCAGCCACGTCTTCTTCTTCTTCTTCCCGTTGGCAGTAAAATGTATTCCAAGGGGTAGGGGGACGTGCATAAAAAGCCAGCGCTTACGGAAAAATCGATGAAAAAATACGGGGCGCAATCGTAAATAGGCGCGCGTTTTCCGAGCCCATTGACTTTTTATTTTAAAAACTGTATATCCACGAACCGTAATGTACATCAATGCGAGACAAAGAAAAATAAAAACGAGAGCGAAAATCACCACCCATAGTATACATTAATATACCTACATATCTCGTAAAACGGAGCACCGGGGGAGTCGGATTTTATTATTCATTGTTGCGATCAAAAGTTGATTTTTCGCATCCCAATGTACTTATACGTACAAAAGCAAATCTCACAGATTATATAAGCATAACATCCCTCCTCTCTTACACTCTCCTCGCGAGCTCGCGCGCAATATCGGGGCAATTTATCTCACGGCGTTATTTTCATTAATTTCCTCGCATTGTGTGCAGTAATATACACACCCACACGCATGTATGGTTCAGTCGTCGTTTCCCCCGATAAACGTCACACCACTTATCCTCTCCTCGATCGCTACAATAAATCCTCCCCTTCTCCTCCTTCTGCCCGGTGGCTCTCCTTCCTCTTTGCACCCCTCATAACGCTATTACGGAACGACATGGCAGTAACGAAAATCTTTTTCCCCCACACCCACCACAGTCTGCCGCGTGTATAGCACGGGGATTCTCCCAAGTATACTTTCAAAAACGAACGAGCCCTCTTACCTCCTTTGGATCGACTTGCGTTCCGCAATCGCCGCGCGGAATTGGCTTATTTCCTCGAAAAACAAAACCCTAGTAAAACGCGGGTATGCAAGTACGGGAAAACGGTCCCGCATGGAGCGGTCGTCGGATTTTCGTGATTCCAGAGCCGTCATCCACGGCTCATGGGGCGGAGAAGAGGGTCCAATGACCCGTATATATACGCTCCGACTGAGAAAACAGAGGAGTTTTTCGAAAACCGGTTTTCCAGGGTATAACAACGCCGCGCGGCAATGTGTTCTCGACACCTTTCCGACCGACCGGCACACGCGCACTTGACGATAAGACGTATCACGAAGCGTTTGTGCCCATAAAATTAATTCGTGACGTTTTGATGTATCTGCGTGTGCGGAGCCATAGTTACGCAATGCGTTGGTCTATTTTCGGAAAAAGTTGGTCAAAGACATAGCGTAATCACGAATCACCGAAGGAGAGAGGTATAGAGAGAAAATTAAACCCATATAGAAACAGAATAATCCAAAGCGAGATCAAGTATATCATCGGTAACATTATACATATGCATATGTAGTCACTTGGAAATTTATTGCTCCTCTGTGTAATAACAATAACAGTATACATGCACCGTGCAGTGCCATTAAAGTATCGGAGTACATAAAGAAAGCAACTTCCCCCCCCCCTTTTGTCTCTCTCTCTCTCTGCCTTCCTCAGTTCCATCAAGTGTACAGCTCGTGCGCGCGAGAGGAAAGAGGGATTATCTTTCTTATGTTGAATCGCTCGGCTGTCCGTGAGCTCTGTTGCTTATGGTGAATAAAGAAAAAAAAAAAAAAACACTTCTTTTTAAAACAAGAATAGGCGAAATAAGAACGTGATGGGTTCCAATGGAGGGAGCAACAAAAAGAGAGAGTAGCTTACGTTTTTTGTTTGTTCTCTTTTTCACGAAAACAATAATCGCACTGTTTTGTTTGATTATTTAGTTTTCGATCGACTATTCGTATATGTGCCGTATAGTTTGGAGTAAAATATTGACAGCGGCTGAGTTGGTTTTACTTTGAGATTGACGCGCGGGAGAGAAAAAAAAAAAGAAGAAGATTAATGTACGAAAGACGGACAGGGAGAAAGTTGGACTCGAGTCCAATAAAAGTTTCATCTCTTTCCTGCGATAAAAATAAATTAATCACTGTCACGTTGAGGTTATGATGGTTAAGTCGAGCCAACGCCCGCGCGCGAGCGATAGAAAAAACAAAGTTTTTCCTAATCCTGTGTTTCCACTCGTGTCGAATGACGATCAGGATCGTCTATTTTCAAGGAATAGGTCGAACTATTTTTATACACTTAATACCATTTATCTTCTCAAAGACTTTTAGGGGAAAAAAAAAACAAGAAAAAGAACCAACAAAACGCGTCGATAAGAGGGGAAAAAGGCACTCAACGTCACCCCAATTGGCCAACTGCTGAGAAAAGTAAGTAAGCCTTTGCGATTTCTTGCATCCATCATTCGTCAGCACAAATACAAAGAGATACGAGATAAAGATTAAAACAAGGATAGAGAAAAAAGGAAAAGAAGAAGGAACACAATGGACGTCTCTTCTTCCCTGCACCGTATAAAAGAGACAGTGATATCTGCGGGAAACAAAAACAACATCATTTTACTCCCTAGGGGGTACCCCTTCAGGTAGAGTTTCCATCCATCAGCAAGCGAACTGCACTCTCTTTCAGATCCACCTGTCGTCGCGAGCTCTGCTTGGGGGCGCCTGCGAAATATCACACTCCTTGCACTGGACGTTTCGATCGAAATCGTTTCGCACCAAAGTACCTCTAGGTAGTCGAGACCTGTGTGCAACAACAATATGTATATACAACCATCGTAATTACACCGATGGATCCAAGTTAATGGTACGTTATGCGCTATTGAAAGGCGAAATTTCAAATGATCGGTAATTGCGTAATGTGGTCACCGCAAGATTTCTCCCTTGTGTTTTGAAATTCTTTGCTCCCAGTGCTGATGACCTGATTCTTCTCATTCCGGATTGCGCCAGAGTGTTTGTGTGTGTCTGTGTGTGTGTGTGTCGTTGATCGTATGCCTCGACCAGATATGCCGAGTTTTGGGACACTTGAGTCGTTTATACACTATTGGAAAATAATATGTACTTTGTGATGAAAACTAATAGAGAGAAATGGCATAGGATTTTTTTTTAACCAGATGAATGTACGTCAAAGTGCTGGTAACAAAAATGGAGCCACTTGTTTCTTGACTTCGAAATGTATAGAAATCCTTATATTTGGTTCAGTGGTCAAGCCAAAGCAGCAAGTAGTGCCTTCCACTGTCTCGAATGATAAACTCAAACTTTGGAAACAATCGGCACTTTTCTGGATCGGCTATCCATCTCCTTTTTCCTGTACGTCGTGCGTCAAGAGTATATCCGACAAACGTCTCGATGAGTAAAATGTAGGTTAGCTTACGGTTATTCTAACCTCGATGCCTGTAACGTGTGAGTGTCCAAGCAAAGGTACTTTAACCCTTTCTCTCGGTGTATTTTGCTTTTCTCAAGTCGAGAAACAAAATGGCAACAAAACGAAAGGAAATTTGCATAAGACTGTTCTCCTTTTATGCAGCGAAATGTGCATGGCGCAGGGAGAAAAGATAAAGTATAAAAGGACGGAGAAAAACTCCTCTCAATCTCCGTTCCCTTTGTTCACTGTCCGTTTTTTTTTTTTTTTTTTTTTTCTTGCAAAAGTAAAGGGAGAAAAAGCCCAGGATCTCGAAAAGTTTGTCCTTGATCGGTAACTCGAAAAATGTCCCGGAGAAAAATGGCGGTAGCTCGACGCAAAATGAACTACTTGAAAAGAAGAAACTTTGCTTCCCTTCCTCGAGTATTCTCTTTCTTCCTCTTCGTCGTCCTTATTCGGATTGTTGATTCTGCTAAGTGACGATACACGTACAGTAAAAAATTTAGAGCAAGACAGAGATGCTTGAGAAACTACGCAATGCTTATTCGATTGATTAACGAGGTCCAACTTGCTCTAGATGGTTTACACATCAACGGCTCGTGCTGTACGTGGGAGTTTTAGAAAAAGAAAAATTTTCTCTTCCCACGAAATTTGAGACTGCGCTTTCTATCCAAAGCTATCGACGTGGCTTTTGGTGGAGCTGATAAAGAGCACTTTACTAAAGTCAGGTTTTGAGAGCTACGAGGACTTTTTAGGTTATGTGTACAATAGTAGCATGTCGTAACAAAGTTGAAAGCACACAACAATATTAATGATTTCAAGCAAACAGTGTGTACCTACGTACAACAAGAATAACCCGGGGTCTGTTGGTCTTGCGTTTCTCTCCCTCCCTTTTTTCTCACTCTCTCTCTCGAGATAAAAGGGTCAGATAAGATAGCCAAGTTTACACTACGTAATATATGGTCACTGTGGCGCGCTATCTTTACTGTTTTCGAGATTTTGAAATATTAAGAGCCGCGTTTTCTCGTTATTATTATATTTAGGGGAGGGAGAATGTATTCCTGTTTAATGAAAAAACAAGATAGCTTTTATCTTTTGTTGGTTTAAAAATTCGGATAATTTTAGCGCGCGTGGAAGGATGATGCTTTGAACGTGAAATATTACCGATTTCAGAGTACTGTTGCTGAGAGAGAAACATTTTTTTTTTTTTTTAATCCCGATCGATCGGCCAAATTTTTTAGTGATTCATTGTTTTGACAAGACAGATGGAGACAAGCGGGAGAGGGGGAGAGGAAGGATGAATTGTCATTGAAAGAAATTAGGCTCGAAAAATAGTCAGAAAGAAAAGAAACGTCAGGAGCCTAACCTAAGAACAAAAATACACAACGGGTGGAGAAGGGGGGGGGGGCAGGAGCGGGAGGGGGAGAAAAAGTTGGATTGAAATTGTTTTCCTTAGTTTTAAGTGGTTTCCGCCCCTCCTTCGGTTCACCCTCCCTTTTGCCGTATAAACTACTGTTGCTCTAGTACTCCCTCCCTCTTTTTCTGTGTCTCTGCTCCCCACTATATGGCGCGGCCGCGCATCGACCGAATAGGGAATGGTATATACGAGAGAGTCGATGGCCTCTCTCTCTGCGTGCCTTCACATATATATACCTATATGTATATTTGTACACTACCATCTCTCTCTTTCTCTCTTTTTTTCCCTTTTGCTCTTTTGAGCACGTAACTACCTACAGTTGTGTGTTGGTTTGTCCTTCGTCGCAGAGCACACACGAGGTTATTACAGCAAACGACTCTGTAATTTTCCAATCTGTTACCTCTTTACGGAACACAATCGTACAAGTGGGGGAGGTTGACGTATGCACGTAAAAAAAAAAAAAAGGATGTCGTTAGTGTGTAAGGGCTATTCTTTTCTTCTGTTCGTTTTGTATAATTTTTCATGCCTTTGGACTTTTTGGAATTTTCGAGGCATAAGTAATTATTACCATTTGGAAAAGAAAAGAGAGAAAATTGGGACTCACTGGGATTAGTGGTTTCAGAGGAACAAGTAACTATATGTACCTTAGTCTGGAAAATAACCATCTGCCTTGCTATAAGGACAAAAGAAAAAAAGTTCTGTGCGCTCGAATGGTGTATTATGTTCCAGCATGCCCCGGAGAAATCGATTTTAATGGTCACGAGGGGTTTCACCTGCGATTGTTTTGAAGCTTTTTGTGGTTTCGTTTGAGTTAAAGCATTCAGTTGGGGTTGTAAAATGTTTCTTTTTTTCATTTAAAAATTTTTATTTCTATTGGAAATTTTCTCATGCGATATCAATGGAAATTAAACCAGGCAGACGTTTCGAATGATCTGACGAAACCTTTGATTAAAATTCGACCTCATAAAGGTGGAAAACCTTTCATACTGGGCGAATTTAATCATGTGGCAATAATAAAAGTTTTAAAAAAAAATCCAATTTCAGTTCAGTAACCCGAGACAGATCGCATAAAAAGTTTGATAAAATGCTCTTTTACTCCTCGTGTAACTCACGAGCGCCGATAAATTAATTACGACACGAATATCCGGCGGGAGACGTGAATCCGAGTTATTTTTCGACGATATTAATCCAATACATTGCAGACATTAGCTTCAACTGACGGTGAAAATAATTAAATTTCACGGATAAAGTCGCGCAACACGAAAAGCATCCTTTCAATTTGTTAATTAATCAATCGGTCGCACAAAAGCGCCGCGTTGCAAACCAAACCGCCGCAATTACGAGGAAAACTCATTCACTTTGAATGAAAATTTATTTCTAGCCGCGTATGCGTTCGCAAAAAAATGCAGCATCTTTCAAAATATCACTGTCGGTCTCATCAAATTCCTTATTTTTCCAAGTTTACACGCACCTATACTCTGCGTCCCTGTTTGGAAGGAAAAGAGAGAAAGAGCAAACAATCACGCGTCTCCATAAAACCTTTGAAATTCTCGTACCACAAAAATCTGCTGCGTTTACTCGATGTACCAAAAAGAGAATGTTCGAAAAAAAAAAAAAATAAATAAAATAAAGACCTCGAAATCGTTGTTTTTTTTTTTACGGGTAAATAACAGTTGTAAAACGCATTGTACAACAGCCATCGTGGCTTCAAAATTCCTTCCTAGTCGTAAAGTAACCCGGCAGGAGGGCACGCACGAAGGTAATTCCTTAAAAACCAATTCCAGAGACATACAATGTGAACAATAAACAAGCATCTTTCTTAAGGCATGCAATTGTCGGTATATTACTTAGTTGCGGTTACTACCCACTGACTGAGAGCATCAAGCAAATAAATACATCACCCGGTATGTATTTATAAATTTCACAAGAGTTTTTTGGTGCAGACTGCCAAGGTAGAAATGTATCACTGCGTTTAGTTAAAAAAAAAAAAAAAAAAGGATAGGAGAGCAATACTTTTCCGCCCAGTCACCGTGTCGGCAATTACATCTTCGAGGCGGACGAAGAGTTCGAGCAAACAATAGTTGAAAAGTTTCTGGTGGGTATGTAGTCGTACAAACCTACTCAGCTGCTGTTGCGGTGCATTAAAAAAAAAAAAGAAAAAAAAAAAAAGAAGCTTCGAGCACGCCGAGAGAGAGTCGATATACTCGATATTCAAATTTGCCCTTCCTCCCTATCGCCAGTTCTTGGGTACACATTGTCTTTTCCATGCGTGTTATACAGACACACACAGGTACAGTGACTCGGGGAGGCACGGGAAAAAAGAGAGCTGAAAGAAAATAAAAGGGAAACGACTAAAATACATATTTATAAATACAAAGTTCTTTCCGAGTAGCAGTAGCATAGTGGTAACAATAATAGAAGGGGAAGGATACGAAGCTGCACTGTGACTTTACGTGAATGACGATCCCTGCAGCGATTGTGCGCTCAAAACTTTTTGGAGCAGGTAGAATCGAGAGAGGACCTCGGGTGTGAGAAAAAGTAAGGCCCCAACTGTACCTTGCACGAGGGGAGGAGCAGCTGATGATGATGCTGTGTGAGAAAACGGGCACGAGAAAATCCCTTTGGCTCGTTTTTTATTCGTTACAGCAAAGAAACGAAGCCCCCTTTTTTTCGTCTATTCGATAATCCCACGAGCGCGTGACAATGCGCCGCGAAAAATGTTTAAAAGGAGCCCTGTTATTTGTAGGTCCCATTCCACGACTCGCGAACCATCGATTTTTCGGCAAGGGATGCTACAATATTTTAATTAAACTAAAGGTGTAAATTAATTATTTCCAAGGGATTATTGTTATAGGCAGCGGTATTTGGTGCTTTTGGGTAATGGCCTCGCGTCGAACCAGTTTTTAGAAGTATAAGGATAAATAAGTATGGAGGAGAGAAAGAGAATGCACGCGAAAGAATGAGTCACGCTTTACCAATGCGTCTGATTCACGCGCTATGTGGTAATATTGCAAGGAAAAA
Source organism: Copidosoma floridanum (assembly GCF_036245765.1). Taxonomy (NCBI): domain Eukaryota; kingdom Metazoa; phylum Arthropoda; class Insecta; order Hymenoptera; family Encyrtidae; genus Copidosoma; species Copidosoma floridanum. The sequence continues at coordinate 5,826,994 of NW_028321906.1, read as the reverse complement.
AAAGGGGGGGCGGGCAGCTCGATGACTCGACTGTTTGAGTATATTATCTTCGTTTAGTGTACACGTAACACATACATACACAGTTTGGTGATTGTTTAGCACGTTACAATAGTCGTTTCCGTTTTCAAATTCACCTGATGTTGGAACGAATGCAATGCTGAGTAATTTTTTTTAGCACTTTACTTGTGACACCCAACATCGGGTGACCACGACAGGGCAAATAAATGACGAAAATTTAACTGGAAAAAAAAAAAATCAGCGTCGGCGAGGGTGGAAAAACTTGATTATTCATTACGAGCGGCGGAATGTTGATAGAAAAATTTTCTCACACGTACGCCAGGCGTTTTTCTTCTCGTAGATACGGGTACGTGCAATTACCGACTGAAACGTAATTTTCATAAATTACAAGACACACACGGGGCACGTGTATACACACACATACAACATACATCTCGGGAGCGTCGCGGTCCGCCTATACTATATCGTGTTAAAAGATTATCGGATGATCGTCAATACGCTTGCGCGCGCGCCCACACACACGCGCGTGAGGAGAGAGAGACATTAAAGCGATTTGTCGGAACAGAAGGAAAAGGGGGTGGGTGGGAACCGGCGGATGAGACGAAATAATCGGGAGGAATTGAAGCTGTCGACAAGTACAGTTATGTTGAAACCGGGAAAGAGACATGGAGGAGGGAAGTAACGTTAGGAATGAAACTGAAACTAGCGGCCAAATCGTCAAGTACCAAATTGTACTTTGGGTATCTTCGTAATTCGGTAAAATGAAGGAGTACCTACTACCAATATCTCGTAAGTTTAAAAGGTAACCAAAGTAGAATTTGGTATTTGATGGTACCGCTGCTATGGATTAAGCTTCAATATTAATAGCATCACGTACAGGGATGTAGCAAAGGGTGAAGTATACTCCAGGTGGTGGAATGCGCGGGGAAATCAAGTGGACATTGATAACATCGGAATGTACTTGTAACATCCGAGTACGAAGAAGGACAGACGCGCGCAGATGGGTTACTTCGTTAATTTTCAATCGCCGATGCTTTTTGAGCTGTTCTCTTCGCGTGTCCATGCGAGCGAGTGTGTTGCAATGCAGACGATTACGCACAAAAGGGACGACGATTGATTTCACTCGAAACTCTGCGTGTCTCCGATAATCGCATGCATTGGCTCGGTTTTTACACGAGTTCCTCGCAAGCATTTCGCTGATTTATGGCTGTTTTCATCGGCGTTCGCGGTGTGTGTGTTTTACTACTACCGTGGCAAAGGAGGAGAAGCTGCAGCGCTCAAGTATAATTGAGCGAACCATAATGGGCCGCGATCTCCATACCGCGCGCTCGGTGGGATCGGCTGTTGGCTTTTTTCCACCGAGTCGCGCATTTAAATGCAAATGCGAGCGTTTTTTTTTTTTTTTTTTTCTTGAAAATTAATCAGAGGCGAGAGGAAAGGCATCGCGTTAACGAGCTGCAGTGAACAGGTGTCTTCGCGGTAAGGTTGTTTGGTACGTCGCATTGCGCGTTCGTCAGCGTCAACGACGAGAAGAAGGTGTACGCTGGTTCTTTGTGCTTTTTATCAAGTTTATGTGCGAGCTGCTAACTCCGCGAAACACAGAGAGAAGAGAAAAAAAAAGTGCAAGGAGGCATTAAAAACAAAATGAAAGAGGAGAGGGATGAACGGAGTGGTGCATCGGAGCACCAAAAAGGAAAAAGCAAATGAGGAGGGGGCCCATTAAAATTCATAGAAAACATCGTAATTACACGCGATGCCTACGATAGAGAGATGCGACGCGGCGCAACCCCCTCGACACTTGTACACGCTGGCCACCCCCACGAATCTCGGGGTCCGGCTTTTCTTTGTTATCGACGACCGAGGCTTGATAAGCCAATCGTGGAAAAGTGGCTGGACGTACACAGATACCAACGCACGCAACATCGTTTAAGTGCAGGGCAACTCTCGTAATGTACCTTTGGAGGCAGGGACTGAAGTCGTTCCGTTCGTTTTTACGGTCGAGTCGTCGGAGGGAGATAAAACTGATGAAAGAGCTCCTTGAGCTTTTCCTGGTTTCTTTTCATCTTTTTTCCTTTTCCTACCTACAAGTAAGTAGTTTCCAAAGTGGATATTAAAAAGTGGGGCGCGCAATGATGAATGGACGTTTCGTGGAATTTCATCGTTCAGTTGATCAAAAACATCGGTGGAGCTCTCTTGGAAAAATACCGAAATTCTGGGGTACCTTTTCCCCGCCCCCACTTTTCTAAGTATAATTTATCACGAGAAATTACAGGGAACCACGTTTGCCTTATCGTTGGAAAATTTTTTTCGGAATTTCACTCGATGGATTGATTTACGGCGCGTGAGCCGCGCTTCAGATGACCGATAGCGTTGAGGATTCCTTCGCGGTGCGCACTAGAATCGTGAATTCATCGGGGGATAATAAATTTTACCGTCGCTGAATTTTTTTTTTTTTCCAACTGCAATAACAATAGTCGTTAGATTTAATTTGTACGTATGGTGGTGCAGAGGAGGGTTTCACTCGAAATCGTTACTGTGTAGATACGGGTAACGGTAAAATCGCGGATACCGAGAAAAATGGCAAAAATTATGGCTCGCTAACAAATAACGTCACGAATAAAGGGTATTAACTTGTAATTACGTAGAACTATCATAATAAACGATACGCTCTTGCGCGTAGATATTTCTTATTTTTATGTGATGGATAAATTTAATTTCCCCCCCCCCCTCTACAGCTGAGCACAAACGTTAGTATCTTCTTACACAGGAAATAGATAATAAAGCCTTATTACTTGAAAAGTTTTATGTTCTGTGTCTCTCGAGGGGATAAAACAAAGAAAAAAAAAAACAAAAAACAAAAAAAAAAAAAAATTAAAGTATTCCATGGAATTGAAAAGCTCCTGTTACGATTGAGGAATGGCTTGATAAAAATTTAAGTCGAATGTAACAATCAATATACATTTTATTTAACGGATGCTGGTGGATTATACTGCAAAGGATCGTTAAAATTACCGGGACTCTAGGTACGCCGAGAAGGAGAGGGTGGGGGGGGCGGGGGTTGGCGTTGGGTGAGTGAGTATACATGTATGTGCCGTAAAACCCCCTCGTACCCTCCCGCACGCGTCTCCACCGAGAATCCAGTAAATTTTACTAACTGCCTGTAGATTTACTGTTAAGATAGTTATAATTACTGAAATTCTAGTTTAACTTTATACAGCGATGCTACACCTCATGCCCAACCATAAATTTGGTTAATTATTCGCCTAAATATTCTTAAAGTGTGCCATTAATTGTGTTTTTTTTTTGTTTTTTTATTATGTACTTTCTAGTGTCCGCGATTTGAAAAGAAATTAAATTTCAATGGATCATTTTTGAAAAAAGTACGCAAACATACGATTGAATATTCCTTGTGGAAAAAAAAAAAAAAAAAAAAAATGAATGAATTAAGCACAGTCCGTTGGGCAAACATTTGTGGTTCATTTACAGTATCTGCGTAAATATTTATAAGTCCATACATTATAATGTAGAGAATCTGAGAATCTAATGGGGCCGGAGAGAGGAGAGTAATGCTGGTACCCATGTGTGAAAAACGTGGACCCACTAGGCACATAAAGAGTCACACATCTGGATAAATCTTTCGAAGCCTGAGAAAGGAATGGTCGGAGTAGGGAGAGAGTTTCAACTTCCAGCACTCAGTTGCTGCTCTCGAGAAGTTGATTCGAATTTATGGCCACTACTTTAATTTTATCTGGCATTTAAGAGTTCGATAAAACCCCGCCAGTTTCAACTAAATGCGTTAAAAGTAGAAATTTTATTTTTCACAAAAAAAAATCGCCTTTACGATGAAATACTGATCGAGATAGAGGGAAAAAAAAATTGTTCCTCGTAACGAAGTAACTTTTTAATAAATTTAGTTTTTCATCGTACAGTGCGGAATCGAGATTCAGTTTTAATAACAGCCCGCTCGAAACTTCACAACGCTGTTACTTTAATTAAAATACAACTTTTTTTTTTTTTTTTTTTTTTCTACTTTCATCGAGTACAAAGCGAGTTTTTCTCATTTTCGTAATACTTTGCAATTCAATAGCCACATTAACTCAGACCGCAATTTATATGCAATTTTTTTTTTTCGTTTATTTATTTTTTTCATTTTAATGCGACGTTTATATACACGAGCTTGATTAAGTCTCGGAATAATGGGATTTGATTTTTCAAAGGCCACATTTTTCATTTTTTACCAAACAAAAGTCTGTTCGTTCACCGACAATACGTATTTACACAAGAGTTGATTAAGTCAAGAAAGAATTTAAATTGGATTGTTTTTAATAGTATAATTATTCTTTGAAGTATAGATGGAGAGATAGAGTGAGAGAGAAAAAAAAAAGATAAAAAAAGCCTCCATAAGCCCTTTCACTTAATTAGCTTCGTGCACTGACCTAACCTCGATTGCGGTGACTCGTTCCACCGAGTTTAAAATAACTGAGGAGAGAAACACGCTGAAACTACAAAAGATACGACAAAAAACCGGGGTATAAAGAGTCGAGTGCAAATTGAAAAAAAAAAAAAAAATGTGTTACAACGAAAGTGGGCGATTCTGAAAAACAAAACAGAATAATAATCTGTAGTAATTTTTTATCTCAAAATAAATAAAAAATAAAAAAATCAACAAAATACGATAAACACACGAGACAAACAAATCTGCACGAGAAAACAACGAGGAGATATAATCGCAGGAGAATAGAGAGAGAAACTGTAAAAATCAATCTTTCAAGGGCTTATCAGCCGATTCCGGAGAAAAAAAAGAAGTGAAATTCAACAGAAAGACACTAAAACGGGGAGAAAACAAAGGAGAAAAACCGAGCAGAAGGCGAGAAAAGACCATCGCACCTTCCACGAGGGTGGGGGGCTGTTACAACCACCACCTCAGCTGCAGCAGCTTTTATCTCTTTCCGCGCGCAGTTTTTCCCTTCCCCGATGCCCCCCTTTCATCGAACTGCTTTTCTTTCCTTTGCTTTTTTTCATCTTCTCCTACTCCACCCAAGGGTCTAGTATTTACATTCAGAGTGCTCTGTTAGCCTCCCCCTCCCACCCTGTGTCCTTTGTTCTCTTTTATTTTCCTTACTCTTTCATCTTTACTTTACAGCGTCATTCTTCCATTTTCATTTGCCTGGCATTAAAATTTCAAACGACCCCACCCCCACTTCTCTCTCTCTCTCTCTCTTTGCGTGTAATCGCATTTTTCTCGCATGTAAATCCCCTCTTCGCGCGCTTTAGCATTTTTATCGATTTTACTACACAACTTTCATGTCTGTCAAACATACATGGACGTTAAAAACGAAAAAAATAGGGCTTTGGTGTACCTTTTTTTTTTTAATCGAAAAACAAGAGAAATTAATAATAAAAATTGTACTGTCAACAGTCGTAAAGGTTACACGCCTAACGCGACTTATAGCCGTGAGCAATTGACCTAATTTATTTTGACGCTCGCAATGTCCGTACGCCTACGGATAATTAATTGATTAATTGTTACGCCGCGTCGACTTGGCTGGTTCACACCGCCAAAATTCGGTTCGTTTTGGATTATTATTTGTCGGTCCAGTGTATACGAGATAACAAAATTAAATGGCTCTGCACTTTCTGTTTCAGAGGTACATTCCGTAGTAATTATTGCAGCTATCTATGTGGAATACTTCTGATTACTGCAAAGACAAATTATTTAAAAATTTAATTTCTCGAGTTTTATGGAAATTTAAACCTATCGTCTTAGCAGCGGCTCTAAGATTTCTTCGTAGAGTGTCGTACAAGACTCAGTTTACAAAGTTGAGCACTGGTACCGTTACTCACTGATTCCCTTCTTTCTCTCTCTCTCTCTCTCTCTCTCTCTGTATGTGTTTGCGCTCACGTGCGTAGGTATATATTTATATAGTTGGACACACAGCGACCTTTTCCTTCTTACAACGACTGCTGTCGCTAGAGCAGGGAAGGTTCACATTTTTTTTACGGACACAATTACGGTGTATCTACGTTATTTCGTTTTTAAATCTTTGTTTTTTTTACTTTCTCAAAATAAAAAGCCCCCATGGTAAGCGTGTACCGGAAAATTTCCAGAAACGAGAAACATTTTAAAATTAATATCCCAGAACACTGTGTGCCGAAGGCTACCGGTATAACTGTCAATGCGATATCAAATTCATTGCCCGCGCGAGAAATCTTAACCTGCGCAACCTACGTGGCTGCGGGTATATAAATACATATGGAGAAAACCGGTTTACTTACAACGAAAAATCCACGAAAGTCGAGCACGCGCACTCCTTTATTTCACTCATCGACGTTTGTGTCTCGCGATTGGCTTCTTACACTGCAATGACGCCCGATTTCAAAAGTACATATGTATATAATATCCAGGCCACGGCTTATTGCTAAACCCTCGACCATAATCCAATCTTACGCCGGCCGCCGTGGGTTGGCTCGAAATCGTGCGTGGCGAATCGCGAGAGAGGGTTCGGCGTTCCAGGACACGGCCGTTCCTCATCCATACATAGGCGGGCGTTTTGTGGCGTGGAAGAAAAAAAAAATGAAATGAAAAATGAAAAAATTCGAAAAATCGATTACAGGCGGCCCGTGGAATTTCCGAGAAGAATTCTGATGTCGGTGATTACGAAATTTTTGTCTTTTTTCCCAAACTGAGAGTCCGCCGCAGATATCAACGCTGGATCAGTAAACGCGACAAAGAAGCTGCATGTAGTTGATGTGCAGTAAAAAAAAAAAAGAAGGAAGTATGGAGTAAGTGCAGATCATAGGTTCCAGAGTGTGGCCAACCGTATGCATGCACACGCCGGATTTCGTGGCGAAATGTGTTGCGGTGTTGGTGGTCACTGCAGGTGGAGTTTTGCGGCCAGAGGGCAATGCGAATAGTTTGCCCGAGCGAAAACAAGAAAGGAGAACACTACAGAGCGGATCAAAGTGTGTATACACATGTATCTAAAAATGAAAGTATTTAGGAGATGAACACGATATTTATTTTTGGGTGTAGAACATTATGTGAAAAAAAAAATAGGTATCGTGCGAAAAACGAGATGAAAAAACAAAGGAGGAACAATAGCAGATATTATGTATTGGGGATTAATGGGAAAACCAGATGGAGTGGAAGCACAAAAAAAAGGAGAGCACGTGAGCGCGAGAGTCGTTTCGGCAGTAGAGATGACGTATAAACAAGCTATCGAACGGAGATAAATGTCAGCGTTAATCTTGACGTACAATGGCTCGGAGCGAATCGAAAAAACACGTCCCGCGAGAAAAATGTGCCGGGAAGGGAGCGGGACATAATTCAAACTTTTCTCTAAAATTAAAGCGATGTACCTACCCGTACAATCGATGGGTAAAAAAAAATATCCTATCTGTACGAAGAATTTATGTTCGGAGCCGTAGCGCACTTTGGAACTTTGTACATGTATATACATGTATAGCCACACACGTCGTAGAAAAATATTGTTGAAAGATGCTCGATCATCGGGATGGAACGAGGTGGAATGAAATTACAAATATTTTCCGAGCCTCGAAAACGTTGTACGGTAAATACGACTCGACGGAATTCCAACGAGGAGGCTCCGTTGAGTTTCTTACCTTGTCTTTAGGATAGCAACAGATACCAGATACCGAGGGGCTACCCACGCGATTTAAGCGATTTAAATCACTGTTCCGATGCTTTAAATCACAGTTAAATCTTTAAATCATCTTTAAATCACGATGAAAAAAAAAATTTTTTTTAAACATACTTAAATGACCTAGATACTCTAAATGTATATAATTTTAAAGATAAAGGTAACCACAGTCCGTAATTCAAGGCTAATTCAGTCATTATTAGAAATTAACGTTACGTAGAGCACACAGTTGTGTTAGCATGCGATGTACACGTATAAAGAGCTTTTTATTTTAAAATAATGATTCATTTCAAGTAATACTATAGTTTTAAGTTGCACATTTGCTTGATTTAAAGGTTATTTACCGATAAAACCGGGATTTTAATTTAATTAAAGTTAATGTAAATCACGCCCAACTTGGATATTTTTTTCCAAAAAACAAACTGTGTACAGTAGGCATGGCCTTTTTCCACCATAATAAGTTGTTAATACTTACACAAGTCAACAAATAGTGTGCCCAAAACAACAAGATTGTTTCAAACCACAATTATTTTCAACAAAAAATAATCTTTTAAAGTTATATGTGCCCTAAATTCAAGGGCCATATTTCAACACACCTTAAACTTATGCATTTCTGTACTTCAACATTTATGCAAATAAAATTGTTTTTCTACTTGCTGATAATATTACTACATGTTTATCAGATTTGCATGATTTAAGAGTAGTTAATGCGATTTCATGACATTTAAGCTTGATTTACATTTAAAATCATGTCCAACATTTCTGACTTCATTTTCAAATAAAAAGAATAGTAAGTCATGCTTTTTTCTAACATTAGTAAAATTCAAAGGATATACTAAACAAGAAATTTAACACATTATGTTAAAGGATTGCACATTCAAAATGGAAAATAATTTCCACCTACGTTACAATAGACAATTTTTTTTTATTTGCGTCGTTTAAATGGTTTTAAATGCGATGTAAGTGTTATTCATTGCGATTTATTGCGCTTGAAATGTGACTTAAGATTTAAATGAATGACCAACTTTTTTTACTTTCATTTCAAATAAAAACAATGGTAATTCATGCTTCTTTCTAGCAGTAGCACGGTTCAAGGGACATACTGAAAAAATAAATTAAATACATTACATCAAAGAATTAAAAATAAAAAAATTATTTTCTTTTGCGTAAATGATACTTGGCGAATTTTTTTTTTTCATTTGTGCGATTTGTATGGTTTTAATGCGATTTAAGTGTGATTTAATGCGACAAAATACGATTTAAAAGTGATTTAAATTTTAAATCATGCCTAACCTTTTTTGACTTCCTTATCAACTAGAAACGATGGTTAGTCACGTTTCTTTCTAATTTAAATAAGTTTCCATGGACATATTACAAAATAAATACAGTACAGCATACCAAAGAATTTAACAATGGAATGAAAGAAAAAAAATTATTTCGACTTGCATCACACTTGACAAAATTTTTTTTGATTTGTGTGATTTAAATGGTTTTAATGCGATTTAAGTGTGATTTAATGCGATAAAATACGATTTAAAAGTGATTTAAATTTTAAATCATGCCTAACCTTTCTTGACTTACTTATTATCTAAAAAACGATAGTCAGACATGTTTCTTATTCTCCATAATAAGTGTTGAGGGACAAATTAAAAAATAAATTCAGTACAGCATACCAAAGGATTTAACAATGGAATGAAAGAAAAAAAATTATTTCGACTTGCATCACACTTGACAAAATTTTTTTTGATTTGTGTGATTTAAATGGTTTTAATGCGATTTAAGTGTGATTTAATGCGATAAAATACGATTTAAAAGTGATTTAAATTTTAAATCATGCCCAACCTTTCTTGACTTACTTATTATCTAAAAAACGATAGTCAGTCATGTTTCTTATTCTCCATAATAAGTGTTGAGGGACATATTCAAAAACATATTCAGTACAGCATATCAAAGGATTTAACAGTGGAATAAAAGAAAAAAAATTATTTCGACTTGCATCAGACTTGACAAATTTTTTTTTGATTTGTGTGATTTATATAGTTTTAATGCGATTTAAGTGTGATTTAATGCGAAAAAATGCGATTTAAGAATGATTTAAACCTCAAATCATGCCCAACCTTTCTTGACTTACTTATTATCTAAAAAACGATAGTTAGTCATGTTTCTTATTCTCCATAATAAGTGTTGAGGGACATATTAAAAAATAAATTCAGTACAGCATACCAAAGGATTTAACAGTGGAATAAAAGAAAAAAAATTATTCCGACTTGCATCAGACTTGACAAAATTTTCTTTGATTTGTGTGATTTAAATGGTTTTAATGCGATGTAAGTGTGATTTAAAACGATGTAATGCGATTTAAGTGTGATTTAAATGATTTAAAATTCAATGCGATTCAAGTGTAATATAAATTGTAAATCATACCCGAGTTTTCTAACATTTTTATTTCAATTTAAAACAATGGTAAGGCATCCTTTTTTTCGAGCGTCTTTCTCACTTGTATAAGTTTCGCAGGACACAGAAATTCAATATACCATGTCAACGGATTAAACTTTTTATAATAATATTGCATTTTTTCTACTTACGTTACTCTACACAAACTTTTTTTTTTATCTGTGTGATTTCAATGGTTTTAATGCGATTTAAGTGTGATTTAATGCGATTTAAGTGTAATATAAATTGTAAATCATACCCGAGTTTTTTAACATTTTTTTTTAATTCAAAATAATGGTAAGGCATTCTTCTTTCTCTCTTTAGATTTGTTCAAGCCCCTTTTGGTTCGGTTCGGTTCTCTTAACAAAATATACCTACATATAGGGAACCAAACAGAACTGGTTCCGTATATATAGGTATATTTTGTTAAGAGAACCGAACCGAACCAAAAGGGGCTTGAACAAATTTTGTAATAACAAATTATAGAGAGAAATAACAATTGACAAATTAATCAAAAACAAAAGTAGATCCTTTGTTCAAGCAGACTTATGTAAAGTCGTATTTATTATTTGAAAAAAAGATACTGTTCTGTTTGACAACAAAATAATTGTTTTAATAATTAAATACAATTTTTTTTAGACTAAGTAACAATTTATTGAAATTTAAGTTACAGTATCTAAAATTATTTAAACGATTTCTAATAGTGTGTTAATTAAAATATTTTAAATACATTAAACAAAATATAAGAAATCTTAATACTTTGTTTCTAATATAATGTTTAAAATGAAATGTTTTAAATACAAAAAACTAGAAATACAACTTTATTTTTTATTTTTTATTTTAAACACTTAAATTGCATTTTAAATATTGTGTTTCAAATATTTGACCAAATACAAATGTATTTGATAAAGTATTCAAAATAATTTAGTCAATTATAAAATAATTTTTTAATGTGATGGAACTTAAAATATAATTATGTAAAATAAAGCGCATTTCTATAAAATTTACAATCACTAGTTGATAACTGACAAACGAGTGTAAAAAAAGTGTTGCAAACTCTGCGGACATGCAGACGGAGGCTTACAGCAGGCCCAGCGGGTCGGTTCGTGAACGGTTCGTAAAAGGTAAACGGTTAGAATCGATAGGTATACTTCATCAAATTAAACATTTCCTAAGCGACTAACCTATTTTTTTTTGAAGATCTTAAATAAGATCTTAAATTTAAAATCTATTTCATTTTATTTTTTATTAACCGTAACGCTTGTACATACTACATACATGATTGGAATCATAGTTTGGAACTAGGAAGAAGAATAAAACTAGGAATAAAAATTGGAAAGGGTGTAGAGGAATACCACTACGCATTCGTCAGGAAAGTATCCTGTGGGTGAAAAAATAAATTTTAATTTTAAATCGCAATTTTTTTTTTTTTTATTTATAAACGAGCTATAGTGTTTTGTAATAAACAAATGTAAGCTCACAATGATTTTAGCTGGAAAATATATCTTACTCTTACTGGTTGCTACGTAAAAACGAGTCAGAAGTTAAAGTAAGCTACAACTTATGTCACCATATAATTAGGTTATATTTTTTAGTGTGTAAAAATTATACAAATAAAATGTAATTTACTGTATTGTACAATTTAATTATTATTTAAGTGTTCATTGTACACGGCATACGTTAAGTTACTTTTAACTTCGATGTATCACCGATGGACTTGCGATTTAAGTGAAATTAAAATAAGATTGTAAAAAAGTACAAAAAATAAAGTTAATTTTCTCTTTTACGAAAATAGTTTATTCGCGGTTACCTGCGATTTATCGCCGATATAAAAGCGATTTAAATGCGACTTAAATATATGGTCGAACTAAAATGTTCAAGCTATTTTTGCCATGGTATGAAGAAAATAATTGTTTATTTTATAATTAATTTTAATTTTTTAACAGGAAAACAAATTTAATAGGACATATTTTTTTCAAAGTTATTAAGTCTATCTTTTGTTTCAATAAATTCAACACGCAATATTATTTTTATTAAAAGGCCAAACCTATAGAATAATAATGACTTTGCACACTTATAAGTTCTTCATAAATTGAGGAAAAGTGTAACATTTAAGTAAGTACAACTTGCTAAATTAATTTAATCGCAGAACACATACACAAATAAAGGTTGAGCTTTGGTACATACGATGAACATATGTAATTTTTTGTCCCTTCGTGGTTATGTCACGTAAGAGCTTAATTGGGCGCGGGTTTTGTTTTGGACCCAAAGGTTGTTAGTTGAAGACTCGCGAAGTTTTTTTTTTTTTTTTTTTTTTTTTAATTTATACTTCTTATTTAAATAGGTTAATATATTTATTTATTTATTTACGCATAATCAACTGTAGAAAAGCTTGCATGCGTAAAAGCTAAATCCAATAGCCCAACCCGCTCGGTCGGCACATGCTTAAATATATCTATTAATCTTAATTTAAAGCAATTATAAATAAAATATTCTCTTTGGCAAGTAAACATCGGCAATGAGAAACCCAATAGTTTCTCCGTGAAATTATTATTAAAATAATGTACTTAGCGAGATAGCATTGGCGATTCTTAACCCGACAGCTTTTCAGAATATTTGTTAATAAAACAATCTCTTTGGCAAGTAAGCATCGGCGATAAGAAACCCTAACATTTTTTTAGTGAATTTATAATTAGAATAATTTATTTGGTGGGTAAGCATCGGCTAGTAGAAACCCATGAATTTACCAGTGAATTTTTCAATAATACCTGCTTTTAGTCGAGTAAGCATTGGCCATTCAGCACGTAACAGTTTTCAATATATTTATTAATAAAATAATATTTTAAGTGAGTGAAAATCAGGGATTAGAAACCCAATAGTTTTCAAGGGAATTTATCAACTGAATAATCTCTTTAGCGAGTAAGCATTGGTAATAAGAAACCCAATAATTTTTTAGTATATTTGTTAATAAATTGCCAAAGAGATGAGTTTATTTATAAATGCCCTAAAAACTGTTGACTTCTAATCACCGATGCTTACTCACCTGACCGATTTTTTAATATAAAATTCACTAATTAACTGTTGGATGTCTAATCACCAATAAGTACTGGCCAACGGTTCAATTGTATTAATAAATTTAATAAAACCTGTTGGGTTTTATCGATGATGTTTGCTCGCCAAAGAGATTATTTTATTAATCAATCCATTGAAAAACTGTTTAGTAACTAGTCTTCTTTGTAACCTTACTTCCACAATTTATATCGTTGTCGTAGTTTTGTTCAATTTATTTTGGTTTTCTTGAATTCTCACTTTGGTACTCTTGAAAGGACAGAGAGGACTCAAAGAGTATTGAGAAAACTATAGAGGACTTTTTGAGAGAACTTTAAGAGGACTGAAAGTGATTAGCCCCTCGTGAACATATTTAAACATGTGCGGACCGAGCATATTGTGTTATTGGAGTTAGCTTTTATGCATGCTAGCTTTTCTATAGTTAATCATTCATAAATAAATAAATATTTTAATGTATTTAAATACATAATATGAACTGAAGGAAAAAAAAAATGGGTTTGCGAAAGTCTTAAACTCACTACCTTCGGGTCCACAACAACCCACGCAACCAATTATTGCGCTAACAAACCACAGATTAAGATGAAATTTAAAACTTACATACTATCATAGTATGTACCGAAGCTTAACCTTTATTTGTAAATGCTTTCATTGATTAAATTTTACTCTGATCTCATCATAAGTTGTACTTATTTAGATGTGTTATTTTTCCTCAATTATTTATTTAATTAATTTAATTAATTAATTATTATTTCAAATAAAATTTTACTTTAATTACTATTAAAAATATAATGATAAATACAGTATTTAGTTCAGATATTCGATTAAAATAAAGTAATTATGTATTTAAATAATTTGAATTAAAGTTGAACTCAAGTATTTCAGAGTATCTCAACTCTATCAAATACTGCCCATCACTGTATCCAACCTCCTTTTAAAGTTAGTAATGATAGAAAAAAGCTAGACTTACCATTGCTTTTATTTAAAATAGAAGTAAAAAAGTTCAGTCATAATTTAAAATTTAAATCACCTTAAATAGCAGTAAATCATTTTAAATCACACTTAAATCGCATATTTTCGCATTAAATCACACTTAAATCGCAATAAAACCATATAAATCACACAAATAAAAAAAAATTTTGTCAAGTCTGATGCAAGTCGAAATAATTTTTTTTCTTTTATTCCACTGTTAAATCCTTTGGTATGCTGTACTGAATTTATTTTTGAATATGTCCCTCAACACTTATTATGGAGAATAAGAAACATAACTGACTATCGTTTTTTAGATAATAAGTAAGTCAAGAAAGGTTAGGTATGATTAAAAATTTAAATCACTCTTAAATCGCATTTTTTCGCATTAAATCACACTTAAATCGCATTAAAACCATTTAAATCACACAAATCAAAAAAAATTTTGTCAAGTCTGATGCAAGTCGAAATAATTTTTTTTCTTTTATTCCACTGTTAAATCCTTTGGTATGCTGTACTGTATTTATTTTTGAATATGTCCCTCAACACTTATTATGGAGAATAAGAAACATGACTGACTATCGTTTTTTAGACAATAAGTAAGTCAAGAAAGGTTAGGCATGATTTAAAATTTAAATCATTCTTAAATCGCATTTTTTCGCATTAAATCACACTTAAATCGCATTAAAACCATTTAAATCACACAAATCAAAAAAAATTTTGTCAAGTCTGATGCAAGTCGAAATAATTTTTTTTCTTTTATTCCACTGTTAAATCCTTTGGTATGCTGTACTGTATTTATTTTTGAATATGTCCCTCAACACTTATTATGGAGAATAAGAAACATGACTGACTATCGTTTTTTAGACAATAAGTAAGTCAAGAAAGGTTAGGCATGATTTAAAATTTAAATCACTTTTAAATCGTATTTTATCGCATTAAATCACACTTAAATCGCATTAAAACCATTTAAATCACACAAATCAAAAAAAATTTTGTCAAGTGTGATGCAAGTTGAAATAATTTTTTTTCTTTCATTCCATTGTTAAATCCTTTGGTATGCTGTACTGAATTTATTTTTTAATTTGTCCCTCAACACTTATTATGGAGAATAAGAAACATGTCTGACTATCGTTTTTTAGATAATAAGTAAGTCAAGAAAGGTTAGGCATGATTTAAAATTTAAATCACTTTTAAATCGTATTTTATCGCATTAAATCACACTTAAATCGCATTAAAACCATTTAAATCACACAAATCAAAAAAAATTTTGTCAAGTGTGATGCAAGTCGAAATAATTTTTTTTCTTTCATTCCATTGTTAAATTCTTTGGTATGCTGTACTGTATTTATTTTGTAATATGTCCATGAAAACTTATTTAAATTAGAAAGAAACGTGACTAACCATCGTTTCTAGTTGATAAGGAAGTCAAAAAAGGTTAGGCATGATTTAAAAATTTAAATCACTTTTAAATCGTATTTTGTCGCATTAAATCACACTTAAATCGCATTAAAACCATATAAATCGCACAAATGAAAAAAAAAATTCGCCAAGTATCATTTACGCAAAAGAAAATAATTTTTTTATTTTTAATTCTTTGATGTAATGTATTTAATTTATTTTTTCAGTATGTCCCTTGAACCGTGCTACTGCTAGAAAGAAGCATGAATTACCATTGTTTTTATTTGAAATGAAAGTAAAAAAAGTTGGTCATTCATTTAAATCTTAAGTCACATTTCAAGCGCAATAAATCGCAATGAATAACACTTACATCGCATTTAAAACCATTTAAACGACGCAAATAAAAAAAAATTGTCTATTGTAACGTAGGTGGAAATTATTTTCCATTTTGAATGTGCAATCCTTTAACATAATGTGTTAAATTTCTTGTTTAGTATATCCTTTGAATTTTACTAATGTTAGAAAAAAGCATGACTTACTATTCTTTTTATTTGAAAATGAAGTCAGAAATGTTGGACATGATTTTAAATGTAAATCAAGCTTAAATGTCATGAAATCGCATTAACTACTCTTAAATCATGCAAATCTGATAAACATGTAGTAATATTATCAGCAAGTAGAAAAACAATTTTATTTGCATAAATGTTGAAGTACAGAAATGCATAAGTTTAAGGTGTGTTGAAATATGGCCCTTGAATTTAGGGCACATATAACTTTAAAAGATTATTTTTTGTTGAAAATAATTGTGGTTTGAAACAATCTTGTTGTTTTGGGCACACTATTTGTTGACTTGTGTAAGTATTAACAACTTATTATGGTGGAAAAAGGCCATACCTACTGTACACAGTTTGTTTTTTGGAAAAAAATATCCAAGTTGGGCGTGATTTACATTAACTTTAATTAAATTAAAATCCCGGTTTTATCGGTAAATAACCTTTAAATCAAGCAAATGTGCAACTTAAAACTATAGTATTACTTGAAATGAATCATTATTTTAAAATAAAAAGCTCTTTATACGTGTACATCGCATGCTAACACAACTGTGTGCTCTACGTAACGTTAATTTCCAATAATGACTGAATTAGCCTTGAATTACGGACTGTGGTTACCTTTATCTTTAAAATTATATACATTTAGAGTATCTAGGTCATTTAAGTATGTTTAAAAAAAATTTTTTTTTTCATCGTGATTTAAAGATGATTTAAAGATTTAACTGTGATTTAAAGCATCGGAACAGTGATTTAAATCGCTTAAATCGCGTGGGTAGCCCCTCGCCAGATACAAATAGCTGAATGCACGCGTGTATTTAACGAGGTAATCGCGCATATTTAAATGCAAGGAAAACTACCACGAAAATGGTATGGAAGGAGGAGATGGGAACAAAAGAGGAGGAAAAAAAAGTAAACGGACTAAAGAACAAAAAATTTCAATCTTCATAAAGCACATGTATAATACACGCGGGTTTTTAACGGCGAAAATCGGTCGAAATCGAAATTTCACGCGCCTCGGAGCGCACGCGTTCCGAAACCTGATGCTCCCGCCACATAACAACAACAACGCCAAGAAAAAAAAAAAAATAATAAAAACGAAAAAGAAACACATACGATATGAACAATAACACAGGCGAGAGGCAAAAAGACGAAGGAGGGAAAAAAACAACACAGAGAATAGTAGGGATGGGGAAGAGGGAACAGATGGTACTACCTGATCGGTCGGCCCTCCACCTCTTTTTTTTTTTTTTTTTTTTTTTTTCCTCGGTCTCCCTATATAATATAGTAGCTTCTATCTTATAAAGTTTTCGTTTGGTGCGCGTGTGCGTGCACACATACCCTGGATCTAATAGATACACCGAAAAAAGGAAGGGCCAACCTTCAGCAACAAGCGTGGCCAGAAACCGGTTTCTCTCTCTCCCTTCTTTTCTTCGGTGAAGAAAATTGAAGAGTGCGCGTACAGTGGGTATGCACACACACACACACACGCACAAGCCAAGTTTCTTTTTTCAAAGGGAGACCTTTTAAAAGCTCTACTTCTTTTTCTTTATCTACTCCACATACTCGCCTAATTCGTTTGAAAATATGGAGTAGAGAGAAAGAGTATATGCAGGTATAAGTAGCGATCGCCGAGGAGAATAGGAAAAAACGCAGCAGCGGTGGAAACAGTCATCGGGAATATATTATATATGTACGTGCGAAAGTCGCTCTGGTTCCCTATGTCAAATTATGTTAATGAAACACAGCCTTTAAAAAGCTATAAATATGTTAATCCCCCTCGAACGATCGCATATTTTCTCCCCACCCTCTTTCTACGTCTCAGCCCCCCAGGCTCGGGTGAAATTGCAATTTGCATTGCTATTATTTCTACTGCATCGAACGGAATGGATTATGTTATTGTTTTCTTTTTTTTTCGGTCAACACTCGTTTCTTTCATCGTTACATAACGAGGAGGGAGAGAGATCAGGTTGAGAGGGATACGCGTGTATATTTTATTGCGTTTGAGAACAAAACGAGACCATTTGTAGGTAGGTTCTTACAACAGAAAAGCGAAGGTTGAGCTTAAAATTTTTATATTTTTTTTGTCAAGAGTTGCTGAAGCAAAAAATTTTGTTCGTTCGAGAGGCGAGTGGTGGTTTATCTAACTTTTCGAGCAAACTTGTTTTTTTCTTCTTCATTTTATTTATATATTTATTTCTTTTTAATCTTTCGCACGTCGAGGATTTTTTTTTTTTTTAATCTTATCAAATCAACCAGTTCTTTGAAAAATATTGATTTTAGGTATATTACACTGCCGGTCAAAAACTCGACTTTCCTTATCGTAATATAATCTGAAACGGATGTTTATGCGCTTTTGACAAAAAATGTCGCGTTACATTTGGCGAAGTAAAAATCCACGAATGCAATAAAAAAAAATCTCAGCTCAGCTTTCAACTCTCTGTAAATGGTCATAAATGTAAATGTAACTCCGAAGAGTTTTTCTACTCCATTGCAATTTCTTTTTTCCAATTCTCACTTCTCGTATACAGCTTACTGAGGTAATAGAGGGTGAGAATAACAATGTCACGACGTGTTTTTCGCAACATCGTCACATATTCACACGTAATTTTCTCTCTATTATTCTGGATTTTCTTATCTTTTTTTTACCTTCCCACAAAAGTACTAATTTTCGTTTTTATTAACACACGCAAAACAGACTGACAGACTCCTCAATACCTGCTCGACAAGCTGGGAACCGGTAAATCGAAATTTACGATAAGCCAATACTTGAACGAAAGGGGGCGGACTCTTGTAGATATATGTAACGCTGGTTGAAAAAGCGCAAGGATGTGCTATACGAGGTAGGAGAAGGCGGAAACATAAATTACTAGAATGCACTCGATTAGTATCTTCGATGCGAGGGATTTTTTTTTTTTTTTTTTTTACTAGTAATATTGCACGGAGAACGGAAACGCAGTTACTTCAAGTTTGTAAGTAAACGTCACAACAAACGCCAACCTTTTTTTTAGTTTTGATTTGGATGACCATAAGAAAATAAGAGAAAAAAGACAGTGGACGATTGTCCGGCGAGTTTACCTACATTTTTTTTCCTAACACGATTAAGGGAAAATGTTGGTCCGTTCGCTCGTGGGAGAGAGCCAGAGTAAATGTAGTCGAGACCGAAGCCGCGAAAGTTTTAACATATGTAATTTAATTACTCCTCCGGTGCCCACACACACACACACACACACGCGGACGGATGCAATTGAGTTGGAAGGCAAAACTCCCCCGAATAACAAATAGATTTTTTCGCGCAGTGTACGGAGTAAAATAAAATAGAAGTAAGAGCACTACAAAAAAAAATTTGCCTCGTAAGCAAACCACTTGCCTTTCGCGACGCGAGGCGATTGAATTATGCAAAGTGACCAAGAAACGCCGGAGATACGGGAAGAAGAGAGCTCGTCCCGAATACTTGCCAATCGAGTCGAAAAAAGTGGAGCGCGGTGTATTTTTGTCGTTAGTTTGTTTGGCAAAAAACTTTTTTGCAAAATTTCTTCAAGCGGAAAATCAGATCTTGTCGAATCAGCGGGGATTACGGAAAAAAATCACGTGCCTCGACTTCGCTGGGTCGATAATCTTTTCGAATGGTGCTACGTTGATCCCGAAAAGTAAATCCGGCTTTCGGATGATTACTTCGGCGTTTGTTCGTGTCAACGTCACTTCCTCAACGAAATAATGAAAAATTCCCAATTTCACGGATAATCGTTGCAGTATCAATTACGCGGATAAAATTCCCCGGGAGGTAAATGATAACGCTTTCGAGACTTTTTATGGAAGGGCAATTTCAGCGGGGATGGCTTTTTTTTCGCGAGGTGATACACTTTTACGCCCGTCAATAAAAATCTCATTACAGTAAAAGGATTTTATAATCCCGATAAAATCTAAATTTTTATGGACTTTCATTCCGATGAAAAAAAAAAAGCAATGGATAAAAAAAGCAATAATAAAGAATAGTGCAAGTGCCTCCACGTGTAATACTTTTTCTGCGAAAGGTGTATAGTTTGGTAGTACTAGGGAAAAAAAAACACACAGAAGCGTTTGAGATCATAAGGTAGTTTTTCTACAGCTGCAAAAACACGTACGGAACAGAGTGGCAATAAAACGGACCGATACGCGTTTGCAAGCAAGACGAGCTGAAATCAACGATTCGAGTGCAAAAACTTACAGTGTCTCCCTCTCTCTCTCTCTCTCCTCCTTTTACTCTTGGAAACTTCTAATCTGGCTTAATAATCCTATATGTACAGTTGGGGTGGGGAGGGGGGATTGCATTTGCAGTGATACAACGCTTTAAACTTTGGTAACTCACTAAAGCCGTGTTGTGCTTTGGCGGAAAGGAGACGAAGATAATAGGTGGAAGTTGAAAGAAAAATAAAAAAAAAATACTCTTGGTAATAAAACACGATTCAACTCCTCAAACTTCCGACTTAATGAGAATTAACCATTGCGAGTTTCAGAAAGTCTTACACAAAGTGCTAAAGTTTGAGTGTCGTGACTATAAGATAAAACTTGCACTCGAGTGTAATTTCAAACGCACTTCTGTAGGAGGTATAAGTTGGATGACGATATTATGCTAAGCCTTATTATGTCTTTTGAGGAATTTCATGACACTTTGAACGCGATTTGATGAATAAAAATTACCATCGAGAGTTTAACTTTGGAAAAAAATCGTCATCTTTTGCCTAAAAATTTGTACGACTCTCGTAAACTTTCCAACAGTAGTTCGTCATCAAAAGTGGAACAGCTTTTACAAGTCGAACGTGATGATTATTGTAAGACTAAAAAAATAAGGAATGTTTATTTCTTCTACGAAGCTCTGAGCTACGACAATTTTCAGAGTCTGAAAAAGGGTGAAACCGACTACAACACGAAAGTATGTAGACCTTGACAAACTAAAATACCGAGAAATAATAAGGAAAAAAAAAGGAGAAACTCTCGAATGCAACGCCCTTGCACCGTCATAAAATTAATATTTGAGGGTCAAGTAAAAGACGAACCGACAGGAGGGAAAAGGAAAAACGGAGAAGCGTAAAAAATCGTACATCCCGTTGAATTGGAAATAATAATACATAAGCCGGAAATTTTTTCAAGAAAGTTAATGCTTTTTAAAGTCTAGCATTAACCTTCGCTCGAATGAATAGAAAATGCACTTCTATTTATAAAGTTTAAGAGCAATCAATACCAGCACAACTCTGCCATCAAAGTGTTTAATTAACAAGCCAGGGAAGACCGCAGTCATTAAAGTTTAAATTGAATTCCGTCCAACAGTTTTGATCCTCGAACGCGTGTAGTTTATTGGGCTTGCTCGTAAACATTCTAATAAATAATTTAAATACTTTAACAAAGTCACCTCATACCAATAAAAAAAAAAATAAAAAATAAAAAAAAAAAAAAAAAAAAGTAAAGAAACGGTTTTCTAAGTTGTTTCTCGAACGGGTAACTGTGAGAAAAAAAGCCAAGCGATTAATGGAAAAGAAAAAAAAAAAAAACCGTATCCTCATTCGAATTTACCACCTGTCTTTCCTGGAAAATGCTCCAAAGAGCGCTCCCACAGTAAAACTGGTTGCACTCGAGCTTGGCCGAGTCGTCGCGAGATGGCGACACGCTGCTTTTATTAATCGGCTGGCATCACACAGCATCGCACAAATATACGTGTGTGTACATGCGGACAGCTGCTCCGCAAAAAAGACCGCAACGACTGTGTGGGTGGCAGCGGCGTAAGAGCCGCACGCGGAAAACACGCTTACCCCCTAACCTCCAACAACTCGAGATTTAAATTATTGCTCAACTCTTTGAATTGTTGAACTTCCGATGCATCGAGTAAATGGACTTACCGGCGCGGCGAGATGGTCTGCAAGCATAAAATCCAGCTTAACGCGGTGATTGTCCCACTGTGCATAGAGAAGAAAAGCGACTGCTCAATCTCTGCGTGCGCTCCGATTTTACACGACGTGTTATATACTACGTCCCTCTTGATGTATTTCGGAGCGCTTCACTCAGCTGATTGTGAGGCGAGTGGGACACAGTACTTTAGTTGTGGCACACTAACGAGATTTTGGAGTCGTTTTGTTATTACAATCATGCGCTACAACTCACAGTTTTGCCGTGTCTTGATTTGCCTTACGTATTACGTATATCTTAACGGCACGCACATTAGACACTGAAACTCGCACGAAAAATTTTATTGTCGCTCCGCAACTACAACAGTACACGAAACGTGCCGTTACGGAAAAACGACCCTTTTACAACTCACTCGGGCTTGGAGAGCTGCACACAGCCTTCACTTCTTTTCTCTTGGTGCTTTTACTGGCACCAGCACTCGAAGAGAGGAAGGCCAGCAAGCTTGAGTTCACCAACTTTTTTGTATACACACTTTTTGTCGAGAAAAACTGTGAGCCCACCAAATTCAAGCAATAACTTTACTCGACGAGCTGCTCCGATTTTTTTGTTTTCAAATCACCGGAAAACGCGCTTCTACCCAACTACAGTATATAAACCAGACGTGTCGTGGATTTGAGAGATAATATATGCAAGTACGAAATAATTTAATACAGAGACGAGAGTCGCACGACTACGCGAGGAATACGAATACGTAAGTTGTACAATGCATCGAACATATGTAAGGAGAGAAGGAGAAGAGTAATAAGAACGAAATGCGCTCCAAGGGCGCTAGACGCGGAATGAGCCAAGCATGGCTGCCGCGGCTCGTCAGCGGTGGTGGGGAGAGCGCGCGCGTCCACTCCCTTCTTCTTTCTCTTTTAGCCGGCTCGGCACCGGTGGGGTGCGTGTGGGGGAGGGAATCGCTCTGGGGTGGGGAGAAAGAGAGAGAGAGGCCCCTCTACGAGTAGGGGTGGAATAAGATATACACGATTTCTCTCTCTCTGCTCCGTCACATATACAATATCGTTGTATACACAAAAGAGAACACTGCAGATGTAAACTTAATGCGTGTACAGTTTTACCATTCTCTGTTTTTTTTTTATTGTTGCGTTGAATCGTTCATCTTTATGTTTGTGTACGTCCAAGACAAGAACAACAGGACCTACATCCCTTGCGGTCCATTTGTTCTTTGCTCCTTGTAGGAATGTACCAGACAGTGTACTTTTCTGATTTATGGAAAATTGCTTTTTACCTCGCTTTTTACGATAATCGCAGACTAGATACGTGCGATTTTTAAGGGAAAGATTAATTTTTCACCGCTCGCGTATACTTACGAAAGCGTGTTTTTGTACTTTTCGGCAATTTTGCTGGGATTGTAAAATCCAAGGGTGGCTTGCCTTGTAATGCGTTTTGATTGTAATTGCAAGGCCAGATTTACGCGCAGGGCTCGGGGAGTTGTTAATCGGATCAAGATACGGAGCTGCTGGCGAAATTATTACAGAACTTGGAGGAGTTATAAGGACAGTTGGCCGGTTCTTGCTACTTTTCAGATTGGATTTTCTATTTCACCCCGGCTGGTAAAATCTGATCGGAAACACTAAACAATAATTACTTTCCAGTTACGCGGCTGTGGTTGATTTATCGGGCTGTGATTAAAAAATTCTGTGCGCAATGTTTCAACGTTTATCGTTTGAACAATAAAAAAGTGGGCATCGCGACGATTGGAAATTTAAATGTAATTCGCCGTCACATTTACCATCGATAGAGTCGAAGCCGAGCGACCCATTAATTAAACATTCGTTGGTTATTCTGGTTAACTTGAAATTCAAAAATCACGGCACTAAGTAAGTAACGAGCGATCTAGGAATATCATTTGAATTTCCGTGATTTATTTATAGCTGCTCCACCAAAAACTTTATTTCTGATAGGAAATTTCAGTTTGTTCAAAACTACTTTATAAATTATCCCTCAATAACATTGCCTTCGAGCGAATTTCAACTTTAATTGCATTACTTGGGTCAAAGCAGGAGATAAAATGTTAATTACTACAAAGTTTCGTACACCCTTTTGGAACCATCATTCCATCATTAAATACGACAATTACGAAGACGATTTATTCCATCTTCTTACTTAACTCGGCAGCTTCAATCGAAATATGCAATCGAGTTGGATGAGTTTTATAATATTATTCAGTGGCATAAAAAGTCGGAGAGTTACAATCTACAGGTTCCAGTTGTTTATCCGCATGTAAAGTGTATATTGTGCAATTATGCAATAAAAAAGGTAGCTACAAACTCATACACAGCACTAAATCACATATCTAGAATAACATAAACAAATTGTGCTCGAAAGTATACAAGTTGAACAAGCAGTGACACAAGCACAAAGGTATCTATGTAGGTAATGATAAAACATAAGTAGTACACTTAAACAAAGAGATAAAAAAACCTGACATGAAAAATTCGAGCGTTGAAAAAACATGTTGAGTATATATGATTAGAGTTTCAAAAATGGGCTGACAAGAAAAAAAAAAAAAAAAAAAAAAAGTAGAACGCACGATGGGAAATTTCCAAACAACGTCACTTTTCGGCTTTGACATTTCGTGGCCGGATACGAGATGCTCGTCAAAGAGAGATGGACATAAATTTTGATATGCACTTGTACCTCGTGCCCCACGGGCTTGACTAAAAATATGTGGAAGGAAAGAGTATAAGCTAGTTTTTAAGGTTAACGCGAGTGAAACCAAATAAGGTGCTCGCTTCTAAATAGCCTTGGGCTTTGGCCGCAAAACAAGAGTTAATTGATCAGCCGTACGGTCGAGCTTACTCATTATTTTCGCCTCAAGTTTTATTTTCTAACTGAAATACTTTTAATAATGACGAAGCTAATTTGGGGCGAGTCTTTTTTTTTTTTTTTTTTTTAATATTTTCAGCCTCGCGATATGTGGGCACAATCGAACGTGAAAAATGGCACGTGTGCGTGGGTATTTGTTTTGTCGAGCCGCAAGTAAAACAAAATGATAATTAAAGGTACGGCAGTTGAAATCAAAATGTTTTTTTTTTCCTGCGCTATGCTTTACGAGCGAGCTGATTATTATGAGTATCAGTATATGGGGAGGAATGTAATTAAACTCTTACAATCTTGATTAAACATGTTTTACATTGGTTATGATATTGTACATTTTTTTTAATTAAAAAACTTCAACGCGCAAAAGGCATCATATATGACATTGATGGAACAAAAGCTCGCTCAATTACGCGTAATCCGAGACGAAATTTCATTCGGTATGATACACGAGTTGTAATGTTAATTAAAAATTTCAATAAATGAAGGTTCTCCAGCATTACAAAAATATGAAAAATTCTACGCAATATTCACAATTTCCTGTAAATATAACACCGAAATTGACGAACGAGATCATTGAAAAAGAGGGAAGAGGATGTTATCTCATGCTCGATCGTGATGAATTATTGATGTTTCACGACACACAAAGAGGATGATGTTTCACAAGCGGGGAGGGAACAATCGATGGTTATTAAATTGCAATAAATAATAACGTTCAGCCGAAGGGTGGCTGGCGGTGCCGCGAGGGAAGGGGGGGAGGAAAGAAGATGTACAAGTATAAATTAATCAAGCCATCAAGCGCTATCTACGGGCACTAATTCCAATTATGCGTCGTAATTTATTTTAAGTACGCGCGCGATAGCACTCGTATACTCGTCCAATAATTAATTATTAACTGTTACTTGAATTTCATTGTGTACCAAGGGTGTACGTGCGTACCCGCGTACGTGGGGGAGGGGGGAAGAGATAATAGAGCTAAACTTTCATTAGCGGCCCGTAAGCAATTTAATAATTCAATTTAAAACTTTGGATGCGCTCATTCCTGATGTAATTTAGTGGAAAAGTTTTTTAATTTTCTGGTTAAACTTCGCATTAATCTTTATCCCCCCAGCCCCTCAGTGTGGGTGGCAGATGAGCGGGAGTGTATTGACAGGAAGTATTCGATTTTCCAAAGAAAGAGTGTGTACAGGATGGGGAAAGAAAAAGCTTTTACGATGCATAGGAAATAAAAATACGTACTCTCCGGAAGTGAAGCTTAAATGCACTTGCATCATGTGCACTTAGATGTGGCATATATATATAGGTATGCGCACGGAGACGAGTAAGTATATACGAGGTAAATTATATCGCATAGTGTATGATGACTCGAGGAATCAAATTCCAACACAAGTACACCTGTTAGATAAAAAAATATAAGAGATCGATCGATATAATATACTTATTATGTATTGATTATAAATAGACCACAAATACAATTTGAACGTGTGCGTACGTACTTACATGGAAAGTCGAGTAAATGATAGTAAACATGGTAGTAAAACTATATAGTTGTAGAAAAGATAAAAAGTGGACGTGACAGGCGTGTACGTGTACAAACACATTTGACACAAGAAATAAGGGAAATAAGTGAAGCACGTACACATGTAGGAAAGAGAAATGGGGAGCAAAGTCGTGGACTATTATAACTCAGTAGGGGGTGACGAAGAGCAAAAAAAGGGACGAGGGGGTGTAGGTGAGCGCGAGAATCAAGTTATTACGTTTCCATGGAGATATCGAGCACAGTGGATGGCTTTGATTTTAGAAGTGTATTCAAATTTATTTAAATCCAATTTCTCGGCCAGAGCTTCGTGTATCAAACATCGGCTCGTGTCGCAGTAACAGTTGCAAACCTAAGTACACATATTTCTTGTCCTCGTTACAAGAGTTATATACGCGGACACGTGCGAGAAGGGGCACATTACACGTCGATCCCAATATGTTTTATCCTTCGAGTACTGTATCTTCTCGTCGACCCTGTGTTTCGTACCCTTTTTCGTGAAGGATATACCCTCTGCGAGCGTGTAGGCGATGCACACACCAAGCACCTGGTCGACGTTTTCTTCCGTCCTTGCCTCGCCGTCCGCGAATTTATCAAGTTTCCGTTTAATATACGTCGCGCTCGAGCGCTCCATACAATACCCCTTTAAGCGCTTTTATCTCTCTCTCCCCCTCGCAGGACGAATCGTCGTTTTTCTATTGTTTATTGTGCTCACTTTATTTTCTGTATATGTCTTTTCTCGACAGCGTGTACACACGCGCACACGCTGCAGAGAGGGAAAAAAGCAGGGGAACATAATGGGGGATATAAAAAAGAGAAGAAGAAATTACACAATGTGCCGTTTGTGTTTCGTGTGAATAGCTATAAAGTCTACTGGTGTACTGTGCGACGGCTCTCTCTTTCTCCCCCCCACCCCAGAACTCTCTTTATTATTCATTTCGCGTATTGTGACTTCAATCAATTACTTTGGCTTGCATTAAAAGCTTTTTGGGTATATTGCTCCGGGTAAATATGAGCTGGGGTCTGTGTGTGTGTGTTTTTTTCCCTCTTTTTTATGTATTACTCTTGGATATTGGAAAACATAAATTGAGTCTATTTCTCATTTCGGATACGGACTACCAAGCGGATTACGTTCATTCAATCAAAAACTTGATAAATTAAATGGGTTTTCTATAGCATGAATTGCAGAATTTATTTGTATCGTAAATATTGGAAAAATAAATTAATGCCCAGGCTAAAAAAGATACGGTACACAATAAAGGGTATAAAATTATTTGAAGAAGATTGAAAAAAAAGAAATACAAATTTATATGTACTCAAAACACACATACAAAAAAAAAAGAGGACAAGAGCCAAGAGATTAGAAAGAGTATACACAGAGCTGTTGCGCGAGATAGCGGGGCTCAATGCCCAAGAGGTTTCGTCATACTATACACGTAGCGGTTTCTTGCCGGAGAAAAGGATGATTTTCTCTTCTCTCGATCTGTTCCACCTCCTCCTCCTCCTCCTCCTCCTCCTCCTTGAGTTCCCCATCACTAGATCTCACAGTTAATAGTGAGTTCGGTTCCCTCCCCCTCCTTCTGCTCACCCTCTGTTGCTGATGCTCAAGGAACTGCTTGTTCACGTTGATTTCGCGCGCGCATACATAATATAGAAAGAGCAAACGTGAAATCTGACAGTGCAGAAAAAGAGCAATCGAAAGAATACAATCTTACAACAAAAACGAATAACGAAGAGCAACGATACGGATGATGCACCGCTGTTCCGCGGTGTGAGAGTGTCTGAATGTGTATTTCGCAAGGCACGTTACATGCAGAGCACACGAAAACGTTAAATTAGAGATCGCGAGCTATTAATAGACACTGGTCGGAGCCCCAGTTCTTCTCGTCCGTCTCGTATTTAGGTACCAAATATATTTGTATGAGTGGCTTCGATGAAAGCGTTATTGTTCGACGATGACAGAAAAATGACAGAAAAATAAAATATTATAGTGACAAACTCTTGTGTACTTTAATGGACAGTATAATCCAGTATTATTTTTCAAGAGTCACACAAACGTCACTGCAAATGTTTTCGAGGCCTTACACAAAGTTGTCGATCATACATACATCTATGTAAGTATCTATTTATCAATGTCGGCCTTGCCGTCTATGTCATTTATTAATGACTAATGCGCTATTTATATCTGTACACGTATTATTTGCTGAAAAACGAGACCCACGAGCTGCCATTAAGCTTACATGAATCAATACAAAAAATGTAATTTAACGTTCCATATTTGTATTAATAAATTATATTAAACAGGCAGTAGAGGGGAGAGGGAAAATGCAGTGAAAGAAAGAAGGTAAAAAAACGGAAAGAACAGTTTAATTCTAGAAAAATCTTCGAGATATTTTATGTATCTGATTTTTTGACGTGAAATAGATTGAAATTTTTCTTCTTTCACGTATAATACTTGACGTAAAAATATCAATTTGCAGAAGTTGTTGGACGAATAAAAAAAAAAAAATGGAAAAAATGGTACGTTTATAATACATGACAAGAGGAATAAAAATAGAGAGAAGTAACATGCGAACATGCACATAAAAGGAATGCGAGCAAACAAGGGAGAAGAAAGAG
Organism: Copidosoma floridanum; assembly: GCF_036245765.1. Lineage (NCBI taxonomy): Eukaryota > Metazoa > Arthropoda > Insecta > Hymenoptera > Encyrtidae > Copidosoma > Copidosoma floridanum. The sequence goes on along the minus strand of NW_028321906.1, from coordinate 5,797,979 downwards.
GGAATGAAAGGAGACGGCGAACAAAGTAAACTCGATCGCGTGACGTCACTTTTTTACATACATACGCTCACATGAGGATAAATAAACTACACCAAGTTCAATTAAAATTGATTTGATAACGCACTCGTAAGTGTATGTGCTCGGGTATCTCGAATTCAGTCATTACATTGAAAAAAAAGAAGGATGTAAAGGAAATTTTATTTTCTCTGCGACGTGTGCTCATTTTTCACCTATACGTAGGATAGAAAAGAATGTAGGAATAAAAAGAAACGAAAGCAGCGCTTGATTTGATGTTTTCTTTTGATCATAAAAAGTAACATTACCCGCGGGTAGTCGACCGAGTTAACAGATGTATTTTATATTCTTCCCTTATGGTTCGTCTGTTTTTCCTTTGTCAGAAGAAAAATAAAATCGTGGAAATTTTTTAACAAAACTATCCACTTTAACTTTTTTACTATCACACGTACAAATTTTAATTTTTTAACTGAGTAAAACGTTGAAGAATTTGCGTGAAAAATTTAATTTTGTAAGATCGATAAGCTTTAGTTAGTCGATTAGTTTTGTAGATTACAAGCCCGTAAAAAATTATCACTTATCACATGCGTTACATAACCTAGAAATTTGACTTTAATTTTTTTTTTCATGTGTAAAATACAAAAATTATGAGTTGTTTTACGTTTGCTTTATTTCATAAAATCATCGAACCAATGTTCAACATAAGTGTTAAGTAGTTTCGTTAACGTACATAACCGTAGATAAGTATTTTTGCTTGGAAAACTAACCCCAATTACTACAAAATTATAAAAAATTGAACAAGAAATAAATTTTAAAATGGTAGTATTTAGTCGATTCAAGTGGGACACCAATAGACTTTTCCTCAAACTTTTGTACGAAAACTTCATGTAACATAAAATAGGGTTTTTCTATACTTACGAAAGATTATCAGTCAAGTTATCGTACCAAATCACCAGACGTGCCTACTTTTTTTAATCTATGTACAAGACCTCCAGTATTATCTTGACCCAGAATACAAATGACTGTTTTTCTTTGAATGTAATTAGATACCAAGAAGTTTTTACAGATTATTTCATCGTTAAATTTTTATTTATCACACACATAACCTCATACAATATTTCAACTCAAAAACCTAACTTCACTCTTTAAAATTAATAAAATACTAGAATTGTATGCAACATGGAAATTTTATTCTGCTTCTCATAACTGTAAAGAGACAATAAATTTAACCAGAGTGAAAAAAATACGGGTCTGTGTTGATTTTTGCTAAAAGATAATTTACTGCAAAAACGTGCTCGTATATGACAGTAGTATCCGGAAAAAGGAGAGTTTAAGAGTAGAAAGAAAGTTTTTGTACTTTTAAAAGGATGAAAATACGACTTGGAATCAATAACGAATGCACTTTCGTAGCAGTTTCTCAGCCTGCACCTCGACATATATATATATATATATATATATATATATTTATCCACATTCACACACCTACACGTATGAGGGAGAAGGTTAGACGAACCCGGAGATGGATATACATGTGTACCTACAATACCATATAAATTTCCGACAGTCAGGAAAAGATGGGAGTGGGTGTAGTGCACAAGTTTAAATCGATAGCTCGCGCAAGAGGTTATTCAAGGAAGGAAACGGAACATGCGAAATTGCTACAATATTGAGCTAAGTATTTCTTGTTTGCTCGAGAGAAGACAAGTTATTACTTTCTGTACTTAGGGTTACCCTATCCACATGTATTTTCCTTTCACCAGATTTTTTTTTTCCATAACATTATTTGCCGTTAAAGTTCACGTCTACGAGGAGTAGGTGAATTTTACATAAATAATAAAGATGATGACGGAAAATTCAAAGTTTTAAATTAGAATTCACGTTTTCCACATCTTATTCTGAAAATTAAAAACCGCCTCGTTAAAGTCACGAAGCGTGAATCATCACAGTTGTAAGAATCTCTCGTTGATGTTCTAAAAATAAAGAAAAAGCACATCGGCATGCATGCACTTATGGGAGTGTGTATGTGTATGTGGAGGGGGGGAATAGTATGTAAGAACGAGCAAACAAAAAGCAAAGAGACCAAATACTCCAAGTACTTTCGATGTGGACGATTAAGTAGAATTGGAGATGAAAAACATTTTCGTTGTCTTGACTTGACAACAGCGTTGACTCATCTTGAATTGTTGCTCATTTAATGCATCGTTTTAATAGCCTCATCAATGTGTTTTCAAAAATTAAAGAATCAATTATGATCAATTGATCGTTTTTCTTGGTCTATTTTTATCTTTTTACATTTTAGTTCCATTAATATTCAAAGCTAGATATCTTGTACTTTACACCTCGCAATAAATTTAAATAAATTTGAATAATCCGAATGTAATATGTGCATTTAAATGACATTGTAAACAAGTATAGTTTTTTTAACAAATCGCGTTATTAGTTGTTCTTGAATGCATGATAATAATGAAATAGTAGATAACGAAAGTATAGGTGTACGCAATTATTCAAAACTATATGAAAAAAAAAAAAAAAAGAATCACAAACGTGTTTTACACGCTTGAAGTCATGCAAGAATGACATCCCAGTTAAGGCATGTGATGCACGTCAGCATCGTAAAAAAGATCTAAGAATGTGTGAATAATATAATTCTCTGGTTGGGATTTTGTGTAGCATTTGAAATAGTTAAACTTATCAGCTGATTTATTGCCATTGTTGGAAGCGATAAAAAAAAGCTTAATCATCGCTTATACTCGTCGTCAATTGCATAAGTAACATTATAGTCAAGTATAATACGTCTGTTGTATGGATGTTTTTTCCTGCGTAGACTACCTTATGTTGCCAATCATTGTAATTTATGTCACATGAGCACGCACACACAGCAACTTTCTCGACTATCGTGTTACTTGGATTGTTTAGTTACGAAATTGTTTTAATATTCATTAAACAACTTTTGCGCGTATTATTATTCTAATCAGATAAATATATAATTACGTATTACATGGATGAACTTGCAAAAAAGGATTTAACTATTTTTTTTCCTTTTTAATTAGTGAAACCATAAGTGACGACGTTGTAAAATGCGCGCGTTCATAACAATCATCGTCATTTCTGACCTAAATTCAAAGTAAAGAATTCTCAGTGAAGAAGGCAAGTGGATGGAAGTACAGTTTTTCTAACTTCACGAGAGTCAAACCTCGAATACGATTCAAAATTATCATCACAAAAAACTTAATTAAAAGTTGTGGACCATACAAATTAGTAAACACAGATTGCGTAAGATTTTTTTTTTTTTTTTTTTATTCGCGAAATTGTCATCGTATCGATGAACCTCGAAAAACATCATGGACGCAATTTAAGATACAAAGTGAGAGAGACAAAAACACACAAATTTTTCAAGGGATTCGAGAAACAGCAGCGAACTCGACCACGCAGCGATAAACCAAACTCACTTGAGAATAAGATAAACAATCTTAATTGGAGCACAAGCTCGCTCAAGATCCGGCGATCTTAATTGCACCACTTGATAAAAGCAATGTAACCACCACTCGACGCTTGTATCGTGCGATTCTTGCCTCGATGCACGCGTTCCCTTGCATTTTCCTTGGTTATACATGAGTGCCTGAATTTTTCTTGCCGGTGTGGAACATTTTTTTTTTTTTTCTTGTTACTTTTCGTGTATACCTCAAATGGAGCTTACGCAAGTCCGCGTGTGCGGTCTGTTTTTGCGCTTGGACGGGGAAAAGGATGCAATTCACTCCACTGGATACGGTTATTTTTGACCGTACTTTTGTTCATTTTTACAATTATTTCAATTTAAATTGATAAAATTGAAAACTGTTCCGGCAAAAAAAAAAACACCTGGTGGAATTTCGATGATCAATAGCGCTTGTTTGATATTTTTATCGCAGGTTTTTCTCAATTATTTGTTTATCAATCAACTACCCATCTACAGACTATCTTATATAAGTTAAATAATATTTCATCGAGTCGTTATCTAGGCTAATCCACACCTGTTTTTCATTTTTTGACGCAATTACAAAATCAGCAGCATCGAATTCGAAAAATCTAAAAAACACTTTGATAAAGTAGTAGGGGCTTGGGCGATTTTTCATTTCCACATTTCAAATGCACACCGCTGACGCGAGCATTAGGTACAATGGCTGGGCTCACATTCGTTTATATTGCGATCGGGTTGACCGCGATTGGGAGCCGATAGCGCGGGAGGGGATAGCTCGCACGCGCGCAGCCTTCACGATCGCGTAGAAACGCACACCAGTCGACGTTGAAAAAACGCGATAAGATAATACTTTGAAATGAAAAGAAGCTGATAAGGCTTTATTTCTATAAGCTCTTTTCAACGCTCCGTTGGGTTAACTCTTTTTTTTTTTTTTTTTCATTTTCATTTCATCATAGTAGTAGTTTATTTCCATTAAAATAACAAAACTATCTAGCCTCGAGTGGAATTTTTTCGTACATTTTTTTTCCTCCAGTGGAGAGACGTTAATCAAGCGCTCGTGTAAACAATGCCACGTAACTCTACTTAATACCGTTACGTTAAATAACAGACGGACTCTCGGCGAGGTGTTGAAAGTAACTCTAAAACCAAATGTAAACATTACGCAAATCAAATAGAAGAAACTTTTTTTCTTTTTCTTTTTCGGAAACGGTTTTTTTTTTTTTTCTCCTTAAGTATACACGGAACGAGTTGTTGCAGCAAGAAGGCCTTTGCGTCGTTGAAATCCTTGCTCGGCGAGAAATATTATGAAATCGAGCATGACTCAATAAACGCTCGCGTGCACTATTTTCCAATGATAACAAGAGACACGTGGAAATCCGCGACCGAACCAACAATATTTTTCCCGTCGCATTTTTTTTTACCCTTTTAAAACCCATTATAATCTTAATTAGGAAAGAAAAAAAAAAGGAAAAAATTAATCGCTACAACAAACACGGCGCATTCATTGCTTATCGGCTTTTCGTATCTCGCTCAAATATGCCAGGAGATAAGCTTTCTAGAATTAATAATAGTTTTCAATTCTTACGCAACGAGGAGGCAATATTATACTACTAGATACGTCCCGAGAAGTGAATGCAGGGATTATTCAAGTGGTTGCAATGTTGAATCTAAAAGTCAAGGTCTTTGACGTAAGACGTATCGACGCTGTAAATGAAGTCCACTTGGAAAAAAAAAAAAATACTTGGGCGATACAACAAAGAACTTGGGCTTTAATGACCGAGATTGCAATCGATCAATTTATAATTCAATGTGGTCTCGAAAAATGCGTCATCTCGCAACTTGAACAATCGACAATTGAAAGTATACACAATAGCCAACGGAGGCGCGACGGAAACATTGTAAATCTTCTGTTCTCGTAAAAGCTGATTTTTCTCCGATTATACCCCATAGAATTGCAGGCACTGAAAAGACAATTTTTAAACCTCGATGCACACGCGAGTGTCGGGTGTCGCGTGTCATTGCGGAATGCCGAGCCTATGATTTAAACACCACGAACGAGTCCTAAATCGACACTCGATGACAAACTTGTAAATTAAACAACGACGCAACAACACACACACACACACACACCTACTTTTTCAATTGTCCAGCTAGTCCATCAATGTGACAAGCGCCACAAAATTGATCTGTATACACTTTTATTTCAGGATAGCGAAGCTGCAGAAAAACTCGAGGGGTGTTTTCGTAAAATCCAGCAGAGCTTTAAACATCTCCCGAAGCAAGTGAGCCATCGCTCTCGCACGCTCGGGTGGAAAAAAAAAGAAGAGGAGAGCCGTGACAGATTCTCCTTCTCGGGTTTGATCAATCTTCGCTCTTGGAGGTAATTTTTTTTTTTTTTTCCCCTACTGCTGCAGGAGAAAGGTCTAGCACGGATGACTCAAGGTCGTGACCTGCTGGAATCATAAGAATACCGAGAGGAGGAATGTGCTAGCTACTTCTTCTCATTACTTCGGTGTTACTATTAACCCCCTTTTTTTCAGTAAGACTAGGATTAAATAAAGAACGTTTGCATCAACGTCACGAAAACCAAACAAGTTCACTTGGACCGAGAGAAAACTTTTTCCCCGTGGGCCTTCGGAGTAACATTTGATCGTAAACAGAGCCACGATGGCGTGAAACGAGATGCCGGTATAAAATGAGATCGAGCACATTTCTTGATCAGTACTGGAAAATAATTAAACGGCATTTCCAAAAGGCGCGGATGACGTATGTACACAAGATTGCTCGAAGGTGTGCGTTGCAGTTGAACGGGTGGACTAGATTTTCTAAAGATTAATACCACTCGCGTCGTATACATCGGGTAGAACTGGCGCATTCTGCGTCACTCAAACGCCACGGAGCTCCATTCGAAGCGTCGGGGAAACAATGAAGCTGCGGAGGAAGATTCGGAGTGAAAAAGGCCTCGAGAGGTGCTAAAGACAATCGTCTAGAAAGTAGACACAGGTATACAGGATACTTGGGCCACGCAGGACAGGCGGAAGGAAGCAGTCTTGTTGTTAGGAAGCAGGGCACGCTCGTATGCGCGCCTGATGCTTTTAATATCCCCTCCAGACTAGGGAAAGAGGGAGTCGCGCTGGGAAGTGGTAAATCCGGGGGATTATACTTACCTAAGTCCTGTAACTCGCCCAAGTACGACTGCTGCGACTCTGTTGTTCTGATTTCGTGAGCACTTTGCATTTTTTTTTTTTTTCTTTTTTAACTTTCCACTTGCGTATACATAGATTGCATCTGTTTAAGAGTATTTTACAGGTGTATTTCAGCCACGTTTTTGTTCGATGCTCTAAAAAACACTTTTACGATTCCCATCGCGATGGTGATAAAAAAACGTGTTTCTGATAAAATTTTGATCAAGACGTTCAAAAGTGTCAGACGGTAATCTTTGGAGGACGAAGATACGGCGATAAATTTGCTCTATTTTTACCCATCGCGTGTGTTTGTTTTAACATTTTTTTTTTTTTTTTTTTTTTTTTTTTTTCAAGCTTTAAAAACACGGAGTGCAATCAAATCTCGGTTTCACAAATGTCACACGTTTTAAATCACGATCCTCGCAGTTACATCAACCGATCGATCGTGGAAGAGCTCGTTCATTCGGAAGTCACGCGATCTGACTTACACTCCCTATCATCACGTGTGAGTTGGTCTCCTGATTAATGATACTTTTTCTTCATCATTGTACCATCATCATCGCTAGATTGTGGCGTGATCGATCGACTGTGAAAATGTAAAAAGTTTGCAAAGATTTCATTACGAAAGAAGATAAAGAGATCGGCGTGTGTATCGTCACATTCAGGTTTATCGTATCCAACGTGAAATCGAGACTTTGCTTATTTTACGTAATTGCGGATTGATCGATAAAAAAAGAGTACAGTGTCCTTCCGTTCCTCTGTTTTTTTTATTTTTTATTTTTTTTTTGATAATCACCAGAGTCAAGTCATTTGGGAATTTCCGTTGTTAAAACTAAATTTAATTTGTCATCGCACGCGATCGAGCAGCGCAGCCGTGACCAATGTAAGAGTAGGCGATCGATACAAATATTGAACAAACCCTTATTCCTTTGCAGCGTGTATTTCAAACGATAATTCTTCCTTATTTTCTCGCGCGTCTAGTATTTCCACGTACCCATACACGTGCTGTTACCGTTTTGTTTTTGTTTTATACATATATATATATATTTTTTTTTTTGGTTTTTCGCGTCTGCAATATGCCGAGAGAGATATATACCTACACCTTACCCTACAACTATAATAAGTGTATTACAGCACGAGTCGGGTGTAATGATAGTGTTTTTACCGCGAATGCGGAGGGAACGCGAAAACAGAGGAGGAGAAACAGGGAGGTAAAGCCTCGTAGCAGCGAAGCGTATAAATACATACTTACGTCATTATGCCCAAAAGTAGGCAGAGGAGCTTCCACGGGGCAAAGGGAGGGGGCTGTTGTTGTTTTCTTATTTTCCGTTATCGCCGACTTTTAATACCCTATCATTCGCCTCCTCCTCCACCGGCTCTTTCCTTCCTCGGCATCTATGCGAATTCTCCATTTTCCCCTGACGGACTCGAGCGAAACGCGTTTTCTGCGAGGTTTTTCGAAATTTTTCAGAAAAAAACGAGGGAATTTTTCCAGCTCTCCTAATGACACAAACTCAAAACCTGTTATGGACAATAATAACTTTGCATCCGTTGACGTTATTTTTTAAAATAGGGAAAAATACGTTTATGAAGGCTGACAATGCAAAAACAATGAAACACAAACTGATGAAAAAGAAAACATATTGATCGATCGTTCATGTTATTATACGGTAATGATGTCTGTTATTTCAAAATGTACGTTTTTCGTTATCAGATCATTGGATATTTATTCGAGGGAGGAACGTTAAAAATTATGTGTTTCGTAATTTAGTCTTAATTTCGACTCCAAACTTACGTGGCGAAGAGATACGGATATGACAGTGGCTTGTTTGTAGCTGTTGACTTACCTGTAAACACAAACAACGAAAATTGGAGTTAGTTAACGTGTCGACAGGTCATACAACTTTAAAAAAAGCTAATCGATTACGAATTGGTCAACTTCCTCTTATGCCCGATAAAAGTCACAGTGTAACTCGAGATATTGAAAAAAAGTTCTCCACTTTACAAGACGATCATTCACTAGTTAATCAAAAACTCGTGTCGGACCATCATGCGCACAGTACTGTGCCGTTTGCCATTAATTTAAAGTGCACACATACACACGTGAAAAGAATCATGAGAGCTCGCGTAGGTATCGATTTTCCGCTTATCACCGTAGTGTGGCCAACGCAGGCAAGTTTCGCCATTATTTGAACTCCGGGAGAGTAGTAGAGAAACACTCGCTTCAACTGCTATTACGCTTTTATCTTCCGCTATCCCGCAATGAGTTGGGCACGATGTACTTTTCGGTGCAAACGGCTTTACTTTAATTGCCGGATTATGATAATAATACGCGCGTCGTTGCAAACATTACGTGTGCGATCGCGCGTTTCTTGCTTCCTTCTTTGGGCAGGATGCACCGAGCCTGTGCAGAGATTTGTAGGGTGTATACGTATACATTTTAGCGCGATTTGCGAACAGACGGCCTTTGCACGCAAGGAACTCTGTACCGCGAGTTATTTTCACGGCACGCACGCATCATCATCATCAGGACTATGGGGTTAGCATTCGCATCTGTGGTCAAGTAACCCACGCGACTCGGCTCGTTTTTTGCAGTGAGCTTGCGAATCTTCATACCAACTATTATCGCGCGTTTTCACGCTCCCACGAGCGTTAACTGATTTTTTCCAACTTCTTTTTGGCCCCGTCCTTAAAAAAATAGAGGGTACTTGGCAACTTATGTTTTTATTTTTTTTTTGCAGTATAAAATTGCTCTGAGCTTTTTGTTTGGCAGTGCGCTCTGGGTTTGATTGAAAAAAAAAATCTTTGACCGCCCGACTCATGCCGATGTGCTTCATTCTTGTTTGGGCTCTGGTGAATCCATGTACGTATGCACGCTTGAGCAAAATCCATCGGTGCTCTCGTGATGATGGGATTTCTCGGCCATTAAGCAGTGCCCGTAAACGATGCCGGTGTACCACGAGGACTCCGTAAGCTGTGCTTTTTAAATCTCGAAAGCTCTTTTTACGGGGTAAAATTGCAAAATTGGCTGTGATGGGTTTTTGTTGTAAACGTGGCTTAGTTTCAGGTTACCTTGAATCGGGAAAAAAAAAGTTTTATCGTAGATGCTCACGTGTGCGGTGATTTTTCTCACGTACGTGAGATGGCCGTTTGTTCGTTCGTCGGGGAAAAAATTTAGAGTAAAATTTAGTACTTTTAATATAAAATTTTTACGATCCCAAGCGCCTTACTGTTTTCTCGGTCCCTCTCCTTTTACGCTCTATAAGATTTACGATCCTAATAAAGAGGGACAAATAGAGAATGAGAAGAAAAAAAAAAAAAATGTTTCTCCTACATAAATTGCCGCAGATTACACGCACATAATTGACGTATGAGTTTACTCATCCAAAGCGCCAAACAATAATTTGATTGTTTCGAGCTAGTCATTTTGCAGTACAATGTCAAAGTAATTGAAGATAATAAACCATAATGACATTGGATCGATCAAGTTCCGTTTTTTTATCTTCTACGCGGCTAGATGGGTAAATATTTTTTACGCGATTGCATCCTCTTTAACAACGAAAGGCCTTGAAAGTTTTAACGATCGAAGGTTGATTTATTCGATGTTATTACCGCAATTTGAGGCTTTGCGACATATCTGGGTGTTTTATTAAACTTGAAATGTTTTTTTACAATTTTACAGAACAAAGTTTTAATGACTCCTCATCACCCGCTGTTGTTAAAATAAACGATAACACTTTACTTTAGTTGCACAGCTAACGGATGACGTTTGTGAATAAATTCTTTTAATTTGCTAGATAATCGCGAAAGAACAAGAGATAACTTTACCCTTTAAACAAGTACCTGTTTCATGATTTACGATATCCCTACGCTAGCAGTCACGAAACGTAAGTTTTATCTTGAAAAGTAAAACTGGAATTGCATATTTTCTGGAAAAAGTAAAGGCTCGACAAGACACTATAAATTATGACGGATAAAGAAATAAATCCGACAGATAACGCGATGGATGCGAAAAAAAAGGTATACAGAAGGTGATTAATTTTTAATAAGATCAGCTAAAAAGTTTCGAGCAAACTCGCTCGTTTCCCTGCACCCGTTAGTTTCCACGTTGCTCTTTTACAGAGCCGTAATTGAAATTTAATAACACGACGAAGCCCGAGACAGATCGGTAATTAACCTTGGCATGGAAAAACTAATCGCGCTTTGTCGTCGTCGCGATCTTCCACATCAACTATGTGTACACACGGTTTAAACTAAAAAAAATCTTCCAATGGTATGAACTATCTCCACAAACATTGGCCGAGACAAGCCGAAATTTTCGAGACGGCAATTATCGCGTTGAAGAAAATTCGTCTTGGACCGATCAAGAGAGCCGCTCCTGCTACTTGCTCGCGGAGAATTAATTACTTTTAATTCAATTGCACAACGGAAAGAGAGCCAGCTTTCCGGAGTACCTAACAATGGCCTGCTCTCGCCGCGTCAACTCCGAAAAGTTCCGCAAACTTTCTATGCAAACAAGATATCGTAACTTTGTTTGACACCTGTACAAACCCTTTGTTTGTCCCGACTGTCTGTCACCGCGTCGTCGGCAATCATCTTTGTAAATAATAATTACTGTTCCCGATAAAACTATAGGATGTACAAACATAACGAAGCGACAGTCGTTGACGTGCACTTGAAAAACCTCGACGCTGGACGTTTTTATTCGATGATGATTCGCCATCTGCTCGCAAATGGTATAGAAAGCGTATTAGAGATTTTCGATCGATTAGATGTTGCGTTCTCGATGTTGTACTCCGCGAAACATGTGTTGATATCGTTTAGCGACATGTGTGCACGGCTAGAGTAGTCAGCGAGGACGATGGCAAATGTCAAGGTTGGAAAATGATCGTGTGACCCTTGGTTCTTATCGAGTGACTCTTCAAGCATATATTTTCATTGGATGTTTACGACGAGGAAAATTATTAAGTTGTTGCTTTTCAATTATATAAGTTTTTACGCCACATTTGTTCCGGCAAACAAAAATCCACGAGGCCAAATAAATTAGACACAACATTTTGACGAGCGTAGAAATCGGTAGTAAAAAAGTTCCAAGTTAATCAAAAGCCTATTTATGCTCGGAGCAATAGATAAAAATGATATACTGAAAGCCAGTTTCAACTGGAAGACAAAATGTATTATAAACTTTTAATGATACGAGCAACTGGAATCCGCTACGTTTTGTGTTAAAAGTTTCGGTGTTTGATGATACAGTTTTAATGTTGTTGTACAAAAAAGCGATAAAAAATTGATAAAATCATTCACCAGTAATGATTGTTCAAAAGCGTGTGCGATGGATAAAACGATTTGAACCTAACGTAATGAATTATCAATAGTATCGTTATTTACAACTTACAGTCAATTAAAAATTAGTTTACATGTTCTTTATAACTTTTTAAATTTTAACTGTACACAGATGGCATGTTAATAGTTAATATGCCATATTTAATACTTTTACTACTCTAATATAATTAAAATAATATATTATGGAATGACAATACAACAAGAATACGTGCAGTCCTCTATTTTATGTAATAAAAATGTCAACGAAGTTCACAATTTATCAGTTAAAATATCATTTTTACTATGACAAAATATTTGAATGAAATATTGATATTTCAAGTATTACAATACGTAATACAATATTACAATATGGTTTCCGGATACATATCATACGTAAGTTAATAGTTAACATGTGAAGTTAATTACTAAACAATCCTTCTCTCAATGAAGCGTTGATGTCATACAAGAACATCTGGTGTTCGAATAATATCTCTCATTGTGTGGGAAGTAAAAGAGGATGAAAATAAAAAAATTGACTTTGATCTTAAGTAATGCAATGAATTTCTAAAGTTCGTAAGAAAGTAATTTTCTGATAAATCCACGTTGCCATTAAATTTTCTAATAAAAGTACGAGATGATTCATCTAGATACGCTACGTATAATATCGGATTGAAATATAATACCGGCTGAATTACGTAATTCTGGCTGTGCTCCAAATAGTTTCTATCTTGACATGAGTCAATTTACTCTGTATATAGGGGCCAGTAATAACTTTAACTCCCAAATAGATTATTGAACGCTCCTAATTAGTTTTTTTTTTTTTTATTTTTATAAGTGATTTTATTACGTTTCTCCGACCTAATGTGTACATTCAGTGGTAAAAAAAAGTTGAAAATATTTAGAAGGTTGGCCATCATTTCGTAAACTAATATTGTTGAAATGTTAAATAAATAACATTTTTATTTATTTATACGTGCGGATAAGTAAGAAATATTTGGTGTTTGTTCGTTTATAAATATCTCGATGAAAATAAAACACTGGGTACGACATTGCCCATCAGTTGCTGTGCCAAACATCTTGAAACATGTTTTATGGATTTTTGGTGAATAATTTTAGTGGATACGTAAATAAATTTTGAGAAATTCCTTTTGACTCAAAAGATTCGTATTATTATGATTTGTGTCAAAGCTGCGGGAAGTAGAAAACTTTGCAACATTTCATTTAAAACATGAAAAGATCTTTTTTTTTTTTTTTTTTTTTTTTTTTTTTTCTTAAAATACGCTTTCAACATGTATAGGTACATAATACAAAAGTTGCGCTGCTGCTGGGGGATTAAACTCGAAAATTTCAATAACTTGAAATGGTATCGGAAAGTTTTAGTAGAGTTTGGAACTTTTTCGTGTTTGTTACTTTTGTTTACTACTCACGACTAGAACTCAAACTTTTCCATCACGCTCAAACGTATAGATAAACTTCCTTTTTGGTAAAAAAACAAAAAAGAAAGTTTAAAACTTGCCGACGATGTGATTACTTTGCGAAGTCATGGAACGATTTGTACATCTCAATTTTCAACGTAATGGGAGTTTCAACCAACAAATGACATTGAATTTTCCAAGGTATACTAGACATGTCGTTAAAAAGTATTTAACACATTTTTTTCTTTATGATGACAAAAACAGACAAATATAGAGCACGTTAAAACGATCATGTTGACGTCATTTCCTACAGCGATAGTACGTATAGTATATCTATATGTATCGATATCTGGAATGACGTCACGTAGATTTTTGACTCACCGTGTCTTTATCAGTTGAAAAATCAATTGACTCTATAGATCAATCACACTTTATTCCACTACATATGTAACATCCAGTCAAATCAAAAGTTCAAAAATTCTCTCTCTCGAAAAAAAATCGGCGTAAAACCTCCTCCATCCCGTGCGCTCTTGGCTAAAAACAAAATCTGCCTATTTTCAGACACGTGTCCCTCTTTCTCTCTCTCAAATAGCCACTACTCGCAAGCCATTCTTTCTCCCTTTCCCCCTCACCCCTGCTCTTATCCCACTATATGCGGCTGTTTGAACAACTGATTGAATAACGACGCTGAATTCGCGCTTTCCTGGCACTGTGCAATCGATCGCTAAACCAAGAGAGAGAGAGAGAGAGAGAGAGATAGAGGGAACTCTTTTCAGAAGAAGATGGAGAGAGGACAGAGGGATCGTGTGGAGCTTTGCAATAATTAATGGACGAATATTCCGTGCCCGAGAGCGAATTGGAGTATGCTCTCTCTCTCTCTCTCTTTGCCGTACGTATATATATAAGCGCGTTCGCCTTCGCGGACGTATTTCATTAGCCGCGCGAAATTATTGTGTCCGATTGCATCTTGTTTGACGAGGGAGCGGATTTCCTCCTACCGCCCCCGCTCTCTCTCTCTCTGTAGCAGCTCCGGAAAAATAATTACACGGATGGACGGCTACGTAACGTTAACCATTCGCTTGTTCGCGAGTCTCGTCTTCTTCGTTTCGTTTAACTAAACTTTAAACTATACGAGAGCAAATCAGTTTTTTTTTTTATTTTTTTTTTTTCCACTAAAAAGGATTATTGTTTTCTCGTTTGATTTCGAAGCTGTTGATGACGATTTTTGAGTTAAGTATAAACACTCTGGTTGTCGGTTATTTTCGGAAGACTTATTTACCATATACCGGTCGGTGCATACACTTATAAATCAATATTTGCACGAGGCCGAGTGGGAAAAGCGAATTTATAACTTACGTGTTTCGTGTACTATCGTTTGAAACATTGCTTGTGTTTGAATATTTGAATAGATAAAGCATATTGATAGCGAAGAGGCTCGTTTCTCGTGCCTGTTCTGCATGAAAATATTTTATTCGTACGTGTCTTATTATTGAATTTTTTGTTTTCCACGTGTAGGTTCAGGTAATTTTATACGTACAAAGAATCGGATGACCTCGTTTATTTAACATCGTTTACAACTTTCGAAGCAACGCGTTACACTGGTTATGTAGGGAAAAAAAAAAAATGTATGGTTGATTAACGTTTGTAACGTCACGAAAATGATGGATTGTTTCGGATAACCATCTATTAAATTATCAAGACTAACCCATACTTGTTCGTGGTGTGTTATTTACGTTTTATTGTGTATAGCTGAGGTTTATTGAAAAATGTATTTTGATGAAAAAACAAGTGATGGCAAGGTAAGATACTTTCTTATTTGTACAACGAGTAAAGTTAATTAACTTTAATGATAATTGCCCGGATAAAAATCCAAGTGTCTTGAAAACAGACGTAATATTGATCAGAGGATAAAAACAAAGGTGAATAAGAGTAGTGATGATCTAAAATTGACGATTATTTTTTTTCTAAATCTAAATTCGATCGAAATAGTTGATTTTAATTTTTCGTAACGGAAAAACATCAAGGTTAGCTTGATTCTCATACGTGTGTGCAGTTATGACCTTTTATTATTTATTCTAATTCGATCGCATTGAACCAAATGATAAATTATGTTAAACGGGCCTTATCAACTTGTCAACTCTCGTGAATTATGAGTATATTTGCTCGCGCGATAACGTCAAACCCCGAAAAGCACATACATCTACCCACGGACGCGTTATCTACGCGACATTGATTCGAGGCTACTAGTTTGTGTAACATGTATCAGTAATTTTAATAAATATCCGGTAAAAAGTAAAAATTAAGTTTTTTCCTCAATACGATAACCAGTAAAAAGTTTGTCATAAAATAATAATTCAAGAGAAAAAAAAAGCGAATAGAACATAGAGTATGAATTTTGGTTGTTTAGAAATGTATATGACATCGATAAAAGCTATATCAATCAATCGCTTAGCCGAAATTTAGGCAAGCAATCATAAAAGAACGCAAACTGGCTGATTAATCATCATCGTGTACTCTGATTAATCGACAGTGGCAGTTGCGCAACAATTATTTCACGAGTTCGTATCACATACGCTTACAATAATTAAGGTAAGTCATCGTACTTAAAGAGCCGATGGTTAAAAAAAAAGTATACACAAGTCTTACCGTTTGTAGCATCATGACATATTGCAACTTATTTGTAGTCTTTTCGTCATGCACTTTGCATGCAGTAGTTCAAACAAACATAACACCGAGGTGAGCAAAAATGTTTGACAACATCAAAAGCATTTTAAACTTACGTGAATTTTTTCAACAACTCGTTTGCAGTGCAAATACGGTGGTAATTATTCGGCACGAAGCTTTGTTTCATCTCGATCCCTAGATTTGACGTCTCCCGTAATTTTGCTGTCTCGCGCATTCCACGATCAACAGCATAGAGCAAGTAACGAAGGTTATCTCGTATCTTTCTTTTTACCTTTCTTTTTTGTCTCTCGATCTCTCCAAGCCTTGAAAAGGCAAATAAGCTCGTGCCAAGGTTGAATAACTCGTAAGTAATCCTTCGAGTAGAATCGGAACACATCGTGTCATCATCTCCCCCGAGAGGCTCTTTTTAAAGTTGCTCAGGTGTACAATGACTTGAAAATCTTTGCGGACCGATGAGCGAGAGTCAAACTTTTTTTTCTCTCATCTCTTGCTGAACGAAAACACGTTGCTGGGTAGAGAACTAATAAAAAACAAAAAATGGGGGATAGTTTGACTTTTGTTCGCGGCTCTTTTTTCAATCGCCGAGCTCGTAAATTGCGAAAATTAAACTCGGAAAAATACGGTATTTATAGCTTTGTGTTTCCAAACTGTGGTGTGTACGCAGTTATGAAACTGAAATAAATATCGCTGTCTTCAATTAAAAGAACGATGAAATTATGATTCGAGTAATTTCAGTTCGCGTGTCCGAGGATTGGAATTTATGTTGCTCTAAAAGTTTTATGAGTTTAGGAAAAAATCTGGCAAGGAAAATTAATAAAAAACAGGAAGCAAATGGAACACCGACTTTGTAAAATAATTGAATATCTTAGTCGTCGAACGGGAGCATGTAAATTTTTTAATTCTAAGATCAATAAATTTTTAAAAGTCATGAAAATAGAACAAGCGGTTGTGCGACTGCGCTTTAAAAAAATCCTAACTACAAATAAAACAACTTTATGTGGTTTTCATCTATGGGTAATAACAATTAATGTATCAGGAAAAGTCATAATGTTATGCATCAAGATTTAAGGCTCTGGTGTTTTTTTCTTTTTTTTTCATGAAAAATGATGCTGTTGTACAAGCACGTATAATTTAGTACTATTGTATTTTGCGGGTAATTTAACATTAGATCAATGCATTATGTGCAAGGATTTATTATCAAACAAGTAACATTTATTCAAGTAAAGGTCTAGTTATATAATCAAGATACTGAATTAATCTATGACTGTTACATCATCCAGTAAAATCTAACATTATAATTTATCGAGATAATTTAAAATTTAACACAATAGATTTTCTATTCTTACATTTTGAATACATCTTCAATTTAAACTACCATAAAAATTTAATAATAATTAATGTTGTGAAAATTTTTTTCATTCATATTAACTCAACGGGAGCAATTAGTAGCACATGCTGCAGTCAATCAGCAATATAAAATTGATGTACTCGTACTTGGAAATTATAAATACGTTTAGTATATATTTATACTGCTGGCCCAATTCGAAGCTCGACGATAACGATTGCAAGGCAACAAAAATATAAATTTTTGAGACGTAAAATTATTCTATTAAAAAAAAAAATCATTTCGTGTCTTTTTAGAAGTCCTGCATGGCACTGTACGAAATTCTGTGCTACCATCCGTTTATTTTCTTGTGGGCAATAAATAATACATCATCATTTGAATTTTCGCTTACAGACTTTGGTTTATCACATTCCGCGTACGATAAAATTTTGTTATTTGCATAAAACGCGAAAAAATTCGATACACGCGAAGCGTAATATTTTCCTCGTATTTATAACCACGCACTAGCTTTATTTATTGCTCGAAAATATTTCAAATCGCTGATAAGGAAAGTTTTATCTTATAAAACGAACGATAACGGAAAATACAAAATGAGTTATCCCGCGATATGAAGAGCATTTTCACTTCCAAGAAACCGAAACGAGGACGAAAATAAGCGATCATATTTATTTTCAACCTTATTTATCGCTATATGATGGATTTATAGTCCTTACACTTCTCAAATCATTTTTAATGTCACATTAAGTGCTTGTAAGTATTCCCGATGCTTATACCAATGTTATTGAAAAAATGATTTGCTCAATCAGCTGTACAATCACAATTTGCGCTTCTCATTCAAACACGCCTGTGTGTAATCACCAGCGATGAGGAATGCCATTGTATACACATTGACAAACGAATTTACTGTCAACACTCATTAGACGGCTCACTTTCTCGTTTCCATGCAATAGACGAAGGACGATTGCAGCTGCGTTGCGCAATAATTCGCCGGAGCTGGAAAATAATGCGTTTTCACGCGCGCAGTGCAAAACGGATACTTTACGCGTTAAATATAAGTCTTGTAAAGTAGACGGGCACTTGTTAATAATGGGCGCAACGTTTGGATGAACAATGTGCAGGGTTTTGAAATGGAATATTTATTGTTACCTCACGCGTTTCTCAACGGGTGTGAATATTCCGTGGGAAACGAGTAATAAATTAAAATTCGATCGACGAAAACAGAGACGCGATGATTGGTTGTTGACGATCTTCAGGTAAAGCACAGAGTCGCGAGTCGTCTCTTCTCCAATATTACGTCCTTCCATCGATTGGGAACAACATGGTACCAACCAGTGTTTGTTGTTACGCGAGCCATGAAAAAAAGTAGCGAAAGCAGTAACCTGTCCCCCAGTGAAAGAAGATGCATTCGGAAAGTTGGGAGGATGGAAACGCATGGGTGGGAGCTCGACAGTTTCGGAATGATAAAAGTTGAAACTGATTTGACGGCTAGAAGCAAAGCGCCCTGCACAAAGAGACGCGGGAAACTTTTTAACAGCCCTGACGGTACTGTTGAAAGTTATAATGGAGAGGTGTGTTGTTGAACACGGGGGAGTGGCCCGATTAAAATTTATCTCCTGGTGCTCATCCGGCCTGGTTGGGACGCCAGAAGCTTATGCTGTCAATGTGCGATGCAGTGAATCGATTGGGGCACGTGGGTCTGATCAGGTCTGAAGATCCATCTGTTTGTTTTTATTTGGTTGTCAATGCGTCTTTAAGTCACTTTCGTTGTAAACAAGAATCAATTCAATTTTCTGCAGTTTCTGTATTTTTTAAGTGCAAGGGTGTGTTGTACAAAAAAAAAAAGAACACACCATTTTGGAGGTTTCAATCGATACGAGTAGCGTATTGTAGTGACGAAAACCTCGTGCACATATTGGAAAATTTAACACATTACATTTAGGAGTATAATTATGATGAACAAAAGAGTTTTAAATTCATCGACAGCCTACACGGGATTGAATTTAATTTGTTTTCAGTTATCGATTCTTGGAAGAAATAATTAGAATTATTGTTACGAAAGAAACGGTTAATTTTATTAAACCTTTCATTAACGATACGAACTTATCACTTATAACATCCAAAAGTCACTGCCTTATCGAATAGTTAGTTTAATTAACTACTTTATCCAAATAAAAATTTTGTTTCAAAGCAAACGGAGACATGCTGTACCAACTATTGGATTGTAATAAATCAAAAATATTATAATTGGCTGAAAACTGTACGAGAAAAGTTTCATCAAATACTGATAATGATTAAAAAACCACTTTTTAGTAAAATAAATAGTCCTACATTGAATATTTCTAATAAGAGACAGTGGAAGCTGTGCGCACAACCACACGTCCGTAGTGTTATATTTTAAAGTGACGAGTTTTCCACCAAACGCCACTCATATCGCATAGTCACGTCTATGATGATGAAGAAGAAGAAGAGAACAAAGCCAAAGTCTGTTCTTTCGTTCACCGACGAAAGGCAAAGTAACAGTCCCGTTTACGTAGAAGCACGAGCGAGTATAATATTATGCAAAGCTGCGCATGCGAGGGCACGCAAAAATCGAGAAAAAAATTAAGATCAAACGAATCATCGGAAGGGACGAGAGGGAAGTGGGTAAGTGAAACATTAAGCCTACGCGGTTTGATTCCCATTTCGAAATAGCCGATAAATCGAGCGGTTCTCGTGTTAAAAGTCAATTCAAGCACAAACGAGCGAGCACCGAAACTCTTTTGGCGCGCACGCGAGCGATGCCCGTATGTATGGTTACCTGCGCTCATTTTGTTGCAGAGGAGCTTCGGCGCGTCGAGAAAGTGAGTGAGAAGCAGAAAAAGAAAGTTTATGGAGGAGAGACCGGAAGAAAGCGAGAGAGACATTCGAGTCAAGGACAGGTCGGAAAGCGACTGGCTTACGTAAGCCGCGACTGGCCAGTCGGGCACTTCTGATGCTGCACTTTCGCGAAACGAGAACACGTAAGTATATGTACGAAAGTACGTACGCGCGTTCGCAAGAGAGACCAAGAGCTCGATACTCCGCTTCTATCGCGCTATCGTCAAACTATACCGCTCGAGAGATGCGGTAATGATGATATGTATGCTTTTTCGCTTTGTATAGCAATGTATCACAAGAGAAGGGTATATTTGATGCCATGAATTTGTCATTCGTGTGTTACTTACATTTTTACTCTTTTATCAATAACGACCACACGTAAATCACGAACACAAAAGTCACACGAAGGATCAAGAGCTTTGCAGCATCTCGAAGAATCGGTGCTATTTTAATTTTCAGCGAGATGCGGTGCGCGACTTGTGAAGGTGATTCAAACTCGTGTTCCGTGGAATTGTTGTTGTTGTTGTTGTTGTTGTCTTTTACCTCTGAATGCACGTGAAAACCAAGTCATTAATGGCACAAAAGTATCAAAATTAATTAGTAGACGTTTATTTGCCCCTTTTGCCGCCTATATACACGAAGGCACTTTCTGAATGTATTTTCCCATTGAAGTATTGAATGCATTTTAATTAAGCAACTTTCACAGCAGCGGCAATCAGCGGCAGTCTAATTTTATTCGGGACACATGTTACAAAACGAAGTAAACTCTAAATTGAGCAATGTGTTTTCATTAGAGACGGCTGTGGCTTATTATGAATGCGAGTGAAGAGAATTTTTTTTTCCGTTTGCCATTTGCCTGCACGAGCAGTTGCATAAATATTTCCAGTAATGAAGCTTTATTTGCTAAATAATTACACACATCCACGTGAACGTATAAAGAGAGAGAGGGACAAACGTTTAAATTTTACGATTGAGATTTTGCTAATTGCGCGCTCGTCTTTTTCAAAGAACGAGACGTGTTTGTCGCGGATGAACTGGTATGCCGAGCGAAATTTTTCAAACCGTTGTTACTATCATTAAAAGCAGGCAGTTTTAGCTTCAGGTATACACATTTTTACGAGATGAGTATTAAATTTTAATTAATATTTTCAATTAAATTAAAATATGGAAACGTCATGAATGAGATTCGTGTTCGTATTTGCATGAAAACGGGAAACAACATAGTTGAATGCCTCATTTTTTTTCCTGCTATCGTATACGTTAATTAAATTTGTAATTGACCTGAAGGTATTAAAATGTTTTTTCATCAACAAGAAACTCTGTGTTGTATATGCATGGATTTTTGCGATGGCAACTGTATCAATAAAACAGCATTATCATGCTCGCATAAATTTTACTCAAGAATGCCCCATTATTTGCTTTGATCGAAAAAAATTGTATGTATTTTTACTGTGCTGGATGCATATGTGTGTGTTTTATCTCTGAGAAAATGTGAAAGTTACCTTTTTTTTCCTTTCAAATGACGAAATCTCGTGAAACACTTCAACTTTTTTTTTCCTCTTACGTAAAAGTAGTTACGTGATACTCAAATTCACTTGTAATACAGCTCGTAGTACTATTACTAACTAGTACATACATCGTAATACCAGTTGTAAAAAAAAAATCATCTCATTGTGGATATTTAATTAAATTGTTGAATAACCATTGGTTCATTACAGTGTGCGGGAAAATTATGGAGATTGCACAATTTCTCGAAAGTATCGATTAAATTTTTTATTAATAGGAAGTGTGACATTTGTAATCAATGCACGTATCGAGAAAAGTATTTTTAAATTATTGCAAAAAATAATTACAGTCCACAGTGTCCACACGTAAAATGTGTAACGCGTAATAAACTTTTTGTTTTTTAAAAAATGTCACCTGTGCTATTGACATTATTCCAATAACATAATTTGCACAAAACTGTTGCAAAATTTTTTAGATTGCAGGTCGAGAAAAAAAAATCCTCGTTTCACTTGACCTGGAAAAAAAATCACAACTTAACGTATGTCATGCTGTTTTGTAGAGGGAAAGAATAATGGGAAAACGTCATTCAAATGTCACACACTGAGTGGAAAAGTTTATAAACTGAAGTATTCTCAACGTCGTTTGTCACTGGATTACTGTACATTATTCTCATGCGAATCAAAGAATCTATGTCACTGCAAAATAACTTTTTAAAACAATGAAAAAAAAAAAAAAAAAAAAAAAAAAACTTGAAAAATCACCTGATACGAGTGAGCAAAGTACTTGTGTTAGAAATACGATTGCAAAAACTATTGGATCCTCTCGAACCATCGGATAACTCGTTTGAAACTCGAACCAATTCAGCAAAAAAAGATGAACTCTCGGAGATATTAGCCCATGTGGTATTAATCAAACGATTGGCATTAATCAAAAAGACATTTCGCATTTTTCACTTCCAAAGAACCCATTCATTGAAATCCACACGCTCGACTCACGTGCTCGAGCAAAGACTCGTCACAGCTTCAATTGACCCAAATGGCCGCGTTTCCTCGACTCAATTCTATCTCGTAACTTTCTAATAGCAAATCGTTTGTACTCCATGACCGCCACTACACACACGTATGTGCCATTCACGAAAGATGGCAACTGATATTTATGCAAGTGCTACTTAAGCTCCTTCGAGCGTCTTTTTTCAACGAGGATCAAGAAGAAAAAAATTAGCTGGAGATCCACTTGAGAAATTTTCTAGCTCCGGTAATATCTCTTTACAACCGTGATTGTGCCATTTCGGAGACGAGACGTGTAATATGCAGAAACTAAAGTTTTAATTACCAGACTATGTGTCTCAAGCCATTGTAGCCAAGCTGTTCTCGTTGCAAGGAGCGCGATAAAAAAAAAAAAAAAACGTGAAAAAATGCTAAACACCGGATGGAGGAGAATTGAGCAAGCCAACTTCCTTCCCAAGTATCAAGCACGATCAAGCATCAATTGCCCCTCTTGTGTAACTCTGGCGATGTCCGTGTGCTTTGTTGTGGTAAACAACATTGTTACTTGAGTTTAATTGTTACTTTGATTCAACAAATTCAAATACCAATGAATTGTCTAACTTGAAGACAAAATGTTTGATACTTGGTATAAAAGACCCACAGATCAATGCCCGAGGGAATCACGATGTGTGAGCATAATTGGAATAACAGGATTATTAGTTGAGAGAAGAGAAAAAACGTTTCGAGGATAGAGCACGTATAGAGGAGAGAACCGACGGAGGTAAACCTTTAGAGCTGTAGCGAGATGGAACATCGGTCGAGTGAGAGGGAAAGAGAGATGGGGGTGATAAAAAGAATCGCGTGATGTTCAACAATATTTTTTCCGTCAATAAAGTACGGGCAAGAATTTAGGACCCTCGCGGTGGTTAAATAATAAACGTAATTGGAAGATTTTTTTCGCGCCGCGTTGAGAACCGTCTACAACCTTCGCTAATAGCCTAGAAACGCGAATTAAGACACGCTCGGGGCGAAACAACGAGATTTTCGAGCTTGTAATCCAAATGAGGATTGTAAATTTTAATGAGACGTTTTTTGCACGCTTCATCAGCGTTCGCACGTTATTTTAACACGTGAATTCGGTGATAATGTCCCAGATTTTTGGGAAATACAGGCAGAGTGGGTATAATTTATTGGTTTCTGAAAAATGCAAAACAATCCTAGTCTGCCTTCGAATCGATCGGCGCTGAGCACATTTTTTCGAGGAAGGGTACAATAATACGTAACAGTCCTAATATAATGGCTTTTTGCGCGAATCGCAGAAAAAAATAAAACACGAGTCGCTCGAAGTGGAAAAGAATTACTATTGCAAATCAAGCGTTGCGCAATCCTCTTACGTATATTTAGGCATCCAGTGTTTTTACTTGTTATCCGGAAAAATGCAATTCGTAACTTTCATTCGAAACAGCAGATTTATGTTATTTGCGAGACAACACTCGCTGTTACCGTGGTAAATTACACTTTTTTTTTTTTTTGTTGATCGTATCGAGACATAATGTTATGGCTCGATTTTTACGACTAGATGCATTAATTTATTCACGAGTCAGGTGTAAAATTAATGGCGTTTGCGAGAATAATGCCGAGTCACGTGTTTATAAGTCATTTGAGAATGTTGTTGGTATATTTTTCTTGTACCACGAACGAGACAAATGAAGAATAAAAAGTATAATGTTTCTTTTGGACGCTCGTTACATGTTTCGTTAATGCTTCAATTGCCGTTTGAGAAACAAAACAAAAACACCACTCGCGCAAAACGAATATTCATGCGTCAGCGAATACGACAACAATTTTAAGCTCTGCAAGAGGAGATGTTGGGTTCCTTAGTTCGGCGCACACCAGGGCAAATCCAAATCGGTGGATTATCGCTCATAGATAAAATAAAACAACACTCGTAAAAAAAAAAGCTCCAATTTATAGCCCCGAGAAAACACCAATAACTTTCCCCAGATAAGTAATAACACTCGAAGGTTTGAAGAAATGCCAAAACCCAGTTGTAGAGGGCCATCGCGCACGATACACTCGAGGCGTCAATAACAAGTCGAATAGGAACGCCAATTGCACGTTAAACTTTGATCACGTTACACGCGGCATGGGTATGGAAGGGAAGGGAAAAAAAAAATCCATGCGTAAACACGCTATATCTGCAACATAAATTTCCACAGGTGTGAAATACATTATACACCTGGTGTGAAAATCGTTCGTGCGCCATCCAATCATAGCAGCGGTAATTCAACGCCGTCCTTTCCCTCTCGAGAGCCGTGACGCGCGCAGCGCGAGCGCGAACACGCGTAACAACATCTCGCGATCCCGCGTGAGCGCATCGATTACAAAATCCTCGCACAACCACAGGTACACAATCCACCGTATGTGTATAGGTGCGTCGCTCCCCCGGTTCAAGTTCACGCGTATATATATATATATATATAAGCTCATTCCACGCGTGTAATCCGCATATATACCTATATATGTATTTGCGCGGATCGAACGGCGGCAAGAGAGCGAATTCGCAACTGGCAAGAGACGGCGATGACGGCGGCGGCCGGCTCGCGCCAGTAACCCAGTTATTAAAATACCGGGGGACGATGCCCGCAGAGGATCGCTGTGTATTTATATAGATACCGCGCGATTTTGCGCGTGTGCGCGGGCAAAGGAGAGGAGGAAAAAAAAGAGAGACTCGGTGAGAAAAGACAGAAGGAACGAGCTCCTGGGGTGCGTTGACCTTTCGAATAGTGGGGAGGAAGTGTCGGGGAGATATAGAGCCGATAAACCGCCCGTAAAGTCGTCTTGAGTAAGCTGGAAGAGGGGGAGATAAACCTCGGGCTCTCTATTTTTGAGTGCACACGCGTGCACGCCCTTCCTCGCGCCAAGTGTGCGTATAATACACTTTTTTTTTTATCATATAGTTTGGTTGCCTTATTTTTCCATTCTTTCCAAGATTAGTGTATTGGTATAGCTTGGAACTATGCTGGGGTTTCCAACGATACCAGCGAATTAACATACCGGGCTGAGGTTATACTTGGATCTTTAATGCTTTGGGATTCTGATGCATTAGTCAGCACGATTGATGCAGCAGTGATGCGAAGGCTCGCGAGGGACGGAAAATTGATGAGCAACAGTTGTTCGAGAAATTAGTAATACAATTATGGGCGTGGAAAAGTAAAATAGTACAGAAAGATTTTTTTGCTGCGAATGGAGGAGGAAAAGGATGACTGAATGATAATAAAAATGTATATACATGTATTTTGGCTCGAAAATCGAGACGCTCTCTCTGCTTAATAACAAACGATTGCCCTGGAGGGAGCGTAGCACCTGTTGTGTTGGCTAGCCCTCTTTTTTTACCCTTTTCCTCCACCGCGATACCGGTCAGTTCTTTTTATCCCTTGCTCTGCATTTCGTTTTCAAGTTCTTGAGTGGATATAATACGTACACCTGCGCGCTCGCGTGTTGCTAACTTGTTTATTACACGTACGTACGTATTTTTACATCGAAGTTGTCATAAATTATTTTATCGCGTGTTTATTGGAAATCATTAAAAATAGCTTCAATCGTTGGGAAATTTTAATTTTAATAACGAATAAATAATTCATGACTTATTTCAAAACATTTTTTTGTACATTTCTTTTTGATATGCAGAGTCCATTTTAAATACGATTATTTAAATTAGAAATGAGGAAACGCTGTTACAAACTTTTTTTTGTAAAAAAAAAAAAAAAAAAAAAAAAAACAATCAATCAATGTTCCCAGATAAATAATTTCAATAAGTGCCAAATAACGAACTAGGTTCATTTGCATAGCATATTATAATTTTAATGAAACTCGTATTGTGCTACGCTTGGGAAAAAAGTAAATTTTTTTTTTTTTTTTCAAGGAGAATAATATTTCATTCAAATAACAAGAGCTACGTAGAAGCGCGATAATATTTCAAAAACTTAAAGTAATTTACATGATAATGCAAACTTGTTCCATTAGGAAGCACAGTTGTTGATTTAATAAATGGGCCTCAGATAAAAATGTATTGTACGTTACACAAGCGCGTTTTTATCGTTGATGAACACGTTTGAAAAAAAAATTTTTTATCAAGAAGTTAACATTAAAACTTTGACGACTCGTGTTACATAATTTATACGTTGTACTATTTCAATAATAAAAAAAAAAAAAACCGCTGATAACCAAAGTCATTAAATTTATCTTTGTATTTTCTGTTTTTGGTATAAGGTTTTAAAAAATTAGTGTGTATTCAGACGATTTGACTAATTATCATTACACAAGTGAGGATTAGTTAAACCATCAACTTTACGTGTATTTAAGAATTATCATTGTCACGTTAACAATAATATCTGCACACCGATACTAGATGTTTATTTTGAAACTTTGTTTTTCCATACAGTTTTCAATAATTACAAAAGGTTTATCTTGAAGAGATAACACGAAATACATTTAAAAAAATGTATATTTCATTCAACGATTGTATCTCCTCAGCAGCTAAAAATAAAATATTACTCAGATAATGCTCGTGCATTTCGAGTTTTAAATAATCATGTTTCGAGTATTAATAAATGCATACCTGGATATTTTAGTAACCGCATAAAAAGGGTTTACGGCATTCATGTGCAAACGAACGAAGAAAAGATATTTCCAACGTATTATCTCTTCATACGCGACACGTCGGCCATCTATTATTGATAATCCCGAGGAAAAAAGGTCGCGGAAACCGGTTTATGTCATTTGCATGAAAGGTTTGCTCGGCTAATTCATACTCGATGCTACTTCAATGTGCACAAGAAATTCTCGCCGTCGTGTGCAAGCATTTTCACAACCACAATGACGTTTTTACATCAACGTAATGCTACGGTGATCAGTAAACAACGTCAATCGCAAGCTTCCCGTCCCAGTTTAATTGTCTTGTCTGCAACTAGTAATTAATCCCAAAGTTAATTGCAAATCAAAACTTTGGCACCTAGTCTGGTTTAGCGAGAAAAGCAATTATTATTGTTCAGCTTGTGATTAACTACTAGGCACTGTTAAAGTTCGAAGCAATATAATGTTGAAACAGAAAGACTCGCTAATCATTATCAAACAGAAAGTTTCAATTGGAAATTATCTTATATACCCAAGCAGAAGGCCGTGTCGTGTTTTATCGCTTACTGCATACACCCGTCGCCAAGTTACAATATATAACATGTTGTGAAAGTTAAAATTGAAACCCTAAAAGTTATTCTTAAAAGTAAAATGTTACACTTTGAAAGCTCGCGCTGATTGATTCATCAAAGTTTCAATGCATGGCGATTAGACAAATATTAACAAAAAAAAATCATGAAAAATAACTTTACCAATAGATGGTAATGTAAATTCCACCAGACAATGAAAAAAAAAAAAAAAAAAAAAAAAAAACTTTACGATCCATGAATCGGGACTATTTTTGATTACACGTCTCTCCACTCGTATCTTATCGGAGCAGCTTGTGTTTTCTATGCACAGGCTTGTGTACGTTTATACGTATGGCGTGCGTCCCGATGCAAACGTAGCTAGTGCATCTTATCAAAACTAGAGCACGAGCAAATCATCGCCGAGCGGAACTCGCGTCCAGATAGCACAAGAGTAACGCCACAAATGATTCATCTTCGAAAGGTTGTGTATAGGTATATACGCAGTATATTGTGTGTGCAGTAGGAGGCTCGCACAACGTAGGTATTATCTATACGAAATGAAACTCATTCACCTCGATTTCAATGTGTAATTTACATTTGAACGACAGTACGATGATTATTTTTTATAGCTGCTGTTATTTCATTCTTTTTTTTTTTTGTTCTACAAATCCTTTGTTATTGTTGGGTAATTCTGAAATTAGCAGGATGGAAACCTTGTGATTCGTTTCGTTTTTTTTTTATTGAAACATTATTTTTCAAAAATGTTTTCAAGGCAAATATAAAAGATAGTCATTCATTCACTTCCGGGGGAATAACCATTTGGTAACCAATTCCACGTAAGTCTGATGTATACATCACAAGATGTTCACTCCTGAATCGATTGTTTTGACCAGAAAAAAGTATTACGTCGTTTCTGAACGAGCCAGAACATTGTCGTTGTACCCAACAAGTTTCCTTTTCATCTCGAGTCTTGCAAAATCAAGGAGATCATTATATACATCTGTACGCCGCTGTCCAAACTTTCTCAAGGAGCTCAACAACGAGGTCTCACCGATTTCGCTAAATTTTTCAACTCAATCACCGCTCTTTAGACTCACCAAGGGTGCACACAAGTTTCTATCCTCGACTATATACAGTGTGCCCAACAATGGTGCGATTGTAAATGAAAGTTTTATCGCAAACCCCGAAAATGTGTACATATATATATACACATGGTTAACAATGAACGGAAGCGATTTTTCTCTCTCAACGGAGTTTCTGCTCTTTCACGAAAATTGAACGGCCACCCCCTGGCCCCACCGCCGCCCCCGCATGCACAATACATCTTGGAGTTTGATGAGTTTCGAGCTGTTGGACGCCCCCGCTGGCTTCCACTGGCAACCCAAGTTTGTAATTCAATTATTCGTGTAACAAGAAACTCGAGCTATGTGCATTATCATGCGCGCAACCACTGTTTCCTTGGGCTAAACAAATTTTCATAACTTTTCTTGAGTTGTTTTTTACACGGCTACCCCTCGAACGGAAGTATTTTTGTGTACTTGCTCGCGTCAACAAGATATTTGAAACTGTGCAACGCCGTGTGTAGCTATACGTCCCTCAAAGGACTATTGATTACCACGTTTATAGCTTTGCATAATCGAGGGTATATAAGTTGTCATTCTCGGGGCAAAAGCGCGACGTTGTGCGTAATTTTCCACTGCCAAAACGGCATTACCCGCGGAAATTGTATGCACTGAGTGATTGTTCGAGTGTACAATTGCATTTTGCAGCAGCGAACGACGGCCTCTTTACCGTGAATACACCGAAATTACAGACTTAAATCTCGTAATGTATAACAATAGTATTGTTGAGACGATGAGTTGTCTAGATGTTGTTTTCCAAAGGCCAAACTCGAGTTTGGCCTCGGCCTTCCGTTGGCGTATTGATCGACGAGTCTACGAATTGCGTTTACCATACGACCTCGACGACTCGTTTCTTCTTCCTCTTCTTCTTCTAATGGCAACGAAACGTCATACGCGCTACAAAATTTATCAGTCAGATTCTACACGGAAAAAAGTTTTTCGTGAAAAAACAAAAATTTATACCACACCTCTAACGATATATTATTGTTCCAAATCTCTCGTATTGTGAGTCTTTTGTAAAAATCGTTACACGTATAATCCATATACAAATTACCTCTACCGTAATTTCATTCCTACCAACCACCTACATATCTTCAAAGAAAATACGCGGAGTGGATGTTACGGCTGTCGAATATCAGAACGGCTAATCAGATTGTTTGGAATAATACCCGTGAAAAACGAAGCGATACAAGTACAAATAATCGAATTGAGCGCCGGGGGGTTGTTGTCGGTGTTGTAGTGGAGGGACGAATCGATACGACGTTTGATGATTGAAAACTGCTGCAGGAGTCTTTATGTCGCGATTTCTCGGGGCTATACGATGAACAACGAGAGTTGAGCAAGTTTTGAATTTATTTTTTTTCAACCGGAGGTATTTAGCTCGAACAAAAGTTCTTGTTCAACATAAGAAAAAATGAAAGAAACAGCAGAGCGAGGTGAAATATCGCATCGTGAAAAAGTGCATCGCGAGCGCGCAGTAGTAACAGCTTGGGCGTTCATAATAAAGGGAAACTTTTTTAATTTCGATGCTACTCGGACTCGCGACTTTTGGCGTTGTTGCTATTCCAAATATGCCCCCCTTCCTCCGTATTTTTGCTGTTAGCTGACGGAGAGTCGGTCTTTGCTCTCCTTGCGATCACGTGCTTTTTTCCTCCCTTCCTCCGCGAGATGAGTTGTTGTCGTCGTTTTCAAGATTGAATTGTTACCACCCTTTCAATACCCATATGTATACGCTGTGATCGATGCAAGTTGTTGATGTTGTTTTGCATCCCGAGTTGGATAGTAGCGCGCATATTGTAAGCGGAGCATAAATTATCTGCAAACGTGGTATCGCTTTGTGTTTGGTACTGCAAAGTTTTGTCCGAACGTAGATATGCAACAAAGTTGGACGGTGCAATTTTCCACTGCAACCCCGCGAGGGTTAACCAATACTTTTGTTCAATGACCAAATCAGACTACGAACTCGGTTGTTACAAATATTTTTTTCGTAAAACGCGTAAAATGTTAAAATTAATAGCGAATACAACCAAGTTCTCACTGCTTTTACCAGAAATTCCAATGCCGATTTTGTGACTTCAGTGAAAAGGGATTGAGGGGACAAAAAAATAGAAGCAGCTGCACCGGCAGACTGATTTTGCCGAATTTAAAAGAGCGCCGTTCAATTAAAAGCGTCACGAGCACAATGGAGTTGGGGTTCGAGTGTGAAATTCATACGCTCTGCAGTACGAATAATTTACAAGAACAATTATACCATTCATTGATTTCATGAAACATGCATGCGACTTGCATACACAGAAATCGCAACGCCAGCGTCAGTACGTAGCAGAAGAGACGAACTTCCAGGGGTGCGTTTCGCGATTATCCGACTTTTTTCCGTCATTCATCCGTGTTTCTTCCTCTTTCCTCTTCTTCTTCCTTTTTTGCACTCTCGCATACCTACACCGCGAGACAATTTCCGAGCTTAGCGTGCAAGTGCACGTTGCTAGGTGTATATGGGCGCGCGGGTTCGTTGTACTTTTATCTCGGCAAAGCTCGCTTTATCGTCCATTGACGTGGCACACCTTTGTGAAAGAGTTAAACATATTTTTGACACGATCAAGCGCGCATTTTCACGCACGTTTTGACTCTCGCGACGCATGCGATTCAACGGACTGCTCTCGTGGTAGTTTTCATGCACCCTCCGTACGACCCAGGCGTGTGCATTGCTCGCGAAATGACGATGTTCCTCCAGACGATTTTACAAAGAGCGACAAACTCCTTTTTCCAAATTAAATTTTAATATTTCTCAGTCATACAACTAATTAGTACTTAATTTAAAAACATTTCCGTTTATACTTGCTGAGAATAATTTTAAGAGTAATTTTGTTGATTAGTTTTGATAGATCTTTGTGATTGGACGTGTTTGACTTACGAATGAAAGAATCCTTGACACGAGATGCGACAGAAACTCACCTGTAACAAAACAATAAACAAAGTGATTAATTATCTTGCGAAAATAAAAAAATGGTTTGAAAAGTACATAATTTAATAATAACGTCACGTAGAAAGTTGTTATGTTTGACAAACCAAATAGCATTTGGTGCAACGTCTGGCAGCTAATTCAGCGAGATTAATCAACTTTACTGATTTTATGATTGTATTGAATGAAATGCAACTTCTGTTTAAGCTCTAATTCGGGTAAAAGCAGTTGAATGCATTGATTAAACGTACGAGTTCGTTGATATTGACAAACGCAATGATAAAACATCGTCTATTATTTTATTTTATAGGATAAAAGAATAATAAATTTATTTATTTCAATGAAATTTTCAACAGTTAACAAAAGATAACACTTGAGAATAATCGAAATGGTTAAGTAAACAGGTGACACTCTGTTTTGTCATCGCAAGCGTGAATTAGTAAGAAGAGTATAAAAGCAAATATCAATTACCCATCACTTGTTGCGCCTATAAAAGATACAAGGATTAATTTCAAGCACCCCATTAGTGCAGCGCGTGTAAATCACTCCAATGTGTGTATATTATTTCTAACATTAACCGAGTACTTACGCGCAAGTGGCAAAATTAATATTAGTTACGTGATGGTCACCTGTGCGATAGAGAATATTATATAAACGTGCTCAGCTACATGGTTTCTCGATAGGAGAACTGCATGGGAGTAAAATATCAATAAATACACATGCAACTTTCGAGCTCGCCACAACTTGATTAAAACTCGCAGTATCACCACTGGCCGTGGCAAAATGATTCGACGAGGTTTTTTAATGAAATCCCGGCTAATACGGGATCGAGATCGCGGTGATGGCTGATTGTTAGTCCGAGAAGCTGGTTTCGGCGTGATGCGGTGTAATTCGCTCGAGGAAACAACGGAAACGGAGACGAGAGGAGGAAAACGTAAAAATTAATGGTCAGTGAGTTATTGAGCCTGAATTTATTGCGGCCTGCGCATGTTTGTGATGTGTATTAACTTGATTTATACAGCGCCGATAATTCGCACCATAAATCATCCGCGTTATTCATCCCGGAGCATGATATCGGAACTATGACCCGAAAGGAATGTCTCGTTGGGTTATGTATACACGTGCATTGAATACATGCACCCACCTCGAAATGAAACTAACAGCTATGGGTTACGGTGTGGAGTATTTACGTTTCAATGGGCGAATGCAATGGCTTCGTAACAAACAAAAGTCGTTTCGCCTCAAAAGTGTCTCTCTATGTGTACGCGTAGAGCGCCGCAAAAAGTCCAGAGTTCAACGGCACAGCCGTCAATACTACGACGGTCTTTTATGCTGGGCGCGAGAGAGGGAGTGCGTGGAAGCACCCACGGAGTTTCTCTCCTTTCCCATTTCGCCTTTTTTATCCTCTTTTTTTTCCCTTCCTCTCCTCTTTCAAAGCCCGCGTCTGTGTACACGTGTACACATATTCACGTGCAGTATATGCATGCATTTGGACTGGTTGCAGGAAGAAAGACAGAATGATAGAGGAGAAGAAAGAGAGAGGACGGGAGGAGGAGGGGGAGAGCCAAGTTATTACCGAGTTATTCTGGAATTGATGGCTGCCGCGTAAATCATCCCGTCAAGGATTGATGCACGTGTGTGCGTATGATGCATGTACACGTACGCGCGTTGCTTCCCTTTTTTTTCTGCCATCCACCCGTCTCTTTCATACTTGTCTCGGTTTTTTTTTTTTCAACGTTTTTTCCACCCACAAAAAAAAAAACAAAAAAACAAAAAAAAAAAAAAAGCGTTTTACATTCGCCATATTTCTTTTTCAGACCTATTATTCTTTTGCTCCGTTAAGGTGCATTGTTCCCCCGAGAGGGTGTGTGCACTTTTATGCTTTCATACATGGTAATGCGCGTCTTTTTACTCTTTTTCGATGCCTAAATATCGCCGCAGTCGGGGAAACACACAACGTGCTCGTAAGTATATACATTATCGTGGTAACGATGTAAACGTGTGTGCGCGCATATTATATCTACTGCGCATTTAATTAGATGAAGAAACCCATGTTATAGAATAAAGTCCCGAAAATCAATACATATGACGCTCCAATCGTACGATGTGATTTAGCGATTTGTACAGACTCGAGGAGGGGTGGGGGGGGGTGATAAATTTAATGGTAACCGAAAACTAACGGTCGCACTGTAACGTTGTGTAGACGGAAAGAGAGGTAATCGGGATAATTGGAGCACCCCACTCGATACCGCCACGTCACCCGTTGTTACGAGACACAATTTTATTATTATTCGAGGGAGGGGGGGAGGAAAAAAACAGCGACAAATTTCTCCTGGACGATGGGTTTTTTCTTTTCAATGTGACTCACTCGTCCGTTTGAATCGTATTAGGAAAATTGTCGGCCCACGTGCATTTGCAAACTGCTCAGTCATCGTGAGCACAATCCACTTTGTGTTTTCGTGTACCCCATGTATAATATTACGTATAATGAGCGCGTTATCTTTACCGATCAAGGTTCAACGACCGACTGCGGCGACATTGTCTTGTCAATTGGTGCTTTCCATAATTGGCGACGCTGACATTCGTTTCCGCCGCTCAAAGGACCCCATTTCGATTCATTGGGGACTCACTCCCCCTCCAAGGTAAGATACATTCAATTTTAGGTTAGGAGGAGGCGACAGGGTACACTTATTGTCAATTAGTATTTTCTCCCCGTGTTTTCATAGAACGACAACCACCTGGACGCTGACATACGGACTGCGTTTGTCTCCTTCCACATTTTGTACACAATACACGTGTCATTCGCAGTCAGTCGTAACTCTGTATTTTCTAATCCTCGCTCGATTCATTCGACTCGTCCTTTTTTTACAACTCAAGCTGGATAAACCACTTCATATTTTTCTCGCACTGCAAGTTTGACCCAACAATCTCCTGGACTTTACTTAAATTTTATCGAAAAGAGAAACAGTTACATGTCCGTTGCACTGTTTATGCAACTTTTGGAGCAGCTCGTAAAAACGTTTATCCGTTTTGTTTCGCTGCAGCTGAAACAAAACCTGTTTCTTCGTCCTCCCGTTTCACTTGGTTCTTTGGCGTTTCTTCCCCCTCCCTCGTTGCAGGGTTCTCTCGCTGATGCTCCGTTTTGTCGATTCATCGCTGAATGGAATTAGGCAAAAGCAGATAATGAGAAAAAGGCTCTCGCGGACGGTAGTGAGTCTTTGAGATTTATTTCTTTTTTTTTTTTCTCTTGCGAAATTACAAAATCATATCCTTCAGCCACAAGAATCGCCTTTGTCTCTCTTACGGGGTCTTTTCTCTTTTCAAGTTTCGCCCGTGTACTTCTCCCCGCTCTCTTTGTGAAAAAAAAAGAGAAGAAGCTCAACTTCAGATTGAAATTCCTGCCATAAATTAGCTTACCATTTATTTTAATAAGCAACTTTCGGTTCCGAGCTCGTAATTTCCTCCACGGCATTTCAACTCGAGACGACGGCTGTTATTACGCGTTCAACTTTGGGGTTTTCAATTACATGCGGAACTTGAGACGTTTTCACGGGACTTGCATCGAGTGAGTTTTCTGACAAAACACGAATCGCCGTCCACGTGGTTCAAGTCAGAAGAACAAGAGGAAGAAGATGAGAGGAGGATTTTTAATAGTCAAAATCGCTGTCACACGATACTCACTTGCGCTGCAGCGGAGAGGTTCTCGTGATTCATACCGACTCCATTGTACCGTACAATGCGATTTATGTAACATTACAGCGCATCGGATGCACGAATAATATTACGTAACACGCATTTGGTTGGATGCATCTTTTTTCGCTTTTGGTGCATCGAGTATTGTGAGCTCACTTTTACATTACGAATCATCCGGAGAACAGAGAGTCGAGAGAGGCGACTTGGGAATGGAGCTTTGAGAGTTATTGCGTGATAAAAACACGATTGGGCAGGGGCTAACGACACGTAACAAGTGTGTTCAACGTGTAAAGCGTCGAGTCTTTTTTCCCTCTCGGGTTATGATTCTTGCGTGTATCTGACGCCGTGAACAATGATATCGCGTGCGGACCTTGTATAATGAGCAAAGATGGGTTTTGGGGGAAGAGTAAAATAAACGAGGACTTTCAACCCAGCAAAAACAATAGGAATTCGAGGCAGGGGGAAAAAAAACGTACGCTCTAATTAACATTTTCATGCCAAGTATACCGTAGGAATGATGATTTTATTCTGCGACGGGTATTTATTGTTACAGCGCAGCGTAAACTAAAATTTTTCAAGCGTACAGTTAACCGGTCGATGTTATCTTATCCATGAAACTAGACGATCGAAAATTAATTGACGCTATCGAGTATTTATTTGATTTTATTAGATTTATTTGAAAATAAAGAACTAGGAAACTGTGGTGTCCCACGAAAATGAGTTGTTGAAAACTCGATGAATGATGTGTAGCTTTCACCAAATAAATTACGAACGAAAGCTCCCATGTAAACTCGACATCGTAGGGCATAAAAAAGGGGTAAGGGAGGGATCATTGTATCACCACCGGTTAGCAGCACTGAACGATAGTATAAGGACGGGAAGGGCAGGGGGGGGTGTAAAAGTTGCCTCGTAAACCCTCTGTGGACGCGACGGAGCCCCAGGGAGGAGGAGGGCGGGCAGAGCAACAAGTGCGAATATCTTGGCCGTAAGCGTGCCACCGGCACCTCGGGACACGGCACGTTGTACGTACGGCGGTACGAAAGGGAGAGTGGCGGGGGAGATACACACTTGGCTTGTCTGCTTGCGGTCTGCCATCGGTGGAGCGAACAAGCGCGCGCGTGCCTTGGCTCGAAGGAAGAGGAGAAGGAGGAGGAGTCCTCGAGGTGTTGAAAATGTCCTTAAATATACGCACAACCAACGATTACTCTGTCTCTCTCTCTCGGGGGAAACAATAATCATCGTAAGCAATGCTTATCGCTTTTCCAAATTGAAACGATAGCCCTGTAGTAACTATATACGTGGTGCCAAGTTTCATTATGTCAGAGATAACCGAGCGCAGCAGTAGTTGGCGAAAACTTACGGGAGCGAAAACCAAGTAACCGCAATTAATACAAAGTTCTGCATGATTCATCAAACTTTCCTGTACATACGCATTTAGCATCAACCCCCTGGAAATGAATAATTCATCCGAGAGGGTGAGATGTAGCGTTTCGGGTAGCACGACGATGTATATACATTATATCTACTGTTTGAATAGGTCGGGTGGAGTTTTAGTCGAAACTTGTTAACTGATAACCTTTGAATAATATTTCCCGGCTGAAACTGCAGCTACATATACGTGCACCTGCAGCGGTGAGCAAACAGAGCGTTCGTTCGATTAAATACACGGCCCCCGACACTCGTCACCCAAAATCATGTCATTTCCATGCAAATGTGCCACCTGACGTGCGCGTATACGCAACTCCCCCGCCGCACTGCAGTTCGCGCGATTCTCACTTTGCACACGAGGAGAACACACACCACACATTTATTTGGTAATCTGCGCAATGTCATCTCGGCTCCTTCCTTTCGGTCGGTCGATTATTTTGTACGTATGGAAGGAACAAAGGGGAAGCAACAACTCGCGGACAACAGCAGAAGCTCCCTTGCGCGCGTGTACGATCCAACGATACGCACACCGAGAGAAAAGGAGATGCAGGCGGATAAATATACCCGATGTCTCGTGTTCCTTACCCCCCCCCACCCCTTTTTTCCTGTCATCCGCTTCTCTTTGTCCCTCTCGTTGTGTTGTACCATCATTCCGCGTGTGGGTATAACTTTGGTTGTGTCTTCGCGTATTTATCGTCAGGGGAACGGCATGCAAATGCCTCCAGAAAGAGGATGGGAACAAAAAGAGCCCCTCTCCGCCTACATACTTGTACGCACAAGCGGATGATGGAATTTTGTATTTTTTTTTTTTTTTTTCCTTTTTGGTTTTCTTCCCCCGGTGGACGAAAGGCTTGGACGCGAATTCAAAAATCATCGGTCGCGACCACCCTGCGAGCCGATTGACCGGCTGTTTAATTTTTTTGTTTTCACTCACGGCAATTTTTCGTAGACGCATAGTTCTTACCATACACGTGTGTAGTTTTTGGTGAAACGTAAAAGTACAGTTTCACCGAGCGAAAAGACACACAGGTAATGGAGTATTAATTAAAAGAAGAAAAAAAAGGTCGACACAATGACTCTATCTCGTGTACCGCGTTTTTGTCTTCCGGTAACATTCTCGGGGGGGACTAACGAGACACAGTATGCAGCTGCATGTAACAAAGTACGTCGGGCTGACGAGTTTGACGAGTCGCGAAACTTTCTTCCCACGATGTTTTACATCCTCGTGTTGGTCGTATATGTTTGCTTACTTGTGCATGGGTAATTGCAAAACGAAACAACTCCTTCGTTTACAGTAGGGAAACTCAATTGCTGATATATGACGACTCTATTGGAGTTTTCTTGGAGTTCTCGCGGCTTTTATTGGAAATTAGCTGGTGCGTAATATAGTGCAAAAAAAAAAAAAAAGTAGAAATTGGAAAAAAAGGGGGTGGAAAAGTACAATCAAGTTTTATCAGAGATGACTCGTATGGATATAATCGGTTGGTATTTCAATAACGCGAAACGTCCGATCTTAATAGAGCAATCAGCGTAATACTTGTATTTGTTGAGAAATAATTGTACCGCACACCTATGTTTTAGTGCCTCGGGCTTAAATGTATCCTTACATGAGTATTGCGGAGCCACACCTCGAGGATACAGAGGAAGAGACGACGAAGGGGGTGGAGCCGGCAACAGTCGAAAATAGCAAAGTATAGAAGAGACAACGGCGGAGAGAGGTAGAGAGAGAGAGAGAGAGAGAGCAGAAAGGGGGTCATTAATGGAACATAGGTATATACATATCACACGAGGGAGGGGCCAGCTGGAAGTACAGGGGGAGAGGGTTGCGATTGATTACAGAGCCGCGGGTCCAATAATGGACCACTCGGATGACCTAACGAATCGGCAAAAGTATAAATTACCCGACGGCGACTTCCACCCTGCTCGTGTGTGTGTGGAACCGTAATGGCAGGGGCAGCAATGGTCGAGGGCATCAAAGAGGAACCCACACTCGCGGCAGTGTGGAGAATCGCAACGAAAAGTGGTTGCGGTAGGTCTCTTCCTCTCCCTCTTTTGCTTTCGTCCTTTTTTTTCCTCTCTTCCAAGTTATTGCTTATTTTTTGTTGCTGTTTCCAAACGTATCTCTGGTGAAATGCTGGGTTTTAGCAATTCAGCTTTACAAGGAGAGATAACAGAAATGTCAGGCATTTCAACCCCTACATGGTATATTGCGCCAACTTTTTACATCCTTTCAATGATTTCTGAGAGGAGTACAGCGTAGTACAGGGGTGGTGCTCCGTCAGCTGCAGTCGTAAGCGTTTCGAGCCACGAGTTCGTTAAGTCAGTCTTAACCTTTGACCCGTTGAGTGCTCGCGATGCAAATGTACTACGGTATACTCGTTATTGCTTTCGGTTATATGAGTTTTCTCGGAAAACTTTGCTTATAACGCGGGATCGCGATTTTTCGCTCAAACCCCTGTTTAAGTGGGTGGACTTTTTTCCCCCTCCCCCGACTTTGCTCGGCTAAACGGCTTTTTTTCTTCGCATCTAGTTGAAAGACATCTAAGTCGTTACTACGAGCAGTGCAATTTTTTTGGTTGAACCTGATTTTAAAAAACGTACAAGCATCGTTTACCCAACGATTAAATTAATTGGTTCGATTACTGAAAATTAGTTGTAGTCGTAGTAAACTATGTAAAAAAAGTATCTTTGCAACATTTCAAGTGCAAGTTTAGTAATACTTTGGATGGCAATACTATTTAAACATTGTCAAAGACGAATGAGCTCTCACATTTTAATTTGGTAATTTGAAGATTTTTACACAACAAAATCAAGTAATGATAACTAACGATTTCTTCTTGTGATTAATTAGGATCGTGAAACATGATAACATAGATAACAGTATAATCACACTTAGTTAAAATTAAAAGTTTTGTGATTTAATGATGAACTTCAACTATCGCAGTTTCAAAATTTTGATATTAACATTAGTCAGTATGATGAGTCATTTAAAAACATAAGTAAAAACGCCTTCAGATCTTTAGTGCAAACAAAATCCACAGTGAACACAATGAATTACTTAAATTCATGATCCCAAAGAACCAACTCATGATTCGTATTACTCTGCGATGAATAGAAGAAACTGTGGCGGTGACTGGATGTTTTTTCTAAGGACAGCTCGTCGTGATCCACAAATTTTTTTTAGGTGCGCACTTTCGAGAAATTAAACAATAAACGTATTCTGCTGACTCACCGAAACAATAGACAATGACAAAGAAAAAGTTTTGAACAAAAATAGATAAGACAAGCTTGCGATTGTAATTTTTAACGAAGGCTAAAAGAAAAGTGAAAGTCAAGCAATAAGTGAAAGCCTTGTTTCAATAAAATATTACACCAACATCGATGTCGGTCGTTAAATCAACATGGAATAAATACTACTTTTCTCTGCGCATAAATATAATTTTTATTTATACAAAACTTTACTTTGTAACGTATGAAAATGTAACGTACTTTCTGTTGACCAAAAGAAAATTTCTCCTTTACATGTTTTGCAGTGATCTACGTTGCACCGAGATCGTAAATCTAAAATCGATGTAAACTAAGCCAATGAAAATTTCATTTACTTTGGACATGAAAACAGGAAGGAAGTGATAGGGAATATATGTAAAAAATACTGTTCCACATCTATCAGTAAATCATCCATTATATTCGGAAAGTAAGATGAATATGTAATTATAATTATAAAATAATTTACATTGATTTTTCAACGCGATTAAAATGAGTTTAAAGGAAATCGATCGTAATACGTAAGAGTATTGTGAAATATCACAGTGACTATTTACTTTTTATCATGTAAACGATCGACACCGTTGATTTTCCTTCATTGCATGTATACATTAAAAAATGTTATTTTATGATGCCATACGGATATCGCACGATTTATTCTTCACTTTAAATTGCTTCATTAATTTCTCTTTAAATAATCATACACACATAATTTAGTCACAGAGTAATTTTAGTAGAAAAATGAAAATTATTTATGGGGTAAAATTATTCAAACTCTCTCGAAAAAGTAGTAAGACTGGTTGGTGGTGTACGAGTGTTCATAGGCACCTTATCCAACGACAGTTTACCGTAGCACACAACGACACGAATTTTTCCACGTCCACTTTCGTTGTAAATGGGTCGTACAGTATACAGAAATACCAGACTCGCTTCTTTCGATACGCTCCGCTTGTCTCCCCCTGTCTCGTGCAGCGTAGCCGAACGATGTAAAAAAAAAAAAAAAAAAAAAAAAAAATTATTGTAACAACAAATAATAAAGGCCTCTGGGCCGTGAATTACGACTTCCTAAGATTCACGAAAAACGATGATTTTTATAGCACATGTACCCACGAGTCGTTAAGATTATGCCCGAGGTTTCCGCGATGGGGTTCCGCTCGGTGTTGCTGCGCTAACAGGATATTACGGTGCTTCTCGTGAATGTCGTGATTATTATTTTTTTCGTGAGAGCAAAGTGGAGGGCAGGAAAGGGGAGGAAGGATCATGAACAGCTGGGGCTGAAATACGATGATGCGGGGAGATAAATGTGAGAGTTGAAAAGTCAATTTCACGGGGGATGTGAGGGGAGGGGGGGGATCGCGGGGAGTTGTTTTAATTAAATTTGTTGACCAGCCTGGGAGATGTTGGCATTTTTCACAGGATTTGAATTATTTTTCAAACGTTTTTGTTAAGCCAAATTGAGTCGATAACATGTTTGCGCGAATAAAATGTTACGCGGATGTTAATTTTAATACTTTAAAGGAGTCACGTTCGTCATCGGGGGTTTAATCAAAGCGAAAATTACAATGTTTATTTGGATGTTGGGAGAGCGTTTGCTCGATCTTTCTTCGCTCGCAGTAGCTCTTGCGAATCAGAATTAAATAAAGTAATTTGGTTCAGTGTTTTATTTTGAAAGAAGAATTGAAAAGAGCGCGCGAGTCGGAGCGAGCCGGGACATTCGAAAGTTTAATTAAAGGAAACGCCGTGACGCTAGAGCGTTTTAAACTTTTACGACTTTTGAAGTGCAATTTTAAAAGTTAGATAAGAACACCGGTAAATTAGTTCTGCCGTGGTAATTAATAAGCTATTCGAAAATTTCATTAAGATCAAAAGAAAGAAAAAAAAAAAAAGGAGGGCGCGCGCGTGTGCCGCACAACTCGGTGCAGTATCGCGCGAAAAACGAGTTTAGCAGCAGTGACACAACCCCGTTACGTAGATTGAAAAATTATCTTAATTTAGATGAGTTTGGGCAACAAAAGCTGTCCAGATCGCATCTTTTCTTCACGAGAAAACTTTACGTAATGACTTTTTTTTTTTTTCTTTTAATCACAGGTCGTTCAATATTTTTAGATTACATTTTAATTTAAATCAGTGTTTAACACCAAACAAAAGTCAAAGACGTGGTTTCATTTGTTAAAATATATGAAAAGCCAACGTTTGTATCACTTCCGTCATGCATTTAACATTTCTACAGCATAATAAACGAGGACAGTAAATTTACAATCGATAAAATTAATGGCCCAAGTACATTGAGTATCGCTTGAACAGAGTATGGAGAGCTGAAAATAAAACAAAGTTGAAGCTCGTAAAGTACAATGGAAAGTCGTATAAGTCACGTGTGTGTAATCTGCGAACGGCACATTTTACTGCTCGACGCGTGTATGCATGTCAATTTTTATCGTGTTACGTGAGCTCAAATCGATTTTTAGTTTCAAACTGCACGAGACAAATGTAACAATACAAAGAAATGTCACTCGATACGCTCAATTTTTTCTTGGTGGACAACACACGAACGAGAAACAAGTTCGTTATATTCTTCCACGGACATAACTAAAAAGTTTTACTCGAGATTAAAAGTATGTTTGATCTATAGTTTGAGATAAAAAGTTGGGCGATAACATTCGAGGGTAATGGATAGTAAAGATTTGCTGGAAAAGTTCATAGTTGGCTTTACGCAATGAAAAATAACTTTGCATTCCCGCGTAATGTTTTTCTTCTCCTCGACCCTCTTTTACTTCTTCGTGACGGTCAAACTTTTTCGAGAGATGCCTTTCAAAAGTGCATCTCGGAAACAAAGACAACGTCAAATGGAAATGGAGAAAGCTGCGTAAATTATGGCGTAAATTAGCGACGAGCCGTTGGTCTTTGCACACATTATATTGAGCACCAGAGTGCCGGGGTTGTGTAATACCACGGCCGCAGTCTTTAGTCGCTAATGTATCTGCCAGCGCGATACAAATACAACGTTTATGGCTGATGAAATGGAATTTCGTGCTAAAAAAAAAAGGAAAAAAAAAAGATACACCGTTCGGACTATTACTCTTTCGTCGCTGCGTGTGTGCGCACCTTTTCGACACTTGCCTCGTGCGTGCGATGGGATATTTTTACGATCACACCTTTTAATTGCACGAACAGTAAACTGATGGGTTGTGGGTATATACACGGCTGTTTCACTGCTCGCGCTGAGGTTAAAAACTTTAGTATGTCGTCAATAAGCGTAAAGCATCTAGAGCCTGTCAACTCACTGTAATTACAAAATACCACAGTTTAAAAAAAAATCGGCTCGGTTCTAACACACCGCTCACAACACGAGTAAAACTTTTTTTTTTTTCTTTCTTTTTTATCTTTCTCGAGTCTGAAAAATACGCTTCAAATATTTGAATAGAGGCTATTCAACAAACTAGTGGGTCACCCTTGAATTTTAAACGACTCGACGCTATCGGATAAGCCACAACCGTTCGTTGAAAATTTTAGTGTTTTCCGTTATTTTCTTGGACACTGTCCTTGAAAAAATTTCAACAATGTTTTTAAAGCTCCAGCAACAGGGATGGGTAACTGCATTCATGACTAGTGACAGCTCCGGACAATCAGTTTAAAATGATCGACAAGGGTTTTTTTTTTTTTTTACATACTTGGCCAAAGAGAGATCGGGGGAGCGTGAAAGACAAGTCGATCGACTCCGACAGCGGGAGGCACTGCGGGTGATTAAAACCTCGAGCGCGCGAGTTGGTTTGTTTTCGGTCAGATTGATTTTGCACTTTATCCGAGCGGAAACTCGAAAAGATCGAAAATGGCAAAGCATCGATCGGATGAACAATGGGGGGACAGGGGGGTACGAGATGACGAATGGGGGAGGGGGATGTAGGGTTTCGCTAAGGAGTTCTGGCTCACCTTGAAAAGAGCGATGCGCTTGAATTAACCTCGGGAACATATATGATTCAAAACGAATGTAGAGAGATTTACGAGACCAGCTCTGTAGGTGTGCCGAA
This sequence comes from Copidosoma floridanum, assembly GCF_036245765.1. Lineage (NCBI taxonomy): Eukaryota > Metazoa > Arthropoda > Insecta > Hymenoptera > Encyrtidae > Copidosoma > Copidosoma floridanum. The sequence continues at coordinate 5,753,513 of NW_028321906.1, read as the reverse complement.
TGAACGCAAAAGGGAAAAAAAAAACATTTCGCACAAAAGAAAGTTTGTAATTACTTTTCTGATTAAACTGAATTTTCAGACCAAGTAACGCGAAATTGGACGCTGTTGAGGAGAAAAAAAGTAAACATCCTCATCGGGGCAATTAAAAATTCAATTACCAATGCCTAGGAAATAAAAACCACTGGGAGTTTACCAAGCGAGACTTGAGTGATTGGACGGCATGAATTACAATTCGGTAACAGTTGGCGTGATCGACATTAAAAGGGAGGAGAGACAAAAAGAAGAAAAAGAAGAATCATTGCCACCTTTCTCGTACAATACCCTCTCCAACGCAAAGTCCAATAAATTCCCGATTGAGAGCTCGGATAAAATGTCCTCCTTTCCTTCCGAAAGATATCGAGCAATGGTTTCCTCCGAGTTGGCGTGTACACGAGTAAAGTGAAAAAAAGTACATGAGAAAAAAAGGGGAAAAAAAGAGCAAACGACGATGTACGCAACTGCGCTAATGCGGTTTAAGTAACTATGCTAATGCCCGCACGAGAGCTCGACTGTGCTTCGGGGGAAAGAGAGAGAGAGAGACCAGAAGAAAACGAAGCACGATCTTCTATTTATTATGTAAACTTTGCTCGTTATGTTTGCGCTCACGAACGTGGGCCAATTCGCTATGATTAGAGTCCCTTTGTTTCTTCCTTCCTTCGTTACTGCGACTTCTCGATCTCTTTTTGCAAAATCGGCGAGGAACGTCAAGTTGTACGCCCACGTGGTAATTAAATTGGTCCTTGTAACGTAGACAACTAAGGGTAGGGATCTTGTGGCGTATATCAGATGGATTTTAATTGGAGAGTGTATACCTACTAGTGCCCACGTTGTAAATGACATTCAGATAACTGAACGAAATGATGATGGATCCATGGGGTTATTCGGTGAATTTTTCTGTTCATTTTTTTTTAATCAACTTCTCATCTGTTTGTCCGTAAAGAGATGTACGTACAATTTTAACGTTGCAGCCATGTACGGGACCGAAGATTTCAATTTACGAGAGGAAATTGAATCGTGCCTTTTCAACTTAACAACTCATCAGTTATTTACTTCCTCTTTCAGAGTCGTACAAGCCCCTCCTCCTCCTCCTCCTCTATGTACTTACAAAAGCCTTCGTGCAGTCGAGTCCCACTCCGTGGCAAATGTAAGCTAATAAAAATGTGAACGCAGCGCGAATAAAGTCTCGAAACGAGCTGATGTTGCTGTTAAAACGGGCTCGCATAGATGGAAAAATTTCAATTTTATTGTTATGTTTTTTTCCCCTCCCTTTTCCAAAAATAACTCGTCACTGCTTGCACTGCAAGGGAATATTTCTTTCTTCCGCCCGAGGTCGCGTTTCAATTTTATTTACATGCCACTGTACGAGAAAGAGAATTAATCTGTTGTTGTTTTTCACGAAGGGGATGACGTTAGAGTTTGCATTGATGTTATACATGGATTGGTAGTAAACGGCTCTCTTTGCGAGCTTTTGTCCCCGAGTTCATCATATTTTTTAATCATACTATTCTTGTTAATAAAGGTATTTCTTTCACTTTTCATTATAACCATACGTAGCAAAAGTGATAAATTAAAGAATGAACGGCTTTACTTATCGCGTTTCAGACATACGTTCAATCTTTCAACAAATTCACTTGAATTTACGTATATAATATGTACAGGTAGTGTTCAATGATTCCATGGCAAGGGAGAATAATATACACTATGCCGGTATACATCAGACGTTACACAAGGAATGAGATAATCAAAATAAATATACATGTATGTATATATTTTTCAACGTCACGTAATATCGATGCGTTTCCCGTGGCTTCGTACGTAACAATTACATTACAACGAGGGGAGGGAAAGTTCAATTTCGATCCGGCGCGATATCACTGCCGACACGTTTTATAATTTATTGCAACCGCGATAGGTAAGTATTGATACAAATGTACATGTATACGCGTTTTGGTGGTATATCATGGCGTTGCGCACAGATACGTATAGAATTTGAATTTCGCCGATGATACTATATATATACAGGTACTATCGTTGAGCAGGTACATGAGCCGAAATCAAATTATTACCATTTCTATTGCCATTGTTATTGTTATTGTGATAGCTATGAACGTAACTGAACCGCGTATGCATTGCGATATCGCGTGGTTTTACAAGTGACGGAGGTATTAGAAGTGCGGTATATTTAGTGCGATCGCTGATCGGTATACTCTCTCTCCAATTCGCTCGGAAATAATGAAAATATTAAATTACGCGCGTCGAGCTCGATTGCGCATGGAGTTCATTGCTCGGGGAGTGTATTAATTGCGCAAACAGCTAATCGCGTCAATCTTGGCTGTCTTTGTTTTGTACTCTCGTGCGTCCGTCGCCTATAAATTTTGACAATCGATTGAATGGTTTGGTTGCGCACGTTGAAAAGACATTATTTTAACGAGATGAGTCTATACTCTCTCGTGATTTTCGCCGTAGCAAAAGTTGCGTGTTGGATGCTGTACTGCAGGTGTATACTTAATATAGAGGCCTCTTTTCGTATCAAACTTTGTTACCAAAAATGACTTGCGGGAGGTACCGTTAAAATGTGTCTTTTGTGAGTTCATGCTCACTGGGAACGATTGGTGGATCGAAAAAAAACACAATAAGACACTACATAAAGATTGTGCCTTTTTTCCTGCCAGCCTTGGTTTTATCCTCCCATCTCCCTGCTTCGCAAATACATACTTCGTTTCGGAGCGAAATTGGAAGGCCCTCGGGAGAGCGAAGAAAAGAGATACACGAAATTGAAAAAGCAATTTGTTTCTTCGGCAAGAGTGAGTGCTGGGGTGAGCCGAAATTGCGTGTGTAGGTGCACTTTTGCGCGCAGGTGTATGCAAGTGATATACTTATACACAGCGATGGCAAACGGTATGACAGGTGTATTCTTGCAGGTACATATATTTTACGTGGGTGTACCTGATACGATTTTTTTCGACAGCGCATCTCTGTTACACGGATCGAGAAACATTTTTCACTCGCACTGACTGCGCATTCAATAAATAACATGGACTTCAATTGTTTCGAATTAACGGGATTGGCTTGTGTGTACAATGAAATCAGTGAGTAGCCATTACATATTTTCAAAGTATTTAGAAAAAAAAAAAAAAAAAAAAATTATTTCAAACAATAGAATGGCTTTAAACCGGCCGAGCTGGAGTGTGTGCTTCGTGTGCACACGGAGTGTGGTTATTTGGAGAGAAAAATAATAAACGTTCTAGCGTAGCCCACTTTTTTTCAGAAAGGAAAGTAAATCGTTTCGGGGAAGGAATAATTTCTGCGCGAGACAGCTCGTTGAAATTTCGAAACCCCAAGTACCTGTACAGTAAGTTTGAAAATTGCACAATACGCCGCGTTTTGTCATAATTTAGTTTGACGTGCTGTACATTAGACGTAACTCGTGATTAAACAGTTTTTTATCGTAATTTTTTTAAGAGAGAAAGTCCTCTAACCATCATTTCCGTCAGCTTGTGGCTCAAGGTAATTTTTCCATCATTTTATATTTCAATGTATGCCAAGTAAATATACTTTTTCCCGTCACTTCTTGGACCGAAAAATCTCCTCTTTATCTCTACAGAGATCTCAAAAGCCTTTCAATTCGGAATAATGCATACCTTGTGTTATGTAACTCATAAGAGTCGTAATACACATACACGCAGAGGGAGGGAGGTATGGGTTATAGAATAAATTATTTGTTTTGAGGGGCCGTGCAAATTTATGCGAAATCATTTGAAAACAATGCCTTCCCTCCCTTTCACTCCCTCGGCAAAGAGAGATATCCTGGATAGGACGGGAGATTAGAATTAAACATTTGTTCCCTGTGCCAGTCGATAGTCGCAATTTAACACGCGGAGGACCGCACTCGGAAAAAAATCGATGCCGATTGCTTGTGTTTACGTAACGAGAAAATGAGATTTTTCCTCGACAATGAGCACACTGGATGATAATGTCGGAGAGACGCCAATAAAAAGCAATGACGAAGGTTGTCCCGCGAATTATCCAATCAGACCGTGTTGACTCTAACCCGTGAAAAACAGGGGTCCATTCTCCATAGGCGGGACAAAAGCGAGCAACAATCTGACATTATTTCGGTCCTTGGAGGGATAAAAAAAAAAAATTTAAATATGGTTAATTGAATCACGTGCCAGCGCGCACAAAGAAGGAGATGAATGAAAACGGCCAAAGTAAGCGGCAGACGCGAAAACAGTGGGCAAGGGAGACGAGGAAGAGCATAATCAGCGGAAGGGAAAGAGTTTTTGCTTATACATGCGAACGAAGGCCCCTGGATCTATGATGGTAAATTCAATGCCGGGGAATGAATAATGGGCCGCTAGCTGAAATACACCGGGACATAAATATTGTATCTGGAGCGCTATACATTACCTGTATCGAATACATTATTCGCGTGTATAGTTCTCCCTCCCCCCCAGCCCCGGCGTATCTCATCTTCTACTCCTCCTCCTCTTCCATATCTGATTGAGATGGTTGCCATGGGAATGGGCAACTTGTTCCCTCTCTCTCTCTCTCTCTCTCCACACCTATGCCCTCCACACACTTCTTCGCTCCCATTCGCTTTCGCGCACGTAAGTGGAGGCACGCGCGCGCAGACAATCCTTTTGGGTACCCAATCTCTCGCTTTTAAACGTCGAGAATTTTTTCACTCTCTTACGCCGGGAATGCTTTGTTTTACGGAGAGCAACTTGAAACGAAAAAAGTTCCGAGTCAAAGACCATGACTGAAATGGAAACACCAAGGAGTTAGTACACTATGGATTTACTTCCGGGTGTACATGTGTCAACTTACGCGCGAGAAGGGACGGAAAAATTGTTCGGAGGAAAAGCCACGTTGTTGCGCACGACGCGAACCTTCCGAGTTTTAAAGATCGTAATCCGACGCGGCAAATGACAAGTGCACCTAACAAATGAAAGTAACGATCTAATCAGATTAGGCACACGTGGGTGCATATTGAAGAGATGCTCATCTCCTGATACAGGCCTACTCTTATGCATAGTCCGAAGGATCAATCATTTCTTAATCTCAAATTGTGTTATCAGAGATATAAAAAAAAAAAAGAGAGACGGCTGCTCGTAGATTTATATCGGAAGGACTTTCGAAGGGTAGGTTGTGCTTTGGCCTTCGTGCGATGACACCGTGAGGAAGATGCGACGGTCCTCCGATCTGTGGGCATGTATGTATATGTATACACAGTGGGAGATAAAATCAGAAAGTATTGGATACGTGCGCGATTGTAGTAGTGGACCCAAGGATTAAGTCGCGAGTGGCATCCCTATTGTATGCGATTCAATTGAACCTACCCTTTGTTGTTTCATATTGCGCGTGTTCGATTAAACGGGATTGTAATCTTTGGGCTTATTTTCACTTTGATATGGGTATACTAACGGTATTGTCGAGTTGGGGAACACCTATATACAACCTATATCAACAGATTTTTAATTAGGCAAAAGATATATTGTTTACGCTCTTATGAATAAAAAAAAAAAAAAAAAAAAAAAACATGTAATTTAAAGTAACTCTTTCCACTTATTACACTTCGAAACCAGACGGTTATAACAATATGTAAAGCGTGAAAATGACGAAACAGCATCGTTCCATATTCACATGTATACATAGAGATGAGAAAATTGTTGTTGCATAAATCCCCAAGTGGTAAAAATCACCCTACCCCGCTTTGTTGTTGTGCCACATATTATTTATCCCTCTGTGTTGGATATCTGGCATAAACCATTACGATCAATGGCTAATCCGATTATAAACGTGCATTTGAAAGTCGATAACTGTCTTTCTCCTTCTTTTGTGCGTGGGCTAAGGGCATTAAAATGTATAAAGCCCAAAACATTTGACCATTTTACCTTTCACAGTCCGCGATGTTATCTTTTTTCCTCACGATTCTAATGGTATTTGCTACAATGGCCAATGAAGTTTTTTTAGCGATTCTTGTTCGGAATTATGCACACGTATCGACACTTTTATGGTTGTGCAGTAGATACAAAATCAGTACATTGTATACTCAGTGAATGTTGGCGTTAAATCTCCTTATCTTATTTTAAAACTGTTACAGCCTGTGCTAGATGAGTATTGCGAAGGTCACTCTGCTAGACGTGCCTCTCCCTAAGCTTAAAAATTCATCTTGTTTACGGTGAATTGGAAAACATCTTACATGCCAAACTGCATTGATAAATGGATATGCCTTGGTCTCTCACAACCGGTACCACAAGCTCTCAATGAATCCGTTCTGAAGATCGATTTGATGCATATGCTTTTCCAAGTTTACATACTTGTTCACGATGAATTGCTCAAGGAAAACGGAGCACAGCACAAAGTCGACGGAAGTTTAGATTGCATTTGCGATGACAAAGATAAAGGGAGGAACGAGGCGGAAAGTTGAAAATCGAAGCCGATCTGCCGGAAACTGTGTAACAACGTCAATTGTCTTTTCAGCAAACGCATCGGGAACTTTTGACTATGGGGAGAGGGGAGCGGGAGGGATTTTGAAAAGCACCCCCCCCCCCGTGGCAGTATTCAAAGACACCGTCCTCCTCCTCCGCGTCGTCTGTCTTTCTTTGCAAAAGCGAAACGTAATCATTTGCAATCTCGCGTAGAACCACTTTGAAACTTTCACGGAGGAATTTATTAAACTTTGACTAAGTCGCTTTACAAAGTTTCGTCGTAAGATGGAACACGCGCAATAGAGAAGAGAGAGAGAGAGAGAGTACGAACGAGGAAGAAAAGAGAAGTTATTTTCTCGAGGAAATAAAAATTAATGGACCTCTTCCTCTTTTCTATTTTATGTCCTCCTCCTCCTCCTTCTCCTTGCCGGCTTCTTTTCCGTCTCCATTTTCTTCTTTCTTTACCTCCACGTTCGCGGAGCGCGAGTTTTCAAGAAAGTTATTATGTCTTAATTTAGCATTGGCCAGTTCCTAATTCCCCCTCTTTCCCTCCGAGACATTTATTTTCGAGACGCAAGAAGGAGAAGTAATGGCAAACGACAGATTGGCACTCGGTCGAGGGGGGGAGGGGGAGAGGAAAATGGCTGGGAAAACGTTAGTTTGTTATTTCCGCGATTCCCGTTCAACTTTAATTCAAGCGGAATATTTGATTCAAAACTTTTTTTTTCTAATTCTCTTTCTCTCCCCCCCCTTTACTCTGATCCTTTGGAGCGAGATTAAACCAGAAAAGAGAAAAAGAAAAATGACGAAACAATTTTTAATCTAAAAAGTTAAAAAGCTTTTTCAATCACAACTCCCCAAACTCCCATCTCTCTTCACACAAAGTTATCGCGCTTCTTTTCGTCTCCTTCCATCCGAGTGGTATCAGCACCCAAAAGTAAAAAAAACTCAAATTGCCGTTTGCCGAGAAAAGAAAAAAAAAAAGTGTCTGCACGATGTGGATGCACCTGCATCTTGTACTCGTTTTTCGTTACTGATGATTTTTCATTCGATGGGGGTCGTAGTATACACAACAATTAAAAACTCTTTCCCAATCCCGAGGGTACGTATAAGCAGGGTGCAAACTGGAGGTCTCTGAGTACATAGGCAAACTCGAGCGGAGTCGGTCCACGGGAAGATCGACGCGTATCGATCGAGGATAGGAGATAAGAGAGACGTCTGTAGGTACAGGGGGAGTCCGAACACCCTAATTAATGCCATTAGCATAAACGCTCATCCACTTAACTGTAATCGATGAATTGCTTGAAAATTAATTGTTCCAGCGAATCGGGGGCCAATGAAAAAGGGGACGGAGAGGCTCGTTAGCGACCGAGGATGCTCTCTTTCTTTTTATTTCACGTGAGTCTTTGGTATACACACAGCTGGGCCGTGCTCTTTAAAGGATTCCTATCGGGGGAGTTCTAATGCAATGTCCCTGTGATTCTGTTGGCAAAGTACAGTGGTCGTTGCTTCCTTTCTCCGTCACTCCGACTCTTGTGTGTCTCTCTCTCTGTTTCGTCGTCGCGGGTTATCGAACTTTGAGGGGAAAAGTCGAACGACAGATTTATCACGCGACTTTTGTTCCTTAATTAGGCGCAAATTTATAGGCCTCGTTTCGATTCGGGCACCGTAAGGGCACTTAGCGATGCTTTTGATCTTTCGTGCCACAACGCCAACGCGCTAGCAGTGCTCGTACTTTCGGGCTCATGCATATTATTTTCCGCATCATTCGTGCTGATACTCGATCACGGCGTGTGTACGCGTACGTTTGAATGCCATACTTTCGGATCACTCGAGATTCTGAGGGCTGTACCGGATTGTGCAAGCGACACTCATTCAAAATCCACCAATTTGGTATCGGTATTGCAACACGCGAGTGAAACTATTTTGCAGCCTCGCACGTCCGATTGCTTTGAAAAAACACTGGTAAATAATGTCATTACAGCCCTGCAGTTCCTCTGATTCATCAGGAATTGCACGTCCTTCCAAGCTAACTAAAACATCAATGCAAAAACAATAGCTATACGTCCACTTGGTAATTTATGCACGCCACGTTTGACTGTGTACAAGAGCCCGGAAGTTGTTGGGTGGTAAAAAAACGACATCCTCCTTTCACGGACAATCAGCAAAATATTACGTGGCCGTAAATCTCTCGAGTTCCCTCGATTTCCTCCGACGTCCCGGTCGATCTACATGCATTTGCGTGTAATGCAACGCGAAGCTACGCAGAGGCTGCAATCTTGAGTGATGTTATCGACAAAAACAAAGGAATGGTTTACTGTACGACTGAAACTGGAGGATAAACGAATGGATGATTTGAAAAACAAAAGGAAAGGAATAGATATCGATGCTTACAGATGTATTGGAGTGGAACAATATTGCGCATTTACACATGATTGTTCCTTTCCAATCTTAAATCGATATTTGGACAGTCTTGGTCAGGGAAACGCGTTTGAGAAGTCTCATTGACACGTTAATACACTTTGGGCCGCATACGTGGTTTTTTTGTCGTAGGTAATGGAAAAACACAACTTACGAATCTTCAAGCTGATGACAAAACAGGCAAATCACTGTTCATGCGTCGAGAAAAGGGTAAGACGTGGCCTATTTTCTTACTTGAAAAATCTTGTAACTTTTTTTCAAAGTCGACAATTTGTTCGTCCATGACTAGTGCAATGCTCTTTTTCTCCATTTTTATCGCCCACGTTCCGCAAACGTTTCCAGCGCAAAAGTGACTGGGGCAATTTGTAAACATTATCGCGGATCTATCTCAAACAAGCAATGAGCATATTTGTATCTGTTGTAAGAGAATTTTTCACTCGTATACATAGATGAGAAGATAAAAAAAGGGGGGGGATGATCGAGCAATGGGATTCTTAAAACTGTTCTCACGCTGCACTGTCCGAGCGGTCTCGTTGTAATTTTGACGAAAACTTGCATCAAATTATCACAGCACTTATACGTCACCATCGACTAATAAATCTGCGCTAATGGGCCCCTAGTTGTCGAAACACAACGACCTCGCTCTTCTCGTGCGCGTTCAAATGTCGGTGGTGTCGCAAAATATAAATTAAAATTCATGTACACGAGCACAGCGTTTGCAACACGCGTCGTGGCAGGTAGGTATATACCAATGCTCTGATTGATTGCGCCGCGTTTGGCTCGAGTTGCGCTGAATCACTCCCAATGTACCTACCCCTGCACCTATAACGTGGAACATGTACTTTTCGCTCCGTCGATCCTCGGGCTGATGGTAAAAATGAACATATCGGCGATCAGCGTTTCCCAAGTACCAGAGATCCGAGCTGTGGATAATACCTATACTCCCCTTTTGACACTTGTAGGTCAACCGCTTATTAAACCCGGCGAATTGCAGCCGATTCGGATGAAAAACCGTGGCAAGTGTGTGTAGCTCGCTTTTGACAAACAAGCCCTCGATAATGCACCAATGGCAGTTTTCGAAAAATGAATCGATCGCCGTTGCGTCAAGAGCACGTCACGGCAATTTATATCTTTCAAGGGTGTGTAAATGAAAAGTTGAAAATGATTGAATTTGGATTTTTTTGTCAAACCGAGTATAGAAATACGAATCAAAAAATTGAACCACTGAATTTCAATTTGTATAATTAAAGCCCATATCTCATTGAACCATTCAATTTAAATAATTTAATGATTGATGATCTGGTTATACATTAAAACTAAAAACACACCGTTTATGCTAAAAAGAGATATTGGATGGGCATACTTAAGAAACGATGAAGCTTTGCGAAATTCACAAACAGCCACATATCGTACCACTTTGGATCCAAATCAGTCGAGGCAATCTCAATTTGAATTGCTTCTGCGTCCGAATCTCGATTTCCACATGTGATCCCCTTGTAATCGACCAATATGTATAACCACAATAGAGTAATCAACATATATTATACATAACGTTACTGCATATCTCTCAAAAGTAAGCGCGTTATCGACATCAATAAACAGCATCGGAGCATTGGATCTTAATAATAATGATGTGACGAGCCTGAAAATGCCCACAATTGATTGTTAATTACTTTACACAAAGGTGTATACCAGCGACATTTCGTTAGTAAAAATTTCCTCGTCCCTTTCCCTTAACGAGAAGTACAGTGTAAGCACACGTGTACGGTGTGCCCAGGGCAAGCACAAGCCCCAGTCCTTGTATTTGTCAAAGTACAACTTTGCTGCGTGTCTCCCGCGATCTCGAGTGCACGTGCGCTGGAAACTCCCAAGTTTTGTCCGAAAGAAAAAAAAACAAAAGGCTCCTTAAGAGTCGGTAAACAGTGCAACAGCGTTAAACTGTCAAGATTGGCTTTCTTTCGGGATCGGTAAATCCAGCTTTTCTTTTTCCACTGAAACGATGAACAATGGGGCTTTTGCGGTAACTATCGGCACAAAGTTTGAAACGCGAATCGGTTACAGCTTCGTTTGCAGTAAACACAACGAGTTTTCCCCCGCTTTGAGGACTTCATCGAGGTGTACGCAATGTATCGGGGCAAAGGCGGACTTTTTTTTTCTCCTTCTACTGGGGAATTTTCGCGCCGAACAAAGAAGCCGGGCGCAAAGCACGCCCAAGGGGGTCACTGAGAAATCTGATGTAGCTTTAACGCGATACAATTGGAGTAACAAAATCGTTTTCCTTTTTCTCCTTTCGCAATGAAGACACAGAGAAACATAATAATACCATGGATTAGCTGGACTTTGAAAAATAATGCAAATATATACTAAAAATATAATCGTTTGTATAAATATAAGCGCGAAAAGTGCGCATAAGCGTACATAAAAAATTTCAATATCATTAAGCGTATTGAAATACGTGACGGCAAATGGGCACCGGCAGCAGTACAGGCATTATCGTTACGAGGTAAGCGCAAAACTGTCATAATAAAATTAATTTATTAGAATAACCCGATTACACGCTCACGGGCACAAGTGCAGCTAATTAAATGGACTGCTACTACTATATATGGTTACCTACGCGTGTAATCAAATCATTACGACGCGGACGCGAGTCCAAGGCACAAATGTTATATACCTATACTCGATCAATATAGGTTTTAACGAACAACAAATAAATACTCAGCTCGCAGTGATGACTGGTAACCGTGACAATCCATCGACAGTCATCTAAACGTGTGCATAGTATATTTTCTACAACGTCACTTGCGCAGAGCTGCTACACCAAATGTTATGGCGGATGTATGTACAATTATCGTGTCATAGAAAACTAATAACTTTGCCGTGCATGGAAGGGGTAGGGTATGCAAATGCATACATAATATAAACACACACAAGATGAAAGAGAGCACGTCGAGCAAGTCGAGCAAGTCGAGAGGGGCCAGTAGTAGGTACATACACATGGTGTTTGACGCAGCTTTGTGTCGGAGTATCACGGGAACAGGTTTTGCGTACGGGGAGAAATGGTCGTCGTGTGTTACAACAGCTGCTCGTGGCAGGTTGTCGGGTCGCATGGGAAGAAAATAACTTTTGCTCGACCTATCGAACGGTTAATTCACGAATGAAAATCGTAAGGGGCAACAGTGACGATCACAATAATCCACATGTACAAAGTAGCCGGGTCTATTAAATTTTTCTCTTTTCGTTTCTATTTACAGGGTAGGAATGTAATAATACAACAGTAGAATATATAATTTCCCGTTTTCTGATAGCTCGTAAATTATTATTACCTCTCGTCCTATCGGTGACTCGTTGCAGTGGCTAACGTACATTGTTTAATGGAATACCGTACAATGCGAATTCGAGCTTTGCTTCTTACATTTCATTTTCCATTTGCGTTTTGTTATCGACAAAAACGTCGATATCAGAAAGAGAGACAGAGGAATAAACGCGGGATGAAAAATTACATTAGTTTATACACTGAAACCGAGCAGTATTTCTTCTCGAACCATCGGGTAACCACGTTCATTCCAGTTACGGAATTTTAATCGAGATGTGCAAAACTTCCAGAAACCTCGAGTCTCACCACCGTACTTGTGCTTCAATCAAGTTTTACAATCACGAGTACATTTTACGTGGCAATTGAACTCCGTGCACTTGCGCGCCCAACAATCTTATTGTGCCTCTTCAATTTAAATTTTGATTTATATTTTAGGGGGGGTAAGTATAAAGAGCGCCACGTATATAATATGTACGTATTCTTCGCATGTGATGTTCTAGCATACGTAATACGTGATTTGAATGTCATGAATGGAATGTATAATATTCTATACGGCGGGGTATATATGTTATATGAGGGATAAAAAGACGGGAAATAGGTTAGTTTCGCGGAAAGGCGTTTCCATATTTGACTGTGAAAAGGCGAAATATGAATCGGTACAGTGTCCCGCGTCGTTGAAGGAGCAAAAGCTCAAACTGTAGAATTACATTCACGGCAGACGGCTCTCGTTTGATTTATCAAGGAGGGAGAGATGATTTGGTCGCGGAGAGTGGATTTTTTTTCCCTTTTCATCCTCACGTTTCGTCACTCCGACAAAAGGAATAAATTGTCTCCTCGCGAAATCAAGTTTCACGTTACTCGTATGATTACCCCCCCCCCCCACCCCCCTCTTATCATTGTGCTGTTTGTTGGTGTACATGTTACTTTCCCATTACGATCTCACTTTGTGGGAATTTATTTTCTCCAATGATTTTCGAAAAGCAGTGACGTGTACGTGTGCAGCTCAATACAAAATGATGGGCGTTACGATGTACCTGTACGAGTCGTTTTCAATAAATCACGTCGGGTAGAAAAAATAAATGCACGATACTTTGTTATTACGGCGATATAGGAGGAGGAGGAGAATAAGGTTGCTCGTTTCTCTATACTCCTCTAATCATTGGAACACACTCTAAGCGGCAAAAGTAGGCTAATCACTGCAATAACCACTACGTTGGCGAGGCAAATATTTGTTTCCCCCTGAATAGCTGAGGAAAATCAATACTCCGTACGATTTATACATTATATGAGCACATGAAAAGTCGCGTATGTACGAGGATGTAGCAATGTTTTTTCGACGGGCATTTCACACCTGTTCTGAATTCTATCATTTTTTTTAATCCATTGCACAAATTATTTCTATAAAAAAGGTGCTAGAACGTCACTTCTGCAGTTTCACCAAACATTTAGAAGAGAGACTGAAGTCCAAATTTTTCGTTGTTGTACACCAGCATCGTTTATTTTCCCTGGTAAGTATTATTTTGAGAATCAATGGCATTCTAGATTCAAAGGTCATGCGAACAATCGCCACGGCATTGGCAACATAACTGAGAAAATCATGTACCATTGCCAACGAATCACCATAATCATCCGCTCCGCGTGTACACGGAAATACCGAATTCCCCTTCTCTCTCTCTTTTTTTTTTTTTCTTTGCATATAAAAATATGTTCTCTTAGAAGAAAAGTCGGAGGTATGCAATCCTCGTGGGCTGTTTGTAACGAGTACATGGACTAGTTTGGTATGTATGCAAAAACAGATGCTCGTCAAACACTGTTTTTCTTGTTTTCAGGTATGCATCTTTAACTCGTTTTAAATGCATAGTTAAGCAGTACAGTTACTTTTTTCTAGGGATTCAAGATCTTTTTTCCAAAGAACACACACTCACAACTCACACTATAATAATAATTAATTTTAATGAACGACATTAACTTTGATATTTGGGAAAATAGGTCAAGATTAATGTTGGAGCAAAGTTAGGACATCAAAGTTAGCGAGTTGAAAGCATTAAAATTTCCGGTGGCGCGTGCGCGTGCATAAATATCAGCGACAGAGAGAAAATATGAGCGCTTGAAACCTAAATGTATAATATTTCGTAATTTCAAAAATTTATAGCATCGAGTGGACGAAATTGCCAAAACCGAGATTCGTGCGAATTTATGAAGACCATATCATTTTTATGAGGGGGTTGCAAACGACATTCATTTGTTCGAGGATGTCAAAGAGACGCGTGACAGCTTAAAAACAACCAGCCACTGAAACTGATCGATCGTCTCACTCCCACTTGCCATACCTGACAAAGAAATTGCAGGTGCACCAAGATTGCATTACACGAAATGCATATCTACATGCAAGTTTAGCTCCTCTCTCTCCTTACTGCCATATCCTCCACACTTCCGTTCCTTTGCGGTAGATATAGGTAGTACACATATCCTTTTATACACTCATACATTTCCTTTTCCTCTCTCTTTTCCCTTTGCTCCGTGAACCCGCTCGCTCACTCTCTCTTTCTCTCCCACCCCCACTCGTTTTCGCTTACCCACACGAGGGGGTTCTCTCTCCAGTTTAACGAGGCATAGTTAGTTCGCTCTTCCATAAATCAAGCTGGCAGACGCGATTTATCTTAATTCCATCTACAAGCCAGCCAGCTAGCTCACACAGTTCCGTATCTAGGAAATTGCCACGCGTGCGTATGTGTGTGTGTGTGTGTGTGTGTGTGTGTGTGTGTGTGTGTGTGTGTGTGTGTGTGTGTGTGTGTGTGCATGTACATGTTACGTACCCCTTTTGGTAATGCACGTGCGACACCCCATGTCCCCATCCCATCGATGGATGGCTGTTGTGCTCTTGTAATCTGGTCTTTATCTCATGTGTATTATCTTCCCTCTATCTCGAGACACGATCTTCAGCGCCCTCTCTTTTGTTAAGCGCCCTCGCAGCTTTACTATCGGTAGGTAATAGGTACACCTTGGACTAGTTGCTCATGTCCTTTTTCCGAGTCTTTTTCGATACAAGAGCAAGCCTTTCCGATCAACAATCAAGACAAAGACATTGTCATCTCGGTAAACAACCATAACGTGGAAAAAGCGTTGCCCCTAGCGACTAGTACGATTATACTCCGTTGAACGATCCCTGATGCCAGCTTGTATTGAGATGTACGGTGGAGAGCTGGAGTTGTGAAAATAAATCTTGGGCAATGGACAATTATTCGCTATTCGTCAAACTCGCGTGATTCATGGCTATAGTTCGACATCCAGTGCTAATTGATGGGAAAAAAATACGCGTGCACCATCTGATTTGAATATCCAACTACATGGCAAATCGATGCAAGGAGGATCTAATAACACTCCAATCACCGTCAATTACTGATTTTCCTTTTTCTTCATTTTTTGCCCCCTCCTCTCTTCTCGTCTCAATGGCGCGTTACAAAAATCAGCGTAAGAACACTCACGAAATTACACTCGAGAGCGATAGCATGATTGATTTAACACGGGAGAGAAAGAAAGGTGGATGCAAAAGCGCATGCATCGATCGATTAAATTCATCCTGCAGAGCCTTAGAATTAAGCATTCGACAGGCGATTCATTTCACTGAGGCCTCTGTTCTGTATACTTGCCGCTGCCTTTTCCCTCTCTCTCTTTTTTCGCGGTGTATACACGAGAGGTTAGCAGCTATATACAGAGCAAGCGATCACCTTTACCCTCTTTACGCCCCCCCCCTTGCCACTCATTTGGATCGAGAAGTAGGAGGGAACACTACGATCGTGATATTTACCTGGTCATGATTTACGCCAACAAGCTTTTCACGTCTTAACAAAGATTAACCACGAGGATTAGCCTTTGAAGTTGCCATAAATCAAATTGACTTCTTTTTGAAGAATTCATTATATCTCCTACTCTTCTTTTTCTAGCGAATCTTGGGCTATGTGTGCATGTGTGTGCGTGTTCATATGCATCAGGTTATACTTATACGTTGCTTCTGCGTGAGGAGGCCGCATTAATCTCGTTGTTGCGGCTTTATAAGTATGCAACCCGGCTATTATATACACACACGTATAGGTGTATACATATATTATCGTTCGACGCTAAGAGGTCATTACATTGTAATGATCAGAAATCGCACGTCGCTCTTTCGTCTTCTTCGTAACAGCTGGAGTTAGTTAAAGAGGATGATAGTAACAAAAGGGAGAAGAAGAAGAAAAAAAGAGTCTTTTGTTTTGTTTGGAGGATGATGGCGTATCCTTGCAGCTATAGGATGATAATTCGGCGTTTTTGTTGAGAGAAAACTTTCACGATGATGTTCACGGAGGAGAGTGAGTTGTCGAGGGGTTTTATGGACCATTGTTGGGGCCGTAAAATGTGATTAATAAGACGTATCTTTGCGAGCTGCTGTAATTGTCTGACGAGGTGCTTTTATTTCGAGGGAAAAGTTTTACCACGTGATGCAACGATGCTTATCTCGAGCGAGTTTCTTTTCCATTTGCTCGTCTTACGCAACAGCCTCTTTTCTTCAAAGTGAAAAACACGTGTCCAAGGATATATCATTCATCACCAGCTCCGGCTGTTCATGTGTTTTAGATTTTTCCCTCATTTATTTTCATTAGTTACGTCAGTCGAGTTACGGGAATTAAAACAAAAATATACGTTTCCTTGATCCAGTTTTCTTTATCCAAATAATAGATTAGAATATCTCCTACATTTAAGAAAAAAATAGTAAAAATTCTGAGGTTTATATCTTTGTATCTTAGTGTGATTCAACTGAAAAGTATCTCTTTTTCTTGCGCTTTTGTTTTCATCCTCTTTTTAAACAGATTTCATACTCGGTTTTGTCTTGTCATTTTCTTCCACTAGAACAGACCTAACCTATTTTAAAAGGAAGACAAGAGAAAAGACACGATTACGGAAGAAGAAGAAAAGTTAAAAAAGAGAGGACAATGCGATCAAAGAAGCAGGCAGAAATAAAGAGGATATAAGAAAATGGGATTCGCGACTGCTGCTGCATTGATTTAACGAGAATAGTCATGGCGCAATTTATTCCGAGTTTCTCGCAAAACGATTATGGGTGGCCATCCCTGAACTGTTTTTTTTCTCCAGTTCGATCTTTCTCCCCGTTTCCTCCGTTTTATCTTTCTTTTCCTCTTCCTTCTGTCCCGCGTCCGTTTTGTAACCATACTCTTTCTCGCGTTTGTTTAATGGAAATCCAAGTTTACGGCTTATTGTCCGACAGGCGCGATAGAATCAGGGTATTCCCCCGGCCGGAGAATTTTTTTACCCTCGGTAGTTAAGGAGAAACGAAGGAGGTAAGGGTTGGGTAAGTTTTGATGACTAAGTAGCATCGTTTTGCTGCTTCAACTTTTTGTACATTTGCACCACTGACGTAGAGTTTATTCATCAACAGGCTTATGCTTTCGAGGGTAATGTTTTTTCAGCTGTAGTATTAGATGCTGTGCCAATAATACAAAATATTTTTTGGATACTTTGTACTCGAGTTGAGACATTTAAAATTGTACAAGAGGAGTGGATCACCTTGAAATAAAATCTTTAAGAACAGGTGTAGATATACCACTTTGATTTTTTGCGTAGTTGTAGTTTGTAGTAATTATTAAAAATTGCTGTCACACAAACATGTATTTTAGTCGTTGAAAATAGGCATGGATTATAGTAACAGGTTTTTTTGTATTTTTAATCAAACGAATGTTAAAAATATAAGTGTAAAAAATAATGTAACTTTATATTGTATTGATATAAAATACGGTTAGAGTTCATTTTTGAATTTTTTTATTCGAAAAGTAGTTAAAACAATTTTCATTACCAAATGAGAAAAAAAAATTATGGCTCAGAGTTGGTAAACAACTTTTAAAAACAAAAAGCAGCTCCTAACATTCGTTTTAATTAGCGCTTATTTATGTTTTATACTTTTAATGATGAAAGTTTCTTGTTTCCCGCAGCTCTTAAATACTCTCTGACGTTGCACTTTAATTAGCTATCCTCCTCCACTTTTCCAAACGAGCAAACACTCGTCATTTTCACCGAATCATTTTTTTAGGGTGAAAAAAAAAACAGATCTACCTCTCTCTCTTCTTTTCTTAACAAACTCCAAACATCCGCACTCGTTAGTTTTAATTCCGATGACACAACCACGTCACTTTATTGGCCGGCATCAATTACCCGAACGAATTAATCAAGAGGAAGCATTAGCGCAATTAAACGCTCGGCAATCACAGACAAACTCAACAAACCTTAATTTTCTTACCTCGCGTACTTTTTCCGTCCGTCCGATGTCCATTCATTAACTTCATGCTCGCCGTCAGGATGTACATACGTGTACATGCAAATGTTTCGCTGGATTTTTAGCAATTAGTAGTGGCAACTGCAAATTTCAGTTGTGTATACGTATAACGCATATATACGCACAATGCTTGCGTTTGCATTATTTGCCTCTGCGTGGGTACAAATGCCCCCCCCTCCCGCCCTCGCCCATTCTTCCCCTTTCAGATTAAAAGCGCGCCCTCTATTTCTCGTCTACTTTCTCTCTTGCGTGGCTCCCACGATTTATATCTCTCGTATTACTCGCATCTTTCGGAATACGCACGCATAATAGATTTTGCCATTTGCATGGAGCGCATGGAGTGATGTGGCTGTACGGTACACACACGGAAGTACATCGCCAACTCGGAATTGGCTGGGACCGGTGATAAATCGTGGCCGTCGATAACCTTTGCGAATTCAATGATTATTTCATTTACATGCGGTCGATTTTTCGTCCACAACAACAGCGCGAGTAGAAAGAGAGAATCAATACGCGCGCACAATGGTTCTGATTGCATCGCGAACGCACGTTTGCGTAAAAATGGTCCGGAGATCGTTTATTTCTCTATCCCCCGTGGCCCTTTTTGCCGCTCGCATCCGCCGATGCAGCCCGCATGCCCGGCAGTGACGTGTTCGTTATACCAACGCACGCATATATATACACGAGTTGATATAAGGGGACTGTCTTTCTGTCTAAGCCTCTTAATTACCCGTATATGCACGCGCACGCGTTGGCCCAAACTCACGTACGCGCGACCGATCGATCGGTGTCGCATATCGCGGCGATCCAACGTCCGTCGATCGATCGATCCCCTCATCCCGGAGTGGGTCCGTGACTGCCTTATTTCTCCCTCGCTCGTCCCATCCCTCTTTTGATACTTTTATTATTCGCGGACGCGTCCCTGTCGTCTCGTCGAGGTGGTCCGCGAGAGAGAAAGAGAGAAGCCAGCCGGCCTGTCCCGGTGGTCCCGACGATAACTGCAAGCCCTGTCTAGAGCGCGGGCACACGCGTAGACACACACGTACCTGTATATACACGCGAATACAAGAGCATGTGCGCACACGAGCCTCGGCTTCATAAATTAATTGGAGCTCTCCTCCAAAAGCGCACTAGTAGTTGTTGTTACTGTTGGTCATGGTGGTGGATGTGGGCTGTAATTGACATGTCGGGGGGCTCTAGTTTTTTAAAATTATTTTTCATTTAATATAGGGGCTATATACATGGATGTGTGTATCGATTGTAAGTGCTCATTGATTACACACATCGCGTGTGATTAATGGCGAATAATCAGTCTTCTTTCTTCATTCGGTCTTTGTAGCTATTTTTTTTTTTTTTTTTTTTTTGGTCTTTAACAGTAACACCTGATTTTTCTTTGTTAAGCAGACGTTCGTTGAACCATCGAGAAAGTATAGTGGTAATATAAAAATAACTGTTTTTTTCCTAACGTCACTAGTCGTTTGAAAGATTGTCGATAAAAACTACTACTTATAACATTTGATACAAAGCTACCTTGAGTTATTATTGTTTATCAATCAAATATTATTTCTGATACGTGTTTATTAGTATTGTTCATCTATAAGTGGATGTAGATAACGAAAATACGTTTAATTTTACTGGAAATAAAAATTTTGTGAATGTCATATTTTACTTCTACCTCTCAAAATTTAAATTTTAGGAAGATTAAACAAATAGTTTTGTGTGATAAATAGAATAGGATACAAGTCGTCCTCGACAACATAAAAACTAATGTTATTTTTTCTAGTAAATGGGTTCTTGCTAAGATATCAAACTATATTATTGTTTAAAATATAAATTTAAACAATTATTTCCCTACTTACGGTCGTCGATTCAGTAATTGTTATGAAATTACCATAGTATTGAATAGTGTTTTTTTTGTACATTTATATAAAAATTAAAAATGTAAGGATAATCAGATTTGTTCGTTATTAAAAATTAATAATTCAACCATCCCATGTATAGTAGACTAAATTATAATATTCAATTCTTTCTGGGAAAATTTTTTAATTTAATGAACTTCATCAATAAATGAATTACAAGAACACGTCGTTAAGTTTTCATATTACCGGAGGGTATGTGCACAAACTTTTATAAAATCATGTGAAAATGTAATTTAATGCTAGACATACTCGTTTGAAACAACATTGACGAAAAGTTGGTCTTTGTAATAAGAAAAGTAATTTCTTGAAAAATGGTATGAAAATTCGAGGCGACGTTTACAAGTTGGTGAAACATAATACACAACCTCACGAATGTGCTGTAGCGAGAAATTATATTAAAACTTTCTAGAACTAAGTATTGAAATACGACAGGCGAGAGGGGAGGAAGGAACGGATATTGGTAATTTAAATTGGGTTTATACGTTTCCTTCGTACAGCGACTTTATGGAATTCAATAAAACTTGTTAAACGAAGTCTCCTTCGAGTGGGATTTTCTCGAGTACTTGCATTAATAAATTCTCTGTGTACTAATCTCTTATTTTCAGGCTGCTTCGACTCGTCAAGTTTTTAGAATAATGATCGTAAAGAAAAATATTTTAAAACCACCGCATCATCCGGGATGTCAGAAACATTTGCTGATAATGTAAGTGGTAATGCTAGTTTAATGCCAAAGATGATTCTCATGCGGGGCCCGTTATAACAATACAGTGCTAGGGTGACATATCGTTACTGTCAGAATTCCCCGCCAAGACAAATTAAATACGTCGTGGCGCGGGACGACAAAACTTTTCAACGAGTCCGATGAGTCCGAGCATTTTTTAAAGGAAAGCCAGATACGTACGTATACGAAGGCTTGATTATTATTTTTTTATAAAAAGTGCGATTACATGGCCGATGGGAGATCGGATTGAGAGTCGATCGGTATCAAGTTAAGCAAGTGGTTTTGTGTAAATCATGGGTTTGTAATACCCGAGATTATGCATCCATGTATATTATATTCTCGCACGAAAATTACCATCAGATAGAAGAGGGTCAAGAAGAAAAAAAAAAATTTTCAAAAATGCATTAGCTGTAACAAGTATATCTCGACGTGAATCATTTATCCGTGAAACGAAGGAGGAAAAAAATGTTTCCAAACTCTTACGGTTAATCTTAAAACTTCCATCGCGGAAAAGACTATTTTTCAGTTCAAAATGTGTTATACCCCCACTATGATGCGCGCGTGTGTACATATATACGACTCACGTCGTATACCGAATGCGTCATCTTGGATACGACATTTCAAACTTTGAAACGTTGAATTTTTCCTTCCTTCATATTTATACTTCAAACTCAAAGTAGATTCCCAAAGTGCGACACGTCTTGCGCAAAGCACGATTTCTCGAAAGTCTGCTGCTGGTGCTTGCAAGAGAAGAAATAGTACCAAACGGGATGTTTGTAATCTCGAAACGCTTCTTGAATACATTTATATGATTATATTTTTTCTCGCTTCGTGTGGCGTGAAAATTTTTAAAAGAAAAAGCATTATTTCATAAAGTCTCTTTTTTCGAATAAAATGAAGTATCGACAACACATCGCAGGAATAAAATATATTCAATCAGATGACGCAACACATTCTGATATACTTGTCAGTTTTTATTGAACCAACAAGGCCAGCATGATTTTCCTGTTTTGTTCATTATATCATCTTATTGATTTTTGTAAATAAAATAAATACATTATTATTCGTAGGCATCGGTGAAAGCAGTAAACATGTTTCAAAACAATTGGTTAAGTGATTGTGCTATCAAATTTATGGATTATATGGCCACAATCAAATTTGTTTATTATATTATTACAGACGTGATAAATGAATTTGATAGAATAACCACTTTGGCCAACTTTCTTGAAATATAAATAAAATAACCGTCCAAAATAGAATGAACATGTCACTGAGAGAGACGGTATAATAAGTTTTAGTGGTGATTTGCACTAGAGTAAGTCGCAACGTCGATTCGCACGAGATAATGAAGCTGAACGAATACCGTTATGTGGCGCGCGAACGGTAAAAGAGTCGGCCGGCAGAAGATACAGCCACTTTGCACGACGGGGCTCGAACTCTATGTACAACCTTCCACGTACACCGCAGGTCAGAGATTTTTAGGTGTCTGTATTTATGTACGTCCGGTTGAAAAAACAGACTGTGACTTATTTAAGAAGCAACGTATACGTGATGAGAATAAATTAAAAAAAAAAAAAAAAAAAAAATATTGAATGATACCCAAGTATCGCGCAATATTCGTTATCCATTAAACGGATGGTGAGTAAGTAGGTATGCTTTTCCATACAACTGAATTGGATTTCCAGAGAATATTAAAAAAGTTTCACGATTTCTGCGCAAAAACGCGTTTTATTAATCTACTTCCGTCCACTTTTTCATAACGGCCAGCGAACATTTACAACTAGCATAATGCACAAGCAGCACGGGATTCGAAAACTTTTTTTCAATTTAACGCCGTAAATCATGCTCATGTCGTAATCTCAGAAAAATTGATGCAGGGAAAACAAACACAGATTTCGAGTTGGTACACCCTCGAGATGTATTAGGGTATAGTTATAGTTTTAGCCTCGTCAGAGACCATTTCAGTCCACCTATTGGCACACCATTTATTATTCTACGGTGGACGTGAAACTCTATCGAATTAAAGCTCTAGTCTTTTTTGATGTAACTGAAACATAGATGAAGAAATAATAAGTTTTGAAACAAGATGGAGGAGAAATCGTTGATTCATTCAAAAGTTAAAAGTAATTCAAGTTAGAAATACTAAATTTACGAACGAGCTCCAATGGAATTAACATTTTCGAATCTAGCAGGATCCTATTGAAGCTCGTTGTGAGCGCTACCCGAGCGAATATTTAATGGTCATTCAGAGTATCTACTACGATAGTAGGACCGTTATTTCATCAAGTAATGTAAACTTGGAATTTTTCATACCACTTATACTTGTTTTGCTTATCTTTTTCACGAAATACAAGTAAAGAGCATATACCATACGAAAATCTTTTATTTCCAATTCTTCTATCTTATGATTTTTCGGGAGTTTTGGTAAATAACAAATTTATAATAATTTGTAAAAAATTGGAGTAGACGAATTTTGGTTCGCAAAAGAAACTATACTTGGAAAGAAGACCATCCCATCCGACAGTTCAGAGTGGCACTTGTATGAAAAAAAAAACTTTTACTTCAGTCGGCCCAAAACAAGGGAACACATTTCTCCTCGATAAATCGCTCCGACAGCTGCAGACACGTATACATATACACCCAAGCTTTGATACATTTTCATCCGAGGAGTCGATTAATATTCAACAGAGCGTCCTCCCCCTTTGTTCCCCGTCGGTCGTATCAGATTCTAGAGAAGTCGTCGCCAAAGAATGAACAACAATGTATGAAATATGGATTGCAAATAAAGAGCAGAGCTTGCGCGAGCACCGTAAACAACAACAAGTAGCAATAATTCACAGTAAGCGCCGCATTACGGCACTACCATCATCGGCAACTATTTATTAATCACTGTGTACATTGTTGGGTACTCCCTAATAGAGTTTTATCGTGATGTCAATTCAAACATTTTAGTTGGCAAAGGTGATGTATAGGAAACAAGAGAGGGATTTGAGTTTTGGGTACAAGGAGAGAAAAAACTAAGGGAAAGGAGGGAAAATGTCGAGGTTGCGATGTATCGAAAAATAGACTGCAAACATTTACGTGACGGAAAACTTTCTTTTAGGTGCGCTTGTTTGCGTAAGAGTGATTGTTTCGGGATTTAGTGTCCAAACATTGGCCAAACGACGATGGGTCGAGGTGCAGTGCGAGAAACAAACGTGTTTCAAACGACCAACGACCGAGATTTATGCACGTGACCTCGGAGCTAACATTTGTAAACGAGGGAAAAAAATTCGAATTATCATTTTTTTTTTTTTTCACCCACGTTAGAACCGACCGTTTCGATTTATCTTTTGAAAAACAGTATAGGTAATTGTTCCAAGGCGATATTGTTCTCGGAGAGATAAATACAGCAGAGAGAGATTTATGAAACTTTTTTAATGCAGACCAAGTGTATATGTATCCGACGATGGGTTTAAATTTTGAATAGCAGATGATAAATGGGGGATAATTTGCATTTTCGAGTTTAATATAAAAGTTGGACGGGAGGAATAAAAAAAGAGAGAAATTCCCCTCGTAAGTGGAGCAGATAAAAGGAGGAGATCGATAATTCACGTGTTAGCCTTTGAAAGAGTGCCATTGTAGGATTTTTCGAGGTGGAATTTAATCCCCAAGACCTATACATTGTATTCAAAGAGTATACGCGAGTATACTTGAAAAATATTGAAACATAAGACGCAATAATGGATGGAAGCATTAGGAAAGATATATTTGGAAATGAAAGCCATTAAAATAATTGGTATCATTTCTGCGGGAGGGAAAAAAAAAAAAATCGATTTGCAATAGTCTTGCGCTCAAATAAATTGCTTTTATAGGTACCCCCCGTACCAGTATTACGATGGCCGATTGAGAAACCGCGTATTGCGCAACCCATTATTGGAATTAAACTTTCGCGGGAGCGCGGTTGTGCTCGAAACCACAAAAATTACATTGTCATGCGCGTTAACGAGGATCGAAAATTTTACATATTAATTTGTGTTGATCTACAATTGGTGCCAATAACATTTAACAATGACTCCAAGTCCTCGAAATCAAAACTTTTTTTTATTTCATTTCTTTTACTCAAGTTTGTGAAAGCATTAACTTGAAAAGAAATGGATTCTATAAGTCTAGGATTGCGTCAGCATTTGATAGAGAAGAAAATCGATTCTGATAAAGTTCTCCCCCGCGTATATACGAAAGAGAGGGAAAAAAATAAAACAAAGTTATATCCTCGATTTCGTTTCATTGCCGTGAGCATAGACTCCATACAATAACATTTAACTTATCGCGCGGAATCAAATGCGACGTAAACATCAAAGTAAAGCGAGCACGCGGAGAATACGAGAAAAGATGGTTTTTGCATTTCACGTGCAGATGCACATCGTTCCAGCACAACAAGGTTTTATTTGCAAACTGACCTATATATATACAAAAGCTGGCGACACATCGAAGAGAAACAGCAACACGACACTTACCGAGGCTCCTTACTCATCCGCCGTACGTGCACGACCTTTCGCAAAAAAATAATTCGAATTCATGTATCCTCCGATCTTACGTTTTCATCCGAAACTCTCGCGCAGGAGTTTTTATCGGGAGAAAGGTTTCCCTCTTCCTGAACAAAAACATCTTTACACGGTGCTCTCGAAACCAGTCGACAACTCTTAATTTAGCGATCGGAACTCGAGAGTGGGGGGGGGGGGTAAAACCACGAGTACACGACTCGCAAATATCGGCGCGCGAGATCGACACGGCGAGTCAAGTGCAAGATCGGGCGACTGCGAATTCGCGAAACTGTTCTTTCGAAAAGGCGGAAGACGAGCGAGAGGTTCCATTAAAACTCGTAGAGGGAAAAGCTATTTAAATGCATTTGGAAAGAGGGATCACTTTACCAACGCGCGGGGATGAGGCTTGAAAAAGAAATGTGTGCGGGGAGAGAGGAATTGGGAGTACATAGGGAAGAATGTTAAAAAGTATATACACGTAACTGTAGGCGAGTGCAAGACTTGCTAGCAGTGTGCAAAAGCAAGAGGTCGGTCGTTGGTCGTGGCAATGTAGATACAGTGTTGGTGGTGGTTTATGCGAGACACCGGGTATATGGCACGGAATGAAGTGTATATTTATATATACGTACATGTGCTGTATATCTCCTTTATGGCAACCATTAACATATTTTTTGCCGTTCGTATTACCATACAATAGTAGTGAAAATATTATAAATTATGCCCGTAAATCAGAGGAAGGGAGCCGGGATGCACGGGGAAGGAGAGGAGGAGAGAAAAGAAGTAGGGGGCAAGGAATTTCGCCTTACAACTTTGTGCTGTTTTTCTACGTCTCTCTTCTTTCTCTTTGCAGTGTGATATGCTTCTCTCGTCTTTTTGTCCTTTTTTTTTTTTTTTTTTTTTTTTTCTCGAGCTCGTGTATACATGTACCTCTGATCTTGGGTTTGGTAATTCAGCAAACAGGACTGTAAAACTAGTATCTCCTTCTCATTGGTTTTTTCCTTGGTGATAAAAATATCATTTACTCGAATGATTTTGTAGGAAAACGCGGGGATTAATTAAAAAATCATGCGGATGGATTTTCCTTCCACTGCTGCTCCCCTTGGATATGATTAAATTTGGTATTGCCGAGAAAATAGCGCAACGTTCCAGGGAAGTAATGATAAAAAATAATGGTTATGTATCGCGGCTTGAATTGAAGCTTACATTTTCTCGGGATAATAAAATGAAATACTCTCGGTAAAATGAAATTTCATTTATTTCATTACCTCGGCAGAAAATTTCTTTCACTTCCACCTCGATTTACACAAGAATATAATGGCCCATTGTTTTCCTCGTCCACGTGGACAAAAGAAAAAAGGACTGACTCGCGATGAATGAAAATAATAAGTATTATAATAAAACGGAATGAAAAACTGCAGGTATACGGCCAGTCAAGCTGCCAGAGCACACGTTCTACTTATTTGACGTATTGAAAAACGTATTTTTGCATGGGTTACAAAATGTATGGCAACATTTTGATAATGGGCTTACATGGTAAGCCGCTATTTTGCTTATGTACAAGGCTTTTGGATACACGACTAATTTTTTATTTTTCTCCTTAAGACAGTAGGGAAAATTTTAAGGTACGAGATTAAACAGTCACTGATAAAAAATAAAAAAATTACTCCTCACTTCCTATAAATTCCATGCCCGCATGTATGCACCCAACAAATCTTGGAAGAACAAAAACGAAAGAGACCTTTTCCCTCCTTGCGCGTCCAAATAACTAATTTAAAGGTTAAAATAACAGTGGAGGAGTTTCGTACTTTAACACAAAATACGTACGAAAACACACACAATGGCCCAGCCAATTGTATTTTAATCTCGCAACTCTATCTGGCTGGTGCAGTCTATAGGATTAAAACTACGATACGCTAAATTACGGAATTCCAGTCGCAGCGGCTCTCTTGGCAAAAGTGAAAATTTAAATTCAAATAAGGGGTCCGGGGGAGGAGGAGCAACTTAATTAGCGGCTCATTGTAACCCATAGAGCGGAATTCAAAAAATAAAATGATAAACATACGTTTACATGTGTTGTATCGCTCAAAAATGCCACAGCAGTGTAGCAGCACGTAATCCGGAGTTGACTCTCGTATAAAGGTTGTCGAACCTCGCATCCCTTATTTGTTTACTTGCGTGTGAGTGTACACGCTCGTGCGCATAATAAACGAGCTCTTTTTACCACTCGCATGAATTTACACTTATTAAGGTGCTGGGTGATGAAATTATTCTTTTGAAGCGACTTTAGCAATATTACACAAAAACATACGTACAGGCAGCGAGGATATAAATAAAAGCCGGAGAAAATCTTTTTTTTTTCCCGTCAATTTCCCAGAGTGTAAAAATAAAGGATGGTTAATTCGACGTTTTCGTTTTTGTGCTGCTACATGAGAAAATGTTTTTATAAAAAAGTTTGCTACGATTTTTGTTATTCGCAAGGTTTGTGCCTGTATGTGTATCACGCTGTACCGGAATTTAATTTTGAAATGTCGTAAAAATGCGTAAACGCTGAGAGACGTGATTTTTTTTTTTTTTTTTTTTTTTTTTTTTTTCATGTGAAAAAAACATTCAAACGTGGTAGCTGTGAGAAATATTTTTTATAATCTTTTCAAGGCATTTAGTTGCAGTTAAGGCATTCAGCAGAAAAAATTTTTTATTTTAAATTAAAAAACATTTTTACTCACAAAAAATCTTTACGCGCATACATAAGTCAATGAAAAAGAGTATTTATTTAATAAAAAGTGTAATTTTTTACCAAAAAAGGTGGGAAATTATTTGAATTATTTTTCAGCTATTCACTTTAAAAAAAGTGTATACATGAATTATTAACCAAACTTAATGAATTTTTTCAACCTTAGATACATAAAAATGTTTATAATAGTAGTTTTTGCTACGTTAGCGTGTGCGTCTCTTTTAGGGTGATCATTGGGCCCGAGGGCGCTTGCCATAGTCGGATGCGCATCAATGGTAAACGCTATTATTTCTACCGAGGCCGCAGTAAACGTCCAAAGGCGAAAAAAAACACCCGAGGTAGGAAAAATAAGTTTTCAATAAGTTTCAATTCCCTGGAATCAGCGAAGGGCGAACAAACTCCTATTCTGAATAATCGAAAGGTAATACGATAAAAGCTTTTCATACTGAAAAAAAAACAATCCATACGCCGTTCAAATCAAAGCCGATACTTTACATTAGTCGTGACCAAAAAAAAAAAAAAATTCGCAAAATTAGTTACCACTCGATTGTCTTTTTCAAAGGACAATAACATATTTTAGAATCATTGAAGCTATCTGGCTCGAGAAACAAAGTGGTTAAAAACTCCATTTGAAGTAAACTTTCCCCATCCATTTACCTAAAAAAAGGTAAAAAGAAAAAGAAAACGTAAAACTTTTTCCAAAGATGGATCGCTCTCGTATCTGAGAGCGAATAAAAGGACTCTCTAGCGCGTGACAAAGAAGAAATGGCTCTTCATCTCTTTAGTAAAAAAGTGAGTTTTCTACGCCACGAAAATTTGCCAGTTCGGCATCCAGATATACATGAGCCAAATAAGACAGGAAAAAAACAACATCACGAATACGATACACGGCACAAGTTAAAAGCAGCTCGTGTAACCACCACTGGCATTGGGTATACAAACGTATCGCGCAGATGTAAACGATCAAACGTGAGCGCATGTTGTATCATAAACGGGCCTTCAAGAGCGAGAAAGAGAAAATGAAAAAAGGGCCTAGGGAGAGCGCCATTAATGCGGAAATCAGTTTCGATGACAAGGGGGAGGCTGTATTACAGTAATATACTCGCAACCCTCCACGCCCCCCTCGCCCTTCCATTCAGGCCTTAATTGTAAAAGCATCGACAGATGCTGCACTGCTCTCTCTCTCTCTCTCTCTCTCTCTGAATGGTCCTGCCAGATCTCCCTCACTCTATTTTTCATTCACTGGCTTTAATTAGGAGATTTATTTTCTTTCGTTTATAATGCACAAAAGGTAGTTAATACGTCGTGTAAACATGTGCTGATTTTTTTAATTCATCACATGTGTACACGTGCCCGTCGAGAAATAATGTACGCAAGCACTCATCTTTCATGCAACAATATGGTGCTGACAGATTTAATAATATTTTTTCAATACTCGTTTTTTTTTGTTCTTAAAAGATTTGTGCTTCAACAAAGAGTGGTATATGAGTCAAAGGGAGACTCCATTCACTGGCTATTTAAATATATTTAGATGAACAAAAAAAATAAATAAATAAATTCGGTACGTATTTCTATCAAAAGACATTCATGAAATTAAAAAATAAAGTTAACGTATAAAAGTGCGTTGAACTAGGTATCATCTGCGTGTGTAATTTACTGGAGCAAACACAGACAACGCGGCCACACTGTTCGGACAACAGCCCAAGGCTCGAACATCATTCGCCCGGGAATGTCATACGCGAATGTGACATCCTCTCAACAACACCGAACAGGAGCCCCTCCCCCGACTCCTCTGCTCAACACACCCCCGACCACCGAGACAATCCTCTACTCAATAATGACCCTGTTGACTCGCCTCGACCAAAGAGTGTCCGGTCTCGAGGGCAACAGAACAGCAGCACGCTAGACACAGACTTTACGCTACTCAACTGGAACGCGAACAGCATCACACACAAAACGACTGAACTCACACACATACTCCAGACAAAAGACATCGACATTGCATGCATCACTGAAACACACCTAGACAACACAAAAACACTCTACATACCAAATGGCGGAGTGGCTATCCTTGTACGCAAGGGCATCCGCCATCGAGTCATAAGTACGGACGCTGCCAACTGCGAAGCAGTCGGCGTTGAAGTACACACCACCTCATCTGCCTCCATCTGGATCATCTCTCTCTATTTTCCTCCAACGGATGATCTAAACCTCCAATGCATAATCCCGCTGTTTGACTCCAACATCCCTACGATAGTTACTGGTGACTTAAATGCTAAGCACAAATCATGGGTATGCAAACACGAAAATCCCAAAGGACGCTCCCTCCTCAAACACTTGCGCAACCTCAACATCAACATTGAGGTTCCGAGTGAACCGACTCATTACCCCAGTTCACCAGACCAAGACCCAGACATCTTAGACATATTCCTGACGAAAAACTTGACCATCCCTACGGAACCACGAACATCCCCAGACCTCCCTTGCAACCATAACCCAGTCTACCTAGAGATCCCAAGATCCCTTCTCACCATACCCGTCACCACCAGCCGCATAAACTGGGTCCACCTTGCGTATAACTTCGAATCCTCTCCATTCAAATGTTGCCCCATTAGGTCCCAAACGGAACTCGACATAGCAGTAGACGAATTCACTGACGAACTTAACAGATGCACACAAGAAGCCACCACAACAACCACAGCTCTCCAACATACACTTAAACTCCCCTGCGACCTCCTGCGTCTCATCAAGGAGAAGAAAAGAGTCCAGAAACTCTGGCAAAAAAGGAGAACCCCTGAACTTAAAGTTCATCTTAATTCCCTTGAAAGGGAAGTCAAATCTAAAGTCTTCGAATTCCGAAACAAGGAATTTAACAAATTCATAGCCGAGGCAGAGTCCCACCCAAAAAATGCTTGGAAGGTCGTTAAAAAACTCCGTAACAAACGGCCTTCCCTCCCTCCCCCCCCCCTAAAAAAAAAGCCGCCACACTGTTTAGTCCCAATGATCGTCCATATCCTGTTTGTACGTGAAGAAGAGAGACAGGCAATTTTTATCGCGGACTAATGGGAATCATGCAATGATTGCCAGGGGGCGAGGAACGTGGAGCTTATTACATCTCTGTTGGAATAGCAAAAGAGAGAGAGAGAGAACATGCATCATGGAAGAGGGGAGATAAATAGGATAAGGGACATAAAGTTTGAGCGGATCACTGGGAAATGGAAAGACATTTCGACACGCCTGTCAATAAAGAGATGGACTTTTCCCAGAGGTATACGAGAAATAACATGGATTTATCGATGTTCATTAAAATTTTCTGGATTTTACGTTGAAAGTTTGATATTACAACAGACGTGATATAAAATTGATGATTGTTTCTGTTTTTCAATAAATACGAGATTTCAAAAGTTGGTGTATTGATTGAAAGTGCCATTGACATAATATCTTTCGTTAGTTTTCATCAGTGGGCCTTTTACGAAAATTTTTTACAGCGTAAATTAATATTTTTAAAATTTTATAAAATGATTGTTTATCATTAATAAGTATGGCAATTAAATAAACAGACAATAAATTTGATTAAAAAAAGTAGTTAACCTCGTTTTTTTAGAAACAACTTTTTCACTTGATTGTTAGTAAAATAGATATTTTAGTCTAAAGTTCAAGGCTAAACGAAATTGGGACAGTTTTAACGTTTAGTTTAATTGTTTCAAAAGGTATTCATAAATAAGTTTCTGTAACAGAAATAGTCACAGAACTAGATCATTTGATGCCAATATTTGATATTTTTTTATTTAAAAGATTTGATTGTATAATAAAATATAAATTTAAAGTAACTATTATAGGTTTACAGTGATTTATATAAAAATAATTTCTGCGGACGATCAGGTCATGACATAATAACCAACTACACTATCGCCATCGCAACTTTGCTTGGCACAAAGTAGGTCGTACTCGTACTTTCAAAGCTTGTGCTATTTAATATTGCTACTGCCATTCACCAACTACTGAATTGAACTTGGCTCTTGTAGGTAATGCCATTACGAAAAGACAAGTAATGAACGTTGCTTCCTGTTTTCGTTTTGAAATTAGACCATTACCCAAGACTAAATTGTATAGTTAATTTATACGAAAAATATGATAACCTTTTATGTTTCTCTTTGTGAATAACAAATTTAATCACCCTAAATCTTATGAGTATTTTAGTTATTAACAATTGTTTGTAATTTTAAAAATAATTTAACTTTTTTTTTTATATAATTCATTGTTAAAGTTTTACATAACATACACTTTACAGTATAATTCATGAAAAATTTTGAAAGTTTGATGAAATTATCTATTAAAGTTTTAATGTAGAATTTATTATAAATTACTAGTAACTAAGTAGTCAGAAAAAATTAATCACTCAGTTTTATGGTGTGTAATCAATTCTTATGAATTACAAAAATTAGCAGTTCCCGTTTTTAAATAAACCACTACAATTTTTGATCAATAAATTTCATTATGTGAATACTTTGAATGAAAAAAATTGTAAATTTTTATTTACCACGTAAAGATATTTTTTACCATATGAATCGAAAAGGTTAAAAAAGAATACTTGTGTAATTTGTAATTTAAAAAATATAATTAATCGTGACTGCGTAATTTTTATTGATGATAGAAATACATAGTTTATTTTTTTTTTTAATTTCAAATTGAAGTTTATATCAATTAAATTACAAAAGTAGATATTAAGATGGCTTTTTACATTTGTAGATTACATTATGTTGATTACTTTAAAGTAGTTGAAAGTATTTTTTTTTAATTTGTTATTTATGAAAATGTATGGGTGATTGATGCTTATTAGCATACGAATCGGGATCGAGAAAAACACTCGCATAGTTAATTAGAGTAATAAAAATAAACGGTATTAACAAGACGATTAATTTATTTGACACAATTGACAAATCGTTGTATGAGTCCCGTAGTTTTCCTTAATATAAATAGTTCAATTAGTCTTTATTAGTTCTAGTTTAGGTAACTATCCTAAATTAGTTCAGAAAAGTACATTATTGATGATTATCTCAAGGCTTACACATGACCCCTTTCAAATTTATGACTAGAATTGTGCATTCATATGATGCAAGAGTAGATGTTCAGGCTGTTACAACATCGGACTATGAAATATTACGTCTACGAGAGTTTTTTTTTTTTCTTTTTCTTTTTTTTTCTTTGATAGTGACACTTACATTGAAAAATAAAATAAAATGTATGTAAATTGTACCTCCGTGGATATATTTTTTGCTTCTGTTGTATTTTATTTTTTCCTTCTTTTTCAGAACTAATTAAAGAATTGCATAGGAAATCAGACAAGTAAGGTCTACATATATACACCAATGTATGAGTATACGAAGCCCGTGGATTTCGACAGTTTCAGAGTAACCGTAAACTAAATCCGCCAGACCAGAAATGTCATTCATGAAGCAATTCAGTAAATTAATGCAACGTTTGTCCTCATTTCGGATTTGCATTTCGAAGAAGAAATGCTGTTTGCATAAATTTCGCTCATACACTGCGAAACGATGGGGTGAATAATATTATCGTAAACAAATTTGAATATAAATGCACGACGTCTCAAATTTTGTTCAAACATCGGCATTGCACAAGTTAAAATTCAATAGGCCACCAAGAGTCAAGCAAAATTGTTTTGGCAAGTGAAAAAAAATGTTTTCAACTCAGTAATAATATTTACCCTGATCCAACGCACACACAAGCTGGTGGGATAACGGATCTCGACACACGTGGCAAGCGCGTGTGTTTTTAATCTTCCGAGGCTCAAGCAGCGATCGAAATGAGAATTCACGAGCATAATGTAACATGTACTTAATTGTTTTTAAAAGATACGCGGAGCGGATGTTCTCGTACTTATCTGTTTCCTCTGACAACCAATCGCCGTCATATTGTTTTAGGACAGAGCAAATAAAATTTCAATCAACGATCGATTCGATTGATTACCCTCCGCAATGTCTTTTGCCGAACGATGTTGTAAACACGCGGTGCGTAGGAAGACAGCAGAAATGTGTGTTTTTAGAGCGATGATATTTGCAATTGGAGCACGTACTTACCCTTTGTCCTTCGCAGTTTGACCCCGTTCTCTCGGCTAAAAACTCGATTGTTGCAGCGCGGAAAAACAGTTTCTTTGTTGCGTATAATGGATGCAATACAAGTACACGGAGCACATTTTTTTAGTTTTCAATGATGATGAAAAAAAAAAAAAAAAAAAATCCTATTTACTAAGGAGGAATGCGCTAATTCAATTAATTTATTGGATTACAAAACCAAATAGCGTCGCAGAGAGTAACAAGCGTATCGGGGATGAATGTATTAATAGGATTATTCCCGCGTAGCCTGAATACACGCTTGAATGTGTAACAAATGATTGTCAATGGTGCAATTAACTGAAAAAGTAATATCTGTTCATAAAGCCTGTCAACTGGTAAGTTAATTTGGGTCGTTAACTAATCGTGAAAAGCAAAGGCTGTTGCTGCATAAAACACACGACGTCAACGTCACTCGCGCGTATTCTGCCCGTCTCTCTTTTCTCCTCTTCTCTCTCCCTCCACGCG
This sequence comes from Copidosoma floridanum, assembly GCF_036245765.1. Lineage (NCBI taxonomy): Eukaryota > Metazoa > Arthropoda > Insecta > Hymenoptera > Encyrtidae > Copidosoma > Copidosoma floridanum. Next base: position 5,718,488 of record NW_028321906.1, on the reverse strand, counting down.
TATACATATAGCTCTTATAAATTAGGTCAAGTGAGAAGAGATGAAGTTAAAGCTACTAAAATGAACGCTTGTTTTGTCTCCTCTCGGGCTCCAACAACTAATGCTCGTTACAGCGCGTTACACTTGTTTGATATACTACTTTCAAAGTAGAATTTAATATTTATTACGTAGGAACGAAAAATTTAAAAAAAAAACAGTTATGCTTTCTGTATTAGCGACTCAAAGTGTATAAAGTGCTTCCAATATGAATTTTTGCATTTATATTCTGTATAATATTGTGCAGTTGGTAAAAAAAACTGCTAACACTTTTAACAGTGGAGAAAATTAACCTTGTTACAGGGTTTCCTACTTTCAGTAACTGTTAAAACCAAAATTAATAATTGTAGATTGAAAATTGACGCCATAAATAATAAGTTTTTTTTTTTTTTTTTTTTTTGGCACATCGAAAATTGATGATTTTGTTATATTGTTATTACGACATGCGTTTAAGGAGATGCGTGCCTAATTAAAAATTTTCGTACTATATACTGAGAAAAATACAAAAATAAACAAACGTACTTCATTGAAGTTTTAATAAAATGCAAATGAAAAATTTTTTGAGCTATAAGTTATTCGTGTTTTTTAATCGAGTATTATATCGCGTAGTTGGGCCGTTTGACGTTTATTTATCGTACGACCAAAATAAAATGTATAATTATACGTAAGCAACGAAAAACAGCAATTTCGAAAAATTAAACGAAACGTAAATAACAAGGCAACATGTTATACAAACTTAAAAATGTAAACATTGTTATTCATCACAACTATTAACATACAACGAATAAATAAAAGGCAAATTTTTAAATTATTGTCTCTTGCCATGCAACTTGTTACGAAAATAAACTTAATTTGGATTTAAATTGTGTCTATAAACAAAACAAAAAAAAAAAAAAAAAAAAAAAACAAGCTCGTCTGCATTAAAATACCAGTTCTCATCGATGTACCCTAAAAAATATGAATATTACACTGACGTGCGAACGAAAAATGTTGAAGAAAAAAAAAAAGGGAACAAAAACCATTTGAATGTAAACGAGATTGTACGAAGCTAAAAGTGTATCAGGAGCGAGAAAATGAAATTAGCAGCAGCTGCAGTTAGGCATGCAAAAAGTGACTGCGAGAAAGGCGGAAAGGAAAAAAAAGAAAAAAAGCAAAAATGTGCGATAAAAAGGAAGCAAAAGAAAAAGGTGCAAAGAGAGAGAGAGGGAGAAAACAGAGAGGGGAGGTGGATTATGTGCTGTATATAATATGTAGAGAGCTGGAGCACATGATGGGTACACGTGCGCGCGCGAGAGGGGCCCCGAGGTATCGAAAAACCCGTTGGGACCACGTCAGCTCATTCTCATTGATTTCTATTCAATTCTCAAGTGGCTCTTTGTGTATCGCTCCCTTGCCTTGTACATGCACGGCTGGTTTTCGTTACCCACTCCCCTGCTGACGATTTTTTTCTCATCGATTTCTTTTTTTCTTCTTCTTCCGTACTCCCAACACTTTTCGAAAGTAATCTTTTTTCACGACTCCCAAAACGCATTTCCAAAGATTTACTCTACTGCCAACTGAATCGCGATAAAAAAATAACAGTCAGCAATCTTTTTGCACGGAAAAGTAATCCCGTGTAACTTTCATAATATTTCAATTTGGAAACTCGCTATGGAAATTTTCTCATCCAGTTACGGCAGCTAAATGGCATTTTTAATTTTCCTGCACTCCAATCCCGTGCTTCTTTTGATGCTACGAAGAACAAACGGAAAAGTCGTCCGATCCTTTAGTATTTATACACCTACTTCTACATTATAGTGAATGGAGACAAAAAATAAAAGAGCCATCATAACACAATTAGATTGTACCAGATAATTATTCAATGAGGACCGAGATGAGGTCCAATATTTTCCTTCATCGAAAACTTGCATGCACCAACTGGTGGGAAAAAACGAAGGAGTTGTAGTGTTGAAGCACAAAATTCAATAAAAGTAATTAAATCACTCCTCTTTTGAAATGCACCATTCATCACTGGGCACACACACGAAAAGGAAGAGAGAAAAATATTGAAAGAAAGCGCTTCACGGGTTTTTCCCGAACAATACCGTTTAATCAACGGATTTATCGAAACGTTGCAACGGCAGTGCCAATAGTGGAGTACAGACTTTGTGTGTAACACAAAAACGAGTGACCAATGAACGGCGAAGAAAGAATAATTAAACCTAAACGATGAAACCCGGAAATTTTTTCGAAGCAGCCACAACACGAGAGTAAGTATCTCTTCCGTCACCGGCTCATCTCTATCTATCTGCAAATCCAATCCTGTTTCTTCGGGATATCGACCGCGTGTTCTTCCCTTCCGCCCCCTGTCTTCTCCCGCTTTGTACTGTACCACAGTTTTCCCCGGAAACTTTGGTGCACTTTAATTTTTGTTCCCTTCAGCATCACTGAGCAACCCAATTCTTTAAATCGAAGAAAATTTCTTTATCCTCATTCTGGAAAAATATTTTCTATTAATTGAAACAAATTTAGTCGATCTAAAAAAGCATTTCGTACATATAAATGAGAAATTCGTAATTAAAAAAAGAAAATTTTTATTTAAGAAAATGTTATTTTTAATTAACTTATGTTTTTTTACTCATAAGAAAATATTTAACGGAATGAGGGTAAAGAAATTTTCTTTGATTCAAAGAATAGGGTTGCTCAGTGCAAGACTTGAACAAAATTGTACAAATATACCTACCCATCAATCCAACAGTTTTGGGGGCTAAACTTTCACATAGGTATCACGTGGGTCGTTCTATTCGTTGCAGTAACATTACACCAATACTACTAAACTCGGCGCTGCAACACGGAAAAACGAGGAAACTTACGCACATGGTGCGTCGACGCGCTTTTTTATTTGGAGTGTCATTTCTGTATACGCGTAAGTGTGTTGGTACCTGAGAGAGCACGAGGCGAGTATAACTTCACGGGAGGTGTAGGTACAGAGAGTCAAGAGTTTTTATTTGCGCGCATCCGCATAAAAGTTTATGTATAAGGTGCACAAACAGACAGACGCCGAAGAAACTATGGAAGAGATTTAGTCGGCGCTTAGAAGAGAGGGGCGCGTGGAAAAGGAACGCGGCAACTTGGAATAAACTCGTTTGGCTGACGCGTGAAAACTCCCATTGTGTGGAAGCACTTGGCTATTTTTTTTTTTTTTTTTTCTGCAATGGCGTGGAAGGAGTACAAGAAAATGCAGTGTTTTCCGTGAGTATTGGTTGGGCCAAAAGTTTCGAAAGCGGAAAATTTCGCTTCTGGTCCCCGTTAATAGGTCTAGGTAGAAAAAGGGGTTATATCGTTCGTCGAGCGAGGAATGAAGCAGATAGAGAATGAAAAAGGAAAATGTAAGTGGAGCATCAAGGGTTTGGCATTTTGTCAAGGTATCGAGTAATGAAATACTTAATTTAAATCTTCGATCGATTTTATGGTATTATATGATCATTTTTGAAAAAAGGAAATAGATAAAATGTATTTTTTTTTATCAACAGCGATGTAGTTTTTGCCTCCTTGAAGAAAGTACTTCATGCATTCCTTCAAAATAAGTGTTTATTAAGAAATATAGTCGAAAAACAAGTTACCGAAAATTATGGATAAAAATATGTCATATTCAGCAAAAAAGTGTACGTCTAGCCGTATCTCGACATATCATCGACTGATTTTAATAACTATTTGCTCAACTTCATTTTATTTCCTCATAGCTAATGATTAAAATGTTTCCTTGTCTGTTAGTTTTGTGTTATATGATAGGCTTTTCGTTTTTGTATTTTTTAATTAAAAGTTTATTAAGTACCGCGAGCAAGAAACCCAATCCTGTAAATACATTACGAAACTATGATTTCTCTTTGATATTTTACATTGAATTGTTTTCGTAATTATTTAATTATTTCGGACCAAATACTAAACCTTAAATTATTTTTTGTTACTGAATTATTAAACAATGTTGCGAGTAATTATTCATCACTTTAAAATTTCATAACAAAATTTCTGACGTTGTTGTGCTGCATAATAATTTGCTGAAAATTCAATAAAGGAATGCAATCGTGAGACTCAACATGAATAATCTCATTAGGAATCGTTGAATTACAACACACTGTGTTTTTAATACAATTATTGCGTATGTAGGTCGCTGTCATAACATTAAATTACTGAGTCTATCATAATAAAGCAATATGACGTCGAAATGGAAAAATGTTTGAATTTAATTTTATTGGGAATTGCAATTAAAATTAACGAAAAAATCGATACGGCTGTTTTCATTAAAAATGTTCATCTTTCAGACGTACAAATGTATACAACAGAAAAGATAAACTGTGCAAACTAAATTATCAATTCAATTTAAAACTGAATATTGAACGAAACAAAATATGAACGAGAAAAAATCTGCGAACTCGCGAAAAATCATGTATGAAAACAAGGACCCCTCTCTTTCGGACACTCGTTAATTATGCAATGTAAATGTCCGAGAGCGCATTGTACAACGTAAATATATAAGCAAACTCGCGCTTTGGAATAAAATAACAAAAACCTTTATTTTCATTTTTGCTTTATTCAGCCCTCGTCTGTTTATCTGTCACTGTGTGTTTTTCGTTACATTTTCTCCGTCTCTTTTGTCTCGCTCTCTTTTTTTTTTATGTAGACTCGTCGTGACCAAGATTTTATTTCGATTCCGTTACATCCTGGAACGTGAGCCTGCACGTTTTCTTTTTTTTCTTTCTCAGTCTTCTCGGGCATGTATCTCTATTGGGTCTTGGAAGAGATTTCTTAAACATTTTTGAAAACTTTTTTTTTTTTTCTTTCATCAACTTTAATAAACACGATTTTATATTTAATACTTAACATAACACGATGAAATTTATTTTTTTTTTATACCAAAAAAAGATAAATTCGTATCTCGGATAAATGCGATTTTTATATTCTGATGAAATTCATTGAATTTCGATTCTTTTTTCTGCACCGTATTTTACATCGGTTATTGAAAAGAAATCGATGAGCAGCAATAGCTACAGTCCAATGCTTTTTAAAAGATTGAAAAATGTTATTTAATCTTTCAATACTGTAAGAGCTTCAAAAATAAATTGAATTCTGTGAAATAGGGTTTTAATGAAATTAGAAGCACAAAACTTTTGTACAGCTCTAGGAAAAGCCATTATTAAATGATAAGTTGAATGGAAAAAATTTTCGTTTTCGCAGAAATACAATCTCTGAATATTATCGGAAATAAAAAATATTTCCTCGAATTTTTCACGTAAAGAATATGTAGATAAAATCATCAAAAGAGTAAAAGAGACCAATACAATATATAATGTCGAGGTCGAGAGGGAAAGCTGAAGGAGAAAGTCACAGAAGTTCTGTTGCTAATCTACGAAGTGAAAATTCACGTTGAACTTGACTCATTATTTTTGTCAGTAAGCCACCAGAGCTATTGATTATTTTTTTTGTAAGTCTATATAACGAGAGTTATTATACAAAATAAATTTTCTCTGATTAATCTCGATCTGACAAAGTAATATAGTCATTATGTAGAAAATCAGTTGGCCTGAAAATGTTCAATACGCTTCTAAATTAAAATACATGTAGAAATAACTTGTTTGTCATTAAATTTATTGGTTACTGGATAAAATTTGTAATTATAAATTTAGAAAAAAGTTTTATAGTTAGTAGCTGCATGCTAAATAATAAAAATAAATTCAAAAAATAATAATTTGTCGATTCTTAATTATTGACTGCTAAATTTAAATTATTTATTTCAAATATTCAAAATAATCATAACTGAAATCACATACAGTGGATACTTCTTTGATTAATTTTAACGATATATGATAAAGCACTTTGGTCTTGGAATATAATTTAATAAAAATAATGCCTTCGCATTACTGGATGATAAAAATATCTCATAGATTGAGCTGTTTTCAAAATAATTTAATAGAGTCAGTATAATCATCGAATATCTCTGTAAAGTAATTTCGTGAGCATTCCACTCTTGCAAAATATCAATTTCATTGTGCACATGAATCACATTTATCTTCTTTTACAGTGAATTATTCTAAAAGTTACATCAAAGTATGCCAAGAATCGGAAGCTTAACAAATGCTACATTCTTTCGTGGAATAAAGTTAGAAATCTGGCACTCGCGCACTTAATTCTAAAATAAACGTGTCACTGAAAGGTAAAATTCAAGCTCTTGGTGAGACTTTATGGCACAGGTGAAAATCAATTGAATGATACAGTGATTGAATATTGATGGGAAGTGTGTTAAAAAAAATGTGTCAGGAGAACTGACTTATCGAACGTGATATAAATTAGATTTTCATCATCTCTACGACAGACGTTGGAAAATGAGTCAGTGACGGCATCAATCTACTTACGGTAAAAGAAAAAACGTGACTAATAGGGGGCGAGGAGTATTCACGGACATTGATGATGCCGAGAATATAAGGTTTATACAACGACTAGCTCATTTAATTCAAGCCCACTTGACGACGACTAGCGGCGAATATTCGACGATAACAGCCCGTAATTACATCCCAATATTCCTCCTCTCCTCGTCTTCCCTGCAGTTTCGAAATTCGCATCTACCCTCCCCCCCTTTCTTCCTTAGAGACTCGTGGCATTAAATTTTGTTTGATAGTATTAATAGCGCAGTTTCGTTTCATAAATAGTATAGTATCGAAGACGTTGCCGTCACTGTAGTATTAACAAATAAGAAAGTGAGCTCCTTACTTACCCTTGGATTGTTTCGCATAACATAAAGATGATGCCATGACGTATTTTTTAACTTTTAATGAAACCAATGAACGTTTTTTTTTTTTTTTTTTTGGGATTAGTCCCAAATTATTCAAGGTAAATAATACCACAAATTAAGAGGATTTTTTTTTTTGTAGACTTGCACATAATATGCTACTTCAAATTAACAAAATGAAATTTCTCATGATAATACTTTGGTAATGAGTAGACGAAGCCTCGTTAATTTTCAAAGTAATAAAGCGAAATGATGTTGGATAGGAACGTCGAGTATTGTAAGTGCGCTTCATGAACGAGAAAGCTTTAATGGTGTTTAATTAGCAAAGTTATTTAATAATAATTATTATTTCCGGTACGGCGTGCCATTACATTTTTTAACTAATGGGATAGAATCGTCAAAGGCTCTTTGCTTTTTGTAAGATAATTAAAGTACGTATATAGACTTTCATAATTTATCGAAAATTATGAAAGGCAACATTGTGCTTCCAAGGTATAGAAATTTCATTTAAATTATTAAATATTTAAAATAAACTGAATTTTTTTTTACAGTACTCACGTAACATAGAAGCAGTAGAGGGATAATGAGCTTACCTGAAAAAAGAGAAATGCATTCATTAAAATTTACTCAGTAATTAAGTAGGATATGTTGAGTAATACAACATTTTGCAGACATGGAAGTAAATGATTGATTAAAAAAAAAAGTTAAAAAACGGTTAAGTGCATTCGTGTCAATATTAAAAATGCCTGACAGAACAAGATTGATCGATAATGATGGACAATGATTTGATTTATGGCACAAAAAAAATTGAATAACAAGAGAGAGATGGAGGGAGCCTTTTTATAATTCATGCGATAGCCAAAGCGCATTGTGTAGAGCATAACTGTGTTTTGCAGGTGCCTTTATGCCGAATCATGCTTACAAGTCTCGTTACGAGTTAGACAAAAGAACGAAACAAAAGGGAAACAAAACGAATACCTACGAGGAAGGATAGAACGAGAGGGAGAGAGAGAGAGAGACAGTGAAATGTACATAAGCTCATTTATACGAAGGGAAATTAAGTTTCGCGTAAAAGCTTTTCTCTCGAAAAGAGAAACGACACACGCACAATTGACGTGAAATTAAATCCACCACTTCCATATCGGGGTTATGTGCTTTTGATTAAGTCGCCAGCAAAACGTAATTACGTTTCTCTGGTTACGTTGTTCTGCATATTAATTTCCCCCCTTTCTCCCGTTTCCTCTTGACGTCAAAAGCTGTGAAATGAAATTAAAAAAAAAACTCTATTATAATTTACAAGCAAACACGAGCGTTGACTTACGGATTTTTTGAGCTTTTGCACAAGCAAAGCACACGATCGAATAGGGGATGTACCAGTAAGCTCGTTAAACAGAAATTTACTGTTCCAAAATTTTTTTTTGTTATAGAATTGTTATTTTAGATTGTAAATACAGAGTCACTAAATTGAGGCTTAATAAACTACCTGTTGCAGTTCTGAGCAAGTGCTTCAATAGCTTGAAAATTTGGGAAAACTGAAAATAATTTTTTTAAACTTTATTGGGCGGTTATAAGACGTTATGGGGAAGTATGAGCGTTGGTGCGGACAGTATCTGCAACGAATTATCGGTGAAAACAGATGCATCTAGAGGAGGCTGGTTGGTGGAAAGATTAAAGGCTGTGCACCATTAAAAGTATTAAGCTGGCTAAAAAAAAAAAAATGTAAAATGCTACACAGTGGTTGTACGTGTACGTGCTGATGAACGTAGCATTAAGTTGAATTACATCTGGATGAGAAATGAAATTCGCAACGATTACCTTCGCGACGACGATGTCACGAGTAATACAGACGCGTTACGTAAAGGCAATTTAATTTCAGCTCGAACTTCGTGTCGAACATAATATTGTTTGCGCATGTGTGTGGAGTTATGTCGATCGCGATAAAGCACGAGCGAAGCTCCATTTCGGAAAAACGAGGAAAAATCGTCGTGCCCCATTGTGCGCGAAATGATTCTATAACACTTTGTTGTATTAATTGAAAACTCCAGCCGGGGGTGGCGGTGGAGGCGAACAAAAAAAAGGGGGCTGATGTATTCGAAAAGTTAGCGCGACAAGGTAGTGCGCATCGCGAGTAACTTTCGGTAAACTCTCCGTCACCCCTTGATTCTCCCGAGGAAAACTCGGTTAATCCAACTTGGAATTTCGCGAATCCCTTGCCACCACCCCACCATTCGCGAGACCTGCCGCCTTTCGACTCGCGACGCGCGTCTGATTATCCAATTGTCGCGTTAATATTTATGCGATTGTTATCGGCAGCACTCGTGTATCGGTCGCCTTATACTTACGCGAAACTCGAGAGGGACTTTGGTTCATCACCGCGAAATGCAAAGCCAGGGCTGGCTGGTGTTTGCATTCCGCGTGTGAAGTCTCGCGCATGGAATGCATATCGCACGCGGTGGTTGGTAAATATTCATCGGTTATTGAGCGTGGGCGGATGGGATGGATGACGCACGAAAGTGATTTCACGCGGGCACAATTTGCTCGCCCTCCGCAATCCAAGAAACATTTTTCGTTACGCAAATCAAAGAGCAGGGCATTGAAAAGAAAAAAAAAAAAAAAAAAAAAGGAACCATCAACACCAGAGCGCTAATGAAGTAAAAGCACCAGTGCCCGGTGGTACGTGCCAAATTAGTATTTCATTAAACCACCTGTCCCGAGGCTTTCTCGGGAGTATTTCAATCAGAAAAACGCCCGCCGAATGCTAATACGGCTTCTAGTGTGTCTGCAACACCCATCGAGATTCACGATTTCATAAGCGTTGAAAAGTAGAGATTGAACGAGCGATACGTGATTTTAACGCCCCGTTTAACGACTGGATTAAAGTCCCTTCCCCCGCGAACTCGACATTTTCATTAACTCACATATGTACACTCCAGTGCAAAAACTTTCTAAAAGAAAGAAAAGTAAAAGTTACGTTTTACGGAACGCGTGTTGCGCGCGCATCGGTAATTTAGGAGCAATGTATCTGCACCGGAAACTGCTGGTCTACCCCTTTCCTTCCCTCGAGAGAGATGAGCAAGGCCTCGAGTGTTTTTTTTTCTTCTTCTTCTCCGCCCTCACGATTTTATTTTCAACTTAACGATGCTGTTACATGCACTTAGGCAACGCGTGCATCGAGAATTCCCTCTCGGACTGTTTTTTTTCTTCTTTTGTTTCCTTCCTCGCCAAAAGAGAAAACTGCACAAACACCTGTTTACGCGCGAGGGACTGGAATTCTTTTTTTTCTTCTCCCCCTTCGTTTTGGGATAGGATTATGGCGTGTACAAATGCACTCGAGCGTGGGAGTAGCGGTTGGATTCCGAGAAACGAGTTTTGGGGCATACATTTACAACAAGATCGGCTGAAAAAAAAAAACAAAAAAAAAAACGACTACATATACACGTACACATTTTACGATTTTGTTACAGAACTCGTGAAATGCGTAACATTGCGCGCGCGTGACTGATGACGGCGGAAGGTTATTAATAATAAGCTTTTTCTTTTTTTTTCTTCAACTATTAATACTGAGTTGCTCAATGTTCGGATTTCTAACGATTTTTTTTTTCCCCTCCCCGTGACTATCTATCACTTGAATGCGCGTATTAATAGTCTCGGGCGGTTATTCAATGTTTGGACGTGGAGAAAAAAGAGTATGAGGGAGCAGGACGAGGTATTCTTAAACTACAGTTTTCGGAGCAGCCGAGATTGATTTTTTTCCACGGTGCCAAGGGAAGAAAGTGTCGGACGCAAATTGACTCCACTTTGGCTGCGAAGCAAAGACTGTGTACTCATCACCGCTGTTGTTTATAATATTGCTAATTATCCCCCTATCGTAGTAACAGCAGGAAAGGAAGGGAAATAAAAAAAAAAAAAAAAAACCGAAAAAAGAAATCTCGAGAGCAATTACCCCATGGCTCGGTAAGCCGCAGCTGAGAGTCCAATTGCCATTATTATGTTTTATTATTTAAACTGCTTATTTCAAGAAAGGTACACTTACAGTGTTAGTAATTTCGAGTTAATGGAGAATCATAAATTTACTCATATAAAGTCGTGTTTGGGCGATGGCGACTGCGGTAATGCAGCCGTAGGCCTCGGGCACGCACTCGAGAGTAGGTTGTACACGAAGAGTGCGGTTGTTTGCATTATTAGCGAGAAGTTACAATTATTACTTTTTCCTTTTTTTTTTTTTTTTTACAATCCGTGATTTTATTCCTGTATTAACATTTAACGTTGTAGCTTCAATGCTAATGTAAGCTTTTGCTTCGAGTGTATACTGTTCGCGAAATACGAGTGATGATAATATACACCGATGTATAAGAAGTTTTTGAGAACTTCAAGCGTCTGTGAAGTTGGAAGGGCACATTCAGTTCAGAACAATGATTTTTTCGTTTCATGAGAATTTGCAAGTTTTTTCTGTTAATTATTTCTGAGTTGATATATTTTTTTTAATCACAATGATGAACTTTATTAATTTAAAGCTTAAAAAAAAATTCATTAACGATTTGCACAACTTTGCTACCTATAACAGTACATCGACTTTCCCTCGATCTTCTTTACCAAACAGAGTAGGCAGAACAAAAGAGTAAAATAAAGGCAAACCAACGTGTACAAGTTATGTCGAGCGAGTATTTTGTATGAGGCACAGTAGTATAATGGCTCTAGTGGCTCTCAACCCAAGAATAAAATGTGACCTTGGCAGTGAGGAATCCGGTTGGGCAACATGGCTCGTCATACGCGCACGTAAACGAGTTACCCGCTCGCTTGTGCATTTACCAACTTGCGAGTGTATGATGTAGGTGCGCTGAATAACACTCTGGCACAAATGCCTAGGGAAATAAAGGACCTCCGAGGGAACTAATCGTCCGACCCTTTTTTTTCCTACTCTACTCTGTTTGGGGATTCGATCTTTTCCATACCCGTTTAGTGGAACTACTCGATTTACCATCAAATTTTCTTTATTTTTTTTTTTTACATTATTTTCATTTCCAGCGTGAGAAAAGTTAACGCGATGTTATCGCTTAAATACCAAGCGTCGATTTCGCTTAGCGATTAGCAACGAGAACTTTTTTTTTTTTCCTCTAAGCTGTGAGAAAGTTGACTCGATAATTGTGATGTATGGGGGAAACTGTTTCAGACATTTATGATTGACATTACTTTGCGCTAACGAAAAATCAGATGAAATCGTCCCGGCGACTCTCAAAGTAAACTTTGAGACGAGGATGAAATGTCGAGTTGAAAATACATAATATCATGTAGAGTAAATGGAGGGTTTTAATAAGTAATTTTAGTTGGAAATTTATTCAAGAGCCCATCTGTAAAACGACGAAGATGAAGAAGGAAAATAAAGGAAAGGAAAGGGGGGGAAAAAATTAATGTACAAGAAGATTTAATAGACCGGAGCCGAAAACAAAGAGAAAGGGGAAGGGGAAAAGGAAAAAAATCGAGGATAAAATATAGAGTAGGACATCGAGGGGAGAGCGGGGGTTGGAGGAAGGTAAATGGAGTGGAATGAAAGAGCAAGGAGAAATTGATTGGTAAGGTTCATTATGCCGTATCTGAAAAAGCTTTATGACCGAGCTGACAAGTACAGATCTGGGCACGGGCAAACAATGAGCCTTGATTGGATACTGTGATTAAAAAAAATGTACACGAGAACTTATGGTAAATAAATTTAATCCTTGAAAAGTGTGCGGCTGAGGGGAAGGAATAACCAGACGCGGAACACCGTAACTTTCGAGTTACTCTTGAAATGAATAAATGTACCTGTCTAAAGGAAAAAAAACACCACCGAGTTGAAATAAGAAACTTGTAGGTCCATGACTGGAAAAACAATTTTTTTTCCAGAAAAATGGTACACCATACGCTACAATACGACGAATGCATCATCATCACGATGATCATTGTCGTTGCAGTATAAGTAAGGAAAAGATACGGTGAAAATGTGAGATAAAGTTTTGTCAGTTGGTCGTGTGTATAATACGTGTGCACTTACACGCGTAAATGGAAGAACACCTGCCGCGAGCCGCCACCTGAACCATTCCGAGGCCATTCAACCCGAGCACTCTGAACACATATATACACATGATGGTACATCTCTCTCTCACTGTTTCTTTCGTTGATACATGCGCGCGCAGGTAGTTCCATCGCACTTTGAACCCTCCCTGTTTTGTATCCACACCACCACCACGCACATATAGGTATAAAAAAATACGAGTCAGACCTTATGTGTGTGCACACCCATTGAGAAGAGAAGAGGAGGATTAAAAGAAGGAGAAGCGAGATACTCTGAAAGCTGCTTTATTTACTTGCATACTGGCTCGGGCGCCGTTTAACGTGCAATTAGCGCTTTTCTTTTTCGTTGCGTTAATTGCATCCCCTCTCTCCCGCGTTTCTGATAGTGTACGCGCGTATCGTCGACTTTTTTTCGGCCGGAAAAGGACATTGAGGGAGTTTCTTTGATGATTGACGCTTATTGCCGGTATTACCGTTGGGACGATGGTTTTAATTGGTATAAGGTTCGTGGATAATCGATCGATCGAAAAAGGAAAAGCGCGAAAAATATGGGCGCTGGATGAAAGAGTACGGGCGTTTTGATGGATTCGTCCGGCCGGACTTTCGAAAAGTACACTGGTACTACACGGCACGTCAAACCCTGGAAAATGTACATAAGTATGGTTGAGGTAATGAAAATTCGAAAAAGGTAAATGAAAAAACTTTTTAAAAAGCTTCTTTTTTTTGTGTCCTCCTATACACAAAGATTCTTAATTAAGGGGAAAAATTGCACCGCTGGACGGAAAGTTGAGAGAAAATGCCATTAAAACTTTTTTTTTTTTTTTTCGAGATAGAAACAAGATTGACATATGAATCTAAAGATTTAATGAGTTCGGAACTTTCCGGCGAAACTTGGGGGCGGGAATAAATTGCAGCATTGAAACAAAACTTTTTCCTGAAACTCTGTTACGGTGAAAAGATTTTCAAACCCAAACTCTTGTTTCTTCTTTGCAAATTGAACTTTAAATTTAGATACGAAATGAAACAAAAGAAAAGTGCTTGCCACAAACAAACAAAAATACGCACATAGAGCGGTGGATTTGAGCGAACGAATCGCGCGTGACGTTTCAATCAATTTGAACGAAGATATCGCCGCGAGCTTGGATGAACATAAAATCTTTGAGAAAAATCAAGTAAGCTCGAGACGCGTGTCTCGACGTTTCCCAGGCGTCTGCGGACAGTCAGCGGAACGCGGAAATCGATAAGCCACGGGGAGAGGAAAGAGAGTTTCCGGGCAAAGTCGCGTTCGCCCCGTGAAGTTGCGAAAAAAAGCTTCTTTTCAGGGGCTCCGTGCACCCTCTCGAGAAGAAAAGGCGCAAGAATCACTCGGTGCATTATAAATACCGACAGCCTAGAAATACACCAAGTGGGCGACGTCAAACTTTGGGGTCCGCTTTGTTTTTCGAGACAATCGCTAACTTTGGGCCGTGGGTTAACTCTTCGGAATTGAATTTGCATAAGTTACCAGCACAGGGAGGAGTTTGGGACGAGGGAGGGAGCTATACTCTGCAATGATTTTGGTTCACTGCTTGGTTTTAAACATTGTTTTGCTTTGATTGTGGACTAAATGTACATTTTTAAGGTTGTACATATATCGAAAGGTGGTACTTATACCCAACGATTGAATGACTTATATAATTAAATAGATTTTTTTATTTTTTTTAATATTCAAGTGGTTGACCTGGCAAATTTATCAAAAAATAATATCGTAATACAAAAGTATGCGCAGGAAATAAATATTATTCACATCAAGTTTGCAAGCGATTCACTACTCAATAGTCGAGATGTTGATCAAACAATAACTTTCCGAAATTCTAAAAAAAGAAAAAAATTTTAATCGAATCGGGACAAATGACTCCAAAATGTAACAAAAATCCAAAACAAACACGTTCTGTTATCACCTGAGAAATCATATACAAGTATGTACAAAAAAACAGCTGCGTCAATCTATCGGAAAAAAATGGCACGGCACAAAACATTCAATGGCACATCGAGCTGCGCGATGGTTACGCAAAAACAAAGTGAGAGAGGGGAAAAGGGAGCGTCGGAAACACATGCAAAAGATTTATAACACAGGCTGCTAAGTATCAGTTTAGTCGCGAAGGCCATTAATTTCCGCGAGCGGGGCGTTGTAAATTTACGATACGCGCGTAAGTACATTAAGTCGCGCGCAGTTGTACCCGCCGAACGAGCGCGCAAAAACAGGGTCAAACTATTCTAAAACCAACCCAGAAGGAGGAAGGAAGGAAGGGATATATTTATATACATATGTATAACCGACTCGAGGATTAAAATAAAGCAATCTACTTTGCTCGCGCGAGCACAAAGCTCCGTCCATCCAATACGGCAAACTCGGCGCGGATCGATGGAATCATAAGCTTTCAGGGAGCATCTCCAGCCACGCGCAGGGAAATCAAAGTACGAGTAGGTATTCATGAGACTTAACTTGATTAGCGTAGCGAGATGATTTTGATGTTACTGTTACGCCTTTTGAGTGTACGATGGGTTTTGTGCTCTTTGATGAAAAAACGATATTATCTAATATCACGATACAGAGACATTTTGGAATAGAAATACAGTTTCGAGGAGTCGATCCTCGTTTGCTGATACGGAAAAAAGAAAAAAAAGGAGGTGATCGCGGCACCATACACTTTGCAGATCAGAAAGGAAACTTATTTAATTAAACTCGCTCGCCCGCAGACATAGACACATTTATACACCGGCACAAAAGCAGTGGGTAACAACTAAAGCTATTTACCAAAGTAATTAATTACTGTTTGGGCAAGATCGATTAGTTTGCCGGCGCAGGTGGGGAAGGGCGAGGAAACTGTTGTTTACCTTTGCCCTCGGCCGCAAGACGGAGCGCGGATTTGCATGTTCGCGGGACTCCCTTGTTTGATGATGCATTTGCGATTGCACGGAGAGTTTGGACGTCAACTCGGAGGTTTTTTTTTCAACCCTCTCGTACGTGATATATACGCCAAGAGAGAGAAGGACGATGCGAATGAAAATTGCCACGAGCTTCGATGTCTGTATTATTAATTCAATCGGCAATTGCCTTCGGGGGACGACGTTATATACTGTGCACAGATGGCTCGAGAGATATATATTATGTCTTTGAGTGATACGTGTGTGCAAAATTACAAGTCGATTCAATTATATATTCGCGGGGGATGACTATGTTTCGATATCGCCGTGAGATTGGATTGTCTTTGCGTGAAAGGGGGCTCGATGGGAGGGGCTCGTTAAAAACGATATCGCACGTATGTTCGCAACGAAGGGCAAGACTGCACGATACACCCATACAGATTTTTCCAGAGGACTCGGACGCATAACGGTGTCGACATCATATTACTATACACGACAAAGTGACTCGATGTGGATTCGCTTGGTATATTAATACGAGAGTGGCGGTAGTAATTGCAGGTATGGCCACATTAGTTTGGAACAGCGTAGCAGCAGATGGAACACAACTTGTAGTCGTGGAAGCTAGTTGTACAGTGTTGCTCCATGCCTAATAATCGAATAGAGTAATCTCTATACATGTATACACATGACAGAACCATTAGGCTAATGCACTTTGACCCTTAGATATTTCATGGTGTATAACTAGCCATCATAGACGCGCACAGTACATATCCCGAGCACAGTCCACTGTAACCCTAAGACCGTATACATACAGGATTTCCTGTACGGTACGTATCTGCAGAGCGTGTGAAAAGTCAAGCATTTTTTTTATTATTAGTACTGTCTATTTGCTACATTTTGTACATTTCATAGCTCAAGAGCTCGCTCAAGAGAGCTCGTTACACTGCTGCGGCCCATTGGCAATGAGAAGGAGATCTTGCCCTGGTCACTTACAAATGATATCATAATAGAGTAAATAAATACACGTAGGCAAGTGGATTATCGTGCGAGATTAACACCGAAGACTCCTTAAGGACGTTCGGTAGAGATATCGGGGGGAACCACTTAATTATATGAGTAAATAATTAAAAAAACTTGCGACAGATATATGTACATACAATTATATTCGTAGCTAATGTCAATAAAATTCTTGAATTTTTATGTGACTTGAAAAGTCTCATTGAAAGTGATATGTTAAATAATTAGGACAGACTCTAGTCTCTGCGATAACTATAAGCATGTGATTTTGTTATTTTGTGTAAAAAAATTGTATTCTATAAAAATTACAAACTAAAAACTTTATTAAGAAAAATAAATATGTGTTATTATAATACAATGTTTTGTTATGGGTACGGGTGGAACCTATATACATACACTCACACACATATATAAGCTTATGTTTTATACAGAAATACGTAAATATCTACCATAATATTTAAATATTTACTGATTTACGTCCTGGAACATTTTGAATTTCCCGCTTCTTGCGACGTTACCGTTGCGTTTTTGTCGAACTATTATTTAATTTTTTTATTTATAAACTAATCAGATGATCGTCGCAAAACTTTGTGTACATATAGTTAATAACATTATCTGTGACATATAAAAAAATTGGAGACATTCATCACGCCAATTTTTTTTAAACTGAGTTTTTATAAGTTTCCCCATAAGCGACCGTGTTAAAATGACTGAACTTTGAAATTCAATATTTTGGAAACGAAACAGACGAACCTCTTGAAATTTTAACAGCTTCATTGTAACAACAATAAGAACGTCTGGTTAAAATTTCAAAAAGATTCATCACAGGGTTCTATCTCTACCGAACGTCCTTAACCGAGCTGGTACTACGCGTCGTCAACAGGTGCAAATTTGAATACAAAGTAGCAGCAGTCCTAGCAGTATGAAAAAAAACTGGTTTTTGTGCATGGTATATGTATGATTTTGCAGAGAAGCTTGGGTGGAAAATTTTTCAAATCAAAATAACTGGAGGCCATGACGAGGGATCGTGCAAGTAGTGCACTTTTCGAGAGTTGCTGCTGTAAAAGAACACGAAGAAGAAGAAGAAGCAGTAGAAGTAAAAGATCTTTCCAGTGTTATCGCTGTCGAGGGAGCGTTTCGTTTCACTGCTTCTTCTTCTCCTACTTTTTTTTCCATGCACCGCTTGAAAGGGCACAAGTTTTTCGTTGAAACTCGATTTTTAAAGTTGCGTCGTCTCGACCGAGCGTATATACGTAGTAGATACGAGATTTTCGAAAAAACTATCAAAAGTGCAATCACTGCCACTGAATCCATTTTATGGTGATTCGAAGCATGTAAATATTGCGAATTGCAAAAATCATATTTTCGTCTTTCGCTGAATTGTTTATCCAGCGGGCAATGAGCGTTAGTTGCGCAAACAGGGAGGCAGTAAATTAAAACGATAAGCAAAGCGCGAATATGGGCGCACTTTTGCGTAATTCAATTCGGTCTGCGAATACCGGAGTAGTGCCATTTCAGGGGTTACTTGTGCAAGAATTGTTTTTCGTTTTTCCAATGGACATGTGTCTTTTTTGAACTCAATTTTTCATTTCTAAAGTCCATCATCATCGCACGAAGTGGATTAAGAAGCGAATAGAGAGCAAAGGAGAAAGTAGAGAAAAAAAATACGAGACAAAAGAAGGGCAAAGGGGGAGGGGGGGGGAGGTTCAAGTGCCGCGTGAAAGAGCGACAGTTGGCCGCCAGCTGGGAAGCAGCCGCGCTGGAGAAAGAGAGCCTTCGTGGATGTTATCTTTCTCTCTCCTCATCTCTTTTTCTCCTTGCATTGTACGTGCATGTATCTTCTTTTTCCTTATTTATTATTTTTCTTTTTCTTTTTTTTTTTTTTTTTTTCAATCAGCTAATCTTATTTCCGCTTCAAATTTTAACTGTACCTTGTACACGTCTTATTTCACGAGTGACGGTACAGTGGTGATACAAGAAGGAGAAACATTCATAGCATTTCAAATGATTAATGAGGAGGGTTTTTTACGAAGGTGACCTGATATTTTTAATGACACCGGTCCAGTCCAAAGGTTGTTGATGGTAAAAAAAGACACATTAACAAAAATTGTAGATAATTAAATTAAAAATGCCATCGGGGGTGCAAGCTCTTGAATGAAAAAATATTGTGAAAGTAAAAAAAAAAAAAAATATATCTTGTCCAGTCACCGGAAAGAATTGGCAGATTGTTTGACCGCAACAGGGTATGGAGGGATTGCGGGGATGATATCACGCGCACGGGACTGTACAGCCACGGGGGATGGTAGAGTAGTAACGAGAGCCCAATGATTTCGGGGGCAGTCAACAAGTGGCTCATGATTTCGTCAGCGATGGACTCGACGCCGACGGCTCTTTCCATCGCCGCTTGGTGGACCGGTGGAAAAGTCCATCGGTGGTAACAGAGAGAAATATTACGACTAAAGCGCGATGCTTACACCACCAAATCTCCATCCAAAAATTACCCTCACGCTACGCTAAGCTTTTATTTCTGTTTTTGTGGTGACTTTTCATGCTACGTTTGTTATCGGATCAATCGTACGATAATTAGGGCGCACACACTGTTGCGGTTTATATAAATTAATTTAATTAACGAAACATGATTAACTTTATTTTTAACGCAATTTGGTTGAAACATAGATAAAAAAAAAATAAAAAATGCAGCATTGACATCTACTTAACGCGGATATTGAATTATCGTATCAAAAATAATTTAATTATTATATTTTCATTGTGCAATACCTTTGGAATATTGCAATACTTTAAGTTATTTGTTTAATTTTCATTCCAAAAGATTATATTATTACCGTTACGACAAATAAATAACTTTTTCCACATTAATGAGGACATTTCTTTTTTTTAGATAGTAATTGACAAGAATTAATAATCATGATTGTTGAAAGAAGGAAGTAAAATGTTTGAATCTCTAGGTTTATGTACATGCTAAACTTGTTTTACGAAATAACAAAACTTTCGTGCCGGCTAATAAATCGTGTCGTTTCTAAAAATAAATTTTCAAACGAACCACACGTAGAACCCAGTATATTATATACTTGTGTACAAACACACACAACACAAAGGTATGGGTATATTACACAAAAGCGAATAGAAGCGCAATATTGAATTCCAACGACTTTCTAATCTTATTTCACTCTCGGCAACTCGACGAGCTGTCGTGTGCCAGTTTCACCGGGGCGATTAAACCCGCTCCAGCTGAAAACTTCATCGGATTCAGCTCAAAAACTTGATACCTAAATCACTAATGAGAAAACTCGAATGCAATTCTGACGTTTTTCTGGCAACACAAGGTTTCACATTAACTTTCCCCCCCCCCCCCCCCGAGCTCGCTTCTCTTGTCCTCCGCATTTAAACGTTGCGGTCACGAATACACATACACGTGGAATGATAATGGAAGACTATTATTAAAAGACTGTACGGCTAAAGTGTGGGATAGGACACATACATACTTATATGTGTAGGGGCAAAGAGAGAATATAACGGAACGTAATTGAGATTGTTCCGTTACGTCGCTTACACACGAGTTTCAATTACATTCCACTTATTTTCGAAAACGTGATTTTCACGGTGTTTATGGATGACTGTAATTTGCCATTAAAATAATATATTCATTACTCCTTAGGATGGGAACGTGATAATCGTAAAATACCTTGTAAATGAATATAAACGCTATTTTTGTTTTGTTTTTATAATTTACCAAGATAATATACGTTTCGAGTTATAAATTACTGCAGTTTTTACGTATAAATATTTTACACATTTACTAGTGATCGTTTCATGTTATTACGTGGAATCGTTTTTTTATTTTGCAATCGAATACTCATAAAATAACCTCTGTTATACAAGTCAACTTAGTGATTTGAAAAAAATGATTTTTTTTTTTTCGTCAAAGCTGTAATTATTAATTTATAGTCTCGTCAAAACATATTTCTATACTTACTACGCTTTATATATAAAAACTTTTAATGACAAGACGATAATGTTTGGCATAATCAACGTTTATATTTTTATTTAATTGCATAATATGGAAACGAATTGTAGAGAATACAAATATTGTAAAAGGCGAGTAAAAAAACAATTTAATGTTTAATTAAGAAAAAAAAGAAAAAAACGACTTCTCTAAACGAGCAGAGAAGTATACTAACCAACAAGTTTAAATAGATCCCGGCTGCTCGGCAGCTATTAAAACTTTACTCGAAATTGGTTGACGTATATAAACGTTAAATTAACTTTAAAGTTTCATGTCGAGCTTATATTAAAACGAGCATCGTTAAGAAAAAAAAGCAAATGACTTTTAAGTAAGAAAATTCTTAAAATCTTTATTGACCAACATTAAATTTAAAAATAAATTTTTTAATAGCTATTACGTTGGATAAAATGTTTACAGAAATTTCTTAACGAAAAGCAATAAGTTGTCGCTGCAACGGGTGATGCAATTATTTACGCGCTACTTTCGCGAATAACGAAGTAACGTGCCAACTTTTCTGATAAATTAAGATACACGTTTGTACATTAATGCCGCGGTTTGTCAATTATGTTACATAAAATCATTGCACCAATGTCGTTCGTAAACTAAATTCAATATTTTCATCGTGTCGCAATGTTATTTTCAATCTCCTTTACAAGGTGGCATAGTTTATTTTTGTACAATTTTCTCGTCGATGCAATAATGAGGTAGATTTGTACATGAAAAGTAGTACATCAGAGTATACGCTGAACATGTTTCATGAGAAGAGAGAGAAGGATATCATAAAAAAAACGCGAGTCTAAATGAAGTGACCTCGTTAGCTCTATGGGAAAATTTTTGTACATGAAAGCAAAAACTAAAAATCTTCTCGTGTTCTTGTAAAACTTGTATTCGTATGTACTATAAATCTGATTAAGTGCTGCACTTATGTTGCCTCTTTTTTTTTTTTTTTTTTTTTTCCTTCGTGATCTGCTCGCATTGTGTACACATGCTTGCTTGTGTAATAAATTTCACTTTGTCGGCCTCGCGCCGTCCCGTTTATTTGCAATTGTATTTCTGTTCATATAAACGTTACATTGAAAGTATTTACTACAGTAATGGTAAGAATTCATTATTTTCAGAGCCAATTGTGATCTCGGATTCCCAAGGATACGCACGAAAACGAATGGCGGCGATGTTGTTTTACAAAATATATATAGCGACGGCGTTGGTAGGATTCGTCTTAAACATAAGCTAGAATCCACTCTAATTGAGTTATAACCTTCTTTCAGTATAAAAAAGAAAAAAAGGAAATACATTTGTTCTGCGTGTTAATGAAGCCTAAATAGCTGACCTTCTTTTTCTCGCATGTGCTTGATGAAACTTTTAAATACGAAAAAAAGGTCTGAAAATAGTACTCCAACGTGTTTTTGTAATAAACGAGTAAACTCTAGTGAGTCATTGCCAGTTGTTCTCCTCAATGGTAATACAGTTAAACTAAAAAAAAAAAAATTTAACATACAAATTGGCGATTAAAAAAAATTCCTATCAACAAAACTGTTTTGAGCGAATTTTTTTCCATTTAACAATCAGCCCCAAATGATGATCAACGCACAACGAGCGAACCAACTATTCGGCCTCTCTGGCGCGAAAATTGAGAGCTCACTCGACTAAAACACAACACCAACATCGGTAGCAACAACAACAAACGCTTTCAGTGGTATTGCGTATACACAGAGCCTCAAGCACGCGCGAGTCATTCAACGCACCAACGAGCAACAAGTGTCCATAGAGCCTCCCTCACCCTTCCCCTCTCCCATGACGCATGACCCGGCGGTAGCAGTTACGCGTGGCGCACACGCGGTGTCGAATTATCATCGGACAGAAAGAGAGGGTGGTATAGACACGCGGCTGCCCAGATTTTCCCGAGGCAAGCGGGGACAGGGGGTGGGGGGGGGAGCATTTGTCGGCTCGGCGCGTCGTGTTTCGCACCCGCGAGCTCTGCTGCACGCGCGCCGCGTTTCAATTGCACGTTGCGCCTGTGTGGGCCACCAGAAAAGCTTGTTTCCGGATTAAATACCTCGAAAGTGGTTTTCGTTTTCCGGGCTGGATGCGAGTGCGATCTGGTGGTGTACAGGATTATTCGAATGGTTTTGGCACGGGGTATGAAGAGTCAACAACGCCGGGGGTGGTGTTGAATTTAGATTAAGGAGTCACACTTTCGGTACGAGGTGGAGGGTGATTTTTCGCCATCTTTTGAGTTTTTTCCTTCACAGTAAGCGAGAAATGTATTCTTGCAAGACAAGAAATATTGCGGTCCATTAGATATAGGTACATTGACTGCAATGACTTTTCCTTCTGAATATCGGCAAAAAAGGTGAAACAGGTGATACTCGATATCGCGCTACGCCGCAGCAGATTTCGTCGGTGGAGAAAAATTGAGAGTGAAAGTTTTGTTCGTATCGATTTACGCTCTCTCTTGAAGCGTAATTACATGCAAGATTACCTTCTCTTAGTCAATATCTGCTTATAATTAGGCGGCTGAAAAATTCAATTTAAAAAAACAAAAAAAACCATTTAATCTTCATTGGAATTCGGACATTAATCAACCTGAAAAATTGCACGGGATCATTTAAAGGAGCAAAAAAAATACTACCTTGCTTTTTTACTTTAACGTTGAATAAAATTTATTTCGTACAATTTAAATATAAGGACGTTTTTTTTTTTTCGTTCAGTAACTGGAAAGATCGGAATTTACGCTGCTAATTTCCATTTAAATAAAATTTGCGCCAAGATAACTTAAATTTATCGTCCATTAAGTGCGTTTTTATGAATAAATCATAAATACTTACGATTATTTACCTTTACGCGTTTGGGCACAAACTGGGAATACGTCCGATTTTACGTCAAACCGTTATCTGTTTTTATCCAACTCTTGTTACAGGACACGTTTATAAGGTACCTTCGTATAATTAAGACTCAAACAACTTTCAAACAAAGTTTTATGTGCTCATAAAGCCTTCGAGGAACAACTTTTCGCTCGAGTCACGCAACATATTTTAACGCGTATTAGGTACTTTTTTTACTTACAAAATAAAGTGAAGTTTCATCATTAAAAATTTACGCGCTACAGTTTTTCTACACCTCAATTTTATAGTTTCGCATTGTATGATAATCTGTTACTGTGCTTATTTTTTTTTTATCGAAACTTACAATAGAGCCTGGATATTTTTTTGTTTAACGGGAAAAACAAAATTAACGAGGCATCCATGATAAAAATGATGCAGCTTTTTTTTAATTTATTTTTGAACGCAAAGGATTTTATTAAATTCTTCCAGTGTTGACTAAATTGGCGCAATAATAAATGCATCTGTTCGAATGGAAATCGCATAATTTGTACTTTTACATCATCGAAAACTTTGCATAAAATTTCGCAAAGCTTACTTTCAATAATTTGTTAAAATAGAGATACGAGCGTAAAAGTATACGCAGAGAAAATACAAAGGGAAGCATTGCAAAACCATAAATTAAAGGCAGATCGAAGGTACGCAACTTCTGCAGAGTCCATCGTCGCCATCGTCGTTTTCTTTGAAACGTATCTAGTTAAATAATCTAGTAAGATGTATCACGAACCAAGGGCTGGAAAAAAAAAAAAAAAAAAAGAGACACGGCAAATTGAGATACATCTACTCACTGAACGGAAAGGGAGAAAACGAAAAGTCGAGCGGAGCACGAGAAACCCGAAGGAGCAAAAGGGAGAGGACGAAGAAGAAGTTGGCAAAAAGTAAATTAGCGCCAATTAGCGCTGACCGATAAATATCGTCGATTTTACTCTATTTATGCTCCTTGCCGCGTGTCCACCCTAACGTATATCTCTCCTCTTATCCGCGCAGTTTTCGCGTGTACTTTATTTTTACCATCTCGAGATGTAGAGCTAGATCCCGTCTCGATTACAGAAGCGCCGTGCGCGTGTAAACAAATCGAAAGTCAGTGGGTGAACCAGAAAGCAGGGGCTGATGTAACTCTAGAACTTCATATTTTTTTTCTTTTTCCTTATACTCTCCTTTACGCGATGACGAGTATATCTCGTATCGAGAAGGAGAAGGAAAATGAAGTGCGCAACATTAGTAATGCATCCACGACTGTTGCAACAGCAACACAACAGGGATAATTGCGAAACGCGAAATACCCAGCCGAAGCTTTATTATTTTAGTTCCAGTTGTTGTTCCATTCGGCGAACTGGGTAGGTATTACCCGGTAAGAGGATGTATATATACATGCAACGCGAAAGTAGATCGGAGAAGGGAAGGGATGAGAAAGACAAGGAATTGCGGCAGCAAATGACGCAGCGGGTTAATGGTGTGCTCTTTGTTTGTGAACAAAAAAAAAAAAATAAATAAAAAAAAAAAAAAAACAAACCGAGTGTTGTATGCTTCGAATGGATTTCTGATGTGCTCGTTATCTTGTACCCTTCTGTTTTTTTATTGCTTTTTTTTTGATGTCGCAGATGCGCGCTTGCTACTCCTGTGATTAATGCATTATGGCTTGTACAACTCGGGAATATTTAGATTATACCCCACGGTCGTGTTGTTTATATAATTGTATTTATTCAAAGTTGATTCAATCGCGAATTTTGCAAACGCGCGGCCGTCCTTCCCGTAAAAATGTTCAATCACTTTTACAAAACGATAACAAAAACAAACAACTGATTTGCATCGACGCGAAATAAAATATTTTCACGTTTATACCCACCGCGACCGAAGAAATATATTACATGTGCCTATATGTATGATGAAAGAACATAAAACACAGTGCAGGCAATATCGACAAAACTCTCTCTGCATGAATAAGTTATTAAATCAAACTAAATCCAATTTCCTTCGACCTCCCCTATTGTAAAAACACGTATACGTGGATTCCTCGCTCATCCCCTGCTCTCGGATGCGTTAGGCAGAATCGACAAAAGTCACGCGTGCACACGTATATTCCATCGAACGGGAAGTACGAGCGCCCAGTCATCGTTTGTATACGCACGAACCTATACCGTGCCGTGCTAATTATAGTTGCGGTAAATTGAGAAAAAAAAAGCCGCGACGACTCAGCAGCGCGGCTATTAGGATTTCTCATTTAGCGGGATCCTGCGCGTGGAGGATGGTTTCACGGCTGATGTTTTGTAGTTATGCGCGTGTAAATTGTTTGGCTGGGCAATGAGATGACTTATTGAAATATTTTAATGACAAGACGTACTTTACTATACGTTCCCTTGGGATTGGTCGGACGAACGCGAGTAGAAAAGTTGCTTACCTGCTTTGATTTTGTCGAGCAAAACGGGAATCGCGCTGTATGCGCGTGCTCTGGAGTAGAGTATGAAGTTCATTCGGGGAAAAGACTGGATAAAATATGTGTCGACGCAGATGCAGGGCTCGAGGGGGACAAAAGCCCATATGGATAAATAAATCTTGTCAAAGATGATGCGGGTGACTTTCGTGACAAACAACACTGCAGTGCCATGGCAACATTTGGGATTTGTGTTTCAGAATAAAAAAAAAAAAAAAAAAAAAAAAAAACAACTTTGCCTATTGTGTTGCTCGAGTTTTTCTGAATGAAGTTTTTGAAATACGGAGGCTGGAAATAGAAAGAAAAAAAAAAAAATTGAAAATAACAAAGGTTATAAATAGGAGGTGATAAAAGTGTTTACGAGATGGAAGAACAATGAAAATATTTCTGGACGTTGGAGAGTTTTGCGTCGTGTTTTGAGGCTAACGCGTACAGCTATTCATGCAGTGACATTGTGACGATACAAAAATAAACTTTGATTATCATAAAAAAAAATAAAATTTGAAGAAAAAAAAAAATAAACCAAAAAACATTTGTACGTGACGTTAATGTAAAAATAAGCATTAAAAGACTAGGCACGCGTGTGTAAGTGACCCATTAAAATTCATGAATTTTAAAATTGCGTATAAATATTTAAGGCATGAACGTAGATGCGCATACATTACTGGTTTTTCTTATAAATATTTTATGCCACTGAGCAAAAGTGATTTGACGTATTGATTTTTCTCGTACCCTCACGCTCTATGCATATGTACTTTTTTCCATTTGAACTAAATATATATTTTACAAAAGTGACAGGAGGAAAGGAGTCTCAATCAAAAAGTTTTGTTGTTTGAAAATTTGAACCAGTAAAATACCGAAAGTTAAAAGCATGTGCATCGCGACATAAGTCCAGTAAAAAATATAATAATAATAATTGGCGTGTTATATTTACTCCACGTGTATATACATGAATAAACGCTCAGAAAAAAATAGTGAAAAATAACGTTAGTCCGAACAAAGCTAGTTTCTGCACTCAAGTAATTACAATACAAGATTTTCTCAAGCAATCCAAGCCAAGGTTATATTTCAATCAACAATTTTCTCATTTTTGTCTGCCGTTCGCGTGTTTTGCATCATAATTTATTTCACGGAATCGGCGTTGTGTACAAAAGTCCAAGTATTTTTCAGAGCTGAACAACAATAGTTATGCAACGCTGTTCTTCAATAAAATAAAAATATTGCGCAACTCGAAAGTCGATAGTACTCGATCGATGTAGTGATGCACACACCGTCATTTGTAAATGTATCACCGTACACGTATCAATTTTACTGTTTGTAAAAAAACATTTTGAAAAGTAAACGATTTACAATGGCACATACTTTTAATTGTTTTATTAAAATAATCAACATTACGATAAATTTCAGTATCAGCACGATGCAAAAACACAGGCTCGATCCATCACGAGCAATCTCAAGTATTAACAGTACTAGACGTGAAAAGAAAAACTCTCATCCCAGACTGCTTCTTGCGTTACAGTAAATCTAATTCAAATACACGGGCTTCACAACAACGAGGCATGTTTGCTAACGTGCAAACGCATACACAGTGCCAGTCGCCGCTAGGGAATCCATTCATCGTCGGCCATCTTGCCATTCCACTTTCACAAATCGACTTATACCCACAACCTCTCTTGCTCTATTTTTTCCAATTCCCTCTCTCGTTTTTTTTTTTTTTCCCCACTATTTCCAAATATTCATCTTTTTCTTTCGTCTCCTATTCCCATAGTCTGCCTGTCTGTTTGTTCTCCTCTTTTTTGGCGTCATCCTTTGGAAAACGAAGCTATTTCAAAGCGACGTGGCGACGCGATATCGATTATACACATTGCGAGCAGTTTACGACTTTTTTTCACGGTATATACGTCGATAAATTTTTATGCATTTTTCGTCGTCCCGGGCGGGGGGGGGGGGTTACCTACGAAGGGGAGCACAAAGAGATTGCTGGCTTCCGTCCAGTGCTAAAAAATTATAAATTTCGTCCACGGCTCTCGCTCGAAGAGTGATGTATGCTCAGACACAGTATGGCAGCAACACCACTAGAGTATTGTGGTTTTTCTTTTTTTTTTTTTTTTCTTTTAAATTTACATATTATTATTAAAATACGAGTTAATGCAACGAGTATACGTGTAGCCACGCATAGCATCTCGAGGGAGACGAATAGACTGGCTTTTCGAATAAATGAACGAATAAATCAGCCGAGAGAAAAATGTCCGGTCGTCAGCGTGCATCTACAGATACGCTGCGCGTACAAGTGCGTGTGTCCTGGCAATTTATACAGCTGCCGCGGTATAAATGGCAAATCATCAGCTCTTGCCGAGATAGAGATTTCACTGAGCGTGTACTGTACCCTTGGAGTGGGAAAACACACATGCGTAGCAAGAAAGTGTTTATCAGCCTGAAAGAGAGGAAAGAAGGAGAGACAAGGGGAAAAAAAATAAAAAGCAAGAGAAAGAGAGAGAGAGAGTAAATACCGTACGAGGCATTATTAACGAGATACCTTGGCATTTATGCGCAATTTTACATACGAATACCACAGAGAAGGAGAGATGGAGGAAAATAGGCAAACAAGCGCGAGGAATTCGAAAAAAAGTCTACTGTGTGGTGTATCATGTTGTATACTCGAGTATATAATACATATATTATGTTCGTACAGTGGTAGCGGTGTGTAGTACCAGCTTGTGGGATGGGAGAGAAAGTTTGCCCGTTCGTGTGTATCCGCGTATACTATGGTGCGAGAGCAACGCGAGATATTGCGTGTTGACGCGTGTAGACCACTTTTGACGTATTACAAAGATCCCATTGTATTCGCTCGAGGCTCATTTTTGCACGTCTCGAATCAATTTTTCCATTTCTTAAACATTCCTTTCTATTGTCTTTCTTCAAATTTAGCTTCGTAAATAGGCCCATCTACAGATAAAGGTTAGATAAAAATTAGTAAATGTATACAACACCAATAGCTATAGCTATAAACAAACAAACAAGAAATAAATAAACTATACGCGTCAAGAAAATATACCGAGCAAGTTAAGCTTGTACTCTCTTTGTGTAACTTTTCTTCTATTCGCAGAAAGATAGAGAAAAAGGAGGAGGAGGAGATAGCTTGTAATTAATCGAATTGTTCCACTTTCTAACCCCTAGCCAGCGTAACACGAGTAAGCCGAAAAACACAATTCGCATTTGTATTTGCTGAACGTGTGAGTATATATTTGCAGCTCACGTACAGGAAATAAAAAAAAAAAAGAAGAAAAAAACCAAGATAACTGATATTCCACGAGCTGGAAGTGTAAGGAAAATTTTTGTAGTATCTAGAAACCTCTATAAAGTACAAATATATTATTATACATGATGCATAAGTGACAAATAGTTGTTTTCTAATACGCGCTTTTATCGCGATCGCTATAAGTAGGCTTGGCTAATCGAGATCGATAACGATTAACATACTGCCTGTTTGTAAATGTACGTATAGTTTATTAATAATTATTCCTAATATTTTTTTTATTTTTGTACACATATTCATAGAGAGGCTCCTAGATACTACAACACTTCGAACGAAAATATTAAATTTGGACAGAAGAAGACCAAATCACAGAACTTATATTTTATTCCATCTTTTGTACTTTACGAAAGAATGAAACTCAATATAGTCTTTTAAGAAAGTTTTAATTCACAAGTTTATTCTTTATAAAAGTGTAAAATAAGTTTACTTCTTTAAAAAGTACGAAAATACTATTTTATTCTTTTCAAAAGGATGAAAATAGCACATTTTGTCCTTTGAACCCTGAAAATTTAATGTTTTGGTTTAGAGTGTGACACTTACGTAAAGTTGAAATGTAGAAGGTGATATACAAGCAGTGGGCACATACTATAATGAGGCATACGCTCTTCATGATGCCACTTTTTTTAAAGACTCGTATTTTTTAACACATTTATTTCGATTGCAACACACAGAAAAAAAAAAAGAAGAAAAAAGATATAGAAACTCGTAAAAAGTTATATGCACTCGCGAAAAATCTGCACGTTCCGATCCCTTACCCCCTTCCCCTCTCTACTTCCTCTTCCCTTATATTAACAAAAAATGGGTCACGAGGTCTCAACGTCAATACGCTGAGACGACCACCCACGCGTTTTATCTTCGTCTCTTCTATACTCATACTTTCTTTTTTATCTGTTTTTTCGAAATGTATTTTTACTGCGTATTTGTTGCTTGTATCGCATTGAAAAACTTTTTCCAGACTTATGAAATGCATTTTTCAAAAGATGAGAAGTAAACGCCAGATTTTCAACGGAGACTACATATACACATAGCATACAAAGTGGTAACGTTGCTGTTGGGGTGGTTGGAAGCCCGAGGGTAGGTTTGAGGGGGTGGGGGGGAGGGGCGAGGTAAAATGAAAATTTATGTCACTGAAAACGGAGAATATTTCAATGTCTTATATCGTGCGCCGGAGCATTCCATAGTTGTAAATATTTTCCGTCATGAATCATTGAAGTGAAAATGCAACGAGCGACTTCTTTATTCTCCTTTTTTTTTGCCCTTTCTTCTCCGGCCCTATTTCCTCGGAAATTTATTGTTGCAATTTCATCCAAGTATTGCATTCAGCAAAACATTTGTGCCATTGTAAAAATATTTTTCGACACATCAAATTGCTCGCGTGCCTTTGTACCATTTGAAAGGGGCATAAAAGGGCTTTTCATAAATTGCCTCTTCGCCCAGATGGTCTTTGTTTCTTTACCAATTTGCATGCAACGCATTGACACTACAGCTTTATTTGTTTTTTCCCAACACACAAATATTTAAAAAGATGTTTAATCTTATTGCATTAAATAGGTAAAAATACATATACATAATATCATCGAATCTAAGAGAATAAACAACAGATTGGCAACATTTTTTTTAAATTTTTCTTACCTTTGTACATTTATGCCTCTACAACATGATTGTCACTAGTGGGACACACTGTCAGATATATTAACGAATTTTCAATTTGTTTCTCCGTAGCTATTTAGTGCTGAGTCAGAAAAAATTAAAACTCACAGCAAAGGATGACTTACGCCACTTTAAAGCAATATAAATTCCCAAAACTCGACATCCGCAAAAAACAAACTTTGTATCCGATTTTCGACGGATAACAAGAACGACAACTTTCTAGACCTGTCAAATGACGTACAAGAAAAAAAAAACTCGAAGAAGTCACTGCATCGGTGAATAAAAGAAAAAAAACCGTTCGACTGATGGCGCGTGCAATAGGAGTCAGTATGAGAGTGACGTGCGTCGCGCACAGCCGAGTTTTCCAAAAGCGAGGAGGCACACGGGGCAAGCGGAAAACACGTTGTTGTTGTACCACGCACGTACAGAAAATCGTTCGCACGTGAGTAACATTGACGGATGCCCTTCATAAATAACGCGCCCTCGCGACCGTCTAATTGGAATTTCTTGTTGTTCCGCAAGCTGCACAATTATTACACGAATCGTACGTGTAATCTGACTCGCACAACGCGAGCGATTCCAACTTACTCCACTCGTTCCATCTCCCCCTTTGCGATACTTGCATGCCATCGTATACATACACACGCTGTTGTATTTTTGTCACTCTTTGGTACATACATTATGCTCTAAATCTTTCGTTCTCGTTTCATCCCTTTTTTTCAGCCCCTCTTTTTATTCTTCTTTTTCGGTATCCACTTCAAAGTCAAATTTGATTGCACTATGGGGACTATGAGCACAAGAACATAAGTTATACAAGATTAAATGAGCGAACCAAATGCACAATTTATGGTAACCATCATTTTTCCATGCAACCAAATAGCTCTAGAGAGAAAATGGATTATTGAGTCATCATTTATCTTAAAACTCCATCATTTATCTTAAAACTCCATTGCAATCTTATCACCGCTCCAGCACTGAGGGTATCTATACCTGCCCCTTGTTCGTGTACCCTTGCACATGCCTGTACGTACTTTATGCAATCACATAGTGGACCTGAAGCACGTAGCTCGATAAGAGTCGCCCTTGTATAGGTATGTACGAGAAGAGTCACACTGCTGACTCGTCGAGTTCATCTTGGAGGTCGATGGACCGGAGAGGAAGTGACGGAGAGAAATACAGCTGATGCATATACTTACCCGGTGAAGTGAAATTAAACTTCAAAGTGTCAGACTGTCATGATTTGAATTAGGAAACGTCAAATCTTTCAACAGATCGGATGGTCCGTTAATCGAGTCTTTACGGAATGAAAATTGAGTCGCGATGATTTTATACGTGTCTCTCGAGACTCTCAGGAAGTGTTGCGCTCCTCGAGCTCAATATCATATTCTTGTGAATGTTGAAATCAATATCTTCTAAGAATTTTCAATTTGCATACTGATATAACATGCCCAACGGAGCAAAAAATGAAACAACACATGTTGCACTTGATTGGTGACATGAAACTTCAGTGCACCCAGCTGTGTTACTCAAAGATCTTAATCGTAGACGTTCGAGGAGTACATTGGGTATCTATAGCTTCTCCTTCGCGTTACATACATTGGTTTTATATGCATTCATTTATGTGTTATAAGTGTGTCTATGGCCAATATTATTGATATAGCCATATCATAGAGTCTTTTTAATTGGATTACTTTTTTGGTGAGGAGATATCGAGAAAATGTGTAAGGTGTTGTTCGTGATGATTTTCTATCTCAGCCCCAAAAAATCAAGAATTACAACTGGTCATTAGTAAAAGACTTACTGTTGATGATTATATTTACTATACTACCTCAACTCCAAATATGTTGATGTACGAAACTTTTTGTCACTACTACCCTCCCTTGCAAGGTATTGTTCTGAACTTTCCTATGTATGAATGATTATTGTAAGACGGTTATACTAAAAACAACGGCTGGCTTTTGACAATAAAAAAAGCAAAAAATGGTAAACAAAATTAAAACATTAGAAAACCCATTAAGTAGATTATCCTGTGTTTAAAGTTTTCCAACATAGCACACCCTCATCAATTTTGCGACAATCAAGGAGTGCAATATGTTTTTGAGTGATGAAGGATTTTGTAACTAAAAACGAATATTTTTACGTTACGTCTCGAATGTGTCAATTGTGGGCCGATTTCCATTTAAATTCGAAAACTCATCACTCACGTAGTTTGCGCAATACAAACCTAATTTCATCTTCGCGTTGTATAAAATGAAAAAAAAAAAAAATCTAATTCAAACGTGCTCTCAACAGCCTTGCATACATACATATTATTAGCCAACATGTATTCACCCGTAGGACTACTCTTGCACGGACGAGCTGTCAGAGGTGCAGTTGAAGAGCAGCCGAAACAAGTTCCCGCATCCCATGTATGTATAAGTACTCTTCTCATCTCCGCTCCTCCGTCACTTACTTGAAACTTTTCATCCTTCTTCGTCAAGTGTTTTTTGATTCGCGCCCATACTCTATACCTCGTTAGTATACACTTACACACACTTATTCCGAACAACTAATCTATGGTAATATAATGAAAATTGTTTTAAGGCTTTCGACGATCTATCATTTATTTTATTTATTATTTTTTTTTTTCAAATCAATGAATTTAATATTGAATCATTCGAAAAAACTCTAAACTCGGAAAAACCCACTTATCAGCAGTACAAGTTTATTATAAAACTTAATAATGACTGTGCATGCAATCAACAGAAGTACTACAATAAATGTGCAATAAATGAATGTGGGAAAGGGACGGGGCGAGCAAATTTCTCAATGTGTCTGCCCCCTCGGCGCAGCAGCAAAAGCTTTAATTTCTCCATTCTCCTTTCCTCCACGGCTCAATGCATTTTTATTTCATGCCCTTGGCAATCTCGCGCTCATTCGTCCTCCTGGTCCCTTTGAAACTAAAATTTGAGCTTTATTTTGTTTCGCCGGGGCAGACGGACGTGTAATATGAAGGAAAAAAAAAAAAAAAAAAAAAACCATCGAGACAAAAGAAAAATCCATGCCCACGCGTATACACGTGCACACACGCTGAAACGCGGATGATATCACGAAAGATTGAACATCGGCCTAATCGACGCTGGCGTGCGTAAGAGGATAAAACGCGAAAAGGGAGAGAATCCCAGCCAGACGATTGACCGTGGAGGGGAGAAAGGAAATTCGCTGCCGTAATGGCTGCTCTGGGGGGAGATGGCAATCGACCAAATAACGCGTTCCACAAGTATCCTTCAAATTGCATTTTTTTTTTTTTTTTTTTTTTTTTTTTTTACTCTCCCAGAAGGTAAAAAGACAATGTAAGAAGAAGTGTGACAGTTTGTCAGTTTTCGCAAATTCTCATGGCTCATTATTGATCAAACGATTTTAAACGATAAAATAAAAAAATACCAATCGATACGTGAGTCAATGTGTTATCTCTCGTCTATTATAAGTCAATGATCTGCGTCACGCATACTACATACGCGCGTATACTCAATACGTGTACATAGCAAGCCGAGTCCACCCGACTTGTTCCGTTATACGTAATGTGTACTCACTGTTGTTGTTGTATAAGCGGAGCATACACCTTCAGTTGCGTGAGCGCGTGTATGTACGTGTGTGGCATTTGAGTTTTGATGATGAAATGATATTTCAGAAGAACAATGAGAAATTTATGGTTTCGATAAACTGTGATGTTAAGAGAACACGCGATTATTTGCATGGGAAGGAAATACCACTGTTTTTTCTTCCTTTTGATCTTTCAAATGCGCTGAATGTTGGTATCCTTTGATTGTAACATATTTTTGATTAAATGACATGATGGAAATTTAGGGTTCATGAATTGTAACTAAATTAAATGACAAAAAAAAGGTTGCAATTAACCGAGAACAGGTAAGGAGACATAACATAGTAAGTGAAATTGTCAAAGAAAACGAAATAACGAGTCTAAAAAATGCACAATAAAACATAATATACTCAACACTTT
This sequence comes from Copidosoma floridanum, assembly GCF_036245765.1. Taxonomy (NCBI): domain Eukaryota; kingdom Metazoa; phylum Arthropoda; class Insecta; order Hymenoptera; family Encyrtidae; genus Copidosoma; species Copidosoma floridanum. The sequence continues at coordinate 5,683,414 of NW_028321906.1, read as the reverse complement.
ATTGTATGCCTATTATTTGAGTTTAGAATACATATTTTTCGAGATTAGTATTTTTGCAAGTATAAGCACAGATCAGCTTTAATGACCGTAAATGTTCTCTCGAAACTTCGTATATAACGTTACTCCAGGTGTATATGTATTGCAACCTCAAGACATAAATGTATTTAAAATTGAAATTTTACACGTAGCCGAGTAATAAATTACGTTGTTTTTCTTTTTTTTTAAACAAATTAAAGTGATAGATTTAGGGTCCTGAAATATACTGGAGGAAGTAGAAGCGTACGTAGGTATGTGCGCATTTCTTCGTAGCCGAGCTATTGATACTTTTACCTTGAATTTCCAGCACGTAACTTTCACATCCCCTTAAGGATACGCGACCGAAATCTCACGTAAAGACCAGACGGAAAACGAGATCACGGAGCTATACCCATTGCTCGCTGCGCGGATGCATTTATTCATCCGGTGCTTCTCTCTTTGTTTTCTAATCAATGAAACGAAGTTTCATCCGCAGATCCCGTACGTGGGTGGACTGGCTTTTAATTAAAAACCATCGATTTTTCCTTTTTGAGCTTTTACATGCGTCTATACACAAAAAAGTTACTGGTTAAAAACGCGCACACACGTAAATAATTTTAATCAAATTAATCCACTGACCGCTTGTGCTCGATAAAAAAAAAAACAAACAAACAAACAAACAAACAAACGAAAGACTGAAAATCCGACAATTTTGACAGACGCGATCCTTTGATCATTGTAATACCTCGACGTCGCGGAACCGTGACACGAATATCGCATTTGCAAGCGAGTGAGCGCGCACATCACCACATCCTTACGCAGTGGTGGAAGATAATGTGAGTATATTATGTGTGTGCAAGGATGAATTTGTTTAGATATACATAAGCGTATTTGTATGTATGTATAAAATGTGTTCGTATGTACTTGCAGGCGTATTTATGTGTGTGTTTTTTTAAGAGCGAGGGGTGAGCTAATGCTCCAGATGTATATTATATACACTTATACCTTTCCCGCGGCAGACAAATACTATTTTCTCAAAGGACGCTTTAAGTGCTTTTCAAAGTACATTTACGAGGAGGAGGCGAGGAGAATACAAGAGGGGTTCGATTCAGACGGATAGTGTAGTCGCGAAGAGTACAGTGGTGCTTCGAGCTTCGGAAATGGGGGAGAGAGAGAGAGAGAGAGAGAGAGATAAAGTTCGCAAGTCAGAGAGAGAGAGAGAGAGAGAGAGAGAGAGAGAGCTGTATGGCTATTTTGGACGTATACCCGCTCTGGTGGAAATTGATTTACTTTTCAGAGTGTCGGGATGTAAAAGGCCTCTGACGATGCTACAGTCGATCAAGACTAAATATTACTTCATCTTTGCAAAGGACACACGCAATTTTTTATCGATTTATCTTAAAATTATCGAGTTATTTTATTGTGAAATAGTTAGTACTTTGAGCATTTTTTCTCGTCTTTTGTTTCAGTCGTCAATAAAATACAACCATGTGTTTAATCCATCCTCGTGTGTGGCATTACAAAAAAAAAGCGTGCGTTTCCACGATCGTAATCTCGATTATTTGAATGTGTATGTAATTTTCATCTAACCTTTCTACGACTGCAGTAGAATAACGAAAAAGAAACCTGTAATGAACAATCGCACCATACGTATTATTTCCCTTAAATTAGAAAGAAAGAAAAGAGGAAAAAAAAAAAAAAAAAAATTATACACCGCGCGATCTCAGAAATTAAGACCGCCTTTCACGTGCCTACACATCCACGTTCGCGGGCAATTACAGGGAGCGTGCAATATTTATAGCTATCCGCTCTTGTCTCTCGTTCTTTCTTTTTTTTTCTCCCTCTTTCGTTTTCTCTCGGCTTCTTTTTTTGCCAACTAAAATAAACGAGCCAATTTAAATAGGAGAATTACGATCGTAGCAGCCCGATATTACGTCACACGGGCAATAAAGCAAATGAGTGCGCGTGTGTGTATGTGTGTGCCCCCCCCCCCCCTAAACGTTGCGGTGGCTTTCTATACGATCTCATCGCGGAATGCGCTCGCGCAAACACATCGAGCGAAAGAAGAGCTGTTGACGATGGAAAGTTTAGAAACCCACCGACAGCTTTTGGAAAACTATTTGTACTAGCGAAAATTTACAGTAACCCAAATGGCATCGCAACGATCGCATGAGAATCCGGCATTAGTCGAGGAGGAATTTTTTGTTTAGCGCGATTCTCGCGAGATTCTGTTAAATCGAGGCTCATTGGTCTGAGTATTTTTTTTTTTTCCAGAGAGGAGATGAGTCTCGAGATGAGTTGCGCAACGGATCACTGCCAAAGCATTTTTGGAATACCTTTCTCTCGGAATTTAAAATATTATGAAAAAGTGTGTAGATGTTTATACAGCGAAGCGATTCCACGCGGGGAGGGTTACGTAAATCAATTATTTACATCCACCCCAAACTCGGCAAAACTTGAGGCTATTAATTACCTCGCGATGGCATAGCGAAAACGGGGGGGGGGGGGAGGCAGTGAGCATATAGGGAAAAATGAGGTGGCACGTGTTTCGAAAGCATTTCGTCAACGTTTAGCGTGATTTCTCGGCGCTTTCTAATCTATGCACTTCTGTGCCGAGTGCAGTGCAGCAGTGAATACAAAGCTGCGCGCATATTCGTATTGGTTAACCGAGTCACGGTAATACAAAGGTAATTTTTTTTATATAAAAAAAAAAAAAAAAAAAAAAACCTGAGAAATTTTAGTTATTTTTAGTCGAGATTAGGGGCGAGAGGAGGGGGATCTAATTTTAAACTGCGCGACGCTGCAAATGCAAACAAGTCGGTTACTGCAGAAGAGGAAAGAGTAGTGTCAGAAATGAATAAGGTCGTTTTAATGTAGTTGGACTCGTGGCTCGTGTTTTCGCGCTCGAAGTCTAGTCTTGGAGCGTAAGACGGATCGGTTTCGCTTTTTCAATAATGCCATCTGTGCTACTACAATATTTATTTTCAATTAACAAGAGAGTCGATGAAGAAAAACAAAAGGAAAAAGTCGATTGAATCGATGGCTCGAGACTTGAGTAATACACATACACATCGACGGGGGGGCTTTTTCATAGAAAAGAAACTTTTCTCTCGTTAAAAGCACCGGAGAAATAAGCGTAAAGAATAATTGTCACGCCAATGATTTCGTGCGAAAGATCGAGATCTTAGTACCCAGAAAACCCTAGCTTTTTCTTCCTCTTGCCACTGGCTTTTACAACAACACGGCCTGAAACCGGCGATGCGTGTGTGTCGCAACTGTACTGTACACAGCCATGGAGATCGATACTTGAGTGTATGCACATGCGACAAACGACACCGGAATCGTATATGGCAAGTGTAAATTTCGTGCGCATCTGCATACTGTGCGATCACATGTATTATACATATGTGCGCAGAGAGTTGGTTCCTCTTGCCGTGTGTCGATGCATCTGTGCGTGAGGGAACGGTCTGCTATCTCGGCGATCGGAAAATACGAAGAATCAACTTTTTTTTTTTTTAACAACAAAACTAATCTCAAGAGGCGAAAATTAAAAAAAAAATTATTATTGTAATTTCTAGTATTTACATAATCATTAATTGTTTTGGGAGATTTTATGCAAAAAAGTTAATAGATCTAACAATGGATGAATACTTATGAATTCAAAATCCGTCAGGGAAGTACTATACTTATTACTAAAAAAACCGCAATGGCTGGAAAATGTAAAATGTGGAAAAAAAGACAATGCTCGAGTTGTTGAGGCGTACTTTGAAACTTTGCCAGTAGCTATTTTGATGAGCATTTTCTGAAACTCATCCAGACTCGGTGTTTTAAAAGGAGAGACGGAGCGAAAAAAGGAGTTTTTCTGCAACCTACATGTGCGTTGCGAGGGTATATTCAGTGACTTAGCACAAAATGGGACATTGGCTGGGTAACCAAACGAGTTCTGCTGGTAATGGTTTTAACTTTTTTTTTTTTTTTTTTTTGGGTGGAGTAACAAGTTTGAAAACTACGGTTTTTCATGTGCACTTGGAATTTTCTTCATTTAGATCTGTTCGTGTAATTTTCCATGCTGAAAATACAGTTGATAAGATAAATAACTTTTACAGCGGATTTTTAAATCAAGAGATTTCTGTGCTAAGAATGATAAATAATGCATACTATACATCAAGGCTGGCAACGACGATAAACTCCCAAGTGCTCATACGTATTTTTTTTAATATTATATGTATCTTATCATTGATTAGCAAACTTTCGTCTATTTTTGACTATACATAAACTTAAAGCTTTTTTTTTTATTTAACTCTTACATAAATTGTACAAGATTATCGATATCAAAATATTTCAATGCTCTAACACGTTACGTAAAAAAGTCAAAGTCTAAAATGTTTTTGTAATACATAGAAACATGTGTAACTCTTTAATACCAAGTTTTTGTTGCAGATACGAACGTAATAAAAAATTAATTGGATCAATTATTTGTAACTACGGATTTTAGAATTATCATGCTCTACAAATAATATACACAAAAAAAAAAAAAAAAAAAAAAAAAAAAAAGAAACAAACTGCCATACGTCGCAGTTCACTGTTCGGTTATGACCCTACCCTAATTATTATTATTTTCCATTACTACGTTGCCCTAATCATAACGAAAAAAAAAAAACTCAAATCATTTGAGTTAGATGTATAAACAATATCGTTGAATAAATAACTTAAAACGCGCAGAAGGTACCTAATCTACAAAACATTTTTTTATTTTGAAACGACCCAATGATTCCGCATTTCTAGCACATCACCTGTAGTTACATGTTATTTGCAACGAGTAAAAACATAGTGTACGTGCACGGGGGGGAAAAAAGCGGAAAATCACGAAGCAGAAAAAAGAGAGCACTTTACATACCGCGTGCATGTAACCGCCGAAGCGCAAATTAGGTATACATGGTAACGGTACATCAACGGTACACGTGTAATCGCCCAAGACTAAAAACGATAATGTTCAATTATTTGCAGCTTGGCGATTAAAAAACAAAATTACTCACTCAACGAGTCAGGGAATAAGTTGTCACAGATCACGAGTCATTTCTCTGCTACATTATAGTGTAGGTAGGTAAGGGTCATTGATCAGCGGCAGAGCAATACATTAAGTTATCATGCGTGTCTATACATACATGTACACTCGGGAGAAGCAAAGAGAAACACGTACGTCAGGCATGTGGTTAATGGGGGGAACTCTTTTAGCTCGACGCTTTGTGTACAGAGTTATGTTGACTCTGGCAGTGTGTAAAGACACATCGGGTATTCTCGAGCTGAAGAACAACCCAAGTAATATATCCACCGACGGATTTTATTTTCTTATAACATATCACGTGTTCACTTAACGCTTTGCTTACAGTGTGATTACAAACTTTGAAAATCGGACGTAATTCTTTACAAGATCTGTTGTCAAATATACTTTGTTTGTTGTTAAAATTATTTTTGTCATCATAAGACGTCTTTTGTATTCATTTGTTTTAGCTCAGCAGTGATTTCTTTAGAAAATATTTGGCTACGAACCACAGACTTATTGCATTTTCGTAAAATGGAACTTTAAAATGGTTTGTTTTTAATAATCCTTATAAACGTTCATGAATTGTTATCAATACTAGTTGTGATGGTAATGTGGTGAATAACGTTTTACATTGCGTTCTGTAGACCGACCTGATTATTAACGAGGCCATCAATAAATCAATACTAAATATTAGAACTAGAACATTTTTTTTTTTTTTTTTTTTTCAAGTACAAAATAGATTGGACGTAACATATACATTTAACGTGTCTATGGCAAACGCTTTAACAAATAACTACTAGACATTGAAAATAGTCAAGTCATACCTTTTCAAATCAAATCCAAACAATGGTTTATCGATTATAATTTTCTAGTGGTCGTATGGAATCAACCGATCAACCACCAACATCCAACACCTCGTTACATATATATTTACTTACCTTGAATAAACAAGCATTTCCAGCGCTATTCCGCAATCGATACAAAAAGAATATCGATGAGCTCGGAGTTGAGCTGAGTAATCGATAAGCAGAAGCAACCCTGACTTTTGAAATAAAATTAATGATCAGAGTCTTATTTTTGCACGCTCATCGATTTTTTATATTAATAGACCGCCCCTGCGATTTAACGATTAATTTATCGGGGACGGAGATAATATATTCACACACAATGCCTCGTCAAGACTTGTAACAATTTGAATCCAACCTCATTTGTTGTTAAAGATAAAAAAATAACCAATAAAGTTGATGAAGCGTCATGCAAGTAGTGAGAAAAAAAAATTGGAAATCCAATGACTATTACAAAAGGAAAAAAAATAAAAGAATAACCCCTCCCAGTGCGAAGAAATTGTAACACCATTCAACTGAAAAACATCGGCATAAGCGCAAAGTGCAAAGTGAACGACTTCAATGGGGATTCTCGAAGGATTTGCGCGGGATTATAAAAATTGCACACAGTGACAAATAAAAAATGTCAAGCAGAGACGGGGGAAGGAAAAATAGCGCGGGTATAGACGTCGTCGATGTTGTAAAAGGAGAGAAGACGAGTACTCACCTTGTAGCTGTACTGATCGAACATTCTGGCCGCGTCGAGTTCACCGTTCAGCAACGAGTAGCTAGAGTCCGAGCTGTCTCTTCGTTTCTTCTCGCTGCCTGGAAATGTAAACACTCGATCAGACTCTTTTACAGGTCAATGTACACGTTTCGTCAGTTTAAATAAAGTTTTTTTTTTTAGACATTCAGCCTAGTCTATACAGTAAAAAAATAAAAAAAAAATAAAAAAAAAAAGATAAAATTTTTCCAGCCATAAATCGACTTGGACGCAACAGTTTTCTCGGCAATAATTTATATTCTGGGTTGATTCTAAGTTACTCTCCATCGTGGCAATAAATCATCATTATTTCGCCGTTTTAAATTCGTTTCACCATTACAGGATTTCATACAGTGTTCTCATTTGGTGGCACATCGTTTTCTTCGACCAAAGAGTGTGAGAGGGATACTAAAACGCATTTCTCTTCTTTATCCCGTCTTTTAAAATAGAAAATAATGTCTGGCTTTTTGCCAATCTTTTTACCACTGAATCACAACAAATGTAATTGTGCGATCGTCTACAAATAGCAAAAGTTTAGAAAATAGATGTTACATAGATATAAAGTTTTACGCTCTAATTATACTTTGGATATTGGATGTGCATCATTGCAAAGATCGGAGATGGATAAAATTGTTTTGGTGCTGGCTAATGGCGTGTAGTAAATACCAGGAGAAAATTTCTCATACATGGATAAAAATGTTTTTTTACCAACATCACCAAATGCTTCAAATAATTCAGATTTACACAAAGTAGGTGTAACCACATACACGCCTAGATATCGACAAAAAATTTGAACAAATATCTAGTAAAGTACTTTTGATTGCCTAGTTTAGTAACCCACATTCATTCGACGAGTATCAGCAAAACTGAATATTTTTTGCGAGCAAGTACCTATTCACGAATCATGTAAAAACGATATAGACCAAATTCGTACTTTTTATTTTTACCCGTATCTTTGTTTGACAAAATAAAATTAAATAAACTATCAATTTAACCATCTAAACGCGTATAAATGTTAGTTTTCGGGCAATTAAAAATCTTACCGGCAGCGCGAGCACAAGCAGAAAGATGAAAGAGAAATGTCTGAGGAATGAAAATTTACGTCCGTACAAACAACATCATTACCGGCACGAAACTTTCCTACACGAGCGCTACCGTAATAATACACACGATTGTATACATAACTGGCACTGCTGGCAACAGCAGCAAACATTCTTCAATAAAATCTTGTACTCTGCTCGAGCATCATGCGTTTGTGTGAGTGTGTATACATATAAATGTCGTTGAAAAACAAGTTTTTAATTTTAAAACAACTTTTGGCATTTTACAGTGACAAAGTTTTGATGACGCGCGCGTGCACTCTCTGGGCAAACTTTTACAATACATGACCAATTTAATGTCAAGGAACATAAAGTTTTGATGTAGAACGGTCTCCTCGTTCGTGATCTGTGGCTGTTAAATTTTTATGTGAGAAGTTGCTTATACCCTCCCCCTCGACCCGGCAAACACAATTTTCCTCCCTCGAATAAAACGAAATGTGCTTTACAAATATACCTTTTGCCCGTACTTCCGAGGCATTAACATTTCCCACAAAGATACGACTTTTTCGACACTCGGATCAAGACATTCTTCACCATCAAAAGCATGAATGTACGAACTCGTATCATCACACGTCAGCTACCGATACCGTGGAAATCAACTCTTCACGAACAATAGGAAAAACAATCCTCCAACTCACACTGCGGTGTCAATGAGCAAACACAATTTGTTGAGCTGAAGGCTTTTTGTTGACCGGCTATGTTCAGATTGGACGCGAACAAGTGAGTAGGTATAAGTAGTCATGTCAGCCTGCAAATGTATACTAATTGCTTGATCCACACAATTTCTACCAAAAAGAGCTAGAAGACTGTTATGGCGTGCAAGAGTTTGCAACGCACGTAACCCACATTTTCGTGATCATAAATGAGACATGTTCAAGTGCCGTTTCGGTCATTGATTAGCATCGGCGTATATTTTTTCCTCGCGCAACTCAATTGCTTCGACAGTATGAGTATAACATAAATCTATTACCAACAACCAAGTATTGTTATTTTATACTTTTGTTGGAAATTTACGTAAATTTGACCTACTGGGCCTGGCAATGAGAAAAAAAAAAAAAATCCAACTTGTGCCTCGTACACAGAAAATACGAGCATTGGTATGTCAGTGCTCTGCATTTGTTTTTCGATGAGCTCTGTGATTTACATATACACGTAAAAGAATGGCTTGGTACTTCCATCGTTTGCATTATGAAGAGCCTTTTGTCTCAGAGGTTTGAGCTCAATCGATTCATTTACGTCACGCGAAAGTAGATTTCTCGTATCTCAACGCCGATGAAAAAAAGTACAAGATTTTTCGTAAACCCCCGACCATCGAGATTCGTTATGTATTATTACCAGTTGGACAAGTAGCAAAACGAACGAGACTCCCAACTATTTTAAACAATCCCATGTTACTTATGAGCAAAAGATGCTCGCGGGCCCACACGTAAATCATGTTTATGACGTTGCTAATCGGTGTGCGATCCAAAAAGAGCATCGTATAACGGAAGAGTGTGCCGTTTACGCGACGACACATCGTAACAGCAGCGAAAGACGAGTCGGAGTGAAGGTGTGTGTTGGTGCTGCACACGCGGTCATTCACGTGCAGACGACGACTGTACAGCACGATTCGCTGGGTTGATGTTAAGTATACTTTACTGCATTTACTCGGTATGAGCAGTGCCGATTGTTGGGCTGCAATCGCGGAAAATTCCGATATTTTTATCGATTTTTATCGTACGTTAGGGAAAATAAGTGCAGGTTATGGGCTCGAGACTTTTTTTAGAATTAGATACTTCAAAGAGGGATGATTTAAATAAGGTGGGCATTTCGTTCAAAAGTTGGGTGAACATGATTTTTTTTTGTTTTTTCTTTCTAAAGTCAAACTTTAAATTGAGACTCTCTAAAGAGTCACTTGACGAACAACTATCTGCGATTTTTTTATGTCAACTCAGAATTATTATCAATAATTTAAGCAGTAAAATATGAAAGTTGATCGTGGTTATAATAATAACAATTATTTGTTGAAATCTATAGTGAAAATACGAGATGATCTATCCAAGTCTCGAAATATTATTGCCTTATGTACCCAACGTCGAGTACACCTATATGCATAGATATTTAGGTATTCCCCAGTTTTCAGGGAAGATTATCAAGTTTCTATTTAGTCTTTTTGAATCACTCGTACTTCATCAAGATAAAATTTTATTTAAACTGTGTACGGGGCTGAGGTAGAAAAAAAAAGTAGTCCCAGTGTTATATGTATGCACCCTCTATATACTTAACATTGTACACCAACACCACGTTGATCCATGTAGAGGAGCAATAACGAAGAAGGAAACAAGTCATCAAGTCATTACAACTGGATCATGCATATTTATTTTTTCATCAGCTCGACATCTCTCTCTCTCTCTCTATCTATCCACAAGTATGTATTTATGGACATGTAGATAAGCGAGCACCAAGGGTATCCTTCAAAATGATCGATCTCAGCGATCTCCGGGACGCGCATACATAACGCGACTAATTGCAAATTCAATGGGAACGCGTACGCGCGATTAACAATGGCACGCAATGCGTTATGTTTATCGTTGATGTTGTTCGTGTTGTCTTTCGAAAAAATTTGACACACCTACGACAGACCGATCAAATCAATCAATCACGAAACGCACTACATCTCTATCATCGTACAAATATGTACATTCACGCCAATTCGCGTGCAATAATATAAATCGTCAAATACGTGTAATATATATTTGAACAAACAAATAAATAAATAAATACCAAAGAGACTGATGGCGATAGCCCCGACGATGCCGTCAGCGCTCATCGTGCCCTCCGAGTATAAATCTTCAATTTTGGCAATTTTGACGGACCACGGATCCCTTGGATATATATGTGTATATAACCAGAATAAGCGTTCCCTCGTGTTTTCAGCAAAGCGACGACACTATTGCACCTCGGCTGCGCGACGCGAGCAGGGCGTCGCCGGTGGTCATAATACAATATATTGTGCACAAAAGTCACTGTCGGCAGGCAAACCCCTCCAACAATTCGTACTTCAAAAGTACCACGTAATATATATATCACACTTTTTTTTTTGTCTCAAATCGATGACGTATCTTATTCTTTATCTTCCTTGGGGCACAATAATTTAAACGAGTTGACACACAGTACACTTGCCGACAACCACCAACAACAACAACAAAACACCCCGAACACACGTGACGACGTTTCAGTCGTAGCAGGGCAAAAGAAGCAGAGGCTGACGGCCCGAAATGCACTCCAGTAGGGAGAGAAAAAAAAGAGGTGTAGCAGGCGAGTGGGTGGACGGGTGGAGGGAATTAAGGCGAGAGCAGTGCCAAGGACGAAGGGGGAGGAGTAGGTTGGGTCGGTCGTAAAAGTGTGCGTGGAGAGAGCGAGGCGCCGGTGCCGAAAGCGGTCCCCCGCTCTGCCGTGGGGAATAACAAGGGAAGAAGCCCGAGGGGGTTACACGAGCGTAGGGGGGGGGGGGCTGAATGAGCCGGGAATGAATGAACGGGAGGAAAAAAAGAGGGGGATGATTAAAACGCGCGCGAGAGAGAGGTGCCGGCACGGCTTCGTACGCGCCGAAAAAAACAAACAAACAAAAAAGCAAAAATGCGTGTATTACGTATATCGCGCGTGTTACGTGTATGGAGTGATACAATAGCCGAGAGGCGAGCGCGCGCCAACGGTACACTAGGCAAGAGAGATACGTGTTGCCGCTGTAGTAGCCGTAGGTGCAGTGCACCGTGCTGGTGGAGAGGCTCCTCTGCGCCGTTGCCTCTTCCACCACCTCCTCCTCCTCCTCTTTCTCGCGGCTCCCACCAGCTATGCTCTCTCTGTGCTGCTGCTGTGTGTACGTGTATATATACCCACAGACCCGAACGCGCGTGGACGTATATATTCCTCTCCCTCTCGTCGCGCCGACGCTGCCTCTCCGCGAAACCACCACCTCCTCATCTAGGCGGAAGCGAGGGCCAACACGGCCACCTACTCTGTATCTCGATGTCGACTAATATGTTGTTGATGATGATGCTCGTTTTTTTACATGACTATTACTCTCGTATATGCTGCTGCATCGGGTGTTTTTTTTCAATGCTTACTTAGTTTGTCATTTCTCCCCCTCCCCCCTCCCTGATTTCAGCTTCAGAGCACGGCTCGATGTGACGTCAATGTGTACGCGCGTACACGGCTGTTTCTACTTAAATCAAAGTCCGTCTCTTCGTTCTTTCGTTCGGACGGTGCTGGAAATTGTTGTCTTTCGAACAAAATTGTAACTCAGCCAGACGAATGATGCATCTCCGAGTATGTTTATGCAAATTCAAGGTACCTGTAACTATAGGTATAGTACAAAATGCCAATTGATAGGTATATAAATAAATAAATACAAATACACATTGTATCCTCGTACATGTTTCCATTCCGTGCGGAGCAGAAGATATGACATGGATGAAAGAAGAAGAAGGCAACTAAAAGCAAATCGTACAATTTTAGAATCGCTAAGTAGGACATTAGATATGCTCCCCCCCTCTCGTGTGCCGCTCGCTGCAAAACTCGGTTCGCCATCTCCCCGATAAAGTGCATTGCACACACACACAGCCGCTGTCGAGAACTGCAGGAGGAGGAGGTATAATACTGCACGTGTAGAGGTACAGCAACCAATACGCGCGTGTTTCCTCTCCCCTCGCTCGCACTCGCGTGCATTTGTATGATACGTATACGAAGGCAGTGACGCGCGCTGCGAAAGTGTGAGAGACACTTGGAAAGTTCAGGCATTCAATCTAAATTAAGTCCAAGGCTGAATAATGCACATTGTTTTAAATACATCATAAGCAGAAGGCATAAAGTTGGTTGGTTGCTCTGTCGGGTTGTGTGTGTTTGTTTGAAACAAATAAAATGCGACGTCTTATGCAAGAAACATATAAGAATTGGGTCGTCATGTTTCTCGAGCAGAGTGCAGGGCGCCGCGTGAAAAGGAGAGACAAACTGGGTCACGAGAGAAGAAAGAAAAAAAAAAAAGAGACGAGGGTAGGGGGGAAGGGAGAGAGAAAAATCACTAGATTTGTGCTTCGAATGGAAATCTAATTCGATCGCGTGTGTCCGTTTCGATCGACATTTCAATTTGGTGTCCAAAAGCAGCTTTTGGTAAAAATATAACGTCGAGTTCGATTTCCCCGATATTTTTTTTTAAACTTCGAGAGAGTTATATAGCTTATATTTTTTATCAGAAGCGATTGGACCGCGTTTTGTTGTTATCTCGCTTGTTGACATACCACCGCGAGTTTTATCACGACCCCGGCAAATTTGTCGTCCAAGTTGTGTAAGAAAAGTGTCATTATACTTTAGATATTGAAATCACATTCATTGCTGGATCTAATAGCTTTGACTTGCTATTAATGACAAAGTTCTCTCTCGAGTTTCGGAAATTCGATGCGATTAGAATATATATTAAACTCGTATCTTGGGATTGACAAGTTCGCACAAAAAATAATTTCGTTCGTCGATAGTCGCAACAACTTGTAGATATTTAGTCTTGCCCAACAACAAACAGCACCGGAGAAATGATAAAGTATTTAATTTTGAGTATCGAGAGAGAAAAAACACGGAGCTATGATTAAATTCTGTTATCGCAATCGAGCGTGACGTTTTAAGTTTCATCGTATAAGTTTTTTATCTATACGCGTAACACGTAAGATACCATGGAGAAAATGAGCGTTTGCAATACGTTGCACTTTATATTATATGTGAACAACAAAACAACTCGCAAAGAGAATAATATAATGATGATGGTAACGATGATAATGAGCAAGACTATACACAAAACGCCGAATTTGCATTTGTTGTTTTGAGCACACGTCAAGTACTCAAACACACCAATATACCACTGCCCTTTGCCTTCTTGCCAAAAGTACAAAAGATACACGCGAGCTCATAGAAGCGTGGCGAGATCACCCCGATCACGGAGTTTCCACGATGCTTCGCCACTTAAATATATACTTACGACGCGTGATATGTTTTCCACTAACGAGACAGCATCTGGTAGCACTAAGTGTGCGTATATTGGGTATTTGTAGCAGGTATAACGAGAGACGTGACCATCGACCCAAATCATCTAGTTGAAGGGAAAAAAGAAGCCTGTCAGCGACAAACTATAGGCGGGAGGCTCCCTCTGATCCGAATGCATATTAATTATGCATTTCAACCAAGGAGTTAAGGCATATACACGGTAGGCCATTGCAAATGCGTATGTACACATATACATGGGAAGAGAAATTTAATTGCGTATTATCGTCGAGGACGCCTTATCCGCACGACCAAACGAGCGACGATAAATATTTGCATTTGGCAAAACGTAACTCTCAAGAACCGTTGCGTAAGATCAAAGTAAAAATTTGGACGAGGCGTATCCAGTTCATTGAGTAAAACGTGGGAACAACACGCAAGCTCGAGGATGCCCTCGTAGTAGTAGAAACAGACGAGTAAGGCCAGCCTCACGCTGTACATGTATAGCGTAAGACAGGTATTGGTAAAAGGTCGTACCAGAGCGGCAGACTCGCGCCAGACGGTGAGGCGGCCCCGAGGTGTATACATGTACATATAAAATATAACGAGCGAGAGAGCCGGAACAGCACGTACATATATATGTGTGTACGTATACAAGCGGGAAGAGAGCCGGTGTGTAATGAGCGTATAGCGCCGGGCCGGGCGAGAGAAAAGCGCCGGCAATGGCCCTCCCGGCGCGCGGGGCTTGTAAAAGCCGAGTGAAAAGAGAGAAAGATCTTCTCCCTGCCGCTGCTCCCGGCGTATATACGACCCTGTATCTATATACACCCAGCTCTCACTGCACAGGCTGACTATAACCCAGAGGGGGAGGACGGACTCTGCTGCTGTACCGCCGCTCGTTCATCGTTCTCTCTCGGTCAAGGTCGGCGTCGTCGTTGATTCTCTTACCCGGGGTATACGTCTACACCGTATACCTACGTACTCCCTGCATACCAGTTGAGTATGTAGAGGTAGGTGGGTGGCTACTAGATCTCTGCTGCGTGTTGTCTGATGCCGGAAATAAGCCAAGCTTATACGTATGGGTACTTTTTACTTTGTATCTATATACTTATGCGCCGTTAATTAGGTCCGGAGTACATATAGAACATACTTACAGCACACGTCATGCATATCGCGTGCCTATGTCTACTGACGGGCAAAAGCTCCGTTACAGGCATCAAGTCGACACCTACGTCTATATTGTACAACGCTGGCTCTATACTTATCGATAAGTCAAGTAGGTACGTCCTTATGGCTCGTCTGTGCACGATTTGCAATTGGCCGGCCCGAGAGACGTACGTGTAACACATATAAGTACACATAATGTATCCCCTTTCGGAGCTTGCGGGAAATGGGATACAATAGTATCTATAGGTATGTCCGATTTGGCTCGGATCAACTACTAATCTTAAAGCTATGGGGTCTATTTTATCGTTGTACAGTAATTAGCCACTGATGTTGTTAGTTAGTATGTATACATCACCACGTGCTGTATGGATTCAACGTTGCACGACATTGTCCTCCGATATGTACCTACGTGGAGACACACGGGAGGATGGGGTCACTTTGAGATACACATTTTTTGTGGATTAAAACACGCATCAGTTGCAAGCGCATTACTATCCACGTGGTGGTAGCGCACGTGGTGCCTTCATTCATAAAGCGAGCACACCGCACCGGATACCCACGATACGATGTTGTACCTATACATACACGGCAGAGGCGAGAGGAGCCTCGGGGACCAAGAGCCGCCGCTCGAGCCCCTTTGACGCGGTGTAATTATTCAGGTGCTGCCGTGCGCGAGCGCGCGCTAATAGCACCTGCAATGGCTCGTCGTTTCTCGTTTAACGCGCACGATGAGTACATGGGTATATAGGTGTATGTAGATTTTATACATTGGCTAGGTGGGGCACACAAAAGCATCGGGAGAGGCGAGCCAACTCTTTCCATCTCACTCCTCCACCCCCCACCCCTCACGGACGCGCTGCACGCGATATTCCGTTCGGCAGGGGATACGATGCACTCGTCGCCTCTCTATATCTGGCTCGTGCCGCTTTTGTACGTGTACACCCACCGACAGCCAGCGTCAAAAGCTCCGCTCGTAATCCCCGATGCCCTCTCTTCCTCCGGCGGGACGCTGCGACCGTAAATCTTTCTCCCCACGAGCAAGAAGGGATCTCTCACTCTCGCTCTCTTTTCGCTACACGTGCACGCGCCGCCTGCAGGAGCTTTGGGCACCACGGACCTCCCTCTTTTTTTCTCTCTCTTTGTGTGTGTGTGTGTGTGTGTGTGTGTGTGTGTGTGTGTGTGTATACGCTCATACACCCCGGTACTCCCCAGTCAATCAAGCCCCCCCCCTCTGTGCGTGTGTGTCTCGCTCGCGTTGCCGTGAACTTGCACCGCCGGCTTTCGAGGTCATCGAATTCGACCCTTTGGCGATGCCGGCTCTCTATCTCTTGCTCTCTGCGTATATATATCCTATGTGTGTATAATAACTATCTCTGCTGCACTGGGTCACGTTTATTTTCGACTCCCGCGACCGAGCTTTCGTTGGTTTTTTTGGGCACTACTATCACGCGTGTCTGTGTACCCAAATATGGCGGTTCTTTTGCTTTTAAATCGCGTTTGCCGAAGAACGGAGCTTGCGAGAGTGTGTGCTTTGATTTCGATGGGACACGCGAAAAAAAAAAAGGAGAGTCACTCTGTACAGAAGTGAAAGTTTGCAGTGCTTACGAAGCGGTGGCAATGGTAAAATGGCCGGATAATGTGGGAAAGGGGACCAAACAATTCGATTCGACGTGCCGACGTTTCGTTTCGTTTTCGATCCGAGAAAGTGTGTATGGCTCTACTTTCGTTTCGCTCGGCCTGTAATGATGATTGCTTCTGAAAAAGTGTCGTTTCGCTCAAACTGGAGTAGTGTTTGTATTTAGTTTTACAAAAAAATGCAGGAAGAAAAATCATTTTTAAAAAAAAGGGGCAAAAAAGCTCGCGGTATAGTGGTGCCTGTACAGTTGCGAGTGTATATGGTAGTAGTTGTTATTTGAAGTCGTGCTCCGGCAATAATTTCTCCAAGTTTGCTTATTCAGCCAAAGTTTCTCGCGCGTCTGCTCCCGCCGCCGACGAGTTTAAACTTTGATAACTTTATTCAGCTCGGGCTTTTCATTGCTTTCGCGCGCGAGAGATTGCTCCGGGGAGAAAATAAGACGTCGTTATTTATTGCAACGAATGGCTGCTTTGAAATTTGTTGTTTCTTTTTTTGCCTTTTCCGGAACTATGTTCATATTCGCGATTTCAATCACAACTGGTGGTTTTTTTTTCTTTTACGCGCACCAAGTGGATTCTTTTCCAAAAGCAACTATACTTTTCTGCAGCCCATTTTTATTGTAAGAGACTCACAAGTGAGGGATAGAAAAAAAAAAAAAAAAAAAAAAAAATACATACCACATCGATGGGGTCGAGGAAACATGTTATTTTTGGGTATCTTTCGATGAAAAACATCGTACTTCAAAATGTTCGAACGACAAACGCTGTGTTTTTATATTTTCCGACAAAACGAATGATACACGGCATAAACTTTTTAGTTTCGAGATATTTCGACAAGAAAACATACCTCAAAAGTAGCTCCATGAAATTCAATATAGTTGAAAAGAATAAAGGTATTATTTGTAAGGACGTCTTGTCTTTCTTTGTGAAAATGCGTGATCTTAGGTTTTTATAATAATAAAAAATTAACTACTTCTGTTTGAAACTATCATAGTTTCATTATTTTATCCAAAAATTCTAGTGGAATATTCTTTTTTTTCTTAAATCTCAGTTATAGTTCGTTAAAATTTAGCAGTACATATTCCATGCAAAATTATCCGAACATATTGTTTTGGAATTCAATGTTTTACGATGATTAATAATTTTCGAATTCACAACGCAATGCGATAATTCAGATTTCCAGCATTTTATAACGAGCAAAACGAGAATATAAAGGGAACAAAGTATAAAGTTCCAATAATGGACAACAATGTGCGCGTCAACTGAATCGGATCGATTCAATCAACCACACATACATTCGTGCGGTGTCTAAATGAATGTGCACATGTACTTGTTGGAAAATCACGCAAGCAACGCTGCAAACTCGATAATGAAGAGACTCAGCGGATAACGAAGGTCAAACTACTTTTAGAGCAGCCTATCAATGATATTTCAATTAAATTTTCAATAGAAGTTATTCTAAAGACAGCATCAATAGCAGAAAAGAAAAATGACATTCCGCACAAGTTAATATTGAATTTAAATGCCACACTTTGATTTTACGTGATTTTAAGCTTTATAGTATCGATAATTATAAAACAATTTGATTAAGAAAAGCATCCAAACATGGCTCAAGCTCTGATAAATTTGAACCAACGTACAAACAAAGGTCCATTAGCGGATACATAAACAATCGATTGCAATATTGCAATACTTTTGAGTGATTATACTTTTGTAGTGGTTACACTTTTGTATAAATATTGGAAGCAGTCGGAAAAAACATTTCTGCATCTACTATTGTCGCAAGAGACTAAATTTTTCATCAAAGTAGAAAAATATTACGCCCTGTATGACTCTTCGAGCGTCATTCTGAGACAGTCACTTAATCAAAAAAGTCACCATCAGTTTACACATAGATACTCGTAGATACGCACCATGTCTGGACTGAGTGACGCAAGTTGGGATTACTATGGGATGAAAAAATAGGATATTTGGTACAATGACTTTTTTTCCATTCCACATGGAATACTAGAAGATTTTTCCGACAATTTCGACTCCACTGAGAAAGAGCATATCCTTATACCCTTTAACTTTTTCCAAGTCATTGGTATAGCTGTGTCTCAACGTTTCAACTTTTGGGACCATCTAAATTGAACATCGGCCCTAGACCATTTTCATAGATAGAGGACGAACAAAAACAATCTCTTATTACGAGTAGATCCACTAAACAACCTGAAGCGACAAAAGCCAGATGTGAAAATAACAGATAATATCCAGAGGCCATATCGGCATCCAACAAGTGCCGGCTACTGCTGCCCTGCTCCCGATACCTACACCTATATATACGTGTTATAGAGAGGGCAAGAGAGAGAGAGAGAAAGATACCAAAAGAGCTTTCTCTTTCCCCTGGTTGAAAGTGAAAATTTCCGAGCAGCATCCGAGCGAGCGCCAGTGGGCTTTTGCACGACGCGACGCTCGGATTTACGCTCTGGCTTTTCGCCCCCGAATGGTAACAGCTGCCGCCGACCTTCGGAGTAAGCGAGATAGCGAGAAGCGGAAGAGGAACTCCGCCGAGGGTCAGAGCCAGCCGTTATATCTGGGTCTTCCCTCCTCCTCCTCCTTCTTCTTCTACTCTAATGTTCTGCCGCTGGTACCGCTGCAACGGCGGAGAGAAAGGGAGAAAGACCCTTCGGAATCGTGACCTCATCCACTTAAAGAGCCAAGTCTTTCACCTCCGTCTACCGTGGCTCGAGAGTCCTTTTTTTTCGCGCTTTTTTCGCGCTTTTTTCTTTTTTTTTTGCGACTCGCTTTTGCTCTCGCTAAGCCATGAGCAAACTAATTGCACGACGATAGCTCCGAGATTAGAAGTGGCTGGTGGAAGCTTGAGGGTACATAGGTGTATATGCGATGAAAATTTCAAACTGGACGTTCACGTGTTGGCATCTAAAATTTACCAAGGTCTCGGCGACCCCTCGACGTTATTTTTACCATTTTTATCCTTCTGCTTGCTTATAGCGTGGCCCGTTCCATTATTAACCAAGATCACGTTTTCATGTACCAACAACGATAGTAGAAAAGGTCGATTTGGTCGGACGAACCAAAACCTCATTCAAATTCAAAATTGTCTTCGATCATGGCTTTAAAAAATCGAAGAAAAGGCAAAAAACAGCAACCACCCCTCCCTTCCTACCGCCTCAAGTATCCCTTATCCCATTTCTTTGGCCCCTTAATCGGCACGCCAAGCGCAACGACCTCCAGCCCACGGGGCGTCCCAGTGCCCCATTCAGTTATCAGTGCCCCCCGCTGTACTCCCGCACTCGCTTTTGCATCAACGTTAGTTCATTTACATCGGCATCCGTTGATAGACTCTTTTCACCCCTAAAGCTGTATCCATTATAATCTAATACCCGTTAGACCTCTGATGTAAGTAAAACAATGTATAGGTATACAGGGTGAATATAATATAACGATGAGGTGGTGAAAAAAAAAAGGATTTCCACAAAAGTGGTGATTGCGCTCGCTTTGCTTCTAGGCGGTGCATGTTACTTGCACCCACCGGGTTGGGGAAATAAAACATGCAGCAGCCGGCAGACCGACCTCGCCCTTCGCGTGTGCGCGCGCGCGCGGAATCCGCGGGTGGGTGGCGCGGATGGAGAGAGCGAATAAGAGAGTAGGCGGAAAGGTTGTCGACCCAAACCCATCCTTTATCTACTGACATCGATCGAGCCCTCCCTCCTTCCTTTCTCCTCTCCGAGCTCGAAAGCTCGCTGTAATACTTGCTTGTCCTCCTCCTCCGGCAATCTTCTTCCTTCCCTTTCTTTGAAACATCGAGCTTAGCTCTGTGCGCGTGTGTGTATTTTTTACAGTGGCGCTGTTGCTCGTCTGACATGGTTTTTTTTTTTTTTTTTTTTTCACCCCGTGCTCTTGTAATCGGCGATTTTCCCAAAATCATCGTTTCCCACGGTTTGTTTGTCGAATGAGTTGCGATGAGCGCGGGCGTGCATTTTCAGTTTCAATGCGAGACTCTGATTGAATGGCCCAAGAGACGCGTCGGTTTCATCGAACAACAGAAGAGAACACTCGGTTTTCGCATTATTTTTCAAACAAATATAGCCTACACGCGGCGCTGATTGAATAACGAACAGGTTTTGTGTGTGTGTGTGTGTGTGTGTGTGTGTGTGTGTGTGTGTGGATACTACATCCGTCGAGCGATCCGGCCGATTTATTATTGATTTAATTAAAACGCTGTTTAAATTTCGACGCCGGGGTAACGAAGGTAAACCAACGACACGGCAAAACGAGAGAGAGACTCAATCTGATGTTGCAGCTCAACGGGATAGAGGATTAAAATTGATAACAAATTCCATTCGGGGCGTTGAGGGTCTTTTGGCTATTTCGGGGCAACGTGTGTTTGCGTTACGTTTACTATCGGAGCAACGAACAAGGGTTGATGTATAATCAACACCCACTTTTTCGTGAAGCAGTACAAGACTACTCAGGGAGTCGCGGTAAATACTCGGATTGGCAAAGTAATTTAGAAAAGGGTGAAATTCAATGGAATCATCCACGCTTTTTCATTTTATTATTTTCTATAATTGTTCTTTCCTAATTTTTATTAGCTCAAAAAAAAGGCTGGTACAAAAAAATAATAAAACTAACCACGCCCGTTTGCAACTCCTTTAGCGAGATTTCTGTTAAGATTCCTATTGCGTTCATCAAACATTACACGATGATAATGTAATTATAATTATAGTGTTTACCTCGGTATTTGCATGAAAAAAAAAAATAATAATAATAATTCATTATCGCGCCTTAAAGTTCTCTGTGAAGGTGTGTATCGCAAGACGATAAAAACCAAGCACGCTCCAACACCCTCAGCTCTCTCTGGGGCACATCTGAAAGCCTATCGTCGTGGCACAGTAAAATGTGCGCGACGCCCATCCACAGCCACTGCCGTCATCATCGACGAAGTACCCACCCTTTGTACACACAAGAAGTAAGGGAGAGAGAGAGAGAGAGAGAAGTGTTCTGCCGCTACACCACCGACACAGAGATGTTTCCCGCGGGAATCAATATCCCCGCGAGTGAGCGCCGCGGCTTCCCCCTCCCCAAGCACACGCATACACGTACACGTGAACACACGCGCACAAAACTGCGCGAGAAGGGGCTAGGGCGTTATAGATGCGCGTGTAGCCTACCCCTCCGAGCCACCGTCGATATACATGTATACACCTGACTCGCGATAAACGTGATTTAGAGCAAGAGAGAGAGAGAGAAAAGGAGAATAATGCGCGACGCGGCTGCCTCCCCTTGTACCGTTCCCATTTGTATGTATAAGTTGTCCGGGTACATCTCTTTCTCGTCATCTTTTGCCACCCCCTACCACCTACACCAACCCCCCCCACCCCCCGCGAGAACAGCTTCGCGAAAGAACGCCACCGCGACGACCCCTTTCTCACCCACCCACCCCACACAGCGCCACTTCTCGCGCGCTCCTCTTTTACTCCGGTGTATCGGTGCATCCCGATATATATACATATATTACATGGTTCGCTTAAGATGGGGCGTGCATGTTACCGATATTATCATTATTTTATATACGTAAGTACGTGCACGCAATACATTCAACTTAAATGTAACTTTCATCCTTTCTATTCCTCAAGTATTACATCCCACCCCCTCTTATATTACTTACTTCATACATCATACGTATATTTTATCACGTATTTTCGTGAATTACACTTTCATATTTCATTTAAATGCTCTCGGCTCTCCGACACGAGCATGTAAACCGGATATGCACGCGGAAAGGTACATACCTCGCTCGATTGGGAAGGGATTTCGGAGTTTCATTTCATGATGTGCGTATACATGTGTAGCCCCACGTTGCGAGCCACTTACCCATCCTATCTTGGGTTATGATTACGTTATCGCGAGTAACGAGCTTCACACGGGGCCTTTGAATAAATCTCAAAGCCTGGAAAGTAGGTATATACTTTTCTGCCTTCGGAGCGTTGATGGTGTTGATTCTTCTCCCACTCTATCCATCAGTGGATGCACCCTATGGGAGGGGGTGAAGAAAAATAAGGGAAAAGAGCTCGATATTCCACGCGAGTCGATCGTCCGACCAACAATTTTAGAATCTGCCATGTGGAGGAAAAAAAAAAAAAGTTGAAGAAAAAAAGGGTAGGGTGTATATTATATCCTTCATCCCTTAGACGATGTCTATATATCGGCACGCACACGCGCGTGCACCATGCGCGCTTCGCTTACCCCCCTCCCGACGCTGATGCCCCTTTTCCGTCTCAGGAGACATCGTTGTTTGCAAAATGCATCCATCAAGCTTGTCTCTCCCGCTAAACTACACATTTATAAACATTAGAGAAGCCGTAAAACTTTTTGATCGAAATTGATTAAACCCCACCCATACGTGCTCTCCCTCCCCCTTACCCCAAACGCCCCGCTCGCGCAACCCACCCCCCTGTACATATAGCACTCGATCTCTCTCTCTCTCTCATTTCCCGTTCATTCTCCTTTCCTCCCTCTCCCTATTCCTTCCGTTCTCCCACGGGAACTCGACTCACCCCGTGCCGCCCCCACTTCTTCTACTTAAGCGGCACAGCCCCGAACCCACTTTCCCCCGCCCGTCTGTCCACCTGTTTCGAGTAGCAACAAAACATTCGATTCGAGTCGAGTTGGAGCGAAATGGATTTTTCAAAGAAAAACTTTGAACGTCCGTGAACGAGGGAAGGGGGTGTTGAAATTCTGCTTTTCATTTTCAAGTCGATGACCGGATCGTGGAGATTTTGCTTCTTTTCGAAACAACGCCCACCCGTTACGCGTATAAATATACTTATTTTTTCATTTCTGCCGGGAGGGGTGGAGGACGCACCGCCCGGGGGTGCATGGAAACAAATGGTTCTTTCCACGACATACATATAAACGTGCACCCTGTCGAATGGATAGCCGTTGGGCTCGTTATGTGGCACGCGAGGAGTAAATTGGAAACGATTTATAATGGAAATTAATGGCCAAGTTGCACCTGTCAGGTCGTGAAAGGCGCGGAGGCCGGGAATGAAATGGAGGGGAAGAGCACTGTAAAAGGCTGAAAAGTACGAAAAGTCGGGGAGTGCAGGCATTGGAGGGGCGAGAAAGATGCCACAGGAAAATAAACGATTTTTCCATGTGCGAAGCAAAAGGGGAGATTTGGATTTTTTTTTTTCCTCGGGAAATGAGAAATTTTGCAAAATCACCATTGAAAGAGAGCTCTTTCATGCACATAGTTTCTTTACGTGTGCGAATGTAAGTGCTGGCACGTACACGTTCATGGGCGGGTTCGCATGTTTTTTTTTTTCCCAAGTTGACAAACGATGTCTTTTAATCGCCGAGGGAGCGCGAGGTATTTTCAAAGTGCGTCGGATACGGGATTCTCCGGTGTTTTTCCTTAACGAACGACAATTACCGAGTCTCCCATCTGCGTCTGTCACATTCCGGTGCTTCCGAAACAAATAAATTCCAATCGAATGTTACGTTTATTGCTTCGGCAGAGCTCTATTTGGCAGAAAGTTTTTTTTTTTTTTTTTTTTTTGGGTGCCATTAGTGGGCTTTGAGCGCAAAAACAGTGGATGATAATGACTAACTAGAAGATTTGAAGTTTAAATTCACACCATCATGTATAATATGGAGCTTGGATTTGTACGTGCGCACCTCTGCAACGCCGAGTGACTTACAACCGACAGGGTAGGTACGAAACAATGCGAGAGCCGACGCGAATAAAGAGGATTCGAGTAGATGAAAGTGAGTAAAGGAGGAGCAGTAGAGAAAAGAAAGATAAAAATTGGTGGAATAAGAAGAGGGGAAGAAAAAAACAAAAAATGGGCTTGTGTCCATCAGTTGATTGGAAACGTTACAATGAAACGATAATTTCTTCTACCTTTTTTATCTTTTTCGCCAAGGACAATGAATCATTTCGTTTCATCTCGTCATTGATTTTTCTGCTTCGCACTTTTTGCTGTTTATTTTTTTCTTTAAAAAAAAAAAAAAAAAGAAAAAACTTATTTCTCATGTCCTCTTTCTCATCTATTTTTTTTTTTATTTTTTATTTTCTACTCCTCTGACAGTTTCATTGGTATAGTTCTCTTTTACCTCGTGCCTCCCTCCGCCTCTACAAATGCAATAAAACTCGTTTAATCTAGATTGTGCATGCAAGCAGACTAGCACACAAATAAACCAAAATTCCATTTCAAACTTTCATACGCAAAACTTCAATAGCTATTTTCAATATGCGCCCGTGCATATTATATGTCGTGCATATCTATTATTCTTTTTAATTAATTTTTTGCGATCCGATTCCTGTTTTATCGCTAAATTGGACTTTTTAGTTATTTAGTATTTGAAAAAATTCATCATTTGGTCATTTTTTTGCTTTTTAATATATTTTCAGGAAAAATGAAACCATTTTGTGTTTAAGTTGTGTGTGATGGATTAAAAAAAAAATTAATAGAGTTTTATAAAGTGTGTGGTGCAATGAAAATACTGCTGTACATTAATCGGAAAATGGCACATTTCAATCATTTTTTACTGTTATTTATTACAATTTTTATAAGCCATGTTAATTTCAACTATCTGTTGTTTTATCTGCAATAAATATGAATTGTAATTCTTATATTAATTCTAAAATTCATTCAAAAATTTGATTTTTCCTAATCGTCCAACACCACTAGAGTAGTTTCAAAATGTATGATAGCGAATTTTGATGAAAAAAAAAAAAAAAACTTTGTTCGATTGTTCCCAAAAAGTAACAATTAATTTAGGTGTCATACAGAGATGGACGAGAAACAAAACTTTTAAAAATCACATGGAGGATTTTAAAAAGTATGAAAATAAAATTTAAGTTGGATTATGGAGTCAATGTGCTAGAAAAGACTTGAATTGTAATCCAAACAAAAAATTTGAAGCAACATTAAAGAAATATTAGTAACACCATACAAAAGATTTCCAAAAGTTTTAAAAAACTTTACTTTAGACTAACACAAAGTATATTCTATCAGTTATGATAGATACATCCTTACATACATATTTTTTAAATCATAGTAACAAAAGAAAAAATTTATTTCCACAAATAAACATGTGAATTAAAAAAATTTTCAAATTAACAACTAAATAAACGAGAATAAATCAGTCAACTTTTTTACAGTTACTTTTAAAAATATTTCTCCCTACATAATTCATCGTAGAGTTGTATAAAAATATGACATATTTTCCGTTTCCCCGGAAATGTTAGCTTGATATTTAAAATATGCAATAAGCAAATAAAACTGAATTTTATCCGGAGAAAAATTGGTTGAATAAAACTCGTATTTAAATGTAACGAAGAGTTTTTTCCAGATACACTGAAAAAAGTGCAAATAAAAAACTTCCATGTAAAATTTACTTTCCGCAGTTTCTTTGGAAAAATATTTTATGTTTAAATTGTGGTTTACGAATAATTCCAATAGATTGTTCGTAAATAAAACTTTAAATATAAACTTTTTAAAAAATTAAACAAAAAAACTGTAATATCACGATATCGGTAAATCGACGTTATTACTTACTTTTACGATCAACTTTTTAGACAACAATATTTCTTTGATTTCAGAACTCTTGGAGAAGGAAAAAAAGATCGATTTTCACAGCGCAGCGAAATGGACTTTGTTTCGACTTACCGTCAAAGTGCTACAGCAAAGAGAAGTTTTTGCATAAAACAGAAGTTGCAATATTCCGCAAAGCCTCGGCGTCATAAGAGCTCGCAATAAAAACATCGATTTTTCACATCCAATATAAGGTAAAAAGTTCTCTCTCTCGAGACTAATGCACAGCATATACATGAACATGCACGAGCATCAGGAATAAAAAACACGTGACCAAATAACAGTATATGCGTACGACACTCGAGTAAGCAAATCAATCTCTGAAATTCTATTTGTTAAGCTAATTTGTTTTCGGGAAGAGAAAAAGTTTACGCTCAAACAATTTTTGCTATGTGCATCACAAGCACAAATCTACATAATTACGCGTTCAGACATTTATTCCATTCGACCTATTTTACAATACATGGAGGTACAGAAGCCTCAATATTATGCTTTCACAATCGTTGCACAAACTGTGAGGGAAAAAGAGACTCTTGTAAAAAAACTTTTCCAGTTCCATGCATGTATAGTCTTTCGCGTCAAAAAATTCTAGCTTTTCATCGAGATTTAAAACTGAAGGGTACATTGCCCGAGTATTTTGCATTCCTTGACGCAAAGAAAGGAGAAAAAAAAAAGTAGCGGAAAGGAGATGACGAAGTGGTGGAGCTTTCGTCGTCAGACTCGCAAAGTTAGACCCAGTGTGCTCGGGAATAATCGTCACATAAATAATGAACGGTATAAAGTTTCCGCTAATAACAAAAGTAACCGCCAACTGACGCAAAAACTCGCAGAGCAGAAGGAGGAAGGAACGAAGCTCCGATGGGTAAATAGGTGCGTGTATATGTAGCTGCCCATGAATTATGTATTTGCGAGTCCTTCATTTTCCTGTATTTTTCCAACACTTGAGCCCCACCTTTCACCGCCACAATTTTACTTTTTCTTCGCCTTTTTTATAAAATAAAAAAAAAAAAAAAAAATTGTTCCTCCCTCCCCACCCACGAAAAAACTTTTACTCGCGAGATGAAATGAAGCTTCACGTTCACGTCTGTCTGGGTGCAATTCGATTTGAGAAAGCAGTGCGCGCGCGCTGCAAGTACAGCCGTCTTTTCGTTCTCCCCCCCCCCTTTTTTCCTATCTTACATTCAATGCGCTCGTCTGTCGTTGCATTTTCCATTCGCAAACTTTTTCCCGACCCGCGATCGTTCCTTTTATTTTCTTATCGGCGAAGAACATCTTTCAAGAATAAGGGACCACATATACGTACTTTTAGTTTTTAGTATAACATTATTGATGGGATGGATGGATGTGTAATATGAATTTTTAGGGAAATTTGGGGGTGTCGTGAAAATGGGCTTGAGATCCATGCGAAAAATGTTTAATTTATCATTGGAAAAAATAAAACAAACAAGAGCTTTTTTTTGCCGTATTCTCATAATGGCACCAAACTAACTTCTTTAACCATTTTCTTAAATATTTATCAATTAGAAATTTCTCTTCAACGCATAGTTTAATCTATTATAAGCAGGTGCTAACTTAGGCAATACTATATTCTATAATAATTGTTTTTTGTTTGCATAGTTGCATGTTTATTGTAAAAGGGTACTTAATATTTATGTAAAAAAAACAAAAAAAAATTATGTTACTTGTTCAACATGATAACTATGCCTTGTTTAGCGCAAGAATTCTTCTACAATAGGTATATAACCTTGAGATCAATAAGTGATTATGTGGGTGTTTCCAGCCTAAGTAGGTTAATTAGCTTTTTAAACGAGTAGATCCACAGCGCCAATTTTATCTGGAAGATTCTATATTTTAGGTATGGAATACACATTGCAGTGAAGAATTTATAAAGGTCGGTACAACCATCAGGATCTATTGAGGCCAATTTTTCTTTTACAGGAAAAAAAAAAATGCATTTTTTGTTGATGAAATAAATTTTCCCAAGCATTGTACTGTGAGTATTAAAGATAACAAAACGAATCAGCTCTTAAAATGCTGAAAAATGATTTAAAAAAAAAAATATTTCGTTGCATTAAACACCAGATGTTTGTCTCGTGGCGGCACGCCTTCGTGATAATCCCGGCAGGCGGAAGGAGGAAGAAACCCCCCGTAGCTGGGCGTCGAGGCGCTTGGCGGGACGGTCCAAATCCAAGTTAATAGTCTGTGGAGGGAACGGTACGGAGGAGATCAAGTGCACACGGGAGAGGGTGGCGGTGACGACATTCCGGACTCGAGCCGCACCGTCCCGGGACGGATGTAAAGGGAAGCAGACAGTCTTGGGGGGTCAAGGTCGCAACCAGCCGCGAATATTTCCCAGACTTTGCCGGGAAGCAGGAAACTCCTCTTCCCTCGGGCTCTTCTGCACGCCTTGCCTCTCTCGCACTTGTGCGTGGGCGTGTGTACGGAAAAGACTTTTCTTCTAGCTCTCTCGGAAGGGACACCGATATCTCCGTCCCTCTGTGTGTACACGGGCTGGTATCACGTGGAAAGTACATTGAAAGCACAGCCAACACTTGTCGCTAATTTGTGACTTTCAGCTCATGATTTGGCTGGTCCTTTGAAATTTTGATGAACAAAGGGTGTGAACTTTGTCTCGCGAAGCTAAGGGTATCATCAGGCAAATTAGGGGACGGGAGAATAAGTTGTTGGAGGGTCCGGTGCCGAAATTGTGGAGGGACAGTGGAATTAATCAAAAGAGGTATTTTAGCGGCACTTGCTTGCGGAGATGGGGATCGAGCTGGTACAAGATACATTTCTTACTACTTTCTCCGAGTGTACGGGCTTTGGAGAAGTTTGCTTGTTAGCTGTGAAATTTTGACTTTGTGCTTTCGAAAGGGCGCCGAGCGTGTAATGTTTCGGAGTAAGAGGATTCGGTTGTTGTTGCCAATCGAGAAAGTGTGAGTAATGTTACAAATGTAAAATGGTTGCATTTATTATTTTCCAACATGTTTTGTGTATCAACTTTGCAGTAACTTTCGGGAAAAAGAAGACACCTATACTGATATATTTTTTGCGTGATCCCTTTTTTTTATTATTACTAAACAATGGCTTCGTGGCATGAGAAATATGCGCATAAAAGGAAAAAGAAAGTACTTGATAAATAATGCATTTCCCCGGTAGATAATGCATTTCTTTTAAAAGTTGCGCCAGGAGGAGGAGGAGGAAGGAAAGAACAGAAAAGTTTTATCATGCAGAGTTGGTACTTTGAATCCAGATATTCTAAAAGAGATTAATGAAATTTCAGCTCGAGAAAAAGGGGTTGGGGCGAACGGTAGATGATAGATTGCACTTTCAGATCGGAGCAAGTACATATACCTACCAGCTGCAGTTCGAATAAATTGCGGACGTATGAATAATCAGCGATCCTTTCAATTTTTAATGGAATTTCTGGCGCAACAACAACAACAACAACAAAGGATTCTGTTTTTTCATCAAAAACATGTAGCGATGGTCTCCGTAGACGTATACAATAAATATATGTTTCAGGAGTAATCATCTCGGTTCGAGACGAAAAATGTGAAAAATTCAAGTAACTCGAGTACACTTGAGAAAAGAGGGGAAAAAAAATTCGAAATTTACCCCTTTACACCGTCTGTTGTTGCTGCCGTTTGCGCACACGACGTAATCCTTGCAATAATTTTCCGCACGAGGTGAGTACACTGCCCAGCGAGTGCAATAATATGGTCGTCCGCGACTCCTCGATGACTTTAATACGCACCGGTTCTCGTTACAGTTTTACACGTTATACCTACAGGCCAGCGAGGACAATGCACCGTATAGGTATATAAAAAGGAGGAGGAGCAGAAGAACAGGTGGTAGCATTCATCTCGAGATAAATGCAAGAGAAAGAGGGAGGACGCGCCGCTTGCCACCTGACGTTGCGCTCATACACACACACACTGCAACCGGAGAACTCGATGGTTGCCGTCACCGCCACTGCTCGTGTTGTTTTGAATATTATGCCGTGAGCCGATACCTATCCGGCATATAAGTAAACGCACGAGTTCTCTCTCGTTTGATCTGTCGAGAGATGGACACGATATTACATGTACGAGGTGGTGCGGAGGGTGGACCATGTGGCGCGACTCGTCTGTCAGAGGATGATTATGCTGACCGCCCCCTTTTGTTACTGGCATCACTAGCTTTCGAGATTTACAAAAAATAGTTCCGGCGTGAAATTCAACTCAACCATTTTGGACTTATCTCTTTAGGACTCGCATACTCTTTAAGAAATGGGTGTGGGTCACTGTACACGTACAGGGAGCAGCTGCTGAAATGAGGTCACCGAGAACCAGTGAGTGTTTTTTTTTTTTTTTACACATTTCAGGAGAAATAATTTTATAAAGATGTTTTTTATAATTTGCAAATCATAGGTCAAATAACAACTTCCGAATAAATCATGAGATTTCTATCGAGTGGCAAATAAATAAAAGTTAACGAAAATACCAATGTTGCCAAATACCAAAATCGCGGAAAAAAATTGACGTATGCTTTAATAAAAAACGGGGATTATCATTTAAATAACGTTATACGAAACGCTTTGGAAAAAAAAAAACCATTCGCGTTGTACAAAAGTTTAATTTATAGCCGTAAAATTCAAACAATTCAAATATTCAAAAGGTAATTTTCTTCCGCAGGGTAGTGCAACTCTCCATCTGTCTTTCTCCCTCGCGCGTATATTTCTTCTACACTTTTTAATGTATGTCTCATGAAACATGCATGAGTTCAGTGGGTTCGGACGGAGGTCCCGGAGAAGAGGATGGAAGATTTTTAACTTTCATAATTTGAATATCGAGCAAGTATTAACTCGTTGATTGATATTAAAAATATTATTCCTGTTACAGTTAAACGGAAATGGCAAAAACTTTTTTTCTTCGGATAAAATGTGCTGTTGTTGATGCGAATGACAATAACGGGGCAACAACAACATTCGTTGCTTTGTTTGAAAAAAAAAAAAAAGTTTTAAACAAGCTTTTGGTATTTTATTTTATGATTCTGGAAAGAGCATCGAGAGCATTCTATTACAAGTTTTTGGAATACTTAATTATAAGCGCAACGTGAGCTATGAAGATGAAACTGTGTACGTGTAAAATTTTTTAGCTGATGCACCGAGCACAACAACAAACAAAGTGCACGTTAAATTACGTGTATAATTTGATATGACGAAGTTTTGATGATTACACAGGCAAATAGACAGAAAGAGAGGGAAGCATTAAATTTTTTCCTTAATGGTACCCACGTTAATTAACGCGACGAAACTTTTAACGAGAAAACTTGAACACCAACATGATAAATTAATCGGAAAACAAAATAAATATTCGTTACGTAGAGTAGCAATTATTATTATTATTTTTTTTTTTTTCAAATTAAATTTGATTTGATTTCAAATTTGTACGGTATTTGCTATTGACAAGCGTTGGTAAAGACAACCAATGCTCGATAAACAACCAAGCAAAAGAAACGATTGAAAAGACTCACTCGCAGCTCCACCTCAAGTCCATCTCTTAGAAACATTTCTCCTCCCCTTGTTCCTCAAAACGCACAGCAACAACACCAACAAAACGTCAGCGACAACCCATACACGCCACTATATTCCCCTCTTTTCGCGGCTCAACCTCCTCACTTCGCGTGTGACCCCCACTGCTCGCATGTATCTTCCCCTTCGGTGCTCGGCTCCAACTTTCGCAGGCGCAGCAGGCCGCACGAGAGAGCCTTTGCAAGTCGCAATGCATAATTTATACTTGTCATTCATCTCGCTCTTGTTTACCTCTGTTGTATTCCCCGGTATATATTGATCCGCCGAGCTAAAGAGCAAGATAAAAAGACGGAGCTTCAAAGAGAGTAAACAGCTCGGGTGCAGCGCGCGTTTGATACACGGAGAAACTCAAGGAAACGGGGGGAGTTTAGCCACTTTCCAGCGAGTGTACGCAAATATTAGGCATACGTTTGCGCTGATGAAAAGTTGAGGAGGGGTAGTCGGGGGCGGGGGGGGGGTGCGATTCGATTTAACCGGTGCAGGTGAGTTGACGATCGGATCGCTCGAGATGAGGTTTTGCGGAAGACACTCGAGCGAGAATTTTTCGAGTACGCATGTTTCATCTCCGAGGGTCTTCCTTTTCCATCGTACACGCGATATATGGGCACGGAGAAGCCGGGAAAACGAAATTCACGCGGCTAATTCGATACCCCTTTCCCTCGGAGAGTGAAGCTTGTGTGCGTACTGTATGATATATTACGGGATGGATGAAGTTCTCCCGGCGGTAAAGAGATTGTGATTTCATCGAGCTCGTGGATAAATGGTTCTTTTTTTTTCTTACACTCGGTATCGAGAGAAATCTTGTGGTCGGAAAAGTGTATTTATGTTTTCTTTCAACTTGGAAAACCGAGATTGAGTTGTTACTTCAAGGATACCGGAATTTGCAACCAAAGTTTTAAAACTAGCGTTCCCTGAATAACCCGCTTGTACATAAATTGGCGTCCAATACGTTTATGAAAAACTGTTAGCTATGTATATTTCGGCAAGTCGAGTGATTTAGTTTTACGAAATATAATTACATCGCTGGACAGTTTCATTTAAGGTTGATGCAACTTGAAAAACCAAAAAAACAAAAAACGAAAGTTTTTTGTTAATACGTATGGGTGGTGGTTAACTACATCATTTCAACTTCTAAACTAATAAAAAAAAAAAAGAAAAAAAGTAGAGCACTTAACCACCATAAGAAGGAAATGTTGGAACGTAATTGAATCGATAACAAAAGCCATTCGGAGTGGTAACGGTATAAAAGCATTTCCACTCAGTTCCGTTTTAGTTGGCTGATAAATTCCATCATGATTTGATTGACGCGCGGATAATAGAATAATATTGAACACGACTACTGTACTTTGTGCAAAAGGAAAAAAGGAGGAGGAAGTGCTAACCTTCATTTGAATACAGTCATACGCCGTGGCTGTCGCGGATATGTGGTTATATAGTTGTTGAACTTAATTAAAAGTAACGTTTTGTAATACCTTTGATTGCATTAGAGGATGTTCGATTATCGATCTGGTCGTCTTGCGCGCATTACTCGGGTACATTTAAGTCAAATTAAATATCTTTCGATTCACCGTATTTTCTCACGAGCAAACGAGTTACTGGAGGGAAACAAAAAGTTGATTCGAGTCCACAGGTATACATGGGTGAATAATGTATATAAAATTGCAAGGAAAAAAAAAAAAAAAAAAAAGGAAAGCAGAGCCACGACGTTTTATTATTTTTTCCGTGTAATATTAAAAATGCCGGTATCGTACTAGGAAACTGATGCAATCTCTCGTGCGTTATGCGAGTGGTTACCCGTATGATGCAATGGTATACGACTCGCGCCAAGGAAAAAACTAACGAACCAAGAAAAGCACTTGGAAAGTTTGAGGAAAAAAAAAAAAAAAAAAAAAAAATACCAGTTGATGGGAGGGAAAACTGCAAGAAGAGATAGACATTTACATGTACGCCGGGCATCAGCGAGAAACATACGAAAATGCTAAAAACGTGTTTTGTAACGTCAAGAAGGATGGCAGTGAAAATCGTGTTTGGTTAAAAGACGCGGTGCAATATCATACATTGTTAACAACCGTAAGACACGTAAACAACGATGCAATCACCCTTTATTTTTTGACGATCGGCTCACAACACGAACGTCCCAAGGTATACATGTAAACGCCTGATGGATTAGCGCAAGCGCGAGGTATCGTAAGAGAGTACACGTACGTGTATACACGAGCTCTTCGCACTCTGTTTCAATCGAAAAGGATGCGTATAGTATTCGCGTTGATTGATTGTTCGGTGACAGCATCGCGCGCGTCACCACCACCACCACCACCACGCGGTATGTAGGCAATCAATGCAGCATTAAAATCAACGGCGAGCGAATCACATTCGAGTGTTTTGCGTCGTTAGCTCCCGTGGGACTGAGTAAAAATTACACGCCAAAGGTATGCAAATAACGACACGCGTAAAAAAGAAAAAAAAAAAGTACGCAAATACCCGTAAAAAAAGGGTGGGGGGGGGGAAGAAGTAAAAGAAGAGGAGTGGACAGAAGTTGGCGGACGCGCGGCAATACATCATCGTCATGGCTGATGCATGGCAATACTGGTGTACCCCTCCAACCTGTACGTGTATATGTATAGTAGAAAAAGGGAGACAAAGTGATCCGAGCGACAGTTTGCGAGACGGCTTGTGAAAAATGAGGCCCCCGCAAACACAGAGAGGAAGAGCGCGTCGGTCCCCCGACACTTTATTTTGCCTGCCGCCTTCGCCCACTGTTTTTGCAGGTATAACGTGTTTCCAACTGACAACTTTTAAACTTATGCTGTCGGTTTGCTCTTTTTCACCGATATTTTCAATACCATATACACGGGTAGGTATCACAACTACGAATGTCTATTTTTTATTTTGATTTGTTACGTTACGTGTGTTGGTTGTAGAGTGTAGATAATTCATGGGTACATTTTTGTTACCTCTGGTTGGACTACCATGTTCACCTCAGGTCGCCTGTGAAGTTTTTTGGGCATATGTTTGGCTTTGTTAAAAGATAAAAAAAAAAGAAGCAAACATTTGCGTTTTACAGTCACAAATGAGAACCAAACGAAGTTGAGTTGCTCCATGTGTTTCCTGATTCTATGTGAAGATTAATATTCCAGCTCATATCGTGCGTTATTAAATTTTTTGTAAGCTCATTTCCTTTTTTTTTTTTTTTTTTTTTTTAAGGGTTAACTATTACATCATGAATGGACTCGGGTTTCCGTTATCAAAATGAACGCAAAACTTTTCCACCATCCGTATATCTAAGTTTAAAAAAAAAGTACTTGATACCGATGGCAGGGGTGAGGGAAAAAAAAAAAGTAAAAAAAGGTCCAAACTACTGGCAAATCCAGGATGTTTCAGGTCTCTTCATTAGGTAGGAAGTGTGAAAAACAGATGTTAATGACGTTGAAACGAAGGAGTGAGAGGGAGGGGGTGGGGTGGGGGGTGCGAGGAGCAAACGCGTAAAAAGAAAGACCCACATTCAAACTCAACAATCCACTTTTGCAATTCCGCTAATTAAACTCGGGGGGGGGGAGCGAGGGGAGGAGCAACAAAACGAGTTAGTCCGCAACTTTCCGGCCGGGCTCCGTATCTCTATTTCTCTTGGTACAACTGCGAACTTCAACAACTTTGAAATATCGCGATTCAATTTCGAAATTCAACGAACGAAATATATTCAATGTTTCCATGCAAAGTCCCGGGAAGGGGGGGAGGAAAGACGAAAACACAAAGCCGAAAGAAGTACAGAAGTGAGGGAAAAAGTTGGCACTGAGAAATCGAGTGATGGGGGGAAGAAAAACAAGAAAAGACAGGGAAATAAATCAGGATTGAGAGGGGCCACGATTGTACTTTTACACCGTACATAAATGACTGTGAAATATTTGACATCGAAGAGAGAGGGAAAGAAAAACAGATTGTTTTTTTTCATTTATTTATTTATTTATTTTTTTTTTATAAATAGAGTCTTGTCTGTCAAGTGCGGGTACAACGAATGAGATGGGCATTGATATTAAAAGTTGAGCAGTGCTTGAAAAACCCACGGAGTCACTGCTTTTTTTTCTCTACTTACCGATATGCGTACGTGTACGTGCATACAGTGAGCCCCGTGTGTATACAGCACATCGGTACAAGATGATTCGTATCGTGCATCGAGCATTAATCCTTACGGGGGGAAAGGTCGAAACGAGTATACATAGCTGCTCGTCAAGTGCTCATTTCAGATAGGCGAGTCTCAAAGTTTTAATTTCTTCAGTTTTATGAGCTGCTGCTGCTGTTGGCGTGATGCGCCATGAAAGCATAAGGTAAGCAGGAAAAGAGTGGAAAATCACAAAAGCGATGCAAAGTGCATGTTGTGTGTAAAGAGGGGGGGGGGGAATACATGGTGCTTACATTGCTCTTTGGTTGGCTCCGATCACGCGGAAACCCAATTGACGAGCGCGCGCGTGTAGTAGTGGTAGACAGTTTCGAAAACAAAGCTTTTTCGCTGTACAGCCGGGCAATTTTTTTTCGTCGTTTTTGCTCCTGCCATCCTTTTTTTTTTTGGGAGGATAGGGGTATAACAGCCCCCTTTTTGTGTCTCGATACTGAAAACTTTTTTTTTTACGAGACTCGTGTGTATAGGTACTACCCATACGCCATGTGTACTCTCTCCCTTCCCCTCTCTGTTTTTATTGGATTTTCTTTTGTACCAGAGGATTCGTAGTATAGGTATTTTTTGGTAAGTCCAAAAAGAGGGGCCGGGGAAATATTAGTTTTGCGGGCATATAGGTGGCGGTGCGGGTGGTACGTATACTCGTGTTTTATATGCCCCGCCTGTACAGGTACCGGTTGTTATTTTTTACTTCGGAAACTCAAGTCGGTGGAACGCGAGGGTACGTGGATTAAGATGATTACGGGTCGGAGGTGGAAGAAGGGGTAAAAGAAAACGCGGCATTACCAGCGGGAAAATGTTGATTCGCTCGATTATTCGGGGGTAATGAAGGAAAACAAGAACATAAGAACAAGTTGATAATACTGCGGGGTCGATCGATTACACTAGTCAAAAGCAGCCTAAGCACACCTCATTTAACGCGCATCGATCATCTTTCACTGTCCCATTATGTTTCATTCGCACTGACAGTGTATGTCCATAAATGGTCTATACGTTTAAACGTATAGGTGAACGTGGCGATAAATTTACTCTTTGCTCGTTAAATAATTGATTTTCGTGCCAAAAGTTCATTTCGACTCGATACTTGTGACGCGCTGACGGATTTTATCATTTGGATATGGAAAACATGTTGTAGGTACGTATATTGTTTATCATTTCAATTCAAATGGAAATTCAATATTTTGTCGGTAACAATTGTGTATACATATGTAACGTATCATGTCTCGAGTCTAATATAAAAAATTAGCTGCGTATGTGTGTGATATAGTTAAATTAATTCTATCGAAAATGTATTGACAGTCGGTGATGTTGATTTACATCGATCAAATTTATTTTGCATTTACAATCACTATACCGTTTGATATTAATATTAAGAATAATCAACTGCTGTGGTCCTTGTATATTTAAAAATCAAAAAGCTGCGTATATAATCAAGTATATCAATATGCACAAACAGAAAGCGCTAAATTGATTTTCAAAAATACACATCCCCCCCACCCCCAAGGGTTTTATTTACGTTTAAATTACAACGTCAGCATTCAGCAGTTTTTCTCGGTTGTGTACATGGATTATCATCGCAGGCGGCAAGTTCATCGCCAGGACTGAAATCCCAAGGCGAATTCAATTTTAATGCGTCGGTGTTGCGTTCTTACTCCCCCACCCCTCGACCACCCACCCTCCTCTTCTTGTGTGCATATCCATCCACGTGAGTGCAAGTACTTATACTTCTAATGTAATAACGCGATTGCGCATCACTTACCTTTTAATGCCGTTGAATTACTCCCCTCTCCCCCCCTGCCTCAGATGATTTTACGCCAGGGCATTAATTTTACAACCCCTTTTGCCGAGAGGCGATAAGATTATCGTCATCAGCGGTGGGGAAGGATTTTTGCTTTTGCATGATTAATATTTTCCATTAGGGTTTCGTTAAAAGAGAAAAAAAAGAGTGACCCAAGCGTGCCGCTGTGTAGTTTTAACATGTGTATGTGTGTGTTTTTACTGGTCATGGTAAAAAGTAGATTTCACGTTTTTTTGATTCCGCGGAGAGATTTTTCAAAAAAATTTTCCTAGTTTTTCCCAGGTATAAAGTTTATCGCCGGAATCTAGTGATGAAAGGCACGATGGATGATTAAGTGCGCAAAAAAAAGCTTTCGAGAGTTAGTAGACCGAAAAATATAGTGTCTAGGTTTAAGATATAATAGGGATTTAGAGATGATTCTCTCAATGGATAAATTTACGTAAAAATGAATGGAATTTGGATAAATTCACGAGTCATTACCTGTGCCTTTAGATGTTTCCGATGGTAATTTTGAATCCGTAGTCAACGTCTGCAAGAATTCGGTCCCGTGATCCATACCCATCAAACTTGATTCGAGCCAAGGCGGTTCATCGAGATTTTGTTCTGAAATAAATAAGGAATAAAATTGTTGAGTAACACGTAAAAATCTGAACTAGGAACAATTACATTCATATGATAAGACAGGATTCAAAGGCCTACATTTGAATATTAATTGTGATTTTTTTTTTTTTGTAGCAGGTAGGTACTACAAAAGATTATTTATGTATTTCAGTCTACTGTGTGTAGGGATGGAGTAAAAATTCAAGTTTTAAGACGATAGTTTTTGTACCGTATTATTTGACAAAGATCAACGGCAACGGTGGTATTGAACAAAAAAAAGCTCGAAAACAAGCATTTCAGACAGAAAATTTTTCCCTCACTTTTTTTACCTATGATTGCAAACGCTTCGAGCGTTTTAAATTTGTCAAAAAATCTTTACGTCATACAGTTTACACGATTAAAAATCATATTTTGCTGTTGTGAGTGTCAAATGTTGAACATCATATCGTTGATGTTTTTCTTGGAAAATATGTAATTTTTTTTCCCCTAATGGGCATATCTAATAGTACTAAACCACGTGTAAAATAACAACAGCACTACTTGGCCTAGTTTTCTTCCTGACCACCTCTACCTCGGCGCAACGTAATACGTACGTATACAGAAGCTGAGTGATTCAATTGGATTAACCATTCATATTTATTATTGTATTATTGGAAATCCTTTTTCTAGAGATAGCAACGAAAAACCATGTGCAAATAAGATAGAAAAAAAACCATAGCGTGTCTACATGTAATGTGATTTTTTACGGAAAAATTAAATTACCTTTCTTTCGTCCTCTCTCTCTCTCTCTTTACCACTTTTTATTTCATGTATGTATTTTTTTTTCATACATTTTTGTGGGTATTTTTTTTTTTTTTTTATCGCTGAAGCCTTCTAATGTTTTAATAGTATTTATATCGAAGCGATGGTGCCATTCACGTTGGCTAGTACTATACATGTGAACATTTACATAAAGTGTCTCGTAGATGACCTACACGTTTAGTGACGATTGAAACTCCAATGCTACGGATGAAAAAAAAAAAAAAAAAAAAACACTCCGTTTTACTTTTCTAGAGTAGGTATATATATGAGTTTAAATGATTTGACGGGAAGAAAACTCTTGTCACTCTGGCTCAAGTCCTTTGTGCCGATCTTACACAGGGAGAGAGAGGAAGAAACCGACAATTTGGAAATTGATTGGCGTAACCGCGTATCGGAGTTGTCGTCCCGAAACCGCAATACAGCCTCGTTGTTTTTCCTCAACAGATTATAATCATTATTATTATTACTTTCCTTTTCTCTTCAGTAACTCTCCTCGACATTGCTGCACTTAATATCCCAACAAACATTGTAACTCGCGTGGATATCCACCGTACACCGATGGTCTCTCCTACATGTTCGCACGCAGGCAAAGTTGATGTGCGCCCGCTCGCGCAATATTTTCCCTCCCATTCTTTATACCATCCCTATATTATGGTTTCGCGTCTCATATAATACGCAATGTTGCGTGCACTACGGACTTGTTTCTTCCATTGTTGCTCTCGCGAGTGAAACGCTTTAATGAATCCCAAACTACGAGTTTAGCTGGGAAAGAGTAAAAATTAATTGGGTTGGCTCGAAAGCATCGTATGTGCATGTTACTTGTTCTACACGCAATGACAATAGTAATAATGTCGGCAAAAGCTGCAGGTGACGTGAAGTTCTCGTAAATAAGAGCCGATCAGAGCTACTATAATGCACTTATGGGGTCTGATCCAGGTCTTTCGATGTCTCGCAAATCGCTGCGAGTTGGCCGATTACTCAATAACATAATAACCTGACCTGTGGATTTAACAGTGGGTTTAGCTACGTATATATGACTCGCAGTGATTTGCAAGACATCGAAAGACGTGGATCAGACCCCAGTACTCGATGAAGTAGAGTAGTATATATAAGGTATTCTTTGGGCGAAAAGATGCCAAAGGGCGACACATGAGAATTTGCGTGCCTACAGAAATAAATGGTGTTACGTAACGCAAATTGGTCGGTTCCGGTGACTCACCAGAGCGACGAGGCGACGAATGCATTTTTGCTATAAGAACGTGCCATTTTTTATTGCAGAGGCGTATTAAAAACCTCCCTCGAGGGGAGGAGGAAAAAAAAAAAAATTCCCTACATAGTAATACGCTTGTCAAACTTTGGCTCAGTACGTTATTATTATTTCAGGATTAAAAATGATGATTAATGGAATTCACTTAGCCGCGGCCTCGCGCGAATTTCATCCAACGGAAAAAGGGCGGAAATAAAAGAAAAGAGCCGCGCCCGAGCACAAATCACCGCGAAAGAAGAAACTTTTGCTGAAAAGATGAATTTATACGCGAAACGCCGGGCGGGGGAGGAATTTATCGAATCCAACTGCACAACAATTCCTCTTGTTTGTTTCATGCGTGTATGTATATAAAAAAAGGGGAGGGGGAACTTGTTAAAATACGATCGGCAATATTATTCTGTAAAATTACCGAGCAGCCAGTCACAGGGGCCGGGGAGGGGAGGAAAGTTTTCCCTTCTCGACGAACGGAGCTAGCTGATGGTACACACTCCTCTCTCTCTCTTTCTGGTCGTACTTTTATAAAGAATGATGATAAAAAACTTTCATTCCTTGTGAAGTCGTTCTCGCAGAAAATGAAAACCGCGAGGAGAGAAATATTCCGCGAAATGGAAATTTATTGAAGTATATAACTTTATAACTGCAAAGTTCGCGTGCGTGGGGGAAAGGGAGGTAGTCGGACCGTTTCGCTCCGCGGTCGGGCGCAAAATTTTCTTCGGCTGAGGGTTTTTAAAAAAAAAAAAAAATTTTCCGCCAAAGTAACGTTCACTTGGAAAAGTTGGAACGCTTCAGTTGTACCGACAGCCCGGAAGAATTTCTTACAAACATCGACACCCCTTGTGGAACACACATAGTCGGGGAATGTAAAGATGGCCAAAAGTATATTATTGTCCCGGCCGTTCCTTCCCTCGACAATGGGATAGGCCGCTAAACGCGGATAATCCGCTTACGGCGTAGCAGCGCTGCCACGGATAACTAGATTCCGCCTCTCCGTACACGTGACGATGCAGCACCGGGCGACCCAAACGATACCGGACTGCTATCGCTCTTGGCCCCTGCAGCAGAGCCAAATTCGATGCGAGCACGGCGGGGACGTTTATTATACGTTACCTATACGCGTTGGGCTCCATGGAAATGCGACGTCGCCGGATACCACCAGTGGCAGGTGGCGAGGAGGCACGTCAACTGGATGGAAACTGAATTTTCTTTCGATCAAACGGTATCGGCTCAGGCTCGGACGCAGACTCGATTACACGAGAGGGTCTCCCCGAGTGAGCTGTTTTTTTAGACAACATCTTTGTTCAACAACGTGATACGAGAATATGACTTTGAATTTGCCGTGCATGTACATACTTTGATAGATGATATACCTTGGGGTGTATAGGTGGGTAACCGACAGAGAGTGTGGAGCAACGGAGGGGGAACAGGATGGGCCCATATTATTTCGCATACTTTGCGCGTTTTCCGGCAAAAGGAGAGCGTAACTCGCACGAGAAGGAGGGCTCGTATCCCATTCTCTTTGTAAATGCAACGTTAAATCGGCCCCCCTCGTCGAATCGCGATTTCATTTCGTCCCACCCGCAGTCGCGTTTGCTTCCCGTTTCATCTTTTGCTCTCCCTCTTCCCTTTTGAGCAGCTTTAGCCTCCCCCCTTCTTCTTTCTTATCTCCGTCGCTTATCTCTCGCTTTAAATGTCGGGTTTCCGCGAGACTCCCCTTCTCGACATGCGAAATGTAACTCGCATATATACCTACTTGCCATGATAATAGACGGGTTTTAACTCTTAAGGTGACGAGGGAGGGACATGTTTATTGGGGCGAGCAACGTTTTGCAATTTCTTTCTTTTAATTATTATTTTTCCTTTACCTTCTATTTTTTTTATCAGTAAATTCGATACAAAATGCCGATATAGTTTCTTTTGTTTCGCAGAGTAAAAAAAAATTTTATTTTCAATGCTCTGAAAAAAAAAAGAGACAAAGCCGTGTAATGTTAAATGTTTCGTTCGGTTTTACAACTCGATATCATTGTGTTGCGCGGAAATCGAATGAAACGTTGCGCGTGTATTGAATGCACATCATTTTTT
The DNA here is from genome assembly GCF_036245765.1 of Copidosoma floridanum. NCBI lineage: Eukaryota > Metazoa > Arthropoda > Insecta > Hymenoptera > Encyrtidae > Copidosoma > Copidosoma floridanum. The sequence goes on along the minus strand of NW_028321906.1, from coordinate 5,640,961 downwards.
AAGTCCAATATTTCATGTACTTTTACAGGAAAAAAAAAGAAAAAAGAAAAAAGTTCGTTTCCCACACCAAGAAAAATTCGAAACTAGTTTATCGATTCGCATAACTCATGAAAGAAAAAAAAAAAAATTTTTCTAGACGTTATTTGCTGCACAAAGTACCCAGTGAATTTTGCAAAACTGTGCGCGCGTATACATTATAATTACATATCATGTATTGAGTTTAATCTTTTGGAGGAAACCGTATTTCAAGTTACGTCGCGAATATATCGAATGCCGGGACTCACATCAATTTTCGTCTGCTGCCATTCGCTTTTTCAGCTATTTTTCAAACTAATGTATTATACAGAAATTGAAATGTCAAACATCAAGAAACTTGAATACAATTTCCATTACTTCGGTTCTTTATTTTCTTCATTTTCCTTTACTGCTTCGTCGAAATGTGTCGGGACTGCAGCCAATTAATATGCGTCACTGTAATCCATTAAGAAATATTTGTAGTACAACATATTTTTCTCATTTAAACGGGACAAAACTAGTAGATGTAACATCATACGATGATATATTTTCGTTTAATCGAATTTTAGTAAATGGTAATTTATCTTTTGTACTGCTCACAAAACATATTCTCTAAACGTACACCCAAGCGAAATAACTAATTAAAAGTTGCCGAAGCAGCAGATGAATAATAAAAAGTGTATGCATTGATAACGGTATACATACACGTAGTACATACACAGCCTAGTGGCGCTTAATTGTGAAACTTTACTTATTCCGTCCGTAGGTACCTATGCATATGTAATATGTACATATAGGATGGAAAGCCCTTCAAGTAAAATTAACGTTATTACCGAGTGGATCCCATTAAAGAGGAGGAGGAGGAGGAAGAAAATTTACTTCAACTCGAATCAATTGCCAAGTTAACTTTCCAAGGGACCCAACTTTGCTTCTTGATTATCAATTAAAAGCTAAGCTCCGATGAATTTTAACTTTTCTCTGCAACCCTCCCACCCGACCTTCTTCTCTCTCATATCCAGTCATTCATTGAGAAGTGAGGAAAAAAAAAGAAAAAAAAAAAAGAAAGTCGTTTCTGATCAAAAAGCATTCGAGCCTCAAAGTTACAAGACTAGCCTTTGCATTCAAAGGCAGACGAAGCCAATGCAAGTGTAAATTCGTCGAGTGGATGAAAAAAAAAGATGCAACAAAAAAGGGAGGAAAATATATAACACCACGACCACACGTCACATTCTCAGACAGTCAAGAGACAAACAGTTGGAGAGTCGCGAAAGGAAGGAAGGAAGGAAGGGATGCAAAGAAGAAGAGGCAACCACCCCCGGGGAATCAATAACGTTGCCGGCGGGGGTGGTACGGTATATATATATATATACAGCGCGATTTCCTCCCCTAGGCGCTGCAAAAGGGAGCCCCGCCCCCGGCACGCGACTAGCACGCGTCGCGCGACCACCACCACCGTGCCGCGACTCGACTCACTTTCCCTCCCCTTTACTCGCTGCGTCTGTATACCTGCCTACATCTTGTTCGCGTGTCTACCGCCCGAGCTAAAAGCTCATACGTATTACTTGTATAAAGCATCCCTTGCACACGCCTACACGCCCAGGGTTTCCCATAAATACGGTGATATTTCTTTTTTTTTCCCCACTATAGCGATAGTTTCAACGACCGGGTGTAGGAAGGATGGGCATCAGCGTTGGCTTCCTGGGTAGGGGGATCATTTTTACTCGAGTCGGGTCCACGGTCTTTCATCTGGGAATGTCATCATGATGAATCCTAATGTACATATACGTTCTGGCAGACTACACCACTATACTTATGCCGTACAACGGATACATGGGAACGAATTAAAAGTGTCGCATGAATCACTGTATAGATGTTCGTTTGATCGGATGTATATTATATATGCATTTCCGTTTAGAGGCAATTCGATCGATCGGTATCAGCGAACGGTATCTCCGAAGCCCGTGACCTGTTCGTGCAAACGCGAAGCTGATTCACTAAAATTCGCCCCTTCCTTCCCTCGACAACCATACGCGAGTGTAATGTACACGGCGTCTACGTTCGCGCGCACTCGATTTCATCTCCGAGTTTAGTTGGCCGTTGCTCGGGGAAACGCCGGGCCCACACGATCAAAGCGCGCGTTCGCAAACCCGCTCGCGCCGACACATACCCGTAAAGATGCTTTGTTGGCGCGAGGAAAAGCGATAACCGCGGGCGTGTCCTTTTAACAGTCTGTCTATACACAGCCACCCCATCTCCCTCGGCGTGCAGCGTCTCATCATTCGCACACACACCCATGACAACTGCGTACTTTGCGCGACGCCGAGTGGTGGAGAGAGATTGATACATAAATGCGCAAATATTTACGGCGCCAGCGTACTACGTATACTGTACCACCGTGCAGTTGTCAAGAGGAGCGAGTACAGAGGAGAGAGAGATAGAACAATCGTTGTTTGTCGCTGTTGACACTTGCCCGTATATGCGCGTTGTTGTACTCTCGTTCTCAGGACAACTGGGTTTCATCTGCTGATAACAATCACGTTTGATGCTCTGTTTATGGACAGTGTGTGATCTGCTCGAAATTTCGATCGTGCACGGCGAAAATGGTTCGTCTCATCCCTGAGAAGCAATTAACGTTCTTGTGAAGAAACAATTTCTTTCTTTCTTTTTTTTTCTTTTTTTTCATGGAGAATTGGGAAGTTACCTGACAAGTGGTGCAGGAAAATCGAAGAATTGCGTCAAGCTGCGGCTCGTAGGTCATGAATCAAACGAACTGTCAAGTTTCATCTAAAACTAAAATGAAAATGTGTTAACCAAAGTTAATTTTTCCATTATTATGCAATATTCAATTTCATTGATATACTGGTTAAAAATTACGAAAAGTTGTTTGAGATGTAAAATTGACTAAAAATTTGTTGATTCATTGATGGTGAGAGGCTTTTCCCGTTTGCTAAGCCATCACATTTGTTTTTGTTGATTAGAAAAATACTCTTCTTACGAAACAATTAAAGAAAATGTGGTTTTGTTTATTGATGTGAGATAACTTTATCTTCAATATTTATCTATTATACAACACGCCATTTAACGAAATTTGGGATACCTACTTGTGTAATATACGGCACCTCTAAGCGCAATATCATTCGAGTAATAGTACCATTAAAAACATTTCTCGAGGAAACAAAAAAGAAAAGTACCAAGGTCTCGAATGCCTGTTTTTATGCTTGCAAAGGCGGACAAGCGTTTCACACGTGGAAGAATATAAAAAAATAAACGTATACAATGGGAGCGTCTCGCGTTTCCGTTTCTGAATCATTTTCTTTTTGAAGTGCAGGACAAAAAACGCGCCCCGGCATTATTTTCTTCCTCTTTTTTTTTTTTTTCAACGTAACAGAAAAGGAGAAAGCCTTTTAAGCTCAACAGAGTGCGTGCATGTGTACATGCAAGAGAAACATGCCGTAAATAAGAATGAGGACTGGGAAGAAGAGAGATTTTCTTTTTGAAACCCTTCCCTCGACTAATGCGCATATTTACATGGCGCGCGCGAGAGCTATCTCTTTATTTCTTAGTCTTTCTGACGCTTCCCCCCCCAGCAATTTTCAAAGCAACCTGTCTTCAAAAGTCATTGAACAATCGACAGACAAACGCTTGGACTTTATGATTTTTCAAGTTAATCAGTCACCGTCCACTATTTCTTTAGTAAATAACTTGACTTTTTTCTTTCGGTTTTTTATAAATTTAAGTCAGAATGCATACCACACTTAGATTCAAACTGCTTTCCTCTTCTCGTACATGGACGTGTTTATCTAAATACGTAGTTGCGTTACACGGCTGGTGTGAAATAGCTTCATTCGTTCGAATACATAATGATCTTTTTTAATGTGTCCTTTGTCCCTGCAACTTGAGCTTTCAAAACGTTAAATTGTTTGTCTTGTCTTTATGATGTATTTATATTGATGACACTGAAGTTCGGAACGTTCCGGGAACGAAATTTAAGAATTAAATTAATCACTTTAAAACGTAGCAAAAATGCTTGAAAATAACTGAAAGAAGCATTAGAGACTACTAATCATATGTATTAGTCGTAAAAAAGATAATTGTCCATTATTTTACCCGCACCAAAAAATTATCATGTAGGTGCCTATATGCTAGCTTAACTACTCCTTCAAACCTCTGGCTTTCCTAACTATAAAACCAAATCGAAGACCCCGCTAGAAACGATGCGAAATGTTTATAATTATGTAACATACAAAATCATTTCAAAATATCCAAAAAAAATCGACAGGGCGGGTGATTTTCACTCGATTTTCCACTACACGCGTAGTGCAAAATCAACCAAGTTCGCTCTTCTGGCCCTCATAACTAAAAATCTAGATCGAAGGCCCCACTGAAAACAATGCAGGTTGTTTATCATTATATAAACAACAAAATAAAACCAAAATATCCGAAAAAAATCGACAGGGCAGGTGATTTTCACTCGATTTTCCACTACACGCGTAGTGCGAAATCAACCAAGTTCGCTCTTCTGGCCCTCATAACTAAAAATCTAGATCGAAGGCCCCGCTAAAAACGATACAGGATGTTTATTATTATATAAACTATAAAATAAAATCAAAATATCCGGAAAAAATCGACAGGGCGGGTGATTTTCACTCGATTTTCCACTACACGCGTAGTGCAAAATCAACCAAGTTCGCCCTTCTGGCCCTCATAACTAAAAATCTAGATCGAAGGCCCCGCTGAAAACAATGCAGGTTGTTTATTATTATATAAACAACGAAATAAAACCAAAATATCCGAAAAAAATCGACAGGGCGGGTGATTTTCACTCGATTTTTCACTACACGCGTAGTGCAAAATCAACCAAGTTCGCTCTTCTGGCCCTCATAACTAAAAATCTAGATCGAGGGCCCCACTGAAAACAATGCAGGTTGTTTATTATTATATAAACAACGAAATTAAACCAAAATATCCGAAAAAAATCGACAGGGTGGGTGATTTTCATTCGATTTTCCACTACACGCGTAGTGCAAAATCAACCAAGTTCGCTCTTCTGGCCCTCATAACTAAAAATCTAGATCGAAGGCCCCGCTAAAAACGATACAGGTTGTTTATTATTATATAAACAATGAAATAAAATCAAAATATCCAAAAAAAATCGACAGGGCGGGTGATTTTCACTCGATTTTCCACTACACGCGTAGTGCAAAATCAACCAAGTTCGCTCTTCTGGCCCTCATAACTAAAAATCTAGATCGAAGGCCCCACTGAAAACAATGCAGGTTGTTTATTATTATATAAACAACGAAATTAAACCAAAATATCCGAAAAAAATCGACAGGGTGGGTGATTTTCATTCGATTTTCCACTACACGCGTAGTGCGAAATCAACCAAGTTCACTCTTCTGGCCCTCATAACTAAAAATCTAGATCGAGGGCCCCGCCAAAAACGATAGAGGTTGTTTATTATTATATAAACAATAGAATAAAATTAAAATATCCGAAAAACATCGACAGGGCGGGTGATTTTCACTCGATTTTCCACTACACGCGTAGTGCAAAATCAACCAAGTTCGCTCTTCTGGCCCTCATAACTAAAAATCTAGATCGAAGGCCCCGCTAAAAACGATACAGGTTGTTTATTATTATATAAACTATAAAATAAAATCAAAATATCCGGAAAAAATCGACAGGGCGGGTGATTTTCACTCGATTTTCCACTACACGCGTAGTGCAAAATCAACCAAGTTCGCTCTTCTGGCCCCCATAACTAAAAATCTAGATCGAAGGCCCCGCTAAAAACGATACAGGTTGTTTATTATTATATAAACAATGAAATAAAATCAAAATATCCGAAAAAAATCGACAGGGCGGGTGATTTTCACTCGATTTTCCACTACACGCGTAGTGCAAAATCAACCAAGTTCGCTCTTCTGGCCCTCATAACTAAAAATCTAGATCGAAGGCCCCACTGAAAACAATGCAGGTTGTTTATTATTATATAAACAACGAAATTAAACCAAAATATCCGAAAAAAATCGACAGGGCGGGTGATTTTCATTCGATTTTCCACTACACGCGTAGTGCGAAATCAACCAAGTTCACTCTTCTGGCCCTCATAACTAAAAATCTAGATCGAAGGCCCCGCTAAAAACGATACAGGTTGTTTATTATTATATAAACTATAAAATAAAATCAAAATATCCGGAAAAAATCGACAGGGCGGGTGATTTTCACTCGATTTTCCACTACACGCGTAGTGCAAAATCAACCAAGTTCGCTCTTCTGGCCCCCATAACTAAAAATCTAGATCGAAGGCCCCGCTAAAAACGATACAGGTTGTTTATTATTATATAAACAATGAAATAAAATCAAAATATCCGAAAAAAATCGACAGGGCGGGTGATTTTCACTCGATTTTCCACTACACGCGTAGTGCAAAATCAACCAAGTTCGCTCTTCTGGCCGCATAACTAAAAATCTAGATCGAAGGCCCCACTGAAAACAATGCAGGTTGTTTATTATTATATAAACAACGAAATTAAACCAAAATATCCGAAAAAAATCGACAGGGTGGGTGATTTTCATTCGATTTTCCACTACACGCGTAGTGCGAAATCAACCAAGTTCACTCTTCTGGCCCTCATAACTAAAAATCTAGATCGAGGGCCCCGCCAAAAACGATAGAGGTTGTTTATTATTATATAAACAATAGAATAAAATTAAAATATCCGAAAAACATCGACAGGGCGGGTGATTTTCACTCGATTTTCCACTACACGCGTAGTGCAAAATCAACCAAGTTCGCTCTACTGGCCCTCATAACTAAAAATCTAGATCGAAGGCCCCACTGAAAACAATGCAGGTTGTTTATTATTATATAAACAACGAAATTAAACCAAAATATCCGAAAAAAATCGACAGGGTGGGTGATTTTCATTCGATTTTCCACTACACGCGTAGTGCGAAATCAACCAAGTTCACTCTTCTGGCCCTCATAACTAAAAATCTAGATCGAGGGCCCCGCCAAAAACGATAGAGGTTGTTTATTATTATATAAACAATGGAATAAAATTAAAATATCCGAAAAACATCGACAGGGCGGGTGATTTTCACTCGATTTTCCACTACACGCGTAGTGCAAAATCAACCAAGTTCGCTCTTCTGGCCCTCATAACTAAAAATCTAGATCGAAGGCCCCGCTAAAAACGATACAGGTTGTTTATTATTATATAAACTATAAAATAAAATCAAAATATCCGGAAAAAATCGACAGGGCGGGTGATTTTCACTCGATTTTCCACTACACGCGTAGTGCAAAATCAACCAAGTTCGCTCTTCTGGCCCCCATAACTAAAAATCTAGATCGAAGGCCCCGCTAAAAACGATACAGGTTGTTTATTATTATATAAACAATGAAATAAAATCAAAATATCCGAAAAAAATCGACAGGGCGGGTGATTTTCACTCGATTTTCCACTACACGCGTAGTGCAAAATCAACCAAGTTCGCTCTACTGGCCCTCATAACTAAAAATCTAGATCGAAGGCCCCACTGAAAACAATGCAGGTTGTTTATTATTATATAAACAACGAAATTATTTCATTGTTTATATAATAATAAACAACCTGTATCGTTTTTGGCGGGGCCCTCGATCTAGATTTTTAGTTATGAGGGCCAGAAGAGTGAACTTGGTTGATTTCGCACTACGCGTGTAGTGGAAAATCGAATGAAAATCACCCGCCCTGTCGATTTTTTTCGGATATTTTGATTTAATTTCGTTGTTTATATAATAATAAACAACCTGAATTGTTTTCAGTGGGGCCTTCGATCTAGATTTTTAGTTATGAGGGCCAGAAGAGCGAACTTGGTTGATTTTGCACTACGCGTGTAGTGGAAAATCGAGTGAAAATCACCCGCCCTGTCGATTTTTTTTGGATATTTTGAAATGATTTTGTATGTTACATAATTATAAACATTTCGCATCGTTTCTAGCGGGGTCTTCGATTTGGTTTTATAGTTAGGAAAGCCAGAGGTTTGAAGGAGTAGTTAAGCTAGCATATAGGCACCTACATGATAATTTTTTGGTGCGGGTAAAATAATTGACAATTATCCTTTTTACGAGTAATACATATGATTAGTAGTCTCTAATGCTACTTTTTGTTATTTTTAAGCATTTTTGCTACGTTTTAAAGTGATTAATTTAATTCTTAAATTTCGTTCCCGGAACGTTCCGAACTTCAGTGTCATTTATATTGATCATAAATAAATGAGAAAACGATTGATTTCCATCATAAACATCTTGGAATGAAAACAAAAATAAAAATAGGTTTGTACTTAAAAATATTAACTCGTAAAATTTATAGAGAAAAAAATACTAATAAAGCTTTGGAATCATTGTGCGGGAGTCAGGGACAAAAGGAACACATTTTTATGTTGTAACTATATTCTTGTAGAAAAGCAAATGTCGTTGTTATAACGCTTCACCTATAACGTACTTATGTTAATGACTATTATTACAATATTATTGAATGACTGAGTTAATCTTGACATATCAGACAAACGACGAGAGAGAGAGAACGACACAAAGTCAATAAGTAGAATCAGAAAGAAAAATAGCCTCGCAAATCAAACGGAAAACACATTTTAGCTCTTCTCTTTACTCGTACAGTCCCCCCCTTGCCATCGTTTGTAAATATTTGTTCTGCTTGAGCTAAATGTATATTTTGTATGTACACTTGTACCTACATGTGTATGTGGGGGGTTTGTTAATACTGTATTATCTATTTCTTCAATACCCTTACACAGTAATGTGTATTATTTCCCTTTTACATCATTGAGCTTCTCCAAAGCTTCCCCCCCCCCCCCAATTTTCTGCTTCAGTCTAAAAACATCATGTTAAACTTAAGTGTAACTTTTTTGTTGAACAAGAAAATCATGAAGAAAGTTCGTATTCGTTTTCATAAAAATTTTGGCTAAACTAACTAAAGTATGGAAGGAAAAAACCATAATTTTTAAATGATGTTGAAGAATCGAAGAAAACATGACACCATTGAAGTTTTTCTTTTGAATCTTTCTATTCATCTTTTACCAAAGAAAATTTTACCAACCAAAAATGACAGAGCATTCACATCCTTCGATGAAAATTTTTTGTAAACCTACCTGCTCTGGGTCCCAATGAAATATACATTATCTGCACAAACTTTTGTGACATTTGTAGATAACTCATAACCACAAAGTCCTATGATTAATGATTGCAACGATGATAATAATCAAAGCTATTTTGTCAAACGATGTATGTATGTGTTCATACGTACATTCAGGGCAAAAATATAAGCGCCCATCATTATGTACGAACGTACCTGACTTGGCATGGTATTAAATAAACAATTAAACATACTTACCACGAATCTCGTTATCTTGATGCAAGTCCAATGATACGATGTTACAACTATCGTCCATCACTTCCTCGGGGACCAAAGGGTTGACCTCCTCCTCGCAATTGTCAGCAAATTGGTCCATCCACTGGTCGTCTGTCGAAGAAGCTAACGCACGGTCATTGGTATTTTCAAGATTCGGAGGCAACTCGAGCACAAAACTTTCATCTTTCTCTGGCAACTTTTTCTTCCACGGAAGGAGTATCTGCATGTTTGACTCGAGTTTTACGATACTCTTAATCTTCAATTTTCCTTTCGAACTATTTTTTGGTTCGTTCATTGTTTCAAGTTCCTGAAAAAGTTGAAATTGATACTTGAGTAATGAGTACTTACTTCAAGCATCGCGAGTAAACACACGTACCAAAAACCACTTTCACCAATACACACTTACCCTCATTAGCCCGCCGCCCGCCCGGCAATACTTTTACTTATGCTATTTATGTTGTATATGATTACGTATAATTTATATACTACATTGCTTGTGAATCGTTTTTTTAGCGATTTGTAATTAGAAAATCACGTAGGCATACCCACACTCGAATCCTTTCACTGAACAATTTCAGGAAGTAGCGGTAGCTCGCGCGCGCCCGCCATTTTATTGTTGTTGCGCAGATATGGCGTCGAATGTTATAGGTTATAGTTTATAATTTGTTCGCCTGACCAAGATTGGCGACCGGGTGACGCGGCCAAATACCAATCAACGGCTATGTATTTTTGGTAAAGGAAGGTTAGTATTGGGCGCCGAATCTCAACGGTCCCCGAACATATCTTGAGTTTTTAATGAAATCAAGATTAATCATGATTGTGTACGTGCCGTGTCGATCGATAAATCAGTTCCTTACTTGAATAAAAAATATGGATTCGGGCGCGACGTGACTTCATAATTAAGTAGTTTAGAATCGATTCAAGTCTCGCATGAGTAGGAGAGTTTTAGATCGCGATTTATCCTGAATTTCGTTGCTGTCGCGGGTGCTTTACTTATTCAAAATATCATTAAAAAACGTTAACTCTTGATAAAACTTACTTTGTTGCTGACGTGAGGACCCGGTGCAGCGGCCGGTGATCTCGTGCGCAGGGGACAAAGAGCAGGGTCTACATGACATGATGACTCATCATCGCTCGTGTGGGACTGTGAGGAGTGAAGAGGGTGAGGTCAAGTTCAATATGGAGAATAGAAGGTGGAGAGGGCGAGGAGAGGAAACGGTCAGTTTTTATTTTTTAATTTTAAATATTTGCCCATTACGAAGCGAATATGATTCAAACAATGATGAATAAATGTTTACATTCATAAAAATATGAAAAAATTGCATTCAACCAAAGCACATGCTGTTTATGCAGCCCAAAGTCATTTAATACCATACCAGTACTTACATTATGCATTAAAAAACCCTTAAACTGTATGAGTAATAATATTATTTGTCATAATTAAACTTTTAATCGAGATATTCATGCAATTTTAATATTCACCTGAAGTGGCAATAAAGAAAAAAATCTACACTCTTCTGTATTGGGATAAACTTGTTGTTGAATAGTTAAAGATCTATTATTAGGATGAAAAATTTTTCTCCTACCCTTACCATTCTCAGTGAAATTTTATAAATTTTAAGAGAAAACTTGAACCGTTTCAGCCTCAAATAAAATTTCTTTAAAAAAAAAAAATAAAAATAAAATAATAACAATAATAACAATAAAAATAATACCTGATGGTTGGGAAAAAATTTTCTCAAGGTTTCAAGTGCTTTCAACTGAGTAGTTAAAAAAATACTTAATTTTTTATTGCGTTTTCAACGTTTTCCTGTTTTTTAATAAATGTGGAACTTATTTTGTTCAACATATTCATTCTCAATTTGCCAAAAAGCTTAGAGAGAAATGAAAGATGTTAGTTCACACATATTTTGACAGAATACATTTTTCTTTACATTTTTACAAATTGCTCACGAGAGCATTACACATAAATTACAGTGAACATGATACAAAGTACTATCATTTTTTTTGGTTTATTATAATATCCGGAGGTATTAAACTGCAGAATTTTTCTTTGGCTCTTCTTGTCTCGGACTCACTGTCACTTTCGATGGTTACTCGGGCTTTGTAATCACTGGAAGCAATGTAATTTATTCGTTTTCATTGTTACAAAAGAAGCAATTTGCATTTAGAAAATTTTTTTATCCTAATACCTGGCGTTTTCAGGGTAAGAACCAAATATCACATTTGGAAATTCTTCAGCAACTTTGGTCAAAGCATTTGCAAAGGTTTCTTCATAAGCATTGAGGTATAATTCCAAGTGTACAAAGCGATTGTTTGAATCGAACAAGATCTAAAAAAATCATAATTGCCATTATTTCATGACTGGTTAAATAAATATTTTTTGATCTTAAATACCCTATATAAACTTTCAAATCCTATTTGAAGGTAAACAGGTGATCCAGGAAAAACGTAGACGTTTTTTAATATTATGCACGGAAAATTTAGTGGTAGGCAGGTATCTTTGTGGACACCAAATTTCAAAACTGCTCTTTTAGGTATCTAAAAAAATTAATTTGTTTTTTTTTAATAAGTCATAGTTCTTAAAATATTTATAAATATAGTGTTATTACATGTGCTAATTTGTATGTAGGGGATGAGAGATCTTTAGCTCCAAAATATGACCTAATAATTTCTGCCAATGTGGGATGACAATGCAAAGTGTCTCCAAAAGCTTTAGCTAAACCTACAAGATGCACATAATTTTTAAATTAATAAGTGGACAATTACAATGGACAATTGCTATTATTACCTTTATATTACTTCATTATCATAATTATTACCTTCATAAGTGACATCATCATGAGTCGGTCCAATGCCACCTGATGTGATGACATGGGTGTATTTTTCAGAGAACTCCTTGATCTCTTGTGCAATAACATCAACATTGTCAGGTACAACTGAAATCTGAGATGAATGGTAATTTCTGTTGGCACATACTTACAATCTAGGTTTATGTTACCTATATAATTGACCTACAGCAATGTCAACTAACTTTTTCAACTTTAACTCCACAGCGATAGAGGCGTTTGCAAATAAAGTGTGAATTTGTTTCCTTCACTTGTGCCTTAAGTATTTCATTTCCGATTACTGTAGAATAGATTTATGGAAATAATTGCTATATGATGCAATCATGTAAGTAATAGAAACTTTGCTTACCTATGACTCCTGCCGTTGTTTTCTTCTTACAAGTAGAACTGTATCGTTGAAACAGTCTTAATGAAACATCAGCCGAAGTAAAAAACGGTTTCCAGAAACAAAAACTCATAACTGTCATTGTTTTTAAAGTGGTACTTAAAAATAAGTACACATTTCCTTCAAAGAAAACAAGTTGTTTTTTCCAACAGTAATAAATAAGACCCTTAAATAAACATTACGTAAAACAATATTTAACTCAAACACGTGCGGATGAAATATTATGAAAACACATTCATAAAATTATAAGACATCTAAATTTGCATAAGTAAATTGCTTCAAATTATGAATAGTGGTTAGCTCGTAGTTGGAAGGTTATGTTATGTGTGGATGTCATTGGTTGCGCGCGCGGGCGCTCAACGAGGATTACACATAAATCGCAGATAATTTTCTTTAGTCAAAACTTTTATTTTGTAAAAATTTGCATCTACGATTCTGTGCTTCTTTGTAATCAATAAATTATTTTTTTATCACAGCAAATGTTATTGGTTGTCTCATGTATAACTAAATTGACATCGATTGACATTGCCTTATCCGCTGTAATTGATAATTAATTTAAAATTTACAAAATCACTTCACCCTAGGTTTGTACTACGTACAGCCATGCCACTACTGTATTTTTTTTAAATTAATGTCATACATTTTGACAATCACATCAGAATGACGGTTGTAACAACTTTAAGTTGACATTTTGCCATGCATTTTGCTGAAATACCCCTAGCAACTTTTGCCTTAACTAGCAATTAATATTAATATATTGTAAGGATTTCACAGATTTTTTCGTTCTTTATTAAATTCTTTTTTTATTGGAAAACGTTTAAACAATCTCACAGCGCGATTTTTCACTTTTTTCAAAATCAATGTGCGTAAAAGCATTTTCAAAGCCAGATGATCATAACCAGCGCCATCTAGCGTTGTTGGTTTCGAACTAAAAAGTACCCCTAAAACCTAAAACTTCCAGAAAATTCTCCGCCACTCCGCCAGACAGCATGGGATAAAAAATTTTTAAGAAGATCCTCTTTGCCAACACTGGCTGTAAGCTGTAAGGGTACTTTTTAGTTCAAAATGAGCAACGCTAGATGGCTCTAATGTTAATTAATCTCGGGGGTCGGCGGATAAGTACTTGGATATTAAAACTAATTCTTCCAAGTGATTATTCATTTTGGTTGACAAACAGTTAGTTAATGTTGATAGTTCATCGATATTATTGCGAAACGGTATAAACGAATAAGTACTCGAGGATTATGGTGATAACAAGCCGAGTTTTGCTCAAGAACTCGCCCAAGTCATTGTACAGATATTTGCTGCGTGAATGCAAGAAGCTACCACCCGGTGCAAGTGAATTTTACAAACACTCCGTCACACAGGTACATTTTTTTTCCTTTAATTAAGTACTTTTTACAGTTATAGGTTCACAATCATCGAAAATATAATTTTTTTTCTATATACGTCCTAACCTCTTTCAAAATTGCGTAAATTTGCGTTGCGTTAAATTTAAAATTGCGTTGTTTTTTTAGATGAGATTTTGAATTAAATTTCTTTGTTAGAGTGTTGTGTCTATGTAAATTAATGATGGTCATTATCATGTATTTTTTTTTTTTTTTTTTTTTTGCGACAGAGTTTCAAGCAGCATGTGAAAGAAACAGATCCAGACAGAATTCAACAGATCATGGAAAAAGCTCTTCTTGATGCAAAGTGGGTGATGCAAAAGGTATTTAAAAAATTTGAATGACTTTCTCGGGTAAGTATACCATGTAGATGTAATTGCATTTGTTTTTTTTAGTACAAAAAAGATTCATCATCTGATCCTCCCAAGAAATAATATTAGGTAATTGTTAAGAATGGAAGAATTTCATACTGTAGTCACCAAAGAATGCGGTGCAGGTGCTGAAAACTTTTGGAAAGCAATTGGGATATGGCTCAAGAGTCCTCATCTCATTAATCGTAGAATTTTAGCTTCCACTCAACTTGAGTTTTATAAATTAGAGCATGTTGATAGAACAGAAGTTTTTGAATGGTTTTTAAGTATTTTACAAGAATTTTTTGTTGAGGAAAAAGTTGAAAAGAGAATAGTTGATTCTCTAAAAAGACTGAACAATGAAAAAATTTCTGTTAATGTTTGTGATGACTTTGAAGATCTTACATTGTCGAAAATCAGAGAAAAGGCAATGTGTTTGAGGCTTGCAAAGCTACTACCTCGCCACACAAATAAATTTAATCAAACTCTGGAAATTTGTTTAATTGATGTAGAATCCGGCGCCGTTTCATATGCTCATCATAACTACTCTAATGCAGAAGAAAAAAAATCACTAGGTTTCACGCACCCATATCAGATAAAATATGAAAGTAACCATGTCTCTATTGGCGTGAAAAATTTTAATCAATGGAACGAGAGTGGAAATTTGTTGTGGCTAAAAACCTTTCTTTTCCCTAAATTGTTTAAATGGATTGAAAATGAAGATCCAAATAAAAGCTTGGTTTGTGGTTCTTTAAAACTTGTGTCATCTGAAAAGTACACAAACTTATACAATAATTTAAAAAGGAAATACGGAACAGAGATGGTGAAAATATGGCCAGAAAATACCGACCCGTTAAAGTTTGTTTACGAGGATGTTGCTATTGCAACCTATTTGTTATTGTTATGGGAAATAGAAAGAGAACGGCTTGGTATTCATGAAAAACAATCGTTTTTGGATCTTGGTTGCGGCAATGGCTTATTGGTGCATATACTTAACAGTGAAGGATATCCAGGATTAGGAATTGATCTTCGTAAAAGAAAAATTTGGGATCTCTATCCAGAAACTACAAAACTAGAGGTATTCATATGAAATTATAAATTTAAACAAATCTGTCATAAACATATTCTCACAATTTGTTTCATTAGGTGCGCACTGTAATACCATCTTCAAAAAGTTTGTTTCCTGAGACTAACTGGCTAATTGGCAATCACTCTGACGAGCTCACGCCCTGGATTCCTGTGATAGCGGCCAGAAGTTCGTACAAGTGTCGCTTTTTCCTACTGCCGTGTTGTGCCTACGAGTTTAATGGCAGAAAATATCAGCGTGAAAGCTCCTCTTCTAGTCAATACACCGATTATATGCAGTATATTAAAGACGTAAGTGAGAAATGCGGCTTTAAAACGGACATCGACAAACTGAGGATACCGTCGACCAAAAGAATTTGTTTGATTGGTACTGATAGGTCATATTTAGAAGTGGAAAGTGAGATCCAGGATTTGAAAATTCAGGAGATGATCAATACGAGATGCAATGGGAGTCAGATTTCTGATGCTTGGTCTAGTGAATTCAAGCCACGAGAGTTGGTGGAGAAAGTGAGGAACTGCACTCAAATCGATAAAGGTTTGATATCAAATATAATTGACATCGTGGTTTCTTTGTTGTTACGTAAAGTCCTTATGATCGATTTGAGCGGTGGAAAGACGTGGAATGCAGGTGGCGAAGTTGAATTGCGAGACGTAGCCACGGCACTCGATTCTGATTGTCTAAAAAAACTAAAAACTGAATGTGGTGGATTGCAAACTTTGCTGAAAAACAACGGGCATATTTTTAAAATAGAGTCGGGAAAAGTCAGATTTCGCGTTCCAGGTAAGGATCGAGTAGGTCGGAATAAAAAGTTGAGAAATTCGAATGTGTCGAGAAAAGTCAAGGCGTGTTGGTTTTACACTAATCACCCGGATGGGTGTACTTTGACTGATATCGAATGCGACTTTAAACATTGTTAATAATATTTATTACTATTGTTATCCTAGACTTTGTATTTGTAAATTGTATTAAAAATTTAAAATAAGAAAGTATTTCCTATTTTCGAAGAAGTTCTAGCCCGATTGGTATTATTTAATGCTGAGCCTTGAGTTTTAATATTTTATAAACGGTTGCTGACAAATTACCACAAAGCTTCCTCCTTTTTCCATTTTCTTTGATTTTATTTTTTAATTTAAATATTTAAGCGAGAAAACAAGTTACCTGTATGAGAACTGATAGAATATTCTGAAAACTTTTTCATGAATGCGCTCTTTTGAGCACAGGTAATTTTTTCTCTTTGTGTTCTTGAAAGGTTGAAATCGTAACCGATATTATTTTTTCGATGAAAAAAAATTATTTTGTCAATAATATGACTTTTTCTTTTTGTCTTTATCTGGTTTTGAGATTTTTGTCAGAGTTTTTCAATAGATGGGTGTTTTGTACATTTTTAAACTTTTTTTAGATTAACAAAAAAAAAAAAAAAAAATTATTACTAAATGAAATGGTTACGAATAATTTTGGAAATTAGATAGCTTTGTTACCTATTAGTTAAGTTAGAAACAAATTGTGATAAAATGGAGATTCTTTTCGTATTTTGTGTTTTTTTAATTAATAAAGTTGGATAATCGTTCCTAATCAGATATCGTCCCACAATGTTGATATTACATAATTAGATTTGTTACTCGATTATTTAAAAGTCAACGCGGTACTTTGATAAAAACTATGACCAATTTGCAAAATTTTGTCTCCTTTGTCTACCTAGGATTATTTTTTTAAACTTAAGAAATCGTTAATACTTAAAAAATAGTGAAAATTACAGTCGCTTTACAACAAAATTAAAAAAAAAGGCAAATAGAAATTTGTTCAACAGTACCTAATATAATTATCGTCAACGGATAAATTTGTACAATCAATGTAGAAAGGGAAGCAAATATTATGAAAAATAACAGAGTTAAAATAACAGTAGATAAACAGAATAAGGAAGTTTTGGGCCAAACAAATGATAGTAGTTTTTTTTTGTGTCGCTCGCGGTTTCTCAGTATCTACTTTCAAAAAAGTATGCTTACCTCGCCTCGTCTAAGATAAATTATATATTTTTTTAAATGGGATATCTTTCCCAGTTTATTTTGCAAAATAACACATACCTAAAAATTGTACTCGGATTTCCAAGTGCTATTAACTAATGGCATACAATTACTCCACATATAAAAAATAATACTTAAAACTTTATGAAGCTCAGCCTATTCCTCAAAGTAATTTTTTTTATACTTCTTACGTATAGTAATTTTATAAATAATAATTAATAGTAATTTTTGGGTTGAAATATTACCTCAATGTTTTAAGTTAAATAAATTATCTTTATTATTTAACGAAAAAAATGGCACTGGCGCGTTCGAGTTTGTAAATATCTTTTGACGAAAAAAATAAACAATCATTCATATATGGTCTTCGATGTAACTGTATAACAAAACGATTGTAAGTAAATATCAAAATACATTTTTATCCTTAACGATAATCCTTACACTTGTAAATTGCACCTTTAGCACCTTCGGGCATGTAAATATTATAAAAACGCAGCGATAAAAAAATAGTTTGTTACTTCATAGCTCACTTTTTTATACATCTATATTATGCAAATAGACTATAAATAATTCATTGCCATGACGCTTATACTCGTAATGATTAAAATAAAAATCTCGAAAAGATAGTAATGGCATCAGTTTTAAAATCACGAAGACAAGTTAAAAAAAAAAAAATTAGCTAGCGATAGTATTAAAATATTTACTCTTTACAACGAATAATTAATCTTCAACAAAAATTGCACCAAGTAATTATAAATCTACGATAAAAGATTAACTAATTTCAGATCAAATATGAAAACACTCAAGATCCAACTTTTCTTTTTTTTATACATAATGGCGCATAGAGTAAGGCACTTGTTAAAACTACACCATCAGCTCAGTAAATCGGCAAACGACATGTCGTCAAGCTCAAGCGATCTGCGGTCTTCGACACTTGAATCCAGCAGTTTCAGATCGTAGTGAAAGTACTGCGTCGCCCGACTCGGCGGGCTCGTCTCGGCCTTGTGCACCCGCTTGACGTGGGTGTGCAAATTACCACTCTGGGCGAACGATTTGTTGCACTGGCTGCACTCGTGGGGTTTGGCCCCGGTGTGGTTCCTGTAATGCATCTGCAGCGTCGACTTCTGGCCAAAGGACTTTGCGCACTGGTCGCACTTGAAGGGCCGCTCGCCCGTGTGCGTTCGCTTGTGGCGCTCGAGTTGGCACGGCTTGGCGAAACTCTTGCCGCACATTTCGCACTCCCGCCTCGCCCCGCTGACCGGGGATTTGTCCGGGTTGGCAGCGTCGTTTCTGATCTGCACCGTCGAGTCGACGCTGTCCAACTGCAGGACCATGTAATCGCTCATGGCGAGGCTTTTCTCACCTGGGTTGTTGGGCACCGTCGAGTCCGGGGACTCCATGTCGAAGAGTACCTGGGGCACCTCGGTCTCTTCGGGGATTTTTGTCTTTTCAAGGCCGTCCGGTATCGTAGACGTCGTCGTCAGAGTCACTTGATTCAACTCCGGGTCCTGGGTCTGTATCGTGACCAACCCGTTGGTCAATAGATACTGCAGGTTCGCCACCCACTGGTTGTTTTCACCGAGGGTCAAAATGTCGCCGTCCAGGAAGTCCGTGCTAAAAGTTATTTCGCTTGGTATCGTCAAGTCGTTCAGACTTTGATCGATGCCCATGTTTGGCTGCACCAGGGCGTCATCCATTGGATCGATCGCGTCGAAACTTTGTTGGGACTCGATTGCCGGCGTCTGCTCGAGGTCGTTGTCCTGAAGCCCAATGGTTGGCTGGTCAAAGTCTTGCAGCGAGTCGATTTCGAGCATCACGGCGTTGTCGGCCAAATCCTTTTCGGCCAACTTTTCAACCTCGGCCGCCAGTAGCGAGACTCCCGTGGTTTTGCTCTTTGACTTGCGAGTCGAGGATTTTCTAGTTTTCGTGTGAGACAGGAGGTGTACTTTCCGGTGGCCGGAGGTGCGGAACTTCATGTCGCACATGGAACACTTGAACGGTTTGGACCCTGAAAGAAATGGAATGGAGTCTTTTTTAATTATTTTTGTTACGATCTACGCTAAATTTGATTGGATTTGCGATTGGCTTGCCTGTGTGTAGTCTCGAGTGAACTTTGAGGCTTCCTTTGGTCGCAAACATATTGTCACAAATTTGGCAGTGAAACGACTTTTTGCTGTTGTGTATCTTTAGGTGCGAGTCCAAGGTACACTTGACGGCGAAAGTTTTGTTGCAAAAATGGCACTCGTAGGGTCGTTCGCCCGTGTGTGTCCTCACGTGTCTGACGAGATCGCTTGGTTTGCGGAAACTTTTGGGACAATATTGGCACGTGTTGACTTTGTTCTTTTTTTTGCTACCGTCCTTTGAAAACAAAAAAATCAGTCTTATCCAGGCGTCTACTCCAATAGAGTCAAATTATTAATGCATTTTACGCTCCAAATGGTACGTACCACTTTGGCTTCCGATTCGAGTTCGGTAATGATTGTCTCTGCATTTTCCGGGTCTTTCAGTTTCAACTCTTTTTTCACATGCTCCTTGATGTGGTCCCTCAACAGTAAGCTCGTGTTGAATTCCTGGTTGCACTCGTAACATTTGTGAGTTCTAAAACAAGCCTCTCGCGTTTAGTATACATGTATTCTCAAATTAGCAAAAAAAAAAAAAAAACTCACTCTTGAATCTCGTGCGTCTTCGCGTGCCGATTGAGATCCCTTTCGGACAATAATTTCGTGAGACAAACCGAGCATTGGAACTCGTTCTTCCCTTGATGGGTTTCCAAGTGGTCTTCCAAATCTTTGGCGCTGAACCCTTGTCTGTCGCAAATATGGCACTGTAAACTGTCTCCTTTGTTCGAACCGTCGCCGCCCTGTGGATCAACACCATCCTTCATGTCGAAGATCGAAGGGTCGTCGACCACTCGATCGATCTCACTCGTTGCGTTTTCATGGATGACGAAATTCAAATCAACGCCGTCGTCGATCATCGGCTGGGGACTCGGTTCACTCTCTTGTATGACGTTGGACAGGATGTTTATCACGTTGGTGGAATCAGCTTGCACGATGCCGATGTTCATCGCGTTGTTGTTCTGCTCAAAATATCATCAACAAAAATAACTCAACTTTGCCACGTTGAAACGTCAGTGTGTTTGCGCATATGATTACCTGCAACGCTATTTGACTGATGTCGATATTGCCGTACTGGGGGTTGAACGCGCTGGGATTGACGGATGCGCTGACAGTGACCGGCGAATGCAACGTGGTCCCGTTTTCGTAAATGATACTCAACATTGGCTGCTCGCGCGACTCCACGTTCGCATCGTTTTGCGGATCAAGGTGCTTGACGACGTTGCCCAGTGACAAGTTCACCCCGAGACCGAACAACTGCTGGTTCAGCTTTTCTTCGATCTCTCGGATGCTCTCCTGCAATCGCGCGCCATCGTCGGTCAAATTCACCAGCCAACTGTACACTTACTCTCCAAGATTTTTTGCACTAAAAACAACACTCGTACTTACAGGGGAAATAGATTGGCTGCCGTCGTAGTTGGACAGGATCATCGAGCTGTTGTCTTGCGCCTGCAAAGTTTGGACCAAGCTCGCGTCGGTGCCATCCACCGCGGGCATGTTCTCTGTGGAAATCACGAGACGGAATCGTTGATCTGGCCCAAAGGTGTTCGAATTAAATTCCCTGGCAATACTCACGCGCTAACGATTGGATACTCGGCGAAGACGAGGTGACGGAAAACTGCAAGTTGTCCGCGCTTCGATCGTTGGAGGCAGTTGTTGGATTGTTCGAGTGCAAGGACGACGCAATGGCGAAAGGCAGTACAACTCTTTCGTCGCTGATGATGACCGGTTTGTTCGTGGCGCCAGTAGCACTTGGATCGGGCTTTTGTTGTGTTTTCTGAAGCTCCAGTTGCTGAAAACCAAAACAGAAAAGTAAACCATCTTGTATCATTGGTGACGGACAATTTGGTCGATAAACTTGGCAAACCTGCTGGGCGACTTCTTGTTTGTGCACCTTCATGTGTTTCTTGCAAGTGACCGACGATTTGAAGGTCTTGTTGCAGTAGGGACACATGATGGAGCGTTTGTTGTCGTGCGTCGTGTAGTGCCTCCTCATGCCGCTCAGAGTCGTAAATTTATTGTTGCAAATGCAGCACGAGTAGGGCCTCGAGCGGTCGTGGACGCGGAGGTGAGCCTTGAGTGTGCTTTTCGTCGAGAAGGCGCTGAAGCAAAAAAAAAAAAAAAAAAAACCACAAAAAATGAATTAAAAAATTCCCTTGCATCAATGAGTATACAGTATATATTGTACCTGTTGCAGGTGTCACAGGAGAAGGGCCGTTCGCCCGTGTGTTTGCGGTAGTGTTGCTTGAAATGACTGACTTTCATGAAGGCAGCGGGGCACGACGGGCACTTGTGCGGCCTGCCCTTGCCGCGGGCGATGTCGTCGCGATACCGAGGCTTGGCTTGGACTTGCCCGTTGCCCGTTTCCGTGAGCACCAGTGGCTCCTTCAGCACAACCTTATCCGCCAGGCTTTGCACCTCGGCGGACACTTGTTTCTTCGACGTTGGCCTCTCCATGCTCGGGAGGTCACCGATGTGCGCTTCCTTGTGGCTGTTTTGCTCCTCCATGCTCTCGTATCGCTTGTCGCACTTGGTACACCTGTGGCAGTTGCTGTGTTTTGGAAGGAAAAAAAAAAAAATCAAAAAACAACCATCATTGACAGCTAGAGAATCCTTTCAATGTCGACTTACTCCATGTGGTTTTCAAAAGCCCTTCTCGAGTCCAGTGTCATGTTGCACATGGCGCACGGTACTTTGTCCGTCCCGTTGTGGGTGCTCGCGTGATGCAGCAACGTTGCCTTCAACGTGAACGATCTGTCGCATATTTTGCACTAAAAGCAACACTGAGCTGTACAATACGCCCACCCGCGAATCGTCAGTTATACAGATGATAGTTATATGGTTATTACCTTGTGAGGCTTTTCCTTGGTGTGTATCCTCAAGTGCCTCATGAGATCGGACGGCTTTTTGAAAGTTTTCTGGCAAAACGTGCACTCGTAGAACTTGGCGTTGTTGACCAATCGCTGCTTCAGTTTCACGTACTTGCTAAGGGAATAAAGAAAAAAAGGACCAATTTACACAAGGGTTGAAATACACGTTGTATAATATATATGTGCAGAAAAAGTTGGTCGAACCCGTTCAAACCGTCGCTCTCCTTGTCAAAGATCGTGACGAGGGCCGTGGTCTCCTTGTCGTCGGTGACGACGAAGCCCTCCTTGCCCGATTCCAGCCCAGCGAGTCTCGCATCGGCGACGCACGACTCGAGATCCGCCAGCCCATCGATAACCCGGTCGACCTTGGCCCGCATGGCCTCCTCGTTCTCGTCGCCGTCGTCGTCCTCCTCCGTGGCGAGGTTGCTCCCGTCACCGCCGTGGATCCGCTTCACGTGACTGCTCAGGCTGCCCAGCTTCTTGAACGCGCAGGGGCACCGCGAGCACCGGTACAACGGCCTGCCACCCTCCTCCTTCAGCTCGTGCACCCGCAGCACGTGGGAATTCAAATTACCTGCACCCGAGCAATTAATAGAAGAAAAATCTGTCGACAAATGCACATCAGTATACCTTTTTGCCGGAAACTGGCGTGGCAGAGGGTGCAGCTGTAGGGCTTGACGTTCTTGTGCTGCCACATGTGGATCCTCACGGAGCCCTCCTGCGTGAAGCCTCGATTGCAGACGTTGCACTGAAAAGCGCCCGATACATCGTACATAAAAATCGTTCGATACATATTATTATTATTATTCATCGCCAATAAAGTGATCCAAAGTAACGAGGGGAGGGACCGACCTTGTAGGGTTTCTCCCCCGTGTGGACCCTGATGTGCCGGGCTAGCTGGCTCGGCTTCTCGAACACCTTGGCGCACACCTTGCACTTGTAAGCCGTGCGTTGCCGAACCCCGCGCTTCGTCTGCTTCGAGCACTTGACTTTCAGCTGAAAACAGACTCGGACGGGCCATTTTAAAATTACAGGCGCGCGTGGTCACTCGGATGGAAAAAAAAAAAAGGGAAAGAAAAGGAGTGTACAACTACAATGACACGCGCTCTATGCTAATGGGCGAGTCGCCGGATGTTGTTTTATCGTTGGTGCGCCTCCTCCTCTCTTTGCTGTCGCATCGAGGGGGAGGGTATATAGTATGCATAGTTATATATACTCAAAAACGGTTGATGGTGATTTGATCCTTCGCGATGTGGCTTACCTTGTAGTGGTCGCGGAGGTGCTGGCGATAGAGGACGGGCTTGGTGAACTGTTTGCCGCAGACCCGGCAGCGCTTGCAAGCGTTGCCGGACCATTTTTCGTCGTGCAAGCTCTGGTGGGCCTCGAGCTGGCTCTGAAAACACGCACAGCTGTGGGCTCATTTGCTCGAGTTATGCGCTCTCTGGGATGTGTTTGAAAATAAAGGGAGGGTGGGGTGGGCACGTCTCGAGTTTACACACATGTAACTTATTGCACATCTTCAAACTGTTTTTTTTTTTTTCATAAAAATTAATTTGAAGCTGACCTTGTAGTACTGGGCGCCGAGTCCGAGAGCCAAATGAAAGACCTGCGACAGGGCAGCCAGGAGGACAAAGTTCATGCACTCGCCCACGAAATTTTTCATCTTGAACGACTAGCTGTACAAACACTTAACAGTACCGACGCACTTTTCATTTCGACATTTTCGAGTACGCGCTAGCTTGGCCTCGTAAAAAAAAAAGAAAAAGAAAAATCATTCATCACACCGTAACAACGAAACGCCAACTCTTGTCCCTCTTCAGCGCTCAACTTTGAAAAAAGTAGGTCTCGATGCACCGCGTCCAGGCGTGCTCGACTCACTGGCCGGCCCGCCGCGCTTCGTCTTTTTATCAGCAGTGGCAGCGGCAACTGCAGCATCATCGGTATATCATATGCACATCAGGAGCCACGCGAGACGGCAGCGTATACGACGTTTTTCAGGAAGTGCCGCGCCAGCCCCCCCTTGACTTCCCCTCTTCTCGGGTGTGTAATATAGCCGACGTCCGAAGCGCACCCGAGCAGCTACTCTTGTTTCTCAATTTTTCTTTTCTTTCCTTTTTTTTTTTCCGAGTACCTACGAGCTACGGTGGTGAGTTTCGAGGGTCTGTGCCAGGAGCGGGATTTTTATTCGCGCGCGGTACATTCTATTGGCCAATCGTGTAAGTAGACTGTAAAACAGAAGAACGCGTGAACAACAAGTTGAAAATGAATAAAACCAACGATTGTCGGTGGATGCACGCGTTTAGCTGCGCAAAGCTCGGAGGACGCCCTGAAAACCATCAGAGGAAACGGCAAGTGCCCGTCTACCTAAATTCCATGAGTTTATCATCCGTATACACGTATATATGTATCCTATAGCTGCACATGTATATATGCGTTTGCGCGAGGAAGGCGGGAATTACGTAGTTTAAAACTAGTTAGCGCGAACCGCACAGCTGCTCCGGAGATCATATTTTATCTGCACGCAGCATCTCGCGGAAGGAGAAGGAGCTCGGCGCGATGGCACAAATGGCACTGTTTTCCACCTAAACAGGGTAATGGCTCTGGTGCAGTGCACTTTGGACCCTAAATTAACGGAGATCGATAAAACGCGGTACGGTTGTCGTGAGAGCCATTCGCAATATGCCTATATTGTTTTAATTGGAGGAGCTCGAGTCAGCGCCGCTGTCTGCGTCTACTCGCGGTCGTTGGCTCAGTGGGTCACGTGTGCACTGAACGAGGGGCAAGTAACTTTACGATTTCCCTAGGGGCCTTTTTTTTGGGAAATTTTAGAAGCCATGAGATTATCGAACAAAATGAAACGAAAAAAAAGGGGGGGGGGGAAGAAGCGAGATAACAGTCCCGCAGGAAGCCGGTGTCACGGGTGTATTTTGTGGTCCATATTTTTAAATCATCCGGTTGCCTTTGACTCGCGTTATGGAGAGAAACGCGTTCCCTTCGATTATCTGCGCGTCGCATCTTCATTCACGCGCACCGAGCGGGGGAGGGGGAGGCGGAAGAAGCGAGAGCGCGTGGAGCGAAGAAAAAAAAATGGCACGCGGCTGACCGGTTCCTCGAGAAAGTCTTTCGCCGCGCGTTGCGCCGTTCGAGGGGTTATTGTACATGCTTTTCGTTTACGTCAAGCGGGCGCGAAAATTAATGTCGCTTCTCTTCCGTGCACGCAGCGCAGATTTGATTTTTCGCCCTACAATTTACAGGAAGCAGTTCAATAGAAGAAAAATCATTACTTTCGCGATGACTTTTTTTTTTTTTTTTTTTTTTTTTTTTTTTCAACCAACGGCCCTAAATCGTCCAAAAAGGTCGATAACTTCGAAAGCACTTTGAAAATAAGTGGCCATATGATACCCACACCGTCGTTAGCACGGGCGTACAGGGGGAAAAAATAAAGACGCGCGTCCGTGTTATACACACCCTGTCAGCGCTTAAATATATACGTAAGTACAGTATCCGCCGATGGAAAAATAGTCGTCCAATCGACGCGCGAGTCAACCACCGCCACACATGTGTGTACTATAAGGCTATGGTATACACGTACATACGTATGTATGTATACATACTTGGAGTAAAAGAAAAGCCGAACGCGCCCATAAGTTCTATTTCGGTTTGACGCGTTTGTACGCCACTACGTGTTTTAGTTTCTCCCCTGTAACAGCGAGCTTTTATCGCTCCGGTCGTTCGTGTATCCCTGATGTTTGTGCGCGCCCGGCTTCTAAATCGAAATCCGAGTTATTAACGAAAATGGTGCGCTATTTTAGCGCGCGACGTCCTCTTGCAAACACCTCGAATTACGAATCGTTTTTTTTTTTTTTTTTTTTTTCCCCACGGTGTCCCACCTACAATAATCGGAGTTTGCGAAAATTTCAGTGGATGCGTTACCCGATGCTACGTGAAACATTTGTCATCGCTGATCATTATACTGTCAAGGAATTTTTTAATTTTTTTTTTTATTAAAAATTACGAATAATCCAATGGGTGCAAGTGTGTGGATACGAATCGATTTTGTAACGAAGATGCCGGTGTGGTCGATACGAAAATTTTTGAATGGAAAACTGTAGCTCGGCGTGTAGTTGTTCCAAAGAAAACACGGCGAACACGTGTACACGGGCCGTTCAACTCTCCTATCGAATCGGTCGCCGTATCGTTTTTATGTTTTCTTTGTTTCTTTTTTCTTTTTTTTCCCCCTCCATAAAAATACACTGGAAGTAAAAAAAAAATAAAAATAAAAGAATCTCGTCAAACCTCCGCTGCGCGAATCGACCTTTAAACTCCGAATATTTTTCGTCGCGGCACGAAAACAAGACGCGAACCCGAAAATTACTCTTCCTGCATTTGGCGATGCTCGACTACGTATGTTTTGTCATTCCCAGAAAATAGAAAAAAAAAAAAAAAAAAAAAAAAAAAAAAAAAACAAGCGTCCCCTGGAGCTCGTAATCTCCGTCCTCTTGCTCCAAATGTGCGTTTGATAGCGGCGTAATCTCCAAGAGGTGGGGTGGGGACACTTTGACGCGACCAAACCATAACCCGAGGAGATTCGGCCGAATATCGCGCACACGAGCGAGATCGTTTCGTCTCCCCCCGGGGCGCGACACAGCGGCAATTTAATCATTTCACTTGCACCGCGCGTGTACGAGTTGCAGTTAAACTCCGTGCATCCACTGGTTGTTGGGTTTTCGAATTGAACAATAATAAAAAAACAACAACAACTAACACTCGTCGCTGCACATTCATCCGACGCGCACAAACATAAGTGTACTCGTGAAGAATGAAAAAAAAAAAAAAAATTTGGTACGTTTAGCGTGCACAGGACGAACGTATAGAAGGGGGAAAAAAATGAGGTTTGGTGTCGCGAGGAAAAGCGTTCGAGCGAGCGCTGGAAAGAAAAAGAGCTCGGCGCGGCTTTCGCGTCTTACCGATTGCGCCACTGTACTGCTGTCGGGGAGGAAAAGAAGCCACGCGCTCTACTCGATAAAACACTCGCGAAGAAAGAAGGAGATGAAGATGAAGAAGAAGAAGAAGATCAAGTGGAGGCAAAGAAAAAAAAACAAAAAAAAAAAAAAAAACGTTGAGGATGGTATACACTATACACAACCGATGTGTTTCATCTTCGCGCGGTGCTTATAATATATTATGCTTTTTTACTTACACGAGACACTATAGTACTTGTATACCGTACAGTACTTATACGCGAAGAAGATGCGGAAATCAATGTTTTCGTTCACATAAAATCAGCTGTATATATGTTATTTTTTTGGGACGATCCGTGATTGTATGCCACAAGTATACGTATATGACATTATATACACAAGGGCAAAACATTTTTTTATCGTACGGAAAATAACAGAAACGTAAAAAAGGTACAGGTATATAATATACATATTATACTCCGAGAGGAAAAGCCGCGTCCTCGTTGTCCCTCCCACGTATGAAAACCATGTAATCTATTGTGGGCAAATTTTCTACTCGCGCGACAATTACCATCATCTCTCACCGCGGCCCCATACACCTATATATATATACAAAATCCAGCGGCAGCCTCCGCTCGCTCTATGCTTTGTTTTCTTTAGACAATACCTTTATACGCGCGAAAGGCTTTAGCGAGCGTAAATCACGATTGATCGATTGCCGCTGATTTGTCCTTGTGATTTTCTGCATTCGTTTCGTCAAACTAGATATATGTAGAGAGGAGATCCATTAGAAATGTATCGAGGCTCCCGTTGTTTATGCTCCAATACGTACGTATTGGTGAACATCTGAAAATCTTCATCGCCTGTTACATGGTCGACACGGATGAAAGGTTTACGAAAGAGGACGGCGGTGCTCTGAAAACGACGTGCCAAACCGTAAATGAAAGAGAAAAGCATCCAAGACTCTCGTGCTCCGAAAAATCGCAAGGATTCAGGATGAAAAAGTTTTAACGGGCACATCATTGGTGGGAAACGAATGAAAATCGGCAATTACGAGCAATTATTTATTGAATCGCTGAAAAAGCAATCAGCATCGCTCGACAGGAGCCATGTACATACACGCACCCACTGGCAATTCGATATGGGGGCAAAAGGGAATAACGCCGCTACGAAGCGCTCCTACACCCACTAATTGTTCGCGCCGGTGAAAAAAAAAAAAAAAAAAAAATGCATCTCGCGCCACCTCTTTCACTCGGCTATTGTAATACCTACTCTCGCGTATCCTTGAGACGGCGTAATTTACCGGGTCGTATATATATACGCGAGGGACGGAAGTGCAAATCTACGTAACGAGTGACACAACACGCGTACCTATAGGGAGGACTCGTCGAGTGTGCATTATTTTACTTTGCGCCACCTCCCCCCCCTCCCAATTTCCCCTAATAGGTGCACGCGTGACTTGTAATTATGGCTTTTAAGGGTTATTTCGTATACACGTACTTGCACGGCGAGCGAAACGACGCTTAATACCCGTTGCGAGCTTCGTCTAATGAAATGCAATTTATCGGCCGATCATTTGGATAATTCACCATTACGCCCGAGGTACGCATACATGATATTATTTATAATGACCCGTTGGATCGATTACAATGAATGCGGTGAAGTCTCGAGAGTGAGTGCTTTTCATTTTTAAGAAGCGAAAAAAGACAAGGATCCAACGTTGCGCGATGAGGCTTAAGTGGGCAAGAGAACCCATAGAGCGATGGGCTTATGCATACATATGTATATATTAAGTGTGGCAGCGAATGTATGACCTCACCCATCGTGCAAGCGGCTCTTGCGCAATCTTCCTTAGAGTTGGCTGAATTCTCTTTTCTCTCTCTCTTTTCGTTGCCACCCACGATACACTGTCGCTGCTGTTGATGTGTATGATAATCTTTCGCGGCACGTATACGCGCGACTGTAATGTAATATCTACTGCGCGATGTTTAACGCTATTTGACTACGCGGAATAGAGTACCACTTACGGCCTCTTTATTCAGTTTTTTTTCTTTCTTTTTTTTTCAAGAGATCCGAGGCTCGCAAAAAGTTATAGATTATTGATTAATATTCACGGATGACTCACTAATGAGAGTTTTCTTCTTTTAGGATAAATATAAGGATACATACTGGAGCTCGGAACAACGTCCGGCACTGTTTATTTTATCTCTCCGGACAAGAACTCATACTCGCAAGTACTTTTTTTTTTTTTTTTTTTTTACTTTAATCAAGAGTGCTCTATAAGTCATACATCTGTATGGTTAATCTAAAATTATACTCCCACTAGCTTTACGGATAAAACTCGAGACGCAAACTGAGCGACAGAGGCGCTGTATTGTATGGAGGAAACCTCGCAGCAGAGGTATTGCACTTCGTGTACGTTTATGTTGAAAAATCTCTTTGAAAAGTAAATGATGTAGTTATCTAATTACTGTTTTTACAATACCACGTTTGAAACTGCTTAAAGTACCTCAATTGGTATTGTACTTGAGTACTTGCATGCACTTGTTTTTCGTCATCACCTCATTTACAAAACATTTGTGAAACCACAGTAGAGAGAAAAAAAAAAAAAAAGAAAGAAAAAGTTACCTTGGTCGCGAAGGTGTCGTCGCACTCGGTGCAGTAGAGGCTCTCGTCCATCTGGTGTATGAGCATGTGCGCCTTCAAACTAGCTACTCGGGCGAACTTTTTGCCGCACTCGGGGCACTTGGGCTCGCCGGCGTTGTGCGTCGCCATGTGCAGGGTGAAGTTTGTCTATACGAATGATCAATTATTTTTGGGCTTCGATCAGGAAAATTTCTAGGATACGCGGAATCACCCACAAATATACATGTGCACCAGATCCAGCGTTGGACAGGTACATTGTATACGTTGGATTTATATATAATGGAAAATTGAAAACTCGTTGGATGGAAGAAATATTTACTCACTGGTACGTTAAATGTTGCGGGGCATTTTGGACAATGGTGAGGTTTGTTTTTTGCATGGTCATGCAGGTGTTTTCGCAGTAGGTACTGCTTTTTGAACTCTTGGCCACACACGTCACACTTAAAACACGGTTTCTGTCGAAAAAGATACTTTTTTTTTTTTTTTTTAACTTTTTCAATGTTAACTGTAAAATCACATTACTACAGGCATTGAAAACGTTTTTTTTTTTTTTCCACATATTAGTAGTGGCAACATGTTTCTATAAAACGTCTAGTGGTTAAATTAACGTGCTAAAAATCATAAAGCACTCAAAACTAAAAAAAAGAAGCAAAAAAAAGCTCATACCTGTCTCTCGAGTTTGAGTCCCTTTCTGGGTCTACCCAGTTTCTTGTGTACGAGCTTTTTCGATGGCGCGGGTAATTTTTCGAGACTATCGGAGGCTCTCCTCGAGCAGTGATTGGCCGTCGATGGTTTTTCCGGGGACTTTTTCGGACCTTTTTCAGCCAAAGGCACGAACGAGTCGTCTGTTTGACCGAGCTGCGTTTGGAACTCGCAAAAACTCGGAGGCCCTTCGACGGAGTCGTCGCAAAGAGGAAGGCTCAACTCGACCTGGAGAGGTAACTTTTCGATCGATTGACAAAAACAAAAAACAAAAAAAAAAAACAAAAAAACAAAAAAAAAAAAACAAAAATAAAAACAAGAAAAAATTTACAAACGCTTACCTGGTTGAGTGCGACGTCCCTGACCAGAGGCGGTCGCGACAAGCTGGGTAGAATCGTCACCGGAGTGGACAGCAGCTCCAAAGCTCCGTCCCGACCCTCTGTCGAAGCGAGATTCATTAGGTTTTCGAATAGAAAGTCGATCCAATCATTCAAGTCGATTCGTGAATGAAAAAACAGCTTCCGGTGTTGTACTTACGTCGCACGGACAGCAGAGTGTTCCCGTCGTCGGTGAGCATGATAAAAGACGCGTCCCCGATGTCGGCACTCATTTTTAACGATTAAAAGTATTTTTTCTAATCTACTGCACACTAGACACCAATACGTGGGTGGATGGGGGAGAAAAAAAGAAACAAAAAATCTAAATCAAGCACTATGAACACTCAAATTTGTGATGGGAAAAAAATAAAAATAAAAAAACAAATAAATAAAATAAAAGCGGTGCACAACGGTCTACATGATAATGCGGTCGCAACTCTATTTTGGGAAGGAAAACGAAAATCGGATGAAAGCTTCCTTTGCCCCGAAATAACCTGCGTATACGCTCGAGTAAAAGGCTCTCTGTGTCGGGCACGAGAGAGTTCGAGGCAAAAACACCCACACACAACAAGTAAAAGCCAAGAAAAACCGTGGATTAAAGTAATAAAAAAAAAAAGCAGTCGGTGTTACCTGTGCGTGTGTATTCAAATGCACTCGGCGCACCAACAATTATGGATGTGGAATAGCGCCAGGAAGATATCGCGAACTACACTTCCAGATAAGGAGTTATTTTGCAATATATGGGCATAAGAGCGAAAGAACGACTATGGCGCGTGGACTGTCAGGCTTTTCTGTCTCTTTCTCTTGCGTTCCCTCTCGCTCGCTCTCTCTCTTTGAACTCGACTGGTTCAACCGCGCTGCTATCGACTCGCAAGGTAAGTCGAGTGGTTTTTTCATTGTACTTATTTTCCATTATTGATTTTTTGAAGGAAAAAAAAAAAAAAAAAAAAAACTAGCTGTAGCGGGTAAAATTGTTTTTATTTTTTTACAAGTCGGACACTGCTTGCAATTTTCATGCTAAAGATCAAGAAATTGTACTTGAGATCGGTATGCACGTTCAAAGTGAATTATGAATTTATCTATGACTAGACCTTCACTGTTATCAGCCTTGAGTCATTCATTTGTGACATTGATTTGTCATATTAAATGTGTACACCACCGATACTTTTTACACTGTTCTGATCGCACACCTCAGATAACCGTCAGACACATGTCTCTTACTCTCAGATGGCACGGTAGGTCCTACGCCGTAATCACTTGAGAGCCAACACAGTATGCCACAGCGATAATTACTCTGTAAATCCAAAGCTCGAAGCGTGCATCGTTAAAATTTTTTTTTATCTATAAAATTCATTACGGTTGCGTTGATAAGAATTTGTGAAACAAACAAATCGGTTCTTTGTAAAACTATTAAGACTATTCTATTTACATGACCATTTTTTCTTTTCAACGATTGACATTAAACAATAAAAAAAAAAAAAAAAAAAAAAAAAAAAACTGTTAAATGTACTACAGCCACGTTTTTTCACTTTTTCTGCATTGATGTTTCCCATTCGATAGTGTCCAATTTAGCAGAACTACGGTGCATGGCCATAGTTTTGGTTGTTCTTGCAATTCTCATCGAGACAACTGCAATGCATTTTACATAAAAAAAAAAAAGGTAAATTTCAACGATGCTTTAAACTTGTTGTGAAAAACACTTGAAATTAGCCCGAAAAAGTGAGCCGAGAGCCCGAATTTATCCGTGATCGGTGCCATTGGGCGCGTTTGGTAAGAGAACCGAACGGTAAAACGAGTAGACAACGCACCCCCGCATCAACTCTGCCAATTGTTTTATTGTCCCCTTGCACAATAATCGTAAGCAATTTTGAAAATGGTAAAAATTGGCATTTTTTTTTTTTTTATCTAATCGACGACGGAGGATACAATTCGAACGAAACACCTTTTGAAAGAGACGGTAGTATAATATATGCGCGGGTGAAACGAGCGGAGGGAAGAGGGGAAGGGGCAAAAGAAGGCGTTCCGGTCTCTCTCCGCGATATATATACGATGTGTACAGTTGGGTTCGGAGTCGGGCTCCGGGGGTATACGCTGTACGGTGCGCGGTGCGCTCAGTGCAAATCCGCCATGTTCCGCGCTCTCTCCTCCTCCTCTTGATCCTCTTCCCCGAGTTTCGCCGTCGACGCCTTCGCCTCGAGTGGCCGCGCACGGGAGACACCCGTTAAACACAAGTTGACGCGCGCGTGACGATTGACGCTTTCGCGGTGCTCCAAAGTGCACGAACCCTCTGGACGACAGTGCGTTAACAATACACCAAGGACACGATAAGAAAAGTTCATCCTCCGCCGGAGGTTCAACGGACAGTGCCCGTGTATTTTACTTGGGATTAAAAAGAAAAGAAAGAAAAGGAAAAGAAAACAGGAGTGAGAGTTGCAGTTGCCATAGAGCGACAGTACACACACTCACCCCGCAGCTCTCGAAGGGGAGTCCTTTTAAACAAGGGGGTGGATAGAGAGAGAGAGCGAGTATACATAAAGTACAGTGGTGCGCGAGGTGAGGTGAAAGGGGGGGGGGATTATCAAGTTATTCTGGCGCGGCACATGGGTGTTGTCGACGGGGCTCGGCCGCCGACGATGCCCCGAAGATGCTGCTCGACGTAGAACCGCTCGACAGCCGCCTCTCCTCGGCCTCCAGCTTCCGCGACAAGAAGTTCCCCAGCGAAAAACTTGATCTTCGTTTTATTCTTTTTTTCGTGCACGCCGCAGTATACTTGCTTGCCTTGGTGCAGTGAGCCCTGGGACGCCCGTGGTGTATTTATTATCTTTTCGAGAGTTGCTTCCTCTCTCTGGCTGTGTACATTTTACACTCGCGCGAAGGAAGAAGAAAAGAGGGACGAAGATATAAATACGACGGAGGAGGAAGAAAGGAAGAAGGAGAGAGAGAGAGGGAGGAAGAGTTGAAGAATACGCCGTAGAAGAGACAGGAGGACGTGGTTGTTCGGGCTGAAGAATATACATATATCATATATATATATATATATATATATATTGTCTGTCCGTCTGTGAGTGCGTTGAGCACCGTATGTATACACGGGAGAAATGAAAGTGTCGGCGCCATATTGGCTCGGCGAGGAGTAGCGGGCGGCCCGCTCCTCGTCCTCGTGGTTCCGTCCTCGAGCCTCGCTGTCACGCGCGTCCTCCTTGATACACGAGACATATATATATATATATATACATACTCACCGCGAGACCGTGTTATATATAGCCAAAGGTTGGAGCGTCTATTGCTCCCTGGAGGAGTTTCTCTCTCTTCCTCCACGGGCTGTTTACTTCTTGCTTGGCTCCTTTTTCCTTTCCTTTCCGTACTTATCCCTCTCTCTCTCTCTCTCTCTAACCGAGAGACGGACGTGTGCGTGCATAGTTTGTGGGTGCGCGTGTGTTTACATACACATATATGTGCGCGTGAGGAAAAGGAGGAGAGCCATGGAGGAGACCAAGATCATTTATCACATCGACGACGAGGAGACGCCGTACCTCGTCAAACTCGGCATATCGCCGGATCGGGTGACCCTTGCCGATTTCAAGAATGTCCTCAATCGGCCCAACTACAAGTACTTTTTCAAATCCATGGACGACGATTTTGGGTGAGTCCCCCCTTTTTTTTCCATCCCTTCCTTCGTTTGTTGCTTTTTTTTTTTTTTTTTTTTTTTTCTTCTCCCGTCGTTTATACTCGATTATCATTCAAGACAATAATAGGCCCATACGGGGGTTAAATGGGCACGCGATTTTATCTCCTGGTTATCAGTGAACTCTTGTGCCTGTGCTTATACTCGACTGCAGGAAAATAATCGCACGCGCCGTCGTATACACGGAGTCGTGACAATGAAGCCGTTGTTGCCTGGCGAATGACAACCAACCACAGAGAGAGAGAGAGAGAGAGCCCCGTGAGTTGAATAATTACTGCTGTCGCTGCACTACCTCAGGCGCGGCTTTCAACGTACACGCGCAGGGAGAGGCTTGAATTGCGCCGAGGTTTTTATTAAATTCGGTTTTTTAAACATCCCCGGGGCGAGTGTTGTACATATTTTTATTCAAATGCTTTCTCTCTCGGTTCCTTTTTGTCCCGGAAATTTAAAAGGCCCGCGGGGGTTCTTTCCCCCTTCGGCCGAGATGCTCGTTAATTGCGGGCACTCGATTGCTTTTGTACGAGGAACAAATGCGTGGTTTTTCTTTTTTCTTTTTTTTTTTTTTAATTGTCGATTCGAGCCGTGAAAGGGAGCTTTTGTCGTAGAAATCGGCGTTTAATGAGTTTGAATGGAGTGTGCATACCTACAAAACACGGAGTGGTCAGATGGTCAGTGACGGCCGAGTTAGCAGACAACGAGCTTGCGAGCACATCGATATGATCTGTCCATTGTTACCCTATAAATCGGCTGTCGATTTGCTCGAAAAAATTTTAAGGATCCACTGTACAATAAATAAATAAAGATCTCGCTTGTGTTCTGTCGTGCACGTGCGTGTGCTGTTTGTTGTCCCTCCTTTCTTACTGGTACCTATGAATGATTGTTTTTTTTTTTTGTCTTGAAATAGATAAGCGAGTTATGTGCCATTCGGGGAAAAAAATCCTATCGAGCAAAAATCCATTATTAAACACTTTTCCAGAAGTACCTGACTCACAAAAGTGCTTTTTAATGGGATGGGAATGAAATGATAAACACTGGTAACGAGGGGTTTGGATCATTATGACGCGTCGTGTGTCACCAGATAATTATGTTTTTCCTGCCTTGGGAGTTTTTGAGAGGCTGGTGTGTCCTCTGCAGGAAAAATAGGATATTCGCATTGTAAGTGCCACTCACCGCGGCTATCTTACGTCCCTCGGGCCCTGTTTCGCAGGTCCCTCGGGCCGCAAAATAGCCCCGGAGATGATGGCACTTATCCGACGAAATCTACCATTGCAACTGCATACGTGCGGTCATTTGTTTTTGTTTTTTTCTCTTCGAGTTCCGAGACTAGTACGGCTGCATCTTGCCGCGAGTTGAAAAAGCTTGAGGGTTTTTTTCCAACGATCGCAGAAACGAGTACGTCTGGTGTTGAATCAATCCCGAGACCAGACCGATGATTATCCAGCAAACCACTCGCCGGGAGTGCCATTGACTGCACCAAGCGAATCAATCAAGTGCAGTAAAATCCATTGGAATTTACGACCTTCTTTGGTTCTAGTTGTTATACAATGGGGGGAGAAAAATAAAGGGTCTCATGGTTTAATTAACCGCCTCTCGTGCCACTAAAATTCCCCGAGTCGATAGCGACAGATTATTCCCGAGTTCGACGGCGCACGGAGAGAATCATTTCGTGTAGTCGAAAGAGCCTAGTTGCTCCGGTTTTCCGCTTCTATTTCCTCCTCGCGCTCGCACACCCACTCCAGAGTCACTTTGGTCTTGTTGCTCCCGAATCGAAACCAGAACAAATTAAAAACTCGCGCCACTACGGCACTATAGCCTAGATATTTTACTCGTTATGCACAACACCGTCATCCATACACGACACTTTGATGTCCGCGATTTTTCTGGAAAAAAAAAAAATATGAGGAAGGAGGGCCGGGGAAGAAAATACTCGCGGGACAGCGTTTTTCGCAACAAATGGGGACAAAAAAAGATGTATACATATGACACCCGTAGTTTAAAGAGACAGCCCTTAAAAGCAAAAGGGGGTGTAGGGGGAATAGGCGCATCATCATTTGGATATTTGTGTCAACGGGAAAATTCTTTAAAAGCGACCCGTCCCGTCGAAGAAGGGAAAAATTGTATGGTTAAGCGCGGGCATTCTTTGCCAGGGGGTTTTTACAAAATTATTTTTTTCGACCCTTTTTTCGTTGCGATGCACTGAATGCGTGCGCGCGGATGAGGGAAAAATATATCCAGGCTGTTGCAGTCGAGCACTTAACTTTGATCGAAAATACACTGCACTTGACGACGGAAACCCAACGTGTGCAGGCGTGGCCCAAATAAAGTCTGATTTCAGTAAAAGCCCTCCCGCAGCGAGTGTGAAAAAATAGACACATGGATGTGTGTGTTTATCTTCCTTTTTTTTTTTTTTTTTTTTTTTACTTTCTCTCGCCAAAGCGCGTGATAAAATAATCGCGCGCCGCCTGTGTTTTTTTTCTCGCCCCGTACCGATTTGTCGACCGGCAGAGATTCCGGGAGTTATACATATCTTCGACGTGGGTAAATGTATATGTTGTATACCTACTACGTGCCGGTGGTGTATAAGAAGCTGTATAGCCCGAGAAAGGCGTCGAGGAATCCATCGATAGTCTAAATTTACATGCTTTCACGGACGCGCGTGCAAGTATACGTGCCTGTTTCGGCAGTCGCGTCGTTAATTATTCAATCCTCCGATCGGCTACTGCGATTGTGTAGGGTATGCAGAAGGAAGGAAAAAACGTGTTGCTTTTTTTGGAAGATGCTCGGTTTTAATCAGCCATACAATGATAATGGTGTTCATTTGATTTTTTTATGACATGAACAACGTTGGGATGAAATCAAGTATAGTTTATTTCATGAAAAAAAAGTCTTTTAAGGAAATCCACAGAGTGCAGTGGTGTAAAACAAAAAACAAAGGTATCCTCGAAAGCACGAGGGGTACACTTTTGAGATGGATAATAAAAAAGGGGAGGGGGTTTTAATATCGACCCTGTGGTATTTTTTTTCCCCGTACTTTGTAAAAAGTTTCATAAAATGGTTGAACCTTGTCTTTCAATGTTTTTTAGTCAGTACTTTTCATCGAAACGACTCTCTCCCTCGAGCGAAAGTTTATAGTACATGCAAAACAAAAGATTTATCCAAGTTGCTCTTTTGGAG
This sequence comes from Copidosoma floridanum, assembly GCF_036245765.1. Lineage (NCBI taxonomy): Eukaryota > Metazoa > Arthropoda > Insecta > Hymenoptera > Encyrtidae > Copidosoma > Copidosoma floridanum. The sequence goes on along the minus strand of NW_028321906.1, from coordinate 5,602,921 downwards.
CTTCAGAAATAATAATAGAAAGTAAAAAAAAAAAAAAAAACCAATTGTACGCGCAATTTATACGTAAAAAACAACATAGGAATGGACGATGCCTTTATACATTATATTTTCCTACGTGAACTGTGCTTTCGGGATAGCTATAAATTATCACCATCAGGGACCTCATCTTCTTAGAGTGCCTACCTACAGTAAAAAAAATGATACTCATACGCGGTTGTAAAAAATGGGAGATCCTTCCAGTCGTAAAAATGAAAAAAACGATCTTGCGTATTCCAAGAATAGGTGACTTAGTACTGCCATACAGTCAACACTCCATTTACAAGGAAAATTAAGAAAAAAAAAAAAAAATCATCATACACATTTTTATTCTGCTGCAAAACAACTAATAATAATAATGAGAGCGCGAGCAGTACATGGTTAAGCGAAGCGAAAAAAAGGACAAAAAAAAGCAGGCAAAGGTGCCAATTACTCGTCACACCATCATCAGCAAAACAGTTGCAATTTGCAAAAAAAAAAAAAGAAAGAAAAAGGAAAAAAATTCGCTTATCCGCACTGACTCGATCGCTCCCGTCCTTGTATACCCGTATGTACATACATAGACACCCAACTACCCCTCGTCTTTTCAGTCATCTCTCGCTGTTCTTCCCCCTTCCCCCCTCCTGACACGAACCCACCCTCCATCGTCGCACCACCCACAAATACAACAAACCACCCGGAAGTCTTTACGTACAGCAAAAAAAAAAAAAAAAAAGAAAAAAAGGGGAATACAAAATAAAATCCTCCTTTCACGTCGGGTTAACATTAATTCTTTTTCTTTCTTTTTTTTCCCTTAATAAAGTCAGTTTCGCTCGCTCCCGCCGTCAACTCCCATTATCTTATCGGCCAACAAAAAACGTCCTCCTCCTATTTTAATTTTCTTCCGAACGACAATGGTCCACAGGACGAGATATACGCACAAGCCCGGCAGACCCTTCCGCTTCCTCTGCCGCATCCATCGTCTTTCTTTTTTTTTTTTTTTTTTTTTCTTCGCCGAGGGTGAACGGACACCAGAAAAAAAAAATGTATACATACATCCATGCACACACCCGCGAACCGTACAACATCTCGGTGTTTCCCTCTCTCACTTCCGAGCTCCTTTTCTTTTTTCCTCCGCGACGCGCGTGCCGTTTGAGCTTGCACCAGCCGAGGCGCCCAAGTGCGTTTTGTACACACATATAATACATATACGCCCGGGCGCGGAGCTTTTCTTCCCTCGCTCGCTCTCCCCACGCAATTTCTCTCCCTTTTTTCTGTAACTTCTTTTCCTCGATGACACGCACACGCGAGCCAGCCTCAAGTGTGTTTGTGTACGCCGTTGTATACATGTACGTATACGTATACCTACGTACACGTATACATGCGAGCGCAAAAGAGAGCGAGAGAGCGGCATCAGATGCCAAAGTCGATAGGCCTGCCACGGCTTCCTTTTGATCTCCGCTGTTTCTCTTTCCTTTCCTTTTTTTTCTTTTTTTTTTTTTTTTTTGTTTCTCTTATCATACCCGCCTGTGTGCTTCTTCCTGCGTACACACACTGCACTTGTAATATATATATACTTACGCAGCATCTTCTCTTTTTCGGGCGAGGAGGAGGCTCGAGAGATGGGCGAAAAACACTTTGACCCTTTCGGCTTTTGTCCCTCCCGCGACTACATGTGCTACTTGTGTACAACTCCGGAAAGAGCAACAATGTATATATATATATTACGCGCGCAGAGATCCATATATATACGGGGAGGAAATCTCGGAGGGCATCGGGAGAGCCCTGTTTTTTTTTTTTTTTTTTTTTTTTTTCTGATTCGAGTGTTTTCCGTGTGCTCGCGTCGTCGGTTGAATTTTAACGTTTTAACGAGCGAAAGGAAGAAAAATCGGCGCCGTCCTTAATATACTCATTTCCGTGTTATTATGTACCTATATACATGGGTTTGTTTGCGAACATTTAATGGCCTTTCAACGCGAGATGAAGTAAAACCCATATAATCAAATACGGAGTTAAACAATTATGTGTGTTTTTGTTTTGTTTTGTTGTAGATTTACGTAACAAATGAAATAAACACACGCACGAGTGAATATACACACGTTATACTTTGTTTCGGATAATCTTAAAAAGTAACAAGCCATTGCCGGGACTCACGAGACTGAAAATCTCATGTTACTCCCTGCCTGTATACAGTTGCCGTGTCTCAATCAAAGCACCCGCGCGAACAGATCGATTTCTTTTTTCGGTGATTTCACGCGTTGCACATTGCAATAGTGCGTATGTAAATGTGGACTCACAAATGTAATCTCTCTCTCTCTCTCTATATGTATATTCAGGCACGATATAGAGACCGCAGAGCCGATGGTGCGCGCGTACTTGCACAGCTTTTGTTTCCCCGTGCACAATGCCCCCCCCCCCCTCTCCGGGTAGGGAAAGGGCTGGTGTAATGGTTGCGGTGGTGCGAAGAGAGAAAGTCGTCGAATTCGCGGGTGCGCGGCTCTTTGCGCCCTTATTAATGCAGAGCGAGAGGAAGTGGAGAGAAATATGTAACTTTGTCCTTGTCTGTCCCTCTCTGTACGTACCTGTATATACATATGTATATATATGCGCACACGCGCGTATGCGTGAATGGGCGCGCAAAGGGAAAGGGAGGAAAGAAGAAAATTTGTGCGCCCCACCCCACATTCACCCTCTCTACTCTCTCACATTTTTTTTGCCCGATGTCCTTGCACACACGGACTTGCACATTGTACGGGAATAATTTCTTTTTTTTTTTTTTTTTTTTTTTTTGGTTTTCTTTTTCACTCCTTTCCGTCGCGTAAATTGAATCGAGTCTTTTTGATCAAGCGCAACTTCATGATGTACACGTCAGCTCCTTTTTGCCTTTGCTCTCCTTCTTTTGCTCGCTGAAGATGATTTCACCCCTCCCTCTTTCGAGAACTGCCCTTTGGAAAATTATCATCGCAAGGGGTCCCCCTCCCCTCGTGTACACTTTTGTCCAAACGATCGTCTTACTTGTAAATGTGGGCGTGAACTCTCTGTGCTGCGATAAGAAAAAAAAAAAAAAAAAAAAAAAAAGATGAGTTTCGCGTTTGTTATCGTGTCGCCGCTACCCCGGGGCTATATGTGTGTATAGGAGAAAGAATTTCGTTCGGCAGGTCTTGTCCGAAGGACTAACAATCAGAAAGAAAGAAAAAAAAACTAGTAAAAATTACCGTGCTGGAATGGTATATAATCTGGTACTGCTCCATCTGGAAACTCTTTACCGTTTAAACAATAATTTTTATTATTCGACGTCGGAACGACACCAGATTATACCATTTTTTTTTTTTTTTTTTTTCTTTCTCTTTCTCAGTGGATCGATTTTACGTTTCGCCAGGCACAACGGCTCGGGCAGTTTTTTGCGGTATATCATTTTCAAAAGTACGTACACACATATATACGCTCTTGTACGTGCTCTTTGATCTCCATCAGTACATTATTTATACATGAACGGGGGGGATGATTGGGTAAGTCGAGGAAGCGCATCGGATCGAGTCGATCGTATACTTAGAGAGAGATGTGTCACTTGTCATCCCCTCCCCAGTACATGCAGGTATATCTCCTTCCCTTTTTGTCTTCCAATAAATAATTCTTGTATTTGTATCGCGATCAAAGTATAGCCACAGTAAAGCAATAGACGAATCAAAGTCACGGAGAAAAAAAAAAAAAAAACAAAAAAAAAACAAAGAAGAAAAAACGTGGTATTGCTTGCCAAGCGCACTGTAATCCTCGAAAATGTATCCTTTTCAGGGTCGTCAAGGAGGAAATCATCGACGACGACGCGCACCTGCCCTGCTTCAACGGCCGAGTGGTGTCCTGGGTAAGCATCGTCATCCAGAGTAAAAATATTATCCACAATGTATATGTCTAAAACGCGCGTGAAAAAAACCAGCTCGTCTCGGCGGAGGGCAGCAACGTGTCGGACGGGGCGTCCCAGTGCACGGACACGATACCGCACCAGGACGTCAAGCACGTGGACAGGGTGGCCGTGATGGACCACGTGACCCCGGGACACACGACGAGCATGACGACGACGACGACGACCAGGCCGCCCCTGCCGATCGGCCACGATGACACCATGACCGAGACCGAGAGCATCATCAGCAGCCGGCAGGGGGGCCACCACCTTCACAAATCCTCGCGACACCACACGGACAAGTACGAAAAGTACAAGTACAACGGTACGTCGGCAGAAATATACGTTAACATGTACCCTCGAGGATGGGGGGGGGGGGAAGGTCGCTTGTTCAAAGGGGGTCTATTGAAAATCGTTGCTCGCGTTGATTGCAGGGCTGCGCATAAACGGCCACTCGAAACATCGGTCCGGCCTCGGCTACGAGTCAGCCTCGATACTCAGCTCCGACTTGGAGACAACGACGTTCCTTGAGTCGGACGACGACGCGAGCAGCCGCATCACCTCGACGACCGGTAGGCACACCAACATGAGCAGTGCCGTCGACAGGGTGACGATGGGTACGTCGGGGACACCTTCAACCATTAATTTAGTTTTAACAAAAAAATAATAATTTTACGTCATTGTGTTCCCGCCACGTGTGTTTAGACCGGCGTAGGCCTCAGAGACGCAGGCGCCACAGGTTGCCACCAATGTCGAGGACGTCCTCGTTCAGTAGTATTACGGACAGCACGATGTCCCTAAACATAATCACGGTCTCCTTGAACATGGACACGGTCAATTTCCTCGGCATCAGCATCGTCGGCCAGAGCAACAAGGGCGGCGACGGCGGCATCTACGTTGGTTCGATCATGAAGGGGTGAGGCTTTTTTTTTTCTTTTCTTCTTTTTTTTTCCTCGACCAAGTGTCACAGTATAGGTAATGGCAAATGGACTTTTTTTTTTGTTTCTTTTCTCAACAAACAGTGGCGCGGTTGCCTTGGACGGTCGCATCGAGCCGGGCGACATGATCCTCCAAGTGAACGACATCAATTTCGAGAACATGTCAAACGACGAGGCTGTCCGCGTGCTACGCGAAGTCGTGCAAAAGCCCGGGTGAGCACAATTACTCCCATCAACCATCATCTCTTCTTTCAATAGCGAGTACAAACTAGTGACCAAGTTTTTATTTTTTTTCCATCTTTTTTTTCTCGTTGCGACGCAAAAACAGGCCGATAAAATTGGTGGTGGCCAAGTGCTGGGACCCCAACCCGAAGGGCTACTTCACGATCCCGCGGACGGAGCCGGTGCGGCCGATCGACCCTGGCGCCTGGGTCGCCCACACTGCGGCTATCCGGGGCGAGGGCTTTCCACCCCGGCCGCCCAGCGCCACGACCATCACCTCGACGTCCAGCAGCCTGGCCAGTACATTACCGGACAACGAGTGTGAGTTGTGTGTTTTTTTTTTCTGCCCCACCAGCTCGTATACCGGTGTGCATCCGTTGAGGACCAGGTGTATTACTGATGGAGTAGTGTTGAACTTGTTCTCAGGGCCGTTCGACGAGCTGGATCTGTCTGTCAACACCGACATGGCTACGATTGTGCGAGCGATGGCCCGGCCGGACTCGGGCCTCGAGATACGCGACCGCATGTGGCTCAAGATCACCATACCCAACGCCTTCATCGGCGCGGACGTCGTCGATTGGCTGCACACGCACGTCAAGGGCTTTATCGACAGGTCGGTGTTTGTTCGCGCGTTTGCTGAACACACATTTTTGCGATTCAAAGTTTTTCATGTGTATATCCATTCAATTTTGTGGGGCAATAGGCGGGACGCGCGCAAGTACGCCTCCCTGATGCTGAAGGCGGGATTTATCAGGCACACGGTCAACAAAATCACCTTTTCCGAGCAGTGCTACTACATATTTGGGGACCTGTGCTCGGCGATGAGCAACATGAAGCTTGACTGCGACACTGTCGGCCCACTGCCGCCGCCCAGCGCCTGGGACATGCCTTACTCGGGGACTTACGCGCCCCACGCGGCCACGGGCTACAGTCCCATGCCCTTCAACTTTACGAACGAGCCCACGGTCTACGGCTACCACCGCGACGACAGCCTGCACAGCGGCTCAGGTATCTTGGCTGATTCTTCCGATCGCTTGATCACTTAGACGCTTCATATGTATATATATTTTTTTTTTTGTTCTGCCTCATCCTCGCACTTGCACCGGCTTATTTTTTTATTTTTATTTTATTTTTTTTTAGATGCGCACTTGATTAAACACCACAATTGATGAAAGTCGATTTTGGGGGTTTGCCTGGATATGCTTGTTGATTAATTTGTAAACGCACCTTTATTGTTTTCCCGGCTGTTTTGTTTTTCTTTTCAGCTGACCTGCGTTTTTTGTACAAGTACAAATTTGTGATGTGTATAATTCCTAAGTGTAATGTATATTGTGTAGATTAATAAATGAATGTTCTTTTTTAGTTGGTGCGATTTTTGTTTTTATTTTTTTTTTTTTAGTCTCAACTTTGACACGAAGTTGTACGCTTTTAATGTAATTAATTACCTGTCGAATCATGAGATCTTTTTTTTTTTTTTTTTTTTTTTTTCGTTCATTCTATGTGTATGTTATGCACATGAAGCTGTATCTAACAAAAATTATAACAGATAATATCACGTAGTTTTAGAGATCGGCCCTTTTCAGGGCCAAAATTTTTATTTTATTTTTATTTTTACTTGCCGACGAAAATAAAAAGTTTTTCTTCCTCAAATGAAAAAAACACGTTTATTGGTTGCTCACCTGCCTGTAGAAAAGTACTTACCCAACATCACTACTATTATTATTATTATTGTTGTTGTCTTTTTGTAGTTTGTGAATAACAATAAAATATAAAATAATATGTGAAAAAACAATCCATCTTTCGCTACGCAAATTGCTTGCCTGATGCTTTTGTTTCTCGTCCATTACTAATGAAAAATGTTTCCTCTGAAAGTTGAAAAAAATCTCGCTGCTTCTCTTAGTCATTGCTTTTTAACAAAGCCACAGCTCTGCCGACTAATTGCTTTGAAAGAAAAGAAGAAAAATGAAAAAAAGAAAAAAAAAATCAAGGCGGAATCAATAACCCAACGAAACAAATAAACTGCATTAATCTTAGGGGTATCTTCTTTCAAGTGGAAGTCGGGGACTGCTGAAGGGTCCGCTCTGCTGTGTCATGTAGCTGTAGCAAAAAAAAAAAAATGTAGGTCTATAGGCATATTATATAGACGCACGCACGATGTCAAAAAAAAAAAAAAATGGAAGAAGGGCTGCTGTGTAGTTATACACCAAAGTACATAAAAAAAAAAGGCAATGGGTAGTACTGGCTTCACGTGCACCGCTTCCTAGCATAAATGTATACTTATATGAGCTGTACGGTAAAACGTAACTGACGGCGATTAACGTCACAACCACACATATGGCGAAATTTGTTTGTTTGTTTTTGTTTTGCGTTGTTATACATTGTAGGAGGGAGCAGCGATGCTAAAACTATCAAGGCTTATCCCGGCGCGACTACGGCGACGACGACCACTACAACTGCCGGTGGCGCGGCTGCTACTGTTGTTGTTGCTGCCGCGGATGATGATGATGACGATGATGATGTAAACCTGTCTTCTTCTTGTTATTCTGAACCAGAGCTGCAGATGCCGGTGCTGACGGGCATGCCCAAGAGCACGGCGACGACGATAACGACGGGCGGAGGCAGCAACAACGGCAGCGGCTCCAACAGCAAGCGCTCCAACGGCAGCCGTAGCCGCAGCAGTGGCTCCGAGCAATCGGTCCAGACTGGAACGGGATCCGGAGGCGGTGGTGGTGGTGGTGGTGGTGGGAGCAACACCGGCAGCGGAGGCCCCGGACAGCAACAGCAGCAAGACCTATCCGGTAGTAGACAGTCATTTCGCATCGCGATGGGCAATCCCTGTGAATTCTTTGTCGATGTCATGTAGACGTTGCTGGTGTTGTTGTTGTCGTTTGGCCCTCAAGTCCCGAGCCCAATGCCTCACGAGGTTCGGCTTCCAACGCGCGGACGACAATCTACCCTTGACGCAGTTCGAAGCTATGTCAATCGTCGATTGATTACCGTTGCACGCCCTTCCCCCCCCCCCCCATTCACACGCACATTTTACCGTGTCGTTGGCCTCGTAGTTCTATTGCGTGTTGCACTCGATCACCCGATTTTGGGGATTTGCCGTTACCGAACTTTCTCTCTCCTCCCTTGTGTATGTGTATTTAAATATCTTTTTTTTTTTTTTTTTTTTTTTTTCTTTTTTCCCATCGTTTTTGGATGAGTTGTATCTTTGGCACAGAGCATCGGTGCTGTGAAAAAATAATTAAAAAATTTCTCAATGCCGCGAAGAGTCGGATATCAAAAAAAGTAAAGTAAAACAAAAAGAGAGAGAGAAAGATCAATGCAAATGTCCAATCGGTTGGTGGTTAAAGCACGGCCTCTCTGTAGCGTTTCCTCGGATCGGTATAGACTTGTGCATTATTTATTCCTCCCTGTTTTGTTCATGCATAAACTGGTATGCGGCATTTTGAAATTTCGACTCCAACTAGTCTACATCTCTTAGCATTTCTGAGGCAGCGCGCGGTCGATCACAAAAGCCGGATCGCGCCGTTTCCTCTTTGAAATAAAAAAAAAAAAAAAAAAAAGTATTTCCTTACGATGCATGTCCGCTTTCTTCATTCGCCTTTTTACCGAGTACTTAATTAGTTCGAAATGGTGCGCCTCGGCTGACAGTAAGTACATCTCGAGAGTACCTTTTTTTCTCTTTCCTTTTGCATGTGTCGAACGATCGTTTGTTATATTTACAGGCCCAAGTGCGCTCCTACCGTAGTTAGATTGTCTTTGGAAATAAATTACCTTCTGCCTTTGCTTTGTAACTCGTGATTTCTTAGGAGTCTGCCGAGGACTTTCAAGGGGCTCGATTTTCATACAACACTTTGTTTACCCTCCGAATGTAGTTTTATGCACACGTACAACATATTATATATGTATGTCAAAGTACAAATTCAAATATTTGCCAACCAACGAGGTGCTTACATTTATTTTTTATTTTACTTCAATGGCGTGAATCGCAATATTTTTGTCATTAAAATCAAACGCGACGTCACGAGTAGAATCGAGCCCCTTCATATATTTTTCAAGTATTTCTTAAATCCTGTTTTTTTCGATATCGAAGCTGTCGCATATTGCGTAATGTTATTAGCAATTTTAAGAAAAACAAAAATACATATTTCAATGCATTATACGTATTATATTATCGTAAAACACAAGCACGCGCGCATAAGCATGTTCTTCTTTCATCTGTAAATAACACCTCATATTAACGCTGCCTACTTTTGCCGTTTATGCAAACTTGTCGAAGATATTTAAAAATATTCTCTTGTTTTGGGAAAAAAAAAAAAAAAAATATCGCATGCTCCTCTTTACACGTATCATGTAAAGGAAGTATATACATATCTGACTCTCTTCTATTTTTTATGGTATATACAGTATCATATTTTGATTTAGAGACTATAATATTCCATATTTTTAAAATAATCGCCCTTCGTATATATATCATTTATCGAGGATCATCAAAATAATTAATTCTCCTCCGTTTAATTGTTCGTTTTAGGATTGTCCACGACAATGGGGCAGCTATTTCTTTAAATAAAAAAATAAAAAAAGCAACGAGTTGTATCCGTGAAATGGATATTTTTCAAGTTAACGCACGAATAATCGTCGAAGTGATTAAGAAAACGAGAAAAAATAACAATAACATTAATTATAATACAAACGCGAAGTTCGGATATTATACATATGTGTATGTGTATGTGTGTGTGTGTTTATATACAAATTAGATATCCTCGGATTATTCGTTTTATTTATATTATACATAAAGATAAAATGTAATGAAAGACGCATGAGAATCGTTCGATAACCGAAATGAACTCGAGAAAATCTTTTTTCGCGTAATTTAATTAAATAAAATCACGTAAAATATATATACATACACTCGTATGGATTTTTTTGACGCGGTAATCGAATTCTGTACTAGATAATGAAAATCAAGTGAAGTAAATAAGGACACACACGCGCTGATCTCGGCGTATGCATGATAAAATAGTTGTCGCATTATCAAAGATGCCCGCACAATTGTAAATAATCAAGCATTTAGTGTTAATGACCATGCATTTCATTCAAACGTGCCATTTTATACATTTTCATCGTTAGATTATGAAAACTGAACAATTAAAAAATAAAGAAAAACAAAAGTACATAAAAAAAAATAAATATATTAGCTAGGAGTATTAAAAAAAAAAAAAAGTAGAACCAAAAGGCGCTGCTTCATTTTTCTCTTTAATCATGACTTGTATTTATGTGCACAAGAATGCTGTAAAAAAGAAACGAACCGAAACATATGTATGTCAAACCAACACGATAAATTTATTTTTATGTCATTGTTTCGTTAATCAGCACTTTTGCATGAATGTTTCACGATCGAATGTTATAAATTAGAGGCAAATAATAATAAACGATGAAAAATCAGTAGTTGTTAGTAAAACCACGAGGTAAGTGTGAGCCTGAGTATGCTTCTTGTTCGCAATATTTTTTTAAGAATAATTTTTTACTCGGCTGACTCGCCTTGACAATTGTATACGATGATTTTTGATTTCTTTTTTGTTTGGAAAATTTTTTATTTTAGGTCTTCCATCGTCATCGTTGCGCGTTAACATTTATTTTTATTATATTTATATTGTGACTTTGATCTCTTGCGTGTCCAATGCTGGTGACATAAATTTATATAACGAGTATATTAGAGGAATATGATACTGCTTATTCGATGGAAAAAAAAATTTTGTTTTTTTAACGTTACTTTGAAGAAGAAAAAATTCGAGAATGACGATAAGTAATTACACATATTTTTTATTTTATTTTATTTTATTTTTTTTTTTTTTTAATAAGTTATGAAAAAAAAAAGTTTTATTTGCAAAGATTTTTTAATTGACTAAGCAATTATACTTGATCGAGCTTATTTATTTGTGCTAACGTTCGTTAAATTGTATCAATGTTATCGTCTGGCTAAATATATAAAATTCAGCCGAGAGGTTGAAAGTCGTCGTATTCATAATTAATTTTTATTTTGAGTGATCATTACAGGCTTTACTGCAAACTAGTGCAAATTTATCAATTAAGATGACAATAAAAAATTGACTTTGACTTTCAACCTCAACGCTACTCTAGTTGTACAAAAATAAAGTGTCAGTGTCTTCGGTGTCAGTAGTTTGCCTTTTATTTGCAATGAAATTAAATTTTTATTTTAACAATTAAGGAGGCTTGGGCGATTTTGAATTAAATGCTGGCTAGGTCTGAAATTCAGAGATTATATAGATAAAGTTTGCTAGATTTTTTTAGGAAAACAAAATAGGTAGGTCAACACATTTATTTTCGAGAAAATCGCTTGTGAAAATTCGTCATTTTAACACGCAACCTAACGGAACCCGAAATTTAATAGACTACCTTACCGCAATAAAAAGCTGTGGGCCCACACATTAAATTGGTACATGTACTTGAAAGTATAAAGAATCTATTATTTAAAAAAAAGAATAGGATCAACACGTTAAATTTTGAGAAAATAGCGAGGAAAACATCGAACATGAGAATTGTTTTGTTCAGGTACTTTAAGTACGCATGCGCTGTACATTCATAAACATACACGCATGAAAATTTGAGTCTAACACAAGTATAGGTATATAATAGCAGATGAGAGCAAGAGAGTACAGTGCTGTCAGCTTTGTCGTGGCAGGGCCGTCATCTTTACACAAGGTACCTCGGGAAAACTAATAAATTTTTTAATATCGATTTTCCCAATGACTTTTCCGCGTATTATTGCTATTTTGTTAACACATGTGTATAATCAAAATGATTATAAAAAAAATATTACAAAGAATCATTTGTATGACAAGTACCCCACAGGGGCCCCTCAATAGATACGACACCAAACGCCCAAGCCCCCTTAAGTATGTTTTAACAGTACGACCTGGGACTTAGGGTCTTTCGACGAGCCTACGTACCTTGTGTATAGTTAAATAATTGTATTGATAAAAAAAAGAAAAAAAATTATCAGAACTTGTTGAATGAAATTCTACTCAAAAGTAAAATAGATACATTAGTATTAAACCCGTTCGTGTCCATCGTAGGCTTGTCGAAAGTTCAGCCTTGCCCGAAATGCATAATATATACATCAAGCGACGCCGACAATCAATAGCTAAACCTGTATAAAATTTTCAAATACATCTCGATTGAAATATTGGAAAAAAAAAAAACAAAAACGATAAATGTAGTTGAACACGCACACCTCTTTTTTCACAACTATATACATAAATATATAGTTATGTGTAAGATATTTTACATACGCTACGTACATATAAAGAAAAAAAAAGTCGCGGCCCGCGCCGTCATAACGTTCTGACGAAAAGCCGACTCTCTGAAATCATCGATAATCACAATGACATTATATAAATCTCCTCTGTAAAATATATTCACATTTTATACATTCAAACGCCTGGGCCTTGTGTGTTGCGATCGTTCGCAAGTTTCTGGCTTCGATGCCATGGACTCCACCCCTATTTTTTTTTTTTTTCTCCAAAAATCATCAACTAATCTAAAATACAGCAATCGAGGGGGTGAAAAAAATAAAAACAGCTCGTGCAAGACTTGATTGAAAAGCAGTACAATGGGAGGGGAGAAATTTTTAATTTCGTTGAGTAGCAATTTGTTTAAAATCCCACCCCTTCCCTCGGCCCCTAATTCGCATTGTTTCTTGCTCGAGGACTGACGCTTTGTGGATAATAACTTCCTTGAAACAGAAAAAAAAAAAAAAGTAGAGTACAAGGCATCATCCGAAGTATACGGTGAAGCTTTGCCACGTTGTTATTGACGATTCCCGGGGGGAGGCACTCCCCACTCAGGAGCACTGCGGCACAGAAGCCTGCGAAGCTTGCGAGCGATCCGACCTGCTTTTATTTTTCTTTTACACTCGGTGTCTTGCCGATCCAGATTTTTTTTTTTTTTTTTTTCTTCTTTTACACCACAACCGCGGTTGTATACCTCTCTCTCACAATCACCTCACGAGATTATTACGATGTGTGTTGTTTGTTGCACCAAGACTCCAGCACTTGATGATTTGCCAGGTGTGCGATGAACGTTATGTAGACGTATGTAATTCTTTGTTGTTCGAGCGCGACACAAAAACCGAGGAACCAAAGAGCTCGAGAAGTATAAGCACGCACACCCTGCAATCCCATTTATGCCCTATGCTCACCGGAGAATTTCGAATGATGATGGAAAAAAAAAAAAAAAAAAAAAAAAGAGAAAAGATACTAAGAGATTCTCCCATGTACGACAGCACACTTGGTGATCCTGTAAAAAAAAATATATATGTATATTTTTGTGCCTTGCTGTGTGTGATGCATCTCCCGACCGACCGATCCAAATTATAAAGCAGTCCGCCGAGCCCAAGAGGAGACGCAGACGCAAACCAGCGACCTGGACATCAGCCGAGATGGTATGCGCTCTCCTTGCATTTTTTTTCTCTCTCTCTCTACTCTCGCATTTGTGTCTGTGCATTGTTTTTCCCTTCTGTCTCTCTGTTGGCACGTCGGCATGTTTATCTTGTCCCGAAAAATAAAAATTGTATGTCCACGTGTATGTATATATATATATATGTGTTTGTGTTTTTTTTTCTTTTTTTTTTTTTTTTTTTTTTGCCAACTTTTAATAACTTGGCATACCATCCCCGACGCTGCAATGAGTTTTTCACGGTTTTCATCACAAAATGAGGGACGTATTTTTTTCAAACTTGTATTTAAATGTGTCGAATACATTTTATTCATCGTCGAAATCTTTTCTCTCGCTACGACTTGCGGAATATCCACTGAATGCAGCACTTGGCTCGAGTGGGGTATCGCGAATTAAAAATGAATCGCATACTCTTTCATGGGGGGTGGGGGAAGTTTTTTTTTTTTTTCAACGTTAAAGTCGCTTGAAAAAAAAAAAACCGAGCACATTTTCGCCTCGCTTTTTGCGTTTCGACTCCAAAGGGGGTCAAGTTGTGTGCCTTTGTGCGGTGCCGCAATTTTAAATGCGAAACTTTGAATTTTGCAATACTCGACCGAAAGGAAAGAAAACGGAAAAACAGTGCCGCCTACGGCAAATGTACAAAAACTCGTGTGGGTTTGTGTATAATCGTTCCTTTGTGCCATTATAATGTTGTTCAGGATTATATTTTCGCTCGTTTCGACATGAGTAAAATGTGTACAACTTTTTGTGTATATACTGTGGTGTTTCAATGTTCTCTTCAACCATACACTTTATATATTCACGCCCATATAATTACTTAATATCATTGTTCAATGTTTACCACTTGATTCGTTAGTTTCATGTTCGACATTCACAAAGTAAGATAAGTGTCTCATCTCGAATTCACATAATTATAATTCAAAAAATACGCATAACAGTTTATAATCATGTTATAATAAATATATGTAACAATAATAATGATGATGATAATAATTATTTATTTTAAAAGCTGAATACTGTGAAACTATGCTGTAACTCATATAATATTTTTGTTTTTTCTATTTCTTCCTTATTAATGCACGCACACCACAAAGTCTTCTCATATCACAGTTACGAAAACATAACAAACGTTCAAATCAGGTATAATATGATATAATATATAATGTTTCTTTTTTACCTATATACTTATCATTACTGTACATAATAATAATGACTCGTGTATTTAAAATTTAAAGTCCAAACGAACGCGTCTTTTTTACTCGGATCTCATTTTTAAGTGGTACACACTTTTTTTAAATTTATGAATATAATAGCATACAATAGGTATGACGTACGGTTGAAAAACCACGGAATAAGTGTATATATATATACATAATCTCGCAAAAACTTTTCAACTTGGCAATTTTCAAGTACCTTTTTATCCGTGTGCTCCAAAACAGCTTACCGTGTGCCTATGTGTATCTATACTGTATTTCGCTCTGCTGAACTTGAAACAAAAAAAAAAAAAAAAGAAAAAAAAGAAAAGGAGCTGTACTGCATATAATGTATCGTCCGCTTTAAACAACACATATGCTTTTGCCTAGCGTTGAAAAAAAAAAAAGAAAGTAAGCTAGTCCATTCGCGCCGAGATCATTTATACGTTTGGCTTGTCTGTCCCCGCAGATGAAGAGGACATCCTGGAGTACCATTTCTTGCACAAGTGAACGACGACGAGGACGACGATCGCAACCACTACTACTACTGCTGCTACTACGACGACGTCGAAGACACGGTGGAGTGAGTTTTAGTGCGTTACATGCGTGTGGTGGATACATAATATAATGTCATGTACAGTGCAGTGCATCGTTCCTGGATCGATGCGCGACACCTTAACGCGCGTGTTTGAGGGTAGAATAAATTAAAACAACAGTGACACACAAGTATATGCGCACCTGCAAAATGGCACAAAAAAAAAAAAAAAAAATGGTGTACGAGCGATGACGGTTCGTCCCCCAGCAACAAGTATTATTACTACACGCGCCGCGACTGCGGATGATGATGATGATGTTGGTGGTCGTCTCATCTGCGGATGCTGCCTCGAGAGGTCCATGTATACACATGTTATATTTCTATACATATATTTCTTAGAAAGGTTTTTCTTTTTTATACGCATATGATTATTATGTATAATTACACGCTCACGTTGTCACACGGACATTGGTGGTGTGACGATGTAGAGAAGAAAAACAAAAAAAAAAAGGATAAATTAAGGAAAAACGAGAAATGAATGCCACCCAACAAGTATTACGGATACACATAATAATTATCCATCGTTCGATTAAAATCCGAGGGTTTGCTCGACCGGGGAAGATCCTGCGGTCGGTGTCTTCGAGCCACCTTCGGACTTGGATTAATTTACTTATCCGCATACACCCCGTAAACACGCACACCCCATCAACACAAATAATATTATGCGCGCGCGACCAATCAAAACGAACAATGTAGTGATCAATAATATATTAATAACGATAATTGCACTTACGCCGATGCGGATACGTAAAATCGAGAGTGCACGTGTATAGAGTCCCGTGGGAGTGGGTGCGCGAAACTAACGAGTTGAAGATTATAACGGCAATGAAGGGAAAGGAAAAAAAAAAAATGATATATATAACCCGAGTTGACGCGCGGGCGATGCTTTCCAATCGAATCGGATCTCCCCGGTTCCCAATGGAGTGTTTCAACGCACGAGTTATAAATGTCGGGCTAAATAATGTATACGGAGAGTCTGGAGACGCGCGCGCGCGGAGCTTCCAAGCGGCGGTGTTTGCAAAATTGGCATTTTATTTTTACAAATCCCATGTACCACCGGCGTGCCGATCTTTTCACGCAAGTGTCAAGTTTGATTCGACTCTCTTCTCGGCATCCCCCCTCCGTGGAAATGTGACGCCCAACCACCCAAACGAATCTCAATTTCGCAGTCTCACGCGCTCGCTTCATACTTATCACGTTTTTCGATTTCCGTTACTTCCACTTGACGAGATCGCACCCTCGCGTGTATTCGTGTGGGGATCGTTAGCGCGCCCCTCCAATGGAGAGAAGAAAACGCACACCATATTTATACATAATACCTATACACACGGACGGTGACTGGTATCCATGTATACGTATATGTTTAGTTAGTATAGGGATAGATAGATAGATAGATGTACACGTATATATATATATAATGTGTGTAAGGCGCCTTATGAAACCTGATGGATCACTTCCGAAATGTTCGAGCGATCGTTTTGTCGGCTCGTCGAGGCGGGACAGATTTTTTTTTTTTTTTTTTTTTTTTTTTTTTCATCGTGCGTGTCCTTATACGAATCATCAAAATCTCACCGTGTGACTTTTTTGTACTTATATCTGTAAGTGTACGTGTACAACAATGGAGCGTGGATGGGTATGGCCAGAAGCTGTGTACATTCGTGTGTAAAATATAACGACTTTGCGATTTATGACGTGAGATCGATGAGTACCTTAACGATAATAATAATAATAATAATAGTTACGTGATGATACAGTACGTGTGCGCCGATCTTTTTTTTTTCCTTTGCACAGTGTTTTGAGATTTAGAGAGTTGGCGCGAATCTTCGTAGTCAAAAAACAAATGAGACAATTACGATGGATGTAATAGGAAAACAAAACAAAAAATTAACGTAAGTCATGTAGTTGTGCGAAAACGTGGACTTTTGTCTACTGGGAATCAAAAGTTTTCTACATCTGTACGTACTTTTTTTTTTTTTTTTTTTTTTTTTTACAGGTTTTTTGTTACTGTTATCGTGAAAAAAAAAACAGAGTAGTTTACATTGTTAACTTCTTTGAGTAATTGTGTACTGCGCTTACAATCGTACTTTAATTATGTGTATATTGTCATTAGCATCTTAGGGTGAATCGAGGGTATAATTCATAATTAGGTCAATTTTTACTTGCAGCCAAACATTAATAGACTGTGTTTTCGATCGATTTTTGATCACTTGATGAACAAAAAAATTTGGCCTTTGCGTTAACGCATTACTCAATACAGTTACGAGACTTTTTTTGTCTTTATTATCACGATGAATGATTAATCGAAGTTTCGGAACGACCCAGAATACGAATTTCTCATCGCCGATTTATGGGTGAAAAAAAAAAAAAACTTTTTTACAAATATACAAATTTTGAGAGAAAAAAAAAAATAATAATAATGATAAAAAAAATGTAGTCATAACTTATTAGGTAAGAAATCGGTGCTATAGATCACCAAGTCAAAAAAGCAAGTGTATGATGTACAAAGGTATACATGTACCGATTTTTTGATATCCGTTTTTTCAGAGGGTGTAACGCTATAAGAACGAAAAGTCATTTGTTTTTACCGCCGATCTCTTTCCCTCTTCGATCGTGGCCCATATACGTTTTTATACTCTATCATGTAGCGTTTAAGTTTTCTTGTCTCCTTCGCGCACAAAGTGCACCTGGAGAAGGTTTATACATATGGATATATAAAAAAAAAGAACTTTGTGCCAAAAGAAATGAATAAAATGCAATGTCATGAAAAATCCAAGACCACGTATTATATACGACTGCCCTCTTTTTGCGTACAAGTATATAAATATAACGTAGTACATAACTATAATATGAAACATCGAAAAGACACACTCTCGATGTGATCGAGCAAAGGGCCGATTGAGCTTGAATATATACATAAGTACATTATATAGGTATAATGTGTATTGTACATGCGAGATATATACATATTATATAATGTATTGCAATTCATATATATATAAATATGTATATCCATATGAAAATGACACGACCCGTCGAAGGACGACACAAAGAATAATTGTAAGAACTGATTCGTACGAATTTATATTATTGAGCGATAAATTTTTTTTCTTTGTCGACACTTTTGTATTCTAGTATATAAAAAAAAAAAAAAAATAATAAATCTGGTGCGATGAGCATCAGTGATTGCCATAAAACAATCTCTCGTTTGTCTATTTTTTTGTTTTATTCCTTGACACTCCCGTCTCTACACGCATATAGGTATATACTTGGAAAAAGCGATCCGGTCGATCAGCAAAGTAACGCGTCATTCATTTGTTTTCGCTCAAACTGTCAACAACATTGCCGTGGTATACGTAAGTATATGATCAACTAAATGAGCGCCGATCTCTGCTCTATATCGTGAAGTTCCATACAGTTGAAAGCGTCCCTTTGAACTCCTTGAGTCATCCAATACCATGTGCATCGATCCCTCGAGGTCCAAGTATCGTCGAAACGATTGCGCGCAAGTTCATAACCTCAGCGGAATGCGACGTGCAATCATCGACGGCGTTTGTGGAATCCGGCGGATAAGTAACAACAAGTGGCGTCTGTCGCGCAATTGATCGAGACGCGCGCAAACGATGCCGCACGAAATCGGCAACGATGCGCCGACGATCCCCAACGTTGTCCCGTCGACGGGGACCAAGCCCCATCCAGCCGATTGTCCCGATCGGCTCGGCTACATGCCGAGCAGCTACGACTGCTCCAACTTGCGCTTCGTCGATGCGGCGCGCGATCGAGAACCCCGATCTCCCAAAAGTAAGTGGATGAGCCTTTTTTTTTTTGTTATTTAATAGTTATTTTCTACCTTCTAAAACCGATCTCAAGAAATCGGTACATCCACGCACACATTTATCATTGCCATTGGGTACATTGTGGTAAATGACATTAATACAGAGTGTTTAGGTTTACTCTGTGTGGTATATATAAGTTGGGAGATCGGTATTGAACGCGATAATGAGTCGCCAGCTCGGGATGATTTGCACGCGGATGGTGATCTTCTCTTCAAAAGAATCGTCTTGAACTCGTAGGGAAGGGGCGCGCTAATCGTTTGTAATTAAGGTCGTCGATTGATAAGTAGCCGCAAGTGCGAGGGCAAAGAGAAGAAAGAGGAAAAGAGGGAGCAGCAGCAGTAGAGGAATAATTGGCCAATTTTTTTTTTTTTTTTTTTTTTTTTTCCTCACCATGCCGATAAAAAAAAAAGTGTCGATTATTTCATACGACAAAGCAGCTACAACCGGCCGCGAAACGAATTCAAGATCGTACAACCGTAACAGTGTAATCGCTATTACGGATACTTACCGCTACTCTATATACTGGTAAATTCATTCATGTCTCATCATTCCTATACATGGATGTGGCTGATAGAACAGCTAAATATACCTATACGTGTATTACAGAGGCGCGCGCGTACGTGATCCATTATACGAGCGAAATAGAAGCCATTACATCGGCATATCACGCATAGGCCACCGCGTCTACCTTCAAAATGTATTATCAATCAAATGATTGCCAGTGTTGTGGGGGGTAGGGTATAGGTATAGGTACAATTGGCGTGTTTTTCTACTCTCTTGGGATCAGGGCTACGGTATACACACACTTGATTCGTATACACCATCACCTGCCACTCTATAATGTTGTTATATATATGTATCTGCAGTATATTGGTACAGAGCGTGTATAGTTGGATATCTTGTAGTCTAGTGCAGCGCGCGCGTAACGTTGTTCGGTGTGGGCACAATCGCGCCTCCGAGAGTCCTTGACAAGTAAATCTAATCTGCCGAGCCCTCCCTCCTTTTTTTTTTTTTTTTTTCTGCTCAACTCGCGCAGATCGGCACGACAATCACGTCGACGAGAGAGAGAGAGAAAAGCTCGCTTACAATAGATTAATTGCCAGATCTCTGTGTGCTCCTCCCTCCCGTATACCGTTGATGCCGATCTTCTCCTCCTCCTCCTCCTTCCTATATACGCGCCTCTCTGCCTCCATCTCCCGCGCGTGGATCGTCCAGATTGACATTCAGACCTGTCCTAGATATTGTAACGGTCGGCGCTTAACACCCGCTCCCAAAGGGGACGATCTCTTGCCTAGTTTTTTTTTTTCCTTTCCTTTCCTTTGGCCAAACTTTCTTTCAACAAATTGTGCGCAAGTTCGCCGGGATTGCCGATTTATTTCCATCTGTACGTATATATTATATGTATACATATAGGTGTCTGGGCCAGTGCCGGTGTTGCAAGCAAAAGGTGCGCGAGTGAGTAGACGCGTGTCCGAGAGGGGAGTCGTTACGGAGGAAAAGGTATATCTTTACAACACGAGCCGCGAGCCGTGACTTTGATGGGTTTTTGCGCTTAACCCCTTTTGCACTTGCTTTTATTGTCACATCTAAAATCACCCACGCCCAGAATTTTCAAGGGGGACCATCGAAATCGGTATGCATCGGGTGTAAAGCTCGACAGTCGAAATGAAAAAAAAAAAAAAAAAAAAAAAAACCCTCGAGGAGCCCGCGCGGTCCTCAAGTGTCATCCAATAGAGAGCAGAGAGGCGCGCAAATGATCCCCGTGTATTATATATGCGCACTTGCGTACAGGGCGTGAAAAAAAGACGCGTCGCGTTCGCCAAAAATCCAACTGGCGGGGGATTATATACAATATACGATTCACGAAAAACCGTGGGTATATGTACATGGCTCGGGTGTAATGCGCAGGAAGGATGAGGATCGGCAGAAGGAGAAGCAGCCTCGGGGAGAGCCAGATAAGCGACGACGAGGAGTGCCAAGGGGGTGGAATCTGCCCGTCCTGCCGGCTGGCCGTTAACAAGGACACGGGCAGGCTCAAGTACGTATACGCATATCCCTTCTTCCCCTCTATACCATTGCTCTCGATCCTCCTCCTTCACTTCACCCCCTTTTTTTTCCAACTCGACTCTCGTCACACACGCTCCACTTTGGATTCTCGTGTGCCCATCACCTATGTATCCACGAGATGATAAAGGTATATCTACTATATAACCATCTCTCACGTCGTGTACTTTTGAGGCCCGGCGCACGATCAAAGACCGGGGTTTTCCGCTACATATAGGTATATTGCGTGTGAAAGAGCGCCGCTTGCATCCCTTCGCGCCCGATGGTATAAAAGCACGCACATGTATATATACGACTCCTCTTCTTTTCGTTTTTCCTCGTATATACCTACTCCACGCCAAGAGCAGTTCCCCTTCTTATCTTTTTTTCTTTTTTTCTTTTTTTTTTTTTTTTCGCTTTACCCGGTGCGTGTGCATCGCTCGACTTTCACATATACATGTCATACACTCCTTTGACTCTTTCAACGTCACTCGAGTACGCGTGTACGTAATATTACGTCTATGTTGCCTCGGTCGAGGTTTTCTTCCCCCTCCCTGGTGTCGCGGCTCGTTTGCTCTTCCTCCTCCTCGTCCACTTCATCATCATCATCATCATCATCATTCTTCTTTTCGACAAGACTGCACGTACTTACATGCCTTATATATAACGCTTACCTCTCGTGCATCAAGTCTTCTTGTTGGCATTTCCAAAGTAAATCGAGTTTACTACCCCCCTCCCCCCTGCATGGGCTCCCCTTTGATCTAGGGGTTTGGGGGGGGACTCACTGCGCTTTATTGGATTCAAAGCCGATGTCTTATGGGTACGTGTATGTATGTATATATCGGACAGCGTTGCCGAGGGGAGAGAAGTAAGAGTTTGGTTATTGAAATGAAAAAGGAAGAAATTCGTGAGTTGTCTTTGGTGTGTGGGTCAGTGGTTGGGATCGGGTCCACGTGAAAAGCTGTAACTGGTACGACAACAAGGAGGACGGAGTCGCCGTTAATCGTGGCATTAACGCGTCCCAAGGCCGTCCGTCAATTTTGCGCTGCTCTCGTTGATGGGATCCCACCGGTTATCGTTCACTCGATATTTCTGCAAAAGTATACACGTACATAAACATGAAAAAAAAAAAAAAAAGAGAGAGAGTCGAATATAAGTAGGTGTATATTATGCATGTGGTACAAATAAAACCGTGATTGTAATTGAGGTAGCAGGTCACGGGGGCGTCGCGCGTCAAACTCCAAAAATAAATCGTCCACTTGATCCACCTCCATCCATTCACTCTTGTGTGAGTTGTTGTATCTACCAATGGAAATAAAGTACAACGATTGCACAACTCGCCGTTAAACTGCAGATGGTGCATGGGTGGCAATGACATATGGCGCACGCGAATAAGGTTCATGCTGCTGATACCGGCCGTCATACTGCCCGTGGCGATAATCATCATCGCCCTCTCCAAGTCCACTGTCATCGGGAAATTGTCGATGCGCTCGAGCCACGCGCAGTCGCTGGACCCTTCCGCCGCTCCCGTCGCCGTTGAGGATCATAACACCGCGAGCCCCGTGACGGCCGATCTCCCACCCGTTTCGATCGTACCTCGAGATCGGCAGCAACGGCGCAAGAGAGACATGAGCCAGGTACATCGTATGGTGGCCCGATTTTTCAAAACGATATAAAAAAAGAATTTCCTTCGCTTCCTCCGTGTCTCCCCGTTTTTTCACCAAAGTAACTTTGAAAAACCGATCTCTCCTGTACTCAATACTTTTTATATTTATTTTTGTTGATGGTGATTTTTGAAACCAACCAAAACAACAACTCGGGAGAGCAGAGAGGATACGAGGAGTCGCCGGTAGCACCGTCACAAGGAGGAGAAGGGGAAAGAGAGGTTGGGGCCTCCAATGGCGAAAAGATCGGCAAATCGGCGTCAAACGCCCTCAACGGCGAGGCCCACGAAGCAGCATCCAACGCCGTCATGCAGCAGGAACTGCAAGTAAATTTCTCACGGTAGAACATATATGCCTCTTTGCCCCGTGCGCCCATACACCTACATTGTATATTAACCAAATGCCCCCGTACTTAGCCGTTCACATAACGGCGCAGGGGAGGTCGTTTGCGTAAACTTTGTCGACCGACGTCCGCCTTTTGGGTACGACATGGGCTTCTCCTCGTAAAATATGTTTGCCAGTCTACCCGTAAATTGTTCCTCTTGCTTGCTTTCGGTTTGTTTAATGCGCAAGTGGCGATCCATCCGTGCACAGGGGGGGAGGGGTGGATGTGATGAAAAACCTGAATGGAGAAGAGAAGCCTTTGGCTGCTCGGGCTCTGGGCCGCCGGCAAAGGCTCACGGGTGGATTTTTTAAAAATGTTTTAATGGAGTTGGGCGGAAAATTTTGCTCCACATCCGGGTACATAGAAGGTACACGTATACAAATGGGCTCGGAACCGGAGCAGCTTCTTCTTCTTTTTTTTTTTTTTTTTCCTTCGTGGGATGTACGTGCATTTTAACTCTCGAGCGAGACCAGCCAAGGGAATCTTCTCTTCTCGCAGCACAAACATATATAGGACACACCAAGAGGCAACATTCACTCGGGAAAAATCGTCCCAGTGAAATCGTTCCATTTTCGCTTCTTTCGCGTTGTAAGTATGTATTGTCGCGACGAGCAAGGGAGAGAGAGAGAGAGTGAAACGTCTCGGGGAAGGAGAAAAAGGTCCGATTGATGGGACAGATAGGAGGGAGCGCAGGAATGAAGCGAGAGGTTGAAAGACCGCGACGTAAATGGGGAGAGAGAGAGAGGCACAAAGGAGGGTGTCCGCGACTTGTTGAGCTTGCCGATTAGCGGGTGAGAGATTTGGCGCGATAGCGACGGACCATGAGCACTCTGCATAAATATACGTACACCTCGGTCTATTTGTGCGAGGTGCGCTCGGTCGAATGGGCAGGTGGACGTGCACAGTGCAAATAAACCTCGAGACGAGAATATTTACGCATCGGTCCATCACGAAAAAGCCACTTTTAAAAAAAGCGGGGACTTGGCCACCCAAGCGAAAAGCTATGGGGCGTGATAAACGTGATATATCGATGTACCCTTGTTTTTTTTTTTCCCCCTTTGTAAAATTAAACAAACAGTAAAAGTACTCTGTCACCAATGAACTCGGGTGAGAAAATTCCTGCGAGTTGGCGCCATCATTGGCCAACGCATAGGTATCTCCTCTTTAAGGCGTAATAGGTATATATACACGTGCACGTGCATGTATGTACAATGTGCAGAAAAGTCATCGGCGAAAGCTCGCGTGAACGGACGGACTGTGAAATTGCAGGTCCCCGAGGGCAAAGACGGAGCGGGCCCGGGGCGAAGCAAATAGACGAGGGCAGATCGAAGGGGCGAGCGGCCGAGGGCGCGGCGACGGGAACTGCGACGAGGAGGAGGAGGAGGACGAGGATAGTGATTCTCCAGCCGTAGACGACGACGATGATAGTGTCGACGGGGAAGAAGAGGAGGAGGAGGAGGAGGAGGATGAAGAAGAGGAGGATGGTAGCGAAGAGCCGGAAAGGGGGAGGAAGCTGCCGAGAGCCTTTGACGAGGGCCGAGTGGGTCAGGTGGGTGCCGTTTATTACTCCCTACATGTATATAACCCACA
Source organism: Copidosoma floridanum (assembly GCF_036245765.1). Classification (NCBI taxonomy): domain Eukaryota; kingdom Metazoa; phylum Arthropoda; class Insecta; order Hymenoptera; family Encyrtidae; genus Copidosoma; species Copidosoma floridanum. The sequence goes on along the minus strand of NW_028321906.1, from coordinate 5,578,061 downwards.
CGTGCGTTGCGATAAAAATTCCCCGACATACTATATACATTGCCAGTCGTACCCATTGTTCCCCCTCGAGAGCTTTTATTTTCTCTCCCTTTCTTCGACCCTTTGACCATTTTTTACGTACGTTCTTTTTACTTTCGAGGCTTCGTTCTGTTGTGCCGTTATGCATTATTGCCTTACCATTTTTTTTTTTTTTTTTTTTTTTTTTTTGTTGAACATTGGAAAAAAAGCCTTTTTTGGTTGTTTTCTATTTGTTTTGATTAAAAATACGTTTATACATCGTGGAGATACTCACTCGATCGAGCAGTCTTACAGCGTCGACGAGGAAGATTCTTTGAATTTCTGGGAAGGCAATTGGAACGAGGACTACATCCGAAAATCCCAAGGTGGGTTGATTACAATCGATGGCTACCAAGAAAAATAGGGAAAGAAAAATGAATACCCCCTCGCTGTTTTTCAAGCCAAGGTGATGTTGCGCTACATGGACAGGACGGCGGACCCCTGCCGGGACTTTTACCAGTTCGCCTGCGGCAATTGGCAAAAGTACAACTCCATACCCGACGACAAGGCCGGCTTCGACACGTTCGAGACTCTGCGCGAGTCCCTCGACCTGGTGCTCAAACGACTCCTCGAGGAAACGTCCCCGGTCGGCACCGACAACGCCGTCGTCAAAGCCAAGAATCTCTTCCGCAGCTGCATGAACTACGGTGAGCGGCCCTTTCATTTTTACACCCGTGTGCAATATATTTATGCGTATTCACCTGTACACGTGCATAAATGTACCCTTGGGGCCTAGAGATATTGGAGAAGCGGGGCGAGCGCCCGCTGCTCGAGTTGCTGGACGAGCTCGGCGGGTGGCCGATTTTGCGTCCCGATTGGGACTCCGAGAGCTTCGACTGGATCACTTTGGCGGCTCAGCTGAGGCTCTACAACAACGACATACTCATAGCCGAGTGGGTCGGGCCTGACACAAAGAACAGCGACGAGTACATAATACAGGTGGCTTTTTGTCTTTTGTTCATATGCGTCATTTCCATTGTTTAATTCAACCTCCCGATCGTGCCCTTTTCAGTTTGACCAAACTACACTGGGCCTACCCACAAAGGACTACTATCTCCAGCCGGCCAACGCGATTTATCTGATGGCGTACAAAAATTACCTCATCAGCGTGGCCAGTTTGCTAGGCGCGACGCACAGGAACGCCCGAGTCCAGGCCGAGGAGCTCGTGCAATTTGAAACACACCTTGCCAACGTAAGGGATGATCCATACTGTAAAAATGCACGAAACAAAGGTAGGAATATGTCGGTAAATACACATGTGCTTTTACGATTGATTCGCATCGTCAGATAACGATATCGTTGAACGAGAGGCGCAACGCGACCGAGCTATATAAGCGCATGACGTTGGAGAGGCTCCACACGGCGATACCGCAGATCGATTGGCACCGCTACCTTTCGATAGTGCTCGCGCGGCCCGTCAACTACTCCGAGCCAGTCGTCCTCTTCACCATGAAGTACCTCCAAGATCTCGTCGAGCTGATTGCCCGCACCCCGCCTAAGTAAACATTTGAACAATATATATATATATTATATACCCTACTGTCAATTGTTGTTCATCAATTTATTATACCTGTGATGATGATGGGGTTCAGAACAGTGGCCAACTACCTCCTGTGGCGTTTCGTCCAGCACAGGGTCAACAATCTGGACGACCGGTTCCAAGAGGCCAAGCAGACTTTCTACTACATACTGTTGGGCCGGAAAAAGTCACCGTCGCGCTGGAAAAACTGCGTGGCTCAGGTCAACGCCAACCTGGGCATGGCCTTGGGCTCGATTTTCGTGAGAAAGTACTTTGACGAGAAGAGTAAAAACGACGTAACTTTGTTTATACCCCCCCATTCCGTCCGTTCCAACGTCTAAATGAAAGAGAGAAAGAACATTACAATTATCATCTCCGTGGTCCACTATTTATGTACGTATACCTCTACGTGTTGTTTTCCAGACGCTGGCCATGACCCACGAGATCCAGCGGGCGTTTCGCGAGCTGCTGAATCAGTCGAGCTGGCTGGACTCGGTGACGAAGGAGGTAGCCGGTGAAAAGGTCCAAGCGATGAATCTGCGCATCGGCTATCCCGACTTTATCTTGCGTTCCCAGGAGCTCGACCATCGTTACAAAGACGTGAGCCACAAACGATCTATGATTATTGCCATTAGCCGGTAACAATTGTGCTCAGCTTATATTGTGGGGTCAACAGGTGGAGATCAATCCAGACAGGTATTTCGAAAACACCCTTAACATACTGCGCCACCTGACCAGAATCGAGCAGGACAGACTGGGCAAGCCCGTCAACAAGACCCAGTGGAACGCCGCGCCCGCCATCGTCAATGCCTACTACAACCGCAACGAGAACCAAATCGGTGATCAGAACTACTGCGTATCAGTGCTAGCTTGCGCGCTGTACAAACAATATCAATGCAACTTTGACAAGACTGATTGACGATGGTGCTTTTGACGTTGTCGTTTACAGTGTTCCCGGCGGGTATATTGCAGCCGCCCTTTTACCACAGGTACTTTCCCCGGTGTCTGAATTACGGGGGCATAGGTGTGGTCATTGGCCACGAGATAACCCACGGCTTCGACGACAAGGGCCGGCTCTTTGACAAGTACGGCAATCTGCATCGTTGGTGGAGCAAGGACATCATCGACGAGTTCAATCAGAGGGCCACCTGTCTCATCGGTCGGTGACAATCGCGTTTGAGCCTTGGAAGCGTCAATGCCCATCTGGATTTTCATTTCAGATCAGTACAGTCGGTACGTCGTCGACGAGGTCGCGATGCCGATCAATGGCGTGACCACGCAGGGGGAGAACATCGCCGACAACGGTGCGATCAAGCAGGCTTTCAAGGTGAATACCTTATACATAGGGGTTTTTTTTTTTTTTTTTTTTTTTTTCAAGGAAAAAAGAAGATTTGAACGTATACTTTTGACAAAAACACAGGCGTACGAAAAGTGGATGTCAGAAAACGAGGACGCGAACGAGAGTCTTCCCGGGATGGAGGCGACGGGGCGCCAGTTGTTTTTCCTCAACTTTGCCCAGGTCTGGTGTGGCTCGATGCGGCCCGAGGCGATGCGAAACAAGCTCAAAACGGCCGTCCACTCGCCAGGCCGGTACCGCGTCATCGGCACGCTCTCCAACTTCGAAGACTTTGCCAAAGTGTTCAACTGTCCGCTGGGCAGTCCCATGAACCCCGTGAAAAAGTGCCTCGTCTGGTGAGGGTACAGAGATACTTCGCCCGTGTAAGTGCGTATATGTATAGGTGAACTGATTCACAACAGAGACAACAAAAGACTATACTCATACAGTACTGATGGATTAAATAATGCATCTACGCGCAGTGAGACCGTCAAGACGACAACTAACTGATGTGTTCCTCAATCATGATCGTTGTATTGTTGTCCATTATCTTCATTTTATTTTTTATTATTAAGGCCTTATCTATTATTATTATAATTATTACAAAGGTCACTATTACAAGTGCATGAGTATCGAACGATCATATATTAGAGTAATCCATACGTTAGGCAGTCTTTTCCTTGGTGCCGATTAGTTTTTTAAGACGAGTCAGCAGAGTGTGTAAATATCCTTTTTTCTCGATGCGTTTGAGAACGAGTTTTTTCGTTGAAATATTATGAAGTGGACCAAATGCCAACGCAACGGCGGTGCATGCCAGACATATGACGTTGTAGGGCATACTGAAGTCCGGCGTTGGTAGGCTTATCAGCAGAGGCTCGGTGCGCAGTTGCACCAGGTAACCGGACCTCGTTGCGTTGAATCTGAAAAATGAGGAGACCGTTGCGGTTAACTAGTTTAACTTTTTTTTTTTTTTTTTTTTTTTTTCCCTCGTCCTAAGAGACGGACTTTGAACTGTTGTTCTGATGGTGTTGTTGAGGATAAGTTATAAAATAAGATCATGTGCATACTAATGATAAACCTAAGCTTTCGTTTTTTTTTTGTTTTTTTGTTTCTTTAATTCATGCAAGTATATCGAGCGTAAGTGTAAGTTAGTTTAATCGTACAGAAAGTATAGATTGTTATTCTTGTTTATAAACAATAGTCTTTCAAATATTTACTTGATGCATGTCAAAAAAAAAAAAAAAAAAAACGTGGTTACTTTAAATAAATATATTTTTAAACAAAAAGTTACTCTACAATTGTTACAGTTTTATAAACAACTAAATGATGTTGACGGAATTAACAAGATACTTACATGGACGTTATTGTACTGCCATCCTGTGGCAACGCCGTGTAATTCCTAGCAACGGGAAGCATCGCCGTGACTATTGCGGGGCCCATGTAAAAACCGTGATTCGCGTCGGGTGGGTACTCCTGCCATTTCAAAAACATGTAGTCCACGTCGACCGAGAACTTTGTCACCGAACGGGGCGGCAAACGTAGTACGATTTCCAAGTAATAAGGCTGCTTTCTTTCCTTTCCAGGAATATATCTTTGGGCCACTGAATGAGTGCGATATTAAATTGAGTAAAATGGGAGCACAAACAACGATTATACAATGTAAAAGTGTCACTGCTTACTTGGTTTTATGTCTACATTATGGCGAGTTATTTTCATGGAATGTAAATAAAGTGGAAGATACCATGGCACGTTTTCCAAAAATACAACGTCCAATGGCTGCCAGTGATTATTGTACAACTTTGTCACGAGGGAACCCTTTTCTTGGCCATATCCTAAATTGGAAAAAAAAAAAAAAAGTTTGAACTGCAAATACGTGATTTTTGTAATTCAATTACAACTTACCGTTGATATACCTATGGGCGTATAAAATGGTTGGATAATTGACACCAGAAGTTTTTGTTGGTTTATGAACCGCAGCTATACTAAATGCTCCATCAGCTGAGTAAGTTCTCACATTATAAATTGCATACTTATCTTCCTGTCCCCCTCTTAAACTAACAGTGGTCATATTTGGTGGAGGTGACAATTCAAAGTGGCGAGCACTGCCATTACTGCTAATATCAACGTATATATTACTTAATGTGGCCAGTGGACAAGCACCTCTCAAACCTATGCCAAATAATTTTCTAGTTGACCAGTTCTATTAAAAAGTACAATAATAAAATACTTGCAATCACAACTAGATATAAAAATAAAAATTGTTATCTCCTATTCAACATAAGACCTACTTCTTGAGGATATTCCACGGTATCATAGACTAAAGACACAGTTTGTTTGAGCTCCATGGATAAATATGTACACTCTGGATTTCTGCATACAGACCTAAAGTGAATGCCTATAGAATGGTAATTTGTATTGTGAATGAATGCTGAATTGAGTAACGTGGCAAGTCCTTTCTGAAAGATATAATAAATGAATTTTGTGTGTGGGATAAATAAAATTGACTACAAAAAAAGATGAGGCCTCACTCTTGAATCGCATGGTAAAAGTTTCTTAAACGGAGTTAAATTCTCTGTACAAGCAGTCTCTCTTGGTAATGATGAATACCTTAAGTGACTAGAATTATGTGAGTGTGCAACTTGAGTCGCTCCGGTATGTCTGAATGAGAATTCCGGTGAAAGACTGTTTGAGGAATCAACAAAGTTTAGGGAAGCACAAAGCAGTCCTGACAACGCATTTGTCAGACCCTTCCACTCCCTATCAACACTAAAAAGAGAAGTTTCCAAAGATACATTGTATTTTTCATAATTAAATGACTGCCGAAAGTCCAAACATTTTTCAAAGTATTTGTTACTTACTCTGTGACCTGCCAGTTAAACCAAGCAGATATTTCAGCGCCAGGACCAGCGCTGTAAAATGGATATCCATATTTTTCGTACTTCCAAAGGCCTTCCGTTAAACTGACATGCAATTCGTCTACATGGTGCCTGCCAATGATTTCTGCAAGTCCTCTAGGAAAGAGGTGGGTGTGTTTCACTAAAAAAAATAAATGTTGCCGAGTGGATTAATAAATGAACAATTACGTTACCGCACGGTAAATCAGAACATATATCTGATAATAAAGAAAATAACTTTCACTCACATGTATTTACATTATTTTGTGCTTCCCAAAGAGTTGTAAATTGAAAATAAGCGTAAACATAACCATTTGATAAAGGCTTTAGCATCAATTCCTCATCAAACGAGTCGGTTTGTGCAGACGATAAGGAAAATAGATTTAAAAAAGCAAAAAGCATAAACAGTTTCTGTAACCAATTCATTTTTTACACAACCTACTACCCGTACATTTGATGTTTGTAAGGCGATACCTGAAGTCAAATACAACGAAATGTTTTAAGTACTTGTTACTATCATTTGTAAAATAACTGCTTACCACTTAAGTCATAACGATTGACTAAAGCTAATTCTCATATTTTATTTACAATATAAACAAACATTAGATTGAGTATCAAATTCAGAAATTTGAGAGGGTTGACGAGGTATCCAATGCATGTATTCCGCAAATGCTGCCAGCACTGCCAGCAGTTTAAAAGTTACGAAGCTCGCGTAGTGGAGTCGCTTAAACTGTCGGTGGATTCCCGCATGTCAACAAACTCCGAAATACTTATCGGTGTACCATGAGAGTCGAAACATAGCAAAAGAAGATATCACATAGCAAACTATCAAACCATCACGACCTACGTAACTTTACAGCCTCTGATTTTATCATTCTGGTAAAGAGAGCACGGTGTAAGATGTACGTGAAGTTATGTGTAGTAATTAAAGTAATTACTACTAAGTAATGCCATATGGTCGATTTTATTAAACCATATGAATATCTCTATTTTTAGAGGTCGACTTTTGAGTAAAAAATATATTGTAAACTTGCCGCAAACAGCACAAACTACGATAACTTTTTATTATCTATCTGTAAGATTAGTTGCGGCTGGTTTGTAATTATCAAAATGACTTTGCTGTAAATAGCAATAGTTATTTGGATCAGCGCCATCTAGCGGTCTTTATTTTTTGGCCAAAAGTGGCTCCTAAAATTCTCAATCAGAGCATTCAGGATTAGAGCCATTTAGTCAATTATAAACCAGCCGCAACTCATAATGAAGCTATAAAATGAAAAAATAACGATACGTGTGTTTTTGGCGGCAAGTTAACAATAGATTTTTTACCAAAAATTGACCTCCTGTGTATATATACTTTTGAAGATAAATTTACGAGTAAAAGATAGATTGTTAACTTTCCGCCAAAAACACATGTATGATTATTTTTTTATTTTATAGCTACAAAATAAGTTGCGGCTGGTTTGTAATAAGCTAAGTGGCTCTAAGCGCTAAATCTCTCCTTCAGAATTCTAGGGCCACTTTTTAGTTCAGAAATCCGCAACGCTAGATAGCGCTGATCAAAAAAATCATTACTACTCATTACAGTAGTGTCATTTAGTCAATTATAAACCAGCCGCCGCTACTGTTATAGATATAAAATTAAAATTTAACATTGTTTATGCTGTTTGCGGCAAGCTTGCAATTTATCTTTTACCCAAAATTATAAATATATAGAAGGTTACTATTTAGGTATAAGATAAATTGCAAACTTGCCGCAAATAGCACAAATAGAGTCAACTTTTTATTTTACACTATCAAAACTTTATTGCGGCTGGTTTATAATTGATTAAATAACATTACTGTAATAAGTAGTAATAATTTTTTTCGATCATTGCCATCTAGCGTTGCTGATTTCTGAACTAAAAAGTGGCCCTAGAATTCTGAAGGAGAGCTTTAGCGCTTAGAGACACTTAGCCTATTATAAACCAGCCGCAACCTATTTTGTAGCTATAAAATGAAAAAAATAATCACATATGTGTTTTTGGCGGCAAGTTAACAATCTATTTTCTACCAAAAATTTGATCTCCTATGTATTTATACTTTTGAAGATAAATTTTCGAGTAAAAGACAGATTGTTAACTTGCCGCCAAAAACACATGTATAATTATTTTTTCAATTTATAGCTACAAGATGAGTTGCGGCTGGTTTATAATAGGCTAAGTGGCTGTAAACGCTAAAGCTCTCCTTCAGAATTCTAGGGCCACTTTTTAGTTCAGAAATTCGCAACGCTAGATGGCGCTGATCAAAAAATTATTGCCACTTATTACAGTAGTGTCATTTAATCAATTATAAACAGCCGCCACTACTGTTAGAGATAAACGCGTGTTTTGGGGCATAGTTCGGAGGAGCTCCGAGCTGTTTTAAACGAACCTATTGGGTTAGCTAATTGTCTAAGTCAAGGTACTTTTTCAGGTCAGAGCCAGATGTCAAATCGATAGATGAGAGCCAGCGTTTGTCACACGACCTCACGTTAAATTAAATAAGAATATAATATAAACGTATCATAAGATTTGGTTGAAATAATTACGCCACACGTTGTTCTGTAAAGCATATTAATATCTCTACAAATTGTTACGATATATCTTTTTGTACAAAACAAGACTTTTGTTATCAAATTTGGTCAGTATTGCAACAGTTTACTTTAATTATTTCTTAATTATATAATAAGCACAGTTAAACAAAAACCAAAGTCATATCACAATAAAATTTCATTCACTGGGAAAAAAAATATTCCATCTGTAAGTATGTTATAATACATTTTCAAGTGTTTTCAAAGTCCCACTGACAGCTTTCCAGCTCTAAATTAACAAACTCCGTGGATAATGCTGCAGCCTGATCTTCTGTAAACATAAAACAAAATTTATCAAGCTATCATTACAAATTACCAACTTTAATTGCCTCATACTTACCGAAATTTTCTACAAAACGTTGATGTAGCGGTTTTATTGGCTTCAAAATATCAAGTAATGTAGTATCACTTTTTCTGCACTGTTTAAAAAATGAATGTGCGAGCAGTCGCGCAATACTGGGTCTGTCACTTGGGTCACACTGGAGGCAGAATTCAGCTAACTCATGAAACGATTCGGAAAACTTGCGAGTAGACATTATTTCAGCCTTTTTCAATGAATTTTCGTTGCTTGCCTCTCCTCCAGCTGCAATGTAAAATTAGTTGGAAGTTGAAACTACACAAAAAATATCCAAGATTTTTGAAAAAATGATCATAGGTTACAGTACTTACATTGTTCAATATCCATGACATCCACTGGAAATGTAGACCTATCCATAATCTGAGGAATGCAGCGTCTAACTTTTTCAGTCAACATCAAAGTGTCTGGTAACCCAGCAAAAGGTATAGTACCATTGGCCAACTCACAAATGGTGATTCCAAGACTGTAAATATCTGATTTTTCATTGTAGCCACGAAGATCCTGTTGCAATATTTCAGGACTAAGCCACTTGAGATTGTTGGTACTTGATTTAGGAAACGCATAAAGAGTTCGTTGCCACTTGCCACTTTTCATTACTTCACATGAATACCTCATACCACATATGCAAACTTGTCCATGCTCGGAAATTAGAATATGACTCGCCTTCAGGGCTCTAGAAAGATTTTCTTATTAAATACACACATTAATTAATTATAATATTGTTCTAGCAAATACCTGTGTATGATCCCTTTCTTATGGATATAATCAAGACCATGCAAAACATCCTTAATAATAAATGCAACAGCAATCTCTGGAAAACCTTCTTGAAAGTGTTCCCTGATTAAATCACTGCACGAGCCATAGCTCATGAGAGGGGATGTAACGTAAACATCATGACCAGATACAAAAGCACTGAGGTAAGGAAGCACATTTGGATGTTGCAATTGTCTAGTAGTTACTATCTCTTGCTCAACAAGATTGAAGTCTTCGGGCTCTTTGTCATCAATAAAGTACTTTTTTATTACAACAAATGTATTGGTTGTCTTATGCAAAACCAAATTTACATTGCCGGATCCACTATTAGGTACACCTAAAATTCAAAAACCAATTTAAAATATACGATTTGGTGATATTGTACACCTCACCCTAGGCTAGTTTTACCTATTGCCATGCCACTGCTGTAATTGTTTAAATTAATATCATACATTTTGACAATCACATCTAGCTTTTAACTAAATAATCAGAATAACGGTTGTAATAATTCAGAACTAATACTTCGCCATGCATTTTGCTAAAATACTCCTAGTAACTTTTTCCTCAACTAGCAATATTCAGCCATTATACATTGTACTGATTTCACAGCTTTAAAACTTTTTTTGTTCTTCCTTAAATTATTTTTTAATTGGAAACCGTTTAAATAATCACGTCAATCACTCACAAAGCGATTTTTTATTTATTTTTTTTTCGTCAATGTGCGTAAAAGCCATTTGATCAGAATCAACGCCATCTAGCGTTGCTGGTTGTGATCAATAGCTTTTAAAAATGCTTTTACGCGCATTGATTTAAAAAAAAGTGAAAAACCGCGTTGTGAGATTGTTTAAACGTTTTCCAATAAAAAAATAATTTAATAAAGAACAAAAAAGTTTAAAAGCTGTAAAATCAGTACAATATAATTATTGTGTCTGAATATTATTGGCTAGTTAAGGGGAAAGTTGCTCGGAGTATCATTTAGTTAAAAGCTTGACATGATTGTCAAAATGTGTGACATTGATTTGAATGATTGCAACAGTGACCAGGCCGATTTAATGATACTAGATATCGGAATAATTTCACTTGCTCTTGTTCTAGACCAACGACCTTTTTTTTTCAGCCAAAACGAGAGCCAAAATAAAAAAAACGCGCTAGTCTCGAACCTCGGCTTCGCACGAGATTTAAAGGTGTCAAAATGCGCGTGTGATCTGACAGGGTTGTTTTTTTCTTTTTTTTTTTCCCGTAGGTATGTACTACCTAATTATCAAAAAAAAACAAAAAATAGTGGAAAAGTAGGTCATGGATTCAACTGTTATCTATGATAAAAGTGACTGTCCTGCCTTAGATTCAGTAAAAAAAAAAAAAATTTTTTTTTTGTATAAATATGTACCCTCTTGTTACTTACCATTTATTATTTCTACACTATAGGATGCACCTCGTTCTAGGAGAGAAAGACAAGAAAACAAAAAGTGCAGGTAGAAGCCGCAAGCTAAATAGAGAAGATGAGGGAGTTGATCAGGATGCTGACAGAGCTGTAGGGCTACGAGCATAAGCTTACAGGAACAAGATTTTAAAAGGTAGGTGATAGAATAAACTAAATATAGAGAAACGAGTCAGGAATCAGGATCAGGTCATCCTGAAGTGCCCAAAGAGGAGTATTTGTAAAGAATGACATGACAAGGTACAGGAGAGCAATTTAGAAAAGGGCAGTTCATTAGGCTAGAGAACTGCGTGAAAAAAGATATTGTACAAAATGTAAATATATAAGATCCTATGTAATTATGAATGCATGTAAAACGAAAATAAAAAGAGAAACAATTTTTTTAGAGACCATTAAGTATTATTATTAGAGTGTACAACGGTTCAAATATTTAACTGTAATGCGCAGTTTTAAAAGTAAAAAGTTTGAATTTCTCATTCGAAACTTACGCATAATTTAGTGAATAATTATATCAATTGTAGTGACAGAACCTCTGTAAAACCCTACAATGGGTAAACAGTACATAAACTAACTACCTTATAAAGGATCCAATACTTTAACAGTCTTATTTGCTCTTAAACTGATTTTGTGTATATAATTTTTAAAGAATGTAATCACAACTCTCTACTTTGTCATGTAACATCAACATTTTGTAAAGTACAATTTCATCGTCTACATAATTCGTTATAATTGAATTATTTTAATAACAACATATACGTAATATCACACACAGCGTAAATAAAGCGCTCAAAGTTAAAGTTACATCTAATTGTATAAGTTAAAAGGTTTGTGCTTCAGAGGAAGCATGAAAAAAGCTAAAAAAAATTAGTAAATTTGTACAAGAGACTACTTTACAACTAAAACAAAAAAAAACAATATGTGCACACCACAGAAACAATTGCACATTCTTTATGACACAAGAAAAATATAAAATTGAAGCGTTATAAAAGTTGTGGTGCTTTTAGAATAATTATTCTAAATATATTTAAAGCTTTGTCTATAATTCCTCGCTCGAATTACAAATTTAGCGTCGATAGTAACTGATGACCGGTTTTTATCATCAAAGACTTGACGTGTTCCGCGTGCACTATCTGATCACAAATTTCGGTATAACGTTGAAAGGCTTTATCATTTTCAGGAAATAAAGAGTATAAAGACTTTAAAGGCAAAATTTCGGCTGCATATTTCAAAGTTTCTGAAAGGTAATTTTGTTTATTTATTTTACGATTTAAAATAGAAAAAGATTAATAATTAAAATAATATAAGTACATACCGATCATTGTCTGCTCAAAAAAGAGACGAGCTTCTTGGCTAGAGTTATTTTTCGCAATTTTTTCTTGCAACAAATCAGCTAGTACCTTCCATTCTATTTCATTGGTGTACATTTCCTGTAAGAAACATCTAAATGAACAAACTATCATGTACTTAAATAGATTATTTTTTTACTTAATTGTTGAATAAAGCCTTTCATACCTTGGCATACGGTAAAACAGCCTGAGGGCATTTGTCAACGAGCATTTGGGTAACGAGCTTCGTATCCCTGATACATAAAGTGCGCAAAGCCAAGCTACCTTCGACCATTTCGACTTCAAGAAATTTCTCGACCTCGTGTAAACACTCGACTGGCAAAAAAATGTTTGCTAGCAAAGCTTGAAGCTTTAAATACTCGAGTCTCACGCTTCTATCGTTTTCCTCATTGTTAGCTCTCGAAAATTCATCGAAATCTTCGGCACAGAGAATCTTGTGGTAATCCTTAGCGCAGGGCGGCATCTTGTCCAAGTAGTTTGGCCGCTGACTCTCGAACAGGTAAGAATCGCCGTCTTTCCATTCTTTGGCTTTCAAAGGCTCGTTCGACTTGTATATTTTCGACTGCATCAATTTGCCCAAGTAAGATCGCACGAGAATCTTGAGAGCTTCAATTACCGCATAATCGTGACTGATTTCGTCTTTATCTTGCAGCTTAGCGAAGTAGCTGTGTAGGTACGTCTCCAAAAATTGCTGCAACGCCGCGGCTGCATCATGACCATCGCGACCGACTCGCGATGGCAAATATTCTAAGAAAACCTGTGAAATTGATCATTACATTTTTTTTTCATTCATTTATTCATTCGCGTCTTTATATCGTAGAATTATGAAAAAAAAAAAAAAAAAAAATCACTTGGGAAAAAGAATAAAAAAAAGTTAGTCCCTAATTATTAAAATAAGTAGAGCAAAGGCTTGCCTGCATGACTTGATATAGCTTGAGAACGTCGTCCTCGATCAACTGGGTAAGAATTTGCGCTAAAACCCAGCTTTTGCGACAAATCATGGTTGCCGAGAAATACGAGAACGACAAATTGTCCTGATCATCGTAGTCAAAGGCACCTTCGTCGAAGAGCAGATGAGGATAGCCGAGCACGGTGCGCAAGAGGAACTTGTCCGACACTTGGTCGAGCGAGGTTTTAGCGAGGGTGTGCTTCTCAGCTTGAAGGTAAAGTAGAGCGAGGGCCAGACGTGAACAGTCGTCCTCGTTTTGCGAGGCCAGGAGTTTTATCAATTTATCGGTCGCATATTCCCTGAAAACGACGCTTCCCAGGATTATTTTCAGCAAATCTTCTCGGCTCTCGGTGCTGATGATGTCCACGATGTTCTGGCATTGAAACAGAGCGTCGGCGTCCGGGCCACTTTTGATGTTCATCAGAACGTCAGTGAGATAGATGACGAGCCCCGGTGCGTTGTGCGTCGATTTCCTAGTGAGCACCTCACTAGGCTTCAGTCCTGACATTTTGTAGTAAGGAATGCAGAGGTGGCGCTCTAATTCAACGTCGGACTTGACAAAGTGATCGCCCAGAAGGGCGCACGATTGGTTGTAGAGATACTCGATCTTTGAGTGGCTCTGCGTTTCTTTGGTTTCGTTGCTCTGCACGTCAGCCAAGTCCTTGGCTAAGCGTAACATCGCGTGAGCTTCCTCCAATAGATGACGATACGTCGATGGACTGGTTGTTCTGAAAAATAAGGTGTAATCATTAAAACATTGAAAAGTAATTTACACAATAATTTGCATTTGTTCCTGATGGTTACCTGTGATTTTTCGCGGCATTTATAATATCGTAGTAAATGTTTTCCGGCCTAGGTAATCTCAATGAATAAATTGTCCAGGAGTTTTCGGCTCTTGACAAGAGTACAAGGTGCTCATTTGAACTGATCAAGTGCTGCACTCCGACAAATGATCTCAAACCAATCAGGCAGACGGGTTCAGAAACATCAGGATAAATGGTTTTTAAGTTCAGTTGTTGCGAGGTAGTCTTGGCAATGTGATGAGGTAAGCGTAAGGTATAAGATTCCAATCCAGCCTCTGTAAAAGCGTGTAGACAAGTGTATTCTAGAGCAACGTGAGTAACTGGAGCTGTGAAAGGATAAGTGGTCAAACACGTTGGATTGCTGTCGTCGTTGTCCTCAAGGTTAAAGTGATAGATGTATCCCTCCTGGGTTGTGCATATCAAGCATGTCACACCATCAAAGTACTTGTACTTTTCAGACCTGAGCATTGATTTTTTCACTCCCTGGCTGTTGTTGTTGGTTTTCATGTACAATGGCTTTAAAACGAAGCTCGTGAAATGCTCGGAATTCTTATCATTTTGAGATAATCCATTCAATCCCACAATTTTAAGCCTAAGAATGCTCTTGATTATATAATTCTCGGACCACCCGCTGTTTGGGGATGTTGTTTTTATAAAGATTTCCGTGTCGGCTGAATTCAGAATAAAGGGATTGAGAGTGTGACCTGGGCCTGCCCTTTCCAAAGAGATTGAAGGTAAATGCACAGAAAACGGCTGACTGCTTTCGTCAACGACACCTTCGTCAGTCAAGTGCTGCATTTCGGCTTTTTCATTATTAACTAATCCATCCCAATCTATGCAATTATTCTTTTTACCTTTTCTTAGTGTAAAATTGAAAAAACTACGTAAATTCGAATTTTTATCAACACTGTTCTTTTGATTTTGATTAGAAGTATTTTTTTGCTTGACCAAATTCGTCTCGTTGCTGATTTTCACGGGCAACGAGTTGTCAACAGTCTCTATGCTACAAAAATCCGAAGATATTGTCGTTTTGTCATTGGGAGAAGAGGTGGTAGAAGTCAAAGAGCTCAGATGATCGATGTCATCGTACAATGGATTGGTCAAACGGAACACGATGAACCTAGAGGCATCCATAGCAGCAACAAAGTCCTCGACAACGTCCAAGCGCAGAGGTGCAAAATGTAATCCAACGGACCAAGGCCTTGCCTCGAAATCTATGAACTTCATCTTGGACAGGTTTTGCGTTTCAACTTTGAACTCGTGCAAGATGAGAGTGTTGCCAGCCGCGACCAGCAAATTGCCAGTCGTCTGACAACAAGCTATTACCGTGGGCTTAGAGTTGAGGGGTAGTTCGATCATCTCCAAACTGTTCTGCGGCCTATTTAAACTTGGAGTAACCCTCCCAGCGATTCTCGCTCTCATGGGCTGCCTCTCTTGGCTAATCCAGTTGACATAGACCCTGACGGAACTAGTGCTCGCATTGTCCCTGCCTAGCTTAGTCTCGAGGGTAGCCACGTAATTGCCCTTGGGACAGTGGAGAATCTGCGTGACCAGATCGACAGTGGGAAAAGCAGTGACAAAGGGCAGCTCGGGCGACACAAGATCCCTCACCTCGACGCAGTGGCTCGGCAAGCCGAGCAGCAAGTACTCTTCGGGCGGCTTGTTGGAGTGTTCAGCCGGACAACTGGCCACGCAGCTGGCCGTCGGCTCCTCTGTCTGAGCAACATTCTGCTCGAGGAAGTTGTGCACTGGGATGACGCGCACCATCTTTGTTTTTCCTTAACTTTGGTCTCTGGCCTGGTGGTGGATTCTTACATACCTGCTAGACTAGCACACCGTAGCTGCAATTAGATGATAGGCGTGAACGAAGGGCCGGGTGCTCCATCGGGAGCTTGTGCAGTGGCAACTCGTGGAGACGCTGTCTGGAGATAATTTTGCGCGATGAGTATCATTGTACTCACCAGGTAATATAAATGACACCCCAAGGACACACCCGCACTTGGCACACTTTCTTTGAAAGTACTTGTACAACTTTGCGTCAACTTTGATTTTTCAGTGGAAAAAAACGACAGCGAGGAGAAGGTTTGCTTGCATGTTAAACTTATTGGTTCTAAACTCGCAAGAGAGCACAACAGCTCTATGCTGTCCTGCGTATATGTTTATGCAAAAAGGAGCTGCATTTAATTGTGCTCTGTAAGCTTTGTTGGCAACGCCTTCAGACTTTGTTGTGGTCGCGCAGTAGCCAATCATGCACACTCTATATCCATTTGACGATTTGACACTTGCATGCATGCATTATATATAGATATAATATGTACAGATTAATCATCTCATCGTCTGCTACAGTACTAAACTACAGACAAAGGTAAAATAGTAGCTGATTGGTTGCCACACTTGCCACAATTCATATTTTACACATTGCACACATTGACACACAGATATTCGCCATTCATGGCAAAGCATTATTGTTCCTGTCTTAAATGGCGGCAGGTTGTCTGCTCTCGATTCGTTCAAAAACGTTCAAAAAATACTATAATGAAAATCAAATAGATTTTGTGGGCCGAAATATTAGTTTTGGAAATTTAGGATACCCCATACTTATATACGCAATGTATATACTTATAAGTCATATAATCAGAACTAGAAAAAAACAATGAAACATTAATTTTCAGCCACATTTCAGCATTATAATTATAGGGACTTGGACTTCCCCTCTGTACAATATTGCGCCGCGTACAAACACATGTAATGCGGCAATCGGGGGGGTGAGGAGATAGCGTGCACGAAAGTCCTGGCACACGTACCTGGGGTAATCAACAATTATACACCCTTCAACACACTATACTCCCCCTATTATACTGCGTACTATTATTATTAGGTATCGACCCACTTTCCCTCCCCCCCAGTACTTATACTTTTATATTATACGTGTATCTATACTTATATATAATGTGGGTGTGCACGGGCAAGGAATAAGTAAAAAATAACGTGTGACCAGTGACCACCACCGTCATTGTTATATATATATACCGATCGATACCGCGCACCGTCGCATACATATTGTATACTCGCCGTGAAAAAGAATATGTTTATGAAACGCGAGACAATGCATAAAATATAAAACATAGACGACTCTCTCGGGTTACGTATGTTTTATACGTTGTGCAAGTGCAGAGTTGATAAGAAAAATTCGGTGTACTTATTGTTGTTGTTACAGGTTATCATATACATATAATGACTACTACATGGGCACACGTATAACGTTGACATGTTTTTCAGTTCCACCTGATACCTACTGACGTTCACCGGTAAATCGGTATCGGTATCGATTTACCACTAGGGGCAGCACTACTCAACTAGCATACATATATTTTTTTTGCGTGCCCCGTGCATGTTTTATATTATTCGACTAATCAGATTACCCCCTTGGCGATCGAACCGATGATGCATGCATGATGGGTATACTCTCGGCAAGTTACACCCTAATTATTGACAATATTTTCCGTCGAAAACAATTTTGTGCCTGACAAACATGCAAATTATTTATATTAATGTTTTCCATATTTAAATCCCATCGGTTTTATTTTGTATACGTACAGCATATACATATAAACCATCATGCATGTTATCTTATTTGGAGCTTCATTCCTTCGGTATAAAATGTAATAATGTGTAATCAATGAGTATACCATATATTCTTACGTATTGAGTATGAGTAATTTTAAACCAATATAAAAAGATCCTGGAAACAAAAAGAAGGGCAATAATGATAAAAATCGTTAGATAAGGTTGCAGGAAAAAAAAAAAAAAGAAAAAAAAGGTTAAACCACTTTTGTTTGACTCATTGAATACCAAGTTACCTGCAGGCGCTTGCGTATAATGTAGGTATACATATATACATATTTCATTGTATGTAAGTACACGTGTGTTACAGTACACGCACACTTGCCGTGCATGAATATCGTCCACAACGCGATAAGTGATAACGACAACGAAAGGCCACTCCTTTCGAAACTCAGATGTGTATGTGCGTGTGTGATGCCAATCGCCTCGTCGCGTCGTCATTGTCGAGAAATGAAACTTTAGTTGTAATGTATGGATGTAAATGGACCAATTTTTTTTTTTTTTTTTTTTTTTTTTCAATATTTACCAAGTACTCTTTTACATTTTTTTTTTTTTTTCCGCCTCTGAAATTTGGCCGTTAATGGATCCTTCTTTTTCTGGCTTTTTAAATGTAAGTACATCCATCAGGTGAAAGGTGAAAAGGGGAATCGCCCAAGTGTGTGTATAACAAACGCGGTTAATCTGAACAATTAGCTCTCAAGATTCCATCAAGATACAATGTACGCCACTTGACGTCTTTGACCCAGTGAAGCTACAACCACTGGAATCGCAAATTATACGGCACCTTTTTTTTTTTTTTATGTATGTATAATATCAAGTCATCGACCCTATTGTAAAAAATAAAAAAAACATTCTTTACTACCCCGGGTTTTACGCAAAAACAGCGTAGAAAAAAAAAAAGAAATAGAAACTTTTGTAAATATTTCAAAAGCGGAGGTTCACAGTATGTCCGGAGCTCGCGTTTGCCCGTGAGATCGATGGGAGCTGTCCAACCCGACCCTTATATCCGAGCAGCTGAAAAATTACGTTTACGTGCAAATGTAAAAATAATATATACCTATTGCCAAGCGAGGAAGAACAAACAAGTTTCGATAATAACGAAAAAAATAAAACAAAATAAAATAATGAAAAGATTCGTGTTCAAGTGAGATTGGAAGCGATGGAAAATATGCGCATTTAACAAGCCGAGGAATCTCTGTCCATCACGACAATAGTCATGACAACAGTGTATTTAATACTTAATCGAATAAAATGGTTTCACCGACAATCTTATTAAATCTCGTATAGAAGATATACATAGATGGTAAAGAGATATTGCAATAGGCGTTTGACGGTTTATATACATAATAGATATACTAAGCCCCCCTTTTCTTCCAAATTACGCAAAAAATAATTTGGAGGTCAAAAAACATGCTGCGAGAATCATGAGATTTTTCGTGTTTAAATAAACAACAGACGATGCAGAGCTTTTATGTTGCTCTGTTCGACCTTTTATGAGGCGTAACAACTTTTTTTTTTTTTTTTTTTTTTACTACCAGATCGCAGGTTTGGTTTATCTGTGGCCTGTTGGGAAAAATAATTACGCCGACACTGTATATATTATACACACGACGTTAAAAATAACGAATGCAAGTGAGAAAAAAAAAAATAGTTTCATCCTTACCCCGTTTTCAGTGCAGTTTTCTCATTGTATAAGTATGTGATGAAACAAAAATAATTTATTTCTACGGGGGGGGGGGGGAGTGACAAATGTAGACTGGAATCAACAAAAAGATACATATACAGTCCCTTTTTTTTCAATCAAAGTAAATTATGTAAAGAAAAAAAATAAAAAAGAATGCGGCGCTAAAAATGATAAAAACTTTTTTTTTGTCCAGAGATTGGGACCAATTTATTGTCCCGTGCACTGTTTTCCAACTCGGCGCAAAAAATTGTCGATTAAAATACGGCTCTCGAACTCGAGTCTCGCATTTTATCAACCGATAAATAATCATAATTGATGAAAAAAAGTAAAATTATCGTTTCAATTGAGTGTGTTTGACGTACACATTTGTAGAGCAGAGTTGCGAAAAATCTCTGCAGGCAGTTCAATGGACGGTACAATACAACCGATGAGCAATCAAGTTTTAAATATTAATTTGATTTAAAAAACAAAAAAGGAAAAAAAAAATTATAAGTCCCGAGCAATACTAGGTTAAACTGAATTTTCGTACGAGTCGATAATAACAACAACGTAACATGATCGTTATCGTTACCTCATGGCAAGTATTAAACTTGATAATAATGCACAGTACACACATGTTAGCACGTACAGCTGACGCACAAGAAGAAAAAAAAGCTAAAAAAAGGCTAATCAGCGGCTGCATGAAAAAAAAATATTGTTCGAGTAGTTGTGTACTTATCGTATACAGAATGCAAGATGTACTTTTATATTGTATATGCGCCGAAGCGAGAGATAAGTGGACGGCTTGTTGAGAAAGACTCGATAATTGCCACAGAAAGAGAAGGACGAGTATAAGTATATACATATTCCGTAATCGGATATATAGCCGAGAAAGAAAGGCGCGAGACCGGGAGTCCATTCAAGTTCGCGTCGCATAAATCGGTAGGTATTAGCCATTGGTATACTTGTATATATGCGGGGTGCCTGTACAAGAGAAAGAGAGAGAAGCCGGACAAAAGGGTGCTCCGTACATACGGCCACAAAGACGCTCTTCTCTTTTCTTGTCACATTTGAAAAAACAAAAAAAAAAAGAAAAAAAGAAAAAAAAAAATCAACCAGTTGAGCAATCTTAACGCTATGCTGCAAGTATCGCATACATGCTACGGAGTGGAAAATAAGTAAAGCCAAGAAATACGGCGGAGCAGCACAGGCAACTCTCAAGAGTATAATATATACCATTGGGCTATTTATACAAGCGGTATAACTCATTCGCGATGATAATTGTTGAAATGGTTCGGTCGAGTGATTCCTTAAAAGAAAAAAGGAAAAAAAAAAAAAAAAAACACCATCGATCGTGTTTTAGATCGGTTGCGTAGCTGATGGAAATACTTTTTATCGATTTGCCGCGGTACAAGTTCGGCAAGAGTTTTCGACACCGTTTGAGCGTTTTTTCCTTTTTTTTTTTTTAATCTATTATACTTGAACATTTCTTTATCTTGTTCTCGGTATAAAAAACATACCTATCCACTAAACTATATTTATACTTTCGTTATCTCATTTTGACAAATGCGTGCCGATACAAAATATACCACATGTATATGCGTTATTCAAGAAAATGTAACATCATAATATATATACCCATCCGTGTGTGTTTCAATTTTATTTCAGGGCATCGGCCCCTATGATGGGTTCCCACACTTTTTTTTCTTCTTTTCCTCTCACCCCCATCACCGGCATACTTTGTTATTGTTCAAAACACGTCACGCTCTGGCCCTCCTTCGTTGGCACATTGACAATAATTGTAGTAGGTACTACGAAAAATTAACAAAATATAGGAGAACGCACAAAAAAAGCCGGGAGTGATTGAATGCCGGTAGAAAAATTCCTTTCCTCAGAAATCACATTAGTTCAAAAATGCAACAGAGTAAAAAATAAAACGGTATTTGAAATATTATTATTATTATTATTTTTTTTTTTTTAGATAATGCAAGAAAAGGTGCGGTATATACTCGCGTCTGACGAGCCGAAAGAGAGAGAGAGAGAGTGACGGCGGGGGTGGCGCGTGTGTGTATACTCAAGTATGTTGGTATTGGTGTAAATACATATACTGTTGTTGCTGCTCTCGTGTGTGTCGCCGCCGCCAATGTGGTAGTGGTACGTACATACAGGCTTATACATCGTTTTTCCCTCCAGGAGGCAGAGCAGGCCTGCAAGCCAGGCCAGCTGCCCGTAGCTTATAGTTTATGGTCATTTAACTTGTAGTTGGTAAACAACAACGTATAGGTTTATGTAGGCCGGTATGCATAAACACAACAGTGAATTGAGTGAACATTTATGAAAAAAAAGAGGGCGACGATACAGTCCAGTGAGTTATACCTATCTACACGTTTTCTCCAAAATTTCGGAGTCTGAAACATTAAATATACTTACCTATATACACACGTACACATATATAGGTACCCATCATCGTTACTATCGTTACATCGTCGTCTTTTTCTCTCGCGTGTTCGTGGTGTGTTGTACTGTTGTTACTGTTGCTGTTATTGCATCTATATGTATACATTAATGGGTACATCTACATGCAATTTGATTTCTCAACAAACACGCACTTAGACGAAGAAAAAACAAAAAAAACAGGCGTATGCTGTGAAAGCACAAGAGTTAACGAGGTTACTGTCGGGTGTGCAACGATTGAGCGAGCAATAAATATATACGGTAGAAAAAGCCAAGCGATCAAGGATGGAGCTAGCTCGCAACTTTTCTCAGATCTTTTGGTCACCGGATGTCTGGCTCCCACCGAACGTCACCTGGGACAACATCGCCCCAACGCCCGAGAACAGATTCGCCGACTACCGGCACCTCGTCTACCCCATCCCGATGGCCCTCGTCGTCCTCGTCCTTCGATACGCCCTCGAACGGTACGTTCACAACTTATCCTAAACATGATGTGGGCACTCACATGTCTGTTGCTTACTTTACTCATTTAACTAGCCAATTTTATATATCCTTTGTTGACTTTTTTTTTTTCCTCCTTCCTAATTTACTTTATCTTTCGCATGTTTATTGTTTTTTAACCGTTATTCTCATCTATTACTACTTTTCCTTTCCTTGCGGCTTCACAAAACCTCTACTTTTTCACTAGTTTTCAACCATGGACTTGCAAAATATTTAGGAGGCTCGTCCTCGAGGACGAGTAAGTGCGTTAGGGGTATTGCAAGGTTAGACACGAACGAACAGTGTGGATTATACACTTACTTTTTTCCTGACTTCCTTCTTTCATTCATTCATTGCTACAACGGATACTCACTTTCTTGATGCTTTTTTTTTTTTTTGGGCGTGCAACTTTGAGCGCGATGTGATAAGTATGATTGATCCTTATTTACATAAATTACTTAATAGTCCGTTCTTTTTTCATTACGTGTCAGAATTATGCTCACGTCCTTGAAAGGAACTACTTAGTGGAATGTGTCTTGCAGAGAAGGCAGGAAGGAGTAAGTAGTCGGTTGATGCGCGATATTTTTTTTTTTTTTTACGATATCCTTTCTTTACAAAAATACTTGGTTTTTGTAATTATAATTCTTTTCTTTTTTTTCTTCCAAGTGAAAGTTGTAAAAAAAAAAATTTTCAGCTCTCGTGAATCGAAAATGAGACTTAATATTTCAAGACAATCAATGTTTCATGTTTTATTTTTTTATTTATTTTTATTTACAAGGACTATTGAAACATTGCTTCACATTACCTAATTTACCATGTCCGACGCTTCTATGATAAGATTTTAAACGAGCTTCCCTGATGGTGTTTTAAATAATTCACTTTGAGCTGAATTATTGGTAATTCAAATTCGCTGATAAGAGACAAAACAGAAGTAGCCCTATCTCGTAATTTGAATGACTTAATTTTATTTTAACTTTATGTAGTACTAACGAAAAAGTTACTTGTCTCTACAAGCAGATTCGTGGATTCGTAGATCTTGCGATTTATTTTTGTGGCGTATCTTTCTTTTATGGTACTAAAATGGCCAACTCAAATATCTGTGCCTGGTTATTATCAACTTTTAAAAAATATACTAAATTACCTTTTAATTGTATTCCATGACTATAATAAATTTGGCAGTGATCGGTGTTTTAATAATATTTATAATCTTTTGTGAAATATTGATTTTTGTTTTACTTATTTACCAAAACCTTTCGACCTATCAGCCAGTGATTAATACTTATCATTTGAACAAGAAACGAAAAAAAATATAATTTGAGTTGTGAGTTGGTATGTTCATAATCCGATCGATCTTCACTTTTTTTAAGACTAATAAGCTTTAAAAAAATTTTAATTTTCATGAGAATTTCTTAACTATAAAAATTTTGTTTCAGATTTTGTTTTTCACCATTTGGTAGGTACATAGGTATTAAATCAAACAGTTCAAAAAAAGCTCCACCAAATGCTATTTTAGACAAGGCTTACAACGGAAAGAAAATTAAGCAAAAGCAGGTAAAAATGTTTGATCAACTATCAACTATTCAATAATTATTAAGAGCTAAGCACTATTGTCAGATAAATTTTAAAATTACAGATTACTGCCTTGGCTAAACAATTAGACTGGACTGAGAGACAAGTAGAGAGATGGCTGAGACTGAGACGTGCTCAGGACAAGCCTTCAAAACTGACCAAATTCTGTGAGAGTAGCTGGAGGTGCCTGTATTATACCTCTGCCTTTCTTACTGGCCTATATATTCTTTGGGACAAACCATGGCTGTGGGATATCAATCATTGTTATTATGGTTATCCATATCACTCTGTATCTAATGATGTCTGGTGGTACTACATGCTATCCATGTCATTTTACTGGTCACTGAGCTTTTCTCAGTTCTTTGATGTTAAGAGAAAAGATTTTTGGCAAATGTTTGTACATCACATTGCAACTATTGTTCTTATGTGCTTCTCCTGGGTTGGCAATCTAACTAGGATAGGATCCCTTGTGCTTCTGGTTCACGATAGTGCCGACATTTTCTTGGAAGTGAGTTACATTTTTACCTTAACAGCGCAATTTATTAAAATAGACTTTTGTTTCTATTTAAAACGTCTTTCTAGGGAGCCAAAGTCGCCAAATATGCGAATTATCAAAGGCTTTGTGATGGCTTGTTTGTCATTCTTACAATTGTATGGATTATTACAAGAATGGGTGTTTATCCATTCTGGATTATCTATAGGTACGTCTTCGTAAGAGTAAAACAATTGATTTTAAAATTTATTTAAAATTATAACATAAAAAAACATGTTTGCAGCACTTCAGTTGAAGCACCAAAAATATTGCCCATGTTTCCAGCTTACTATATATTCAACTCATTGCTGAGTTTGCTGCTGGTCCTACATGCCTTTTGGACGTATCTTATTTTAAAGATAGCTTACAATGCATTTAATGCCGGACGGGTATTTACTTTTACTTGATTCAACATCTTAGCCATTCCAAGTATTTGATTAGCTACCATTTTCATACTCGTAATTTCAGATGGAAGGAGATATCAGAAGTGATAGCAGTGAAGAAATTTCCGAAGAACTTAATGGAGCAGCAACAAACAATGTTGGTAATCACATTAGTAATTCAAACATAAGGCAAAAGCAGAATTAAATTGCTCATAATAGATTAAGCGTGTTTATAAAAATAAAAAAAAGGTATTACTCTGATCAAGAGAGTGGACCGGCTGTTGATATTAGTTTCTCGAAGTAATGTCATAAAGGAACGAATATTAGAAGATGCAAGAAAATTTTTGTAATTAATGTAATTAGAAAATATTTAGCTCGAACGAATTGTGAACCATCTCGGGAAACTCGAGGTTTCACGGACATACAATCGATTCCAATCTTATTTTCTAATATATAAGAGCGCTTTTATACGATATTAGTCGTGAGAGATTGTCGTAAAGTTGTCGCCTGTTAAAAAAAAAAAAAAAAAAACGTCATTACTAAATAGCAAAATATTAAATTGTTGCGAAGTGTTGTATATGAATATTTTTATGGAGTATTTTTCACTTATTTTTTCAAACATCTTTGATTCGCCAAGATGTATATTTTATATTGTGCACTCGCCAGTTTGTATGGTAAAATGTTAATTCACAGTATTTACTTTTATTTTGTAAAATTAAGCGCCACTACAAATGACTTTTTTATTTTGAAGAAAAAAAAAAGGAAAGGGCTTGAAAATCAAACGGCCAACAATTATTTAAATCTAGTAACCAACATCTATACTTGTGTACACAATATTTTTGTGCTACTGAACAAGCTTTCCTAAACGAGTTTTTTTTGTACATCCAAAAATATCAGCGAATAAATGGAATTAAGTTTTTTCGATAATGGCTCTTTTCAGAATGTATCTTACAGAGTTATTGTCAACGCGCAGTTAAAGGGATTTTTCCCTTTAAATGAAAATGAAAAAAAAAAAAAAAAAAAAAAAAAAAAAAAATACTAATTTCCAAACAACACATTCACTAATTTTTAAAATAACTGAATAAAACATAACTTTGTTCAAAATTTGTATTGATTTATTTTTTCCTTAATAATTATGGATTTTTTAAATCATATAAGTAATAAATGCTTATGAATTGGGGTTGGCATTCGGACCACGTCGGCGGCCATATGTTTGTACAACATTGACGAATCTACGATTGTACTGAATTCGTCTCTTTGCACGTCCAGTCTTTTTCTTACTTTTTTCTTGCTTTTCAACCTGTAAAATGGACCATGTTACTATCCAATAGAATTAAACTTGAATAAAATGTTTACAATATTTTGTAATGAAAACAAATTCAGAGTTCATAAAAATATTTTACTGTGCATTTTGTGCTTTTATTATAATTAAAAATCGATGTATTAAATGCGAATTCTGATTTGAATAAAAAAAGAAAAAAGTCAAATGTAATTAAATCAAGTAAATAGATAAAAAAAGGTATTTAATATTTATACCTTTGGTGTTTGTCCTTTGACTTTGCCAGCACGAGCCAAGGATCCATGGACTTTACCTCCAAGAAGATGAACATTTAAATCAAGAGTATCTGTAGCCAACTCTTTTACAAGGATGTCATCACTAAGAATTGTACTAGCACAGGAAAGAGTGAACTCATCATTTTGAAATGCTGTGAGTTTTGCCTGCAGAAAGAGTTAAACAAAATATTTATGGAGTGTTTTTAACTGTTCATCAACTCCTGATTGCTTGAGATTTTCACTACTTTAGCATCATTACTCATTCTGATACTCCATCTGTTTAAAATTATCAGATTACCATGTAATCTCTAAACTAAAAAATCTTGCAATAAGTCAGAATGAAAATTTTCGTCATTCATCTCAATTGTAACAGCTATGATCACATTGATAAAAAATTAAATTAAAAATTGTCTTTTTAAAAAAATCAAGTTCTAACCTTAATATGGGCGATGGTCTCGTCGGGATGGCACTCTAAGACGTGCGTCTCCTGTTCCCTTATAAACAACTGCATTTTAAATAACTTGACTGATTACCTGCATAAGAATAAGAACAATCAAGATTATGATGCTAAAAAAAATAACGATGCACGAGAACAATCTTATTCGCGCATGTAAAAGCCTACACTACAGATATATTTTCAGTTTGATAAGTCAAAAAACGTTAATCAAGAATAAAACAAAAATATACACTTACTTTAGAGTCTTTACAGGTAGATACCACGCCGTAACACACTTGAAATTAATATTTGGTATGACTCACTTCGATCTTTATACATATGCTTGTTTATAATGACCTATTACATTACCTACTTAATTACTAGCAAAATATGAAAAATGAAAATAGGTATCACATTAACAAACGCACATAGTCGTCGCTGGTGATTGGTTCAACCAATGCATAGCATACAACGATACAACTCACGAACTCACTCCCAAAAAAAAACACATCATCTGACACAAGTCACACAAGTCACAATGTAGATTTATATATTAAATGAATGTCACAAGTCGTCAGAGCATTGTCAATTTGTCAGCACACCAAAGCATCGCGCCATCGCCGCTCGGCCCACTGCACGACGGAATCGGAGTTGCATGTAAACAAAGTCGAGAAGCTACTTTCACAGGTTAATTATTCATTCAGCATAAAAAGCATATTAATGTTGGTATGAACAAATCATTGAAGTACCTGCGTAATAAACCGTAAGTAAATGTTTGTCAAGAAATATTCATTTAAGATTATAATTTATAATATGCAATTTGCATTGTTGGTTAGCAAACTACACTTTTCTTAGCAAACCGCATCTTTTTTTCAGATCACAATTATAATTGGGGTAATGATACTTTTTTCGTTAAAAACAAATAAATACCAACTTTAAGAATGAGTAGCTCTGAGTTTTTAAACCTGATCGTAACGAATTCCAACAATGACTCATACTCAGTTGAAAGGAGATTTAAGAAGGATGTAACAATAGCAGAATTTAAAAACAAATTGGAGCTTATAGTTGGATGCCAGTCGAATTTGATGAAGCTAGAGATTTATAACAAAAACGATGACATCGTGTGCCAGCCAAACGAGAATGATCGAACACTTGGCTCGTACCCTGTGGATGATGGTATGAGAGTTCATGTTGTTGGCGATAGTGAACAGACTAATGAGGAAGGAGTCAGAAAGTTTGAATTATCCCAAGAAGAGTATTCAAAGAGATCAGATACGTTAAAGGCATTTCTGAAAGAGCACAAATTGGGAAAGTACGATGAGGAAGAAGCCAAAAAAAAGGAAGAACAAAAGCAGCAGGAGTTGAAAAACGAAGAGCGTCTTTTGAGTGCCATGAAAGTAGGTGACAGATGCGAAGTGATTGTTCCTGGAAATCCAAAGCGTAGAGCAACTGTGATGTACATTGGAAAGACAGATTTCAAAAGCGGATGGTGGGTTGGAGTCAAGTATGATGAGCCATTTGGCAAGAATGACGGATCAGTGGCTGGCAAAAGGTACTTTGAGTGTTTTGATAAGTATGGAGGATTTGTTAAGCCAACATGTGTTGTGGTAGGCGATTTTCCTGAAGAGAGTATTGATTTGGACGAAGAATTGTGAGAATTCCCAGGATAATTTTTTTTTCCCCCAATTATATTTATATCATTCTTTTTGGCAAACTAAATGATTAGCAATTGCAAAATTGATGTATGAATGTAACAAAGGTTTTACATAAATAAACTTCTTAATTTTTTTATACAAGTTCTTTAAATAATAGTTATCCATGTTTATCATTAAATAGCGGATTATAGGATGCGTCCACAGAATTTAGTGATATACTGTTGTTTTTAATTCGATCAAATAAGTATATGATTTCATATGTGAATCAATTAAACTAATATTCCTAACCATGAGTGTCTTAAAAAAAAATAACAAAAAGGTATTTATCAAAATTGACGTTTCGTACTTATAATGATTGAATTAGGCGCAGTCCTACTGATAGAAAGGAAAAAAATGTGTTATTAAAATTTAATTTAAGCACAAACTATCTGGTTATATATCTTTGCAGTTGATGCAGATATAATTAAGTAACCCGCGATGATCTGGAATAGCCGGGGTGTCTAGGAAGATCTTCTCTTCCTCGCTCCTTCAAACAAAAAAAAAAAAAAAAAAAAAAAAAAAAAAAAAAAAAAAAAAAAAAAAAAAACCCGCGATGATCTACAATTGTCTTGGCTTTTCGCTATGACTTCAAATAGAACTATGTTATCAATTTATGTAAGGGATAATAATAGTTATCCTACAACATCCTTGTTTAAAAAATTGTTTAGATTTATAAGCCTATTTGCATATACTACGAGTCTACTGTGATTTTATTTCGTAACTCGTGTTTATGAAATCGGGTACTACTTTATTGTTATTGCCCTTGGCTAGATAAATAATTCAACGAATTCATGTTAAAAAAAAATTGCATCGATTCCGTTCATACGACGTACACTTCTTTTTGATGGCTTCGAAGGTTCCAACATTTGAAACATTTGTTGGCCCTGAAAAGGGCCGATTTTTTACATGCTTAAGCATGTTTATTTGGAGCTGGTGTATTTCGTCACGGCTTTAGTGCCTTCGGAGACGGCGTGTTTGGCAAGTTCACCAGGAAGTAGGAGCCGAACGGCCGTTTGGATCTCCCGAGAGGTAATGGTCGATCTCTTGTTGTAGTGGACCAGGCGAGAAGCTTCGGCAGCTATGCGCTCGAAGATGTCGTTCACGAAGCTGTTCATTATCGACATGGCCTTGGAGGAGACTCCAGTATCCGGGTGCACCTGCTTCAGGACCTTATAGATGTACATGCCGTAGCTCTCTTTCCTCTTCTTGGAGCGCTTTTTCTTGTCTACCTTGACGATGTTTTTCACAGCCTTGTCGCTTTTTTTCTCAACTTTGGAAGCTTTGGGTGCCATGGCTGGTCAACTACTTGATGAATGCAACTGTACGATGTAACAATCATTCGGAAACTGCATCTATGGGGAAGTTTTTTTTCATCGCAAGATTTCATTCTCAACAGCTACTCCGAACCAATCAGAGCGTACATGACCATTCTCTCCCCCCTCTACATCCGACTTTACTGTCATTGGTTCGGAGTAGCTACGGTAGGGCACGACCGAAAAAAAATATGCACTAAAAAAATTGCCATCTTCAATTCAGTATCATCTTGACTCTTGGCGAATAAAGTTGTACCGTTTAAATCTTCAAGATGACTGGATCTGGACGCGGAAAAGGTGGTGCGGGTAAGGCCAAGGCGAAGCCAAAGTCGCGCTCTTCTCGAGCTGGACTCCACTTCCCGGTTGGTCGCATCCAGCGACATTTGAGGAAAGGCAACTATGCCGAGCGAGTAGGTGCTGGTGCCCCGGTATACTTGGCCGCCGTTCTCGAGTACTTGTCCGCCGAAGTCCTGGAGTTGGCAGGCAATGCAGCTCGAGACAACAAAAAGACGAGGATCATTCCTCGTCATCTCCAGCTGGCCATCCGCAACGACGAGGAACTGAACAAGCTGCTCGCCAACGTCACGGTTACTCAAGGAGGTGTTCTGCCCAACATCCAAGCTGTCCTGTTGCCTAAAAAAACCGGAAATAAAGATTCCGCTGAATAAAATCGAAAATCTACAATCGGCCCTTTTCAGGGCCAACAATTTGATCTCTACGTGGACAGCATTCTAATTCACAAGTGAGCTGTATAGTGTATACACTGCTCTGCATGTTGCATCATCTACAACTATATGTACATAACCGCCCTGAGCCTAAAAATTTAATGCGTACAGTTGAGCTACACAAACGCAATGAGCGAAGACGAAAATCAGTTTTAACTTGGCTATGGTGAGAGACGCGCGGGACTGTTGATTCGGTACGTTATCTACATAAACCAATGAACCGATTCAATCGCAATTCGTTAGCTAATCTAACCTACATAGTTGTTTCCGATTATACCAAATGTATTGATACAATAAACAAATACCGTTTTAGTAGTAGGTCAAAATCAAGTGCAGTACGTAAACGTGATATCCTGATGGACGTGGACGCAAATCTCAGTCGAACCGTGAAATCGGAGCTTCGACAAGTCGTGGATGAAAGTTTGTCCTCGGTAATGCCGAGCGTGTTGATCAAGAAAAACGTCCGCTACGACGGGAGCAATTTAATAGTCCACGGTCTGCCCTACCCTCTCAATGACGACGTTCACATAGTGGGCTTCGGAAAAGCGGTCGGGGGTATGGCTTACATGTTGGCTGATCTGCTGGGTCCAAGACTCAAGGGCGGCATCCTCTCGGTGCCAGAGTTGATGAGCTCTGAACCAAAAGTGCAGCCCGAGATTGACAAAGACTTGGCTGAATTCCCTGAAATAAGGGAACAGGAGATCCAGCAGTTGCAAATGCTCAAGAGATCGAAAATTATCGAGTACCGGGAAGGTGCGAAAGATAACCAGCCGGATGATGCCTCGTATTCCAATACAAAGCACATTATAAAGTATGTGCAAAATTTGGGGAAAAAAGATACGCTATTGTTGCTGATATCAGGTGGTGGATCTTCTTTGCTTTTTGCTCCAAAACCACCCATGACGTTTGAAGAAAAGCGAGATCTTTGTAAGCGTCTACAAAATTCTGGAGCTAGTATTGGTGAGTTGAACGTTGTGAGAAAGCAAATGTCGAGGGTCAAAGGTGGTGGATTGGCCCTAATGGCTTATCCTGCCAAGGTGCTGGCACTTATTTTGTCGGATGTTGTTGGTGACCATCTGGAAATTATTGCGAGTGGCCCAACATGTCCTACCCCTGAAGGTAATAAAATAATTTAGTTAGCTTTTGTTATTAATTTTGCTTTATGCAATGAGTACACATTAAGTTTTACGCTCTTTTTAAATAGGTAACACGTAAGTGTGTTATTCCAAAGAATTTTCTATTTTAGGCAACAGAGTTGAATCAATAAACATTTTGAAAAGGTACAATCTCTATCACACTTTGTCCGAGGAAGTGAGAAGAGAAATTTTTGAGAAAGTATATTGCTTAGACACTTCCTTGATATCTAATGGTAAATTCAACTTTGTGGAAAATATTATAATTGGGAACAATGAAAGTGCGCTTGAAGCTTCAGCAAAAGCTGCACAAAAATTAGATCTGGAAGGAGTAATTTTGTCAAATACGGTTGAAGGAAATGTAAAAGATGTCAGTGTTGCCTATGCCCAGTTAGCTGAAAGCATTTGTAATGCTTTGGACAAAGGTTTTTCCAATAAAGAGGATTTCATTGCCGAAATTTCGAAACACGATGTTAGTGTTTTAAACCTCAACAAAGAGAAACTCGAAAAAGCTTATGAAGCTTTCACATCACTGAGAGAAGGAAAAGGCGTTTTGTTGTTGACTGGAGGAGAGCCTACTGTTGTTGTTGAAGGAGATGGCAAAGGTGGTCGAAATCAAGAATTGGCCCTTCAATTTTCCCTCGACTGGCTCAGTCAAATTGCTAAAAAACCAGAATTGTCCCGATACTTTGTTGAATTTTTGAGTATTGCTACCGATGGACAAGATGGTCCGACTGATGCTGCTGGCGCCTTTGGGAAACCTGGAATTAATCCCAAGATGACCCTGCTGATGCAAGATTTAAAAGACGAAAAAAAAAAAACATCTGATACCAAAAAATTACAGGCAATAGATAAAAAAATTCAGGAAGTTACATCAATGTTACCAGAGAATGTTTTGCAAAGAAATGACACGTACAGCTTTTATTCCAAATTTGAAAATGGCAAAAATCATTTGAAAACTGGCCCTACTGGTACAAATGTAATGGATCTTAACTACATTTATTTGCGAAAGAGAGATTGCGATTGTGACATCCCTGGAGTAATCAAAATCAATACACCAGTAGAAGTTAATAATTTTTTATTTGATCAGTCTGAAGAGGGCTGTGAAAAAGACGAGTAATACAAAAGCCCAAATAATATATATTTTCGTACCTTCATTGTTATATAGTATTTACAATATTTTTTAATAAATTATTCTTTGATTATACATATATATTTTTTCGTATGAGTAGTATACATAAATTTGTTTACAAATTGAAAACTGTTGAACGCACTTTGATCTTTTTACTCTTTTGCGGCATCATTTTGTTTAACGCTAAATGTAATAATACATACTGATCGTGTGTCTCTAGTCGTCGTCAAGTTTATCTTGTTATTAAAATATTTCACAGGACGGACACAAGGCTCGGAAGAAAGAAATTCGCTTAATATTGATTGCAATTCTTTCAACAAGTCTTTGAAAAAATTTTTTTGTAGCTATAACACGCACACTATTACAACGAAATATTCAGAATAACAAATGAAAAAGATATACTTTTAATTTACAGTAATTCAACTATTGTCTAATGTGATTAACAGGTACTTGAATAAATTCATGAAAGTCCTATTTTTCATAGGAATCAGGTAGGAAAAATGTTAAAATCCTATTCATTTTTTTCAACATTCACAATCTGTATAAAAATCTACAGTAAGTCTATAATATTGCACATAAATTTTTTACAAACAAAATTTCAATCACAAAACTCTTAATATGTAGGTTAATAAAATCAAAGCTCCACCATAAACTAATACACCTAAAATATTTCAATTCAATAAAAAATTTGGTCAATTTAAATGGATGTATAAACAAGCTATATATTATCGTATGCATTGAATTACCACGCAAAACTATTAAAAAATTATATTTTTAATTTAAACGTCAAGTATACTTGGGAATTATTTCCGTAGTACATACTTAAGTTTGATTAAAAAAAAAAATTAAGAATCTGAAATATAATGACCATTTTTACAGATCCCAACTGAAAAGGTGATGCTTTACAAGCATATCGCGTACTCCATCTTTTAGCGGCTGTGATTGTTCTTTCTTGGGAGGAAGCTCCCAATCTGGGTTTAAATTAAATGCAAATTGACTTAATGTGCGAAGTTCACATTTGATCTGTACCCAGCCTGGGCTATTTACAAAACTCCAAGGATGATACCTATCGAAGAATTTCAATTTTATTAGAAATACATCGTGTAAATGTGATAACTGATGATAATATACTTTACAATTTTCATACCACTTTTGTACAACTTCGATACAAGAGCACAGTACTTCTAGCCACAAATGCAAAACTTGCTCATTTAGTCCCAGACAAATGAGAGATCGAAGTTTAACATCCATTTGCGCATGTGCATTGTCATGTGTTAAATTAATAGATTGAACACAGCGATACAAAAGCTGAGATAAATTAAATAAATACGTTAAATATGATTTAATTAAAATTTTAAGCTTGATATTCTTTCGCTATTTACCTCTTCTGGGGTGAGAACTTTGCCATCTTCATCTAATCGATATGTTTTGCAAAGAATAAGTCTACTGTAAACTGAATTAAAGTCTTTTTCAACCTCTCGATTCGAGGCCTCTTCGATGAAAAGCCATGGATGGCATGGACCTCCTAAAAATGAAGGCCTTTTCATTCCCTGTTCAAGGACTGCTTTTACAGCTGGACATAGTCCACCACGAACAAGATCCGTAACTGCTTCGCTCACCGCATCATCACCAACGCAGGTATACTGCTTACTTCTTTCGTCGAGAAGTTCCACAAATTTTGCTGGAAACCACCCTTTTAAACAGGATATATATGCGGTCACTTATAAAACTATGTAAGTAGCGTTACATTTCAAAAATAGCGTCATACCTCTGAGTCCGTTCAATTCGCCAACCCAGCAATGCTCGTCTTTTTGACTGATAATGGTGATGATGTCGTTTTTTCTGAAACCAAGTTCATCATCGTCGTGTCGTTCAAAATCTAAAACAAAAGTTACGATTTAGTTACATTAAGTATTCATTCAATTTTCCTGTGCAGAAGAGTATTTATTTTTACCAAGTAATGCCTTAGCACGCCGTTTTCGTGTTCGCGAGACATTAATGTAATTATCATGATCCTTTGCATGACTTTCCATACTATAATCTGCAGTCAATGATATGTTACTGTATTTAGGATCAAGATTAATAAAATGTCTTGAAACTTGAAGAACAGATTCTCTGAGATCAACTAAAATTTCTGGCGAATGTAAGAAAATTTTTTTAATTTACGAATATTAGTCCAAGCAAAAGAATTATAAAGCTCAACTAAAATTACCGGTTTGTCTAATATTTTTACATTTTATATCGTCTTCAGTCTCGTCGCTCCCAAACAAAAACGATTGTAGCATAGATTTACTTCGTTTCAGTTGCCTTCTATACAAATTTAATCAAAATTTTAGATTACATTTTTACGCAAAATAGTCGAATGCATTCAACGAATTAATCATCTATCAACTGACCTGTTTAGATGCTGTTTAGGTAAATTCGGAACGGCTTCAGGATTACCGACTAGGCCGCCCTGATCTACCATTAAATACGCCAAATGCCGCCTTCGATGCGTCTCCACAAGAGCATTTGTTAACGTTTTACTAACTTTAAATGAAATATCTAAAAGTTGGTCCACATCAATGATATCGCCAGGAATGTCTGATAAGGCGTTAAATATTTGCGCCGAATTTTCCAAATCCTTTAACTCTGTCTCTGTCATTTATAAATCTCTTTTATTACATTATAACTTGATTATATTGTCAACTAGATTTTTTTCTAAGCTCACCTTTTATTTTTAACATTCCCAAAGTAATTTGAAATAGTACAATTGATCCATCACAGAGAAATAGATCCCAGAGTCTCAATAAAATTTTCATGTGAACAACAGAGGCAAATAACGTTAAAAACCAATTTAGTGTTATCAAACTAAGCTCGATATCGTGTTGGGTAAGTATTTGATCAATGTTGGGGAGGTAATTCGTGATTAAAGATCTCAAAACGCGTTGATCAGCTTGAATGCCTGAAACACCACAGAGTTATAGGCATAAACTTTAAATCTATAATTTTGAAAAATAAAGCATACGTACCTATTAGAGTCGATGAATAGTATGAAGCTGGTAGTAAGTCTTCAACGATTGTAGCCAGCATCCAAAATGCGTCTTCTTCCTCAAGAAGCAAAAGAAGTGAGGCGGCTATGAAGCCAGTTCCTTGACAGTACCTATGTAAAACAATATGTCGCATACAAAAACTTATTCTTATCTTCAAGATAAGCAGAGGATTTTTGTTCAAGACATTTACCCAATATCCGGATATAACCAGGCAAGACCTCGAAGAACGCGTCTTAATCTAGGAATTCCAGTGCTATGTAAATTATTGAAGCAAGCATTTGTCGGCATTGTTCTTAGCAAGTCTTTTTCTATTTGTTTGCTGGTCATTAAAGCATCACTACTAGAGGCTTTTACAATGTCTCTGTACGTCGTCTCCGATGTGACCTTCTTTTGCAAAGCTCCCGACATTCTCATCCATACTTGTGGCCTCAGAGAATGTGGAATTCCTTGATGGACCATTTCTCGGAGTTTTTCAGTGCGAGTCAAGGTATTTTCAACTTGCTGCCATGTGAATTCCGAAACATCCTTGTTATGATTGAATTCCAGTACTGATACCCACTGAAGTCTATGCAAAATATTCAGTTTTTTGTTTAAAACGTTTCAAGTTTAATTATAATTACATAAATATTATAAATCACCTCTGTTGAGGATCTTCCACAAGTGTAATATTGATGAGTTTCTTGGCATTTTGGTCTGCAGCATCTTCTTCGTCTACTTTGAAACCAAATTCGTCAAATTTGTATTCATCTGTTGGATTATCTGGATTGTTGGGCTGATTAAGTTTGGCCAGCATATCCTGTGGCCACATAGAAGGGGTTAAGGCTGAAAAAGCACCTCCTGGTGTCGGTGATAGCGCTTCTTCACCGTTGAGCCCATTGCTGTCAATATCAAACTCATCATCGGAGACAGCTGTTTCTAAGTTTTTCTGAAACACATATGCAATTTCAACGTCAATAAAATTTAATCATAGAGCACTATTGCAAAGTATATTCCACATTCTCAACAAAAAATATGTGACAAACTAAACATTAAGTTATTTCCTAAAAATTAAATGATTTACAATGGAACTTGAGATAAACTCATTCTTTCAACATCAAAAGGATTATGTATTAAAATCAAACTACAGTAGAAAGTTAAACATTCAGCATCAAGGTGAGTAATATGTCATTTTGTCAACGTTCATTATTTCTCTCAATTGTCGATTAAAATAAGAGTTACATCTGAATAGCGAAAAAATTACAAAATTTAAACAGTTCACTGCAAGAATAAGCCTTAAGAGTAAAACGTCATCGAAACACAAGGAAATCTCGAAAAATATTTACATTGTGGTCGTCTTTGCCAACATAACCATCGTGATCACGCACATTGAATAACGATTTGGCGATATCCATCCTACATTTACAATAAGGCTCAATTAACGGATTAATTTGAATCACTTGGTTTCTACATGTTGTCTGATAACGTGGGAAAATTTAATTTATCAACGAAATTATCAGAACTATTAAGTGTGTCGCAATGGTGCTGTGGTAATGTTGACAGACTGTCAGTATAGCGTATACGCTACTATATATATAGCAGACCATATACCTGAGTATGTATATGTAGAACATGTTAATAGTGCTTGTTTGTATGTATAACATCTATATTTAAATGCCATTAACTCATATTTTATAGGAGAATCTAAATTTATTACATGTATTATTTATTGCACAAGTTTGTGTAGCATAAATTTACTGTACAAGATTTATACACCTACACATATTCAAGCACACGACTTGAAACTTGAAACGGCCTCAAACTTGCTAAATTGTATATTGTAGAAAATTTATTTTGATAATAATTTTTACAAAATTTTTATTAAAAAAAAGTCCAATCAAAGCACATTTATCGAAATTATGTTTGGATTTAAAAAAAGGGGATGGAATATTTGTATTTTTACCTAGTAAGTGTTGGGACGCACGAGAAAAAATAAATCTTACGCTTACATCCGTATTTTCCCTTTTTTAAATTTCGCGCTTCAAATATGGCGACAAACTAATTAATAGAGTACATTCTCCAGGAGTTAGCTCCCCCTCTGCCGTCCGCCATTTTCAGTCGATACAGTGCGCGCGCGGCATGAGTCAAAGTCAAACTCAGTTCATTCTCTTTTTATAATGTTTACTTAATCAAAACCTTAACAGATATGTGAAAAAATATTCAATTTAATGACTAACAAAAGTGACCGATTTAAAATTCAACGTAAAAAACAAGGATTTTAGTTGACGCAAGACAAAAAATGTTTGGTTTGAATCTTGCTGCGCACTGTTTGACTCAAAATGGTGGACACATGTATTTTTGGGTTTGGGCGCGCTAGCGCCACCAACGGCTTAAGCTTTTACTAAAATTCATGCAACAACAAAACACACAGGAGAAAATAAATATGTGTGTGAAACGATGAAATGGTTATATATCGTTGTATGGAGAATCGAGAGCGAGAGAGAAAGAGAGTAGTTCTGCGGGCGAAAATGTGTGTGTATGTGATGCGGCGGCGTTCTAAAATAGTTGTGCCCGCAGAACTCTCTTGAGGGAAGCATCATCATCGAGCTTCTAGGTTCCACGTAAGTGGCGGCACTGCGTCGGAAGCGCTCGCTTGGGTGTGACTGGCGTGACTTTTACGATGCTCACCTCGTCTGCCGTCGCTCGGCGGTCCGACGGAAAAAAGAAGCTCACGGACGGCTTCGCGGTCCCGGGGTTCATTACCTGTGTCTAACGCTTAAATAATAAATGTGTTGTTTTCGTGCGCGCTTGTGAGTTGTGTAGTGTCGTGTGACGACTGTGTAATCATACGAAGCTCCTCTAATCGTGTACACACACGTTTGACTCGTGGAGGCGGAGACGAGAAGGAAACAAATTAGTGCCAAGCCTCTAAGCACGCTGCTGCTGGTACACGACTTGCTCGTGCACCTCATGCCGAGAAGGTACCTATACATGCATACAATAACCGCTGGCTGGTACCTCTGCTGCATGGAGTTGTTGGGTTGAACATGTAACAGCTATTGGAACTTGGAACCCCGCGCGCGAATCCGCAAGGAGGTGCGTCGTCGTCGCGCTCTCTCTCTCTCTTCGCTCAAGTGTGTGTGTAATACATGTTACGTAGCTGCAAAAGTATGCGTGTGTGTGTGTGCGTAAGTAATATACCACCACAGTCTCGCACTGCCAATGGCACATTATAATACATATTATTGTATACTCGAATTTGCTTTGCGGCTTGCGACGTGTACGTTTTTATTGTTTTTATACTAGTATTATCGACGTCGATACGCGTAAGAACGAGATATATTACGGGGAGAGGGTAAGGGGAAAAAAGACCGATAGTAATTAAAGAGCTAAATGCCTGTACATACACAAATATATATATATGTAGAAATCAATTCTAAGTAGATACTACGATTGTTTTTTTTTTTTTTTTTTTTTTTTTTTTTTTTTTTTTTTTCTCTTTCTGCTCACACCGGTAAGGTGTGCTTTTAGCGCAAGGTGGTGTGCCCCGCCGCTGCACACGCCGGATGACGATGACTACGAGGAGACGCTCTTTTTTTTTTCCCCAAAAAACCGGAAGAAGCGTTATATAGCAAAGAGGAAACCCTTGGCCTATCTTGCGTGGTGTATTGATAATTGTACGTGTGTGGGTTATCCATGTATCGTAGCGCATTGCCTATTACGAGAAAATAGCACGCACGCAGGGAGTAGAGCTTACAGTTGAGTATGTGCTGTGTGCCATGTACAATATAAGCAACAGCAGCGGGTCAGAGCAGTGTGTAGAGAGTGAACGCGCCATTGTGCCGTCAACTATCCGGTAGTTAAAGAGAGACGGTGCTAGTACGGACCACGGAGCGGCCCTCGTTGTTGGCTCGTTCTTTTTCATGGAGAGATGCCCCCCCTGTATGTAATACCTTGGAGAGCAATCTTCTAATCTCTCTTTCGCACTCGTGCGTGCCGTGTATGAAATTTTTTTTTGTTTGTTTCGGCAGTCGTATACACGCTATTGCTCACAACTTTTCCTTCGACAATTCGTCCGCGTAATAATGAATTACACACAGCGTCGCCATCGGAACGTTCGTACGTATCGATGTGAATTTTAAAACCTGGTGATGCTTGGTTCTGTATTTTACTTACAATGGCCTGAAAGCGCGAGGGGAAGCGGTAGAGAGAGAGAGAGAAAAGAGAGCCGCACACGCGCGCCGGACGGCATCGATTTGACGCGCGCGGGCGGATGCTTGCTAGGTGTACATGATACTGTGTATACCAATGCCCGGGTATACCCTTTGCGAGAGTGGTGTGTTGTGGCTTGCAAGCAGTAAACCTACCCCTTTGTGTACATCTCTAACGCCCGTCGTCACCGTAGTCGTTTGCAATGGTATAGCGCCTTGTCCATTAAGTAAAAAAAAAAAAAAGCCTCGGCGGAGAGACACGATGGTAGGGCTCCGTTCTTGTGGAAGAGGTAGCTCTGGGTGGCTCATGTCTTGCGCGTCATTATGCAACAGCAGTTGAGGCTTAACGCGTACCCGCTGCCTCGGCTGGTACAGTATCTCTTTGCACGGGTATTATACCTATATGTACGTGGTTTCTCCGTCTATGCCTCTGTATGAGTGTGTGTAAGCGCGTGTGTGTACGGTTCTCTGTTCTCTCTTCTTTCTTCCTTCGCTGCTGATGCCTCATCGTTTCTCTCCCGTTCTCTCTTTATTCCGTTCTGCTGATCTGTACCTTTGAGTATATGTATGTACCTGTATATGTACTGCCTCGTGTGTTACACACTGCTCCGAAAGGTTCGTTTATTCGTTTTCCTTGTTTTTATCTTCCCTGTCTCGCGTTTATGTGCGAGATTTTTTTCCCCGAGTGTTTTTTCGTTTCCTAGCAAATTTTATATCGTTAATAACAAGTATCGGTCTGAAAACTTATTGTAAGTAGGTAGTGTGTTATTTAAAAAAAAAAAAAAAAAAAAACGTGTTCATGTAGTGCCGCGTGACGAGCGTATAAAAAGGCAGGTGTGCCGTGTTGACTGTTACAAAAGGTGCGCGCATCGACCGGACGAAGCGAGGAAATCGACGGGTTGGTTACCTACATGTCTAATTACAGAGAAAAAGAGCTCGCGTGTGAGCATGGTGTACTTATACGATATACATGTAAAAACTCTTCTCGAGGAAATTTTTTTTTTTTTTTTCTTCATTGTCAAGACCTAAAACAAAAATTTACAAACAAAAAAAGAAGGCTCACAATTTTTATCCTCCATGAGATCGCTCTTGTATAGCAGTGTTACGTGATTTTGATACTTGATAGATAGATGCATCACTATGATAGCGGTGTAAGTAGTTTAGGCTGGAAAATATTAGTGGGATTTCGCGGGACGAATTATTTGAAAACAATAAGGGTCGAAAGACACGCCTCGGTTTACACTATTTGTGTTCTATTCGCTTGATGATCAAAATACTTTTTGATTACTGTATTACGAACAAAATTTAAAATCAAATTTTATCATGTACGCGCATGTACAGTATTCACAATTCTTGTGCTTTGCGTTGCTACTCCTCTTTTTAATTTTAATTGCGTACACGCGTGTCTTAATGATGCAATTTTCACCAAGTATTGTAATCCATGCTAGCAGATTTTCGTTTTTTTAACGTATGTAACCTACACGTAAATTTTCTTTTTGGTTAGCGTAGCAAATGTAGCTATTCAAATATTTGTAATTTGTGTGGTGAGTTAATTGCATATTTTCGAGAGTAAGTGCGATGCGCTCTTTCATCCGTAAAATTCAATGAAA
Organism: Copidosoma floridanum; assembly: GCF_036245765.1. Classification (NCBI taxonomy): domain Eukaryota; kingdom Metazoa; phylum Arthropoda; class Insecta; order Hymenoptera; family Encyrtidae; genus Copidosoma; species Copidosoma floridanum. Next base: position 5,536,479 of record NW_028321906.1, on the reverse strand, counting down.
TAGTACTTATAGCACTAATTCGTTACCGTTATCGTACCGTTTTTGCATGCACTGAACGGTAGCTATAGTTATAGCACATTTCCATGTGTATTTTACTCGCAAGGATGGATAAACATTTACTCTTATATTTAAAATTTTACTTTTAAACCAGTAGCCCAGCAAAAAGGATCGTGCCCATAATATGTGCATTCGTATACATAATATGTTATGTTTCTTATCTTTTATTTCATTATCGCGAGAGACTGTTAGTCATCATAACATTACAGGTCTAAGAACTTGCTTTGTGCTTTTTGTTATTGTCAAAAACTCCTTGAACTAATAATAGTCCTTGTTGTATGCTATTTTTCAAGTTCAGCTGAATTTTTTTTTTTTTTTTTCAACACATACGGTATTTAAAAGTCGAGGTTATAAATGCAAGTATAATTTTTTCAATACGGATTTCCTTTTCAATAATCACTTATCGTGAGCATCATTTTCACAGGCACATAAGAGCCTCTCAGCGAAAATAACCTGTCAAGTGATTGTAAACCCAGTGACTTTTAGTCCAAACAAATGCTTATTTGCTTATTTCTTCTTTTGGATAGAATTAAAGTTGTAAACGAAATATTCAAATCACCGCGTTGAAAAAAAAAAAACTAGAACAAAGTAACATGATTAACAACCCCAGCATGTATAGTCACTTTATCACGTGGCTTATAAAAACTCTTGCGTTAAAAATAAAAATAATGTATTCATTACTCCTTTTTTTTTTTTTTGTTTTTTTTTTTTTTTTTTTTTTTTTTTTTTATCATTTAGCCGATGACCAATACGTGCTCAACTTTCATAGATACCACCTACATGTTTAATAATTTCTAAGCGGTATAATGAAGGGTGTGTATCTACGCATATTGTTGTATTCGCGAATATATACATGTATACCGGTGATCCGGCGATGTTATCACGTGTGCGCGAGTGTGTCGGCACTTTTTTTGTCTGCTGCTCTCCTCCCTCCCTCGTTTACTGCGCCCACAATCGATGATTCCTCTTGCCGTCTGCTGCTATATTTTCTCCCTTTCTTTTATTTTTACATACATAGCAGTCGTTTTTTTGTTTTTCATTTTTTTTTTTTTTTTTTTTTTTTTTTTTTTTGTTCCCCTTTCGTATGATACGAATTGCATAAAGAAAAAAAGCGCGTGCGTGTCAATATTACACCAATAGCGCATGTGTACCCACCTCGGGTACGTAAAACGTTAATTGTATTGTGATAGAGTGACTGATAGCATACTTAGCGTAAACGCCGACATCACCTCTGACACCGGCGACTACCGTAATATTTTGTAGTTATGTCGTACTAATACTCGTATTTATTTGTTTTTTTGCTTCTGTTCTGATCCAAAGATTGCTGAATATATCGGAGAGAGCAGCATCACCAACACGAGGCAGACTTGCAGTTTGCTAAATAACAGAGGCTATAATATACATACAGTTACACTCTAAAATCAGAAGATACTGTAGGACTACTAATTACTGCTACCACTACTAGTATGGAGGATGGGCATAAGAGCATGTAAGGTTTCACCACTAACTTATCCAAGGGTTGAACGAGCCAACACTGTGATTTCATACAAATTTTAGAGGTGAGTTGCATTACTGTTATTACTTGAACATTTATTTCTTTATTGTCTTTTGTAGTGTTCATTTTTATTTTTAAAAATAATGCTAATATCTCTATTACTTGTCATTAATTCTATATACAGTATTTTTTGTGCATCAGAGCTCACTATTGGGCTCACATATTATATAATTTATGACCATCTTTCAAATCTTTGACTAAAGATAACAATCGAAATAATTGTTTTCATCACGATATCACGATATCACGATAACTGAGACTTTATCGCAGAAAAGCAACTCTTTAGTCATAATAACTCGGCTGAACATTATTTAAAAAAAAAAAAAAAAAAAAAAAAAATGCAACTTAAGTCAGCTTTTCAATCAATTTTAATGAAACATGAAATTACTTGCTATACTTATACCTTGGCTCTCCCTCCGGTACTTAAAGTCTTCCTCATTCCTTTTTGCAGATAAGTTTTTTCAAGAGAGCCCACAAACTACGTGCGAGTCAAGTTCCGTATTTCTACGTTTGCAAATAGGAGGCAACGTGTAGCATAAGAAAATAGATATCAGCTTGCTTGGAGCACACGTTGGGAGCGCTTTATCGTCGAGACCCAAGCAAGAAGAGATAACCAACCTACACGTAAAAATAAAACAGTACAGTAAAACAACGCACGAGGCTGTCGTGTCAAAGAAAAGAGAGCTACGATTTTTGATAAAGACACGCAAAAAACAAGTAGGCGGCAGGTAGTTGGACAACAGTGAGAGTAGCAAATTACAATCAGTCCCTGCATAGTGAGTGAAGGAGAGTTATGGTGCATGAGAGCCGTGCCAAGGGAACAATGGATGAATGGGATTGAGTTCAAAGTGGATGGTGGCAGCTCTGGGAAGGAGGAGCAGCAGCAGCAGTGTCAAACAGAGTGGAGGAGAAGAAGTAGTAGTCAGAGAAGGTGAGATAGAAGGACGGCATCAGCAGCAGGAGGAGCAGCAACAGCTGCAACGCAGCAGTAGCTGCGTGGCAGCAGCGGCGGCTGAGAAACAGCGGCCCTCCTGGTGGCTGGATGTCGAGGCGTCAGCGCTGGCTGTGGCGACGACGTCAGTGGCAGTGATGGCCCCTGCTCTGACGGAAGGCGGACCTCAGAAGCCTGAGAATTTGCTCCCAGCGCTGCCGGCCGGCGGCTTTCTCACCGCCGAGCAGGCCAAGCAGGTTTGTCTCAGTGCATCAGTGCATCCCTCGAAAGCGTCGAATGCGAACGATAAACCTACAGTAAGATTCTTGTTGCAAACGTTTAATTGTCTGTTTGTTTTTTAAAGTCTCGCGTGACTACGTTTAGTGAGTCGTGGCATTGTTCTGAAGTTTACACAATTATTATACTGTTTCATTTTTTCATAATTGTTTTTACTAAAATCGAACGATGCCTCTTGAATGTTGTGGCCATCACAATAGTGTATAAGTAAATATTGTAGTTTTAGGCAATAATTTTCACATCCTCATTTTTTTTACGAGCCGATGTGTACTAAAACATCAATGAGTAAAGCTCATGTTAATTAGCATAATTTACTTCAAAAAAGTCCAAAACTACAAATTGGTTTTAACAAACAACTTTTATTTGATATTGTTGAAGTATTAAAAATAATTTTGAAAAACTTGTTTGTGCATTACTGTAATGTTTGTATTATGTAATAATTTAATGCCATTAAGCATTTGTAATCGAAACATTGTTGATTCATTGCGTACAGGTTCGTAAAAATCGCGAGGTCCTGGCCCAGTTTGTCGTTTCTGCCAACGTCCAGCCATCAAAAATTGACGAACAGTGTTTACAAGGAATCCCCAAGAATCTGATTGACGATGTCATTAATTTCAAGTTCGGCAGCAGTCTCGACGGTTTGTCCGACCTGATTGCTGTCGGCACGTCGAGGAAAGAGTCGGCGGCGGTGGCACGCGAGGTGGCCAACGGCGCTGACGCTATAATGAGCGACATATCTATGGGCGATGACGATCCAGTGGATATGTGTTACTTCAGAACAGACATGGGACCCAGTGGTATTGAGCAAGACGAAACATGCGGGATCACCAATTCTGCTGAGGACGTCATTAACGCGCCCCAAGTAGATGATGACGATTTAGTAGCCGTAAACGATACCTCCGTTACCGATGAAGATAGACAAATTGCTGAGGATATCATGGGTTTCACCGCGGGTATAAATGTACAGGCCGATGATCTCTTGCGGGTAATGTGATTGGTTTTTGTAACATGTTCTTTCGTATATGCCATGTTTTTTTTTGTTTTTGTTTTTTTAATACAATTATTTACTTGTAGGGGATCATGTCGCTAAACAATGTGTCATCGGAAGAAATGTTGAGCGGTGACAGCCGCTTGATCGACGGCTGTGGCGGTTTAATGGAAAACGTTATTCCGTCTCAATCGACGTCCGACGAAGTGCCAGAAATATTTTCAGACAGCGAGGCATTCAACTTGGCAAATCTAAACTTGCTAAATGACGTCGATGTGATGGGCCTTATGGGAAACGACAACATGTCCGAAAACGGCGTGGTCGTCGACCAGCACCATAATCAGCAACAGCAACTACTGCTGCAAGCGCATCAGTTACAGCAACAAGAAACTACAAAACTCGCAGAGCTCACGAAGCATCGGGTGGAAATCGAAAGGCGACAGCACGAACTCGAGCGCAAAGTTGCGTATCTGTTTCGCCGGCTGCGCAAGTTCCAGTCTCAGCTAGTGGGTCGGCACGCTGCTGAGGAAGCCGGACAAGTGCTCGAGCTGGCCCAGAAAAGCGCTAAAAAGTTTCTCCATCAAGATCTTGCGAGCCTTGGGCAGAGAGCGGGTGGTAACGCTCGTAACTTTCCTGAAATCGTGGGCAACATTAGTTCCTTTCTTCAAAAAGTGCAGAAGAGCTGTAATGCCCAGAGTAATAGTGTTGCCGTCCGAAACAGAAACTTGTGTCGTTATTTTGGTGCCGGCTCAAGGGACAATTACGTGAATCCGAACGTAAATCGGATGCCTGCGTTTGGTGTGCCGCAAATTAGAATAGATGGCGTGAAATTGGAACAAGTTGCTGGACCATTGGCTACCAAGCTAAAAATTGTGCAGGATGCCTACGACTCAGATTGTACGGCGTCAAGTAGTGGCGGCGAAAGCTGTGATGAAATGCAGACTTTTAACAATCCGCATCAGCAACAGTTACCAATGTGAGTGTGTCCGACGTACTGTTTTATCGGGTTTTTTTTTTTTTTTTTTTTTTTCCTATCGAGGTGATAGCGCCGCTAGAACGACAGTCATTATTTATACGTTTTGTGCAACGCATGTGCTGTGCATCCTATGTAAAAGCATTGAATTTTGTAAAACTTTGTATTCGGTCCTATTCAGCGTACTAGACAACAAATCAAATTTCAGAGTGATTGGTGTACATGAAAATTGTTAACTGTTTTGTTTTTTTCAAAGTTTTCTAAATTTTGATGCATTTATGTTTGAATATAATGTTGCCCAGTTGATTAAAAAAAAAAAAAAAGAGTACAATTTTATTAAACATCCAATTTAATCAATCAACGTACCTTTGTTCAAGTTGAATAACTTGAATCTCTTACATCATATTAGTATGTACTTCAGTCATAATATTTCAACAGTCATAAAAATTGTTAATCAACTTTAAATAATTTATAGTTTCATAATTCATTAATTCATATTGCCTGATATACTAAGATTTTTATGCTTTATCAATGTATGCACAGTATTTTACTTGCTTTCATCAAATATGCGTGCGGAATAAAGATCGAAATACTTCACTTTGCTCGATCTTTTTTCAGTGAAATAATTGGATATGATTACATGCAGGTAAAATATTGCTCAAATCAAGTATAAATGTTTTTTGCACATTTTTGAGTTATTGCTTACAAATTTTTATTCATCTATAATTTTATGTAATTACAGTAGTATACTTGAATTACAGAAGACATTTTATTTTAAATTATTACACATTTTCTGTATGAAATCCCAGTAGTTATTGCATCATCTTCCTTATTCATGCCTCATTCTTTTACTTTCGTTGTGTTTTCATGGTGTAATAACATAATCTTTTCCCTGTAACATTGCAATATAAAATTTTATCTTTTAACTGCATGTCTCAAAACACCTACTAATATTGATAATAATAACCTATCAATACATAAATTGTCTATCGCACGAATGACGTGCTGCTTATGTCACTTCGTTAATATGTTGAGAAAGGCTACGTGCCTCTAGTGTCGCGCACAACTGGTAAATATCACAACACATGAATCAATCGATTATTGATTTATTTTCCGTAAAAATAATACAACTCATCGAATGGTTTCTCAATCTTTACAAGCACAACGTACACATACACCAATGATATACAGGATACTTGGCAATTTCACTTGTCAACAGCTTCGACTACTTGCTTGCTTTTTCAAGCCACTAATTATGGATAATTGCTTTTCAGTGCAAAGGATGTTACCATAGATTTTTATTCATTCGCTTTCGGCTTATCATAAAATCTATGTTTGCCCTGTTTCATACCCCTATAATATTGTAAAAATAAAAATTTCAAATAAAACAAAAAATATAAGTTATTTTTGTCACTAAGTTTATCATTTCACATTAATTAGTAACTGCATTAGGTCAATTTTATAATTTACTGAAAATTTTCTAATATATTCTTTTCAATTATTAGAAACTGACAATGTAATACAAATACTACAGATTTGTGAAAAAATTATTCAAGTAGAAGTAAACCAGGCTTTATTAAAAACCCCTAATGTAAGATAAACAAAGCTTTCAAGTAACCTAGGAACTGAATAAAAAATATTAAAACTCCATATAGCCTTTAATGACTAAATCAAAATATTTGTACAACACATAAAATGTCATCAATTCATCAAAACAATTGATGTTGCCTGATGAAAAATTTGTAAGTAAAAAAGTAAAATTCGATGATTAAGAAGTCGCTGTACTCTATAGTGTCTGGACCTTTGTTTGATGTACTTAATTGGCTTTTAAACAAGAGAAAAGTCTTTCTAATTCGATCCTTTTGTTGTTTTTAGCCTAAAAAGGGCAAGCTGGCGATGGGCGCAGGATCGAGCGAGCGTGGCCGCACGCTGGACGTGGCTGCACGCGCAAATCTCGGACCTCGAGTTTAGAATCCGTCAGCACACGGAGCTTCAGCGCCAGATGCGCTCGACAAAGGGCCCCGTCGTGCTGGAGATGCCAGCCGTGACTGCATCCACGTCCGCAATGTTAGGATCTGCACCATCGTCGTCGTCGTCGTCTTTCGTCGTAGAACCAACGTTGAACGGTTACAGCGGTGTATTGCCCGGCACGACGACAGGTCGGACGTGTGGCTTCGAGGCTGAGCTCGAGCCGGCTGCAGCTAGTTTGAGCTCAAGTCGGTGTAGGCCCTACGTCAGGCACGTGTTCAGGAAGCGCAAACTCGTGCAGCTCAAAGGCCTGCATCTCTTCTCGAAAAAAGCTGCAAGACCTGCAAGCATCAAGTGTAATTGTGATGGCAGTTTGGCGTGTTGTGCCCTCTGCACTGGCAGAAAAGATCCGACTTTTGGTCAGGATGTGGAGTTGATGTCTGTGCAAGAACGACTGGCCCTCGTTGATCCAGGCTTTCATTCCGTGCTCTCGATGCCTGATGGTAATTTGACGATCATTATTCATCTGTATACTTAATTGAGAACGAATGCTCGTAACATTTTTTTATCCTTTTTGCGATAGAAGTTACTGTCACTTCCCACGCCGATGCCATTCTACGAACTCCCGAATGGCAGCAAAAGATGGCACGAGGAGGTGTGCGAGGTTCGAAGATAAAAGACAAGGAGGGAAACGAGAGGAGAAACAGACGATCATCCGAGCATCGTTCAAAATGCACATCGAGGTTGAAAAAGTCTCAGGTCACCTCAATAAGTTCGAGTAAGTTTTTTTTTTTTTTTTTTTTTTTTTTCCTATTTTTTGTTTGTTGTACTATAACTTCAACATTTAAATCGCAAACTTCTTAAAGGCAAACGAAGTCGGAACAACGAACGGTCCAATCACTCGAGCGTCAATCGGAAGCGTCCAACGAAGCAAACGCATCAGCAGCAGTTACAGCAGTCGCAACCGCAACCGCAGTCTCAGCACCAGCATCAGACGCAATCGCAGCCGTTGCAGCAGCATTCACAGCTGCTGGCTTTGCCACTGGACGAAGAGGAGGAGGAGGAGGAGGTGGTGAGCGCCCTATCCAGCTCGAGCAAGTACTCGTCACCCGTGCCTTCCCCTCTCTTTCTTCAGCAGCAACAGCAAAGTGCTGCTGCGACACCGACGTCCGGCGGACCGCCCTCGTCTGAAAAAACTACAAAAGAGAAATCCTCCAACAGTCACAGTCATAGGTAAGCCACGCGAATGCTAATAGCTTTTGAGCGCGCGTGCTCACCCACCCCACTGACCATTACCGCCTTCACCCCCTCTCTCTCTGTCTGTCTATCTTTCTTTCTCTTCAAGCTTACACTTGTAAGCGGATATTTTCCCACACAAATCTACTGAACATAAACTTGAAAAAATATAATTTTACTTTTGATCCTTTTGTAATTCATCCAGTATGTGGGAAAATCGTTTGACACATTGAGTTTACAATGTTATCCAGGAAAAATAGAACCTTGCATTATTTTGGTTTTTTGTTGAATACTTTGTTTTAATTGATCAATTGTTTGATTACTGTTTTATGAATTTATAAAACATTATAAAATATCTCTTTTTACAGTGATTTATTTTAAGTTTAATTTAACTTGGTTTACTAATCACTTGATAACGAAGCAAAAATAAATAGGGGGATGATAAGGCTAATACAGTTAATAACGTCACGTGTCTAACAGAGTATCACAAAGATAAGAGACTTTGTTTAAAAAAATGAGAAAGGTCTTTTTTTCTAATCAAGGTAGTCCTTCAGAGAAGACGTTGGATTTGCAGGCGTTTGATGACCACATTTTTACTTGTATGTTAACATTTTTAGTTTTATTTTACAAACAAATATTGAATGATTGTGATTTAAATTATAATTTTGCGTTCTATAATTTAAATCTGTCAAATCTTTTTTTTCTAATACTATTATTTCAGTCATCATGGTAATTACTTACTAGATTCAGTGGCATTTAGGTATCATTTCATAACTTTAAAATACTGAAAAGATTTGAGATGAGCTTTAGTTTTTTCATAAGACCGTACATTATATATTTTAATTGTTAACTAGATTAATTTTAAAGAACGTAATGTTTGGTTTTAAGGAAGGACTACCTTACATTGCCCTTATAACATTATACATTGTATACTAACATTATACATTCATACTTTTTGCTGCCAACTTGCAACGTTTCTAAACCTACCGACTAAGTCTTATGATTTTTTACTTGTGCTAACAGGTATATTTTTAATATTGCAGTCGTTTACGACAAAATTCGTACGACATTGACAATATTGTCATACCGTACAGTGTCGCTGCTGCAACGAGACTCGAAAAACTGCCCTACAAAGAAATTATCATACCAAAGTACGTAAATTTACTAAATATACAATATTTCAGTATAATTTAACAAAACTTTTTTCATAATTTGACCAATAATTGTTCGTTTTTGATAGATGGAGAATCTGCAGTGTACCTCCGCCTGTAGACGTAAAAAATGGCGTTATGCAGAAATCCCTTCCAGACAGTGATGTAAGTACACCTGCACACACGTGTACGGAAAACACGTATTGTTCATACTATGTTGGCAACTTACAATCAATGTTGTCGTTTTTTCTTGACTTTTTCGCAGGTCGAAGATGTTTCTGAAGACGCTGTCGTGCAGAGGCATGAACGAAGTGAAAAGGAAGAGGCAAAGCGTTTCATGAATTTTACGCATCTACCGTACCAGTCGCGAATGCGCCGGGATCGAAGACCAGAATGCCGATCTGAAAGCGGTGCTAACACGCCAGGTAATTTATCAATTTTTTTCATTTACTGTACGAGCACGGATTACTGAATGATATTATTTTATAGATCCAATGTCGCCTCACACAAGTGAATGCGGTGGTGATACAATATCGCCTATAACCTCGCCACCACCGACGCCCGGAAATGCTCCAGATTCCGAGCACTCAGACTCGCAGTATCGATCCAGCAGTTTACAGAATGCGTGGCGTCGTAAGATGTCAACGCGTTCTCAAAAAGACGAACCGTCGAGTTTCTTCGTTGAAGAAGAACAAGAGGTATTTATACTCTTTATTCATAACAAGTAACTGATAAACGTTGAACTAAAGCTGTTCAGCTAATAAACCCTGAGTTTCTTTTTTTAAGATGAATAACTTCGCATGAAGTAATACTTTAATGTAACCTAATGTTTGTTCATTTTTCAGCAGCAAGTCTTGCCATACGAGCCAAGAACTTTCCCATTAACTGAGGAAGATTACCATGAAATGAGGAAGGAGATGCCACACGAACATCCGATCGAATCTTTGCCTGAAACAGTTTGTCAGCTGAATGAAAGCAAAGAAGATGTAAGATAAATTAATGCCAAATAACTTTAGACCACTGAAAAGTCAATCTTTGAAATATTGTTAGATATTAACTTTATGTGATCTCTATCATGAATTACGAAAGGGTTTAGTCAGTGGTTTTAATACAAATAAATATTAAATGATGAGTTATACAATAGAAACGTTTGTTATGCAGGAAGCAGAAATTTACTCTCAAGGATCAGATTCAACAGAATCTGCATTGTGTGACCTGGAAGGAGAAGATCCTAACGATCCTGAATGGACCATGATGGAAGTTAGAGAAATGGAAAAGGAGCGAATTCGATCTACGGTCAAAAGATAGGAGGAGCTCGTCAGGAGCTTTAGAAATTTTGGCTCATATCTCAATTATAATGACAGGCATTTGTTTTTCTATAGAAAATGCACTATCTGTCGATTGTTATGCATACGTCTCAGTGACAACATTGCACTCTGTGTAAACGTAATGATTAATATCAAGTTGTAAAGTGTATTATAATTAAAAATTTTGTAATTTTCACCAACCGTTTGCGCTTTAATAGTTTTGTCTCGAAGAAAAAAGATAAACACAACTGAGAAATCCGCTCAGAGTAGCTTTTTTTCTGTAAAAAAAATAAAATAAAATGAAAAAAAGATTTAAAATTTTAGAAAAGTAAATGAAAAAAATTCGTCAGTAATGATTTAGAGTCGTTCATGAACAATAAAGATACGTAAAATTTGGAGTCTTCATACATGGTTTTAGATTAGAAACTTGATTTACGCTAGGCAAATTGCAAGAATGAAAGTGCCAATTTCAACATCCGGATCTTCGGTAATTTTTGTTTTCTCCCAGTGTTTTTTGTTGGTTTTTTTTTTTTTTTTTTTTTTTTTTTTTTTTTTTTTTTTTAATTTTATTACTTTTTAAAGTGATCAACGAGAGGCAATAATCAGCTGATTTGCAGTTTTATTACAAAATGAACTCCATAAAATGCATATAAATATGTTTTGAATTCAACATTTTATGAATTTACAAAGTCACATGACTTGAACAACGTAAATATTTTTTTTTTTTTTGTTAATATCGTGGGAATACTATTTTTATAAAAAATGCACACGATAACCTCATCTGTAATTGTAATACTTTTTGTATGCAATTTTTTTTGAATTTTTTGTACTAGAAAAAATATATCATCTTATTTATTATTTTCTGAATTAGAAAAAAAAGAACAAAAACAATCTAATGCAAGAAAAATGCAAAAATAAATTTTTTGCTTTTAGCAACAAATTAATACTAATTTTTTTTTTTTATGATTGTTTTCTTACACTATTCCAATATTTAAACTTGTACATATTTTTTAAGTTAATTAAGAGTAACAATAAATTTAAAAGAAGTCTGAAAGCAAGTGAAATTCATTTCATAAGTCAGCTCCACAAATCATTGATTATATAAATAAAAAACGTATACATGTTAGAAAGTGACTGCATAAATAGGACTAGTTGTTTACTAAAAAACAACGAAAATATACATTAATAAAATTTTCTTATTAAGGAGTTGACAAACCTTACACAGATGAAATGCTTGTTTCAGCACAACTACACTTGTAAATTTAATCGCGATGATTTTGCAAACAACTTGCAATTAATCTACAAGAAAAAGCAGAGAAAAAAGTAACAGGTTTTGAGGAATCGGAAAATTTGTGTCTACTGTTTCATACAACTCCTATTTGACTTTTATTTGTCTCATATGTAATATGTAAAGTTAGTATAAACCTCTATTTACAGTAATAACAGGAAGCATTTGTAAATTTCATTTTTACAATTATTATATTTTCTGTCTTGATGGTCTTACTGTAAATTATGTGATTGAAAGAAAAAAAAAATATATGTATATATACCATCAATTCAAGCAGAAATGCAGTTTTAATATTTCCTCATTTCCTGTATTTCTGGTTTCTTGTGTGTGCCATCGCAGAATGGTCTGTTTTGAGTACGTTTACAGTTGCAAAGATAATATTCCTTAGTTTTGGTCACAGTAAATTTCACAGGTTTGTGCTTAATTTTGAGGAAGACGTTGTTGTGAGTGCCATCACAGAATGGCTGGTTTTTACTATGACCACATAAACACCAATGATACACTTTGCCTTCTTCACAGGTGATTTTAAAGGGCTTTTTATCGTAAAACTTGCCATCCCCTTTTTGATGGCTCGCTGTGTACACGGTTTTTAATGGGTTTACTGGAATTTCCTCGGCATCATCATTCTCCTTGAGTTTTGACGAAAACAGTCTTTTTGGCTGTGGAAAGATTTAAAGTTTACTAATATTGATAATTCATCAAGTTATACTTTATATTATATATGTACTGACGAGAATTTTCAACTGCAACTTACTCATTAAACTTAGCAAGTAAAGTTTACCTTATGTACTCACCGTTTGATATTTGATCATCGAAGGCACGCGGCTAATGCAGGATAACCTGCCCATTAAAAAATTCGAGTTCATTTTTTTCCCTTGTTTTTACTTTTACGTAACTTTGGAATTAATAAATATTTTATCGCAAAAAAATAAAGAATTAATGTAGTCACTCAGTTAATAGTGCAGATGCAGACTGCTGCAGTCTGCTGGTGACTGTAGCGTGAGGGGGGGGGGGTTATGAGGCTCTTTTACCGTCAAGCTTGAATCAGATGGCGCCAGGGCACGTTGCGGCTGTCATGGCCGTCTCACTCACACAACATTACTTTTCAGTATTGTATGTACATAGGAAATTAAAGTGTAGTGGTAAAGCGCAATATTTGAAATTTTGAAATGAATAAGAAATACAAGAAAGAATATTATGGGAGCTTAAAAGTTTCAGAATTGAAAAAGCTTTTAAAAGGGAAAGGAGCAAGAGTCAGTGAAAGAAAAGCAGAACTCGTGGACAGGTAAGCCATGACTTGGGAGCGGCAAAAATGTTGGTCTCCCAATTGCTTCGAGCCACTTTTTTTATCACACAATCAGAAGGAAATTTAAATTTCACTTTCTTATCGCAGGATATTACACTGCACTTCATTTTTCCTACTATCTTGAAACGTAAATGCAAACAAAAATTGTCTGCAAACAACAGCAATCATTTACAAAGGTTATGTCTTCTGCTTTGCTCATCACACAGATAGGCTCACGGACACAATACACAACTGTAAATTTGACGGTGTGTAAGTATGACAGCCGCGACGTGCCCTGGCGCCATCTGATTCAAGCTTGACGGTAAAAGAGCCTCATAAGTGGACAACACAAATGCGCGTTTCTAACAACAAATATATTTTGGAGCAGAAGAATAAAGGGTCATTTGCAAGAAACGAGAACATAACCTTAAGCATCTGTCATTTACATGTACAAACACATCACTTTGTCGTCATGATCGGTCGGTATTAAGTATAATTTGTTAAAAATTGTGTCACTCTAAATTTTCTTTTATTTTCACTTGTTATAACAGCGATGAAGATTATTTTTTAAATCTCCTGTTTTATCTCACTTGTTTTTAAGTATTGTGCTCGATTAGTGATAATAAACTAATGGGATGATATGAGTTATCAAGGGACGTGTCAAAGGACCAATGTTTACTACTTTATTTTATTTTAAAGTCTCATAAGGATGTCGGAATTACCAGTAGAATTGACAGCTAGGCCTTTAGCACTAATTGGCCTAGCTGGCTTAGACATTTCATCCAATGCAGTTCACCATTCCATTTGGGATGCTTTTAACTACAATCGCAAACCTGATGGTGCAGCTGTACAATTCAAGTTGATTAGTAGCACTCATGAATTCCCAACTGTCAAACCCAAGGTTTTTATTACTTGAGAAGAAAATTTTTTAATTAAATTAAGAACATCATTGCATAATTCTTATTGCAGCGCAATTCATACGAGTGGTACATCCCTAAAGGAATTTTAAAGCGTAATTGGATGAATAAGTATTTAAATGAGGTACCAGCTGTGGTTGTAGTCTTTTATGATTTAGATTGGCATGATGCACAGTGGAACGAAAAAAAAATGGAATGTGCTTCAAGGGTGCAATCATTGAGGTATTTTAATTTAAGCTCCAACAACCTTTTTATTTATATTTGTCGATTAGAATTAATGCACCAATCTGATTGTGTAGAGCTGTTTTGGAAGGGAGGAATACTAAAATTGCCGTAGTTCTCATACAAAAAGAAGCCCCACCACTACCTGGTACTGAAGATTTAGTTGCCACTGAAAGAGCAACGGCGCTATGTGCTGCTTGCGAACTGCCAGCAAAAACACTTTATTTTTTACCCTATGCAGATCATTTATTGGGATATATATACAGGTATACATTTTGATTCTAGTAGCTTATCATAAATGACTTGACGTTACCTGGTCTTCTATATTTTAGATTAGAGCAAGCATTGTACGATCTAGCCCAAAATTTTTATCATCAAGAGTATAAGATTGTTAAAAGTCACAGAGAGCAATTGAATAAAACTGCACACCAATATTTGTTTGTCAGGCATCAATTTAAAATGGCATTTATGAATGAATTGAGGCAGGAACAGAATACAGCCCATAAGTACGACAAAGTTATAATCTTGTGTGAAATATAATATGAGCAATAGCCATGTGTATTAATAATTATTTCGAAAATTGTATTTTAGACATTATCAACAAGCTTACAATAACTTATTAGACATAAGAATGGTAGATACGAATTCTTTGGAAATCAAGACAGTTGCGTCTTTCATAAATTACAAGCTGTGTAGACTGATGTTCAGTCTTAAACTTCCTAAAGAAGCAATAGCTCAATTTCGAAGTCATACTGAGCGATTCAAGTCGAGGACTGGTCCAAAAGAGCTGATGTTTGAGCATCACGCCTGGATGTCGAATCAGTATTCAACTTTTGCCGAACTTTTTGACGAAGCAATAAGGCAAGGATTACCAGCTGTGCAAACCCAGCATCCAGGATACTATTTCCAATTGGCTGCGACTCATGCCACTCAGAGGCATAATTCCTGCAAAGAACTTTGTAAAGTAAGATACTTTACATTCATCATTATTATAATTATCCCTACAGAATAACAACATTACTTCTATCTAACTGTACTGATTAGAACGTAGAAATATACCCGGATCCCAATCCACTAGCTGGAGAGGAAAAATTAGAGTTTTATGGGCAAAGACCTTGGAGACCTGGAAAACTTAATGCAGAGCCTGCTGATATGGCACGTGAAGCTGCTGCCATTCAGGCTCTGCAGTACAAAGAAAAAATGACGGTCAATCATTCAGTAAGAGAAAAAATTGATATTTTAAAAATACAAAGTGTTGGAAAAAAATAATTTTTTTTTAATACTTTTTTTTTACAGATGATTATAATAGGTTTGTTGGGCAATGCAATTTCACAATTTAAAATATACAGGTGTCCACGGATGCGTCGACTTTTAGGTAATTCTATTTGTTTAGATCACTGATAACATTTGCTGTCAGGTTTCATTAACGTATTTTTCTCTCGCAGTTGTTCAAATGGCTGAGGAATATTTCAACTGTCAAGATTATGGAAAAGTGCTAACGTGAGCAAATAATACTAGACCTCAACTCATTTAATAATTATTTTGTTACAGTTAATGCTAAGGCAATTTAATTTTTACTTTTCAGTCTACTAATGCACATGTTGTGGGAATATCGGAGCGAAAGATGGCCGGTTCTTCTCACGGACATATTAAAAAGTGCTCTTAATGCTGCATACCTGTCTGCAAGTGTTCAAGATTATTTAACATTGTGTTTAGAAGCATTGGGGCCTACAACTACCTTTTCTATGGAGCGCAAAACTGAAATTTTCCAAAATATCATGAATATTTTAAAGGTAGGTGATACATTAAACAATTATTTCATTGAAAACAAATTTCATTTGAGTTTTTATCTTAATTAGAGCAAGCCACCAATTCCAGAACCAAATATTCCAGAAGATTTAAAAATTTCTGCGTTTGAAAAATGGTCTGCTCAAGTGAAAAGAAGCGAACCCTTTAATTTTACGATTGACGATGACAACATGACGACCTTTATTGATGTTAAAGCTCGATTTACTCAGCCAAAGTACACAGTTAATTCCGTGGTTACTATAGAAGTTTTCGTCAGGTAACATAAACCGTACGTTGAAACAAAAAAAAAAACCCTTACATATCTTGACTTGTTCGTGATGTATATTTTTAGGAATGCATATCACGATAAAGTCGAATTTTCAAAAGTATCGGTAACAGTTACCAGTCCAGGTTACAATTCGGAATTTCCTGCGAGCGATCCCAACCAGGGCAACCTCGAATTCGACGCCAATGAAGTCAAAAAATTCCTTTGCCGATTCGAAGCTCCTCAACCAAATGACACTCCCGAAATTCAAATTAGCACAATTTCTATTTACCTTGGAAATGACAAAAAGTGCTGTGTCGTATTGAAATTTTCAGCTGCTGGAAGAGAAGCTGGTCTTCTCGACCGTTTATATCCCGAAATTCAACAACTTCGGTAAGAAAAGCTTTCGTAAAACCGTTACGATGAAAAATTGTTTATATTTTCTATACAACAATTGTGTTCAATAGGGGAGGAACGTTTGATACTGTTAGACCACTAATTGTTACCAAAATTCAACTAAAAGAACTTAATGTCGCAATAAATGTAGATTCTAAGCAACCGGCAATGTTAGGTGAATGGTTTCCTGTTAAAATATCTGTATCTTCAGATGAAGATATTTCTAGTGTAAATATATTGATTAATTTACTGCAGGATGCCAACAGTAGTGAACAATCGAGTGAGTATTGGACAACAAATACGAAGTAAATGATGTTCAAAAACATTTTATTGTCACCATTGCTTTCAGCCGACTTGAGTTTAAATATGCAAGACAAGCAGTCTTCGATTGTAATTGAAATTGACGTAGTTAATGCTGGTAGTGCTGTTGAGCGTGTGATATACGTCAGATCGCACAACATTGGTGATAGAAATTTCATGATCAAAGTCGATTACCTTAGAAATAATAAAAAAAAAGATTCCAAAGAATCTATCTATTCGCTATGCGTTGTCAAACCTTTCGATGTGTCCACTCAATTTTACACTATGCTCTATGAGCCACTCACTAAGGCATTCATAGGCGAACCTTTGTTCCTCATGCCTCACATTACCAGTACAACTCCTTGGCCCATTGAAATCGAAGATACTTCCATAGAATTGGTTATTTATATTTTAAATTGAGTCTTGATGATGTTTTAAAAAATAATATTCATCAGAGAAATATTTACTTTTTAAAGGGCACTTCAATAGTCAAAGAAACGGAATCGCCACAACTCAGTATCTTGAGAAAAAAAGTTCTCAACGAAGGCGAGGCGGCTACCGATGCTTACTGCATTGTCCCGAAAATTGGTAGCGAGCAGCCTGCAAGCACTGGAATTTACACAATTAAGTGGAAACGGTAGATGTGATATTAGAAAGAAAAAAAAAAAAAAAAAAAAAAAAAAAACAAATTCAAAATTCATATTTTTTCCCAGCTTTTATTTATTAATTTTTATCAACATTAGAGCCAACAGCGAAAACACAACGCTAACAAGTAGCAGCGTAACATTGAGCCCGTTGTGGGTAGAGGACGCAATAATAAATTTAGAAACAAAGTTACCACCCCACGGCTGGGTACTCACTCCCCTCTGCGTTTCGTACTTCATTAAAAATCATTCCGAGTTTTTGATTACTTTGCGATTGAGTATGGAAGCTAGTGATGCTTTCATGTTTGCTGGTCACAAGCAGGTATTGTTATCAATCATTAAACTTGAACGTCGACTAAAAAAAAACAAAAAATTAACTTTTTTCATTTGTATTTCAGATAGAAATCTGTATTCTTCCAGAAAGCGAAAAAAAGGTCGAATGGATACTTCGGCCTCTGGTCGCTGGTTTTGTAGCTCTTCCATCTCTGTCATTGACTGTTCCGCCTGGTGATGAAAACATTTTACGTTTTATCCTTTGGGGGTCAAAGTCAATGTAATGAAAATTATTTTTTGTTGCAGATGAAGAATACAAATTAAATAAGACACGGTTGGCCGAAGTCTTGGAAAGATCTATTCCAAGTCACATATACATCATGGTAAGTACCAAAAATGGTCATTTTAATATACAGTCAGAATGACAATGAAATTGAAAAATATTTTTGTAGCCCAAGTCACAGACAATAGAGGAATGAGATAATATCGATGATGTGCAATCAGCATTTTATTTTTTGTCTGTATGTATAATGTGAATACATATAAATTTAAATATTTATATTACAAAGGTGTAAAAAGTTAATAAAATTCATTAAATACACTATTTACTTAATTTTAGAAATCATTTTTTTTTTTTTTTTTTTCGTATATCAGTACATTTACCTCTGAACGGCATTTTTTTAATCCTGTCAAATTTTATAGTATTGTTTTTCAAAAAAGATTTAAACACACAGCGTATCATACATAAAAAAAATGCGTTGCAAAACTTTTACCATCAAGATTTAAAAAAAAAACGTTTCTTCTATATTTATACATTTGTTTATTTCATGGTAATAAATTTATCATAAAATCCATTTTTTAATTTAATTTAATTTTTTTGGATTAAAGTACAAGTCGAAGCTTCAGGAAATTTCAGGACCATTCTATTATCCTCTGAAGAGTTGTGTGAAATTTGAGACCATAATTGATACTCGCTCATATACTTGTACATTGTTTCCACATACCACTATAGAAATTTTTCAGCACCGTCATTTAATTCGGGGAGTTTAAGTACGAGTAATATACAACTGTTGATAAAAAAAAAAGCTTCAGAAATCAACAATTTCGCTTACAATTGATCCGCAATTTATTTGGAAAATTCAAGTAATTAATTTGGTAAAACAGTAAAGTGTAAGCACAAAAATAAAATTTCCGACATCTGAAAACAGGCGAAAAAAAGCATGTAAAGTTTTTGAAGTATATATGAAATAATCCAAGGCGTTGGTTGCAATAAAAATCCAGAGGATCCAAAGAAAATCAATCTCTAGTTATTGAAAAAAAAAAAAAAGCCAAACTATTGTTCCATCACGTGATAAATTAAACGAATAAATAGCTGAATACACACCTGACCGAGAATAAAAAGGATGAAATAAAGCTTTCTAAAACCGATGGTCGCACATTGTTTATTCTCAGCCAGTCAAATACATGATATGCAATCGATAATACCGCGAATGGGACTAATATATGTAAAAAATCGGTAACTACACGGTAAAGCTACAGTTGAACGATGAAGCAATGAAACCATCGTAAGCCTCTTGCACGATGGTTTGAAAAATAAAAATTTCATTTTTCTTTGAAATTCGAGAAAAACCAAGGCCGCGTAATGTTTAAATGCATTATTGTATAAGTATATTCTCGGCCCGCGCTTATCGCAAGGAAATAAGGCCTCGAGGAACGAATCGGTATATGTATAATATAACGCCAAACAGCTGCCAACGTGCCAACGACTTCGTTGAAACACCCACACGCACAACGGGTACATCCATGTGACTCCATATTGTAGCTGGAAGAAAAATTTTTAGAGATAATTGTACACACGTATACATGTACACATCGGTATTTAAAAATCGATCATCGCTTCGAGGGCACACGACGTTCCATATGCATGTGTATAACGACGAGTATATCGTTAAGAAATTTCGATATACACGTTTAGCTTAATTGCCTTTTGTTCGTGCGTGTGTGGACGCGTGTGGTTTGGCCGTTGATTTGGCTCACCCGATAAATCGAGCCGAACGAACAAACTGAATTTTAAATGACAAGTTTGTTGATCGCCGGACCGATGAAACAGGTGAAGCCATTTTTCTTTTTCTTTTCCAGTACCCGCAGGCTCGATGAGAATGCGTGCGTTGAATCCAGTGAGTTTCTGCCATCGGGGGTGGATTTTACAACTTTTACCCTTTTGTCAAATCTTGGGCCTTGAATGATTAGTCGCATGTATTTTATTTATTCATTTTTTTTTTTTTTTCAAAAATCGTCGTTTACATACTATACGTAAATATGTTTTTCAAATCCCTTTTTTTCTCTCACGGTCGAAGCATTTAGGAAAAATTAAAAAAAAAAAAGAAACAGTTAATTTATGCATCCGGACGCGTTGCACACGTTATTATAATGTATCGCGTGCCTACATGTTCACGAACGAGAAGAAAAATTTGTTTTCCAACAAAGCTCGGGCGGCCTTGGGCACAAGCAAAAACAATTGTCGTGTGTTAAATATGATGTACTAGGAGCTTCGATGACTAAAACAAGCGTAACGATGGTAAAAACAAAATTATTTATCCGAGAGGTTTGCACGTGCGAGTCCCTCGAACGCAGCTTCCGGAAGCGAGCGATGCATACACGGATTTCCTTCAATCGGCATGTCCTCCGTCTATCGTCACCGTTAAAATTCTACACGAAATAAGTACACGAGCTAGTTACGCGCGCACATGTACAATATTTACTCAAGCCCGCGGCGCGACTGACTTTTCGTACCTGCGCGCCTAAAATGTTGTACTAATCTTTTTTTTTTTTTTTTTTTTTTCTTTTGTTACGTAAGCACCGCACGCGTGCACCTAAGTACGTGTGCTCCCGCGATAGGGACCCATTTTTGGTGCTGCGCCGATGCCTGGACGAACGTATATATGACAATAAACTTCGAAGCTCTACCTCATAATACTCTAACGCCACCGCGACCAATTGCCTATAAGTATACCGAGTTATATACGCTTACAACTCTTTTTTTTTTTTTTTATACTTCCATGTGCACCATCGCGGAGTTCCTTTCGTTCCGAAGATTTTCTTATCTTTTGGGAAGAAAAAAAAAAAAAAAAAAAAAGAACAACTTGTGTATGAGAATAGGAAGCCCGACGCGTTCGTTAAACATCGCACCTGTGCTTGCATCGAGCGCCGCAAGTGTTATTGTTGCCGAAGCACGTGGATTTTCGGATTCGAGCGATGGGGATATTATACGTACGCTACGTTAATTTTCCTCAAAAACGATCTCACCGATTATATGGCGAATCGAACGAACCGTTTGCTCCATTGTACTTATTGTATTATATGGTACATCAGAGCGGAAGATAAAGAAAAAATATTGCTCGCGGGTCATGGGCACCTATGTCAATACATGATGTTTCAATTGTCGCGATGTTTGTTTTTCCTTTGTTATATACATTGCTACCTTGTACATTATAGGTATATATTTCATTGGGACGATAAATAAATGAAGCGTTCGCTGCTGCCGAGACTAAACGTGTACTTATGTCTGAATGGGGGAAAAAAAAATCGTTCGGTACTCCGGGTTGGTGTGCACGTAGGTACAAGGTAAGTAATAATGATAATTATCAAGCTCGAAAACCATCAGGAGTACATGTACATGTATTATTACTATACTACTCTTATTGCGTGTTTGGCATTTTGCAGATATACACTCACGCGTGTAAAGGCAAACAAAAAAAAAAATTTTTTTCTCTTATCTAAGCGGGCCACCGAAAAATTGTTCTTCTCGTGTATATAGACACATGTACGCGTACGCGTAATTTTTCACGCAAAGTATACATAGTACTTAATTAATTCATCGCGCAGGTACGTTTGAGAGATCATCGGTAAATACGCGAGAGATTTTTCGCTGCGATCTTTTCTTCAAAAGTTAGGCAGGACAGCGTGGTGTGCCGATTTATTTTTTGCTCTCGTTAAAATCAAACAAGTCGAAGCTTCGACAATAAGAAGATGTGTATCCGCGTTTTTGAAAAATCATGTTAAACGCAATGTGAAGAAAACGCATCAATGTATGACTTTTCACTCAATAGTGGAAAAAAAAAAATCGCTATTAAAAATTTTTTTTTCTCAAATCCTGAGAGGGAAAGGATATTTTTATTTTTTCGCTCAAAAATAAAACTACCGTAAAATAACGTGTCCGAGGTAGCACCTCCTTACTGTCCGGATGCTAAGTGCACGAAACCGAACAAATAAAAAGAAAATTAATATGTAAATAAAAATAGTAAAAAGGAGAAAAAAGAAAAGAAAAGAATAAGAAAAATGATAAAAAAGTGCAATAGCTACCTGAGTACAATACATCCGAGTCGATGGTCCCGTAGCCGTTCGCCTAGGAAGAGCCAGCGCTGCAGGATGTACTTACTCCCGAAGGTTCCAAGTCGACGGTCGCGCTGAAACTGCACTGGCGCGTGAAGCGCGCCCGACCGAGCCGTTTTTTGGGAAACTACCTCGGTTTTTCTCTACGCCTCCACTACCACCTCCACCTTCCCAACTTATTTCTTCACCGGCCGATGCGCGCGTGCCCACACTAATTTTAACCACTACTAATAGGAAGTACCCATACACGTATACACTTTCGTACAACAATAATTGTTCCTTGTACACGCGTGCTCATGTCACGTATGTATATTACATTACACGAGCGTGTGTGTGTTTCAGTGTGTCTCACCTGAACAAACTGGTGCATATATATATATATATATGTGTATATGTATTCACACACACGTATAATTATCACATTTTGAGCCACAAAGAAAGAAGAAATAGAAAAATTTCATAATGTAACGAGAAGAAGAGAAAGAGACACAGATAAGGTGTATATAGCCGCGCGCGCGCACGATTTCATCCTTCTTTTTCTTTTGGTGTAATCGTCGTTAAACTTTTTTTTTATTTTTTAGCCACCACAGGAATATACATACATATGCGCCTTTTATGTATATTTATTTTCTACGGGGACCAATTGTCATGGTGATATTACACAGCAGATCGCGAATGTTACCGATAATTATGGCCCCAAGAAAAAATGGCACCATTGTATGTGTGTATGCAACGGCGAAAATGGAAATCGTTGAAGAAAAAAATTTCGCCAGACTGTTTCTTAAGTTTTTTCCTGTACATTAAAGACTTATGTGATACTAATGCTCCGTAATGCCAAAAATGTACCGTAACGAAAGAAAAAAAAACGTTTTCTTCTTTTTTGCGATCCGCACCGATAATTGGACGTTTTGGGACAATACATACAATTTGGGACAGTACAAATGTCATGCATTTCAAATAAGTAAATGTCTCATTTCTTTGTTTAACGGTTTTCGACAGTATCGTACACCTACTCTGATGCAGAAAAAGATAAAAACTATTATCAAATTTCCAGAAAAATCATCATCATACAGCCCCATATTTTCAATGTAAATGGAAATCGTTGAAGAAAAAAATTTCGCCAGACTGTTTCTTAAGTTTTTTCCTGTACATTAAAGACTTATGTGATACTAATGCTCCGTAATGCCAAAAATGTACCGTAACGAAAGAAAAAAAATCGTTTTCTTCTTTTTTGCGATCCGCACCGATAATTGGACGTTTTGGGACAATACATACGAGTACAAATGTCACGCATTTCAAATAAGTAAATGTCTCATTTCTTTGTTTAACGGTTTTCGACAGTATCGTACACCTACTCTGATGCAGAAAAAGATAAAAACTATTATCAAATTTCCAGAAAAATCATCATCATACAGCCCCATATTTTCAATGTACGGTTTACTACGTATGGATAATCGCGCCTCATTAGTGGAACAAAAGCTTCTATATTCTTAATTTGTCATAAATTAGTATGGTCACATTTTTTCGGGGCACTAGAAATTTCTACTCGTGTGACGTCGTACATTTTGTAGTCATCGAACGTGTCGTCATCAATCCACGTGTCACTATATATTATAATCAAGTCGAAACGGCGGCGTTTTTATTTAACCATACATATAATAAATTGGCAGCCACGTACGTGTAGAAGAATAACGCAAATCGTGTATATTTATACTGATATCCGCTTTTGTAAAAAATAGACCGTCATATCAACTTGTTATATGAATAGTCATTCTGAAAGTAATCAGTGTCCAAACTTGCACGAGTCGCGGTGACAAAAAAGGGCCTTTTTTGGCACCAAGAAAGCTTTCTTTTTCTGAAAATTAAAAAAAAAAACAAAAAAGAAAAGTTGGTTTTTCGTTTGATATTGTGAAAACGTACAAAATACGTTGTAGTGAACAATAAGTACCAGATTTCGGAATCTTTGGACACGTACGGGCGCAGAGAAAGCGCTTTTCGCGCCAACGCGTTAATGAATTTTTAATCGTACGCTTTGTGAAGCGCTTCTGCGAACTCGCTGTGATAAAATCGAGTTGGACGATAACGGTTATCAACTAACGGCGCTCGTTGGCAGGAACGTCGAAAATTTGTCGCCCAAATGATTTTCTAAGCTTTAAAAAATTTGAAATATTTCTCACCTCCGCATGTACACGTATGTACAACATACAAGAAAAGAATTGACGCGATAACAAAGACATAGTTGAAGGGAGCTGGTACACATATTTGGCACCATGTAGATGTAAAGAAAAAAAAAAAGTTATCGTCTGAAGAGACACGAGTTTTCAGTCACGAAAAAAAAAAAAAAAAAAAAAAAAAAAAAGAAATGACTACCGATGTTCGCTTATTTTTCGCACGAGCGTATACTGGGTAGCTATTGTTAGGGTGTCCTTACTTACATGTATACCTTAGACAAGTCACGGTATTTTTTTATTTTATTGCACCTCCCGGCAATGTAAAAATGTAAGTTTATATATACCTACGCATAATAATATATTAATGTTTGCAGCAATATTCCTATTAGTGAAAAAGCGAAGAATAAGATACGTGTAATAAATTAAAACGACTTGCTTCCTGCCGCACACACAGATACACAAATTTTGTCACCGATACAAGTGGTGGCGTGAGAACAAAAAAAAACGCATCTATAAATGGTTGCTAATGAGAGAAAATTTTTTTGTCGCACGATAAGAAAACAGTTATCAGATTGAGTATGCCTATGTGGTAAACAACTTGTTGAAATATGTATGTGCGTGGAACAAAAAAAAAATTTTTTTTTTTCAAATCCTATTTTACATGCATATTGATTCATATAATACTTATTGTTAACTTGGGAAAACGATCAAATTGTAAAGTTTTAACTAATTTTTTAAAACTTATAAGTACATAACCACCGCCAATCGTAATTTATTGACACCTCGATCAAAGAAAGCGCTAAATAACTCACGTTCAATTTTCAATCTGAGTTAGTGCTTTATTTGAACGAGACGTCGAAGTGTGTCTATTCCATTGTTTGTAAAAGATGAAAAAATAAAAAAAAAACATTTTTCCTACGTTTTTCGTGATATTTGAAAAAATAGTACTTAAGTATTCGCGATTCACCACACACATGGCGCTTCCGTGACAAAAACTATACTCCATTCTTTTATTCCTCACGTTTTCAACAACATTGCGAGCAAACCAGCAAACCTCGTGAAGCCGATTTACGACAAATAGCACGACTATCGCATAAATTATCGGAAATGCGTAGAAAATCACGACAAAGACTTAAGTAGCTCAATGACTTTTTTTAATACTATTGAATTTTTTTTTTTTTTTTTTTCATACACCCACGTGATTTACAGAGGGCCAACATACCAAATAACAGATATGGAATTGCTGGGGAAAATATAGACTCATTAACAATTGTTATGATTTATTACTATGTATGTATATGAATCTGATTGAAATATAAGTCGGGTGTTTCGGAAACAGGATGCACAAAAAATGTTCCATTTTTCTCCGGATTTTTAGTTGAAAAATCTTTTTGAGACACACTCTTGAAACTGGGCTTATTTTACTCACAATGGCAATATATACTATGGGGGAAAAATCATAAACAGTGGATTTCAACAAAAACGACACCGTTTTTCGTTACATTTCATAATTTTTTTAATGAATTCAATGTAATTAATTACCAATTGAGAAAGGCTATATTTGAAAAAGCTTAATAAAGCATAGCTGCAATAAGTCTATCGTTTTGTGCGATCGTTTTGAAGAATGATATTCTGTTTTTTAAACGCGGTTAGTTATTCGATTTAAACCAAAATAAGAAAGCTGTCAACTTTCGATTAACTCTCAGGCTGCGTATACATGGAGTCTTGAATATCCAGGACCAGCCCATAAGCCCGTGTGAGTGCGAGTGAGAAGCAAGAACATATTACTCTCTTTCTCGCACTCACAAGGGCTTATGGGCTGGTCCTGGAAGTTAAAGACTCCATGTATACGCTGCCTCAGGCTGTGTCGACCTATAAAAATTGACCTTACAGGTTTAATTTTTAAATTCAATCGACATCCTGCTATCTGAAGTTAAAATAATTCTGCTGCAACACAACTGTAGTGTGCATCTGCGGGTGGGCATAAATGTATGTTAATACAATCTGCAACTTTTGCAACATAATAAACTTTTATCTCTTTAAAAATTTTGTTCGATTTCATGAATGAATATCCGGATTTGTGACACGATTGATTTATGTGACCAATAAAACACAATATAATACACTTTGAGCAATTATGTTTTAAATGCGTTTAGTATTCATCAGAGCAAGAGTTCCTACCTTTCCGACTATTTCATGTTCGGGAGAATTTTTTGGATGTAAAATAATATCAAATGGAGATAATTTTAGTGAAAAGCCGTTCGAATAATTACTGTTTCATCAATTTGATGAATAAACATTGATGACCATCTTTTCAATTTTTTAGTCGCTTAATCGTATTTTATTGATTATAGACAAATAATGTAAGAACAAAATTGAAAGTACCCATATTTTAATTATTTATTTAGATTTTAGCTTTTTACAAAGTTGTCAAACAAAAACAAACTCTAGAGCGTATTGTTAGAAAAAAGTGCAATAATGCGCTCTTCATCGAATAAAAGTAAATTAATAAATTGTCTAGAACCTTTTCAATGTAATAAAAACGATCAACGTTTTATCACTGGAATGATACTTTTCTAACTGAGGACCCGATAATCGAGGAGTAAATTGTAATAACAATATATCCCTCAGCCGTTATAATTTTTCTATTTGTATTATCTATTGACCAGTGCGTGACGTCGACAAAACGTATTTACTATCAGTCATATAGATCTTTTAGAAATTGATTGATAGGTTCGGCAACCCTTTCAGGATTGTTGAGGTGAACGTGATGTGTTCCATCAACTTTGTGGCTGACGAACTTTCTAGAATTTTTTTCTATAACATCCAAGACTTTATCGTAGTTCTCTGGTTGCTCAAACTTCATCCCAGGTACGGCTCGAATATTTAGATAAGCGCACTTGATTCTCTCGGCATAAGCCATTACCAGATCTAATGACAGCATACCCAGCAGTGAAACCTAAAAAATTGATAAATACATTCAGAACTGTTTATTATTATATCGGAAAAATACTACATACACTCAATTTCAAACTAGTATGATCTTTACTGTGAACTTTGCAGATTATTGAAAAATTTACAAACAAAAGAAATTACGAAATAAAACTCTATTGCATATACCTTTAGTCTCGGATCCCGACTGAAACAGTATTTCTTGGGTGTGTGGGATTGTTGCATTCCTCTTTTCATTAATATTTCTGCACTTTCTTTTGTAAGAGATTTGGCGTATGCGTTTTCAACAATTTCTATCATTTCGCTGTATTCGTAGCAAGGCACACTATCAGGCATTAAGTTTTCAAACTTGAGAAACTGGTCAATGTTAGCACCTGTAACTCCCACTGTCTTGGTGACATCCCTCACACTGGGGCTCACTATATCTAGACTTATGACAAACTCCGTTTCATCAGGATAAGAAGCTGCATACAAAAATGAAATAGCACCTCCAAGAGAGTGTCCCAATAGTTTCACCTGTACAAATAATTCTATTTAATTTTACTTAAAAAAATTTTTTGAGATGAATACAGTGTTAGTCGTTAAAATAATTTTTTAACAAATTTAAAACGTTAGTAGAAACATTAGTAAAAGACTTCTACAAACAGAAAACAGAGTTTTATAGTGATATTAAAATCAGACTCTTGCTCCGAACTCAATAACCATTAGATTAAATGTTTTTTAAAGTATTAATAGTTATTATTTAACTGTTAAGAAGCTAACCTTGTTCCATTTGTAATATTTAATTATTCTACGAAGCATAATGATGCCCTCCCAATATGGAAAATAGCACTGGCCTTCTGGCAAATGGGAAGAAAAGCCATGTCCGGGCATGTCCAAGCACAATACAGACACATCCTTCAATAAAGGAATTAAAGTATCAAAACTCCCTGCATTATCTTGACGACCATGCAATGCAATAATCGGCTGTATTTCCTTAGGACCCCACCATTTACCTGCAGATAATCAACAAAATAATGTACAGATCCCTGACTTGTTTAATGAAAAAGGGCATGTTAATTGTTATTTCAAATGGAAGCAAAGTGTAAGCTGGTTTGTGTATTAATCATCCCTATTATATCGGAGCAAGTTCTGGAGAAGCTATAGAAACCATTAATTCCTTAATTTTTCATACAAGTGTATTAGTGCATTAAAAACCAGACCAATCATCCGAAATTTTTTTTGACAGATTCAATGTCTAACCTTGTCCCACTTGTAGTGTTTAACAATTCTACGCAGAAAAATAACTCCTTCCCAAAATATATAGTAAAATTGACCAGGCGGGAAGTGAGAGGAATGACCATGGCCCGGCAGATCTAAGCATAGAACTGCAACATCTTTCGACGTCAGCATGGGTGCAATGGTGTCAAAACTCCCAGCATTGTCTTGCCAGCCATGTAAAGCAACTATTGGCCTTACATCCAAAGGACCCCACCAAACTCCTATGTGTTATTTTTTTTCATATACACGCAATGACAAAGATTGTAGCAAACAAACAGAACATTATATTGTTAATTTATGCTTCTTACAATACTTAAAAATCTATTATTATGCACAAGTGCTAAGGCAAAATAAATGCATTGACTAGGCAATTGTACTAGTTCTAGTTAAAATGAAAACACTAACCACTTATGTATCCCCAAGGAACTGGAATGTTGACTTCCTCATATTCTG
This sequence comes from Copidosoma floridanum, assembly GCF_036245765.1. Taxonomy (NCBI): domain Eukaryota; kingdom Metazoa; phylum Arthropoda; class Insecta; order Hymenoptera; family Encyrtidae; genus Copidosoma; species Copidosoma floridanum. Next base: position 5,507,410 of record NW_028321906.1, on the reverse strand, counting down.
AAGAAAATATTATTTATAAAAAACAAAAGCCAATGACTATTGTAAGTTTCATTAAAACTATTGCAATTTTACCTTTTTTTCCGTATCCGTTGCAAGAACTGTCATTGTCTTCCGTGGAATTCATTTTGATTTTAATGTGACAGCTGCACTTGAATAAGATAGGCTCTCTCTCGATCTTTTCTTTCTGTAGTGTGGATTTTAGGTATAGGTACACTGTATCTAACGCTAATGTGAAAAATGCATGTCACGTTTAATATTATAGAGGAATGCATAAAAAGTTATTATTCCATCAAAAGAGGCATATAGCACATGTCATTGATTATGCGAATCACTGCAAAACTTTGACTTTGTAAGTCGATCTATGATTTCAATTGTTGAATATTAATTTATTACTTTTCAATATGAACTACTTAGTGATGAAATAAATTGTTTTAATGACAGCCGCGAAGTAAAAGGTTACCAGCTGACTGTTTGAGCAGACGAATTTTCTATTTACATAATAAAATACACTCTCTCTCTATATATAGACTATAGTCTCTCTCCGCATCTCCGCAAATCCGCAATGCATGCGCATGCATATACAGTGTCACACAAATACGTAGAGAAAATATGCTTGCAGAGTTCATACTTACCGACTACGCTACCAGAAAAAAAAAAATGTATCATATCATTTGAGGGTGCCTGTACAAAGCGGCGTTACCACCACGACCTACGTAACTTTACAGCCTCTGATTTTATCATTCTGGTAAAGAGAGCACGGTGTAAAATGTATACGTGAAGTTATGTGTAGTAATTAAAGAAATTATTACTAAGTAATGCCATATGGTCGATTTTATTGAACCATATGAATATCTCTATTTTTAGAGGTCGACTTTTAAGTAAAAAATAGATTGTAAACTTACCGCAAACAGCACAAATCATGTCAACTTTTTATTATCTATCTATAAAATTAGTTGCGGCTGGTTTATGATTATTAAAATGGCTCTAATATGAGAAGTAATAATTATTTGAATCAGCGCCATCTAGCGGTCTTTATTTTTTGGCCAAAAGTGGCTCCTAAAATTCTCAATCAGAGCATTCGGGATTAGAGCAATTTAGTCAATTATAAACCAGCCGCAACTCATGATGAAGCTATAGAATGAAAAAAAAACGATACATGTGTTTTAGGCGGCAAGTTAACAATCTATTTTTTACCAAAAAATTGACCTCCTATGTGTTTGTACTTTTAAAGATAAATTTTTAAGCATAAGATAGATTGTTAACTTGCCGCCAAAAACACACGTATCGTTATTTTTTTATTTTATAGCTTCATCATAAGTTGCGGCTGGTTTATAATTGACTAAATGGCTCTAATCCTGAATGCTCTGATGGAGAATTTTAGGAGCCACTTTTGGCCAAAAAATAAAGACCGCTAGATGGCGCTGATCCAAAATAATTATTGCTATACTTACAGTAAAGTCACTTTGTTATTTATAAACCAGCCGCAAATAATCTTATAAATAGACGATAAATATTTGACATTTCTTATGCTACTTGCGGCAAGTTTCTACATTATTATTCTACATTTCTTATATGGCTCATAAAATCGACAATATTTACAAAATTACAATACTCTTGACCTTTTACCATTAACTCATGTAAGCACAAATTAATCAGTCCATTAAAGAGACAACCGAAGAAAAAAGGCCTGAAAAAGAAGCACAGTCACACGAAAAGTCTCATACAAGAATGGAGCATTGGATCTCACTTGATCAGAGAAGGTTGGGTTCTTTGTTTACTTGTAACACTTAAAATTTACATCTCTGTAATAAATGTATTTTTCAATTAGTGAGATCCGATGCTCCATTCCTAGGAGACTCTTCGTGTGGCTGCTTCTTTTTAAGACCTTTTTTCTTCAGTTGTCTCTTTTCGACTGATTAATTTACGTGTATATTTGATCGTGATTTACGATTTGTGTAACACAAATTTTGTTATGTACATATTATATAAGTTAACTGTTTATTGGAAATCTAAAGTTGAAGGGCTGTTCTTTCATTAGTTAATGGTAAAAGGTCAAGAGTATTGTAATTTTATAAATATTGTCGATTTTATGAGCCATATAAGATAAGTAGAATATTGATAGTTTTGGAGGTCGATTTTAAGGTAAAAGATAAATTGTAAAGTAATTTAAATTAAGTGAGATCCAATGCTCCATTTTTAGGAGACTCTTCCTGTGTAACTGAACTTCTTTTTTTAACTTTTTTTCTTTAGTTGTCTCTTTTGGACTTATTACTTTACGTATCTATTTAATCATTGTTCAAGATTTCTGTAACACAAATCTTGGTATGTACATATTATATAAATTAGCTGTTTATTTAAACTAGAAAGTTAAAGGGCTGTGCTTCCGCGAGTTAATGATAAAAGGTCTAAAGTATTTTAATTTTGTAAATATGGTAGATTTTATAAGCCGTATAAGATAAGTGGAATACTTATACTTTTCAGGGTCCATTTACAGGTAAAAGACATATTGTAAACTTGCCGCAAGTAGCACAAAAAATGTCAACTATCTATTATCTATTAACAAGATTATTTGCGGCTGGTTTATAATTATCAAAGTGACTTTGCTGTAAATAGCAATAGTTATTTGGATCAGCGCCATCTAGCGGTCGTAATTTTTGGCCTTGGCCAAAAGTGGCTCCTAAAATTCTCAATCAGAGCATTCAGGATTAGAGCCATTTAGTTAATTATAAACCAGCCGCAACTCATGATAAAGCTATGGAATGAAAAAAATAATCATACATGTGTTTTTGGCGGCGAGTTAACAATCTATTTTCTACCAAATAATTGACCTCCTATGTATCTACACTTTTGAAGATAAATTTTCGAGTAAAAGAAAGATTGTAAACTTGCCGCTAAAAACATATGTATGATTATTTTTTTATTTTATAGCTACAAAATGAGTTGCGGCTGGTTTGTAATAAGCTAAGTGTCTCTAAGCGCTAAAGCTCTTCTTCAGAATTCTAGGGCCACTTTTTAGTTCAGGAATCCGCAACGCTAGATGGCGCTGATCAAAAAAATTATTACTACTTATTGCAGTAGTGTCATTTAGTCAATTATAAACCAGCCGCCACTACTGTTATAGATACAAAATTAAAATTCAATATTGTTTGTGCTGTTTGCGGCAAGCTTGCAATTTATCTTTCACCCGAAATTACAAATATATAAGAGGTCACTATTCAGGTAAAAGATAAATTGCAAACTTGCCGCAAACAGCACAAATAGCGTCAACTTTTTATTTTACACGTAGGAAATCAATTGCGGCTGGTTTATAATTGACTAAATGACACTACTGCAATAAGTAGTAATAATTTTTTTGATCAGCGCCATCTAGCGTTGCGGATTCCTGAACTAAAAAGTGGCCCTAGAATTCTGAAGAAGAGCTTTAGCGCTTAGAGACACTTAGCTTATTACAAACCAGCCGCAACTCATTTTGTAGCTATAAAATAAAAAAATAATCATACATATGTTTTTAGCGGCAAGTTTACAATCTTTCTTTTACTCGAAAATTTATCTTCAAAAGTGTAGATACATAGGAGGTCAATTATTTGGTAGAAAATAGATTGTTAACTCGCCGCCAAAAACACATGTATGATTATTTTTTTCATTCCATAGCTTTATCATGAGTTGCGGCTGGTTTATAATTAACTAAATGGCTCTAATCCTGAATGCTCTGATTGAGAATTTTAGGAGCCACTTTTGGCCAAGGCCAAAAATTACGACCGCTAGATGGCGCTGATCCAAATAACTATTGCTATTTACAGCAAAGTCACTTTGATAATTATAAACCAGCCGCAAATAATCTTGTTAATAGATAATAGATAGTTGACATTTTTTGTGCTACTTGCGGCAAGTTTACAATATGTCTTTTACCTGTAAATGGACCCTGAAAAGTATAAGTATTCCACTTATCTTATACGGCTTATAAAATCTACCATATTTACAAAATTAAAATACTTTAGACCTTTTATCATTAACTCGCGGAAGCACAGCCCTTTAACTTTCTAGTTTAAATAAACAGCTAATTTATATAATATGTACATACCAAGATTTGTGTTACAGAAATCTTGAACAATGATTAAATAGATACGTAAAGTAATAAGTCCAAAAGAGACAACTAAAGAAAAAAAGTTAAAAAAAGAAGTTCAGTTACACAGGAAGAGTCTCCTAAAAATGGAGCATTGGATCTCACTTAATTTAAATTACTTTACAATTTATCTTTTACCTTAAAATCGACCTCCAAAACTATCAATATTCTACTTATCTTATATGGCTCATAAAATCGACAATATTTATAAAATTACAATACTCTTGACCTTTTACCATTAACTAATGAAAGAACAGCCCTTCAACTTTAGATTTCCAATAAACAGTTAACTTATATAATATGTACATAACAAAATTTGTGTTACACAAATCGTAAATCACGATCAAATATACACGTAAATTAATCAGTCGAAAAGAGACAACTGAAGAAAAAAGGTCTTAAAAAGAAGCAGCCACACGAAGAGTCTCCTAGGAATGGAGCATCGGATCTCACTAATTGAAAAATACATTTATTACAGAGATGTAAATTTTAAGTGTTACAAGTAAACAAAGAACCCAACCTTCTCTGATCAAGTGAGATCCAATGCTCCATTCTTGTATGAGACTTTTCGTGTGACTGTGCTTCTTTTTCAGGCCTTTTTTCTTCGGTTGTCTCTTTAATGGACTGATTAATTTGTGCTTACATGAGTTAATGGTAAAAGGTCAAGAGTATTGTAATTTTGTAAATATTGTCGATTTTATGAGCCATATAAGAAATGTAGAATAATAATGTAGAAACTTGCCGCAAGTAGCATAAGAAATGTCAAATATTTATCGTCTATTTATAAGATTATTTGCGGCTGGTTTATAAATAACAAAGTGACTTTACTGTAAGTATAGCAATAATTATTTTGGATCAGCGCCATCTAGCGGTCTTTATTTTTTGGCCAAAAGTGGCTCCTAAAATTCTCCATCAGAGCATTCAGGATTAGAGCCATTTAGTCAATTATAAACCAGCCGCAACTTATGATGAAGCTATAAAATAAAAAAATAACGATACGTGTGTTTTTGGCGGCAAGTTAACAATCTATCTTATGCTTAAAAATTTATCTTTAAAAGTACAAACACATAGGAGGTCAATTTTTTGGTAAAAAATAGATTGTTAACTTGCCGCCTAAAACACATGTATCGTTTTTTTTTCATTCTATAGCTTCATCATGAGTTGCGGCTGGTTTATAATTGACTAAATTGCTCTAATCCCGAATGCTCTGATTGAGAATTTTAGGAGCCACTTTTGGCCAAAAAATAAAGACCGCTAGATGGCGCTGATGTAAATAACTATTGCTAATTACAGCAAAGTCACTTCGATAATTACAAACCAGCCGCAACTAATCTTACAGATATATAATAAAAAGTTGACATGATTTGTGCTGTTTGCGGCAAGTTTACAATCTATTTTTTACTTAAAAGTCGACCTCTAAAAATAGAGACATTCATATGGTTTAATAAAATCGACCATATGGTATTACTTTGTAGTAATTTCTTTAATTACTACACATAACTTTACGTACATCTTACACCGTGCTCTCTTTACCAGAATGATAAAATCAGAGGCTGTAAAGTTACGTAGGTCGTGGTGGTAACGCCGCTTGGGGTGTTTGCCGCAATCGTCACCACCAAGTAATTTAAATTTGCACTCTACGTTACTGTCAGGTCAGTTAGTCAACTACCTTGAATTAAACTGGGGCTATTTTTTGTAATCTGGCCAGTGAACAGAAAACAGCAAACGACGTGAAAGTCAAGAAAAAAGTGAAGATTTCATCGCTGTTGACTGTCGTCTGCTATTTTAACTGGCCAGATTACGAAACAGAGCGCCAGTTAATTCAAGGTAGTTGACTTACCGACCTGATGGTAGCGTAGAGCGCAACCTTGAATTACCTGCTGGTGACGATCGCGGAAAACACCCAATATTATGACAGCGCCGACAGCGGAACATTTTTACTAGATAGCCTAGTAGTTATCATTAGAAAATTTCTTGAAAGAAATATAGTGTTTTTTAAGTTCGGAATCAGCCTCGCTAGATGGCGCTGATTGTAAACTGATAAGAAAAATGAAAACCCTGAAGAAAAATCCGGAAGAGAAAAACCCGAAAGCCGATGGTGTTCAATAAAATATTATTTACAACAACTGAATCTAAAAAATCCTGACTCCCCTCAACTTAAAGCATAAAAAATATATCAGTTGTACAAAAAAACGCACCTTTACTTACACGTGGTTTACCAGGATAAAGTATGATTAACGCACGGTCTGTCGTAAAATAAAGTTATGTATTTTATGGCTCATCATTGTTTTACTGTTTTTTTATTTTACTTTTAGTTTGGAATGTTGGGATTCACTCGTCCTTAATGGAACCTACAAATTCAGATAGAGATAGCAAGATACTTCATTAAAAAACTTCGGAGCTTGGGGTGTTCGTGAAATAAGTTTCAAGCTCCCCCCAAGATCCCTCAAGATTTTCAGGACCACACGCGAAAACTGCGTGTGAAGGAGAAAGAAAACAGATAACTAAATTTCGTGAGCGTGTGTCCAGCAATGAGAGAGAGAGAGCATTTGTGAATACACATATAAGTAGATAGATATAAATGCACATTAACGTGGGTGGGTGACTGCTGGGGCTGGGTGTTCATGATAAGTGTGCTATAGTTAGTACTGCTGCCTGGCGCTGAGTGTGCTCCCCCTGCCCGGCCGTCGTCGTCATCGTCGTCGTCGGTTTGTGGCGTACTTATCTCTTTCTTGGACTTACTCCTAGGTGCACCCACGTCATCGCCTCGCGAGGTTGCGAGTGAGCAATAAGCAGAGATAGGTAGGCCACCCCCTTATCTAACAAACCATTCTTACGTGTTGTACAATTGTATATGTGTACATACGTGCTCGTGGGTTAGATTAGTTAGACAGAATACCAATACTTGATATATTAGAAGGATGGGGCAGTGAGGCATACGCGAGCGGAGAATATTGTCATCAGGACGGCTGTGTGTATATAACGTTATTAAATTCCTCCCGCCCGCCTCCTCTCTCTCAGGGAACAACGCTAATCGAGAATCAAGAAGAATTTTCGTGCGCGTGATACAGTGGTAGTAGTAGCAGTAGCTGGTGTACGTACGTCTTCGTCTACGGCTACGTTTACGTGTGTGTGTGTAAGTGTATTTCGGTCGTCGTTCGTGAGTTTCGTGCGTCTACGTCCTCACGTTTCTGCTTCTGGCCTCGAAGACGACGTTGCTGCTGTTAACTGCTGCATCAGGGCACATAGTCGAGCTGTGGGTAGGAGAGTCACTGCTACAGAGCTGCTGCTGCTGCTGCTGATGATGATGCTGTGTGTGTCGTGATTTAACGGATACGCGTACATACATACGTACAACCTAAATACACATACATACACGCAGACTTACACTTCGACAGAGAAGAAGAGGAAGGTGGTGTACCTATACTGTACTCGAGAGTGAGAGCATAATCAGCAGAAGCCACAGCTTTTTTAAGAAGAGAACAAGAAATAACGGAGGCATATACGCGAGTGCAGCTGGGGATCAAAGGCCTCGTGCACCGAACAGAGATCGCCAGCGTATATGATATTCCATTCGGAAAATGAATCGACATGAAGGTATGTATATAGATGGCATTTTCTCTTTCTCATTCCATCTCTCCAGGCTGACTCTTTCTCTCTGTCTCGCTCGTGCCAATGCTCCGCGACTCCAACTTTGCTAGTCGCTACCTAATTATGTTGTTTTTTATAGTATTGTGCCTTTTCATTTGCACTATTTTTTATCTGCTTTTCCTCTTTGCTAAAAAATTTGGTTGTACTAGGAGATTGACTCCTGGTGACTCCGTTGTAGGAGTAAAAAGAGATGCAGAGAGATCGAATCTGCGCAATGTGCATCTCAAGTGGAAGTGAGACAGAAAGAGCTGAGCTGCTGCTGCTTGTGCTTTTCTCTCTCTCTCTCTCTCTCGCTCTCTCTCTCTGCCTGTACTCTTTTTCTCTTCTGCAGGCTAATGTCAGAGTGCCAGATGGCAGCACGCAGTCGAGGTTTACAGGAATTTATCCATTTTCATTTTTTTTACATGATTCCCAATTTTGTTATATTCTCCATTGCTAAACAGAGTTTAACAAAAGACTGACTGCTGTTTTGATGCGAATGCTACTCTAATTTCATGTTAACTACTGTCTGGAGCTTAAAGCTGGGCCATGGTCTAAGCCTTTTCTACAGAGAGCTGCTAAGTGCAATGCTCTTGCTCCATTTCTCGGCTTCTGACCATGGCCTGATTCAAGACATTTGATGATAGGAAGTGTCATCTTGTTATTTCGTTTGTTACAGGGGTAAGCTGTGACTCCTGTATGAAAGGAAATTTTAGGGGTCGCAGATACAAGTGCCTGGTGTGTTATGACTATGATCTGTGTGGCACTTGTTATGAGGCTGGCGCCAGTACAACTCGACATCTCGCAGATCATCCCATGCAGTGTATACTGACAAGGCAAGATTTTGGTAAGACATGATCATTTCATACTGGTTCATTTAATTTTTCCTGAGTAAATAAAAGTATCTTTGAATTTTCATTGTTAAAACAGTTTCCATTAGCTTCATTTATGTTGATAGTGGTGCATGACTTGACATCATTTGCCGTGACAATTCTGTCTGCTGCTCTTTCTTATTTTTAAGCTCCACCCCTTGAATTCTCAATAATTTTCAACTGCAAACCGTTTTTACGCATTTGATTTCTCAGCTCTTTGAGTATTTTATTTTTTGGCCACTATCCAATGTTTGTATGTTTGTGCCATTGACTGAGTTTTTCTGGCCTTTATCCATTTTTTTCTCTTGGTGTTTCGAGATATATTAATACTTGATTAAAAATTTCAAATCTTTTGTTATTACTTTCTTTGTTAAAACTTGAATTCCATAAAAAAAATTGATATAAATCAATTTCTATTCTTATTTTTTTTAACGAAACTAATAATTTATCCGTTTATTACTTTTAAAACCTATTTACAAAAATACTTATTAATTGATTATTTCCTTCAAGAAAGAAGTTTAAAAATGTGTCCATAAAATAATTAATAATATAATAAATAAGAAATAATAGTTCAAGTCAAAATACTGCTCAGTTAAACTTGTAAGTTTGTAGGTCCTTATTGTTAATTCATATTTTTTTGCACTGTAGAGTTATATTATGGAGGAGAAGGAGTGAGTGTTGAACAACCACAGTCTTTGACTTGTCCATATTGCACAAGGATGGGATTTACAGAAACAACATTACAGGAACATGTAGCTGCTGACCATCCTGATACTTCCTTTGAAGTGGTATTTATCTTTTGTTTTTTAATGTTAATGATGTTAGGAAAGTCGGAAAACTAATTAACCTTACTTTTTTTTAAAAATCAAATAAAACAAGCTTATTTTAAAGTGAAAAAAATACACATTAAAGTATAATACATAATCACTAGATAATTTATGTAGATGTTTGTGTTGTTGGTTATGCTCTATGTTGACATCTGCATTAAAACAAAAGTTTATCGACACATGTCATAATTATGATTCTCTACATAATTCTACATCAAAATTATCAGTTCTTTTGAAAAATTGAAGCTTGTTTACTGATAAGCCTAATGACAAGTTAATCAGTATTAATAAAACCTTTGTTATGTTGAATTTTCCCAAGTAAAGATAAACAACAACAACAACAATCATTGAGTAAAAGATACTCTGTGTACAACAATTTCAAGTTCATTCAATGAATGTTTTACATTTTGAGCATATAATCGGAAATGAACTACTAACTCATATTCGTTATTGCTTCTTAGAATAGGTATAAGGTGTCAATCATTTTACAGTTTGCTAAAACATACTGAAAAATGAGTATTTCGTAATTCTAACCTACAAGAAAATTTTTTTTAATGTTAAAAATCTTTAAAAAATTGTCTGGTAGTTTCTTTATATACTAATGTAGTACTACTTATTGTTATTCAGATCTGTCCAGTGTGTGCATCCTTACCGGGTGGCGAGCCAAATCTTGTTACAGATGACATTGCTGGTCACTTAACTTTGGAACATCGCAGTGGACCAAGGGATTTGATAACCTTTCTCGATGACTCAGCTTCCAGTCGGCACGGAGTGAGGCGGATAAATCATGCAGCTAGAGGTGTATCTGCCACCAGACCACGCAGGTACTCATCCGCATACTCTGTTAATAATTAAATTAACCGTTAACTCCGACTTTCAAACTTTTTAATCACCGTTTTTGATTCCCATCATCCAAATTGTTTAACTTACGCATAAACTTAATATTGCATCAGATTTATTAAAAAGTGTGATAAATTTAAGTATATTCAAATAACAACCTTACATAGATTACTTATACAAATATTAAGATTAGCAACACAACGCATATTTCATGAGTTATAACAATTAATACCATTACTAATACCTACATTAATCATACCACAATGTTACAAATTTTCAGGTCGAATATGCATTTCAGTTCTACGGGTGGTCTAAGCCCAAGCAATAGAGACGGAATCGACCCAATAGCCGAATTACTTTCACAGTTGTCTGGCGTTCGAAGGAGCGGAGCTAGCAGTAGTGGTAGTGGTAATGCAAGTCAAAGTTCGTCCGCGCCATCGCAGTTGCAACAGCTGCAGATGCAATTACAGCTCGAGCGTCAGCAAGTGAGAGTAAGCATGCTCTTTTTTATTCTGTGATGGTTTTCAAACCATCCAAGTTTTTGCTTGTATAGAAATTATCACGTAATTGTCACATTTGACGTAAAAGATTGGATAAAAGATTCTCAACGAATTAATTTGGTATTTTATTTGTAGGCTGCCAGACAACAACTAGAACGATTGCCAAAACGACAGACTCAACTGATGGGGTCCTCTACTGGTACTACCAGCAGCAATGGAAGCCATTCAAGTACCATGCCAAACACGGCACTAAATAATACGACTAGTAACAATAACGGCACCAGCTCTGTAAATCCATCCGGCATCTCTGCGTCGAATTCACAAAACTCGACGTTTCTTCTCCCTCGGTAAAAATCTCATTAGTTATATTACTTACGCAACAACATCGACGTACATACGTCTGTATGAAATTTAATTTGTGGTAATCATTACAGATGCATAGCGAGCACACTATCTGATTCGCAGCTGCAGAATATTGAGAGGGAGAGCGCGAATCGCAGCCTCTTTACGCGAGAACTTGTGGTGAGCACGCTAGTCGAGGCGCTACCAGAGTTAACCGTGACGCAGCAGCAGGCAGCCTTGAGCGTACAAACGCCCATATCGACAGCCCAAAGCAGTCCCGAGACGCCGAGCAGCGCTGCTGCAGGCACGACCGCTGCAGTCTGTCAGGCACCAGCCAAAAAATTAGCCGGTGCAGGCAGCAGTTCTTCTTCGACTTCCTCCTCGTCATCATCGTCGTCAGAGCAACAGGAGGGTGCCGGCAAAAGGGGACAGAACTGCGGTGCTGCTACGGCTGCTACTGTTCCCACGAGCAAGTATAGTGCGGTGACTGCCCAGCAGTTGCAGCAATCACAGACTCATTCGGCAACTGCCAATCAACAGCAGCAGCAGCAGCAACAAGCACAGAGTCCGAGTCAAGGACTGCCCACGGCTAATGCACAGAGTGCCGCGCCTGTCGTACCAACGCTCATGCACGTAATACCTCAGCCACTGGTATGTTCATCGTCATCGTGTGCTAAGAGTTGAGCTATTTAAGAAGTGTTGAGTGTCAATATTTAAAATTTGTATCATAATACTGCTAGAGTAGTAGGGTAGGATTTTTATTGTGATAATTTAATTTTGGTCAATGTTGGCAATGAATTCTTCATTAGTATGTAGTATTATTTTTAGAATTTATTTTATACATACATTTCGACGGATCTTGACATTCAACATAACGTCTAATTATTTTAACACGATTTACTTGTTTTCAAGATTTTCTCATGCTGATGAACGTAATTGATTAGTTAGTGCAAAGAAAATACAATACTAAAACTGTAGAAAGCCTTTATTAACATAGTTGTTGTTATTGTTGTTACTATTGAATATTATTATTATTATTAATATTATTATTATTATTTCTAATAAATTTTTGTGTAGAATTTAAATTTAAAAAATGAGTCTTTATTATTTTAACAGTCTGAACAAAGTATAAAAAAAAAATTTTATCTTCTAGCATCTTTGCTGAAAATCGACATTACAAACAGGTTTGATTTTCTTCAGTTTTTAGTTTTCTTTGTTCTAAAAGTTTTAAAATTGAAAGAATGTAAATAATTCATCGAACATTATAATGACAGAAATCAGTAATTTAAAAACTTTTAAGCTTTATGCAAAGTATTTAAGAAGAAAATAACTTGCTCATTATATAATGAAAAATTATGCTAAAGTGTACATATTTCAATCCTTTGAACTTATCGTTTGTATCTTTCAAAATGACTTAACAAATAAAATTAAAAAATTCAAGTACAAATGAAGATGGTTTTTTTTTATATATATCTTCACATCACAAACTTTTTTTTTTTTTTTTTTTGTTACGCTGAGCTTGAGTATATTTAAATAAGAATGTTTCGTTTTGCATTTTGTCATGTTTGTAAGGTTTTACATTGCTATGCATATAATCAATACTGCATCAAGTCATAATAGTTTTCAAAATATGAACAGATAGCTAGTAACGTAGATAAAACAAATTTTTACGAATTGCTAAGGTGAATAAAAATCGAAGAAGCTTTGCCTGTCCAGTAAATCTTAATTTTTGTGTGTCCAGGTACTGCAGCAGCCACTGCCAATAAGGAACACTGGTACTGGTACAATTAGGGAACAGATGGCAACGCCACCAGCGAATGCCTACGTGAGACCGAGCGTCGGCCCCGTAGGTGTCACAACAGGCCCGTCACGTCGAAAACCCGTGAGGACCGTGGACGGCCGAAATCAATCGACGGAGCCACCACCCCCGCACTAACGAGACCTCCTCTTTATTTACCCCCTTCAGCAACACCACCCGCGCACTATCATCATCCCCGCAATCATTTCCCTCCTTCAACTGTTGCCGGAGATCACACGTTTTAACACACCCTCCTTGATACTGACATTTCCTCACCTTCGTACGAATTCTCGTTTCCTTTACTTCCCGCATTATTTTTTTCCCGAGTTTATCCAAAATTTGTATTCGGTTCGTTGCTGTACACGAAAAAAAACGTGCAAACGAGGAGAAAATAAAGGCTCAAGAGTGCGAGGCAAAAACAAAGAAAAATCGGTGTATCAAAATACATGAAGCAACGAGGAAGAGCGCGAAAGAGACAGAGCAAAAAATAATACAAAACCTACTAGCACTAGTCCTAGCACTGTTTAGAACACCTCGTCATTATTGTTATATTATTATAATTTATCTATAACATTTACTTACGGATTTTATTCATTCATTTTTCATGATGCGTATTAGCGAGGAACAAAAAAAAAAATATTGTGAGATTTCATTTTTTTTTCCGCGTTCAGTCGTGAAAAACGCTGCTACACGCACGTCCTCTTTGAAATGATAAAAATAAAACAAAAAATATATAGTTTCACGTGTATAATGTCACAAATGGTTTACGTACTGTCGATTCGTTAGAGTGCAAAAAACAAATGCGAGAACGACGATTTAAACTAATGAAAATAAAGACGCTTGTGTCTCGTTATAACTAACGTTGATAATTAATCTACCTTTGTCATAAATACCCTATTTTATGTAGAAAATTACTTGCAACAAAATGTTAGTGAATTTGGCTTGTTGTATGATACATTATTCAAAATTTGCAAAGACTTTCTTTCATTTTAATTTTTTTTTTAGTTAAAACAATTATCAAATTTGTAAGCGCGTTTTTTTATTCCCAAGTGCTATAATTTTTTTAACTACTTCTCTTCCACGGCTAAAAATTGGTTGTTTTAAAAATTCTGTTTAATTTTATAATAGTTAATGTTAATGTTTTTTCTCTCCTTGCAGTACGAGTATCTTCTGAAACTCTGCGCGTTTCATTTTGCCAATCATTGTTAAGACTTGAAACCTTCAGAAACCTTGTGTGAAACCATCATAGTTATTAAACTCAAAGGGATGGCTTCAATTACTTTGAATAAATTTTTAATCTCCGTAAATGTATACTTTGTGTTAAACCATAAAGTTTGTCTATTATGAATACAAGTGAGCTGTGTTTATAAATAACGAAAATGTTTCCAGTTACTTACTGTTGTTTCTTTACTTCTGCCTGACAAGAAAAAACGGTCTTTGATTCTCACTTTCCCATTTTTTTTTTTTTTTTTTTTTTTATCAACATGACAACAAATAAGTCAATAAGATACCTATGACCATAAAATTTTCTTCTATGAAAAATAACGATCAAAACCGTGACTCTGTTTTGTTGAGAGCAACTCGAAATTCGTATACCTATGCTTAAAACTTTCACGTAATTCACGCAAGCGATTAATACTGCGAAAGAAGAATAACAAAAGAGGTAATTAACAGCCTCGCTCAATAATTTTTTATTTAAAAATTTTTTAAAATTATTTTTCTAATTAAATTTTACAAACATGTGCACACCGCATTTGACACACGACGCATATTTTAGACAACAGGGCGTCTTTTTAAACTGCGTCATAAATTTATTGTCTCAACTTTATTGAAAAAGTATGAAAAAAAAAAAAACATTTGATCAGGTTTACATTTATAGAGCTGGCAGTGAAAATAAAAACTGATCAATCAAGAAACACAAAAAAAATTTCCACCCATTGCCAGAGGTATTGGGGGATGGTGATACGACTCTAAATTTTTATATGAACTAAACTTCAAATTTATGTTGATAAGATTAACGAAAATGAATGAAGTACTGAGCAGTAATTTTAAAAGACGTTCTCCAAACATTTTTATTTAGCTCTCAAGCGTCTTTGAAGAAAAATAACAAGTAAATGCCCGTGTTATGCGCTACTAAACGTTAAACCATTCAAGCAGTAGAATTGTCAAGCACGTATAATTTATAAGGGAGACTTGACGGGAAAGTTATTCAAACGTAAGATGACTATATACAGGAGAACTTATAGGTGATCAGAAAATAAGGCGTGCTTTTGAATAGCATCAATGATACGTTGAAGCTCGTATTAAACGTATGTAATTGTTTTCTTTCTGTACATATTTATAAATAAAAAAAAAATAAATAAAAATAATATGTATGAATGAAATATATTTGTGTGAATGATAACGTGATATACGCATGAAAAAAAGAAGAAAAAAAAATACAACCCAACAATTACATATACACAACAGCGCATCAAACGATTTCTCATGGATTTTTCAGCAATCAGACACAAAATAATAAATTGACAAGATTTTTTTTATCTCTTTTTAACTTAACGAATTGTTGAGTTTCCAGAAAACAGCTGAATAACATTTTGAAAGTGTTCAAGAAAGGTCAAGAATGGTTATTGAAAAATTAAAACATGAATGTTGTTTTGTATTAGATACTGATTAAACAATTTCAAGCAGAGAAATGCGTGTTTTTTATTCTTGTTATTGCTATGATTACTATAATACTTATTACAACTAATACTATTAGGATTATTATTACTAAGTATAAATAGGCAAGAGGTGAAGAGAATATACAATGTAAGAGGAAAGCGCAGAGCATATATAAATATAGATTATTATATGGGTTGTGTGTTCTTCTGATTGTGAGGTTTTGTTACAATACGCCGTTAATGCTATACAAAATGAATGATAAAAATAAAAGAAACAAATTCAAAGAAAGTCCCAAGCAATTTTTCAGTGTGCCGTTTTTATCATCGATGAAGTAAACTTCTTTTACCATCACTCCATATTTTTTGTGTTCTATTACTGACTTTATCATCAAAAGCAAGTAAATACACTCTATATTTTATTGTAATTAAAGTACTAACCGTGAAAATAAAAAATTGTTAGAAAGAAAAAAAAACATTTGAGAATGACAAAATTATTGTCTTTCATTTTTACATACCACATATACCCACCATAGCTAAAGTTTTTAATGTGTTCTGAATGTTTCTAATCATGAGGCATGTATTGAGCGTTGTATCATATTGGCACAGGTGTTAGACTTTTAATTTAAATAATATTTTTTCATGATTATAGGTAACATAACAAAAAACAGCTATAAATTATTTCAAAAATTTAACATAAGTATTTCTATCGCTATACGTAAAATACACATCACGCATGCATTACCTCGCGATAAACAATTGAAACTAACTCCTTGTCACTGACAGAAGCCCACGTTTCGAAAATGGCATACTTACTTATTATCGCCGCGTCGCGAAGAGCGAAAGAGCGTGAAGTCGTGAACGGACCGTGTAGTGAGTCCGTGTGTAGCAGTCGCAGTCTCAGTCTCAGAAGTTGGTTATTAGCGGTTTGTTGTCATATTTTTTTTTTTAAACTACTAGCTAGTATACTGAATTGACTATTGAAATTGTAATGGAAGGAGTAATATTTATAATTAAATAGACGATCAATTTGTTAAGATTAGAAAAATCAATTATTAAGTTTGAAATATATTGTAGGAGCCGTTTTCCTTGCTGTAATGGCAGAGGACGAGGACGCGCGTCCGGTACCCGAAGACAATAATGAACTTCATACTGAAGAAAAAGAAGAACAGTACCAGGAACAAGCAACCATCGAACACAACGAGCTAGTAAAACTAACCAAGGAAGCTATCAGAAACATCATAGAGAGTGACCCGCTTCTGAGGGTTTTGCCCATTGATCCAACGGTTGAAGAAATTAAAGCGCAATGTGCTGTTGCCCAAGGACAGGCTATCGTTGTGTATTTAGATCGAAATGTGCTGCCGAGATTGTCCATTGTGGTAAGATTTTGTTATTTAATAATTCTACTGTACTTAGTTAGCTAGAGTGTTTTTTCTCTGATAACAGTTGATTCTTATGATTTAATATTTTCCAAATTTGACTAGCTTTTTTATTTTAATTATGGTTAAAGCATTAAAAATTAAAGATTTTATTGCACTTCCTTTGTTAAGGTACCGCCCAAAAAGACTACTGTATTGGATTTGAAAAATGCAATAAAAAGACACACAAGCTTAGCACTAAAAAGAGAAAAAGTCAACAAAAAAATCAGCTGGAAGCACGTTTGGAAAAAATACGATCTCTGCTATGACGACATTGTATTGGACAATGATCACGAGGAGATGGAAAATTATGGCATTTGTAATAAATCAACCTTAAGGTATAAGAAGAAAAGAAAACAAAAAAATTAGGGATAATTAACTCAAAATATTTAATTTGTACGAATTGTAAATAATTAATAATTTAAGATTCAATTTTTAAATACAATACATGTCACTTTTCATTTGAGCTTTCCCTTTCCTCATTAGGCTCGAGAATTTTTACAGTTAGTCCAGGTACAACATCTTCCAACATCATACAACTTAACTCAAATGCTGATGATTTATTATTATTTGTGACAATTAGAGTTTTTAATGTTGAAAATCTATAAAATGCTTCCAGAGCTCTTTCATTCACTTTTGGACAATCTGTGAGATCCAGATACTCCAAACTTGGAAATAAATGTGATATTCTGTCTGCAAACCATTCATCAAATAATGGGGATCTTTGAAATATTGCAGTCTTGATTCTAGGACAATTTTTAAAATTTTCAAGACCTTCGTAGAAAAGTTCTACATCACTCAAGTCTATTTGTGTTATAATGTAGTTTGGATCAAACACTGAAGGCAACAGCTCGAAATCTCTTCTACTTGCACCCATCCACTTCTCGCTATGCTTAAATTTAACTTTTCCATCGTGCAACAAAACAAATTGGGCAGCTGCTATGTCGCTTCCCATAAACTTTACATTATCTTCTTTATAAGATTGAGCATTTATTATACTTTCAACAGATTTATTTTGAAGGAATTTCTTTATTCCTCGAGTAGAAAATTCTACATCTGCCTGAAAAAGCTTGAAGGCTTCTATATCCATTTCAAAGAAAGTCCGACGGACGTTATGTTTGTCGACATAATCATCCTTCACAAGACTGTCACCTTTGTGCATCTTCAAGCCATAAAGTTGTTCTTCCTTCCGCACTTCATCGGGATCACGTTTTACTCTTTTACTAGACATCATGAGTGAAGCAGACGTTGACAGTGGTTGAATATTCAACGGTAGTATGATGTTTTTTGAAAGTTTGACAGCATCAAAAACTTTTAGAGACAGCATTTTCGATTAGTATATTAGCTCGTTCCTGGTATTTACGAACACAAATTAAAGGTCATCACTAAAAATTAATTATAAATTAGTTTATTTAAGTATTTGCAATCACGAACAAAAAAAAACTACTCAGAGAAAAATGCTTACTTTTGTCGTAATGGAAAAAAATCCAATGCAAGACGTGTTTCGGCCAATTACTAGTTTTGTTTTGCCATTCGCTCAACTAAACTTGTACTAACATTCTATATATAAATATACCCGATCAGAAACCTTAGTAGGGTGCTGATGGGGTCTACACTAGGCTGCCAAATTAACCACATGTGGTCCTAGAATGGTTTCGTCACGGGGCGTAGATGTGGTCCTCTCTAGTGTGCCCCAATAGGAAAGAAAGTTTACCTAACCCTTTGTATTTTTTGTGTAGGTGTACATCGATACAATTATCATAAGAGCATGTGCCTGATTTACCATGCGTGCTATGCAGATTTATATGGAGTTTATCGGCCGTGCAGATAAGGAAGAATTAAATTACGGTCACATATACTTAACCCAAACATGGAAATATATAATGTTTTTAACAGTTTTAGCTAGGTTATTGGGGCAGCCTACGATGGACCCGCAGTTCACCCCGTGACGCGCCTAATGGGGTTCCAACTAGGCAGCCTTAGGGGGACCCCATTAACTAAGGTGGCAAACCCATTAAATTTCTGATTCGTATGTACATTGTCTGTACTAACCTCTTTTATGGCAAAACTAGACTCTCTGGACAGTCTGGACTCTGGCTTTATCAGAGTTGCCTGACACTACTTATATATGTTGTCAATTTTCTTACCATTATTTTTTCTTATGTGGTTGAAAAAATACGAATTACCTTACTTAAGTAAGTAGATGCAAATTAAAAAAAGAATCGATTGACTTTAATTTTTTTAATTTACGCGCTCGACCGCCATTAATGTTCAGTTGTGTGAGTTGTGTTGTCGGAGACTCGCACATGCGCAGTTTAAAATTTGGTTATTTGGTACTTGGTAGTGGTACGCTTTTTTTTAGAGAGGGTTTTGGGGTTCTGTTTGTTTATTTTGATTTGGAAACGATGAAAATATTTAAAAAATGACAGAAGACGACAAAGTGGGCACATTAGTCGATGAGGCCCTAAAACGCAAGGAAAGACTGCAGAGTTTAAAAAGAAAAAACGAGGAAAATTCACAAGATATTCAGGATGGCCAAGTCAGCATACTTCCAGCGTAAGTACTTGTGATAACGTTGATGATACTAACCTCAAAAATCTCAAATTTGCTCATTTTATTATTGTATTTTATTTGTAGGCCGAAATTCAGAAGTTACAAGCCACAGGATGAAAACTTGAAGGACAAAGCTCTAGAAGATGGTAAAGCTGGTGATATCGAGGCTGAGGTACAGGAACAGTTGAAAGCTGCCACTATCAAGCCAGTGATTGAGGAATTGGTGAGAAAAATTGTTTATTGTTGTTCTAGAACCTCGCTAAAACCTACAAAGTACAAAATAGTGATTCTGGTCGTTTTTTCATGCACTACTACAAAAAATATACATTGTTACATTAACTTTAAGATGTATTTTTCATATTTCATTTTTGTAACAGGATATAAGTAATCTTGCTCCAAGAAAACCAGATTGGGATCTCAAACGGGATGTTTCGAAAAAACTCGAAAAATTGCAAAGAAGAACTCAAAAGGCTATTGCAGAGTTGATATTGGAAAGATTGAAGAAGGAACAGGATTTGGCAACGGCTGTCAATGTTGGAAGTGAATTCTCTTCAAAAACTTGAGTGTAAATAATTTTTTTTCTTCTGTAAATACGATCCATAAACTATTTAAGCTTAATTACTCAGTTATAGTTTTTTTGCATCAAATATATTTTCTATTTAATCACATGTGGTAATATTGATTTTGATGAACAAAAGTTTCAAACAAAATTCAAGTTTTACTACTTTTTATTCATAGCTTGATGATTATTTTATAAGAAAAAAATACTGCGATCGATTTTTAGAGTTATTCAAGTCTTAGCTGCTAAGTATGTTACAATGAATTTTAAAAAAAGTTATACACATTGATAAAAAATAAACAAGTTGCATTACTAGACTTACTTCGAATATTTTATGATTACACAATACGAATTAGATGGCTATCACTTTGAATCTTAAAAAAATGAAACAGCTCTTTTATATGGGCTTATTTGAACTTGTTCGCGCGCATAAAGTTTATTGCTGTTACACTTTTATGCAAAAAATCTAAGCTTTTAAGCAATTTGCACAATCAAAACACATATTCCTTTAGTATAAAAATTGCACGTCGCTGTCAATCGCGTTTCTTCCTTTTTCATCATGTATATTGGTATCTGACGTACAAACTTACTTAATGTGCTGTACTCTTTACTTTTTTTTGCAAAGTAGAAATCATTTTTGTCAATACAATTTTCGTACAAATCTAAAAAATTCGCTAATTGTACTTGAATGCATGAAACTAATCTAAATAAAATACATCTTTATCGTGGTGTAAAGATGATGGATAAATGTATATCTGTAAAATAATTCCGAATTCGAAACAGAAGTTAAAAAAAAAATGTACCTAGGATATAACAAACAGCAAAATAACCGCGTCCTGTTGTGAAACATTATTTTCCACATTAACAATAATACATAGGAACTATTGTACACACGTACTCGGCTTTACAAATTTAAATCTAATTTGCTAATCACATTGATTATACTATTTAACGTAAAAAACAAAACAAACTTATTGCAACGAGATCTCGCTGTGTTTTCACAAGGTCGTTTCTTTTCTTTCTCTTTCGAATCCAATGGGGGGAAAAAAAACCATCTCGCACCCCCAAGTAAATTTTTTATCAAGAGCAAGCGACTGCATGAACAAAATCTACGATCCGCGCTCAGCCCCGAGCGTTCAGATGTACTTGCACAGCGTCGCTTGCTGCTGTTGATCGACAAATATTCGCTCGGCTTCTCGACACTCGATGTTATTGCGTGCAATCTCTTGCGTCGGTTGCCTATAATTGACGTTCTGAAAAGAAGCGGTTGGCATCGTCATAATCATATTCACATAGAAAGAGCTGAGATTGCGAATAGCCGCGAAGCTCTCGGCCCTGGCTTTGAACACCTGCATCGTGTCCCTTAGGTCCAAGTGCTTAAGAGCTTGGCACCTCTGCAGATAGTCGAGCGTGACTTCGGTGAGTAGCCGACACCCGGACATGTTGAGGCTAATTAAGCTTGTGATCGTCTTCGCAGGCGGTGTTGTGAGCTGGGCCACCCCAGCATCAGTTAATCGCGTGCATGATGCCAAATCGAGCGACTCGATGTGCGGCAGATGCTGGGCGATGTAGCGGAGCGTCACATCTGTTATATCCGTATTACAGAGTGACAAGCTTCGCAGATACTTGAGACGAGACGTTTTATCAATTAAACCTGACATCGCGTCGCTTGGTGGATTTAAAAGATCTCGTACGCTCAAATCATTCAGTCCTAAAAATAATGTAATATTTCAGTGTTATACATATATGTATTAATAAATGTTTTCAAAATTATCTTTGTCTGGATTACCTCCTACAAAGCTTAAATCGAGCTTCGTCAGGGGTGGACAAGAGGAGGTATTGAGAGCACAGACTCCATACCAATGACAACCCTTGAGCGACAAATTACGAAGCTGTGGTAACCTGCAGAGCAACCACACCAACTGTTTCTTAGCTATGTTCGTCCAATCGAGTATGAGCGTCTCGGGTTGACGTTTCATTATTCCGGACAGATGAGCGGCTGTCAAAGAATCATGCGCCAAGTCAATTGTTCTCCATAGACTGGAATCGAAACTGTAACGAGCCCAAGTCCTGCAGACGCAGGCAGTATTAACGAGTTCACTTGGAGATAAGTATTTAAATATCGACAATAAGGCTATCTTATTGTAAATGTACGGTTGTTGGAAATATTCGATCGATTGGTGCTTCAAAACTGACAAAACTGATCGCACGGCTGCATACGGCTTTTTGGTGACGTTATTTGTATTGTAACTACTGACTACTTGTGTGGTTGACTGATGATTTTCGGTAATTGTTTGCTGCTCGCTTGATGTTTCCGCACTTGATATCGACACTGGTGTAACTTCCTGTTCCTGAGAGATCTAAGGCACCAAAAAATTATATCATTCGAACGGAAATTAACTTTTTTAACCGACAAATATGCTTTGTTAAAGTCGTAATGAATTAATCGTACCTTGTTTTTTAAGTCTTCGTCTTCAACTCTCATCTTCTTCACAGGAGTGTTAATTTTTTCGGAATCTACATCGTTGCTGCCCGACACAGACATTTTTCGCGGTCTCCCACTTGGTCGGCGTAATTTTTGATTCCTTCCAGCCTCACAGCAATCGGGACACTCCCAACTGTTGGGCATGTCGTCGCTGATAACGGCCGAACCCTCCAAATTGCCGCGGTTGAGACACGTCGGATGCACGATTTCGGAACAAATCGAGCACTCCATAAGATTTGAAAGCGCAACAGGCGCCTGTTTGCCCATGAGTGGAGCTGGCTTTTGATTCCAGCCGTCCAAGCCGCAAACCTTACACGCAGCTTTCATAGCTAGCATAGGTCTCATGCACTTGCGCTGCAAACAGGTCTGCTTGGCTCTGCCGGTACCACCAAACTTGATCATATCCAGACAATAAACACATTCGCCGCAGTCACTGCGCGTGCAGGCCTCGCACTTTTTACATCGGGTCCTCCTGTGCTTTGGTCCGTTGGATTTCAATTCGCATCGACCCGATGGTTGCCTGTACGTTTTCTTCCTGCCGTTCATTTTTTCGTTGTCACCGATCGTCATTAGCGGTGGTGCGGGAAGAACGGGTGTTCCGGTAATGGCCAGTTCGTGGCTGTCGTGCCTATGTTGTTCAACGAGGCAGCGCACGTCGTGGATCAGAGCGACTGGATCGCGGATGAGTTCGGGCACATTTTTCTTGGTCGACGGAAGCGAGTGGAGGTACATGACTATGGACTTTAGGCCGTGGAGTTCCAGAGGCGTCAAGTGAATGTATTTCGAGTCTTGACGCGTGGATTGATTTTGGTTACGGACCTCTGGTGCTTCAATGTGACTTCTGTCGAGAAGTATATGAACGTATCTCTCGAGAACATACCTAAAAAAAAAAAAAACCACGGTGAAAATTTGTATCAACGTGAAACTAGATTTATGTATCTAGAACCCTTATACTTACCACAACATCTCTGTAAAGTAGGGATATCGAAATTTGTGAGGTACTTTGGTTGTTTCTTCGACTTGAGCCACCCTTAGTTGCTTGTCGATGCCAAAACTGTGTAAAAAGTTACCTCCAAAAACAAGTGAATCATCCGGAGTAAAAACAGCATGTATCCATCCTGTGGGTATGAACATTGTATTTCCGGCACTCAATGTTATTCTACCGCACTTGTCGACCATGTCTCCGAAAAATGTGTCCGATTGCTTTCCACTCAAGACCCACTTTTCGTACAAAGCTATATTTTTCTCCGTGGGTGGAATGAGCCAAAATATTTTTCCACCTTTGAGAATGTGATACCAAACGCTCGTACCGCCAAAGTCAACGTGAAAGTCGGTGTAACAACCTTTTACGGACATCAAACAGTATTTTTGTACCTTTGGGTACATCATATCCTCGAGCAGATTCGTTGCCTCGGTCTGAGCATCTTTCAAATGCTTGGGCCAGACGACGTCGACCCAATCGATTTGCCTCACGATTTTGGGTTGCTGTACGTAGTGCTCTAGTTTAGTACGACTAAACTCTAGCGAAATAACGTTCAACAGACGAGTTTTGTTTGGATCCTCGTAATATTTTTGCCACTCTTTCATCGTCATTTCTTCGTTCTTTTGGGTATTGACATCCATTACGTCCACGAGTCTTCTCGATCCTTTACGAAAGCATAAAATAACACTTATTTTATTTATTTTCTTTGAAAAAATTCAGTAATTCACGTTTAAAAACGTAATAATGAGATAACGAGGCTTCTTACCGACGCACGTCCTAACGTCGTTGACCGTGAAATTCGTACTTGGCACTCGCAAACCAAGACCTGTCTTCTCTTTCACCAATATAGGAATTTGAAGTCCATTTTTCTGTAGATGCGCCACTGTTAATTCGGGACCAGTCATTTCGCAATAAAACCCGTGAAAATTTTCCAAACTGTATTTGGTGCTTTCGATCTTCTCCTCCACTTGAAAGCCTCTCCGCCCTTCGATTTCATCATCACCAAAGGCCCAGTCGTCCGTGTAAAGTTTTTTCGTTCTTTCTCTCTGCAAAAACACAAAATTTCTCAATCGGTGATTTAACGACTTGTAGTTACCGAAAAACGAGAAACCGTCGACACAACATCCGAAACGCAGCGCAAGCTCTCGCTCGGTACTTTGAAATAAACCGCTGGTTGACGATGTTCGCGTTTTTTCAAAGTTTCTTAAAAACTTTAATTCGAAGCACGACAAAGCATTGCTTAGAGTATTTTGGTGTATTATTTTCTACAAAACGTTACTAAACGTACGTTCATTTGTCGATTTTACTTTGAGTGCAAGCTGCAATTTCTACAAGGGATAAGCAAATATACTCTACTCTTGAAAGATTCATTTAGTGATTGTTGAAAAAAAAAAAAAACAAAAAAAAAAAAAAACGATTGTTGTTAACGATCAAACGTAATTATTGAGTCTAAAATAATTCAAACGAAAATGTTGTAGGCTTTGTTTTTCGTACGAAAATAATCACAACAGAGAACGTAAGTATTATCACGACAGTACTGGTTTCAATTTTAAATCGGGAGCTTACCGAAAAGCTCGCACACTGTCAAAACTAACGTAAACTGTTATTAAAAGCCCCAACTATTCTGACTATATAGATTAAACGATAAAAATTGCGACTGCTATAACAACTTTTCGACATGTTACATCATACTAGACTGAAAAACAATGAATTACCTATTGAACTCGAAAATACACGTAAACATCCAAATTGTTAAGTGACACTTATTGCGAGTATTACCAGTGTCAAACAATACGATTTCACAGCTACAATTTACACCAGCCAACATAATCATCAAAGAGATGTACTTTGATGTTGTAAAAATCTCGGTCACATTTAAAATATCGTTCAAAGCGGCTCCTCCCCACGTATACTTTTAAATTTGTAAACTCACGGCAACTATCCCCTCGTCCTACCTTTCATGTGGCCCCCCAAAATTGCTATCAAAACTGAAAGAGCATCCAAAGTAAAAACAACTCGCCCATCAAAATCATTAGGTTAATAGTAACCAAAGAGACATGTGGATCATTTCCCAATGAAAAATTATGCCAAAAACAACGTAAAAATCATGATTTTGGTGAAAAAGAAAAAAAGCCAGTCCCGACGACAAAACCTGATGTGCGGTCAGTCGCAGTCAGTCAGTGGAGCGCAAGGAGCGCGGACCACGAGGTGCTTGGCGCGAGAAACAAAGTGTCTGCAAGTACAGTGACCAAAACTGGGAGCAGAAAAAAAAGAGAGAGGCTCGTTTGTTTATTTACCAATTGGCGTCTCGGTGGTGGTGGTAACTGGACCTTGCCCCTGCCTCCTGGAGGTTGTGGTTGCTTCTGCTGCTGGTACTCAGCTGGCGCTTGCTGATACCTCTCCGAGTCAGCCATTGTCGAGTTAACACCCAACTCGGACGAGAGCTTTTTTTTTTATTATTCTCGGCGATGTAGGGGCTGTGCTCCACTTCTCATTGGGTACTCATCGAGGCACCTGTGACGTCTTCTTCTGGAGCTCCCTTTTCTCCGGGCGTTACTTCTTTCCGCAAGCGTACTCACGACCGTTCTCTCCTTGTAGGTGGGTGGTGCATATATAATTAAACTTTATGTACGCGTATAACTACACGCGATAAACAAATAGAAAAGGAGGAAGAGCTGTCCGCGTGTGATTGGGGATTCAAGCTCAACTCGAGAGAGCTCCTGCGATAGGCAGTAGGGCAGCCCTTCGTGCGTATTCAAGAAAAACAGAGCAGAGCACTAGGTAAAAGCCAGGAGTTGCGAGTGTGTACCAGTATATACCTATATTCCCGTCGGCCGCCGTACTCTGTGTTCACCAAGTCACGTATGCCACCCTGCCTGTGATATATAGATATATCGATGCGTGTGCGCGTTATGCATTTTTGCCTCTGTCCGTGCCCATGCGCACACGCAGAGAGATGAAAAAGTCTCCATCAAAGAAAACGTCGGGAAAAGAGAGGAAAAAGAGTAACAATTTACACCTTTCATATACTTATACACAGCGTAAAATATCCTGCGATGGCTTTTGTTTATAAGTACGCTTAATACAAAATTAGAGCTACGATGTAAATATGAGATTGCAATTTTCTGCCAAACTGTGTACGAATCAAAACAAAGGGTTGAAGGGATGACGTATAATGCGCCAATTTAACATCGAACTTATTTTTTCAAATAATCCCTTTGGCATCGTGAAAATGGCAATGTAAAATTTTCATGCGTTTCAGGTTATGTCGTACACACTATGCGTAATACATATATATATATACATATATGTATACATTGTTTATGTCACTGACTGAAGACTGAAGACAAAAAAGCCTTCTGCTACTTATTTTGGAGTCAGCATTCAGCACATGTCTTTCGATAAGTTTGATCGAATGAAAATGTAAAGTATACTTTATATAAGTATTTACGGTAAGAATATGATATTTTTGCTGTGTACTCTTTCAGCACTGTAGAGCTGAAATTCTCGCAAATAAACTTGACAAGTATGAACCGTTTTTTGTCCCTAAGTAACTTAGTAAAATGTTTTAATATATCATTGCAGTAAAAGTATATAGTGGCGCCTCAAGATGGCAAGTAAGGAGAGGGTACTTGTTAAAAAAAGGCCGCCCATCGCTTCGGATTTTAACAAAGCGATTGCAGAGTACTTTTCGTCTAAAAAAGAGGAGCAAGCCACTGTAATCAAGTACGTTAAAACATATACTTTTAGCTTAGTACCACATTCGTAATCACACTACAGAAAGATGGTTTAAGCACCTTTGAAAAAAGCTCGTTCACCTGCAAGCAACACCAAAAGCACCGCAACAAATAATCAATCCCAACCATGATTCAAAGTAAGACCAATAGCGTATTGATTTTTTCACGGCTAGTTCTGAGCTCAACTGTATACCTAAATTTTGCAATCACACATATAAGTAGATTTACTCCACACCTGAAAATACTTTCTGAGAGTATAAACTAGTAGGATTATTGCATACGAGGCCCGTTCGTTGCAGTGTAGTAGTTAAAAATATATAGTCTTGGGTTACACATGGTTATTTACAATTTGTCATCCACACAAGTGTGCACTAAGGTAAAAGTAACGGTCCATATCGTAGCCTAGCTATAGAGAATTTACTCCGGTTAAAGCGTGTATAGTAAAGATCGTGTTTAAAAATGATGAACCCTCTCCTCAGACACTACCCAGAATGGGACGACGTGCGGGGCGAGCCCCTGATCGAGCAAGCCCGAGCGCGCCGGGAGCTTTTGATCGCCGAGGCCGAGTTGCAAGCCAAGCGCCTCGAGTACCAAGCGCGTCGTCAATCATACGAGCAGCAGTGGCAGGACCTTCGCGAGCAGGAGCAGCAGCTGCGAGCCTCCTTCGTCCACTTTGACGAGTTTGTACGCGAGAACAGGGACAAGCGCGAGCGCGCCGAACGCAAGATCGTCATCGAACGGGATCGGCAGAAGATCAGGGAGGCTGAGGTACAGATGACTTTGTTGATGATCCTTTGATGTGCGTGGCCAATAGCGGATGAATCGTGTGTGTTGCGCAGATCTTGGAGCTGGATAAGAACTTGGAGAACATGGAAAAGGTGCGGGACAAGATGAAACGATACGTGGAGGTGTACAGGCCGTTTCAAGGCTACTTGGAGAAAATTCTGGAGAACAAGGAGTTTAACTCGATAGCCGGGATATTCAATCGTTACGAGGCCCTGGTAGCCGCCAGGAGTTCACTCGAGGAATACCAGAACCGCAATCTTCGCACTCTAGAGACGACCAGCTCGCAACTGGTACACGCGCAATATTTATTGCCATGGAAATACACCCGTGACGATTAAAATGCATGTGTTGCTGCGATTGACTTTAGAAAAAAATGACGGAAGAAAAGTCCCAGAGCTTGATGGACCTGAACAGGCGGCTCGCCCAGTTGCGGGACAGACACGAGCGAGCTCGAGCCAAGGCTGTCCACTGGGAAACCATGGTCTCGCGCATCAAGGACGTGTGCTCGCAAAAGGAGCTCGAGGAAACCCAGGTATAAGCGCGCCCTGACTTCGCGTGACGCGCGATGGCAAAATAATCTTATATGCATTAAACAGGTGCGCGCCTGCATCTGGAACCTGTATCGGCAGATCTGCAGGCGCAAGGGTGTGCCGATAGAGCTTGATCGCTCGGAACTCGAAGAGCAGTTGCACCACGTCAAGAGGACGATCCTCGAGCTGGGCAAGATCGTCCACGCGGCCAAGAAAAAGACTGCGAGAGAAAAAAGGGAAAGGGAAGCTAAAGGCAAGGGCGGAGCTAACGCGGGAACTGTTTCTTCGTTGTCCACCGGTGCGGCCATTAAGCTCAAGGAGGTCAGAAGTAGCTCGAAAAAGAACAGCTGTCCCAGCTCTACGGACGACACTCGCAGCACTTGTAGTATTTTCAAAAAGAACTAAATAATGCGAGAGTCAATAAATCACGATGTGGCTCATTGTCAAAGACGAGAGAGAGAGTTTTATTTCGTTTTTTTTTTTTTTTTTTTTTTTTTACAAAAAAATCACGTATATCTTTGCGTTAAAATCATTGGTATCGTTTCTGAATGATTTTCCGCGCAGCTGGCAAGTGGCAGGCGGACACGTTGTGCAGAAGGTGCGAATGGTCGTGCTTTAGTCGTTTCATCAACTTCTCGTGCACTTGTTCCTCCGTCAGGGGGACTTCCAGGCCTTCGGACACGTTTTGCATTTCCTCCTTCTCCACGCATCTTTGCGACAACAAACAAGGATTTTCAGTATACAGTTGTTTTGAGTTACATGTTACATGCTCGGGTACGAATAGTATATGTTACTCGATAATCCGACACTTGTTGCAAAATAGTTATTTACTCAATATTCAAAACGTCATTGAGGAAATCAATAACAATAAGCATATAAATATCAGAATCGAAGGTCCGAACGTAATAATATCATCTTGCGAACGGAACAAAAAAAAAAAAAGAAAGACAGAGAGGGAGAGAGAAAATACACGCGTAGCGTATACATTACGCGTAATACGGGAGAGCAATCGAGTGAAATAGCATACTTCAAACTACTTCCTTTGAAATTGAAGTAGGCAGTACCCATAGCGAGGGCAGCAAGTACAAAAGTACAAGTATACATACGAAGGAGGCAGGCAAGCGTGGACGTTAAATGAGTAAGTAAGGGGGATAAGGATAGGGGTAGGGAGAGAGAGAGAGAGAGAGAGAAAAGGATACTCACAGGGGACAGGGCTGGGTGGGCGCGATATCGGTGATGACGGGGATCTGGAGCTTCGGCTTCCGGGCCTCGTCGAGGCGCAGTTCCGGCTTGTTCCTATCTACCCAGTGCATCTTGTTCATCATCTCGACCAGTCGCTTTTCTATTATACCCAGGTACAGCATCACGTTGTTCATCGTCACTTGGCTGTTGTCACCTAGGAGCTCCAGCAGGGGCGAATTGTCGCATTTTATGCTCGCGAAAAGCATCTCTATGCCCTTTAATAGCTTCTCCATTATTTCGTTGCTCTGAAGAAGAAAAGGAAAAAACACATAATGATAGTTATACATATATAGTCAAAGCGAATAAAAGACCTCGTTAAATTTGCGCTCGGCCGCATTGGCTATATTAGTCTGCTCCTGTAGCCTTTGGGCAATCAACTCTAAGGTTTCGGCCTGCTTTTGCCCTCGATGAACGTTTAACGCCCGAGCTTCGTCTATCGCGAGCCGCAACTGCTCGACGCGCGTCTGAAGCCCCTCCAGTTCGTCGTTCAATTCGTTCACGTAGCTAAAAAGCGCAAAGTTCTCCTCTTCCTGCTTCAAGAACTGGGCCGTCAGCTTGTCTATTTCCGTCTCGCCTGTTGTTTCATCATCATCATCATCATCATCATTATTGTTCGATTAAATGGTTACCAAGACGATATATCGGCAACAATCACATTGTATTACCAGTGAACTGCTTGACGAGCTTCAGTATCTGGCTGTACATGGCGACCTTGTTGCGCATCTCTTCCCGCTTGGCTCTCTTCTCGGCCTGCTGCTTGGCCTTCAAGTCGTTCATCTCGCGATACTGGCCCTTCACGCCGAGGAACTCTTGGAGCTTCATCTCGTTGTCGATCGTCCGCTGCAGCTCGCACATCTCCAGCGTGTGGCTCTTCAGATCCCTCATCCCTCTACGCACAAAAGTACACATCACGCATGCATATACACGACCGATTGTATGTATGTACATAATATATATATATATTCTTGGTTAAAGCACAAAAATGTGATGATCCCGTTACCGATCTTTCAGTGCGTTGATCTTGTTGAGCTCCTCGTCCCTCTGGTTGAAGGCAATGGTGGTCTGTTCTATGAGATCGTTGACAATGGCCTTGCCGGAGGCAAGCTGGTTGTTCAATTTGGTCCAGAGGACGTTGAAACGGGCCCGTTCCATCATCAGATCGTCGATCTCGTTGCGCAGCTTGGCGTTGTCGCCGACGAGGCTGTTGAACCGCTTGGACGCCACCTCGAGCCGGTTTTCCAGGATACCGATCCACCGGTGCTGCTTGGCCATCGCGTCGACCGGCTGGAGGTCCGTTCGTTGGTCGAGCTTGAGGGCGTGCAGCTCCTTCGATATGCTGACGATCTGCTCGTCGAGTTCGCCGATCTGTTGCCTCTCGCGGCGTATCTGCTCGGCGAAATCTGCCCTACGCGCCAACAGGGCCCTCAACTCTTCGGCCATTGCCTCGTCCTGGCGCTGGTTCCACGGCGACTTGGCCGCCTTGATCGCCAACACCAGCTCGGCCTTTTCACTCTCGAGCTTGTCTATCAGGAAACGCTGGTTGCGTAACTGGTTGCGCGCGTCCTCGGCGTACGTCACCCGGTCGTTCTCCATTATGCGGTACTGACGCTTCAGGCGCTTCAGCTCCTGCTCGGCCATCGTCTCCAGCTCCAGCTCGTCCTGCTCCGGTTCCTCTTGGATCATCATTTTCTTGGCCGTCTGTTACTATACCGATCTGTAAACGATCATTGAGATATGATAGTCTGTAATGGTATTACCGAACTTTTGCGCAACGTCGAATCGATCCATCTCTACGGTGTGTGTAAGTTGCGCAAGTGCTTGATCGTAAAAACAAAATGCGCTCGGTAAGAGTTCGGTAACCTCTCCCCCGACGGGTACACGCGCTACCGATTTTCTTTGAAGCAATAATAAAAAAAAAAAAAAAAAAAAAAAATGAAAAGTTTATACTCCATCGGGTACCTGTGACGACAAAAGTTGAAGCTCACTATATGTGATATTTTGCAGGGATGCTCGATCGAAAATCCACCACCGGGGGGCCCACGGACAACGACCGACGAGCAAACAAAACGAGAGAGCACGTGTGGCGATCGTCAATCCTTCGACTCCAGCTGACCGGATGGGTGTATAATTTTACTCACTTCAAACTTCTCGGAATCCAACGACAGCCAACTGCAGCATCCCTACTTTCAGCGCAGGCTCGATCATCGCCGGAACTGCCGGGGCGCAGGAAAATCAGGACGATTGCTCCTCTTCCTCCTCGTCATTGTCGTTGCAGCAAGGCCCTTGACAGCCGGCGCGTGCCTCGCGTTGCACGGTAAAAAAAAAAAAAAAAAGAAAAGAAGTGCCGACGGCAGCTGCCTCTTTCTTCCTTTTTCCTCCTCCTCCTCCACCACCACTAGTGAGTATACACGCGTGTTGGGCGCGCGACAGCTGGTGAGTTGCTTTTTGGCCTTTTGCTTTACATGTATACGGATGGATATACACTTAGCCAAAGTCGGCGGGTGTAGATGTAACGCGCACGAGTATATTTTATGCGTTACTCGTAAAAGATGCAGAATGTGTTTTTAGGAAAAGAAGAAGGAGGAAGAAAAGCCCTCCGCGTTCGCTGCACAGCTGATGATGATGATGCGCACACGTATACACCAGGGAGACGGAAGTTGGCCCTTTTACGAGCGGCTTTTCCGGTCTTCCGCTCGAGCGTCACCCCATCCGATGCTTCTTTGTGACTTTTGTTTTATATTTTCACTTAAAGACCGGACGCTTGTATCTTGGCGGGTGTTGGTCAACAACGTGGATACCCTGAAGATACGTGATTTTTTTAAGGGCAAGGTTGGGACGAAACGTCGCTTACTTGTATAGGTACACGTATACCTGTACACCAGCTTAGGATATCGTCGTTGTTGGCGTCGTACGTGTTGTTAGCCGATATTAGCCCTCGTAGCCATGGCGACACGGTCCCTATACTTGGGTAGCTTCGATTGCAAACTTATATTTATACATGTATATAAATTGAGCTGCTTGAAAAACATGTGTTTTGCTCCTTGGCGAGTATATGGTATGAAAAAAAAGCTAAGACCATTCAGCAGCATCGCTCAGTGGATCAAAGTGAGAGAGAGAGAGAGAGAGAGTCGAGAAAATATGTATACACTTGGAGCATACAATTGATGGAAAAAAGAAACAGATGGCCATCCGCATGTGTGTTTTACACGCGCGTACAAAGATGATTGACTTTGTCTCGACAGTACAAGTATACCGATACAAAATGTATATTCCAAGAGAACGAGTGCGTGCGGAGCGGCAAACTACGTGTGCCTATAAAGACACGCGCGTTTTATAAATAAAATATATAATATATAATGTATACACGATAATACCCACCCATGCACAATGTATGTATGTAATTATACGACAACATGAAAAGTAAATCGACGAAACGCTCTTCACGTGTGTATATAATAATGTCAATGGCGAAGGAGAAGACACGCCAGCTATTACCGTTAAGTTTGTCCGTGTCACCTCGTACCATGTACAAGTCGTTGGGCCAAAAATGTATTCATCACGCGATCCTCGAGGACACGCGCACCTGTGACATTACACCACGGGGTATCCGTTGTACGCGTACTCGTTTGTACCTGTACTTAATTTAATTTCTCGAGCGGGCTCGCGAGACCGATTGAAAAACCACCCGATCGTTTAAACTCTCGAAAGCGGCAAGATGACCGGTTACACGGTTCATCGGAGGGAAAAAAACAAAAATAAATAAATAAACACCCGTACAACTTCTTCGGGTTAACCGTACGTGGTGTAGACCTATATGCATACCGATTTCTATAAAAAATAAAGTACGCGCGCGCGTTACACGGTACATGCACACTTTGCGAGCTTTCTTGTTTGCAGCTCTTTTGGTTTTATATTGGCTAATAAGTGTGCCCAAGTTCCCAGAGATCGGTTGTTTCGTGGCCTGCGCGGGATAAAGAGATCACCGGTCTAACCCGTGCACATCAGGTTCCCCATGTACATACGCGCATTGGTATAAGACGTATGCTTATTTATGGTTGACCGCGAGAGTTTCTCCGATGAGTGCTAATTTGCATAAAATCGGATGCTACGGTATAATGTTGTTAGAATATATTTCCACGATGATGGTATTGATGATTATGCGCGTTTGCGTGTGCTGGAATATATGCGAAATAGTTGTAGGAGTGCAAGGAGAATATATATGCATGATGCCGAACGTTGTATATTTATGAGGCCACGGATGTGTGTGTTTTAATTTTCAATCCAAGGATAGATGATACATGTATTAGTTATAATAATGGAAAGCGAATGGTAATGTAAATAAACACACGTGTATTTGTACGGGTAGCGATCGGAACGATGATTTCACACTCACTTGTTTAGATGATCATCGCGAAAAAAAAAAAATTAGTGCGTGTATATGTATACACGTATAGCCTTAACCGGTAACAAATATTACTTATCTTCTGTTTGTTAATTGGTGGAAATACACTGTTCTTTGATTCTAATTTGTTTTTTTGTAATTCAATTTATTTATTTAGCGCATCGGTTTTATTGTAGCTTTTTACCGGTTCGCCTGATAAAAAAAAAAAAGTGACCTCGCAGGCGACCAAATGCAGTTGTCAGTTTTTATTTTTTAAACTACAAATTAACATCACTATTATTTTATAATCTACTAATGTACGTGTACATACCTACGCATGCACAGTGAACATGACGAAATAGCTTGAATCACCGCAGGCGAAGCCTTCATTTAAGATCGATTCTCGCGCAATCGGCTCGTCCTATAGCTGTAAAACAGCAAAATTATATAAACGCATCACGACCACTCGGCTCAATTGGCGTAAATTTTTAAATCGTCGCAAAAAACACAGCCGACAAGCGCGCGAGTATCCTCCAAACCCGGTGAAAGTCGATGAGGGAGCAACAAATGCATTTTGCAAAGGAAAAAAAAAAAAAATCCGTTTTTTTTTCTTTCTCTCGATAATTACCATGTAGGTCATAAATAGCTTTGACGTTCGATACTGTGCGGGTGTATAATACCGCGCGACCCTTTGACTCCACAATAGCCGTGCACCGAGTGATCATTGCATCCCCCTTCTCTTTACTACTTAGTTGTTTTAAAAATTGTGTGATATTCGCGCACGGCAAACTGCAAATATATATATATGTGTGTACGTCTGCGAGGCAAGAGAGAGGGCAGAGAACCGGAACCAGAGATAGACCAGCCGCGCGCTGCACACACCACCTCCACAAAAGAGCGAAATACCTACAGTACCTATACATACACGTATGTATATATTGCTCCAAAAGCGTTGGTAAGTAAAGGTGCTCCTCCTCCTTCCCTCTTTTTTTTTTTTTTTTTTTTTTATACACGGTAGAGCGTTCCGTGAGTCATCGAGTGTTAAATACGTGAACGATTCCACGTAAAATCTCCTACAGAAACGTTTTCCATGGCTTTTCCACTCTGTCTTTCGTGAAGCACTTAACTTGGTATACATCAAGCCTTCGAGCTTAACTTTTATAAATTTATGACAAATAACAGGGTATTCAAGGCCATATTTAATTACATTTCATCAAACATTGTCGCACTCCCAAAGCCATCAGGTATATGTACCAAAAGAGGTTTAGAAAGAGAAAAAAGAAAAATTATTCAATCCTTTCAAAAAAAGCTCCATGGAAAGACTTTTCCGCGGAACCGCTCGTGCCAGGCGAAAGACAGAGAGAGCGTGTCTATATATTTCTTTTCTCCCCAGCTGCAGAGAGAGACTTGCGCTCTGGTGGCTCGGAGGTACAACACATACACCCGCGCCTCAGTACCTGGCCGGCCATCGTCGGCGCCGCACGTGCTCGATTATTCACACATCCATATTTCGGAGCACCGAGCCTTCCCTGTTTCGTTTCCCTCTAAAACACTAACTGTTTTTCTTTCTTTCACGACATTAATACATTGCAAACGCGGGTATACAAGTGTACAACCAAAAGAATAACACATAATGAATCGCGTCGATCGACCGCGCGCCTTTTACATAAATAATATGTGCAAAAACGGCAGTGCAGCGCATTGGAACGGTCGACGGACGGACGAACGGCAATAATAACAACGACATATTATAAAACGTGCTCGGTGCGCGAGAGTGAGTTTGATCCAGGAGTCACGAGCCTATATAAATATATAATACTATATACATTGTACGTAAAACATATAATATATGCAAATACAGTTTCGGAGTAGTCGAATGCAGGGAAAATAGAGGGAAAGGCGCACCCATATACCCGTGCGGTGGATCGTGGACTGTCCACTAATACACCCCCCGGTGCGGTCGTAGGGCCCAAGGAGAGTGTAACGTATGTACTTATAGGTGAAGGAAGGGCCCCCTGGTTAGGAGGTCCTTCGCCGGTGGGGTGCAAGACGGGATCGGCGGTAACGGTGGCCTTTTGGCGACGCCCGGCCAACTGGTGGCGCGGACTCGTGGCCGCCTCGTTACCCTGGCGCAGGAGCATCGGTTCTTTTCGGGCTCGGGTCGCGGGCTCGTCGTCCAAGGAGAAGAGGAAGAAGATGCAGCTGCCTCTGCTGTGCGAGCTCGTGAGGTACGACTGCCGCTTCGCTGGTGATTATCGGCTATTCTGACGGTACCGAGAGGCTCTTGAATGGTGTTGTTTTCCGCGCGTTTATAATATCGAGGGATCCAAGTGAGAGTGCAGTTTTTCATGCAGTGCGTACAGTACAACTCGGTGGATCGACGAGTGACAAAACGCGTGTGGTTCAAAAGCAACGCAAGTGCACTAGTTTTCCTCAATTGAACGGATCGTGTACGAGTTTCCGCGGAATTTAGGTACAGAGGTAAGTTCTGAGCGCGCTATCGGTATACCTTTTTTTTTGTTTGCGCGCGGGAGATCGAGTGGTCAATTAATTGTTTCCTCAAAGGAGATTACCTATACGTAATCGGTATTGTACACAAATTTACTACCGTGTCTTACATTTTTTTTTTTTTTTTTTTTGTTGGTAAAGTCTCACGCGCATTTTTGACGTGTACGTGTAGAGTGTGTGTATAAAATAAAAGCAGAGTCAATCCAAAGCCAGTGAATAAAATATACGATGACGAACCGGTTTATATGTTGCTCGGTTAAATATATCTGTTGCGTGAATTTCTCTCCTCTTAATTGATTATTATTATCTCCTTATTCCATATCGAGGAGACAATGGATCGATGCGAGTGTATAGCTTTCCCCCTCGTGTCGACGATTTACGATTTAAAATAAGTATTCACTACTTAGTTCCATCGTTATTTTTTTTTTTTTTTTTTTTTTTCATCGTTGACTTTGAATTGTCTATGAATACAACACGACGTGCGTCTGGATGGCATTGGTTGAGATAAAATTAAAACGACGTTGACCGCCGTTGAAACGTGTTTCGCGTCTCAAGTATAATATATTACATAATGAACACCGCTAATTGTTTCTCGGCCCCCAAACAATGCCGATACTTACCTATACATTATACCAACGCAAAACTCATTTACGAGCGTATAGGCAAATGTATATTTAAGTATGCCGTGATGTAAAATATGCGCACTGATAAGCGAGCACAGGTGTCCGGTAGAAATGATTCGTTATCTCTCCGATAATTTTCCACCAGAGCTATAGATAAGATTGCGTTTATACGTAGCAATTCATTGTATTCATATATTGGGTCGCTATTTTTACGAATATAATATACGAAAAACAAAAAGAAAAAAGGGTTCGTTAAACCAAGTTTAAAAGTAAACGCGAACTTTCGTCCTCGACGATGGTCGGATGGTATAGAGACACACGCGAACTGGTGGGTCAGATGTGTACTGATAGTTCGAGTCCCAGTGTCTGTGCTCTTCGTAGTGAACCGTGCAATACCAAAGGGCTAATTATAATATAATGACGCACACACAGCGCTATGGAATACTTATTAATAAAGTCCGTGAGTTTTTTTTTTTTTTTTTCTTTATATTTCGGCACAAGCTGCTGTCGAAACACATGAAGCTGTAACTGTAGCAGACAAATTCCAGCAGCGATACCGTCGAATAACAACTCGTACCTTGAGTATCCTTAAAACTATTTTACTGAATTAGAAAGGTACCTGGTTTTCTTTTAAGGGCACCCCAAGTAGAATTTCTTATTTGTTTGTCTGCTAGTTTCAGCTTCATTCGAAACACATCGTCCAAGCAATAATAACACACGAGAGCAAAGAAGAAAAAAAAAAAAAAAAAAAAAAAGGCGCGTGCCGCACGAAAATCTAGGCCGTATTGTAATTCAACCTGCGTAAAGCGGCTGTGCTTGACATACGCATCGGGGGAGAAAAAGAAAAAACAAAGAGCCGTGTGTACAAGAGCTCCGAGAAAAACAGCTGAGAGGAACGAAACTCCCGGGCAGCCGCGTTGAAAGGACCATTTGACGGGGCGAGGTGCCGTAAAAGTGGGCCGCGCGAAAAAAAAAAGGCCGGAATAGTTTACGGAGCGCAATAGTGTATGCTTAAAACAACTAAGTATGTATATGCATTAAAAAAATGAAAAAAGTGAGGGCGTAGGAAGCAAGAACGATCTGTTTTTTTGGACCGTGCATCGGCAGGAAGATCAATTATAGCCGGTCTGGCGCTTTATTCATTCGCGAATCGCTTTGCGAATGCTTTCTCGTGGAAATCTTTCTTTTTTTTTTTGCGTTGGGTTATTGCGTACACCCCACCTTTCCTTTCCGGATTTCAGTGCACAGTAAATGCACTTTTTTTTCGACACGCCAATCAGTTAATATCTTGCTTTATCATTTTCATCATCGTTGATACAATTAAAAAATCCATCCATCCCCTCGTTTGTGCACGTGTAAAACACTGCTTGAACAATATGTTTTTTTTTTTTTCCTCGCAAAGAGTGAGGGTCGAGAGAATTTTGTATACTCTGTTATTTTTTCGTAAAGTTTCACACCAAGTGTACGCGATTAATACGTACGATGAAGCAATATCGAACGAGATTGCCGCGACGATAATATTTTCATTTTCACGAATAAAGTTAATAGAATGATGTATATCTTTTTCGTACGGAGATAAGTCTAATGTATACGTAAAAGGAAAAAAAAAAGAAGAAAAAAAAAAGAAAATAAAGCATGAGTCATTCGTTTGCGCGGGTTACACATATTCAACATCGATAAGAAAAATGTGTAAGCAGTGTGCTGAAAGTAATGATATTCCTTTCACTTTTAGTTCTCAAACACCTGTGCGACATTCGTGTTATTGTTTCCCCCCCCCCACATAGCTTTTATCGAATCTGTACAACATCCAAGGGTGTAAAATCACGAAGAATGTGCGTTATATTCACATTGTATGGTACGTCGTCGATAATTTTTCCATTATTTATAAGCCGTGACGTGTTTTTTAACCAACTCTCGCGATATGTGTATATAATATGTACGGATACAATCCCACTTTTATTGGCACACGAGAGGACGTGACAATGAGAATAACGACAATACAGGTAGTGCACTCACGTGAAAAAGAAAAAAAAACAAAAGAGCAGCTGTAAGTGTGCAGAGAAGAGTCACGTGCAACCAAGATACCAACTTACTTTTACGTTAAAAGCGAAAGCTTATTGCATCGTTAAATGCATCAAAGGCCACACAGCCCAACCAACCGAACCCAACGAACCGATGCACAATCTATGTAGTATACGGTGATGTATTATTGAGTCTCGTGGGGTTCCGGTTGACACAGGTGGTGCACCCAACACTACACTCCGTTTTCCCCCCACCCATGGTACACACTTAGTACTTACACTCACCTTATTCTTGTTTTTTTTTTCCCCGTCATTGAACTTGCGCTTGCCCCCACGTAAGCAGCCTATATTATTGTATACGTGCCCAACTCTCACATGTACTTATGTACTTTTTACGCAACGAAATGTTTTACAAATAAAGTCAAAATGATTACGTGCGAGTTGGAAAAATTTCGTGAAAGAAAAAATAAAAAAAAATAAAAAAACAATGGTGCGACCGAAGGAGGAGTACTAGTAAAAAAAACAAGAGTCGCGGCAGTCGTCGCGTCGCGAAAAAAGCACTTGGTCGACCTTATCCGTACGTAAATGTCGTATATACATATGCCCATCCCCGCATAAGTACACGCTCAGACGACACGCACAGCGAAAGAGATATAGAGAGGGGGTCGATGTATGTGGGGGAGTAGCTTCCCCATACGTATGTGTACGAGTGTCCGCGTAATCGCATAAATAGGCCGTTAGCCCCGCTGGGGCTGTTTGTTTATGCTGCACTTACCTAGTTGGTACGAGAAAACAAAAAAAAAACCCTCTTCGAACTTTCGGTTTTGGACTTTTTTGTTTTTGAAAGTTCAGGGTTTTTTTTCTCTTTTTACTGATAAAGTTGTTTTTATCGCTACCCTTGACACTTATCTAGATGCCTCGTACAAAAAAAAAAAACCATTTAGATCTGTGAATGGACTTTGGTAGTTTGGTTTGTGTCGCGTTTGAAAACGTTTATAGTTTTTTCCTGCCTTGGGGCGTTTTTCGTGACATTTGGCCGTTTACACAATAGCCGTAGTTACCCTATACTTCCATCTCTCCAAAAAATATCCCCAGTGGCAAAATGGCACTTTTGTGACGAAAACTAAGTACTTTCTTCTTTTTTTTTTTTTTTTTTTTTTTTTTTTTTTTTTTTTTTAATTTCATTACACGTCGCGATTGCTATTCAACAGACTTTTATTTTATCTCCGTCTATGATATAAAGTATAATACATGCCTGTAAAAGTGTGAACGTTGATCGAAAAAATGACTCTGTTTCGTCAGTGCTATGAATAATACCTAATATTATCATCTTGGGATACCTGTATATATGGATGGCGAAACAATGCGATTAAAACATTACGTATTTTAAAAAACATTTATAACTTATTGCTGACATATTAAGCTACCTCTTTTGTTTTATAAGAAAATAATTGTTTTTGCATTAGGTTTCATGCAACTTTTTACACAACCCATTTTGGAAAATATAACAATAAGCATATACTTATTTTTGGGTCAACTAACTTTTCAGAGGGACAACAACATACATATATATACAGATTACTTTTAGATATAGAGATACGATTCAAGGTATAAAATTTGATTAATTGTATACTTATACACGCGTCGGTGCGAGATAAAAATCACTCGCAAGCTTCTCTGTGTATTTTTTTTTTTTTTTTTTTCATAAGCAGTAAGTGTTTTTCCGTGGAAGTGTAAAAATTTGTACGAGACAAAAGGCAATTTAACCTTTTCTCCCCTTTGGGTAGTGTTTTTTGACGTCACCAAACAAAACCTCACTCTCTCACCACGCGCGAGAGGGAAAAAAAAAAGTACTTACGCGATTGTCGAAGGTCTCGCGCAACACAGGTGTACATACACATATATAAAACATATAGAGGAGAGGATTTTCCACTCTGTACCGCATCACCGAGGAGCTATAAGAGAAGAGAAGAAAAATAAGAGTCTTTGAATAATTGCATTTGGGTATTTAGCGGAGGCCTCACTCCTCCTACTATCCTACATATATATAGTCCGCGTGCAATTTTATCGTGCTCACGATTCGCATACGATGCGCGCACACGTGACCGGGGGATTATCATTGTGCAACGAGGCGAACAAAAAAAAAAAAAAGAAGTACATACATATACCCGTACTTATACCACTTGTACGTATACATTGCTACTTAAATTAAAGGCACTTAACTTCCCTCTCCCCCCTCTTTTTATATTTTGAAACTCCTTTGGTTAAGTATAGTTGGGCACGTGATCGATCGACCGTTGGCTCATTATATAGGTGTACCCATGTATTACGGATCTCCGATGGTACTATAAGTACGCGCTCGGGAGAAGAAGGGAGAATCCTTGTTTGTGTCACACTTTTTGCGCAACCCAAATAAAAAGAGTTTTGGGTCGTCTTTCGCGGTGTGGAAATTACAGGGTTCATCCGTGACTCCTCTTTTCTTTTTTCTCGAGCAATTGTCTCTCCCTCTATAGTATAGTACAAAACAGCCCATTTTCACTGCGCAGAACGACCCTCTTATGTTTCTTTTCAAGGGGACCGATTGAAGCCAACATTTATTGGCCCCAACAACCCCACTCTCCCGGGCGCGCTCGTATACAAAAGACAAAAAAAGGCCAGCAGTTGTACATCAATCACATCTGTGTACCTCTTGACACACGTTTTCTTTGTTTTTCAGGCTATAGCCTCCCCCAGCTTCGAGTCTTTGGTGAGCCGCACATGGCGGGTCGTCATGCCGAGCCGCGTCCGCCACAGGGCGCGCCGAAGACGATCCCGCAACCGATCTCTTGAGCCGCGCAGCCCGCGGATCGGGTAGATACACACACACACCTAGAGAGCCGAGGAGGATGCTGCCGCGCAAGGAGGGCCATTACGAGCCGTACGCGCTCGAGGACATGATATCGAGCCTGCAGACCCGGGGCAATGCTTCGCTCGAGGACCTCAGCGAGGATCCCGGGGAGTTGCTTAGGCAGCGGGAGCGCGACCTCGTGCTCGCGGCCGAGCTCGGCAAGGCCCTGCTCGAGAGGAACCAGGAGCTCACCAAGCAAAGCGAGGCGCTCGCCGAGAACTACGCGGCCAAGATCGAGGTGGGTGGCTTTTCCGTCGCGTGTGTGTATATGTACTTCATGTCGTTGCTCCCCTTTTTGCTTCGTCCGCGGGTTTATTTGTGTCTTTGTGGCGCCAACGGATGGAGTAGAAAAACTCTCGCTGCCGATGTGCCTTGTCGATCGTTGCGTACACGGCATGTCCGATCACGTGTCTCCTTTGTGCTTCAGAATATAGGTATACTTGACTAGAAATTTTGTCGCTAAATGAAACACGAGTACAAAGTAATACACTTTGTTTTTGCTCCTCGTGTCCTGTATATTATATACATGTATGACACTCGCTTGCTCGAGGCAAAGAGAGATCGCTAAAACAAGTAAATTTAGTAACATAAAGCGGGTACCTGTATAGCATATATACTAGTTCATTATCTAATTGCAGTTACGAAGCGCGGTATTGTAAAAGTGAAAACTTTTTTTTTTTTTTTTTTTTTTTTTGCCAAAGAGCGTCCAATTGTACAAACAAGTGTATATACTATATAATATGATTCGGCGTTCCTCGGGCGTTGCGAAAAGTTGGCCGGTACCTTGATGCGATGTTAATTAAAAGCTCGTTAGAGAACACGACTGTATAGATTCGATATGTCAATGGGGCTCGAGCGTGCGTGTATATACTTACACGTGTGACGCAAGGTGTAAAAAACGATGTGAACAAACTACCTCGTGCAGGTACGCGCGTTTCAGAATTATCCAAAAAGAAGGAGGGAATATGCCACCGATAACGTTGTTTCATCATATGCAAACAAACAATATTTGTCTTTTTTCTTTTTTTTTTCTTTTTTTTGCAAAATCTTAAACACATATATGTCACAATATGTACATCCTTCATATTAAATGCGCGAAATTGCGTGCTCAATGGCTTTAAACGTTATTATATACGATTATGCTCGGCCGAGTTTATGCAATCTCGTTAAACACAAAACCGCGAGTACACACCAATAGACTAAGGGTAACATTTCGCGCGCAAAAAAAAAAAAAAAAAAAAAAAAAAATGAGCTTCTTACGCAGGTCTGTGTGTGCTCTCTCGCCAAAGCCGATCGACGAGGAGGAATCTTAAGCCGCGCAGCCTAACCGAAGTACACACAGCATATACTTACCTCGGGTGTTCAGTGCAAAGAGATCATACACGCTTGTCGTACACCTCTACACACCGTGTCAATAAGACGCTCTTTTCGCGGCAGCTTACTTATCGAGTACTTACTTGTTTGGGTATATACACTTTACGAAAATCCTCCACGGGAGCGCGAAAAAAACGAAACGCAACGCCTACATCGAGGCTACAAATGTATTTTATTATGCTTACTTTATATATATATATGTGCATACTGCAGTAGCGATCGATGAAAGCGGCAAATTGTACGCTCGCGGCTGTACTTACTTGCGATTGTCTGGCTTATAGGTGTATAAGAATTATAATCCATAGGGTATGAGCCAAAAGCTCTGCACGTGTGGCTACTTTTCTCCACTATATATGTAGAAACACCAAAGTACATGATATAGGAGAGTCCTCTATACATGGAGTTGTCGATCGCGTGTTATCTCTTTTTCCGCGTGCCAACTGCAGCATTTGTATGGTTTTTGCTCTTGTGTATTTTGCACCTGTACGTACGTACCTATATATGTCGAGAGCGTATAAATACATGTATACCCACACGTGGCAAAAGTATGATGTATATGCCTCTCGCGAGAGGAGAAAACCCAACTATTTCTAATCGGATAGGCCGAATCGCGCACACCCTCGTCGCCATGATTTTTATACACTTACATGTAGTACATCTATTTTCTTCGTAAGTCAAATTTTTTTTTTTTTTTTTTTTTTTTTCAGCGTGTAAAATACTCATCAATTTCAACTTGAATAGTCATCGAAAGTAATTACAGGTATCGAAGAATGAAGCAAATGGTACTAGATGGCGAACTTGTACTTTTCACCATTCGATATACGATTATTCAATTATTTTTTTTTTTTTTTTTCCAATAACCATAGCAACTTACTGTATATAGTACACTTGCAAGTAGAAAAGAAAATGATGACCTCGAACAAGGGAGAAAAACCACCCTGTATCTATAACTATGTACTGCAAAAAAAAAAAAAAGAAAGAAAAAAAACTATCGTACTCTTTCACCTGCGTATTTTATTCAAGCCGTAAATACACGTAACAACGCAGGAAGGTGTCTCGGGTACACACACGAAAAAAACCGGAGAATCGCCTCGCCACCCCAAAGAGCACCGAAGCGCAGAGCTCGCTCCTTGCGTGTCCTCGAAAGGAAAAGGCCCGAAAAAAAAAAAAAAAAAAAAAAAAAAAAAAAAAAAAAAAAAAACTGCGCAAATCCACGCGTAATTAATGTAACTCGGTGTACG
This sequence comes from Copidosoma floridanum, assembly GCF_036245765.1. Classification (NCBI taxonomy): domain Eukaryota; kingdom Metazoa; phylum Arthropoda; class Insecta; order Hymenoptera; family Encyrtidae; genus Copidosoma; species Copidosoma floridanum. The sequence continues at coordinate 5,462,494 of NW_028321906.1, read as the reverse complement.
CGGCCAATAACGTTACATCCACGTAGACCTCGCGCGCTATCTCAACTCGCGCCAGCCGAGGTAGAGAGAGAGCCAAGTATATAGGTATAGAGCGAGGAGGAGGAAGGAGTCACGAAAGCGTGGAAATAAGCCACTTACTTAGGCAATATCAGATCTGTATGTGTATGTCTGTGTGTGTATGTATATACGTGTGCGCGAGGCCAATTTTCCTTCTCCCGTCTTTTTTTTTTTTTTTTTATATGTACAACCGTATGTACCTATAGCCTTTAGAGTCCTATCACCATCATGGCCCGCCGTAACAATGCCCGGCACCACGCTTCGCGGATATGTGCCTTCTTTTATATATATTATATACACACATGCACTGACATATATATTATATGTATCCTCCTTGCATGTCTACTACGGCGATTCATACCATTTCGTCCTGAATTTTGAGCCTTAAATGGCTCCTTGAGTCTACCTATATATACACTGCCATGATCTCAATACTCGTCCTCTCTTTCTCTCTCTTTTTTTTCTTTTCTTTTTTTTTTTAGAAGAAGAATCGATGCGTTTGCCGATATACTTCTTAACTCACACATATAATATTTTAGTATGGTTTCTAGATGAGTTGGGTGAAAAAAAAAAAAAAAACATATGGATAATCCGTTCCATACAGGAGCCTAGTCTCTCATCACGCACAGTTTTTGCAATTGAGGAAAGTGCATGTGTATGTACGAGGAATATATACCAAGTGCGACGTTTTTTTTTTTCATGCCTCGCGAAGATTATCCAGTTGTTACAACACGAAGGAGAGAGCATACACATATACGTTCTTAGACATAGAGCAGGACAAAGAGCTTTCCACAACACTTCCTACGACTGCACGTTATTATGGTTGCTATACTTGTTTGTCTTTGCGTACACATGCCTACGAAAATGTGATTTTTTTTTTTTTCTTCTTCTTATTCTTTGTTTGCACAACAAATAACCGGTGAGAGAGAAAATTGCTACGTTAGTATAAGGGGGGAAGAAAAAACTGTAGCTTCCCAACTAAAACATGATTACCTTTGACTTACTGTTTTATTTATTTATTAATTTTTTTTTTTTTTTTTTTTTTGTGATAAGAGTTGAGTTGAAATAATTATCCAAAAACATGAAAACTTCAATCAAATATATAATAATTGTTCAAGTTGGCAAATGTACTTTTCAAATCCCTCTTCAAAGCTACACTTCAAAGGAGTTTTTATTCACTTGACTTTTTATACACAAACCAACAGGTGTAATACACCAATATTATATTGACATTTAGCTTTACCTCTTTTTAATAATCAAATAAAAAGTCGAAAGAAATCTTACGGTATAACATCGGAACTTTGTTTAATTTTTCCTTTTTCTTCCAACACATTGCCGATCTCGCTTATTTCCTATACGCGGAAAAAGTGACACCGAAAAGAAAATTTAAAGGAAAAAAAAATGGAGACGGTGATAATGCACACGTGTAGTGTCATCATTCCCCATAAGAAGTTGTGCACCTTGTGAAAGATTCGCTATACACACGGACGTGCCCACAGAAAGCGTGATTTAATCAATATAGATTTTGCCCTACAGGTGCGTCGTCCAGAATTATAAATCCTTAAAAAAAAAAAAGCGTAAGTATTCTTGGAGCGTTTTTCACAGTAACTGCCTTTTGTTTGCGATAGCGAAGCAAAATTTTCTTTTCTTTTCACGCTCTGATGCGGAATCTCGTTGATGGACATTGCAATAATAATAGAGGAAAAGCGCGCAGTCGCGGAGCTTATGCACGGGTATACACATACACAACCGAAAAACCGCGCAGTGGAAGCGGTAAAGTTAATTTTCCGATAACTCGACGAGTACTGATAAAACTTTCCCTCTCGGTGTACATATACGTGTAAAAAAAAGGATGCGCGTCACGAGGAAAATCGGCTCGGTCTTACAGTATCGGCGGAATCGGGAAAAGAAAAAGAGGCCGCGGTTCCGTACGATCGAAACCTATTGCAAGGCGTTGCGATCGACTGAATCACGCTGCGCTGGTAAACTTACGTAAACATTTCGTTTTTAACAGCGGTGGACTCATTGCAGAGAGAAGAGATAAAAAAAAACCTTCCAAGTGCCGACCAACACAAGGAGTCGCGGGTGTTTATTATATACATTATACGTGTTGTAGAAATAATAATAATAACAACAACGTCAAGTTAACGGGGAAATCAATTTTAATAATAATGAATTATAATCACGTAATTCGATCTCCTTTCAAACGTGTGTGTATACGTATGTGTCACGTGTTCTTATAGAATAAGCGGGAGCCAAACAAAAGGAAAGAAAACACTAAATATTGACGGAAATTTTCTTCGAAAGCCAATTATTGGTGTATTGTAAGGACACAGAGGGAGGATGCAGGAGCCAATGGTAAATAAGTTCCGGAATCGTTGGACTTGCGTAATTTATTGTTACAGCGAGTGCTTGAAAGAGAAAAAAATGGTAACATAGATATAGTTAAAATCGGGAGGGGAGGGAGGGATATAGTTCATTCCGCACACTTGGTGCTTTTAATTGGATGATTAGGTAACGTTCCTTTGTCGACCTTTGACGAAACTAAAATGAAATGCATACTTATGGCAAAAGTATCAGTGGAAAAAGTTGAGCGGGTACTTTGGGAAAAGTTGACGAACACCCCCTAATCTCTACTTTTAATCGATTACTTCCCTCTATTACACACACGCGCTTTCAAAAGCACGACTCGAGGCTGTATAATACGCGCTGAAAAAGTGATGGACGCGATGCGTGTCGTCATCACCGCCGTAGGATACCTCTCCGCTAGCCGATACGTAACTTTGTTGCTTAGATTTCGAAACATCGATGCACTTACCTGATAATAAACAACACCTACCTATACCTACGTTGCGTCAACAACGAAAGCGGAGCAAAAACCACCAACCGAAGGAGCAACGCGGTATTATTGTTATTACACTATAGGTTTCAAGTTCGCGAAACATTATATACTCTACATATACAACTGAGTTGCGTAACCGATTAGATCCGCGCGATGTATCGGTTAATTGCCGGATCAATCGTTTCATCAACGAGTACGAGTTTAAATAAAAAGAAAAAAGTATATACCCAATCTTTAAAACTTTGTACAAATGGAAGTTAAAATGGTTGTCTTTATGTACAACGCTATAAAAAAATTAGTCGCGCGGGGGGGGGGGGGGAGCAAACGCCCATTAAAGCGAAGTGCATATTCATTAGCGTATATAACTTCCTGCATCGGTTACGTGTATAACAGGTGAGAGCGCAGGAAAAAAAAAGAGGCGCATTATAGGAAACGTCACTGTATCCCATGCATCTCGTTCTATTTTCTCGACAGATTTTTCCCTGCTTCCGTTGTTGTTTTTATTTTAGGGAAAAGCTCAAAGGATCGGGTTAGTTGCAAGTGTAACATTACTTGCATTTACACGCGTGCCGGGCGCCTCGAGGAATGTAAGAGAGTATAATATACTTGTACCCACGAAGACACGTGAGCATTAGCCGCGAAAAGTAGCTCTCGCTCCAGTTTCGCGACCTTCGAAGACTTACAAACTGGCATGTATAGGTATACCTCTCTATACAAGATACAATAGATCCCTCTGATGCGTGCAGAGAAAAAATGAAAAAGGATGAGCTGCATCAGAGAGCTACGTGTGTGCACTATGTTATACATACATATGTGCATGTATATAGGTGGTATGGTGATGGTCATCAGGATCAAGAAGGAAGGAGGCTACCTGCAGCCGGCCACGCGGACCAACTCGTTATACTTACATGCAGCGGGGTATGCATCATCGTTCACCGCACAACTGTGTTGCTCGACGATAATTCCTTTTTTCTCCTGGATGCATCATTGTATACTCGAGTCGTGTGGATTCTTTTTTTTTTTTTTTATTTGGGCATACTATGCCGTTGCGCTCCACCTGTACTTAATTCTAAGCATCTTTGCGAACAAACGAGCGCTTAACAATATATACTTTTGTTTTTGATTTTTGAAGTCGGTATATATTATTGGTTGGCTTAATAGTTGCACTGCGTGTGGTGTCGTGCGTTTGTATCCATATAAATGAACGTACCTATATACCTAATATAGTGTATACAGAGAAAGACGCGCATGACGAGATAATTAGGCGAGCCGTTGCAACGAGGCTTTATAATACCAAAAACATATACTATCTGTAACGTTGCCGCGGTTTTGACTATACATGTTATGTACATGCTATTGTCATGGATCTGAAATTATGGCTTCAGCACTGTTATGTGGTGCGTATATATTATATACGGTATACCAGTAATAGATACAGTTGTGCGGTCTGTCTACCGTATGGGTACTCACGTTATTAGTACGTCGTATAGATTTGCATCTCTGGCGTTGCTCTTGAATCTTGCCTCGAGAATTTATTTGTGGATCCGTCGTAAGGACATAAGTATACCATCACTGCAGGTGATGTGCAAATGCTTCCTCACACGAAACGGCTCTTGTTTCATATGGGTTATCAGTGATACTCTCCCGTCACGCAAGATTGAGTTAATAGCGATACACAATAATCATCGATCCACCCCGGAAATAGTGCCAAAGTCGAATTTTCCGGGATTACCAATGGATTCAGGACCCAACGTATCAGCATTATGAAAGTTTGTGAAAACGGAAGTCCACGCTACACTTGCCAAATGACCGGAGAGCGCACAATTCCACTCGGATAATCCAATGTCCGTGAAGGAGCTGGAAGAAAAAGAAAAGGAAAATGAAAAAGAAAATCGTGGTGAGGAAAAGCGTTGCGAAACGCTTCCACCGATTCGCAAAGTATAGGCTCTCTGGGGCTGATTTCCCAACCAAAGCGAGAAAACTCGCGCCTATGCGTGCACACAATGCGCGATTATTCAACTTGGTTCCCGCGTCCGCTTACAAAAAAAAAAAAAAAAAAAAAAAAAAAAAAAAAAAAAAAAAGGGAGGTACCTTAAGTGAGTGCGGGGGAAAGGCAAATTAATCCGCCTCGTTGACTTGAAACCCCAAGCTCGTGCGCCTTGTTTTCACGCCGCGGAGAGAGTCGACGTTGCAGTGGAATCGGAAATTGCCACCCGGAAGCGCGGAAAATCTCGGCTAACGAGGACGACGCGGAGGTGAGATGGAGCACCGAGGAGCGTATCACCCCTACCGATGCTGGCTCAGATAATGCATAGTATATAACACCAAGAGATCGCGGGGAACAATGACTCCGGGTTACCGCCGCCAAGGTAATTTCGGAACGGGGTCGAGCTATTAATATGAAAATTTGCCGTCCGGTCGATCCTTTTTTCCATGCAGCCCCCCCTTTGCACACACAATGTATACACGCGCGTGTCGCACTTACCAACATTTCGGCGCACTTGGGTATACTTGATGGTGCACTTGCGCGCGTTACACCTGCCTCATTAGGTATATCGTTTTTTTTTTGTTCATTATTATCCGGCTTGGGAACATTTTTCAACACTCCACAGGTGCACGTTTGGTTTCCCCGCGCTAATGAATCGAGGTATACGTTTACTATCGGCGTCGCGGCTGTACATGGACGACCTTGATTATCGCGTGACTGCGCTTGGGGGAAAAATAAAATTTGACTTTGTAAAAAGAAAAAAAAAAAACCCCAAGAGTCAGAGATGACGTTTTATCGTGTAAATCTATCAAATTTAAATACAATCTTCTTGTTTTTGTGCGACTAATCTATTTTTTTTCTTTTTTCTTTTTTTTTTCTTTTCACTCGAGGTAGTAATATATAGCGTGTGAAATGATACGCGTGTACAAAGTACTGATTGAATTCGCGTCGCAATTAATGCTCCTAATGAGCCGAGCGGCGTCGGGCCAGTGCCTTCGCTTCGTTAGCGAAACTTTTTGAAACACCTTTTTTCTTCTTCATCTTCCTCGCGTATACCGTACGCGAGAGTTTTGTTGCGGTGTATAGTAAAAAAAAAAAAAAAAAAAAAGAAGAAAATACACCATACGCGTCGACTGTTCCACCTTTGTACAATGGACGAACTCTGACTAGTTGTAAAAAAAACTAAATGCCCCCAAAATGGCCCCTCTTTGGACCGAGCGCGAACAATAGAATTGAATAAATATTATTCTTCTGAACTATATCAGTCTACCACATTGGGATTTCTTTTTGCTCAAATTATATAATTCTCCCTACGGCATAAAAGTTGTATTTTTTTCTTTTTGCAGGTAAATCGATTCCCCCGCAAAATCATCAAGCGTATATGCATAGGATTACTCATAAAAGTCGCAATTGTTGTAGAGGAAAAAAATCGAGAAGTGAGAAGAAGAAAAAAAAAAGAAAAATGCCACTTTCCCACGGAAACCAACACAGTAGTTTCCGCGCACGGCGTGTTATATATGATGTATACTGTTAATCGCAGTAGGAGAGCCCGTGTGTATGTAACGTGGCTCGAGTACCACGCCTTTGGAAACGAAATCTCCATTGTCTCTGGCCACTGAAAAATGGGCACGCGTGATGTGCCGCTGGTTTTGTTGTTCGCCAGATCTCCATGTATCCACAGGTACACCATAATATTCACATGATTCTAGTGCTATGGTTGTTGTTCCCTCGTGTGCGAAACGTACATTACTTTTGCGGACAGTTGATGTTTAGGTACAGTAGAAAATAAAAAAACAGATTCAACGTGTGGTTGCAAAATTACCCAAGAGGTACTCTTTTTCTATGATTGGGATACTCCACCTGTAGGGGGTCGGCTGATGTTTTTTTTTTTTTTTTTTTCCAACAATGCAATAAACAGCAGAAATGCGATCACCACCTTGTTATTGCACGTATAGAGGATATTTATATACGTGCCTTCAATGGCTCTATAAAACGTAACTCAACACGAGACAAAGAGACACGAGGAATAGCGAGATCACCTCTCCTTATGCAACTTACTGCCTCTCCACCCTCTTTATTCATTCGAAGCTGCTTTTTTTTTCAAAGTTCACCGCACTGCACAAGTACCGGCTCGGTGGCGCTTTTGATTTCTTCTCACGTGCGTTACACGCACGCGACGGACGCGGGACTCCTCCTCTTCGTCTTCCTCATTACTGGTGACTCTCTCGCCCGTAATGCCCTGCACCTTTTATGCGCGTGTACGTACTCGGCTCTTTTGCGTACATTTTCTCTTTGTTCCTCCTTTCGCTGACGCCTTCCGCCCCCCACGACCTTATTTCACAAGATTTCTTCTTTTTTTACTTCGATAGGTACATATTACCAAAAAGTGCGAGGATATTTGCATAATTTTTTTTCTCGATTGATAAACGTTTGCCATCGATTTTTTTTTTTCTCATGCATTTCCTTTTAAATTAACTTGTTCCAGCACTGGTTGTTTTGCAGAGTATGTTGTATTCATTATAAAAGTACGCGGTGGACTTGGGAAAAGAAAAACAATAAATTATTGCCTTTCAATGCTGGTATACGATACCAATGCGATCATTTACAGAGACAATGTTGTACTAAATATTAGCTGCGAGAGCGATTTAGTGCATGCGTTATCTACTGGCAGGGTACATGTATATGTATATGTACCTACCCCTGCATATTACAGAGTAACGCACCGGACCATACAGAGGTCGTTTGAAATAATAATGTGTATATATACATACACACGCAAAACACCGATCGATATTTATTTATCATCCTCGTATCTCCGCATACGTAGCCTCGAGCGCAACATATTATACTCTGATCGATAATTCATATAGGCAACGAATACATAAATATGCAAATACATTATACAGATCATGACTAATCCTGTTTTTTTCCTCCCTGCAAAAGATAATTGATATTTACCCCCTTGTCGTCGCGTCAAATCTTTCCACTCTTTGTCGTTCTCCGCATTTCCCAGCACTGCACCTAACGGTTTTTTTTTTTCTTTTGCTCGCTTCCCCTCTAATTTGCCATAGTTGTCCCCGTATAATTACCCCCCCTTGATACTCGCAGCGCGTGTCAGCAGAGAGCTCCAGAAAGTCAAGTTTGCGCGAACCAACTTAACGGGTTCTTGCTCTCACCTCTTTTTTGAGCCGTGAACTGTCGTTGCTTCTTCCCTGTCCGTACACGGGGGACTCCCAAGTGCAGGAGAGCCAACAACTTTGATTACTCCCTTACAATCGAGAAGGCTCCCACCACACCGGAAGCTCCGAGGTTCCGCGGGACGGGGTTGATTTTGCCCCCAACAACGCAAACGATGGACCGCTTGATGGTTCGTTGGGTTTTTTTTTTTTTTTTTTTTTTTTTTTCATCCTCTGTGCGCTTATGAACTGTTTTTCTTTCTTTCTTTCTTTCCTTTGTGCATCGGAGCTGCCGGTGCATGTAACGATCGTACCGATGTATAGGGATCCTCGCTCTGTCTCCGGGAGTTGTTTCATCGCCTTTCTTCGACAATAACCGACTCCGTTGTATTTTATACAAGGTCATACACGAGGCCCTTTTTTTTTTGTTTGCTGTTGAAATAATGTTTACACTCTTCGATGAGAACCTCCGTTCTTGACTGCAGAAACGGTTACTTTTTTTTTTTTATTAGAAATAGAATTCACCCACTGGTCCACAGCTCGATTCCACCGGGTAATATTTTCAATACCCACAAAATCCACTCTAGGCGTTTTAATAAAGACCACCGATGTCTCCCGAAAAATCGCGTTTCCACGATCTCTGCCGATACACCTCTACTTTTACGCAATGACCGTCATTTTAATCCATCGAAGCGGGCTTGCCAAGCAAACGCAACAACAATGAGCAACTCGAGGGAGTTTAGACCATCGGTAATCGGCCTCCCTCCTTCTCCTTTCGTTGGGTAAACGCCGAGACCCCAAAGCCCCTGATTGATCTCGCAAAACGCGCTCTTAATTGAGTCACGGGTACCGCGAAAGGACAATCACCATACCTATATACATACACCCTTGGATGTTTGCGTCACTTTGTATTGTATATACACATCAAGTTGTCTTTCTTTGACGCGAAGGAGAAACATGGGAATAGAAAAGAGGAACGAACGGGTATACGTGCAGTGCGTCGATCCCTGACTCATCTGTCGCGTCACTCTTTGAGATTCCACAGTCGTTTCGTGCCAACAGCGAGAGGTGAAGAAAGAGGGGCAAAAAAAAAAAAAAAAAGACAAAAGAGCCAAAATGTGTGTCTCTCAAGGTACAAACCTATACACATATTTGACGCGGCCTCGCGCAAAATGGGCCCCCTCAAGGAGAGGTTGCGCAACTGGGCTAAGAGATGTATAAATGTCTCTGCCGTGGCGCGGGGAGATCGGATCGGAGGTGGAACACGGGCTAAACGGGGTCGATCGTCGATGATGGGAAATCGAGTGGAGACCCATGGCTTTGGAAATGTATGTATATATATACGGTTAATTGGACCCTGTTGGCCGAGGACAAAGCCTTTATTTTGTTTTGTCAAGTCAAGGAGGGGTTGCTTTGTCGCTTTCGAGGGTCCGAGGTGCATGCATGTGGGAGAAAAAGGTTGGGCCCGTTGTGCACGTACATCACACAATGGGGCCACTATAATCGATATACGCTTTGTTTGGGCCCCGAATTGAAAATTACCATATTTGTAAGTCATATTAATGTTACAAAAATGTTTCTTTCACTCGGAAGGATATAACTCCGTGGCTTGATGTACGTTGCACCTGTACCAACAAAATGGCAACAATAAGGTATACCCGCTCAATGTTAATTATCAAGCCAAGTGTGTATTCAAAGCTAAACCATACCAATATAGCCAAAGCTGATAGAGATTCAATTACATCCTCGTTAAACGATACACAGATGCACACGTACATTGACGCTGAAAAAAAAAAAACTTTCGATGCCGAGGCAAGATAATAATAATAATAATAATAATAATAATAATAATAATAATAATAATAATACCCCAATCGTGCATGAAAATCTGCCTTTCGCTGTACATCTCGCGCAACCGGTACTTTTCTCTCTCTTTGCTTGGTATACTCTCTAAATCGTCGCTCGTCAATGCTCCTCCATTGGTTCCCCGCTTCCGATGTTCGTATACAACACGGCAACAGATATATACTTATGGCAGTGCAAGTGATTCGTACGGGCAAATCACCGGCTCGCTGGACTGCATAACATTAATTATACTCACTTACATAGTTTCCCAAGGCTTACACTGACTGATGGTGTGCCTACATTACCCCGGGGAAAGTGCAATCGAGCTGCACATTTTTCTCTCCCTCCGCGTTGTTCCACTTGCATTTTGTTCTTTGTCGTCCAAGAATTATCTTTTTTCTTCCTTTCGTTTGTTTCATCATCATCGCGGTGAAACAGTTATCAACGCGGGGTCGACGGTTCGGCAGCGTTTTTCTCTCCCTCCAAATTGCAGCCGCGGGTTGCCGAACCGTTGCCGCGCTTCTCGCGCGTAAACAGCCGTACCGTTTTAAACGACCGGGGCCGTTTTACCTCGGAAAATACGAGCGGAACGTTGGCCTTTTTTTTTTTTTTTTTCTTGAAAATAGAAAAAAAAAAAAAAAAAGGAGTGAGCATTTAAAGGGACGAGAGCAAACAAAAGAAAACTACTCACCTGTACACTTCCGGAGAGTTCAAAGCCGCACCTGGGATCGATGTCCATCGGTACAACGTAACGTCACCTGCAACCGGCAATCGGGTGTCCCGCGTGTATATTGTTTTCTGCGAATGTGAAAGTCCAAAAAGTGAGTGGATGGGTTTCGAGGGATATAAAAAAAAAGGAAAAAAAAAAAAAAAAAAAAACAAAGTTATGCGGCGAGCAAAAGGAAATGCAGGTATGATTAGATGCGCGACGTTGACGACGGCCAATCCGTTTGGATGCGTTTCGCTGCGAGCGACTCGGTTACGGAGTGACGTTACGAACAGGACTCTTTGTTGTACGTATAATGTTTTAAGCGCCAAAGTACATAATGTATACAATTTTATGTTTGAGAAAGTTTGCTCCTTGAAAAAAAAAAAAAAAAAAAAATCATCGTTGTGGACGTTACTATGTTAGTAGACGAGGAACATGAGAGAGACTACGGTGATTTTATTATACTTGCCGCGCTGCACCGACTCTGTTAGTTGTACTTGCAGCACTTATTACTCGGCGAAGGGATTTGTTGACGAGTAGGTGCTAATGAAGCTATGGTATTTCGATTTTTTTTTCTCTTTAAAAAAGTGTCGGGTAAATTTGTTAAAGCTTCCACAGCAAACTATACGTGTTCAGTAGCAGTGTACTTATTGTATACAATTTTCAACTTCTAACAACCTGGACGTACCAGTCAACACAGCTATAATATTTCTTTCCGTCTCCACACCCACACACGTGTGCGTACGATACCTATACTTGTGGGTACTTACGTGTGTCATTTTGGTTTTTCACATCGGTGCAAAAGGTACGATTATTTATGTCCTATACCTGCAATCTTCTCCACCACATCAGTCGTTCCCCGTGACTTTATTGATTAAATTACACGCGTGTGTAGTAAAGTCGATAATATATATATACATATATAAGACTCAACTCGATTCTCGATCTGTACTCACAAAATGCTGCTGTGTACAATTTACGTCCGTATAATATCATAGTCGCGATCACACTGTGCATAAATTTAAGTCCTTTGGTCTCTCGCACGAGATGAGTATCGGTAAATCGGTATAGTTGATTTGATTGTATGTATACGGTTGAGGCGGTTATTCGAATGAAAACGTGTACAGGTTGTAAGGAAAGTTGGAAACTGAAGGAGGAATGTAGTTTCTTTCTTTCTTTTTTTTTTTTTTTTTTTTTTTTTAACTTGCAGTAATAAAACAAACGATTGATCAATACAGAGGATAGTTAAAAAGTGGGCGTTTTCAGAGATTTTAGTATAATAATATACCGTTATTGCAGCGTATTTCACTCTCATTTGTAGTAACTTTCTACGATCCGGAGCAATTGTGTACCTACCGATGTACGTTGCAACAGTTTATAAATAAAACATCGCCGAGTTTTCCCGTGCGCCCGTGTTGTTGTATACATTTGTTGTGTGAGAACGAATGAAAGAATAAAAGGGAAAAAAATCGATACGAAAGTAGGAGATGCAGATGACGAGGATGATATAGCGTCGGAGGAATAATGAAGGCGGTATTAACCCACATTCGCACGGCAATTCCAGACGCGTTGTTGTAATTGTGTTCGGTTTTCTCGAAGAAGCGAATGGCCGCCACCCGATGCCAGTGAGATTTCTCCGACTGGGGTTTTTTCTTCTTCTTTCAAATCGGCTTTCCTCGTCATCGCGGGGCGATCGATGAAGCTGCAACTATAACATACAATTTCGGTCCGAGACCCTCCGTCATAGGGAAATAAGCATAGGTACTTATACCCGCGCACTTGGGCTGTTACGCCAATGAAAATGCCCCCGATGCTTCGATCGGACTCTTCATCCGATTGTCGATAGCAATGATTAATTTAGCGTGTAACAAGCTCTTTTCAACCCGAAAACTGCTGCAACTGAATAATAAATATAAAAATGTCACAGTCAGTCAATTGTGTACATTTTTTTTTCTTCCAAATCTATTTTCCGTATATCAATATTCCCTCTATATATGAGGAGCTGTGCATGAGCATACATTAATTGGTTTATTTTCGCGAGCAACTTGATAAGGTCGCGCGATCCTCCCGCGTCCTCTGCACTACATATATTTACAAACGTTTTTCCCAGAAATTCGTTTTTAATCGTGTTCCGTATAATATACTGTTAAACGCCGCTGACCTCGATGTGATTTATATGTATACACGAGGTATATACAACGTATCATTATCGCGTAACAAGGGCCCTTCTCTCGCGCGCTGTTCGCAGCTCTGATTTTTCGCACTTGGATAACCACCGGAAAACAAATCGCTCCCGCCAACTCCCCGACGGTGTAAGTATATCGCAATAATACCTTGCATCGTGTACTTACTTTTCGCAACAACTTATACAAGTATATATAGAGCGTTGGGCTTTGAAGTTTTTTTTTTTTTTTTTCTAATTAACAATTTAGCGATACAGCGAATAGAAATAATCCACCAGTCCGATTGCTCGAACAAAGAGAAAGACAATACAAAAAAAGGGGGGGGGGTAGCTGGAGGGGGTGACAGGTGTGTACACTCATTACGCCTAATGTATAACGCGTGGGTAAGTAAGTACCCGGTGGTGGTGTTTTCACCGCCGCGGAAAGCTTGAGTTATCGAACCGTATACCTACATATGTATATATATAGGAGCCTCGTAAACACATAGGTATAGACGCGCGCGCCCGAGCCTTACGGCCTTGGTTACCCTGGTTACTCCATCGACCGATTGCTCGCCTTGTGCATATACATATATAGGTTATAGGCATTGGTGTATAATTATGTAAATATGATATACAATATATACCTATAGACACAATTTATGTTGTTATACTTGATGCTACTGTTACTTCTACTTGGGTGCTATTGAGGTTACGAAAAATAATAGTTTGGCCGCTGAAACGTTAGATGTTACACATAATTATAATAAGACAATATGGGTAAGGCTGACGTTAGGTATTACGTAAAATTTTCAATCGTGATGGCGACGGAGTTTGACTGGTTTGTGTATAGGCTTCACTTGAATTTTATTAAATCAATCGTTTTTCTTTTGTCTGGCGAATTTTTTTATTTTTTCATAATACAACGCACGCAACAAAGCTCGCCCGGCGATTAAAACGAATTTTTTTTTTTTTTTTTCATGCCCATCATCAATCATGTCCGCGAAAAACAAGTAGAAATCGCAAGTGATTAAATTTCATTTTTCAAAACCCACTTGATTATCTCTCTCTGTATCCCATTGCGTAATTACCCCACATTGCAATCCATTAAAATTTTCTCCAATACGATTCCAAAGTAAACTCGGACGCGCGGTATTAATAATCCATTTCATTACTATGTAGTATACACAGGTACCTATATGGGTATATATGTATTTTACTAGATACACAAAGAGTGAAAGTATTATATTCTCAAGTGTACGTATAACACGCATATATGTATATACATCCACCCCACAATATATGTATACATAAATACGGTAACCAGATATTAGATTGCCGCGATATAGCGAAAAAGCTGCACGCCTTGGAACAACCAACTGATCACTCTCAATGTGTTTTGTTTCATTTGATTTTCTTTTACCGCCAATCCACATACGTGTATTCACAGTACATAGGTACCGGCTCTCTTATCGATAAATGCCCCTTCGTTTGCGCGCGCGTATACGTGTGCACGTAACGTACAATGTATAGGTATCGTAGATGGGGTTCAGGCGCTGATTACAGGTGGAAAAAAGAAAATTCTTTGTTCGGTTGGTCCGTTCTTTGTAGATATTACCTTTATTAGTTAAAATCGTTGTTAACTTGTCTTTTTGTAAATAATATACATACATACACACCTGTATCGATTACCATGTACGATTTATATACATATAACTGTAAAAATTTGAGACGAACAGACATTTTAATACGTGAGATCGGTATACGCGTTTCAGGACCCACGCGTAAGTTGCGTGCTTATCGTGCATCCGTGCATTGTTCCCTCGTGCCGAGGACCAACCCACATGCATATATATACGACCTGAAACACTGTTATATATACATACTGCGGCACTGCAGTGCACCGGAAAACGCCACCACCGTCCGTCAGCAAATAATACACCCTCACGCCGCGGTATATATACATCAGGTACCTCGAGGTACCGCAGCTCGTACGATGCACTTGTATTATATACACCCCCGCGATTGTGCTTCCAGTTATTTTCCTGTAACCGTTGATCAGAAAAGGTACCCACTTACACACCACAAGCCAATCCAGCACTTTTTGAGGAACCTAAGAAAAATAGCTCATGGATGTGTATACTTAATTTTTTGTTTCCTTGTCTCCCCCGCGCCATGCCCCTTCATCTGAAAAATCCTTATTTTCGCGAACCGTTACACATATATGTCGTATATTACCAGTGGATTCCCCAAGCCGCGAGATCAAGCCAATATTACAATCGTCGTCGATGAAGCTCCGTGATGTACCGCGCGCGAGACATATATGTAGCGATATCTGACAAACGTGACGTAAGCTCACAAAGAGCATGAGGATTTATACGTATACCCAAGACTCCCAGGCTCTCGTTTCGTTAACGGCGAGGGGCATATGTATATATAGGTATACAACCCATTATTATATATTGTTATTATCATTGTAATGTACACGTATATTACAGAGGAAGCCAGGAGGAACAGCAGCAGCTCTGTATCCTTAAGAGTACATATACATATATAAGTATACAGCTGTCGTAGGCGACGGTGGTCACGACCGGTTCTTCCATATATACCTCACTCTCTCTCTCTCAGGGTCTTTCCTTTGTCCGGTGAGACTCTCCTCCTTCACCTTTTCGTGGGGCTGTACACACCACAACAGCCATGGCCATACCTATACATCATAAGTCAACTATACCTATACCTATTCTCGCTTTCACCTTCAATACCTATAAGTACTTAACTATCTTACCGCGCGAATGCAGCGTGATATACATTATTAAGTATATCATGCATGCAACGTTTGGATAATATGCCGTGCGCACGTGTGCTCTCCGAATCTTACCCGCAGCATCCGTGCAAAAATCCACGATATGATTCATATACCTATGTGGGGTATATTGTTTGTTGGTATCCATATTTATACGTGTCCATAATTATATTTATAGGTTCCCTAAATCCACATATATCCCTACACCTATAAGCATACTTTTATATATATATATATCGTGAAACGCTGTTTAGCGCGTCTCCATATATTATAATGTATATAGGAATGTCCCTCGTTCCACTATACACGCGCTTATTCCGCAACAGTCACACTCTCATCGTCATCGGACGGATTTTCCTTTGTTTCTCCTTTTCTTCTTCGCTTTCCCCTCGCACATATGCGTATACAACTGCATAATAACACACTTTTCACGGGTATACTTATATACGTATACGTACGTGTACTCCTTTTCGCAATTTTCGCAGGAATAGCTCCCGTTCCTCGTACATATATATATCCAGGGGATTCCCCGAGTCTCGGATGCACCGGAACAGCGAATCGCTATTGTCTACCACGGCAGACATGTACCCAACGTGTTGTAGTTCCACGCATATGCCCTAAAAAGACCTGCACTGTAAAAACTTTGCCATCGTATAAGTACCAAGATGCTTCCGCATTACGCATCATTATACCCTCACACGTGATGCATATAATTATAATACAGTATAACATTTGCAATAGAGGAATTTCATTGTTGCTGGTACATATATAAATATATACGTGTATGACGCACAGACTCCGTTGTGCGTTTTCCCCAGCTTCTGCGAGGAAATCGTCATTGTTTTGCATACCACATGAATACGTTATTTGCACATGTACAACACAAATATAGAGTCTCGGTGTGCACAAAAATTACGTAATGGCTGCAAGGTGTATACAAGCAGGGGGTTTATAATACAATATAAATCCTTTTTCTCCAAGTACCTATAAACCATGCGAATAAGTAGGTATTATCCGAGATCGAGCGTTGATGTTTGATTTGAGTGAATTTGAGGAAGTACGTATGTACGTTTCACGCGAATCGATACATCATAATATTCGTAGGTATCCCGGTAATCTATACTGGGTATGAATATCATGTAAATGCTCCATTTATTTTCTTTTTTTTTTTTTGTTTCTTGCATAACAGTAATGACGAGTATGGAGAAATCGATAAACTTTTCCAACTGATTTTTGACGCGTTTACACGAATTTCCTGTACTTTTATACTTCCCCTTTTCCCTCCTGCACTTATACCGACGCATAAAACGTAACGATATACATGATATTATGGTCGCTCGTTGCGCAAGCCAATAACAATAAAAAAGAAAAGGAAAAGAAAAAAGTCTCCTCCAGTTTCGTTCTTCTTTCGGCATTGTTTCGTCGCGATCGTCTCCGCGCCACCTGTTATTTACAATCGGCGCGTCTAAAGTTTCTCGCGCGAAGTTATAATATATATGCATGTATACAACACGAACGGCAAAAAAAAGGCGTGCAACCCGATACTGCGCTATGGCGATAAGCGATTATCGTCCCCGCGCTAACTGTTCCCGAAGCTATGATGTATATAGACACAACAAATCGCGGGGGGGTGTATCGTATAGATCTGAATTTTCCAGACGAGAAAATCTCAGGCTCGATCGCCGATACGATCATCGGCTGTTAGATATATTTGCCGTTGCGCTTCGATTGACTTTTCGGTTCTCCCTTCACGACCCTTTTGTTTGTAAATGTATACTTTGTTGTACCGTTACGGCAACGCGGGAATTTGTCTTTTTTTTTTTTTCTATCACTCGCGCGTCGTGACCTACTATATGTACTTATCGTCACTGAGGACGAGAAGAACAAAGAGGAAAATAGGGTAGAAGTCGCGAAAAGAGCGTACCTAATTCTTTTTTTTTTTTTTTTCTTTTCTTGTAAGGATTCCGCTCTTGTCCATTCGTTTTGCAATCCGCTTGTAATGCATCAACCCCCTCATCAGCGGGACACGCAAAACCGAAAGCTCGACTTGTCCACTGCGCTTTACGTGTATATATATTTACACAGTAGGTACATATATGCCAACTCGTCGATTTTTCCGTTCAACTTGGCTCGTCCTTGGGTCTCCGGAGTCTCTCGTTCCGCGATTACGTCGAATCGACCCGCGCATCCGTCAATATACAAGGGTGTACGCGAACGGTCGTTACGGCTTTGAACCGATTCTTAACATATACGTTTTCTTTTTTTTTTTCCTCCTGTTATTTCCCTTCGATGTACACAAAAAACATCTTCGTACAAGTAAGGTTTGGACAGAGAGTATAAGAGGATCGAGGGCCGCACGGGGTAACGCCTTCTCTATTTGGTATAAAAATTCCTAGGCACCCTACAGTTTTACAAGAGTGCTGTTTTTTTTTCGTAACTGGTCTTTTTTATTGGAATATTTTTTACGTACAGCTTAAAACGTGTCGCAGGCGCGACGTTTAAACGATTCATTGTAGTGTACATAATCGATAATAGGTTGGATATTTGTAGTTTACACGTTCGTTTTAATAAAAAGGCTGTAACAGATGAATCAACACCTGCGGCCCGTGACTCGTTTGGTCATGAATGTAACTACACATCGCTCTTGTTTTTCGTGAGCTCGACAACTGCGATGGGTACAATGCACACGGGGCTTTTTCCATTTTTTAAATTAAAATAGTCCATACACGCAATGGATAAAAAGTACAGGTACGAATGTCGTATGCGTACGTGGTGCTTTTGGTAAAAAATAGTTTACGTGACGTAGTTTAATCGCCGTTTAAAAATAATTCAGAGCTCTTCCATCAAGTTACAGACTATATTTATATAATATCATGTCATTCGCAAAGAAATGAGGGGCCGAAACAGGAGGGTATAGAGTGAGAAAAAGGGCGAGAGGAGGGGAGGGAGTGCAGGTCAAAATTAAAAAAAAAAAAAAGCTTATAGATATCATGATACCCGATACTCTCGATAACAGGCGTACCTATACGTACAAATAAGTCCTCCTCAACTTTGGCCTTCTCTTTAGTTCTCTTTGGCATCCTGCAAAACTATACTGCAGATTACCTCGGTACACTTTGGATGAACTATACAATAATCTGTTACATATACTTGTTGTTCCTCATTGATAAGATGCTATTTTTCTTTGGTACGTGCGAGTGACCCTGTATCGAGAAGTGGATATTTATTGGAGGAAACATCGTGATTGTATACCCAAGGAGACAATAAAAATGATGTTGGAGAGATCAGTTTGTATAATAGTTATTGCACCGTTTTCGGAAAGGGGGAAAGAAAAGTAGGCGCCGAAGCTCCTCTGTCGTCCCAATGTACACTCATTATAGATTATTATTTTGCCGAGTCGACTCTTATCTCATCGCCCGTCGTATATACGCAATGGTTGTTTCCTCGAGTGGTAACGATTAGCCAAAGTTCGGGGCGAACGCGAGGGAAACGCGGAAACGCCTATATATTACACTTTTGCGATCCCACGTTTGATGAAAGACCATGGATATGATGGCTTATAGGTGATGCGTGTGTTTTTAAAATCGAGTAACCATATATTTATCTTTCGTCGGGACACACAAGAGGGACATATAATATACTCGGGCCCGAATGAAAAGTGCCGTTGCGCGGGTGTGTGGATATATATCTGTTGCGTAAGATTACTCGAGGTTGGCGCTCTATTTTTTTTATCAGTCTAATAATCGCGGTTCCTCGTACTTTAATCTGCTACTCGCGCGATTTCTAGAGCACATAATATACTTACGTGGTTTTGATGTACACACGATATAAGCTAATGGCAAATCGGAGAGCAAACACGAAATTCGGCAATGAACACCTGTTTTTTTTTTTTTTTTTTTTTTTTTCTTTTTCAAGCTATTGGGTATCTTTTATGTGATATCCATACGCTATTGAGAACAATTGTTTGTGTAAAAGTACGTGTGTATTCTGGCAGAATTCGTCCCACGCGCCATTCACAAGGCTGTATAGAAATCAATCCAAGTATAGAGAAGGTGGATCATTGCCAAAGTTGTAACACGTTGAACTAGTTTTTTTTTTTTTTTTTTTTTTTTTTTTATTTTTTTCGTCCAATCTGTTCCCCGAAACCGGATGTGTATACAAACGCTGTAATTCGTCTAGCTGTAATAAAACTTTTCGAGATACATATTATCGTGTCTGCCGCGATTAAAAATACATATAATCATACATTACCTCGATTTTTCGAGATGTTCCTTACTTTGTTTTTCTCTTAAATCGATATTTCTTTTTTTCTTTTCAACTCGTTTATAAACACTATTAGAACATAATATCAGCACCGGTGTGTACGATTAAACCTCGCGTGACATCACATGAGGATTACAAAACGGATGAATCGATGGATGTGTTTTTTCTTCTTCTTCTTCTTCTTTTAATTTTAAACGCGCTCGGAAAAAAAAGGAAGAAAACAATATCCTGCTATAAATTATCGACACACTCACACCATATACGAATCGTGACTCATACGATCACGGGTTATATCGAGTGTTAACGTGCAAATTTCTCTGTCCCAAGGATTTCAGGATTTCGAATGTAGCCTCGCACGCGAAAACGACTTTGGCGCGTTGAATCATCCGATCGTATGTACAAAGTATTGAGGTATACATCCCTATGGAAAAAAAAAAAAAAATGATTAATAGAAAGGACCGAGTGTCAAGTTCATATATATACACGGTAGCCGCAATAAACGCGTAAGTTATACGTGCGTGAGGGTATTATTTTTCCGGGCTTTCTTCGAGCATCGCGTGAACGTAATTCCTTTACTTTCTCCCGTTAATCCGGATAGGTATATATATATATCAGTGACGACAGCGAATACTTGACCCGAAGAATTTTACTTTCAACTCTTGTGGTGAGCCGCGCTAAAACAACTGCAACTACTTAATATATATATACACTGTCGTGCAGGGACCCGAAATCGCGTCACGAGGAGATTGTCGTGATCTCACTCGAGAGAAAAGAGAGAATACTAGATGCGCAATGACCTTAAATGCCGTGCCTCTCCTGCATTTGCATAAATAATGCATAATACACGAGTGGTTTGTATACCTCTCACTCCTCGCGGCTGAATCATCCGTGATATCTTGTTTTTTTTTTTAATCGACTCGAAAATGCGGGAGCGACCGCGTGTGTTAATTAATATACTTTTTTTTTTCCTTCCCTCGACCGCCATCATCTTCGTTCCGACGCTTCTGCGTATTACACGTGGGCAAACGAGCGTCAGGGGCACATCACGCCCCCGCCGAGATCGTTATACCTACCATGTATTTTTGTTTTTCATTTTCTTCAAGGTGTCCACGTGTGTATGTACATTAGTCGCTATTTCGAGAGCAAAGGAGGAGCAGTGGGTGGTACTCTCGACGATGATGATGGCTGATTGGGTAAACTTTGATCACTTCGCGATCCACAACTTGTTTTTTTTTCTAAATTCATTCCGCGCTTTTATGCGATGAATATTAATACTTGTATATTTCATGACCATCTATATTTTAGCGCCACGAGCGTAATTGTTTATTTCTAATCGTTACTGCGCATTGTCTCGAGCTCTTTTTTTTTTTTTTTTTTTTTCGTAAGTATACTCTCGCGTTACTCGCGCAATCGGTATTATGCCGTACGACAATTGACACGATTAGCCGCTCGTTGTACATGCGCATGTTTATGATATTATATACATGAGGCGAAATATGTACTTTGAAAAGTGACATAAGCTGCAATAATGATAATCGGTTGCGCGAGCGCGTTTATTTTTGCAACAATGGAACGATAAATTCATAAGGTATAATATATACTGGTAACACGTATAATTGAATCCAAACAGGCCACTTTAGTTGGGAAAAATAAAAATAGTCTGCACAAGTGGATATATGTGTAATAGCGCGGGGCTCGTTTGTCGAGAGCCGAAATCGAATCGCTAAAATACGGCTTACGCAATTTTGACAAAAACCGAAATCGGCAATCACGGAAATACGCGAGCTTAGGGGGGGGGGGGGGAAATGCATCAGCCGTAAAATCTAAAAATCGAGAAAATTACCGGTAGTGTATCGGGCGTGAGTCACGGAAACCCGTTAATATAAATATATACACACTTGCATATATCTGGTATATGTATAACCTGTGGTACATGTTTAATGGGTGTGTTCTCGGTATACACCCGCCATCACTTCTACACAATATAATATATATACGTACCGATCATTCCTGCATTTTTTTTCCTTCCCACCGCAGGTACACTTGCAATAAGTCGCTGTGACTCAACGCCCCCCGGGGCTCGACCTGCGCTCCTATATAGCCTGTATATGAAAAAACAGTCCGTCCGTGGTCCGTATAGCTTATTTATACATCTCGCTATAAACTTGTTCTTATATATTATACTGTTGTTTGCACAATCCACACCGGCCTTGCCGAGTTCATAAAGAGATAAAGGGTGCAATTATTATTTATTATTACCGTGGTAATGTAAAAAGTAAGGAAAAAAAAAAAAAAAAAAAAAAAAAATAACAAAAGTGGGCATTTGGCTCTCTTTCCGGTTATCAAAGTGCAATGGGTATAGTAGCTGTGCTGGGCGAGTGTTGCAAACTCAGCCGTGTTTAATTACCGGTGGTGGTGGTCGGTAGTGCCGGTTTTCTCGGCCAAACCGGACGTTTCGGAAAGATCTCGATTGCCGGGGGAGCTATTGATCGTCATCGGAGCTCTTACGTAAATTTACTGCGTTTTCTATGAGAGAGCATCAATCGCTACGATCATCGATGCGAGTGTCAGGAAGAAAGTCAATAAAATGCCATACGTGCATTATACATCATTATTCACTTGTGACGCAATCCATCCATCCGCAAAGATTCCATCGAATATAAACTACCAAGTGGCCACATGTAATATCTTGGCGTATAGGCGAAAAGTAGGCGAGCCCGACGTCATATAATAATAGGTGATCCGCGTAAAGTGCAATAACATCTCGTGAAAGCAAACTCGAGCGCGCATACATACATATATGTATAACAGAATCCGGACGCGCGAAAGCGAGAGCCATCACACTGCATGCACAGGTATAGGTATAATATGTACTTGCCTATACTTGTATACCTATACCGATCTTTGATTTCGAAAGAAACTCTCGTGCCGCGTATTACTCACGTGTATGTACTTACCTCTGAAGGTATGTGTGTATCCCTTTTCTCGTTCGCTATTATATTACGTTACACGTGAACGTGTATATATATATTTGTCCGTGTAACATGGCATCGAGTATAGGTTTTCGCCTCGGCATTTGCCGATATTGTACCCACACGTATATATTATGTGCCTGCACACACGACTATAGTGGGAAAAAGTCGAGGACGGGCCGACCGCCCACAGATCCAAGGTGGCCTCGAGGAGGTGAGGCGAGATAGATAATCGGCTGGCTTGCCGTACATTTACCCGTATATTTACTCATATATACTGCCGTTTAGCTAGTTGATGTTTTTTTTTTATCTTTTTTTCCTTGTAAAGCTTGCCGATCGATGTTTTTTTTTTTTTTTGTTGTCCTTCTCGATCGAGCCCTTATATGTATCGACTCGTTGTGTGTGTGTGTTTTTATCGTGCCACAGTGCATTACACCCTCTTGAGGTATATATACGAGTAAAGGGGGTTTGTTGAACATCGGCATAAGATCGGCATGGAATCGAGAGTCCGCCGTGGAAGAGCCCTATCCAAAATATATACGGGCACAAAGATCAAATTTACTCTGTGTCGGTCTTATATTTATTGTAATAATAATAATAGGTATGTAGGATTGTCTGGAGCACTCGAGTCGCGTTTTTATAACGAAATTAGTTGGGGAAACCCCTTTGCTCTATTCTATAATATATATATGTACCAACACTATGTATGGATGAGTATTGCGGTATATGGATAAACGACAATGAGCTAAAT
This sequence comes from Copidosoma floridanum, assembly GCF_036245765.1. Taxonomy (NCBI): domain Eukaryota; kingdom Metazoa; phylum Arthropoda; class Insecta; order Hymenoptera; family Encyrtidae; genus Copidosoma; species Copidosoma floridanum. Next base: position 5,438,928 of record NW_028321906.1, on the reverse strand, counting down.
GAAATGTGGTTGTTGAAACGCAGGGTCTGGAGCAGGAGCGTCACTTGTTGCGCCGTAAACTCGAGGAAGCCCGGGGCGAGAGCGAGGCCCGGGCCGTGGAGCTGCAGTCGGACCTCGAGGGCTTGCGCTCCCAATTGGACGAGCAGAGCGAGCGCGCCCGCAGGGCCGAGCGCGACCAGGCTAACTTGGTCACGGAGCTAACGGCCCAGAACGCCAGGCTGGCCGACCAGTTGCGCGAGGCCGCCAAACAAGAGGAACACCTCCTAGTCGAGCTCAAGCTCACCCGCGAAAAGTGCGCCCACAGGAGCACGACCCTACAGGACCACGTCAGCAGCCTCGAGATTCTGAAGGATGAGGTGAGCCACGCGTAGCATATTTTTATACTTATTGCGTATACATATTTGCTCTTCACGCTACCGGTCATCCATCGAGGCTACTTTGTTTTTTTTTTTTTTTTTTTTTGGAAATTGTTCCGCAGTCGTATACGGATTTGTACAAATTATTTTGGGAAGAAAGTATAGAAAATACATTTTATCGCGACAAAATAAATGTACATATTTATTTACACATGTGGTTCCGCGTAAAGCAATTCAAATGTACTTATCAAAGCGGCTGTATCGATAAGAATCCAGTTAACTCTCTCTTTGTTGTTTCTCTTTTGTCCTCCGTAAAACGCGTGGGCGGTGCTTCTGGTGTACGGCGCGTCAGTGCAACAGCTAATGTGCTCTCTGTAGGCATAGATGTACACGCTTAAACACGGTTATACGTACGTGCAGGATAAACATTCATCCGGAGGGTCTTTGGATTGCAGGTGCAGCTGGTGTCGGCGCAGCGGGTGGAGCTGGAGAGGCGGTCGTTGGAGCTGAGGGAGGAGAGGGCCCGGGCGGTAGCCGCGCTCGAGGAGGCCGAGGAGCGAGCACAGGCCCTCGAACGACTCGGGCACGAGGCCGAGCGGCGCGCCATCGTCGCCGAGCGCGAAAGGTTTGGGGCTACCTACTTTTTTTTTCTTTTTGGTCACGCTGCATATACGTCAATTTCATCGCAGCTCACCCGTCGATGGCTACGTCCGACGTCACATTGCGAAGCCACTTTTTTTTATCCCTTCAACGCATTTAAAAAGACTTGATGAGCCATTCAAAGTCCAATTTATCTATCCAAGACTTCGAAAGTCGCGAAAATATACTTCAGAGTGGAGAGCCCCTCGTTTTAATCGATCAGTAAAAACCATCAACTATCGCTTGAGACAGCTTTTTTTCGTTCGACTGATGGGCGTGTGTGTACGTATAACCCAATAACAGCAACACATGGACGCTCGGAAAGCGTTTGGCCGGTTATCGGAGCGTCACCTTCTTCGCCACTAGAGTCGCTTTTTTTCTTTTTCTTTCTTTGTTTGGGTAATACTTATAACACAAGAAACGCGTTTGTTTTTTCGAATGCGATCGCTTCTTTTTTTTTTTTTTTTTTTTTTTTTTCAATCTCGATTTTCAAGTTGGAAGCACCATCATAAACCGGACCGCATTTTACATGCTTTTCTTAAAAATCCCCGATGTTGTGTATATGAATGCCCGTCCGAGGATGTCGGGCAATGTACCAGTCTGTCGCTTACATTCCGCAGCGTCAACGCGGAGAAAAAACGGTTTCTTCGCAGGCGTTATCTCCGCAGAGGGTATACACCTTATATACACACGCAGTCACTTGTCCTCGGCTTGAAAGGAAACGGGCATCGTTGACCATTGCACCTTCAGGAGACAGTACATAGTCCCCCATATCCTCCATCAATTCATGAAAATTATACGATACAAGTGTATACATATGCGTGTGCCGCAGCATAATATAGGAACCGAATTGAGAACCGGTCGATGACTATACACATTCACGCCTCGGTCAAAGGAAGCGCCAATTTTTTTTATACATAAGTGTGGCATTAATGTATACTTACCTACATTTTATGTTTTGGCCATTTTTTGCCACGAACAACTGCTCTTTAGAACGATCAAACCGTTTATTCGATGGTGAAAACCCGTGTCTTTTTAATTAAAACTGTCAGTATATTATGTACTGGCACTTAAAAGTGTTCCTCCGAATGAGCTTGAAGGTAATTTTTCGAGTTGGCGCCTTCCATATGACCGATGTTGTCGATACATCGTGGATGGGAGATAGAGGATCCGCGTGCCGAAGAACCTCAATTGTATACGGCGCGCCACGTGTAAAAGTCTCGCCAACAATTAAATATTCTTTTTTTTTTTGTTGAGACGAGGATCGAAGGTTGGCCGACGATGTCTGATGATATCGAAGACACACAACACGGCTAAAAACACGCGTCAAAGTAAAGAAAAGGATGATCGGCATGTACGTATACCTATCAAGCGCGCTTCGGTGACTTTGTGACAAACACCACCCATACGTATGTACATGTAATTATTATATTCGTGAAATCGTAAACACACGGCTCATTGGGCGATGTAAATAAAACACACACACAACCGCTCTACGTATATTTACATATTGTCAATGATATACGCATTAGCCGTACAAATTTTTGGATTTCTCCTCGGTATGGAATGTACGCAACCGTTTATATTCCTCCACCAAAATAAAATGAAAAATTGGCCAACGTCACGGTATGAAACGTATAAAATATACCCTCGGCACAACAGCCGAAGGCCCTGCAGCAAAAGGGGGAAGAAAAGAAAAAAGAAACTTCCTGTCCCCCCCCCTCTGACTCCTTCCCTTTCCGGATTCATCTCGAGTTTCAACGGGGGGTGTACGTGCATAGCAACTGGTGCATCATCCCTTTTGAATGTCGACAGGGACGAGCTGGCAGCTGCCCTGGCCGCGATGGAGACTGCCAGTGGCTCGAGCGGGAGAGGGTCGACGAGGCCGGGGCGCTCGCTCCAGGCGGAGATGGAGTGCGAGGAGAGCGGCCTCGAGGGTGGCTCGCTCGAGCAGCAGCGGGAGCTGGAGGAGTTCAGGCAGGAGGTCGGCAGGGCGTGCAGGAGGCTCAGGGAGCTGTCCAGTCACCTCAAGCGGGGCGAGGACGACTCGGGGCTGCAGAGCGACTGCGACGAGTCGATGCTGGTCCTCGGCAACGGCAACGAGACCGAGGTGAGCCAGGGGTTTTTCCCTTATTTTTCGAATCGTTGGGACTCGATTTTTACACGGCTTTCTCCACTTTGATGGTAATAACATGACCAACAGACGATGCTTTTCTTCCTCTGTGCTCTGCAAACACAGGAAGCTGCAGTGAAATTCTTTATGTAGGTACAACGCTCGTACAAGATATGGGCTTTATTTTTTAATCATGACTGATAATAATAACAACTTGAGACAAGTAATTACATAAAAACTAATAGTTATTCATCATTGTTCGTAACGGATTATTTTACTTGTATTCCATTATACATATATCAGATAAACAAAAAAATCTTTGCGGGCTCTTGTACCAATCGATCTTGCCAACAAAAAAAAAAAAAAAAAGTAATAACTGTATGATAACAAGTTACAATGATAACTTGAGACTGATGATTAGTAAGTTTAATGAGTTGTCTTAACTTTGGACTTTGTTATTATTTTTAAAATTATTTTTAACACACTGTTCAAAATACTTGTTACCAATGAATCAAAGAAATCGTTTATACCCTCACATAGAGAGGCAGATATCATCGATGACACTGGTTTTCCGGGATTGTACGTAACATGTCACATTTCTTTCCACAGAACAACTGCCCGGGCGCCCTGTCCGACCTCGTGGAGGAGGTCTTTGGCCTGGCGCTAGCGAACGTCCGCGGCGGTCCGGGCGAGCTGGGCCTCGCCGTCGAGCTCCACCGCGCCAAGGAGGAACTCGAGCAGATAAAGGACCAGCTGCGCCAGACGCAGGAAGAGCTGAAACGCCGGGGCGAGACCCTACTCGAGACCACGAGCAAGTTCAAGGTCTGCGAGGCCGAGCTGGACGGCGCGCGCGAGGAGAGGGACCGCGCGCGCCACGACATCGAACACTCGCAGCTGTCCAAGGACGAGGTGCTCGCCCAGGCCATCAAGGTGCGTATACATCAACGTTTTATTTGTTGTTGGTCGCGTGCCTCTTGTTTATGTGACTTTTGCTTTGTTGTCGAAACTAGACGCGGGATCAGGCGGTGGCGAGGAAGAACAAGGTCGAGGTCGAGCTGGCGCGCACGAGGATCGACATGCTGCAGATAAACAGCCAGCTGATGGAAGCGATACAACAGAAGATCGAGCTGAGCGAGCAGCTGGAGCAGTGGCAGATGGACATGCAGACGCTGCTCGACGAGCACGTGCGCAGCAAACTCGCCCCCGTCAACCCGCCCTCGACGAACTCCGGGGCTTGCAACGGGGACGAGGTCGTGGCCCCGGCTAGGAAGAAGCGCATGAGCACCGGCTCCAAAAAGCGCTTCGGTATTTTCTGATACTTCAAGTTTTAGACGCGGGTGCCGATGAGTGTTGGATGTACGCCCCACCGTGATGAGCTTTGGGGAGTTTCCAATGTGTATAGACCGCGACATCCACGCTGTGTATATAAGGTACATTTGCCGTACAATTACAAGCGAGTGCGGTGGATTTTTCCATTGGCATGTTTTGTGAGTACTGCGTTGTATTATTCCGTCCATGGAGCGAAACCGCAAGAAGAAAGTATATACATATTATCGTATACGTAAAGTTTCCGTTTTTGGAGAGTGTGTTCGCGAGTGGGGACAACATTACGTTCGTTGTTACCGATTCGTAGAAAATTGTACTTACATCTCTCTCGTACGGTCTAATACTGCAAATGGCACAAATAGTGTGTTTGTGTGTGATACATGGGAGTAGTGCCTTCTGGATTTGATGACTTTTTTCGGGATGTTGAACTTTAGTTGTTGAACCTTACCGAGACGAATTGTGTATAGTAGGTACTTGAATGATTCTTAAAATTTTTAAGTGTATTTATTTAAGATTCTAATTTTACAATAATAAAACTTGAATTTAAAACAACATTTTACTGTGTCGTTTTTTATTTGTCGTGCGTATGAAACATAAATCTTTTTGCATGATATTATTAAGAGCATTAGTAAGTGATTTTCTCATTTAATTTAGATTGCACCTTGATTGAACATGAATTTTTTAGTGACACCAATTTTGAGATTTTAAATAAGTGATGCCAATTTCTCATACGTGGATACGCAGGTAGAAGTTGAAATTGCTTGCTCTTCAGACAGTACCATTTTACGAAGAGTATCATACTCTATTATGTCTTTGCTTGAGATTCCTCCGGTTTTTTCTTTCAGCATCGGCAATATTTCGTCATCAATAACTTGAAAAATGTTAACTAACCTGTTGTCCATGCAAAGAAAATTCTAAAAAAAAGTAGAATTTTTATAATTGTATAAAATAAGTATTGTTAACAAATGTAAATAAAACTGACCATTAAGCATGGGCTCCTTGGGTTCATTCCGATTCCACGCACCATGAAAATTTAAAGATTTATCGTGGTTTCCCTTGTGATGATATTCAAGACCAACAAGTATAAGAAGCTGCTGTTGATGGTTATATTTCTTGAATGTTTTTAGCATCAAAAATAGATGAAACAGGAAACTAAAGTCTTCATCGATGATTTTCATGCATTGGCCGTACTCTATACTCGCACCAAAATTGTGTTTTGTCGTTTTTTTAAGGTAATTTGCAGCTACCTACAAATATAAAAAAATAAAGCACACACGTTTCATCAATAGTTATATTTAACAGTTTGCCTATAAAATGTTTAATATGTAACAAAAACCTTGTACTCTTTCAGTTTCATGTGGTATATTCTCATTTGATGAAAAAACATGTCTGATTCGAGACCTCCATTTTTTACGTAATCCAGGGATACTTTGGCGTCCCCCAAACTTTTGGCTCTAATAAAATGCCTAGCCAAGCGCAGTTGTACCTTCAAATTCGTTGGATGCAATTGTTGTATGGTCACAGCCAAGCTATTGGCTAAATCGAAATCGTGGTTTTCTTGACGTGCCTGGACCAAATAAATGCCATACAGCGCATTATTATTTGATATACCGTAAGCCGTTTCGAAACAGTTGACTTTTTCCGCGTTTAAAAAAGAGCCTACTTAGGCTGCGTATACATGGAGTCTTGAATATCCAGGACCAGCCCATAAGCCCGTGTGAGTGCGAGTGAGAAGCAAGAACATATACTCTCCTTGTCGCACTCACAAGGGCTTATGGGCTGGTCCTGGAAGTTCGGGACTCCATGTATACGCAGCCGTATTAGGTGTTTCGAACGCCTTCGGCGCCGTAAATGTTTTCTCAGGATAAAGTGCCACAGCGGGCAGTTTGGGTAGTTCTTGATGGCACTTTTCGCGTGATTGATCGCCCTGTCCAAGATCTGCTCGTAGAAAATGGAAAACGCAACGATTTTGCAAGGTCCCTTGGGCTTCGTTGCCCTTCACGGAGTGAAAATCAGCAGGATCGCTCGTTTCTGCTTCGTCTACGCTTTGCCGATTTCCCCGAGCACGCGATTTTTCGTTGCCTTGACGATCATGTCCACAACGTACGCGGATGTTCCCTCTTGCTCCACTTTTTTGAGCAATAAGTACATTGATTTACCATAAAAACTGAGCCCAGTGTAGGTGATAATGTACATCGTTAATGAGCGGCTAAAGCCGTGGACGTCTGTGATCGGTCGCAACGTTAATCTTTATAGATGAACATTTAGGAATTACTTGACTATACAAACTTTACTCTAGTATGTTATTACCAGTACAGCCACAGTCTGCGTATTTCAAAAGCTTAAAAAGTATTAATACCATCAACATACATACATACATATCAACAATTATGTTACTCATTTGAAAATAAAAACATGTAGTACTAGTCTGATAATATGACTTAGTAAATGAAAATTTATTTTACGGTACACTTGGTGAGATAAACATTACAAAATTAACACAAACGGATTACCTTAACTCTACATTATAGTGCAATGGAAACAACCACTTTTTTATAATTATTTTTTGTTACTGCTTCACTCTCCATTATCTAAGGTAGAGTCCGTTTCTGGTGTTGATGTCATTGATAACGTTTTACGTATGTTCTCATATTCTAGTACATCTTCTTCAACTGAATACTCCCTGCCTACTTTTTTCAACCTGGTTAATAGAGCTTCATCTATAAAATTATACACATTGAATTTATTAACGTAAGTAAATGTCCTGTGAAGAAAATCCTGCAATTAAATAAACGGAATTAGTTTTTATTAAATACAAAATATTTCGTCATAATATAAGAAAAATATATACCTTCAAGAGAGCTAAATTTGGATTTATTTTAATAGCACGGACACAAAATTTCATAGCTTTTTCGTACTGACATCTGTGGTAATATTCAATACCGATATATATGAGAATTTCTTGTTGATAAGCTCTTTGTTCAAACTTTTTCAACATTAAAAATAAGTGATATAATAAACTGAAATCTTTGTCGACATACTTCATGCACAGTGCATATCGCAAACTGCACCGAAAATGATCTTCTGCTCCTTTTTTAAAGTAAATCAAAGCCATCTAAAGATTCACACATTTTTTTAATTTTAGCAATCATACTTAAAAAGGAACTCTCACCACAAATAAAACATTAAACTATAATTACCTCACACTCTTTAATTTTTGAATAATAGAGTCCCATACTGTACATGAAAAAATTCGAATCGACACCCGATTTTTCCACCATATCCAGAGAAATCTTGGCATCATTTAAGCGGTTGTATAATATAAAATGCCTTGCTAACTTCAATTGTAGTAAATGATTTTCTGGATACTTTTGTTGCATTTCTTTAGCCATACTATGGGCTAACTCTTTGTTGTTGTTATCTGAGTAAGTACGGAATAAATAAAAGCCGTAGTTGGAACAATTGTTTGACATATTGTATGCAACAAGAAAACTATCTAATTCTTCATGACTTGGTAAAGTGTGTAGCCTGTGTTTTCGTCTGACTTTATGTAAATTTGTGCCCAAAATAAAATTCCACAGGGGGCAATTGGGATTTTCGCTAACGGCTTTTTTTGCGTAATTTATAGCCGTGTCGTAGGATTCAAGAACACAAAATACCACACTTTTCAATCCGTTTAACGTGGCTCGAGCATCACTTTCAAGGGTCTGAAAATCTTGAGGAACAACTATTTCGTCCTCAATATTGCCAAGCTCATTCTTCATTATCGTGAGGGAACGGTATTCGGTGGCTTGTATGATGGAATTGACAGCATCCACGGAAACTCCCTCTTGCTGCAATTTTCTAAACAAAGGTTTACACAAACATCTCATTGTAATTAATCAAAGCTCTCAAGAAAACAACACTTCTACCATTCAATCCAAAAAACACCATTGTAAAAGTTACTTACTTTTTGTTGGAATTCCAAATCTCATTAGTGATTTCGATATATTTTCGAACTTTATCGTAATCAGGTTTTACAGTGTAACCGTAAGTCAATAAGACGTAACGACTTAAATTAACAAATGGGATATTTTCCTCATCATGACTCGTCTTATGGAGTAAAGCTTCAAGTAAATCTTGAATCAATTCTTCTCTTATGCTCCATTCGAATGGAGATTCAAAACAACTCATATCTTTCCTACTAGTAAACGTATTTACTAAGCATGGCATGTGTCATGAAAAGGTAAAGAAAAAAAAAATGCAATTGTAACTCGGCTACAATCTCGATTGAAAGGCAAAATACGTATGTAGTATGTACACTTCGTGATTTACACGCACTGAGCTTTACTTACCTTGAAAAACAAAACAAAACAAGGAAGCGGCACAGCTTGAAAAACAAAACTAAACAAGGAAGCGGCACTACTTATAAGTATAGCTCTCGTGACAACAAAGTTACTCAAACTTTTGATTTGTGCAAATTAGAAATCGAGATAAATTCACGAGTTACACATCCAATTTGCTTAACGTAAATGCGACGTAACGAAGGTTGAGATGTCGACATGGATTTCACTTCACTTTCCCTCCAAAATTCCCCCCATCTCTCTTACGCATCTCGTGGCAATTGTTTTTTTTTTTTTTTCAGGATATAATTCGTCACGTGTAAAAAAGTTATAGGTACGTCTTTCATGAGAGATACTTATAAAGAAATATGTTTTAACAATATTTTTAAGCCATGGACATTACATTTGTCTACTACTCAAGCACTACTATGGAAGTTAACCAACAAATGCCTATAGGCTACGTATACGTAGCATGATCCTATGCACTTTGAATGTGCTGCCGTATCGTTTAGACATTTTTATATTCCCGTCGTCGACGCCATTTATCTTCCCGGACGAAAATTCTTAGGAATGCCGAATAAGCCGAATTTCACAAACGGCACCCTCTTATTTGATTAACGCATTGAAACAAAGTAATTTTTTCAACTACTTAATTGTATACATAGAAATTTTTAAGTACACATAAAAATTTCTTTCATACAAAGAAATTTTACAAGTAAGTATTAAGAATAATGGAAATTAGTGCGGTTTGTGGATGAGTCAGCCATTACGTTGTATAAACTTTCGTGGCCCTGAAAAGGGCCGATTGTTCTTGGTCGATGTTCGTGATGAATAATAACTTAATTGTCAAAGCCGTAGAGAGTACGTCCTTGCCTCTTCAGGGAATAAACGATATCCGTAGCCGTGAGGATCTTCCTCCTGCTGTGCTCCATGTACGTAACTGCATCTCGAATAAGGATGTGGAGGAAGACTTTGAGCACTGCACGAACTTGGTCGTAGATGAGGCCGGAAATCCGTTTGACTCCGCCACGACGAGCTAGCCGGCGAATGTCCGGTTTGGTGATACCTCTAAGATGGTCCCGGTATATTCGATGGCGTTTAGCACCTCCCTTTCCCAGACCCTTTGAACCTTTTCCACCAGACATCTCGAAACTTCAAGAAGTATGAGGTACTAAGAACTGAAGCTCTCTAGGCGAGGACAAATGTCTAACTGACAAAGACTGTAACTGGCGGTTATGAATATAACGTGAAGTGCTGCCGGGGCCGCCGGGGGGGGCTCTCTCTCTCTCTCTTTCATGTGGCACACTTCACAAAGTTCGTTTGTCCCTACGATTCCCATGGGACGCTTGGACCGGAAACGCGACGGTCTCGGCTCTGTCGGTATTCAATTGCAAGTTGACATATATAATTATATTATTGATTTTGCAATAATTGCAAACTGCAGCATCAAACGCGATCGAGCAAGGGTCATCATACTTATTCCTTTTTTAATTTCCTGAATTTGTACATCCATTCTTGTACTGTACGTATGGGTCCTTGTTGAAAGATTTTACAATTTCGCAACTTTTTTTTTTTTTTTTTTTTTTTTTTTTTTTTTGCAATTAGTATCAAAGAGGATTTAATTATATTTCACTTATCGAAAAAACGATTTTTTTTTTCATTCAATTCAACAATTTAATGGCTATTGGCCATTAGTATGCAAAAAAAAATGAATCAACCCATACTACTTCGCACGCGCCCGGCCGCCCGGGACTCCCGGGAGCCTGCGCCATTACAATCCCAAATCCCAAAATTCCCGAACATCCCAACTGATCCCAATACAGGACACCCGCCTAACGCAAATTCAAACGTTCTAAAATCAATCAACTTAAATTTAAACTCTTAAGTCCCTTAACCCTTTACCCTATAGTAATTTAACCCCATAACCGTGTACTCTTCAACCTTTAAACCAAATGACCCGGGGTGTAGTTATTTTTTGTATTAACAATGAAATCACTTCTTATCACAAAAAAGGAAATAATTTGTAAATCATTTGAATGGTATTTGTAGGTTCAATAAAATTGTTAATAACTGAAATGACTCAGCTTATAAATAAAAATTATTAACAAGCATAATTTTCTACTCCCCAACCTTCGAGCCCCTACCTATAATCCTTTACCCCAAGTACTTTAACCCCATAAGCCTGTACTCTCAACCCCTTTAACCAAATGACCCGAAGTGTAGAGTTCAGTTAGTTGATAATTTCATTTTTTTATTAAAGAGCTACTCATCACAAAACAAAAAGACATAACTTATGAGTTATAAAAAAAAAGAAAATAAATAAAAAAGTAACAGTAACCATATAAATTGATATTAGTACACGACATGTGTTTATATGTTATGATTTTATGGTTTAATTAAAAATAATCGAAGTTAAAAATTTTACGCTGCATGATACAATTTTTTTTCTATAAAATTGTTCTATCAGGTTTTTTTTTTTTTTTTTTTTCATACGTTTCTACTTTATAAACGTATAAAAAAATGATTCAGAAATATAAAATTCTATGAATGGCATATTAAAGAGTTACGATTATATATTTAGTAGCTGTTTTTTTAGTACGTATACCAAAAAAGTAAATGTTGGACACAAAAGGATTTTTAAAGAGAAAACAAAAGAATGAGCAAATATATGAAAGGCTGTATGAACGAATTATAGCTAAAAAAAAAAAATTTATAATAAAATGACAGATGACTATCTGTAAGCAGCGGAGGTATGTTTTTCTTGATTTCTCAAAATTTTCACCCTTTGTAAGAAAAAATGAAAAAATGAAAAAAAAAAAAAAAAAAAAAAAAAGTAATTTGGTTTGGAGAAACGCAAATAATAAAGCAGGACACTGGTTTTTAACAGAAATGTTAAAATAAAAGCAAAAAACATGTACACACCAGCAAGTAGTCATCCACGTCCTACTTACCTCACTTATACCTGTATAGGTGCGGATCGGGGGGCTACAACTACGTAGCCAGCAATTTAAGCCGTATCCGTCTTCGTGAGTGTGGCCGTAGACATACGTCATGAGCCAGTGTGCACACATCACTGAACGATTTCTGTCAATTTGGTCTATATATACTAACCAGACTCTTTTTTCGCCACATGCGGGAGCGAATCATGCCACCACGCGGTCGAAGATTCAGTTATACTATCAACTCAGCATTTACAATGCTGCAGTGTCCATCCGTTGTCGATAACAAAGTAGTGGTCAAATGGGATTTTTTTTAGTTGCAACAGATTTAACACAAAATATATATAAAATTTAAATTTAAAGTAATTTGCTATAAAAAAAAAAATAGGAATTGGTATTTCAATAAATACAGTTGTTGCAAGCTTCAATAAACCTTTAATTCATAAGAATTTTATTTAAAAATCTCTGACCAAAACAAATAAATACACACCACATCATACATTTTAACATCAAAAGCTTTTGTACGTACAACGTAGGTGATAACAAAATAAATAAAAACATTTCAACAAATAACGAAAACAATTAAAACTGATCAATACATCATTTGGTTTTTTACACAATAAAAAAAAAGTCATAAATAGATATGAGGTAGCAAAAAAGACAAAATTTCATTAATGCTCTCAAACATTTTTTCCTTTTTCATCGCGTAGGACTAGTGAATAATAAAGCACAAGTAAGCTCGGTTAAACGGCATGCCTCGGTCGCACACAACGTGCGTCAAATTTTATTTTATGTATTTATATAAAGGATCAAACAATTGCGTCTCAAAATATCTGCTCGAGCTTAACAATTTGCACCCGAGACGTGAGGTTTGCTTTGCTCAAATTTTCTGTTTGGCTGTAACTCGATCCGTAACTGATAAGCTCCATGACTCCATTCAGATTGGCTATTAAAATCGAACGCGTCTGACGCATAAAGTTGGGTTGACAGTCATGGCCTCTACACAGCTGCACCAACTCTTGCACACTTGGCTTCATTTCGTGCACTTCTGTGCGATTAACGTACAAAAAGCTCACGCGTTCCATGATTTTATGCTGGTGCACAATTTGTTCCTCAGCATCATCCTGCAAATACATTATTATTATGATTATAACTATTAATTAGTATCATCAATTTTGAATGTAGAATTAGAATTTTAATCTTAGAAAGAAAAATCACATGTTGAAAATACCTTGACAGTAGAAAATGTGTTTGGGCTCCAACTCCAAAATTTGAGAGCAAAGCCAGCTATGTAGGGTAAATCAGTGGTATTAATGATAGCGGGCTTTGTGACGAAGGATGAAGCGCTCGTGTGATTCCAGATACTACTCTCGTTGATGTTGTTGCGCAGAGTCAAATTTACGGATGTTCGACAATCAACAGCGGGGCAGTCGTCACTGCTGTTGTTTATCACGTATAGACGATAATGAGCTGTAAGATCCCAACTGGTTGGAGACGTCTGGTTTGGATAGATTGGCTTTGGAGGTCGCGTACTGTCCAGTATATAACGACGATGTATCTCCTTGAGATTCTGCGACTCTACGAAATTCTTCAGTAAAATCGTTACTGATTCTGTGAAAAGATATTTAGAAACATTTATCATAAAAATATTTAAAGATGTTGGAAAATATAATCAAGTGGAGAGTAAAATTTAAACTTACGGTTATTATCGCCGTTGTAACAAGTATAAGTCAAAACAAACGAAAAATCTATTCTATTCAGTTTGACGTACTGACAATCAGGAATTTCTCGGCGCATCAACAGTTTTCCAGTCTTTCCAGACAAAAATACAAGGTTCTGACTAGTGTTTGTTAATTCTACTCCTATCAAATCGTGAATTCTATCCGCATCCAAATCAGAGAGTACGAGAGGCAATTCCGAGGTCGAAGGCACCTCAGCCTTCCAATGTATAGTGCCGGTTATTGGTTCAATACTAACTAATAGACCGCCCTCGCAAGATACAAGGCAGTCAGGCTTTCCAGAGCCATCGGTATCAATTAAGTCGCAGCTAATGTCTATTGGCAGTCGCTGTAAGGCGACCCACCACAGAGGAATGCCACTGGTCCCTTTCATTGACAAAACGCCACCACCGTTCTTGTCAATTTGTTGCTTCCCACCCCAACTCGTTGATCCCAAATCACCAAATTGTTGTCCTCTTAGCAAAAATATTAAATTGTACGGTTCATCTAGAACTACTGTTATTTTTCCGTGTAACTCTGAAAAGTAACGATTCATTACACATACAAAACTATTATTTAAATAATTTTATATAATAATCATGTTTACTGTGATAATTAACTCACCAACACCATTTAACACCTTATCCCAAGATAAAGAGGTTTTTGGCTGAGACGATGAATATAAACATATAGATGAATTATCACAAGGTATAACAAATAAAAAAACTAATATCGTAGCTATGCACAGTATAATACTGAAGACTAGACAACACTTTCTAAGCAGAGACATGTCCCGTCTCTTCCACAAGTCATCCTGGCCTGGTCCATTTAGTATCATTATGGGTATATTATCGCTACTGTATCCAAAAGAAGTTCTGCCGTTTCTTGTCCTAGATCCTGTATTTTTTGTTTCATCCAAAGGATAGAATCTTCCGTTTTGAGAAATCGTCGTTGCATCCTAAAAAAAAGTTTAGCAACAATTAAAATCAAGCTGAGTGTCGGTAAGATAAAAAAAAAAAAAAAAAAAAAAAAAAAAAAAAAAAAAATCGAGATACAGAATTAACATCAACTTTGAATTTGAGTGTATAAACACACGCAGTAAATTTTTTTTTTGCTCAATAATATAAAATTAATTAATTAGTATGCAAATGGCGCCGGAACCACCTCCCACAATTTCGCGATAATTGCTCAGCTCAAGCTACATATCGATCCTCCTTGATCTCGTAATATTCTCTTTGAAATCATCGTTTATACCATCACAAAAAGCCAACCGAATAAACTCAAAGTTTTTAAAACTGCTCCGAATATGTGATCAATTAATTCCAAATGTAAACACACTAGTGTAAAACAGTTAGTGGAAAAACATACAAAACAAACAAATCTTCGAGATAAAATAATAGAGATGATACTAACACTCGTCCTGGACCGATCGTCATCTTTGGAATTGATACGATCGCGCCGCTGATGATGCGGATGGTGCTCGTCCTCGTCATCCTCGGTGTCGGTGCTGATGCTCTGAGGCAGAGGTGCATAACCTTTGACGTTTGACTCGCTCGACATATTGTATTCTCTGGATTATTCTTTACTTTTGTACCCTTATGTCGGGAAAGTACTGTATAAGTATATGCACTACTCCACCCTGTACGTGCACTCGTTCGATTTTGCTAGTGCGGTGAAAGGGATAGAATAGCGAGAGAAAGAGAAGAGAAGAGAAGATAGATTTTTACTGTGCTAACGTTGGTCATTAGTGCAAAGAAGCTGATGGCCTTCGATTTCTTGACATTTCGCGGATGCAAACCCCTCCCGGCTAATGTAATTAATTACTCCGAAACGGACAACAATCACTACCTACACTACAGTCCATGATCAGACTACTGTCACTTGGCCCTTACTACCTACGCCCCTACTCTACTTGAGCTATACCAGCTGATGTTGTCGTCGCTTGCGAACATATCAATGAAGTTGTCGATAGTCGAAAAAAGTCGAACTTGCGATTTGCGATTTGCGATGTCAAATTCTCTTTCTCTCTCTCTCGAGTCTCGACTTGAACCAGTAAACCTCGTGGCGTAGTTGCTGTCTGTTTCAAATACTTAAAAATTAAAAAAGTTTGTTAATTGTTGCTACCAAGTGTATAAAACAAAGGTTAGTGATTAAATTTTTCATTTATTTATTTCATATACCAGAGCGACAGCGAGTGCACATTATACTTGTTCGTTTGTTGTCGGCTTTGCTTTCGATGCTCTTACGCTCGAGCTGATCAAGGATAAACATATCTGGAGGTTATGAGAGATGATGGTGTATTTTTATGTGTTGTTTATCTTGATTTTCTGTTAATGATGCTTCAATTTGGTTCTTCACTCGTACAGATTTTATTGTAATCACTCATGTAAGTATCCCCTCTCATAAGCAAAAGATATGACTGCAGGCAACAGGTATTACAAATGCTTGAACTCTTGTTCAAGGCAGCATTGGTTCTGCAGTTCAGTTTTTATGCGTGGATCCTGTTGGCTGTTGCGGTTGGATGCTTGCCTTTCGAAAGCCCAACTCAGGCTTTACAACACTAAGATGACTTCCTTGCTGGTTCCTCCATCTTCGGTGCGCAGTCAGGCGAAAGTCGATCACGAAGCTTTTAAAATTAAAGTTGACAACGTGCCCTGCCTGCTGCTGTCCCATAAGATTTTTAACGAATACAAGAATACAATTAGAAAAATACTGCTGAAGTTTCCCAAGTTCAAGCCAGTTCAAGCTCACGAAGACAAGGAAGAGGGAAAATGTGTTGTGTACCTGGACCCACAAAAAATGAAGGATGTTTCAGATGATTTCAAACGGGAAATCATGTGGGACCAAGTTTACCTAGAGAAGGAACTCCACTTATCTTATGAGAATTGGCCCTGCAACGATGTTCTTTGCGCAGTTTTGCCCAAGGACGTTGAAGTACCGACATCGTACAGTATAATTGGTCACATATTGCACATGAATTTGCGCAAAGAGCTGTTGCCCTTTAAAAAGGCAATAGGCCAAATTTTCCTCGACAAAACTCCAAACATCAAGACAGTGGTTAATAAATTGGACATTATTGACAACACCTACAGAAATTTTGCCATGGAAATACTTGCTGGAGAAGAAAATACTGTTGTCTCTGTAAAGGAGAACGGCGTCACCTATCACTTTGACTTTGCCAAAGTGTATTGGAACCCAAGACTAGCTACGGAGCACAAGGTTCTGGTTAATTTCTTAAAATCAGATGATGTGCTTTACGACGTGTTTGCTGGCGTGGGTCCTTTTTCCATACCAGCAGCACGCAAAGGCGTCCGAGTTTTGGCAAACGACTTGAATCCAGAATCTCACAAATGGCTATTAAAAAACGCAGAAGTTAACAAAGTAAAAAAGTTAATAAGCTCTTTTAACAAGGATGGCAGAGATTTTTTAAAAGATGATGTTAAAAAGGATATATTAGAAAGAAGAGAAAAAAATCTTCCCGGTTCTGAGCATTTGGCAATGAACTTGCCAGCCATTGCAGTTGAATTTTTGGATGTATTTAGGGACTGGTTAAGCACAGATGAAATGGAAAAAGTATACTCAAAGCCTCCGACGGTGCATGTATACTGTTTTTTAAAAGCAGCAAAAACTGAAGATTTTAGTGCCTTAGCAAAAGAATTAGTCGAGAAATATCTGGGAGCAAAGCTTGACGCAAACACGATAGTAGATGTCCATCATGTGAGGAACGTAGCTCCGAACAAAGAGATGATGCGCGTGTCTTTTATTTTGACACGAGAATTATTGCAAGGCAGTATAGATGAGGAGGAACCAGCAAAGAAAATCATTAAGTTGTCAAACGATAATTTAGATCCTGATGTTGCAGATATCAAAGATGGGCAAACACAAGAACAAGCAGAGAAACGTGTTTAAGGTGTCACACTCGCGCGCCCAGAAGGCCAAGTCCAAGGCCAAGAAAGTCAAGACCTCGCTGAAAAAAGTAAGTCTTTTCCCAAATCGAGGACTCTGATTTTTAACTATCACCATATAGTGGCAATACCAAATAAACCGTACCTGTTTGAGCACAGCTGGACTTGGGTCAGGGCAACAAACTTAGCAAAGAAAAGACGAACAAGATAAACAAACAGCTGGCAGAAATCAGCAAGGAAATTCGTCAGCCGAAAAAGAAGCAGCAGCAGCAAGCTCCGAAAGGCAAAGCCAATCCCATAAAGCTCGCACAGCCCGTAAGCGAAGCGTCGAAACAACAAGCCACAAATCTCATTCAAGACCTAAAACTTTGATGCGGCTTTTCAATTTGCACCCTCTCTATTCATTTGTTGGCGCGATGATGAATTTATTTCATGTATAAGTTGAACCATTGTAAAATAAATGTAAATACTTTCTAAAACTGGGCTCTCTCCCCTTTCTTTTGACGATCCGTACCGCAGTTGATGATTATTGAGGATGACGAGCAACGGCGTAGCTTTTATCATCGTCGGGGATGAAATTCTACGTGGGCAGTGCCAAGACACGCACACGCAATATCTCGCCAGAACTTTGTACGCCGTAGGCATCAAAATAAAAAAAGTCGTCGTTGTTCCCGATGAGGTAACACTTCTTGATTACACAATTCGGCACAATATGTATACCTATATAATACGCTGTTACGAGCAAATAATTACCTTACACTTTCGGTTGAAAAAACAATCGACAACCAGCACGCGCACACCTTCTTGCAAAAACATAAATCAAACGGGGTGACAAGCCGATGTGCATATTATATGTATCGATAATTACCTACCGATTTATATACCATTGAAAAAGAAAAAGAAAAAAAAACGTACACGCTCACGCGCACCGAACAGATCGACGCGATCGCCACAGAAGTAGCCGAGGCATCCAAGAGCTACCCTCTCGTCTTCACGTCCGGCGGTGTCGGCCCGACCCACGACGACGTCACCTACGAAGGCGTAGCCAAAGCCCTCGGCCTCGCTCTCAAGGAGGACGAGCGGCTTCTTCGAGAACTGAAGGCCCTCTTTCCGGACCGGCCCGAGTCCCAGCTACTCGCCCTCGTGCCCACACCCTGCGAACTCGTCCACGTCACGTCGCCCCATCTCAAAGGTATGGCCTATATTTCTCTTACAACCCATTATTTCTCGACCAACACGCGAAAGTTTGTTCTCCCCCATTCGATCGGTCCTTGCGGTTTGACTTTCCCTTTGAGAGGCGGTACTGAAAAATCGGCCAAAACATAATGTGCCAACAGACGAGTCGCGCACGTACTCGGTGGTCAGAGCGAGGAACGTGTACGTCCTGCCGGGCTCGCCGTGCTACTTCCGCAGCGCGGTCGACCGGATCGTGCCCCTCCTGGAGTCCGGCTCGCCGATCCGCACCGGTTTCCTCGACATCGAGCTCGACGAGTTTGGCCTGGTGGAGCTGCTGGACCGGCAAGCCGAGCGCTGGCGCGCCAGGGTCAAGATCGGCAGCTACCCCCAGCCGACGCTCTCCCCCGGGGCACCCCCGAGGACCCTGATCAGCCTCGAGTCCCACAGCCGCGAGGACATCGCCAGGGCCAAGGCCGACATTGTCGCGATGCTGCCCAAGGACACGAGGGTCGTCGTTAGGTTCGACGAGGAGGCCGCCGAGGTGGTTTACGGGGACCGCGAGCACTCGGAACACCTCCACAGGGCCTTCAGTGTCGTCGAGGAGTGCTACGACAAGTTGGGTTTGGAGTCTCTCCTTTTTTTTTTCATTCCAACGCCTCTTTCGCAACTTTTCTTTTGACGCTGGGAGACACGCTACCGTTTTCGATAACAGATATGTACATAAATCCACACATGCACATGTGCAAAGATGATTATATTGCGCACGTGTGACCTCGTTTGCCTTTTTGTTTCTAAAAAAAAAAAAAAAAAAAAAAAAAACCTGTGTTTTAATGAGCCAAGTATACATATGTACGTGTAAAATGTGATTGAGCACATGAAATCGTGATTTTGACCATCAGGTACAGGGCGAACGAGATATTCCTGAGTTTCAACGGGGGCAAGGACTGCACGGCCGTTCTCCACTTGGCCGCCACTTTCGCCAAGATGCGCAAACTCGATCCCCCGCTCTGTTTGTACGTGACCGGCGACGACTTTCCCGAGGTTCGTGTACACGTGCCCTCCCTGAGGCGTTAAATACAAATGTACAGCGCAAACAAGAGCATCGCGTATGAATTGCAGGTCGAGGAGTTCGTGAAGGACGCGTCGAGGTACTACGGCTTGGAAGTGGTGTACAAGGAGGGGACGATCAGGCAGGCGCTGAGCAACTTGTTGAAGGAGAGGCCCGAGCTGAAAGCTTGCTTTTTAGGCACGCGAAAGCACGACCCGGGCTCCGAGGGCCTCGAGCCCTTCAGCCCCACGGACTCGAACTGGCCGGCTGTCATGCGCGTCAGTCCGATAATCGACTGGTCGTACACTCAGGTTTGACCGTTCGACGTTGCGAGGATCAAGTTCTTTCCATCAGCAGCCCATTTTTTTGTGCTCTAGGTGTGGCACTTCCTTCTCGAGCACGGGGTGTCCTACTGTTCGCTGTACGACAAGGGCTACTCGAGCCTCGGGGCCAGGAGCACCACCATGAGGAACCCGTTGCTCCAGGACCCAAAGGATCCGTCCAAGTATCTGCCGGCCCACACGCTTGCCGACGATTCCGCGGAACGGCACGGCAGGTCGTCCTGAAACGCGGCCGACTCGCGACTGACGTTGGGCTACAGGGGCTATCATCGCCTCGCCAGGCTCCTGAAAGTGCGCGGGTTATGAAAATAGTCCAATTGATTCGTTTACGTTGTTTATATCATAGTAGAAGCTGTTGTTGGTACTTTTAGGTAAAACTTAGCTCAGTTGAGAATTTTGTAAGCTCACGCATTTCTTTTTATCCCTTCATTTGCTTGGTGAAGAAACATTTTTTGCGGACTCGGCACTTTTGTATAATGAAATGGAGAATAATATAAGATGATGTTCTAAGACTTTGTATTTGATCGTATGCAATGATGTTTGTGAATAAAAAAAAAAAATTTAACTTCACAAGTGTTGAATATACATTTTTTACCTCCAATTAGAATGTGATAGCGTGTTGTTTTATTATTAGAGTTCCCGGAGTTAGTTCCACGGTATTATGCGTTATTTCGAGCTTTCCCATAGCTACATGTATACTATAAACATTACATTAGTTTCACTTGTATCCCGATTTTATGTAAATGTTATTACGTCTCCGATGGCTTAGCTCAAATTACTCGAGTTACGTCAGTTTTGTACGCCTGTACTGAAAAGTTTTTTTTTCACTATTTAAAATAAAAAAAAAAAAAAAAAAAAAAACCATTTCCACTATTTTTACTCTTGATAAATAATAGTTCAACGTGTTCATTTTTCTCAATCCAATGGTTCGTTAATATCGTTGCATTTAAATAAAAGTGCATTTTTTGTTTTATAATTAGCAAAGTCCGGCACTTGTTATACACAAAAATCAACACGAGTCGTTATGAAATTAATTTCCTCAATACCGATTAATCAGAGCATACCTACACACGCGAAAGGAGGAAAAAAAAAAAAAAAAGAACATACCCTCGATTTTGCAAAACAACAAACGAGCACAGAAAAGGGAGAGTGAAAAAAAAAGGCATCCGGCCAGCGGCAAGGGTAAGTTTGTATACTCATATAGCAGATCGGCATCGGCAATGGATTTGACTTTGAGGCGGATTTAGCGCTGACTCTGCGGCTGCAAGCAAGCCAACTTCGGGGGGTTGGGGGATAATCCGCGCGGCTAATCCGAGTGCACGGCTCCTATGGAAGAAAAAGAAGCCCCTGCCTGGCCGTTTCCATCGCCGCGAGCATCATCATCATAATGGTCATTATCGTCGCATCGGATAGGGTTTCCAAAAGCCGCGGTCTATATAAGGGAGCCGCCCAGCGACTTTGGCTCTACTTGGATGAAAATCGGTGAAACAAGGAGCAGAGGCATACGCACATAGTATATATTATATCGAAGGGCAAAGATCGGGAAATACAAAAGGTATATGATCTGGTGGTGCTGTGGTGTCGAGTTTTTTTTGGTGCGAGGAGGAGCGTTGACAAATATACTAACTAGTGTGTCATCGTTATTTATCGTTGAACGTTATATAGTATAGTATAACGAGGGAATAATGGAGCTGAGGATGCCGTACTACAATTGGAACGGCAGCAACGTTGTT
Source organism: Copidosoma floridanum (assembly GCF_036245765.1). Lineage (NCBI taxonomy): Eukaryota > Metazoa > Arthropoda > Insecta > Hymenoptera > Encyrtidae > Copidosoma > Copidosoma floridanum. The sequence continues at coordinate 5,417,312 of NW_028321906.1, read as the reverse complement.
GTCGCGGGGACGGAGGCTCGGATCCAGGCGGGAGGGCCACCGAGGATGCTCGGCTGGAACGTGCGTCCCGAGGAGCTCCAGCACATACCCGAGCACTGGCTCTCGTATCCCGAGCCAAATCCGGCGCTCCACTACATGCTGGCGTTGCTCTATGTCCTCTTCACCTTCATCTCGCTTCTCGGCAACGGCGTCGTCATCTGGGTGTTTTGCGCGTAAGTGCCCATTTGCATTCTATGGACAATGAGCTAGTTTATCGCTGTTTTGGCCATTTTTTCTTTTACCATTGTAAATGAAAATACAAAGTGAAGGGGAAGCTTGACTTTTTTGAGATCCTGCGGTAAAGATTAGGCACATATTTGAACATGACAGAGATATTATACTCGGTTGGACTCGATTAGTGCGACAGGGGTTGATCCGATAAAGTATACTTCGCGGCTAAATGATGTATGTACGTAGGTATTAAGTATTATACTTGTACGTACACCTACTGATCTAACAACGGATATTTTTTTATTTTTTTCGAGTAGTATACTGAAAAAGCCGCGTTTTATCATCCACTTGCTATTGTTAGAAAATAATTTAAAAGCGAAGCTAGTGGTAACATATTAAACAGCGAGCAAAATAAAATATATACGCAGGGCGAAATCGCTGAGAACGCCGTCCAACATGTTCGTGATAAACCTGGCGCTGTGCGACTTCATGATGATGCTGAAGACCCCGGTCTTCATATACAACTCTTTCCACACAGGCTTCGAGCTTGGTAACCTCGGCTGTCAAATTTACGGGGTCGTCGGCACATTGACGGGCATCGGCGCAGCCACTACCAACGCGGCCATTGCTTACGACCGTTACAGGCAAATATACATACAAATGATCATCATTTTGTTGCAATATTTTAACGTGCATAATATTATACATAATCATACGTCGGTGCGTGCAGTACAATAGCTCGACCGCTCGATGGAAAACTGTCGCGCGGCCAGGTGCTGTTGATCATCGTGGCGCTCTGGACGTACGTGATCCCGTGGGCCCTGATGCCCTCGATGGGCGTCTGGGGTCGCTTCGTACCCGAGGGTTTTCTCACGAGTTGCACCTTCGACTACCTCACGGACTCGGACGAAACGCGCTACTTTGTCGCTACCATCTTTGTCTTCTCCTACTGCATCCCCATGAGCATGATCATCTTCTTCTACAGTCGAATCGTCGGCCACGTCATGGACCACGAGAAGGCCCTGCGCGAACAGGCCAAGAAGATGAATGTCGAAAGTCTGAGGAGCAACCAGGGCCAACAGAACCAGTCGGCCGAAGTTCGCATCGCCAAGGTCTCCTTATAACTTGGCTTATACTTATTATTGGTTTATCTGGTACATCCTGTGATCGCTAACTAGGACTCTCGTTATCTTTTTTTTTTTTTTTTCTTTTTACTTTCAGGCGGCTATAACGATAGTATTTCTGTTCGTTGCTTCCTGGACGCCATACGCCGTGATGGCTCTGACCGGAGCTTTCGGCAACAGGGCCCTGCTCACGCCTGGCGTCACCATGATACCGGCCTGCACCTGCAAGACCGTTGCCTGCCTCGATCCTTACGTCTATGCGATCAGCCACCCGAGATACAGGTATATAGTTTAACTTGAAGTTGCGCTTTGAAAGTATACTTTTAGAGAAAATTGTGTGTGTATAGGATGGTTGAAAAATATAACTTTGTTGTTGATTGCAATATACTTATATTTCTGCAGGTTGGAGCTGCAAAAGAGGATGCCGTGGTTGGAGATTCAAGAGAAAGCGCCTCAACCGGATTCGGCTAGCACCACGACCGAGGCCGTGAGCACGACCGCTGCGGCTTAAATTAAACATGCATATGGGTTTTCGTTTTTTTTATTTCTTCTTCTTGTTCCGAGTAAACTGTGGGAAAATAAAACCTGAGTTTGATCGTATACTTATACGAACGAAGTTTAAGGTTAACCAGCCATTTGACAACTTACTTCTCTCTCGATCGGTATTTCATGTTTTCAGGTAAATCTCGGATGGTTCATTCTCCTGTCAAAAGGTCTTTAATACATTTACAATTGAATGTAAAATATACAATGACTCCTCGTCTCTCTCCATTCGATGTCAATAAATTATATTGATGCTAAAGAAAAGAAATATGTACATTAAAAATGTAATATATAATGTTTATCAAAATATATATTACAAATACACACATATTATACTTTCTGCGCTAATTACTAATTTACACAAGGAAATAATGTATACATTTATTTTCATATTGTATAATATATATATATATATATATGTATACATATATTATATCAAGTAGCTACACCTTTGTGTTAAAAACACTCGATTTTAGCAGTTTTGTGATTTTAAAAATAATAATGCATGTGGTTATATATTAACTGAAAAATGTATTTTTTCAAAATACTATTTCGTTAACCATCAATGACGTTCTATTTAAATATCACCAAGAGCTTCACATATCGTAATATTGTTACTTAAAACTATAATAATAAATTGTTAAGAGCAACATATAATAATATCATTGCGACGGATAATTTGACTAGTCTTAGCTTTATTTATGTACAAATACTTTGAAAATAAAGATCTGTATCTTCTATCATCTATTTATGTCTGTCATCTGAGATTTTTGGGAAACTTGAAATGATGAATGATTTACAAAAAAACACAATTCAGTAGGATAAAATTTGCGCATTAAGAATCTGCTTTTAGCATAATTATGTGCCAATATCACAAAATGGGAAATCCCACTTTATTCGTTCGTTAACCACACTATCCATATATTAAATGATTAAACGAACTTCTGGTAAAGTTCAATCATTATTATACTAACAACTTGTTCGAGGATATTTTACAGCGTAGTGGTAGACGTAAATATTTATATTGCCAAGACTGTAAAAATAGATATACTGACTGTAGGAATTTGCTCGGAGGCGCTCCGATGAGCTCGGAGCAAACGCGTGTTTTGGGGCAAAGTTCAGAGGAGCTCGGACTGCTCGGAGGAGCTCCGAGCTAAGCCCCAAACGAACCTATTGCAACTTGCAACCCAACAAGTGTCAGACGATAAGATATTCTTGTTTATAAGTTTGTGCTCCGAAAATTTGATTCAAAGTGTGTTTTACTCCTCTACTTAAGCAATAGTCGATCTTTATACGTTCAAAGTAAGTAACAATATATTTTAAATTGAAAAACAGTTAATTTTGCACTATAGTGAAATAATTTACAGTTATACACTCGGAAGATCTTATTTACATAGACATCATATTATACAGAGAAGCACGTATCTAATTGTTGACTTATATTTTGCCAGGGAGCGCATTCTTTTGTATAGCCTAAAAGTTAGTGATGATAATAAATGTCGATTACTTGTTGATATAAATATTATTATACGTTAATAAGCAATTTCTATTGGGTACTTAACCTTCTCCTCCATTAAATTTTATCATTTATTCAAAAGAATTATATCTGTCATGGAACTACACGTTTTTTAAACTGCGAATGTTGTAGTAAGTAGTAAATGCATGAATTTTATTTTAGAATGTACACTCTGGACACGGACATTCGAAAACTTCAGCCAGCGGACATCGAGGTACTTGCCAGACTTCTGCAACAGACGAATTCGTGGCGCAAAGTAATGGCAATGGTGAAAAACGAGGACAAGGTAAACAGCGAGCCGCTATTCAATGCGGATCACGTAAGGTACGAAATCGACGGCGACGTAAATACTATGGAATTATAATTCATTATATGTCCCTTGTTTTGAAAAATTCTTTCCATCCAGGATAATCGAGGAGGGGAGCCGATTGGTGAAAAAATCCGAACCCGAGCTCTTCCTGGAGGAGTGGAGCTCGATTGGCAAAAAGCGACCGACTTGTAGAATTCTGCTCAAGTACTTGGTCGATGCGCAATTGTTTAGAGCTGCCGATCACCTGGCTGTCAATATACTGAAGAGTGAGTTTCGTCCTATGAAAAAAAAAAAATCTCGAGTTTTGTAAAAAATATATTTACTATAAGTGTACGTATATACATTCAGTCGATCCACCCGAGCGCCCTAAATTCGGCCCAGCAGCAAAGATAGAAATTGACGACAAGATTCTAGGTGAGCTGTTGAAACAGCATGTACAGGTCAACAACACACCAAAAAGCTCCCAGCCCGACACATGGTCTAACAACTGTCAGGGAAGCACAATCGAGCTTCCGGGCGTGATTAACCAGCCTGTAGCCAACATTCCTGATGGTAATAATTCTTCATTAATACCAGATATGATGAAGTTCAGCGAAACGCTCACGGATCTGATGAAGTTTCCATCATCCGATTCAATACACAGCGAAGACTTTGTGCTGCAAGTGGCGGACTCGCAAGACATTCCTTGTGTCGTAAAACACCACGGTCAGTTAAAAAATAAAGATAACAACATGACGGACGTTAACGGCGAAACATTGGAAGAAATTAGCACGACGTCTTCGAATGAAGAGACCGCGAACGAACAGTCCGTGACTACTGAAGGGTCTGATCAGCCAAGCGTTGACGAGTCAACGGATAATGCCGGTAGTTATCACTATTCTGCTGTCGATGTTCCCATTCCCGTTGTAGTGCTCGAAAGAAAGAACAAAAGTTAAAACAACAGAGAATGCAGTACACGAGTGATATTGTGATATTTTTTATACAATGAGTATACCGGTTATATGTATTTTATTTATTAAACTTTTATTATATAACAATGTTTGGATGTACGTCTAGCAATATTTGTAAATAAAAAAGCATTTTAAAAATAGTATGAGTAATAATGGCAATAGGACTTCCATTATCTATCGACGCGAATACTTATTTGAAATTATATCCTAGTAGTGTCATATTTATCGCAGTGAAGTTAGTTTTGAAGGTCCGTTCAGTCGTCAGTTGTTGGTATCACTTTGTTGCATCGCAAAGTAGGCACTTTGAAGTTCTTTCAGATTCTTTTCCAAAGTAGCTACTTCCTCAAATTTGCACTCTTCTCGTGCCTGTTTTATGTAAGATCGAAGATTACTCATTTGTTCAACAAACGGATCTAATGACGTGGACGATATCATCATGTTTCCACCCGGACGGTTTGATGTACCCCAACCCTGAGATTGATCCAAGACCAGCTAAAAATATAAGAAAAATCGGTTACAAGCGCTTTTTGATAAGTTCACCCAATACTGTTGATCGCTCACTTGATTTGTAGAAAGTGTAGGACTTTTTCTCGCACTGTGATCATAGGCCTTCTGCGGTGTATCTCTCTGCGATTCTTTTAATTTCTTTTCCCTTTGTTCCTGTTCCAGCTGTCTCTCGTACTCGATCCTTGCTCTTACTCTCTCTTGGCGTTCTTTTTTTATAGCTTCATACTCCTCTTCGGTCGGTACCGGTTGTGTCCTCAGCAATTCATTTTTCAAGTAAAGCATCGCTGATGTCCTCACCATTTGATTCAATCTGTACTCCTGCTTCAGCAAAGCCGAACTGTTCTCGTCCACATTTACAAGCGTAGCTATTCTCTTGCTAATCAGATCAATGTTGTCACCGATCTTGGCGATTTTTGCCCTGACCATCTGCGCGTCGCGCAAATCATACGTCGATTCACCCTCGCTCAATGAGTTCCACATTTTGTGATACATTTCAATAAACCGATTTGCCTCCTTTATTTGAGCTTGCATTTTTTCGTAAAACTGATAAACTATTGGTTTGTCGAAGTGCCGGGCTTTTAGTCTTTCTCGCGCATCCAGAAGGTTTTTGCAGTGCTGGCAGACGCGGAAGAATTGCTCGCTACTCGACGAGTCGGTCATAATAGACAAGACGCTGTTAAGACTACCACCGGACGGGGATCGGGCGAGTTTTTTCAGACCAAAACCTGCCTGTACCAGGCGATCAGAGAAACGCTTGGATTCGATCGTTGGTGAGAGAGCGGAGTCGTCTTGGACGGTTGCTGGACTTGTCATTCTTCCTAGAGTTGAAAAAAAAGCTTACCAGTTAATGTATATACTCCAACTGGATTGAAAAAAAAATTTTACAAAACTAACGAGCTTCAGCGAGGGATAAAAATAGACTGCAGTCGTGACACATCATAACGCCGCATAATCTGCAGTGGTGTTTTCTTCTGGTTAAGTTGAAACTTTTTGCACACGTGAGACACAGCCTGACGTCTTTGTCGTCCATCCAGGGCACGATATCTCGCTCACGAGCTACAAAGCATTCAGTTGCACAGTTAATTTTCCTGTATTTTACCTGAAAAAGTAATCTCATCATCAAGGAAATGATGAGAGTTAAAGACCTTTTTTCTCAACAGGATCATTTGGTATGTTGCTTAGGAGTTTGTCCAGTCTTATGATGAGCTTGTTAGTTTCTGAGGCATATCTTTCCAGCCTTGTATTTCTCACTTCTTTAAAATACTTGGTGTGCGATCTTATTCCACCTGAGTACAATTTATCATACATATACTTGAGATATGTGACAAGACACAAGTAAAGCAAATTGTCCATACCTACCAATTTCTTGAGGTCCCCAATCGATTTCTTCTCTACTTCTTTGATTCTTGGCTAAAATTGGACTAGAGTAATCTGGAATTTCATCTTGTTTCAATATTTTTTTCTTAGCTTTTCCAAACAGACCTGGAACATGCAACAAAACAGTAACTGTAGAATCCCGATACTTATGGATGGAACAAAAAAAGAAAATTGTACTTATATTAATGCTTAAGTATACCTTTGAGAGATCTGAATATTTCCGGATCGTCCTTGTGATAATCCTCAAAGTGTTTGGTCAACAGAGTCGGCGTTTTACAATCCGTCATGCAAATAGGGCAGATGAAGCCCTCGATGGGCTGCTCCGTCTCGGCCATTGTCAGTTGTCACACAGATTGTCAACAGTAACGAACGTTTTTAGCGTGTACCCCACACATGATAAAACATTAAAAAGAACGATGCTCCGAGAATTCACTTTGTCCTTTGGCTTTTAATAGACGAATTAAGTTAATTATGTTTTTTACACATAATTTTTGTGTAACTTTTTTTTGTTATTGATAATCACAAGCGTCATAAAGTAGGCGGCGAGATAAGAGAGAGAGAGAAACCCGGAGAAACACTTGTCACCTGTAGAATAAGTGTGCTCGACTAGTATGAAACAGCTGGAACCAATTCAATGTATCGAGAGAGATCGAAGAGCGTATTTCTCGCACACGCGCGTACTTAAAAAAAAAAATTAGAAATTATTATTTTTTACACCATGATCAGAAGTGTGGTAAGTTGGTAACTACTTTACTGTGCAAATTGAATACCGAATCAGCGCTCGGACTGCTCGGAGACAAAATATTTTTTCCGAGGATGCAAGGTTTAAGTTGGTAGCACCTTGCATCTCCGATTCCAGTTCCCAAGTCCAAACAGCTCCCGTTCTAAAGCGCGAGAATTTGAATTACAATTTATAGACACTTGAAAAAAAAAAATGTATAATCATAGGGAAGCCAGTGCGAATTGCATTAGAGAGCAGTAATGTATAATTTATAAATATATTTGTATAATTACTAATACATAACCTAATATTTGATTTCAATGAGGCTCTTTTACCGTCAAGCTTGAATCAGATGAAATCAGATATATTTATATTGTTACCTACGAGGTTGTATCAAAGTTATTGTTGATTCTGTTAATTTCAAGTAATATTGTTATACTTTGGTGTAAAATATTTTGCCTTTACTCAAAAAAACCCAACTTGTAGCGATTAATTTAAAACTTATGTGTGTTTTATAACCACACTTGTTTTCTTGGATGACAAATGGATTGATTGTACGTTTGTATATTAAAGCATATATATTTTTGTTATCAGTTCAACAGTCACTGTACCAAATTATACGAAAAATTAAATAGCACAGCATGAAATTTTTATCAGATGTGAAACAAAAACCAAAATCATAAGTAAAGTGGTGTAAAATTTATTTAAAATAATATATACATATATAAATATTAGACTGTTACAGGATACGTATTCATGACAAACTGTATCGATTGTAGAACTTAATTGGTTTTAAAATTTTGCAAAGACTACTTGTGTTACTAAAGATGTACATCATTTTGGAGCAAAAAACAAATTGCACCAAATCTTACATGTAACGATATACTTTTCAAAGAGTCTTACAATACAATTCAATTATATGACATAGAAAATCACATATTCTGTTTTACAAAAAAAAATATATACATATATTAAGTACATCGATCTGTACCGATTTAGTTCTCTTATATTTACATACTATACAAGTCACGCACAACGGGTAAAACATAAAATGTCCATTTTTGGCAACGTGGTCAACAACATTGGGAGACCACTGCCTTGAAAATATCAAAAAAAATCGGATGCTGGGTCGACATTAAATCTACAAAATCCGGCTTATTGATGATATTCTTCGCATTAGTCGCGATAAACCGAAGAGCCCTGTGCTTCAACCTGTCGACGTCGTGTCTATCCGCGAGGACCATGTACTCGACAACGTTGTCGGCGCTCACTTTTTTCACGAGTTTGTCCACACACATCTTTTTCAGCTGCTCGATCTGGTACTTGTCCGCCGCGTACAAAAGGTCAACGGCCACGTCACCCAAACCCTTGACCTCCCCGGTGTACATGAACCGCAGCATTTCCCGCAGAGTTTTGTACTCAATGTCATCGACGTGGATGGTGCTCGTCTTCTGCTCCACCATCAAAGTGCGGAACATGCTGGCGAACACCGGACTCTTCACCGCCAGGACGCACCGGTGGGCGTACATCATTTTACCACCAGCCACGACAACCACGTCGCTGAACTGCTCGTTGTCCAGGAGCATCTTGTAGTCGTCGAACGCCTTGGCTTTTTGCCGCAACAGAGCGTACTTCTTCGGGTGTTCGTCCAACTCCTCCCAGTCGCTTCCCGAATCGTCGTCCTCCTCGACATCCGTCGTCAGATAAACGTCGACCTTGTGGAACCAAAACTCCACCATGAACACCTGTGGCCCGGCCCTCGTGTCGAAGCAATCGCACTCCAGCATCGTGGACTCGCTCGACCATTCGGTCCGTGAGAATTGGAAGCTCCGCGTGCCCGTGTTGTTGAGGAACCGCACTTCCACGTCGCCCTCAATTTTTTCCTCGTTTTTCAAATTACAATGCAATATCTGGTCGTATTCCGTTTTTTCGGAAGACTGTGCAAACGGGAACGATTGGGTGGTCAGTTGGAGCTGCCACTTGTAGCCCAGACAAGGGTCCTTGAACACTGGCGACACTATTCTCCCGTTTTGGCTGATGTCGCTCAGGAATACCGTCCACCGGTAGTGCTTCAGTTTCTGACCGATCACGCCGGACGTGCAATCGGTGTCCAAGTTGAATGATGCCATTTTCTTTCTTGTATTGAAATCGCACTGCACAACCAGTCCTTGGTCAACTGTTTGTTTTGGTATTCTTTGACTGATGCCTTTGCGATGATTTTCAAAAAGTGAATATTCGAGGTGATACTCGTGGAACAGAAAACTATTCTTTGACACTAACTTATTGTGGAGAACATAAGCTACGACTGATGCCTTTGCAATGATTTTCAACGTACAAATGTAACGAAGTGAAAATGGATATTTATCATCGTTCATTTAGTTGGTCGTTAATAGCCAAGTCGGTCTTGGGATTGGTCAGCTACCTGATAAGCGCTTAATGAATTTGGCCCCGGGGCCTTTCTTTTAGACCTCCACGTGCGCTTTCGCTATGAGGTGGCGTATAGTCATATTATGGTCATAAGCTTGCACATTGGTAAAACTCTAGTTTATATTAATATTTTTTTCCATAAATACTTTGTAGTGTTTCCTACAAGTAACCAGACCAATCTTTTGTCGACTACTCCATCAGTTGTACCAAGTTTTGCTAAAACAATTGACAAATAAAGGCCGTTAGATTCAATATTCTTGCGAAAAGTTTGAAATATTGGTGAACACAAGATATTCGAAGATAGGCGCATTGGGCTGTTTGCATCGTATGTGCATTTATCAGTATAGCCATTAAGAAAGTTGTCGATGAACGCATAGAAAGTCGAGAAGCGAATTCGGACTAACAGTTGACATAATTTTTCGCATGAAGTTTGTACGCCACCTCATAGCGAAAGCGCACGTGGAGGTCTAAAAGAAAGGCCCCGGGGCCAAATTCATTAAGCGCTTATCAGGTAGCTGACCAATCCCAAGACCGACTTGGCTATTAACGACCAACTAAATGAACGATGATAAATATCCATTTTCACTTCGTTACATTTGTACGTTGAAAATCATTGCAAAGGCATCAGTCGTAGCTTATGTTCTCCACAATAAGTTAGTGTCAAAGAATAGTTTTCTGTTCCACGAGTATCACCTCGAATATTCACTTTTTGAAAATCATCGCAAAGGCATCAGTCAAAGAATACCAAAACAAACAGTTGACCAAGGACTGGTTGTGCAGTGCGATTTCAATACAAGAAAGAAAATGGCATCATTCAACTTGGACACCGATTGCACGTCCGGCGTGATCGGTCAGAAACTGAAGCACTACCGGTGGACGGTATTCCTGAGCGACATCAGCCAAAACGGGAGAATAGTGTCGCCAGTGTTCAAGGACCCTTGTCTGGGCTACAAGTGGCAGCTCCAACTGACCACCCAATCGTTCCCGTTTGCACAGTCTTCCGAAAAAACGGAATACGACCAGATATTGCATTGTAATTTGAAAAACGAGGAAAAAATTGAGGGCGACGTGGAAGTGCGGTTCCTCAACAACACGGGCACGCGGAGCTTCCAATTCTCACGGACCGAATGGTCGAGCGAGTCCACGATGCTGGAGTGCGATTGCTTCGACACGAGGGCCGGGCCACAGGTGTTCATGGTGGAGTTTTGGTTCCACAAGGTCGACGTTTATCTGACGACGGATGTCGAGGAGGACGACGATTCGGGAAGCGACTGGGAGGAGTTGGACGAACACCCGAAGAAGTACGCTCTGTTGCGGCAAAAAGCCAAGGCGTTCGACGACTACAAGATGCTCCTGGACAACGAGCAGTTCAGCGACGTGGTTGTCGTGGCTGGTGGTAAAATGATGTACGCCCACCGGTGCGTCCTGGCGGTGAAGAGTCCGGTGTTCGCCAGCATGTTCCGCACTTTGATGGTGGAGCAGAAGACGAGCACCATCCACGTCGATGACATTGAGTACAAAACTCTGCGGGAAATGCTGCGGTTCATGTACACCGGGGAGGTCAAGGGTTTGGGTGACGTGGCCGTTGACCTTTTGTACGCGGCGGACAAGTACCAGATCGAGCAGCTGAAAAAGATGTGTGTGGACAAACTCGTGAAAAAAGTGAGCGCCGACAACGTTGTCGAGTACATGGTCCTCGCGGATAGACACGACGTCGACAGGTTGAAGCACAGGGCTCTTCGGTTTATCGCGACTAATGCGAAGAATATCATCAATAAGCCGGATTTTGTAGATTTAATGTCGACCCAGCATCCGATTTTTTTTGATATTTTCAAGGCAGTGGTCTCCCAATGTTGTTGACCACGTTGCCAAAAATGGACATTTTATGTTTTACCCGTTGTGCGTGACTTGTATAGTATGTAAATATAAGAGAACTAAATCGGTACAGATCGATGTACTTAATATATGTATATATTTTTTTTTGTAAAACAGAATATGTGATTTTCTATGTCATATAATTGAATTGTATTGTAAGACTCTTTGAAAAGTATATCGTTACATGTAAGATTTGGTGCAATTTGTTTTTTGCTCCAAAATGATGTACATCTTTAGTAACACAAGTAGTCTTTGCAAAATTTTAAAACCAATTAAGTTCTACAATCGATACAGTTTGTCATGAATACGTATCCTGTAACAGTCTAATATTTATATATGTATATATTATTTTAAATAAATTTTACACCACTTTACTTATGATTTTGGTTTTTGTTTCACATCTGATAAAAATTTCATGCTGTGCTATTTAATTTTTCGTATAATTTGGTACAGTGACTGTTGTACTGATAACAAAAATATATATGCTTTAATATACAAATGTACAATCAATCCATTTGTCATCCAAGAAAACAAGTGTGGTTATAAAACACACATAAGTTTTAAATTAATCGCTACAAGTTGGGTTTTTTTGAGTAAAGGCAAAATATTTTACACCAAAGTATAACAATATTACTTGAAATTAACAGAATCAACAATAACTTTGATACAACCTCGTAGGTAACAATATAAATATATCTGATTTCATCTGATTCAAGCTTGACGGTAAAAGAGCCTCATTGAAATCAAATATTAGGTTATGTATTAGTAATTATACAAATATATTTATAAATTATACATTACTGCTCTCTAATGCAATTTGCACTGGCTTCCCTATGATTATACATTTTTTTTTTTCAAGTGTCTATAAATTGTAATTCAAATTCTCGCGCTTTAGAACGGGAGCGGTTTGGACTTGGGAACTGGAATCGGAGATGCAAGGTGCTACCAACTTAAACCTTGCATCCTCGGAAAAAATATTTTGTCTCCGAGTGCGATATTTATAATGTACTGCTTGTATTATCATGCCCTGTACCATGACGGTCAATCTCGAACGGTATTTCGTATATCGAACTATCGAAAGTGTGAGGAGCGTCGAGGAATCGAATTTAAAGAGTCGAAGCTCGAAGCTGTCATAACTATAGCGACAAGAGCGGGCTGGGGCCTTTCGGAGCGCAATTGCAAAAATTATTGCGATCGCACGCGCACACAAGAGAACGGGATTGGATTGAATTGGAGAAAAAAGGGAGAAAGAAGCGTCAGCAAAGAGGACAGCGTCCGTGCGTGCTCGTAATTTTGTATACGTATGGTATACAACAAGGAAGCAATCGGAGTTTAGTTGTTTATTAGTGTCGAAAAAAAAAAAAAAAAAAAAAAAACAAGGGAGAGAGAAAGAGCGTTTTTTTTTTAAAGCATTCGCTCTTGTTTGCGGGCTTCCGTACACTGTACGCCTACGGTACTTAATTTTAAACTTAACTCTTTCTGTAACTCAACACTTACTCATGTACTGATGTTTGGTTGTCCGTATGCTACATGGAATATCTGTCACGCACACGCACTCGAGCAACAATGTGCGGATACTGCGGGAGGTACTGAAAAAAAGTTTCAGACAGAATCCAAACGGAGTGCGTCGACCGTCGACGAACGAATCTTGTGCATTTTGTATGGCTTGTGCTGTCTCTCTGCTCTGATGGTTCATTTCACATATATATAACCTGAATGCCTCAGCGTACGCGCGCGCGCGTGTGAATGTGTGTGTGTGTCTAGTGTGTGACTGTGTGCTGTGCAATAATCACTAAAATCTGCTGATATCTGATATTGACTATATGGAGGCGTGTGGCGTAAATAAGTAACGATAGACGCTTCTAATGCACGTGCAGGGTGTATCAGCACTTTGGGACAATCTGCAGCCAATTACAAAGCTCCGTGTGTGTGTAGGTTGTTGTGCTGCATCAGGTGCTTGAATCATCATCGTCGTACCAAAGTGCAACCTAGCTACCTAGCTATCAGAAAGAGAAGAAGGGAAAGTGTGGAAAATCTTTGCTGCGCGCCGAGTCGCGCATAAATGAGTGCCAGGACGGGAGGCCAGATTTCTTTTTCTTCTGCTGTTAATTCTTCGACCTCTTCGAAAACAACCAGGAATTCCAGCCGTAACAGCAGTATAGTACAATTAGGAGGGCACACGACGACCATCAGCAGGAACAGCAGCAGAAACAGCAACAGCAGAGGTGCTGGAGGAGGAGGGTAACATGGGTGTTGGTCTGAAGCCGCTCGAGTTCACGGATTGCCTCACGGACAGCCCCTACTTCCGCGAGAATCTCCATTATCACGAGCGCGAGCTCGAAAAGACCAGCCAGCAGATCAAACGGCTCATCAAGGAAGTAAAGGATCTGCTCTCAGCTGCCAAAAGTTAGTGCTCAATAATTAAAAAAAAAAAAAAAAAACCGCACACGCATTATCAGTGTGTCATCTTTCCTTTTTTTAACATGAATTAATAATTATTCTTCTCGTGTTACGTGCATCTCTGCTTTGGGTTTGTCTATCATCTGTTCACTTGATGTTGTGCAGTAGAGATGCAACTACAATTGTATACAGCACTATAGGCCGTATAGACACATATATGTATACAAAGTGCTATTTAATGAATTTTTTTTTTCCATGTCAACTCGAGTGTCCGCCTTGTCGCACTTAATTAATCATAATTTTAACGCAGTCTGACGCAGGGGAGAGAGCACATGTAAGTGATGCTAATGCAGCAGAAACAGCACCAGAGCACAAACTTAACTTGGCTATGCATATATCTCAATCAATCTCCCCCTTTTTTGATAATCCTCTCTCATTTTCTCTGCACACAACAGCATCTCTTTCTCACTCAGCTTCTGTCTGAAGAGTTGCAAGCTGAAGGTGGTTATTCAGCTTTTCTCAGCACAAATTGTAGCAAGTGGGAAGGTCACGTTCATTGAGTACTTCTCTTCCTCCTCTGTACTACTATACTTTTTATCATATGCCTACGCATACGGGCTGCACACAGTCTACGCCTGATAATGATTATGTCACGGTACATCCATTTCAGGCTAATGCCAGTACAACTGCCATTAAAAAAGTATGGCCTCTGTCTCTCTATTACTGGTAAATAGCATGTCATCGTTTCTTACTGGCCTTCACCTGCCTCCATGCATTTGTACTCAATCCATCAGAATGTAGTATTTCTTTTTTTTTTTTTTTTTTTTTCTCCTTTAGAGCCATGTTTTGCAGTAGATTTTTTTGGGTAAATTAGAACTCCATTACCAATACCTATTGTCTCTTTACTAAATCGTCAGATTACTTGGATCATGTTATGAGATAATGTGTTTGCCTTATTTATAGGATATTTTCAGAGTAATATTATACGTTGACTTATTTACTTTAGTATTCAGAAAGTATAATATCATTACCATATTCCATTGTCATGAGTACAACAAAAAAAATTTTAACAATATGTATGTTTCTCTCAGATAACAAGTTGTATCTTGAAAACGTTTGAAATTCCTTATCTCCATGTAGTATTATTTTTTAAAGTAAAAAGTAACAATAGCTTATACTTGTATTTTAATTTTTTTCTTTTAAATTTTCTTTTACAAAATGTTCAACGTTTTTTTTCCAACGCATTTTCAATTTTTATGAATCCCACAGATATATAGAATACCTGTTATAATAATTAATAATTATTTATTCATTGAAAGTAGATCATTGTTTGAAGTTAGAAATGCCCCTAGTTTTGTACACATACATACCTGAATTGTAGGCATTAGTCATTAGTAGATACAACACTTGTCATTTCATATAATTACGTATCATTATAGGTAATAAGTTGATTAAAGTACGAATGAATTATTTTTACCACGTTGCATAATATAACAAACATACGTGCTCGTATCCAACAAAATATTCTTCCACCACGTAGAATTTTCCAAAATTAAAAAAATTCAAACTTACTCTTTCGGAATACTCGTGCCCTGGGTCGAGAAGAATCAATTTTTTACGCCGCGCCAAGTCGACGGAAAATATAATAAATCGAATCGCTAAACCGTATACACGCATCACACGAGAGCGGCACGACGTGCATTTACAGAGCGAAAGTATACAAAGAATGTCACCTCAATCAAAGCACGATGCAATTGATCCAAAACTTTCTATTGTTATTAATGCCCATGCGGGATTGGCAAGTAAAATTTTAAGTTCAAAAGCACCACGAGAGCAATTAAACATACTTTGAGGAAAAAAAAAAACTCTACTTAGTCCGCATCCTTGCATATTTATAGCAAAAGCTCGAGAGAGACAACACCACGCATTTGTACATTTGTGCGATCTATTGTGCATTCCTTTTGCTTTCGCTTTTCTTTTCCATACCTTTCAGGAAAGTTGAGTACGATTTTATCGATTTCAGGAAATGCAACTGATGCCTTGGATAATAAGTTGTATTTCAAAGTGACTTTCCATTCGGATGATAAATTTTATTTTTTTTACTCTCCCTCTCTTTAAACATAAATACCGAGAAGTGAACTACCAATAATTCAAAATGCTGACAGTAGATGCGCTTGTTAATTGTTACAAAAAAAATTTTTGGCGTTGAAACCGGTTAAAATATTTTTACGAAATTAACATGACCCAACGATAAACAAAATTTTAATGATCAAGTTCACGAAATGTTGAAAGTAAATTTGAAATTTTTCAATTTTGGCTGTTTTATTATTGTTGCAACGATTTAACATGCGATGACTCAATGACGTTTTGGGTAAATTAATATGAAAAACGCCCTGTGTTGCAGATCTATCCCGAGCTCAGAGGGCATTCTCAAATACTCTGCAAAACTTCAGCTTTGAATGTATTGGTGAAACACAGACTGAAGATGAATTACACATATCCCAAAGTCTGAAGGAATTTGGTAAACTCATTGCATTGATCGAAGACGAGCGTGGTCGCATGGTATGCACAAAACTTAGCACATTAGCAACGCTGTTATACTTATATATCCTTGTTTCCCCCTTTTTTTTTTATTTCAATTTCCGTTACAAATATTTTCTATCATGTATGTATATAATTGAAAAAAAAAAGTTATACGATAAAA
The DNA here is from genome assembly GCF_036245765.1 of Copidosoma floridanum. NCBI lineage: Eukaryota > Metazoa > Arthropoda > Insecta > Hymenoptera > Encyrtidae > Copidosoma > Copidosoma floridanum. Next base: position 5,400,648 of record NW_028321906.1, on the reverse strand, counting down.
TAATTATTTTTATGAACATTTGTATGATAAAAACTCACAAAATGCTTACTACGAATTGATATTTTCATTCTGTATATCGTTATAAGGATAACAAGTGAGTCAGTGGTAAAGGAAAACTACTTTTTAATAGTGTGTTCTCTGTCACTGTTGTTTTCATATATATCACTTACACTTGATACACCGCCTTTATTACACGTGTTTTTACTAATTAAACTTTCAAATAACATTTACCTTATCTGTTCCTACTGAAACTTTTCTACTGTTACATAAGTACATTATACTATCTGTATATATTATGTTGATCTGTTTTTTTCGTTCTAAACGTTTAAAGATGAATGTACTGTGAAAATTCTTGAAACTCGTTCAATTTTTCTAGAGAAAATTTTTTATCAATTTACTAATAAATTTCAATCTTCACAGTACCTCGTCACTTATTACTTTTTTGACAACACTCAAATTGCTTTTTAATTCAATTTTAATAGAACCTTCCACTATGATTTTGAATTATCTAATCTACAATGGCAATAACCGATAAATCCTAGTGCAAGGTTTATTTTTTTAGTTGTATACATTTTGAATTTGAAACATGTAATGGGCTTGGTAAATAAACATCTGCCCAAATATGTTTAGACTGTAGACAATAGTCTTTTTCTCATTGGAATTTAGAATAAATTCCATTGAAATTTTTGTATCGATGTTAGATCAACTCTTTTTTGATTGTTTGTTAATAAAATTTTAAGCTAAATTAATATAATTTTTCCATGACAATTAAAAAAAAAAAAATAATCATCTCTAACTTTTTTTATTGTTCTCATAGAATAAATAGTAGTTAATTTTCGTATGGTTTGCAATTGCTTATTTACTAGTAAAATTTGTTACACACTTGTACACACAAACACTTTGAGTTTTTACAATTTATTCAGTTTTTTTTATTACAGAAACACGTATATATAGAATCACACGCAATTTAAAAAATATATTTCGAATTTCAGTTGGAACGTGCGTACGATCAAATTATACTGCCACTAGAAACGTTTAGAAAAACACAAATAGGTGGTGTCAAGGTAATTTTTTTTTTTTCGTTCGAAGCATTTGAGTTTTTTTAAATTATATCTGTATCGTTTTCTAGGAGGGAAAGAAAAAGTTTGAGAAACAGACGGTTAAATTTTGCCAAAGTCAAGAACGATATTTAAATTTGTCTACTAAAAAACAAGACAATGTTCTTCAAGAGGTGAGAAACACTCTAAACGATCAGCAATGAAAATCATGTTTTAATTAATTAAATTAACATTTTATACTCAGGCGGACGCGACACTGGATATGGCTGAGAGGCATTTTTGCCAGGCAAGCCTAGAATATGTTTTTTTGCTCCAAGAGGTACAAGAGCGCAAAAAGTTTGAATTCGTAGAAACAGTGAGTTTATTTACTTTTTCTATAATTAAAGAGACCGCAGCTTATTAGAAATAACAAATTTTATTGTTACCTGTTTTTTTTTCTTTTTTTACAGCTTCTGAGTTTTATGTTTGGTTGGTTAACATTTTATCACCAAGGACACGAAGTAGCTAAAGACTTTAAACCTTATATGACTGAGTTGCAGTACAAGATACAAAAGGTTAGTTGCTTTAAATTTTACTACTTTATTATGGAACAGGTTATACATAATTACTTGAATTACCCGATTATTGTTAGGAACCGTTGTTTAAAACAGCTTTTCTTACAAAACAAGCTGCTTTAACTATCAAGAATTAATTTTTAATGTAATTTAAAAGTAATTTTGGTGTGGATAGTTTAAAAGTTACATGCTTTTAATTAAAAATTTAATACATATTAAAAAAAAATGTTTATGTTCATTAAGAAATTGCAGTTGAATAAGTACTAATAAAAAAATCCGTGTTAGTGAACTTGTACTAAAAAATATTAATTTTTTGCAGTAACTAAATTATGAATGATAGTCACTAGACTCTTGTTATTTTAACTATGCTCGCTTATAAACTTACAACTAATTGTCTAATAATACGTGTGTGTGTGTGTTTTGTAAGACTAGAGAAAATTTCGATGCTACGCGGGATAAAACAGAGTCCCTCATGAATAAAATGAAGGACGTAAAAAAGGTACGTATTTTTGATTTTTCGCGTTTTTATTCGCGAGCTCTGTTAATGCTTTATTAATAATAGATGCAATACTTGCATTGCCCCAGTCGCTTGAATAATTATTAATAAAGCTATCGACATTGTCAATACGAAAAATTATTTATTCGAAATAAAATTTTTTTTTAGTCTGCCATCGAAAGCGGCCCTAACAAACTATACACCAGAGAAGGTTATTTATACCTTATAGAAAAGAGTGAGTCATAAAATTTATTTAAGTATTGTTACTTTTTTTTCAATGTTAAGTGTTTGTGTTTTTAACTGCCTTACTCTACTTATCAATATTTTTTTTTTCTTTTTTCTAAATCTACGTACCATATATATTTCGCTTGTCTATTTCACAGTTTTCTTGTTTAAATTTTTTTTTTTTTTTTACTTATTTTGTCAAAGAAAATGAGTCATGCAAAGACTTAGAAACTAAGAGTTAAAAACAAAATAGAGTTTGTAGATTAGCCGCGTACATGCGATAAAAGAAAAAAAAAAGCAGAAAGATACGTCAAATTATTTTTGCAGAGGCTTTTGGAACCACTATGACAAAACAATATTGCACATATCAAAAAGATAAAAAGGAATTTACTATGATACCTTATAATCAGCTCACAGGCAAATTTGTAAGTTTCATAAAACTTTCATGCACCTTCAACTATCTGTTTCTCCGTACAATGTTTGCATGCCGTTATGTTGACTAACCATAATTGTCTTTTTCTATTCTCACAGAGCAATAAAGATGTTTTTACTCTCGCATCCTGTGTACGACGCACGTCCGAGTCGATAGAGAAACGATTTTGTTTTGACGTTACTGCCGTTGGAAGGTCAGACTTGTCGCATAAGCCAACGTTTTTTTCTTTTACACTTATATTTCAACTTTAATTTATGCCTTCTAACACTTGTTGAAGTTTATAATACGAATAATATATGTTTGAAATATTATAAGTAAAAAGGTTTTTGCCAATAAAAAATGTATCTATTCAGTCACAGTTGAATGTTTAAACAATTATTTGCAGATCTGGCATTGTATATACATTCCAAGCTCTCTCTGAAGACGATAAAAAAAGTTGGATGGATGCAATGGATGGACGAGAACCTGTATGTTTGATCATTCACATTGGATTCTTTAGTTAATCAAAAAACTATTTATGAGATGATGTAAATTTTTAGGTTCCTTCTTTACAAAATCCGTTGGCAAAGCCGGATGAAAATGTAATCGATGCGACTGGTTTAATGTTCATTTCGAGATGCATTCAAGTGCTAGAAGAAAGAGGTTTAGAAGAGCAGGGACTTTACCGAGTAGTCGGCGTGGCTTCGAAAGTAAATAAACTACTCACAATGGGCCTTGACAGAAGGAAATTGGAAAAGCTGAATTTGGAAAATCGCTATGAGTGGGAAAGCAAGACAATCACTAGTGCTCTAAAAACTTACTTAAGAACTCTTTCTGAGCCCCTTATGACTTTTGCTTATTATGATAGTTTTATTATGGCAGCGAGTAAGTTGCAACATTGAAAACTTTTGTTTTCTTAGTAGTTGTGTCAACGTGAAATCGTTTATTTCTTTTTCCAGAACAAGAATCGAAAGAACAACGAATCAACGACATACATGTACTGGTATATCGCCTCCCAAAGCCCAACCACAAAGTTCTTATAATGCTCATCAATCATCTTCATAAGTAATTATCAAAACCATTTGCTAAATATAACCCTTTTTGTCATACATTCATAAATTTTTGAAATGTATATGTAGACTACAGTTGACTTTTATTACTTTTTATGTAAAATTGATGTATATTTTTCAACTTTTTGTAACTCTCAAAGCAAGCAAAAATATTCCGCATGATATCGCTATATGCAACTTTTACTGTTAATTGATCCAGAAGCACTCCTAATGAGATATTTTTATTACTAATTCTTTATTTACTTTCCCAACAGAGTTGCAAAAAAATGTGATAAGAATCTCATGACAATCGGCAATCTGGCTGTGTGTTTCGGTCCTACCCTCCTGCGACCAGAGCAGGAAACAGTAGCTTCGATTATGGACATAAAGTTTTACAATATAGTAGTTGAAATATTGATAGAGAACTGTGAAAGAATAACAGCTGGTCCACCGCAAGATTCGTCAGGTTTAGCGCAGAGTCTCGCAGTGACCGGTTCGCCTCGAGTTACTGTTGCTTCAGAGGACAAGGAAGAGCCACTGCAGCAGCAGCAGCAACAACAGCAACAGCAGTCACCTCAAAAACAACAGTCACCGCAGCAACATCAACCCCAAGCACAACCACAATCGCCGCAGCAGCAGCAGCAATCGCAGTCGAGCGTCACGGGAAATGGGGCTGTGCATTTGCCATGTTACTCGGTGCACACTGTAGTGCCGGCTACGGTGCAGGTACGCATTTATTTTCGTTCATTGACTTTATTTTATTTTTATTTTTTTTTAATGAATAAATGATTTTTCATTAGAAAGGGATGCAAACATTATTTTTACAATAACTCTCTTTTTCTTTGTTTTTCACAGGAGATATCGCGATCGTATTATGACAATGCGATATCAGTTGGTCCAAAGACACCGCTGATCGATGCCGATCAAAAAAACGGCGAAGATTATCAGGAAACCGAACACCCTAGTCACAGATTGCCTATGTTTTCTGATAGTCACATTAGCCGTTTAAAAAATCGCCATGCTACTTTCATGTACCATTCAACTGAAAGAGGTAATTATTTGACAGTACCTTTGTCATTCTGTTCGCCTTTTTATATAATTGCACGTTTACTTTTCACGTAGTTTCGGGCAGTGGAAACACAAGTAGTTCAAGCGAATCGATAGCTAGCGATCCACCACCATATCATAGCACCATAGTACCTGTCAAACAGAAACGAGACTTGGTCAATACTCATTTCGCGCTACGGAGTAATCCAATTATGTCTTCGTGAGTATATACGTGATCGTAACACCTCTTAATCTTATAACTAAATCTTAAGAAAATTTGACTCTACGCAGACTGGATGGTTTCGAAAATTTTTTATGAATGTCCAAATATCTACCTGTTGATTAAATTATTACTTTTTTTTTTTTTTTTTTTTCGTACATTCAGAGTTAATACATCACCAAGAAGTGGCCGTTCAAGTCCTGGCATAGGAATATGGTAATGCTCAAATCATGTTAAATGTTATAATAAACGTAAATTTTTATACAATTCTACAAGTTGATTAATATTTTTAAATTTAAAGTAGGGTGAGAACACTTTACGCTTGTATGGCAGAAAGTGTTGGTGAGCTGTCATTTGAACCAAATCAGATTATCACAAATGGTAAGTAGCTATGTAAATTTTTAAAAAATTACTCTCTGACTTATAATCAAGCAATTTTTCTCTTTAATGTTTTTTTACAGTTCAGCCATCGAGCGAGCCCGGATGGCTGGTTGGTACTTTAAATGGCAAAACAGGGATGATACCTAAAAATTATGTTGAACAATTACCATAAGAAGACGTACGCACGCAATAATGTAGCGCGTTAAATGCTTCAACTGACCACGTGGCCATCAGTATTCTCTTTTACACATGAAAAAATACACCCACACATTCCAACAAAAGTGCACATTCCGTATTTACCAATTTATAGCACTTAAAACTAGTGAAGACTTTTATACCTATAAATACATTACGAAGACAAATGAAGCAAGCTTTGATTCTCGGCTCTATTAAAATGACATTACTTAGTTTTTTTCTACAATGTAGGAGTCTTATCTCCATTTTGAATGCTTTTTGCAGTGGCATGTGTATATTACATAAAAAAATTATGATTAAATTAGGTCATCGTTGATTCACGGGACCAGTTATTGCTTAATTTGTTAATTTGTCATTAAGGAGAGGTCTCACGAAAGTCTATGTATTGTATTAAGAACTGTTCAAAACTGCGAATCGGCCGTAATTCATTCTTGAATCACAGTTTATGTTGCTTATTTTCTTGAAATCCTACAACGAATTTGAAGTTTGAATCAGTTTTGAATCAAAATTATTATTTTCTTTAAATTTTTCTTTAAAAATTTGTATTTTAGGGTCATACTACAAAAATTACCTAAATTTAAAATACATATGTTCTCAGAATAAGAAAACGATTTATTTATTGAATCGAGAAAAGTTACGGCTAATCCATGCACGGTTCTGATCGTATCCCATTTTTTAATGGAAAATTAGTCAATTATGCATATTATTTATACATACATAACGTATATAAATTCATATATTTATATGACAAATATATGTATACATGATTTATAAAAATTTTCGCTAAAAAAAAAAGATGTTTAATTTATATACACAAGCTTTCATCTATGCTCTTTGGTGTAAATATAATTTGTATACAAGTTAAGTTGACTTATTAAATGTACATAACGGGTAAAAATGTACTAGTAACTACAATGAATATTATGGTTGCTGTTTATTTTGTTTTGTCAAGTCTGTTATGTGTAATTATTAATGGAAACATAAAATGGCTATCTGATTTATAAAACGAAATGGTATTGAATTGATTTTTCCTAACAACCAAACCCTATATCATTTTCTTACAAATAAAATGCTGTAACGTTGACAAAAGTAATTTTGTATTTAAAACTGCCAAAATTTTGTGCTTGTCATAATTGTTGGATTGTTGGGCCAATCGAAGTTGAACAATTTTGGGTGTTTTCCGCAATCGTCACCAGCAAGTAATTGAAGGTTGCGCTCTACGCTACCATCAGGTCGGTAAGTCAACTACCTTGAATTAACTGGCGCTCTGTTCCGTAATCTGGCCAGTTAAAATAGCAGACGACAGTCAACAGCGATGAAATCTTCACTTTTTTCTTGACTTTCACGTCGTTTGCTGTTTTCTGTTCACTGGCCAGATTACAAAAAATAGCCCCAGTTTAATTCAAGGTAGTTGACTAACTGACCTGACAGTAACGTAGAGTCGGTAGAGTGCAAATTTAAATTACTTGGTGGTGACGATTGCGGCAAACACCCCAAGCGGCGTTACCACCACGACCTACGTAACTTTACAGCCTTTGATTTTATCATTCTGGTAAAGAGAGCACGGTGTGTAAGATGTACGTGAAGTTATGTGTAGTAATTAAAGAAATTATTACTAAGTAATGCCATATGGTCGATTTTATTAAACCATATGAATATCTCTATTTTTAGAGGTCGACTTTTGAGTAAAAAATAGATTGTAAACTTGCCGCAAACAGCACAAATCACGTCAACTTTTTATTATCTATCAGTAATATTAGTTGCGGCTGGTTTATAATTATCAAAGTGACTTTGCTGTAAATAGCAATAGTTTATGGGTTAGGTGCTGGTTCCAGGCGATGGCAGACCCACGGCTGCCAGCGGTTCAAGGTTGGGAAGGAGAGACTGATTGAGTAGGCCTGTGTAAGAGTAAGAAGAGTCTTTATTAGAGGTGCCTACAAACAAACGCTCTAGAGCCTGGTCAGGCTAGCACTGGTCGACTGCGCGTGTCGAGAGAGCAACGAGGCAAGTGTGGAGACGCGGGCGGCAGGAGGGGAATTTCCCCCACTCCTGCATACATACAGCCGAGGAGCCCCACATACTCCCCCCCGAGCAAACGCAGTAAAAACATTTAGAGGGTGCATGGCAATATGCAGCACATAGAATAACAAAAATTAATTTTTTAAAATTAGAGGAACGCCGGTACAAATTTTCTTGACAAAGTTGTAGGTACGCAGGTACGAAGTTCTCTTAAAAATAGGTACGCAGGTACAGAGTTTTCTTAAAAGTTAGGTACGCAGGTACAAGGTTTACTTAAAAAATTATAGGTACGCAGGTACAAAATTACTTTGTTGTACGCAAGATCAATCTAGTAAGTTGCATTTTTTGGTGATTAATGATAACGTGATAAGGCTTTATTCTCTTCAAGACTAGATCACAATCAAGTTTTACTTAAATCTAAGGTGGATACAATTGTCCGTTTCATGCAATGTTATATAAAACAAAATTAAGTAACGCAAAAGTGATTCGAGTGTCAGGCGTTAAGATCAAATCTCACATTGTCAGAAGCTTTCTTATTTTTATTACATTGGTAAGTCTTAAGAATAGGTATAGGCTTTTTGGGCTGTAGGGGTGGAATTGATAGGTCGAGTAGAGGAATTCCGAGGTTCTCAGGAATGAAGTAGGCTGGTTTTAGCAGTTCAGTCGAGATCACTTTGGGCACTCCTTTGATGTCGATTTTGAAATCCCGATCAGAGACACGCTCAAGAATCTTGTAAGGCCCCGTGTAAGGTCTTTCGAGAGATTTTACAGCTGGAGAGCGCCGAAAGACGTGAGTGCAAGAACTGAGGTTCTTGAACACGAAAGGGCGAGACCCGTGATGATGTTCGACGGGAACAGGTTTCAGCTGTCGCATGTGCTCGCGGTAATCCTCGATGAAGATTTGAGGATTGGCTTGGAAGTCGTCAGAAATGAAAAATTCTCCAGGAATGCGAAGAGAGGTTCCGTAAAGAAATTCAGCAGGAGAGGCTCCTGTGTCACTCCGCACCGATGTTCGAAGGCCCAAAAGGACCGTGGGGAGGATTTTGACCCAGTCAGGCTCGTTATGACACATAATTGCTGCCTTAAGGCTGCGGTGCCAGCGCTCCACCAGGCCGTTTGCGGCAGGGTGGTAGGCTGCTGTTCTCTTTCTCTGACAACCGATGAAGGACAGGTAGGCGTTGAAAATCTGGGATTCGAATTGGGCTCCCTGATCAGTAGTAAGGAATCTTGGGGCTCCGAACCGAGAGACCCAGTGTTCTTGAAAAGCCCGTAGGACCGTGGAAGCCTCCATGTTTTTGAGAGGTACAGCCTCAGCCCAACGCGAAAACCGGTCGATCATGGTCAGAAGGTACGAGAAGCCGTCGCAGGTTTTGAGAGGACCAACGAGATCGATGTGGACATGTCGAAATCTGTCATCCGGGGCCACGAACTGTAGGGGTTCGTTTTTGATATGACGAGAGATTTTTGACTGTTGACAGTCAGGACAGGCCTGGCACCAGGCTTTGATATGGCGGTGCATCATGGGCCAGACATATCTTTGCCTTAATAGCTGGTCAGTGACCTTGGGACCAGGGTGCGCAGGTGCGTGAAAGAGGTCGAAAACACGTTTTCGAAGTGTTTTGGGCACGTAGGGGCGGATAATGTTGCCGGTCAGGTCGCAGTGAAGGCGACTGTGGTTGTGACCTAGCTCGATGCTCTTGAGGTTAAGCGAGTGATCGGAGGATTCGAGAAGCTCCTTGAGCTCTGGATCATGCTGCTGATGCTGTATGAGTTCGGGCATTTCGATATCGAGAGGTAGCCGAATCATATCAACGCGCGAGAGAGCATCCGCGGCGACATTATCAGTCCCAGGGAGGTGTTCAAAAGATGTTGTAAATTGCGATATAAAGCAGAGTTGACGCCGTTGACGCGGCGAGGCTTTGTCGAGTTTCTGAGTGAACGCGTAGATCAAGGGTTTATGGTCAGTGACCACCTTGAAACTACGACCTTCAAGGAAGTATTTGAAGTGCTTGATAGACTCGTAAACAGCAGTGAGCTCCCGGTCATAAGCGCTGTAATTGCGCTGAGACGCGGAGAACTTCTGCGAGTAGAAAGCGTGAGGCCTCCAGACATCACCAATGAGCTGCTCGAGGGCCGCGCCCATAGCGAAATCCGAGGCATCAGTGACTAGACGAGTGGGAGCATCCGGAGAAGGATGAATGAGATGACACGCATTGACTAGGTCGTTCTTAGTCTGGTCGAAAGCTTGAATGGCTTCTGAGGACCAGTCGATGACTCTGGTGTCATTTTTCTTCGAGTCATTAGTGTAGGTGTAAAGAGGAGCTTGAACAGAGGCTGCGTTAGGCAGGCTGCGGCGGTAAAAATTGACCAGACCCAAGAATCTGCGGAGCTGGACAACTGTATTAGGCCGGGGGTAGTCAATGATCGTCTGAACCTTCTCAAGAGAAGGTTTCGAACCATTCTGGTCGATGAGCTGACCGAGGAAGACTATCTCTGATTTGCCAAACTCACACTTAGAGAGGTTTAGCCGTAAGCCAAATTGTTTGAGTCGCCCGAGGATGACACGAATGTGTTTCTCATGCTCTGCAGGAGAGGACGAGAAAACGAGTATGTCATCTAGATAAGCGAAAGCGAAATCTAGGTCACCCAGGGCTCGGTTAATGTATCTCTGAAAGGATTGAGAGGCATTCCGAAGACCGAAGGGCATGAAGACGTACTCGTACAACCCAAAGGGCGTCGTGACGGCGGTCTTCAAGACGTCAGTGGGGGCCACCGGGATTTGGTAATAAGCCCTGTACAAGTCCAACTTGGAGAAGATTTTCTTACCCTGAAGCAGCATAGAGTAGTCGTGCAGGTAAGGAATAGGGTATTTGTCAGGGACTGTGCAGGAGTTTAAGCGGCGGTAGTCGCCACAGATCCGCCATGACCCATCCTTTTTCTTGACCATGTGGATGGGACTGGCCCAGGGACTCTTCGAGGCTCTGCAAGTGCCCTGTTTGACAAGTTTTTCGAATTCGTCTCGAGCGATCTTAAATTTCTCTGGATCGAGACGCCTAGTTCGTTCCGTAACTGGTGGACCGTTAGTTTCGATATAGTGAAAAACATCCTTCGCCGTCAGAGGAACAGCAGGCTTTTCACCAGTGACTTCAGGAAAGTCCGCCAAAATTTTGGAGAAGTCAGACTCAGCGCTTAAGACGCTGATTTTGGGAGAATTGGAAAGTCTAAGACTCCCGACAGAAAAGGTGTTAGAGTAGGGGTCGATGAGCCTACGTTTTTGCAGGTCAACCAGAAGACCAAAAAAGTGCAAGAAATCAGCCCCCAAGATAGGGCTGGCAACGTCTGCACGATGGAATCTCCAGGGAAATCGACGTTTGAGGCGGAGATCTAAAAGAAGATTCTCTGGGCCGTAAGTTTTAATAATGGAGTCATTCGCTGAATAAAGCTTGAAGTTAGTAGGCTTTGAGTTACTGTCGAGTTTAGGGAGCAAGGAAATCTCAGCTCCAGAGTCAACGAGGAAACTAAGTCCCGAAATAACATCGCGAATGTGGAGGCGTTTAGTCTCGGAAGCATCTCCGCTCGCGGCCTCCAGGCGAGGAAGAGGATTTAGTTTTCCGAGGGGGTGGAGCGCCAGGAGCAATCGCCACGGCAGCGAAAGGCTTTACTGCCAAACTTGGCATGAAGATAGCAAAGTCTATCGCCCTGGGCCCCACCGCCGTCCTTGTCGCAGTTGCGGTTCTGCGACTTGGACCGTCCACGTCGGTTCGATTGACTCCTGGGACGCTTGTCCTTTTTCTTCCAAGTGTCAACCTTGGCCGAGATACGGGCGATCTCAGTCTTGAGCTCATTAAAGCAGGTTAGGATGGGATCAGAACCGACCGAGCTGACTTGAGGGGAATCTGCAGTCATAGATGCCATATATTTATCGGCTGCTTCCGCCAGTTGAGTCAGGTCGGTAATAGCAGAGATTGAGAGAGCGGCGCGACAGTTAGCAGACAACTGTTCCAAGAAGATGGTCTTGAGGACGTCCTCCCCGCAGCCCGCGCCGAGGGAGCGCATGCGACTCAATACTAGCGAGGGCTTACCCTCCAAGGAGAACTGGCTGCGCAAAAGCTGGCGGAGGCGATCAGCCGCCGAGCCACTGAAGGTGGATAGCAAGCGGGCCTTGACCTGTTCGTACAGGTCACTGGGTCGCGGGTTTGCATCTAGGAGGTCGATCACTAAATTCATAGCGTCCGCGTCGAGTTTCTCCGCTATATAGTCTGCTTTGGTTGCGGAAACAGTTATTCCAGCGTTACGTAGGGTTATTTCGCACTGAGAAAACCAGACTCTGGGATCACTGCGTAGGAAGTTGGGGATCTTGGGAGCCCTATAAGCCGACACCTGAGGAGTGCGAGCGTTGGCTAGAGAGTTAGTAAGCTGCTCGTTCTGTTGAGTGGCCAGAGCCAAAGCGGCGGTAAGCTCCTGCAACCGCTCCTCAGTTGCCATCGCAGAGGTTCAAAAAATTCACTGGTCCGAAAAAAAATTTATTGATTTTTCTTACAAAATACGCAAAGCTGATAACCAGTAAAAAAGAATTTTTGAGATCCACTAACCAGCAAATATTGACGATCAATGAATTTTTTGAATGTTAATAATAACGTATAAATAATTAAAATTAATAATAATAAGTCTCTTAGTTGTTAACACGCAGTGACAAAAAACGCCAAGTTGCAAAAAAAAAAGATTTTTGATAAAACGAAGAAATAGATTCTAATAAAAAGTTCACAGTTAACGCTAAGAGTAGTAACGCGCACAAAGGTAAACAAGCGTTTCTGCGAATTACACTGCTTACGCGGTATGGCTTGTCAACAGAGGTTAGGCACCGGTAGTAACTGAGGCACAAAGGCTTTATTTATACTGGTCTTACGCGACCTTCAATAAATACCTCGATGATGCGACGACCTGGAGCGAGTGTGCCGACGACGATGATGATGAAGATGATGCGAAGCCGGTGCGCTCGATGAAGGCGGCGACGGCGCGTGCAGGTGTGGCGCGCAAAGTGTCGATGCAGAAAATGGCGGCGGCGCGCTGACACGTGCGCGGATTACGGGCGAGCAGACACGCTCGCGAAGGGCAGTGCAGGTACGCTGAACAGGTGCACGCGGAGGCGGCCGTTAAGCCAAAAGGCACGACGACGACGCTGAGGCAGGAGGCGGCGCGCTGACAGGGCACGCTGACAAGGCGCTGTAAGCCGGGACAAAGGCAAGGCGGCGTCGTTGACTCGACTCGGAAGACTGCGTACTCTCCTCCCGAAGTAGTCGGGGTCACCAATATGGCTATCAGTGATGCCATGAAAAGAGAGAAAAGGTTGTTTGATGTTTCGTCCCGGGAGCACGCCAGGACTCATCAGTAAGGCTGATGACGTGCTCCCTGCCTTAGACACCTATATCGGTGGGGATACCCTAGCTCAATCTTAAACGCCCTTATATATTAACCAACATGAAATCCGGGCACTTGCGAGAAGGTCGAGTGACATGGTTAGACGCCTAGCGGATGGTTGGAGAAGGACGGAGAGCCGAAGTGTACGTACATGTGTGTGAGAGGGTCCCCACAAGTTATTTGGATCAGCGCCATCTAGCGGTCTTTATTTTTTGGCCAAAAGTGGCTCCTAAAATTCTCAATCAGAGCATTCAGGATTAGAGCCATTTAGTCAATTATAAACCAGCCGCAACTCATGATGAAGCTATAAAATGAAAAAATAACGATACATATGTTTTTGGCGGCAAGTTAACAATCTATCTTATGCTTGAAAATTTATCTTCAAAAGTACAAACACATAGGAGGTCGATTTTTTGGTAGAAAATAAATTGTTAACTTGCCGCCCAAAACACATATACGATTATTTTTTTCATTCCATAGCTTCATCATAAGTTGCGGCTGGTTTATAATTGACTAAATGGCTCTAATCCTGAATGCTCTGATTGAGAATTTTAGGAGCCACTTTTGGCCAAAAAATAAAGACCGCTAGATGGCGCTGATCCAAATAACTATTGCTATTTACAGCAAAGTCACTTTGATAATTACAAACCAGCCGCAACTAATCTTACAGATAGATAATAAAAAGTTATCGTGGTTTGTGCTGTTTGCGGCAAGTTTACAATCTATTTTTTACTCAAAAGTCGACCTCTAAAAATAGAGATATTCATATGGTTTAATAAAATCGACCATATGGCATTACTTAGTAATAATTTCTTTAATTACTACACATAACTTCACGTACATCTTACACCGTGCTCTCTTTACCAGAATGATAAAATCAAAGGCTGTAAAGTTACGTAGGTCGTGGTGGTAACGCCGCTTGGGGTGTTTGCCGCAATCGTCACCACCAAGTAATTTAAATTTGCACTCTACCGACTCTACGTTACTGTCAGGTCAGTTAGTCAACTACCTTGAATTAAACTGGGGCTATTTTTTGTAATCTGGCCAGTTAAAACAGCAAACGACGTGAAAGTCAAGAAAAAAGTGAAGATTTCATCGCTGTTGACTGTCGTCTGCTATTTTAACTGGCCAGATTACGGAACAGTCGAACAGAGCGCCAGTTAATTCAAGGTAGTTGACTTACCGACCTGATGGTAGCGTAGAGCGCAACCTTCAATTACTTGCTGGTGACGATTGCGGAAAACACCCCAAGTTGCATGGTTAGACACCTAGCGGATGGTTGGAGAAGGACGGAGAGCCGAAGTATACATGTGTGTGAGAGGGTCCCCACAATGTGACTACTATAGCGCCGAAGTGGCTGGGCAATGAAACGGAGTGGCCAAAGTTGAAACTAAAATGTATCCCCCGCATCCACCTTGAAGTGAGATATATATATATATATATGTATATAGACATCCGTATGAATATACATGTACGTCAATTGATGAATGATTACCTATTTAGTCAGTTTTTATGTGTGAATATTCACGAATTATACGTTTGATCACTGAAACAACTGGAATGAAAGTATTGAAACATAAAATATATATTGTTTCACGAGTTTCTTGATGTTAATATGCTTTATATTTTTAAAAGCTTTTGAAATTCGCAGACAGACATGGCGGCGCGATGGAAGCGTTCCTGATTGGTCAATCAAAATGGATGCGCAACGCCACACCTTATATTCTTACATCATGGTCATAACCTAACAATGACGTAATTAAAAACATTCTTATTTATTGTATATTTTTTAATATTTTAAAATAGTGGTCATGTAAAAACTGAATATAGGCGCAGTTTATTTAGTTGTTTTAATTATTCTTCGTAACTGTAAATTATAGTCATCAATATGTGAATCATCCACGTACTCGTCGAATTTATGTATATATTCAGGTAAAACTTTTCATTTTCACTAAATATATTTATTAATATTACAGTAGTTAATCGTATCAACAGATTTTAACATAATCATTCATAACTTACTGTTCCATTGTAACAGAGTACAATAATCAACACGTCACACGTAGGTACACATTACTTGCCAACGAATAGTCAACTCTAGGTATAAAGATATGAGAATTTCCACGTCGCAAGTATGGATTGGCTTGTTTTTAAGGATATTTTAGCCGTGACGGCATCGATTTGCACTATCCTTCAATTTTTATCTGGAATGTAAGTTTCAGCGTTTACATCAATATAAATACAGTTATTGTAAATCTGATTTATATTTTTAAATGATAACATGAAAGTGTAATAAGTCTTTTTGATGAGTGTTTTTTTAGATTGGTATGCAAAAAGTTTGCCAAAAACAAATCCACGGGAGATGCTTCTGGACTAGCATTTGTCACTTGCTTTCTTTCGTAAGTCAAAATTTATTATTGTAAGAATTTTATACTTGAACATTTTTTTTGGTTACACATTTATTTTACAGGTGCAGCTTATGGATGCTGTACGGTATTTTGATTAATGATAAATCAATAATAATTGTTAATACTTTTGGATCATCACTGCAATTCTTCTATTCCTTTACATTTTACATTTACACAGTCAAAAAGAATGTTATTGTAAAGCAAATCTTATTGGCTTTGACTTTCATCAGTTTTATGTATTTATATTGGTTATTGGAAGAGGATGTTTCTAAGGTCATCAGGCACGTTGGTCTTATCAGTTGCGTATTCACGATTTTGTTCTTTGCATCGCCATTGATAAATCTGGTGAGTGTTAGAAAATTGTTGTGGAAATCTCACATGATAATTGTTTGAAAATTATAACGTCTCATAAAATATAACAAACGTTTTCAGGCTCACGTTTTGAGGGTAAGAAGTGCAGATAGTCTACCATTTCCTGTGATCGTGGCTTCTTTCATCACCTCCTGTCAATGGTTTTTTTATGGTTGTCTCATCAACGATTACTTCATTCAAGCGCCTAATTTTCTTGGGTGCATCCTAAGCGGATTTCAGCTTATTTTATTTATTATATTTCCCACCAAAAGATCGGATAAGGAGCAGCTAATTTAATCTAATCTAATCTAAAGATTATATTTTTGACACTGAGAATATTTAAACACTCGAGGCAGCATTTAAGTGTAATATATATGACAAAACCCTGCAGAATTTTTTAAAGTCTCGACAACCAAATGTGATATTCTAGATTAAGAAGATGTTTATTATATTGCGCATATTCCTGAGTACAAACAAAAAGACGAACACCCGTAGGTTACAGAAAAAAAAAGAAACAATAAAATAAAATAAATGAATAAATTAAAAAATCTGGGAGTTAATTATTTGTTTGTATCATCATTTTTAATTTTAAGCTACAATGTCTATTTGTATTGTTGACGTTTGATAAAAAATACAAGTGTATATTGTAGGAAGTGTGGTCAACTACTTGAGAGAGAAAAAAAGTGTTTCGTCCCGGGAGCACGCCAGGACTCATCAGTAAGGCTGATGACGTGCTCCCTGCCTTATAATGGCAAAACGACTGGGACCACATGCACGTATTCCATGGTATAAGGCTAGATGCAATGCCATAGAAGGCGTTTTGTCAAGCACGCTACTAACAGATAACATCCAATGGCCTCCAGAAAAGGCATGCATTATGTATACCACGGGGCAGTGTCTTCAAAACACGAAATAAGAAAAAAGGCCTTTGAAATAATGAGGTCATTAGGAATTATGGATGGAGGAAAATATCGTAATGCTTTTGCAGTACTATGCAAGCAATCACAATTTGCTGAATTAGGACACATATACATGATAATGACGTATATATACAGCGAGCATCCAGATCCTCGGGTTCACAGAATTCATCGGAGCTGAGAAATCCCCAATGGCAGCTGTTCTGGATATAATGACCGAAATGCCAGAGGAAAACAGGCCATATGCAGGATTGCTCTATCATGGAGACAAATATGAACCTCTGCGATCCCGATTCATGCGGCCAATGTTTGCTGCTGCGCGAGCTGTAGCACAATACTACAATCCATCAATGAAGAACTATGTAACCCGAGATGATGAGAAGTATAAAGACCTAATGTACAAAGTGACTCAATACTTAGATAAGAAATACAATGCAAGCATACATAGTGCTGCACATATCTTTAAAGTAAAGGCTTTCTTCATACTGACGCAGCAGAGGCATTTATCTCCGGTCACAATAGAGAACAAGATGATGATGACGATTTCCAAGATAATCCCATAGCAGAGAGGGACTAAATTTGTAATCGTGCGGGAATTTCGTCGCTTGACGGGAGTTGATTAATAAGGGCTTGGCCACCTGGCGAGTAGAGCCTGAAGCGCAAGAGATGTGAGACGCCGGATATACACCTATATATATAGGTAGAGAAAGAGCAGACGACAGAATTAACTCGATCGGTATAGTATCGCTGCAGCCGAGGTGTGCAGAAGAAGAGAGAGCACAAAAAAAAATATATATTACTATTTTATATCTCTTCTCTTCGTGCATTATTGTGCAATTTGTGCAAATAAGTGTATTGTGTCCAGTGTTACTTTAGTAGTTTCTGAAAATCCATGGATACTGCGGCAATTGATTTAGGATAATCGAACGGTTTAACAAAAGTGGCGGGGCTGAGCCGCTGCGCGGCAAGAAAGGGGATAATCAAAACACTCCGAATTGAATTCAGTCAGTCTGCTCTGCTCAGCAAAACAAGATCGATTGCGTTTATAACGTGGCGATTAATGTTCCTTCAGGCTTCTCGACGAAAAGGATAAAAACCATCAACCTTCGTAGTAATGTTTGAAATAGCGAAGGAGCTATTCTTCTAGGGAATCCTCTGGTGTATACTTTGTAGCAATCACAATAGACAACACTACTGTATATTTTTTTTTGTCATTGCAAAAGTTGCACAATTGAGTCTCACGCAAGATGCTCGAGGGACTCGTTGCCTGGGTGTTAAACAACTACCTAGGCAAGTACGTCGAGAACCTCAACACAGATCAGCTCAGCATTGCTCTGCTGTCAGGTACAAAATACATTTATTCGTCTCCTATTCACTCTCGATTCACACGTGCTTTGTCAATGCCACTATTGTTACTTCATCTCACTGACATTGCTGTGGCACACTTGATTTGCATCGTACGTGCTCTGGAGAATTTGTTTCATATGCCTTGAGCACTAGTACATGAGAATGATTCATAGATGCAGAGATGCTTTCAATTGATACTGCTGACTGTGTGTTCTTTGATAGAGTGGCTTCAATTGAGATCTTTATTATATAAACTTCAACTATATTTTTCACAGATTAAAACTTAGCGACAATCAGTTTTTGATGTTGTCATTGGTTAAATATTAATGTCCACGAGTAAAAGTCTTTATTTTTAATGAAAAAAATTTTTTCTTGTATCGATTACCTTACAAATTTATACTTTTCTCATCATAAAAATATCTATGAGAACAGTTTTGCTACATAATTGTAGCTTGATGCTATATTTAGTGCAAGAAATCAATTTGTAGAATTTCTCAGTTTATTGAACGAGAGAAATTTAAATACTTAATGTGAATTTTGTATGCAGCTTGATTTATTGGGCTTATAAATAAATTTATCACGTCCGTGTGAAGTAATACCACAATGACTAGCAAACATAAATTTCTTTGATGTTAGAAAAAAAGAAAAAAAAAATTTCAATCAACATATTACATTATTTTATAGGGGCAGTGGAACTCGAGAATTTACCTCTAAAACGTGAGGCTTTGAGACACATTGGTTTGCCAGTTGAAATAAAAGCTGGTTTTATTGGCAAAGTCAGATTACAAGTACCTGTTACTCAATTCAGGACAGCGTCATGGCTTATAGCAATAGAGCAACTCTATTTAGTTGTAGGACCTATAAATTTAGACGAGGTAACTATAATTATTACTTTCAATTAAAAAAGCTATATCTCGAAATGACGATGAAATTTACCAAGCATCCAAAAATAACGATCGCGATTGCTTAACGCATATTCATCGTTTTTTCCGAGAGATATGGAAAAAAATCGATGAAGAAATTAATAAAATCGATGACTTTTTTTGTTTACAGTACGACAGCGAAGCGGAGGAACACGCGATCGTTGATTACAAATTGAGTCGTTTGGAAGCTCTGGAAGCAAGGTGGCGAGCCGAATCAGAACAAGGTCCTGGTTACTACGCTGCTAGTTATAGTACCTGGGTAACTTACGGTACCTCTCTAGTCACGAATATTATAGAAAATTTGCAGCTTACCATTAAAGATGTACATTTGCGCTACGAGGACGCGGTATCCCTTCCTGATGGTTTGCATTTCGATTCGATACATTTTTTTTTTGTATTGGAAACCATGTTCCTGAGAAATTTAATTTTTACATATTTCAGGAAGTGGACTGGTATTGGGTGTGACGATAGGAGCTTTAACTGCCCGGAGCTGTGATGCGAGTTGGGTGCCCGGTTCAACGTCGTGGAACTTGGCGGATGCATCTTTTAAATTAATGGAACTGGATGGCCTCTCTATTTACTGGGATCAAGTAAAAAAAGAACACATGTTTCATGACCTTAATCTTGGAGATTTAGCTGTAAGTATTTTGCTCGTTGAACTAGTTTTGTCTCAACAAACTTTTGCATCGATGAAAAACAAACTGTTTTAGATTGCCATGAATGAATCGAAAAAGCAAAAGAGATCTTACATTCTTTCACCAGTCAGTGCCAAAGCCCATATAAAAAGGGATAGAACGGAGAGGCCCCTGCGCTCAGCTAACAAACCAAGAATAATATTGGACCTTTCTTTGGATCAGGTACCATTGTCTGTAACAAATGTAAGTGCAATAAATCCTTCATTCTATATTTATTTTACCATAAAAAGAACCCAAGTTTTTATGTTTTTCTTGCCTTAATCATCAGGTGCAGTATGAACAGATCGTTATGTCTATAAAAAATTTGGATGTCATCGATCGGCAACGACGACAGAGGAGGTGTCGGCCGCTTGTACCGATCAATGAAGCCCCAAAAGAATGGTGGCGATACGCTGCGCGTTGTTACATTGGAAGAAAAGCATTGGCACCAAAGAAAACGTGGGAAGATATTCTACTGCTCGGGAAAAATAACGTCGTATACGTCGAAGCTTGTGCAAAATTGATAGCGAATCCCACAACTAGTTTACCTCCAGAAATTAAAAAAATTAAAGATCAGATGGAAATAGATCTGAGTTTTGATGAATTAAAAGTTTTGCGGGAGCTAGGTATGTGTTTGACGTCGTTTATTCGTGAAAGATTTAGCAAATATACTTGAGCCAGTAATTTTTCGTTGCAGCAATGGCAAAGGTGAGGCCACCAAAGCCAGTAGCGACCGTAACAAGCGATACGACGCCACCACAAGCTCAGGGTATGTTGTTCCAGTGGTTTCCCCAATGGTGGGGCTGGCAGTCTACTAAATCATCGACAAACAATAATGGAAATTCGCCGACTGAGACAAATTCATCGACTTTTGACGGCGAGTTGCTTGATGTTTTGGCCGACACCATCGACGATGACACACTCATTCGACGCGATACTGTTTTTGGTCTTTTTAATTTTGCGTTGTCCAAGGGTGCGATTTCTCTGTGTACAGTTTCTAAGGCAGAAGAGGGTTGGTTACTTTCTTGATGAAATTTTTCTGCTTTTCGTTGTACACGTGAGGACTTATTTTATTACTTGTTTAGGTAAAGCAGCGGAAACCAAGACTGTGATGGAATTACAATTCGAGCGCGTTCACTTGAGCTACGAGTCGCGACCGCGTTCAGGCTCGCACAAGTTTTCAATCAGCCTGGGTGCTCTCTACTTGCACGATCACTTCACGGAAAACTCAACCTTTCCAATACTCATCCAGCCGCAAACTCTCGGTTCTACAGGCTCTTCGTCGCGACTGCGCAGCTCTTCCGAAAAGCTCAGCACCCAGTTGCCGCAATCGCTGTTCGAGCTCGTTTACGAGAAAAAGCCGCTACACTTGAACGTCGATCATTCGCTTCACGTCAGTTCAAGGTCCCTGGACGTTGTGTACAATCCCTTGGCCATGCGTTGGCTGGTCGACTTTGTGTGTGAGCCTCACAGATCCGACGATCCCAACAACCAGAGATTGCAAGCGATGAAACGTCGCACGCGCCGGCAGCTCATGAAAAATTGGGAACAGATTCTGGAGGGTGACTCCGTGGATCGCTCCTCGTGGGATCTGCAATTCAACATATCAGCGCCACAAATTCTACTGGTGGAAAAGTTTAACGACGCAAATGCAGCTGTTGTGGTCGTCGATTTTGGTCGGCTCCACCTGACCAATAACATCGACACAAGCGCCATGATGATAAACCCGAGAGATCTCATGTCACCTACCAGCGAGATCGAAAAAATGGATGATGACGGGGACGACGATGATGAAAACGAGAGATTCGAGACACCCTGCTCGACTCCACCGGGCAGTCAAGAAAACGGCTCTGTACCGGATCTGCAGCAAAGTCTCTCCGAGGCTGCTCTGCACAAAAAACTCTACGATCGGTATACGATCGACTTATCTGATCTACAAGTGCTCGTCGGCAAGGTCAAGGACAACTGGAAGCACGCGAGGACGCGGGGCATGTCCAGCCTCCACGTGTTGGAGAGGTTCGTTGTGTCGCTCTTACATGGATATTAATTTTTTTCAATGTTTACTCACTACGATTTCAACAGGTTCAACATATCTCTTCAAATCGAGAGACGAGTAGTCACGACGACGGATCCGCACTTTCCTTCTGTCGTAATTGCTGGAAACTTGCCCAGACTTGTGGTTCATGTCAACGAACCAAAAGTCGAGTCAATCAGATCGATGTACCATCTATTGCGGAGTTTGTCGAGCAGTTCACCAGTTTCCGCAAAGACTAACGGCATATACTCACCAGAAGAACCCGAAAGTCCAAAGAAGGAAGAAAATGTGGATAGAACGATGAATCACGCGATGATGATACAGTTCATCATCGATCAAATGACGTTCGAGCTCCAATCTAGGGGCAGAAGTGTAGCTGAACTTCAGGTAAAGGGTAACTCGAATGAATACTGGAAATTGGTATTCACATCGATTGAGCTTTCAAAAATCGATTGGGTATTTAGGTTTCAGGAGTACGAGCAGCTCTGAGCAAGCGGCCGGCAGATGTAAGTGCCTCGTTATCCGTTCATGGCCTTCTGTTGGTCGATGCTCTTCAAGAATTCGGACCAGACTTCGAATTGCTCGTCGCTAGTCACAAGCACGTTGGAATGGATAGTATTTCCGGCAGCCTGCGCGACTCTGAGCCAACGTCACCGGTATCTCCAGTTTCCCCGGACTCACCGGACCCCAACGTTCCTCGGCGCCTTACCTCTCCAGTAGCTCTAACTCATGCCTTATCCACCCTCGCACATCACGACGTCAAAAGTCCGATCGCACCCTCGGCCGTCGCTATTGAACAACTCGATTCCGAAGCACTTATCGTTGTCGAGGTGATGGTAGTCGACGAGCCGCTTGAAAGCCTTAGGATTGCGAATATACAGTTCAACACGCTTGACATCATCGCAAACCAGGAAACGATAGTTGAACTCGTAGGATTCGCGAGGAGGCTGTTCCCACCAAAGAAATACAAGTCCAGGAGAATGGGAAGATACGAATCGCTCACGAGTTTAACGTCGGAAGGCAAGCCGACGAGGACAGAAATTACTTTCGATTTTCACAGATTAAACGTTCTGCTGCTTCGAGCTGTAATGCAGGATAGCCATTTGGTGAGTTGATCATGTAAGTTAATTTCATAAGAGCATACATTGATAATTGAAGAGGAAAAAAATGAAATTTAGGTGGGCCAAAAAATTGCCACCGCTACAATGTCAGACGCAAGAATTCAGGCGACGCTTGCCGCCAACAATTCCATCTCCGGCTCTCTAGGTGGTCTACAGATTCTCGATCAAACGCTCATCGGCAAAACGCATCAGCGCATAATCAGCGTTGGCCGAGATCCTTTGGTCGAAACATCAGGAACCAGCGCATACCAGCAACACCATCATTACCACCACCATCATCATAATCACCACGTTCTCGAACACATGGCTAGTCAAAACGAGCAGCCAGAGGCATTCCGTTTCCTCGTCACTCGCAATTGCCGACAGAACACAGATGACGTCGGTCTCGAAACTCTTGTCGACATTAGCGTGCGCATTGGTAGCGTCTGGTACACGCACGCTCCTCACTTAATATCCGAGTTGCGCTCGTGCGCCGACGAGTTCAAACAATACATGAGCAACTTGGCGAGGCAAATCGGTGCCGCAGCCACGGATATGGCTATCGGTCTGGTCAACGCCGAAGACTGGGCGATACCTCAGCGCAAAAGGTTGCCAAGCTTTTCAATGGACGGCGCAGAGTCCTCGGGTAGTTTGTTGTTGAAGTTTGACTTGGTGCTGGACAGTCCGGTGCTTGTGGTACCAAGATCCTCGCAGAGCACGCAGGTCTTTGTCGCACATCTCGGAAAGATGTCTTTGCAGCACGAGCCTCCGTCGTCCGGTTCGACCAAACAAAAGATCAACCTTGAGGTCAGAGATATGAATTTGCATTCGTTGGATGTATCGGGAAAAATCAATCAGGTAATTTTATATTATTTTCTCGGTAGTTTCAAAATGTATCACTGTGAATTGCATTAAAATTAAAATGTTTCGTTATAAAGACGAGCCAAGGAAATTTGCCGCTCAGAGCCGAGGACATGTATTCTTGCAAAGAAAACGGCAAGCCCATGCTTCATGACACCATGCTAAGCGTAACCGTAGAGCGAGACCTAGGCAGTCGTTGTCAGAGTCCAGGCTTTCCCCTAGAAATAGAAAATGCACGGGGTACGATAGAGGTCCGTGGCAGAGTAGTCACTCCTTTGAAGGTGTCACTCGCTCGCGGCCAGTACGAGCAGCTCTTGGATACAATTCACCGGCTATTGTCGGTACCAACCTCCGCATCCGAATCCGTAGTACCCAAGCAGCAAGCGCCTACCAAAAGCGACAGCTACAGTACTCCCAGGTAAACAATATTTTCCCCCGTTGTGCTAAAAAGCCACGAGTATTTTCAATGACTGCATTTTTGGTTCATCAGCCACAACTCGGTCGACAGAGCGTCGTACTCTGAGAAATTCGATCTCCCCATCAAAGTGTTCTTCGAGTTGCCTGCTCTTAGTATCGAACTAAAGCAAGAAGGCCGACTCGAGCAGCCACTCGTCGAGCTTTCCATGCGCGATTTGTGCGCCAAGTACGAAAAACTTCAACGAAACGAGTCCACGACTCAAGTTGCACTACGCTCCCTACTCATGGAGGATCTCTTGTGTCCCGTGGGATCGCGCCATCGTTACATGATGCAGTCCTCGGCGCCCACTAGAGCCAGACTATTGGCAGGTACGTTGAAACCACAATCTTATCTTTCTCATTGTTGGACATAGACAAGCATTTAGTTAATAAAAAAAAATCCTCACCAACAGTGGTGTCTCGATCCTGTCCGGATCTCATGTACAATAGGATGCTCCTAAGTTCTTCTGTACGGGGCAGTCTACCCGACAGACTGGAAACCGACACGCTCTACGGTGCTGTTCCTCCGCACTGGCGCAGAAAGCCCGAGTTCTCTTTGACCGAGACGCCAAACACACCGCCTCCTTCGCCGGGCGCCGTTAGCGCCGAAGAGAACCTCGTGCTCATCAGTATCACGATGCGCGAGCCGGAGCGCGATAGCGTGGAGCAAGTGCGCCACAAGACTGTCGGTGTCGACTTCAATTGTCTCGATCTAATCGTGAGCGTCGAGTCCTGGATGGTCGTGCTTGACTTTTTCGGCATCGGCTCGCCCGGGCCCGAGGAATACGTCCCCACCGACGACGCTTTCCCCATGACGGCTGGCGTTGACGAGCTTGACTTTGCCACGGCCAACGAACTGCCGGTGCACTCGGAAACCGAGATCGAGATCAATTCTCTCACGCTCGTGCTCTTGCAACCTGAACGCGAGATCGCTCGGGCCAACATTTCCAACGCCAGCATGCACATAGTTAAGGTAATTAATTAGCTTGACACATTCATAAGCTCCAAGTACACGTAATTGATTTCAAGAAAAAACATTAGAAACAATCGATTTTCATTGGTTGCAGACTGACGGTATAAACAAGGTATCCGGCTCATTGGGGTCGATGTCGCTGCTGGACCTCACGCCGCACGGCAGATTCTATCGCGAACGATTCCTCTCGTCGGGCAGAAAGGCTCTGAATTTCCAGTACTCCAGCTATCCGGATTCCGAAAAGCGGCCCCACGACGCCCAGCTGAAGCTACAAATGTCAGCAGTGCATTACGTGCACACGCAACGATTCGTCGCCGAGCTTCAAGCCTTCTTTGCCCACTTCACGCAACTACGGGTAGTAATGGCCAACCTACGTGCCGGTGGTAGCGCAGTCATAAATGTCAACAAGCGTAGCATGAGACTCTCGCTGGAGCTGCACGCGGGAGCGCCTGTGATTTTGCTACCTGTGAGCTCGAGGTCCGAAGATATCGTGCTCTTGGATCTCGGTGAGCTGTCGGCTCACAACACTTTTGTATTTTCTACCGCCAAATCCAATTGCATGCTCGACGTCATGAACGTCGAGCTCGTCAACATGGATGTGTATCCAGCCAAGCGGACGAGCGCCAGCGACAATGTCAACGGCGACGAAAACGACAATAACGACAAGGATAGCTTGACGGTGGGTGGTTTCGTCGTGAAGAAGACCGGGCCATCGTTGCTGACGGAAAAGTGTCACCTAAAGCTTAGGGTCGAGCGTAATCTCGACACCTACTTGAGCCGGGAAATTCCGGATCTGAGCGTTCACGGTACCTTGTCGACTATGGACTGCACGCTCGATCCTACCCAGTACATGCTCATCCGGGGCCTCCTTGCGTACAATATCGGCGAGAATCTGGACGATCTTCGCGCTTTCATGCAAGACACGATCGTTTACTCGATGCCCAAATCGGAATTCGACGGTAAAGCCTGGACCACGACCTTCATCACGCTCGAGCTGGTAAATGTAACGCTGAAGCTTAACCCGCACCACGGTATAGCAGCCCTGGCTTGTGTCAACTTCATCAAGTCGCGATTGATCCTAGAATCCCTGAGTGACGGCTCGCAGGACATCGATCTCGTGTCACAGGAGATCCTCGTGACGGATACGAGATTCCAGGACGAGCCGGTCAATCGACGCTCCAACGTGTTTACGAGCATACTCCAGCCGCTGAGAACGAGTTCGGTGAGCCAGGACCGAGTACAAGCCGAGGTGCATCATCGCAAGCGAAAAAATTGCGCTGCCACCACGATACTGCTACACAGCATGCGGCTCACCGCGATTCTCGACTGGTGGGAAGCTGTGCGCGATTTTTTGGTGCTCAACGCGCCCGAGCCCGAGCCAGTGTTAACTGCCGTGACTGTGCTCCCTACTCACGATAACGGTGCCAATGACGCGTATCTGCCCTTCGAATTCAAGTGCAACATCACCGATTCGGAGCTGGTGATCGTTGAGGACACGTCCATGTGGGACACCAACGCTGTGATACTGAAGTGCACGGCCGTGCTTGCTTACAAATCCAATCCCCAGGACGGCGAGAAACCTATGAGCTGCAATCTGTCGCACTGCGAGTTGTTCTCTTGCATCTTGGGATTGGGTAAGTTTTTTTTTTTTTTTACAAATTTTTACCATGGTTAATCATACATTGAAAAAAATTAACCCGAAACAATGTCAGAGGAGGAAACGGCTCTGTCCATCATCGATCCTGTGGGTGCAAGTCTTGAATTGACCAAAGACAAATGCTTGGAGGTACATCTGCAACCACTGAGCGTGAGGCTGAGTTACCACGACGTTAGCATGTTCTCGCGTATGCTGAATTCACTGCCGAAGCAAACTTTATTGGCCAAACAGAAGCTGGACGCTCGACCACCAGCGAATGCCAAAAGTCACGTGTTGAAGCTGTCAGCTTTGGGCTTTGCTGAAATCGACTGTCAGACCGCATTGGAAAAATGCAATGGACACCTGGACGATGCCGCACTCTGGCTCACTCAAAATGCCGTGCCCAACACAGAGAAGGCAATCACGAATGATGAGTTTCCCTTGAAAGTTTGTGCAACGATCTGTTCTTATTTTTCGTAAAATTCTGGAAAACGCATTGTTTTATTGTTCAAAACTACCAAATTCGTTTCAGGTGATACTTTTGGAAACGGCCTGCCTGAAGATCTGCATAATCGACGATTGTAGGGACGCGGACGTGCCTTTGATGGAATTGACACTGATCGACCTGATGCTCAAGCAAGATTATTGCGGTCCCGGAGAAGTGGCGGCTTCCTTGACCGTCGACTATTACAATCGCGTGCTGAGCGGCTGGGAGCCTTTCGTCGAACAGTGGCGGGCTTCGATGCAGTGGGAACAAACGCTTTCGAGTTCCTTGAGCCCCAAGCGTCTGAGAATACGGGTCGACTCGCAGGACTCGGTCAACGTGAACGTGACGTCGACTCTCGTCGAGCTTGTCAGCCTCGTCAAAGAGAATTGGACCCAAGATTACTTGACCAGTGATTCGAATGCGGGTAGCAGTAAAAACTACAGGCGACGATCGCCATTCGTTCCGTTTGCCCTGAAAAACGAAACCGGATCGAAGATTTGGTTCAAGACGTTGATCGCCACAGCTGAGGACGATAAGATCATAGACCAGGAGTCTTTGAGGAAAAATGCGTTGAAACGAGATGAAACCTGGATGGAAGTTCCGGCGGGTGACACGGTCCCATTTACGTTCGAGCAAAGAGGAAAACTGAGGCATCAAACGACTCACATAGCTCGGAGACATCAGGTTGCGGTGATCGTCGAAGGCTGGAAGGCCGTGGATCCTGTGACCGTGGACAGAGTTGGAGTTTACTTTCGACATGCGCTTATCGATTTTAAGGGTTCTGAGGTAAGTCATCTGGACAACATTACGTATTTTTTTTACATGTAAGATCCTCATGTACAATATTTATTAGGTTATATCGACGAAAGCTCGGATGGTATTTAGCGTTGAATTGGAAGGATCTGCAAGAAAATTGGTCACCGTAAGATCAGCTTTACTCGTTGTGAACAAACTAAGTTACGGTGTCGACCTGAAGTTAGAAAAATCGTTCAGTTACTATGGCTGTATGTATAAAACGAAATTTTTACCGTATCTCAAATTCTATTATTAGCTGAAAAACATGTGTGTATGTTATTTCAGATTCCCCTACGTACTCGTCCATGTTGGGCAGCAGAATTTTGCAAGTCCCAGCACAGTCTAGAATCTCGATTCCTCTTACTCATACCGATGTACAAATGTTCATTAGGCCCGTACTTCCAAACGGTCCGTACCAGTACTGCATGGAACCTATTGACTGGTCGGCAGTTAAAAAACCTTCCGAAGTCATAGAAATACAAACAACTTGTCGTACAAATCAACAAAATCTGTTGAGAATGTCCGTAGCGATAAGAAGGGACAATTACCCGATCGACACCTCACAAACTTTACCCGGACACGTTATTTCGATTCTCGCTCCAATAGCAGTGACAAACCTCTTGCCGCACGAAATACTGTTTACTGCTGGTGCAGAAAACGGAAGGATCGCTCCTGGCAAATCTTCGGACCTCCATAGTCCAAATTTGAATGATCAGATGGAAATAACAATACGGTTGGATGGATATCCAGGGGCTGGAACTGTTAGTTTTATTTGTTTTCGTTTTTTTTTTTTTTTTTCATGTCCAGATGTATTGAGTAAAGCTTTAAACGTTTGTATTTGAAAATAACACGCAATTGACTTTTTAGCTGATTCTTCCGCAAAATTGTGGTTCATTCACCGGTAGAATGCGACTCACTGACGTGACGAATCGTATTCTGTTTATTCACGCAACCGTCATAGTAGAAAAAGGCTCGGCCATGCGAATAAACATAACGGCACCCTATTGGATTATCAACAAAACTGGACTGCCGCTAGTCTTCAAACAAGAAGGATCCAACACGGAGTTTGCCGGACAGTACGAGGAACATGAAAAAGCTCGCATGGTCGCGCCGTTGCTGTTCTCTTTCAACGACGAAGAGATCGACGGTACGCTTGCAGTGCGCGTCGGAACGGGTGTGCATTCCAACGGGATACCCCAGTGGTGTCAGCATTTTCATTTGCAACCTGGAGTACAGGTATTGAAAAGTTTACTAAATATTTTATTTTTAATATACTGTTTAGTGAGCCTTTGCTGTTAACTCGATCGTTAATTTCAGGTTCACCGATTACGAGTAGCAATGCGCGACGGTAGACCAGACATCGTTTACTTGATAGGCATAGCTACAAGACCTGCCAGAGGAAGATACCGTGCGACCACCGTAGTGACACTATCTCCGAGATATCAATTGCACAACAAGTCCTCATGCACACTCGAACTCGCACAAAAGTCTTTCACTACCACTGTTGTGAGTCCCAAACTGAAAATGCTTGATTGTAAAAACAAGTTAGTTTTGTTGTGTTAGTCGTTTGTAAAAACATATGTTTCTCCTCAGAGTCATCTCGATGCTCAAGCAACTTATATAAAAGCAACGCCCGACTGCCACATGTCTTTCCACTGGCCACGGCTCGACAAGGATCAACTGTTGTGCGTGCGGATTATTGACATTCCCAATTGCATGTGGTCCGGTGGCATTGTGTTGAATGAAAATCGCTCGCTCACGGTCAATATTAGAGATGTGTCGGGATCGATGTATTTTTTGCGAGTTGACGTGGTTTTGCAAGAAAGTACGTGCTTCATCGTGTTTACAGATGCCGACACAATGCCACCGCCCATCAGAGTTGACAATTTCTCCGAGGTTCCATTGACAATCAATCAGGTAATGTTTCTTTTTCTTTTTTTTTTTTTTTTTTTTTTTTTTTTTTTTTTTTTTTTTTTTTTTTTTCTTACACAATTATGCACTTAGGCTAAATACATATTTTTTATTTATTCAAACCATATTTTTTAGTCCAACGTGTCAGATAGTTTACAATGGACAGTTCGCCCGCATTGCTCGGTACCTTACGCTCTTGACGAATCAACCTATCCCGCCGGTCTTGTCGTGACAGCTCCCGGAGGAGTGACAGCTTCGTACGACTTGAATATTCTTGGCGAATGCAGAGGATTGACGTACGAAAATTTTATTTACATAGCCTTTACGGGTGAGTATTTTTGCAAAAACGTTACAATTTGCATAGTTACTCAGAGTGGCATTAAACATTAAAATACATAATTTCCAGGGACGTTTAAACAAGATGGCGATCTTGGAAATGGAGAAAATAATTTGGACCCGTTGGACGTTGAGACGCAAAGATTAGTGCTAGAAGCCGGACCTGGTGGCTGGGTAGCACTGAGGAGGAAACAATACGGTGAAAGATCACAGCTTTGGAGAATGACGGGAGATGGGCAGCTTCAACATGAAGGTTTGTTGAGATAGGTCTTTGATGCTCTAGATCAATTGTATTTAAAATTAATCATCTTGTGGATTTTCGTTCAAAGGTTCTAGTCCACCGCGAGATAAACACAGTCGGACTCCAGATACTGTCCTAGTGCTCGACATCGCAGGAACGGCACCACAGCCCTTCACATATTGTCCTCTAGCGTTAAGGAGACCAGATCCTAGGCGTAGATCAACGCAAACCTGGCGATTCACAGAAGATGGTCGACTTTGCTGTGTACACGCAAATATGTGTGTGCAATCCAAAGATGGTTTCATGGGACTGCAAGAAGGTTTGATCAAGTTATTCATTTATTTATTTTTTTAATAATCCAACAATGAGTATGTTACTGTAGCATGAGATTTGTCGTGTACTTTTTATTTTGTTTTGTTTATTTCTTAAACTTGTGTTAACTTAAATCTTATTTTGATTGAGAGCACTATATATACAGACAATTTAATTTTCAAAATATAAAGAATTTTCATTTACCAGTGTTATCTGTCAAGTTTATTCTTTCGTATGATTATTGATCACTTTACTTTTTTAACGAACTAATGATATAATTGACATTTCCACATTGCTTCTTTCATTTTTTAATTAATATTCAAAGAAAGTATACTTGATTTTCTATTCTTAGTACTGACGTTTGGTCTAACGATTCATCCATTTTTTGTGTGTCAATTATTTGGTATACTACATAACATACATGTCATTCCATCAAACATGTCTAATTTGTTGATAATGTCATCGATTTCACGAAATAAAAAAAATAAAAAAAAAAAAAAATTTTAAGACGAAATTCACAGCGATTGTCCAATTTTACAGGCGGCAGAGTCGCCCGTTGGCAAATGTGTACGTATCATAAATTTACGGAACATTGTGGATGACTTTTTTTGTCTATACCACACCATATATTTACATTATGTTACAAATTTTTGCATAAATGTTCAACAAACTATTTTCGTCTAAGCGTCATGTACTAATTCGCTTTTTTACCCGACTATTCATCACTTTTACACTCGCCTTGCACTTTTTCATTTTCTTTTATCCACACTATTATTATGGTTTAGCCACCAACACGCGGAAAAAAAAATTGCTTTCCTTTAGCTTTTAATGTTTAGTTGCACGTATGTGAACCTGTGATACTTTTTCTGAGATGGTAGTAATGATTGACAATACATTTTGTTCACGGCATTATATTTCGTTTTTATTCGTCAACAAAATTAAAAAAAAATCATTTAATTTTCATGAGCATACGTTATTATTGAGTTGGTTGTTGTTTATTATTACCATCTGTAGAATGATATCGTTTGAAAAAAAAAAACACCACGCACATACACGAAGCGCACGAAAGGTATTCACTGCAAAAAAGCTTCCAGATATGGTTCAATCGTTCAGTTAAAAATACATGTGTTTAGGGAGCGAAGCCGTCTTAGGACCACAGACTCACTGCAGTCCACCTCCGATAGAACAGCGGGTCGGTAGACAGCGACTTCGACCGGGTTCTGGTTACTTATCCGTACGAGTGACAACCGATGGACCGACCCGTGTCTTGCAAGTCCTGGACATCAAAGAAAAGGTACCCGCACGCTTACGCGTCACACAAAATAGAGAGAAACGTCATATCGAGATTTTCATCGTTAAATGTTGCAGAAAAAGACATTCGCCTTGCTGGAGGAGCGCGATTGGTCCAACATCTCGGTAGCGCAGCGACCCACGCAAGTTCAAGCCGAAGTTCAGAAGGTGAATGCGCGCGAGTTGCACTTGAGCGTCGATCTTCCGGCCGGCCTGGGTTTGTCCATCATATCTCGCCGGCCGGCCGAAGAGCTTATATTCTCGCGTTTCGCTGGAATAACGCTCGACTTTGTCGAAATACCGACGAGTAAGACCCTCGAGCTGCAGATACACGACGTACAGATCGACAATCAACTATTTGAGGCACAGTGCACTTCCCTGCTTCACATATCGAGGTATGCATGGAACGGTCGAACACTGTTTTATTTACGACTTATGGATCATACTAGCAGATATCTTTATTGATAAGTTGAAACTCTTCGACAGGAATTCCCGAGGTGAGAGCGACTCCAGACCGGCGATTCACATAACCATGGAAAAACTACCATCGAAAAATCAAAACGCCGAAATCTTCAAGCACCTCATGGTGAGCATCAAGTCGGTCTGCGTGCACTTGGAGGAGCGGTTGATACTGAAACTGGCAGCCTTCGTCGGTGCGGGTGGTCTGGAGCAAGAACCACCTGTTGACGAGAACGACTTTCAGGCGCAACGTTTCATATCCGACGTGTCGGCGGCTCATACCAAACGGTACTACTTCGCCGTGCTCAAACTCGTGCCGAGTCAAGTCGAACTGAGTGTACTGACGACGACAAAGTTGCCCCCGCACCTGCAAGCTATCAAGCGCAAGCTTGGCCTGACTCTCATTAAATTCGAAGACGCGTCGATCGAGCTTGAGCCGTTTATCAGGAAGCATCCGTTCGAGAGCAGTCATTTTCTCATACACTCCATCATTAAGCACTACAAGGAAGTAAGTGAGACCAACTGTTTATACTCGCCCATTGAACTGATTCGTTCATTTGACAAAAAAAAAAAAAAAATAAATAAACATGATCCTCGTGTGTTTTTATTCGTGATAGGAGTTAAAATGGCAAGCCGCTGTTATACTGGGTTCCGTTGACTTTTTGGGAAGTCCTTTGGGTTTGATGAATGACGTGTCCGAGGGCGTATCGAGCCTCATAAACGAGGGTAGCGTCAAGACCCTCGTGAAAAATGTCACGTATGGCTTCTCGAGTTCTGCTGCCAAGCTTACGGAAACTCTGTCCGATGGAGTCGGACGGGTTATTATGGACGAAAGGCACGAGGAGACTCGACAAAAAATTCGATCCAACACGGATGGAAGCCGGGGTCATTTAGTGGCTGGTGTCAAGGGACTTGGTTTTGGGATACTTGGTGGCATGACAAGTATTTTCAAGCAAACCTATGACGGTGCAGCAAACGAAGGCTTTCCAGTAAGTGCGAATACATGCACGAATGAGTAACTAGTTGGTTGAGTCAGAGACTTTTTTTAATCAAAAGTAATATATTTTCAGGGTTTCTTTGCCGGCCTTGGGAAAGGTGTCGTGGGGACGATTACAAAACCAGCAGTTGGAGTTTTAGACTTGTTCACGGAAAGCGCGACTGCCATACGAGAGAGTAGCAGAAGGTATTATCAAGTATCAATGTTTCATACTTTGTTACAATTTTTTTTGTTGTTAATAAAGAAATGGTAAATAAATGGACTTGAATGTTAATATTTTTTTTTTTACAGTGCACACAGACAGATACCAAAACGAGACAGACATCCACGAGTAGCAAGCGGCCCGGCTGGTTTGCTACCACCTTTTAATCCGCAACAAACCGAGGGTCAGGAGTTACTGTACTGTATCAACAATCGCGATTATTCAGAACTGTTTGTGGCATACGAATGTTTGCGCAGTGGAATGGATAATCTGAAAGTTTTGGTGACGAATGAACGAGTAATAGTTATATCTGGTGGTAGTAAAGGAATCGTTACGGAGGTCAGTTTGTCTGATTTACTGTATTGTCAGCCGACTCATCGGATCGAGAGTAACGGAAATACGCTGCATTACATTGAATTGACCTCAAGGGCAGATTCTGCTGGGGCTGTAGCTTTTGAAGGCACAGAGATTTTGAGAAGGCCCAAAGTGCGCTGTGACAGCGAAGATATAGCTAAATGGGTATGTTTTTACATTTTAAATATTATGAAAAGAATGATTACTTAAAATTGTTGTTTTTTAAATGTAGGTTTCGAGACAAATAAATTATGCAAAAGGGATGCACGAGGAGCGCCGCTTGACATTAATGTCCTCTGACAACATGTTAGATGACATCCAGATTTATAAATAAGCAAGAGGAGTATTTATATTTTTCAAATGAAAGAATCTTGTTAACAATATTGTTGAGCAATAATTTTTTGATCTATGAAAGCGTTACGAAACAAGATTTTTTTTTGTTATTTGTTTGTTACATTAGTTTGATAACGGAATTATTACAAGACTGATGTTCTAAAGAAGCACAGAAATATTTAAAAGTGTAATTTTTTGTGCCATTTTGTTATAACTCACTTTAATTAAAGTGGATTTTTTATAGACATGAACGTAGATAAGTTTACTGTACAGAAGGGATTAGTGATTTCCTAAGAAATTAAAAAAAAAGTTAACTAGTAAAAAAAATTCCTGCCACACCAATAAGAGCACTTATTCACTGTACAATCATTAATATTGTAAATAGTAACAAAAAATGTAAAGTTTTATATTTTTAAGAGAGAATGGAGAAAAAAAATTAATGGAATCAAAAGAATTGGTAATTTACATGTATATTTTTTTGTTACATAAGAAATAAAATGCTTTTGAAAAGAAATTCTTGAATCACATTTTATTTTTCGTACTTATGAGGTATACCATACAGCTAATATTTTTCCTCGCTTTTAAAATACCGGTACCAAAAAAAAGGAAATCTAAAAAACTAACAATATATTTTCAGAGTGCTTCGAACAATCCGAACAACCCCATAGTCCAATCAATAGGTACAAGGTCACCCCAAAATTTTTAACAGCAAACAAAAAATATGATCGTATAGGAAAAAAAATTCTAAGAAAGATAGCGTTTTAGTCTACCTTCTCACGAATGGCGAACTTAACCTAAAAAATTCGTAAAGTCAAAAAAAACGGTTTTTTGCAAAAAAAAAAAAAAAACTAAGGCTCGTAGAGGAAAAAGTTAAATGAGAAAGTTGTAAATATTAAAAAAACACATCGATCCTTTTTTATTTTATATCGATCCGTCCATTACTTTTCGAGATATATCGAAAAAAACTGTTAAAAATCGAACATTCTTATTTGTGCTGTACCTTTCGCAAATTAACGTTTAGGAAATTGTTTCTCACTGAAAATATAGCCATTGGCGAGCCAAAAAAGATGCATTTTAAAAAATTAAAAAATATCGGTAATTTTTCGAGATATATCGATTTTTCGAAAAAAAGATCGTCTCAAAAATCGGTTCCTCTTGCCCGAGGGCTTATCCTACAGAAACGAATCGGGGCTCATTTTTTTCATTAAGAGTTGTACTTTTGTGCCAATAAAAAATCGTAACGATTTTTTTATATTTAAGGCTCCAAAAACCCTTTTAAAAAAATTAAAAAATTTTCGGTCACGTTTTTCTTTGATAATTTTGTCAATTATTATTCCTCAATAAAGTCTATTGCATACCTTGATTGCTGGCATTTTTACGCGTATTAAAAAAAAAAATATTGCTCTACGACCTTCTGGAGCCGAGATAATTTTTTTTTTTCAAAAAATTCCAGAGGGCGCTAGTTACATGCTACAGCGTCTATTCTTACAGAAAATAAATAGTCCTGGCGGCGCTAGGAGGGGTTGAGCATGCAATTTTAGGTACCTAACGTATTTATGTTTTCGGGGTCGCTGATGCTGAATTTCGAGGGTACCAGGCCCAATTCTGGTCCCATTTCAAGCTAGGGCCCATTTTTGGCCCAAAATCGCTGTTTTTCGACTATTCACAGCAAAATTTATAATTTTTGCCTTCAAAACATTGTTTACATCAATAAAATGTTTTCTAAAATAGTTTTGTTATTTCTTACTTTTTTCCCTGCAAAAAAAACCGTACCAATAGGCCTTCTACTTCATCGTGATGCGTTATACACATAAGCTAAATACTTATTTTTAGAAATAGATTGATTATTAATTTGCTTATACTTTTTGAAAATATTTATTCTTTCAAAGTAATACTTATATAAATTATTACTAAGAAGTTTATTTTATTGGTAAAAAAATACTTTATTTATTGTTGAAAAAGTAAATAAAAACCGCGAACAATTTTTTCACACAGTTAAAATATAAAATTTAAGATACTCAGACAACAATTTGTTTCGAAACAAAAGTCTTTCAATGATCCAACAAAATAAAATGGCTCAGAAAATAATAGAATTAGCAAAAGAGCGAAATTTTAGTTTACGTCAATTATTTACGTTCGAGTTAATACCAAATAATTAGTTGTTTACTGAAAGTGGTAGTATAAAAAAAGAAAAAAACAAAAGCGATCTTACAAAGGCATTAGAGGCAAAGGCAGAAATTGAATTTATTACGAATATCCATGACCTTACAAGTTTTACCGTAGTTGTAGATGTTATGCTTGTATGTCGAACACTACAATGGAAAAATATGAAAACGTTTAAAGATTTTTCAATTGCTTTTTGCAATTCTATCTCTTCATAATCAAAAAAAGGAGTCTATCGAATTGACTTTATTTTTGACTCGCATTTTGAAAATTCTGTAAAATTTGGAGAGAGATAACAAAGATATAAAAACGAAACGATAGACGTGCATAGTATTAATGAAAATGTACCTATGCCAAAACAAGAAAATTTATTTTGGGGATCCAACAAAAACAAAAAATTATTACAAGACTTTCTCCGGAAATATGTATTAGAGAACAGTACGGAATATTGGCCAGGAATAGAAATAATATGTAGTGCAACAGATAAGAAACCTTGTGAAATCAATATTCCGTACGACTCTAATAAATTACAATCATTACAAAGATATGATGTCGAAGAAGCTGATTTTAAAATTATTTTTCATGTATACCAAACATGCACAGATGGAAATCGCAAAATATTAGTTTTATCATCAGATACAGATGTGGTTGTTCTATTGTTATACTATTGGACGAAATTCGAAGAAAAAGGTTTGCAGGTAAAAATATTTTCATTTTCAAAATTTTTCATTTTTTGTTCTACACTCTACACGTATTAATACATGTTTATGTTAGGAACTTTGGATTCGTGTGGGTGCCACTGCGAAAAAAAGATTTTTACCCCTTCATACTTTGGCTAAAAAAGTCGGATATGAATTGTGCTCCGTACTTCCAGCTTTGCTTCATCTCACTCCGGTACGGATTATACCAGCAAACCCTGAAATGTTTCTCACCACTTTTGCTCAAGGTTTTTTATCAATTACGTATTTAAATAATGCATTTAAATTTAAGAACTATATTGTATTTTAAAATGATTTTAACATTTTTTTTGTAGGTGTATCTGATTTTAAAGTATCTGAAATAAATTTATCCATCTATAAAGCTGAACAATATCTTTTACAAGTTATTAAAAAGAATAATGTATGTACAACGTTTGACGATTTTAGATATTGGATGATTAGACGAAGAAAAACTTAATTTAAAAGGTCCTGTTTAAAATAACATTGAAAAATATGAGTTAAGCTTTTCTTCGCCTGGGTCGTTATCTGAGTAACATAACTACTATATAGCAACACTTATATTGATTTTTTTGCTTTGCAGCCTAAATATTAATTCGACAAATAATTTATACATATCAAAACTATTTCAAAAAACAGTTTATTAATGTAAACATAATATTTGAAAGGCAAAAATTATAAATTTTGCTGTGAATAGTCGAAAAACAGCGATTTTGGGCCAAAAATGGGCCCTAGCTTGAAATGGGACCAGAATTGGGCCTGGTACCCTCGAAATTCAGAATCAGCGACCCCGAAAACATATAAATACGTTAGGAACTTGAGGGGACCTAAAATTGCATGCTCAACCCCTCCTAGCGCCAGGACTAAAAGTTGAATGCTTATATTTTCGATAAAAAAATAGATGAACTCATTTCATTGGCTTTTAACATATTTTAACAGATTCCAAAATGCAGCGTGCGAGCGGGCCGTGGAGTGGGGATACCGTGCTCGGCCGCTTTGGAAACTGAATTCGCGCGTTCAAAATCGTTCGCGCTCTCAAAATTTTTGATAACTCGACTTCTAAATGACGTACGAAAATCCTTTTGTACTTAATCTGGGGTAGCTCGACGAGATAAATCTAAATATGACAATCGAATTTGTTTATTTAATAAATTAGACCCAAAAGCACGAGAAATTACAAGGTTTAGTATTTAAAAGTGTACACAAGTCCTGTTACAGTAAGTACACTTTAAAAAAAATGTTGAACAACAAAAGAAAAAACAATCAGAACTGTTGGCTCGGAAAAGAAGAGAGCATAAAGAGGCCCGGCAATTTGACTTCGCTACGTTGTGTTTTTTTTGCGCATCTGACGCAACAACTGATACGCACAAACATCCGGTCAGATTAGTTACAAATGATACCGCGAAGATAAATATTTTACAACAGTTAGAATTAGATCCTGAGACAGACTTTAATAGAAATTTAAAACTAAGATTAGAGTATGCAGTAAATCTCACACAAGTAGGGGCTCGTTACCATGCAACGTGCATGCAAAAGTTTTACATGTCTGGGTCTGCTAAGGAAGTTGGCCATCCAATGGGCGATACCATGTCGACGGTAGTACAGCATATTATTGATCATTTAATAGATCATGCTGACGATTCGCAATTTTCTCTAAAAGAACTATTAGAAAATTTTCGTGAAAACTTGCCACGTATCGACCATATAAAAGAGCATTTAATTAATTACTTCGGCGATGATATATTCATGCATTCAGTGCCCAACGATACAATAATTTGTTTTGTAGATAAAAAAGGGAAAAAACTAAACGATCAACGGTACAGAGAAAAAGCCCCTACAGAAGAAGAGGAGCGTCTCAGAATCGTTGAAATGGCTGCTAATATCATTTTACAAGTCATACGAGTAAAACCTTTTAATACGAAAGTTTATAACGCCCCGAGTAACTTTTTAGATAATTTTCAAAAAGATGTTCCTGATAGCTTACAGACTTTTTTAAAGGTTTTAATAAAAAGCAACAAACGCTCAGAAGGATTGCAAAATAAATGGACTAAAAGAGTTACAACAGTCGCACACATTCTGATATCAAGCGTTCGGCCTCGACGCTTGTATCTTCGCTTGACATTTGTATCTTCGATATTATTAGGTTTATCATCTTTTATACATAAAATATACGCTGCCAAAGGCCTTATAGATAGTCTATCCTATTTAGGATGATGTGAATCTTATCACGAAACTCAATTGTTCGAATCGTCGATAGTTAATGATCCTCAGCAGTATATAATTTCCGATGATGCCTTCGTTCAGTTTGCATTTGATAATGCTGATCGTAACACTAATACATTAGATGGGTTAAACACTTTTCATTCTATGGGTGGCATAATGTGCGTTACTCCTTCCTCTTCAGTCACGTCAGAAATATCCATAGCAAGATTAAATGCGATGCCAAAATCTACGGAAATCGGAAAATTCGGATTTCTTCCTCTTCGGTTCTTTGATAGAGGTACTTCGGTTGGTTTACATAATGAAATCGTAAAAAATTTTGAAACAATACAAAATGATTTTGACATTTCTGCGGCTGATTTTGTTTGGTTATATCAAAAAACGACACGCCCACTTGAAACACAAGGATGGAGTGGTTTTCAAGAAGACTGTCATAAAAACAGTGATTATGAGACATCAAAAATATAATTCCGATCCCGTTTGTAAATAATTCTCCGAGTGACTACAATACAATATTCACGGTTCTCGTCGAAGCAGCCGAAAGATGCCGAGCGAGGGGCCAGCGAAATCCCGCAAATGATCCTCATAATTTACTTTCTATCACAGTACGGCTTGGAGGTTTTCATATGCTTATGAGTTTCTTAGGGTCTGTGGGATTTATAATGAAAGGATGAGGACTGAAAGAAGCATTTTCTGTTTTGTATGCAGAAAAGTCGGCCGAAAAAGCACTTGAAGGTCATGCTTATTCACGAGCCATAAGAGGTCACTTATTAATACAAGCAGCACTCGCCGCAATTATTTTCGAATCAATTTGTTTAAGTGAAGATGAAATTTCATGTTTGTTGGAATATACAGAAAAAATTTACGAAGCTGATGATACGAATACTTATTACAATAAAGTTATTGACATAAAAAATAAATTTATTGGACACTTGAATAAACTTGAAGAAAAAGGACCGACCTGCAAGTTATGGGTGCAGTATTACAAAATGATAAATATTGTTAAGCAGTTTATTGAAGCCGAGAGACTTGGAGATTGGAATTCACATTGAGATGAATTGATTGTGTAAAAGAAATGCTGCCATTTTTCCACGCTAGCGGACACTATCCATACGCTAAAAGCAGTCATATTTATCTTCAAGATATGATAGCATTAGAATCTACAATGGATATTTTTGAGTTCGATAAATTCGCAAAATGTGGTTATTTTACGATCAGGAGATCTGAGAAAGCGTGGTCTGGTATTTTTACGGATATGACCATAGAGCAAGTTTTAATGAAGGCAATGAAAAGCAGTGGCAGATTGACCCATGGGTGTGGAATAACCGACAGTGTTGTTGCAAAATGGATCGTATCTACCATCGCATTGACTGAAATATGCAATGAAATGGAGAAATTTTGCAACGTTTCTTTGGATACATCGGAGCAACATGTTGATACGCGTACTTCTCGAATAAAAAGAGATGCAGCTGATTTTCAAAAAATAAGCGAATTTTTACTAAATACAATCCATTTCCCGATTCAAACGTTTTAATGTCAATTTATTCAGGAATTATCGGAAATGATAAGATAAATTGCCATAATGCCTACGAAGAGGGACTGAAAGTTTTACAGAATCACATCGGGAAGCCATTTAGTAATATGACGGGTTCCTTCAAAAATAAAGTTCGCTCTCTCGGCTCAGTGACATCGAGCATAAAAGTTCAAGAAAACGTTGTGACAATAAATCCTTTGTTAATTTTTCAACGAATTTCAATAAATTTGAAAAATCAAGATGATATGAAGCATTATTTGCAATACGAACTCGCACCTTTTCCACTGTCTCTCTTTGATGAAAATGGAATGTGCAAAACGAGAAAATCGATGTTTTACGATAACTTCCAGAGCTTACCTCAGAGCCCAGAAATACCTACAAATTTCGTGTACGTTTTAGATGGCGGAAGTCTTTTGCATCGTGTTGTTTGGCAGTCTAATATAATAGTAAAGGAAATAATCGACAAGTACGTACAATACGTACGTCAGTATATAAAAGCAGTTGTAGTATTTGATGGTTATCCGGAGGATACGAGTAGTAGTTTAAAAACGTGAGAAAGATTAAGAAAACAACGGAACAAAAATGTTTGCCGAGAATTTAATTTTGATGAAAACACGAAAATAAGTGAAAAACAAGATATTTTTCTATCAAATGTTAGCAATAAAAGAAGGTTGATTAGTATGCTTTCCGAAGAATTGAGAAATGCTGGATTTCAGACTATTATAGAAACAGAAGATGCAGGTTCAGTTATTGTTCAAACTGCAATAAAACTGACTTCAGTAACTAGGGCAGTGATATTAGTTGGAAAAGATATTGATTTACTTGTACTTTTAACGCAATTAAGTTCAGTTACAAGACAGATTTTTTTTTTGAAAAAAGGAAGAGGGCGAGACACAGATCGATGGTATACTAACAGCAGCTTTAAGTGTCCAGAATTGCAAAAATACGTAGCGTTTTTCCATGCCACATCGGGTTGTGATACCGTATCTTCCTTCTATGAACAAGGAAAAAATAAAATAATAAAAATATTCAATTCTCATAAAAAGCACCTCAATTTAATAGACATTTTTTATCAAAAAGATGCTTCTCGAGAAGAAATTGCTAAAAATATGTGCCAAATAATTTCTTTACTGTTTTGCAATAAAACAGAAGGTACTCTGAACAAACACCGTTTTGTATGTTTTAAACGATCCACTGCTCGAGTATCATTTAAATTAGAATGTCTTCCTCCGATCGAAGGAGCCGCACAACAACACGCTTTCCGAGTTTACTTACAATTAAAAAAATGGATAGGTAATGACAACATCGTAACTCAATGGGGGTGGAAGACGGCTGACAATATATTATTATATAGCAATCAAGCAGGGTATGACTTTATTGAGGAATAATAATTGACAAAATTATCAAAGAAAAACGTGACCAAAATTTTTTAATTTTTTTAAAAGGGTTTTTGGAGCCTTAAATATAAAAAAATCGTTACGATTTTTTATTGGCACAAAAGTACAACTATTAATGAAAAAAATGAGCCCCGATTCGTTTCTGTAGGATAAGCCCTCGGGCAAGAGGAACCGATTTTTGAGACGATCTTTTTTTCGAAAAATCGATATATTTCGAAAAATTACCGATATTTTTTGATTTTTTAAAATGCATCTTTTTTGGCTCGCCAATGGCTATATTTTCAGTGAGAAACAATTTCCTAAACGTTAATTTGCGAAAGGTACAGCACAAATAAGAATGTTCGATTTTTAACAGTTTTTTCGATATATCTCGAAAAGTAATGGACGGATCGATATAAAATAAAAAAGGATCGATGTGTTTTTTTAATATCTACAACTTTCTCATTTAACTTTTTCCTCT
Source organism: Copidosoma floridanum (assembly GCF_036245765.1). Lineage (NCBI taxonomy): Eukaryota > Metazoa > Arthropoda > Insecta > Hymenoptera > Encyrtidae > Copidosoma > Copidosoma floridanum. The sequence goes on along the minus strand of NW_028321906.1, from coordinate 5,357,686 downwards.
ACGAGCCTTAGTTTTTTTTTTTTTTTTGCAAAAAACCGTTTTTTTTTTACTTTACGAATTTTTTAGGTTAAGTTCGCCATTCGCGAGAAGGTAGACAAAAACGCTATCTTTCTTAGAATTTTTTTTCCTATACGATCATATTTTTTGTTTGCTGTTAAAAATTTTGGGAAATTTAACATTGGGCCGTTACCTATTGATTGGACTACCAGAAGGAGCGCTCCGAACTAGTCCGAACACCTTAATCGAACAAACCTACTGTGTGCAGCCGCTGTAGTGTGTGTCTGGGGCCTGTTGTTGAATTACTTAAGTATGTACATGTTAGTAAAAGTAAGTTATTTGTTGTAAATATTGTAATATTAAGTACTATTTACTATTTTTTTGTGTAGTCAAGTTTACTATGAATCCAACGTGGGTCGGATTCGTATCCATGAAAAATTATATCTAGTGTAAATTTACGAAATAATTTTTACCGTGCACGATTGGATGATCCTTATATCGATGAGACAAATTAGACGTTTACTTATGTCGTAAGTAAAGTTTGTTTTGTTTTTAGCGCATCTCCCCGTGTCGGCCCGTATGATTGTTATACTTCAGTCGCTGCACTATCGTTAGTACATAGTATAGACAGACATATTATCTCTGGTATAGATACTCCCTTATATGCATGAGGGCATGGGCAGTTGGGCACGTTTGACACAATGGGCAGATGATGGGCACGCATACGATAACAACAGCAACAACAATTAGAAATCGTGCTCCAGCAGATTGTTGTATTGTTTGTGAGTGTGTTTTGCTGCTTCGTGCGCGCGAAGCGTGGTTGTCCTTACATGTCCACGAGGACCGCTACAGCAGTAGTAGCAGCAAAACAGGGCACGGCCGGATTCCCGACGTCGAGTCCGTGGCCTCGAAGTGACACCCTCGTCGGGGTCAACCGGCCTCCCTTGGAGAGAGCGAGCCACTTTATCGGAGCATCACCATAGCAGTTGTATGTACACTCATAGTCCGCAGTGTCTGCACCACTAAAGAACTCGCTCAGCCGCCGCCACCCTTGAGTTGAAAAACATGGCAGCGGAGGAGATCGTTGCCGAGGTGCGCAACACCCTCTGGGGCAATGCCGTCAAGGAGGAAGTGTTTCGCCGCTGGGCTCAAGGTGAGTACAAATTAAACGCCCATGCTTTTCTTTTTCTTTATCGGGCTTGGAGGTTAGCGCCGACTACCTTCATGTACTTGATGTTACTGTTGAATACTCACTGGCTTTTCTTCTCTCACCTTGTAGGCTTTTACTTCAGTCCGGACGAGCCTTCGGCCCTCATCCAAGACGATGGCGGTCCCTGTGCCGTCATAGCTCCCCTCCAAGCGTTCATCCTGAAGCAGCTGCTGCTTGAATTGGCGGACATGGTGACCTGGCGTGACGTTACGCCCGAGAGCTGCGATCAGCTTCTCGTCAGAGCCATGACGGAGATCCTAGCTCAAGCCGCGGATCCTCAGGAAACCAAGTACTCGGTCCTGCTCGTTGACAAATCAACCAGAAGTTCTGATGACAGTGGAAGTAGTCTGCCCAATGGAGAAGTGCCTGTCGACCAAAAAAGTGAGTCCATGGATGCGGAGACTACTGCTCAGCCGGCCTTGGATTCCAAAACCTTTCACTCACTTTTGAGGTGAGTAGTATACCCTGGGTTATTTTATACCTCTTTACAGTGCTACAGCCATTTTTTTCGCATAATTTCATGGATGACAATTTTTTTTCAGGATTCACACGTTGGGTACTGTTGAGGAAGTTGAAAAATTTTTAACTGATAATATAAGTATGTTTAAGGGACAGTTTGGCGTATTGCTACTACTGTATTCAGTCATATGTACAAAAGGAATAGCCCAGATGCGGCTGGAAATATCAGATTTAACTGACCCCTTGATTCACTCGACCTTTGGATATGGGAGTCAAAGTTTGATTAACTTGATGCTTAGTGGACGGGCTGTGAGCAATGTGTGGGATCACGACCAAGACGTAGGAGGACTCAGTAAGACAGTAGCTTATCAAAGTATTAAAAAATGATCTTCTAGATAAAGTCAATTAAAAAGTGTTATATCTTGTCACACAGAATTAAAAGGTATTGAAAAACAGAACGAGGTTGGTTTTTTAACGCTATTGGAAACCTTAAGGTACATTGAAGTTGGTTCGTTTCTCAAGTCACCTTCGCATCCAGTTTGGGTACTTGGTTCAGAAACGCATTTGACAGTTTTGTTCTCGGCGGAAAAAAAATTAGTAAGTGCTGAAACGCGCAGTGAACAAGCTAAACGAGTTTTCAAAAAATACGACAACGATGGGAATAATTTCATTCCAACGGACTCGCTGCAAAATGTTCTGGCTGAACTCGATTTGTTTTCCGATACTGAATAGTGAGTATTAGATTTTTATTTTAAATTAAATAAACTATTAATAAATTTTTTTTTTAATCATTCGATAAAAATTTACAGTGTTGATATAATAAAGAAAAAGCTCGACAGGCACAATGATGGCATAATTCTACTTAATAATTTTATGTATGAATTTTTCCCGGAAGACCCTAGAACACTACCAGATACATTTGTGCTACACCATTACAACGGATTACCGAGGAGCAATCCTGATAACAAAGTAAAATATCACAGAGGCCAAGCCATTTTACTTGAAAGTGCAGTAAATTCTTTCGCCGATAATAATTCTATGTTGACGGTTTTGCAAACCAAATGGCCAAGTATTGAAATTCAGTGGGAGTCAAATCAAGAGCCCAGTATAAATTAATATGTACAAAAATGATTACTTAGTGCATTTAAATAACTGGCAAATTAACCGGCTTAGTCGAGCAAAGTATAAGCTCGTCCGGGCTGTCGGAGACTGATGTAAAGAAAATATTGATATGGATGCTGATGTATATCATTGCTGGCCTTAACAAATCTCAAACCTTAATCCAAAGATTTCGGTAAAATATTTTGGGACTTGAGATTTTAGAAAACTTGAATTTTATGCTAAAAATCAATCTCTTTTAAGTTTCGCAAACATGTATCAAGAGATTTTTGTTTACATTCTTTTGGCAAAATAATAAGTTATTCTCGAACAGTAGTAGTTTTGTAGCTTTGTCGAAATAAAAATTGTGTAGCTTTATTGATATAAAACTACAATGAACTATTTGCGCAAAGTATTGTTTAAAAAATATAAGCTACTACCCCACAAAATGTTGAATATGTACAAAAAACTGTATGATAGCTAAAATTTGTTCATTGATAGTTTTATTTATAGTTTGCATGATTTCAGAATATATTTTTTATTTTTGAATGTTGAATTCGACAGATATTTTTATCATAACCGGTTTATAAATATTAAGAAAGTGTGAAAATTTTACCTTTTAGTTGTTACTACTTGACTTAAAATTAGCAATTTTTCAGGATATAACTATAAATTGACTTTGGTAAAGTTGTTCGTTTTAAGAGTTGGTTCGTTTATTAATATTGTAAGTTTTTATAAAATGATAATGACTCTTTGTTTTATGAAAAATATTTTCATCTATGTAGATAATTCAACTTAATTTAGATGGAAACAAAATTAAAAATTAACTCGTAAAATGACAATCTTTACATTTTCTTTAAAATAAATCATTGCGATTTATTCGTTATCAAATTATTTGGTATTTTGAAATCTCGCATCGACTACGTTGTATAAGGATTATAAACTTGTAATTAAAATAATAAACATTCAGTTACCTAATTATTCATAATAAAATAATTTTTTATAAAAAATAAAAATTTTTAAGTCTTCAACCTTTCGACACAAAATTTATAAATATTTTATTTACAACTTATAGATAGTGCCAGTCTTTAAAGTGTCAAATGACGATATAATTTTTATTTTTAATTTAAAACTTTTTTTGCAGCGTCTGTTAAAGGGAATCTGTGATTAGGTGTGCATGTGGAATTCCAATCATCTGTATTTAAGGAAAACACCATTGCACCCTTAAAACCATTATATTTAATCCACGTTGTCTGAAAAGTTATAATTAAATTGTAGAAATTTTTTTTGTATACAAGTAAAAAAGTTGATAAAACAAATTGTTGGTCACCTTATAAGTTACGCTTGATATGTCATCGTATGAAATCCATTCACTGTTTTTGTACGTATAAGGTACTTGACTATCTTTTACAAAAATTCTTACTGCTCCATTTTTTAAAAAATCACATACATCTGGATACGTAACAAATCCTAAAACTCCCGTGTCTCCATAGCCACTAGCTGGTGCTTTTAATTGATGATTTTGATGATTGTATAATTTATAAGAATGACCAAACAACGGAATTCCCACGACTATTTTTTCACGAGGCATCCCTTGGAGAACCCAGTAATTAGCCGAAAAATTTATATTTAACGAAGTCAAGTAGCCAGTTTCCAGAGATCGCGAGTATAGCGGGGAATTCAAGTCAGTAACCGGATAGTACCACACATAAAAATGGTAGTCGTACGACATGAGATTTATAAAGTCAATGTTTCTAAAAATAATTAGATTCGATGGGATTCTTAATTTTGGCTGCATAATAAGAATTTTTATATCAAACTTACTTTGCCAATGAAGGAACCTCGTAGCTCTGGTCGATAATAGCTTGTGGAGCTGCCACAGCAGCACTCAAAAGAAGCTTTCTGCCACTGAGGTCGAACTCTTGCCGCAATTCATGCACTAGCTGTGCAAAATGACTCTTTTGCCGACCAGGTGCATTAGTCCACGCGGGGAATTCCCAATCCAAATCGATGCCATCCAAATTCAAAGATTTTGTAATATTTAATACTGATTTGACAAAACTAGAAAGGGACACACGTTTAGCATTTGAATCGAATTTTTCGTTCAATCAGGCTTATCAAATAATAATGTCAAGGAACTCACGATTTTCTGTTTTCATAGTTTTCCACCATATCTGGAAAGCCTGCTTCGTTGCTAGCACCTCCAATACTGACCATAACTTTGAGCTTTGGTGCATTTTCCTTTAGTTTAACAACTTTTTTGTAAACATCCAAGTTTGGACCCAAGTCAATTGTATTATTTATCACCGAGGCAAAACCAACAATGATATGAGTGCACAGGTGAGGATCAATATTGCTGGGTTGCAGTTTACTGTAATCCGAGTCGTTGACTTTTGTGTAGTAGCATACTAAAAAATACCTACAAGATAGTACTTGCAATTACAAAGACTGTTTATAAGCTGAGATAAGTAGTATATATAGATAAACAACTCACTCATCAATGGGTTTTACAGAGGATTTAGAAGCCCTGACGCGAGTGGCGTTGTGATTCCAAATCCAGTGCATCCACGAAGGCACTTTGACATTACTGACGAGTTCTTCCTCAGCTATGGCAGTTTGGAAGAAATTGTAGGCTAGAAAGCCGATGGATATAAAACCGAGGATGAATATGATGACCACGATGATGATGTTGTAGCAGGAAAACCTGGGTATTTAAAAATGCATCAGCATATTGGGAATTTCTTTGTGCACTCTTAATTTGGACTCACTTTTGTTTTCCAGCAAGAAGCGTGTAGTCAGCCTTTTGAACCATTGATAAGAAACTTGGTAGAGAATTGTCTGGTCTAAGTGTACTGGAGCAACTTTATAATTAATAGTATATTTTCATTGTTTTTGTGTGTACAGTGTGTACACCACCACACCCGGGCGCGAGATCACACCACAGCAGGGAGCGTTCCAAAATCTATTTGCCATGTAAATGGCAACGCAGCTGTCACCAGAACGTCAAGAGTTCGTTATCTAGTTATCTACGGTATCTTTATCTTTTTTTACCGCACAAAAGTCTCAACTTTCGCCATTGTTGGAAATCAGCTGTGTTTTTGTTGACATTCTTTAGTGAGTCAAGTTAAGTGTTTTTTACTTATTTATTTTTTTGGTTTGAGTTTGAAATAGTGAAGTAAAAGTATAAACATCGAGTAAAATTTATTATTAAAAAATGCCCTGCTGTTCGGTTCAATTGTGTAGAAATAACAATATGAACACGAAAAATACCGGCATTCGTTATTTTCGATTTCCAAAAGACGAACATTTACTTGAAGAGTGGAAAATCTTTTGTAACAAAGATAATATAAATCTCAAAAACGGTAATTAATTAATGATATAAATGGTTACATTGACAATACATAATTAACAAAAGTTTAAGTTTGTCTTGAAATTAATAAATGAACACATTTTTCTCTCAGCTCGAGTTTGTTCCATACACTTTACACAAAGTTGTTTTCAAAGAAAACCTGAACACCTTATTGTTCCTGGGGATAAAAATATTTATGTATTGCGCAAAGACGCCAAGCCAACCGAAAAACCAATACTTCAAGATGAAAGGTACTGATATTGTTAATTGTTTAATTAAAAACTAAGCTCGTATTCTAAGTGTACGGTATTCACAAATTAATTTGTAATTTGTACGTAGAAAGAGGAAAATCACTAAAAATGTCGTCAAACAAAAAGAATTGAGCCCCTTGAAATCTCAGCAAATCGAGAACGTTCCCATTACTTGTTTGGATCTGAGAGATCTGAACAAAGATGAATCATTAAGAAGTATGCATTGTCCAACTGTAGAAGATCAAAGGTAATTTAAATATATTACTTTGTTTGTTTCTTTCATGAAAAATGTTCAACAAACGATGGTCCCACTTACAATTGAGATGATAATAAAATGTAGGGGAAAGCATTGGAGTTACAAATGTTACATCTATATAAAAAAGAAAAAAAACACTTCATTAAATACGTTTACATTTATTTATTCAATAATGAAAGCTATCAGATTTATTCCATTCAAAGCAACATATAAATAAAATCGAATGAATAATCAATTGGATTTATTTTTGTAAAGCTAAAATTGTTGTAAAGTTAATATTTTTATAGGGACGACCAACCTCTCGAAAAGAATCAAGTAACAAACAGCTCCTTGACGATATTAAACCAACAGTTACAACAGACAGTTACAAAATTGAATGAACAGTTGGTCAAACAAAAACGAACAGAAGAAAGAAGAGTAAAAAGAAAAGTTCAAAAAATGGTTCACAAAATCTTAAAACCGGCCTTCACCGAAGGACAAATTAAAAAATTACTTTATCGACAAAGAAAAAACGTAAAATGGAATTTAAACGACTTATCAGCAGCACTCACCTTAAGGAACGTCTCGCCTAAAGCTTACAGATATTTAAAAATAAAAAATATGCCTTTGCCAGCGTTATCTACTCTGAGGCGGTTTCAAAAGTCAACTCATCGTTTCTCAGTCGACAAAAGTGTTGAAACCGATACTCTGCCAACCAACGTTTCAGATCACCCTAGTTCTTGATCAACACTGGAACTATATGTTTTCAGAAAAAGTAAATACAGATACTTATGAAACCTAAGTGAAGCGACCATCAAAGTATAACAATGTAATCATGGATTTCATGAATAGTGATAATTAATTATGAATACCTAAATAATGATAGAACTGATAACTTCACTTTTAATTGGAATTTGATAATTTTTATAAAAGTATCTCTGATAATTAAAAAAAATCAGACCTTTTTGTTGATTTTATATTTACATTCAGGTGTAATTATAGCTTATACTGTCGACTCAGTTTTTAATCCATAACTTTTTTTGGGGTCATCGATCCAGACTGACTTTGTTCATCTACAATTTTTCCTATTCATTACTTACCGATTTGCAAAAAGACCAATCATATTTAAATCGCCTGTAATGTGGAAAAATGGGTATGTAATAATTTTTGAAACAAAAACATAAGACAACAGCTTGAAATTACGTTTTTCACAAAAATTCCACATAAAATAATATATTGAAAATGACAAGTCAATGAAGCATAGATGTGAAAATAAAGGAAAGGGACATTGATGCAGAAATAGCAGTACTCTTGTATAGATTTAGTTATATGAACAAAACCAAATATACAATTGTGGAACGAGTCTGCTATCATAAATTAAAAAAAAATTTTTTATGCACAATAGAGATGAAAATTTCCAATAGTGTACGTGAATGTATAATAATTAAAATGTCATTTAATGTTGTGTCCCAATTGTAACTTATATCTTTAACAATTAATAGCGTTTCCGGAATGGAAATCCTCGAAACAGATAAACTTCTACAATTTTCGTATATTTTTTATTAGTAGAATGTACGCTACTATTGCCACACAGGAGATATCTCAAAAAAATGAATTGTAAACAAATTTTTTTTCTAACGATAAAAAAGATAAAAAAGCCTTCCAAGTTTTCAAAAAATTATTTTTAAGTACCTGTACTTACGTAAAAATTAAAATCCGCTTTAATAAGAAATAATAAAATATACAATAACTACATTGAAAGTGCTTGATAGAAATGATTTTGTAAAAAGTTTTTATTGAATTATTATTTGCATTTCACCGAAACATGAAATATTTTAACTAAATAATACATTGAATACAAATTTTTCGAAATATTACATATTTGAATGTTTTTAAAATTTTCATCAAAACGACTTATTCCATTCTTTTTTTTCGGTTTTTGTGTCCGATTTCGCAAACTTACTGTCTATCGTCTTATTTATTAATGTTTGTATCCTGATTGATTGTCTGTCCGACGTCGTTTGACAAGTGCTACCATTGTGACCTGTATAAAATACAATTGACATTATTCCACGTTTACCATAAATCTCAAACGACATAATCAATTTTTATTTTAATGCTCGATCAGGTCATATTATATGTATACACGAGGTCTGTCCGGAAAGTATCGAGCCTGCTTCTACAACTCCGCGCTGGCGTTCCGGTGCATGGCATCCTTCAAAGTAATCCTCATTTGATTGAACAACACGGTTCCAGCGATGTTTCTACTTCTCAAAACAGTCTTAGAACTCACTTTTAGGGATGGCCTTGAGTTCTCTCGTCGCATTATTCTCAACCGTCGTTTTATCGAATCGCTGTCCTTTGAGTGGTTTTTTCAGTTTTGGACACTTTCCGGACAGACCTCGTATAAGAAGTTGTCAACGAGTACTTTCAAAAAAAGGACCACAAATTTCTTGTGCTACTTGAATTTTTATTATGATTTTTAAAAAGCATTGTTTGTACGAAATAAAAATCGCGAATGAGTTTGCATGTATACACACGTACTCCTATCATTATTACCATTTTGCAATGGAACCTTTTATATTTACTAAGTTATAAATCCAAGATTTCGTTATCCCACCCCTAATATTCAATAAAATTGGACATGAGCCTTATATTTATTACTGTGACAATTTCTGTGGTAAAATTAATTAAAGGTAATCACCATCAAATTACCTTAACACAATAAATAACGGAAAAAAAAAAAACACACACACAAAAATCTTGGAAGTCAGAGTATTCTTGCAGTTTTTTTGAGATATTGTACACAGATTTTCCACGATGTTTTATGTCAGTGCTGTTGTACAAAAAAAAAAAAAAAGGTAGAGGGACACGAATAAAGCTTTTTAGATTATTTAATTGAGTTGATATCTTTGTGCGAGAAATATAATCCACTACATAATACTTGAAATTAATTAAACTAAAGAAAAAAAAAAAATTCTTCAGGATAGTCTCTTTTACCCAAACAAAATTCATCATTGTATGAGCCCTAATGTATACCCTTTGTTTTTCACTTCACTTTGTTCGAAAAAAGCTATTCTTATAAATTTTAGCTATATACTTATAATTTACACTGTGTCACGGTATTGAGAGATTATTGTTAAAATTATTAAACTATTCAGGATTGGTCAGATGTACGTATATTTTTTGTACCACTTTAAACAAATAAGTATAGTTATAGTGTACACTCACACAGAAACCTACCGTTTGAGTTGTTTTTATTCATCTCGAGAAAAGCTGTGAAACCGATACTTCGGGAACAACGTATGTAAAGTAATTACTAAAATTATACTCTATGTTTTTGCAAATCTGTCAAGATGTTTACTTCTGGGCGTCGTGGATAATACTGACTATAGACTCGTTTTAAGTACTCGCTCATTTGATTCTTTTCATAAATATTTCTTTAATAGCCCGTTATAATGAAAAAGAAAAAATTTTCCAAACATTATAGGAAAAAAAAATAAAGCTTGAAGCACAATAATTATCTGTGAGATAAGAAAAAGTGTGACCGTAAAAAAGAAATATTTATTTAGCCTTAGGCTATACGAGATATGAATACAATAATGGTAGTAGCAACATATACATAAATAACTACTACTTACTGTTAAAATGATTAAATGCTAGAGATTTTTCACTATGAAAAATGTGTGAAACTAATACATAGATTTTATCGTATTGAAATTGCGTAGCTCTTGAGGGAGAGATAGTTTTTTTTACTGATTAATTACGTTAAACAAATGACTAATAAATTTTTAATATTTTACTTTGAATGTACAATTATTAATTTGTTTAAAATTATTCAAGGGATTTCCAACTATTTTATTTTGTGATGAAAACCCTTTCAAGAGTTAATCACTTTCGTCGATCTATAGACAAAAGAAAGTCATCATGTACACACATTGTACACGCGTATCCATGTAATCATTTGGAACTTAATTTACGAACTAACAATTACTAGAGATTTAAAAAAAAAAAAATTGTACACATATACTATATGTCACAGTTTGTGCCACGTACGTATATACTTTATCGAAGGTCAGTAGACTAATTGGTTGATGTTATCTATATCGTTTACGTGGCGTACTTGACCGTTGGTTTTGACACTGGCTCTCGGTTTATCATAGCACAATACAAAAGTCCTTCAAAAAAAAAAAGTACGTTTGAAATTTTAATTATAAGACCAGGTAGGGTTGACTTTTAAAAATTTTCTTATGCTTCAATAACATACTTGTAAGTCTAAAAATTAAATCTTGAAAAGGTTCTTTACCCAATTTCCAAATTATTATCTGCATTGATAGTTATTACATTTTTAGTGCTCCATACATTTCGCTCGTAAAAAAAAAAATAATACATCACTATTAAAAATAAAAGATTTTTTGAATTAGCTGGCGTTTTATTACAAATTTAAGTATAATTAAGTATAACCAACCTGCCGATGTAATTTGTGTGAAATCAATCAATTTGTATGAAAATAAAGTCATCCATATTTCTTTAGCGAATAATGGTGAAATAAAAAAATCATCAAAAATCTACGAATATGTGATAAAATCGAACAAAAAACTTATTAAAAAATTAGTGGCAGAAAAATTTTTTGTATCAGAGATTAGCTAAATTCCTTTCTAAATTACTTCTTAATGATTTAACTAGATGTTCATGTCAATATATCCATAATTTTGATCACTTGGTTTTAAATACACTACGCCCCAAATATGTATTAAATGTTCTTTTTTTACCATTTTTCGATTAAAATTTAATCGTGATATGTATAGTTGCAAAAGAAACCCTAGATATGTCTTCAGATGTCACACGATGAATAAATCCATATTGCCTGAGGAATAAAGTTACTTGTTCGTTGAAAATAAGTTTTTGTGTAAGCTTGTCCTGTTTAACTATATAATTATGAAAAAATTATTGATTCAATCATTGAAAAATACATTTTCCACACTGCAAATCCAGTAAAGTCAACTCTCTGAATTCGAATTACGTTGACAAGCCAGTAAAAATTAATATTTAGTTTTAATTATTTTTCTCAGACGTCTGGAAATCGGAGCTTGCGACACTATTCATTGAAACGAATGAGTAGAAAATTAGAAAGTAATGTGTACCAATTCGTACTTTTTTTTTTCATCAATGATGAGTGGTGGGTGGTACACTATAATTATGGAACCTTTAGATAATAGTTTACTTATGTGTTTCACGTTTCCTACGTTTATTTTATTTTCTTCACTGTTCTATATTGCATGGTATCTACAAATTTAATGACTAAGTACCTGGAAAAGTTGAAAAAAAATTTGTTGACGTAAGTATACTTAAATATATTGTGTACCATGTATATCATCGTACTTGACTCTCTAGTGAAAACAAACTAGTTTTTATCAGTCGGAGAAATAGATATGGAATAAAAACAGCACATTCATAATAGAAGTCAAAAATTACTTGTGATGTGACTCCTATACCTCCTTAAGATAAAAACACCAAAACGAGACGTGATTTTTTTTTTCAATTTAAACGTATATTCTTGTGATTAGAAAAATCATCATGTGTAATTAATATTTTACTTTTGGGACGAATTAATCAGTGTACTTATTTGTTTTGTAGTATTTTTTTAACGATTGCGAAGCTATTTCTATGTATAAGAAAACAAAGCTTTTCATATCATTTGTACTGTAAATCCAAGTTTGAAAAATTTATTAATTTTAAAGAAATAGAACGAATTTAATGCACGGGGGTTATAAAACGTATAACAACTTATAGATTTGACACTTACTAAAATTTTGACAAAAATCGTAAGCACGTTACAGTAAACTTGTGGTAATTATTTTGAAAAAAAAAAAATGTATAGCTATTCAAGTAATCGATGAAAAGCCAATTGGAATATTTTCTAAATCCTGTAAATAACATTGGTGGTACGCATTTTGTGCAAAATAACTATTGCAACTACATTTGAAACAGTAATCGAAAATATTCAAAGTATCTTCCACCTTTGAAACTCGAAAATTTCCTTTTTTCTATTTTAAGCACAAGAAAAAACTTCCTGGCGCATTTCACGTGATTTTCTAAAAATAATACCTTACGAATCCAGAGTCGAAACTCATGAAGATAATATAAATGTGAGAATGGCTGCTTAAACAAATTTCACTTCCTGCAGTATAAATGTTTAATTAAGTTATTCTGTATTAATCCTGTATAAACTCGTGTGGGCTACAATATGCTTTAGTTACTTCAAATTAGCGTTGGGTTAAAGTAATTGTACTTGATCTTGTAGAAAAAAACGTAGAAAATATAGAGTTCCAACCTTAACGTAAATAATCGATGTTTTTGATAAGATTCTGAGGTAATGTTTGTAAAACCCCTATTTACATACACTGAAATGAAAAATTGCTTCAAGAAAATATTTATTAAATTAATACCAAATGCATACTATCTTAACAAAGCATATATACACATTTTTTTTGTTTTTGTTTATAATCAGAAGTATTTTTCATTCGAAATAAAAAGGCATAATCTTATTTCAAGAAAATATTAAATTGGCACCATTTTTAATGTTTGAACCATTAACCATGCCAATTGTATTTTATTTATTAAACCAGAACCCAAAAATCCGTAAAATATCATCATCGTGTGAAATGAAAAAAAAAAAAAAAAAAAAAAATCAACAACAGTATCCACGGCAAATACGCTGCATCTCGCGTACACCCATTATAATGAAGAAGCGAACAAAAACGCTCTCGGCATCTCACTCCCACGCGCAGCAAAGAAAAGAGAGAAAGAGAGAGCCCACCTATTATCATCGGGGCCCGTACCACCCAATCAGTTGCGCTCGAGCCGTCGAGCCAAAAGCGAGTGACACACCCATATTGATCATTATTTTCACATATGGTCGTTTTACTCCCTCGTTACGTTTAATGACCACCACCAGTTGTTCCAGCTTCGAGAGATCTGCTTCGTGATATCGCACCCGCGTACACTTCCCGTGTCGAGTGACAAGCGGTGATTGAATAAATTAAAAAAAAAAAAAAAAAAAAAACCAAATCAGCTGGTGGCTCGAGCGCTATGATGTCCAGGAGAATCGTGCAGCCGGTCTTTCGAGGTGTCCTGGCCCAGACTCGAGGTAACAACCAAAGGGGCCGTGCAGTTGTGCTTATTTTTATTTTATTTTATTTTTTTTTGTTCACATGGAAAGAAAAAAAAAAATATGTATCGGTGCGTTGTAGTTGGCAGCATCCGCGCAAGGGATGGGATCGATAGTTTCTCAGCCCCTGTGGGAGGGATGCGCGGACACTCGCACGCCTGTTGAGGATTTTTACCTATACGATCGCCGGTTTTCTGTATTTTTAACGTATACATCTCGTTTCAATGGTTGAGTTGGAAAAAAAAGTACGTCTGTTTATGTGTGCCATCTCAAACATTTGTTTCGATCAAGATGTTATCTTAAAATAGTTTGGAAAAACGTGTCATTTCTGATAACAATGTACCACATGTCTTTAAAGATTTGGCTTTTCAAACATTTTTTAACATAAATTTTTGTGATTACGCGATCTTTTCATATTCAGCTATCGGTTTTAACAATCGGTGATAAAACAAGTCGGATTTCGTTCGAGGACTGTATTATTGTACATTCATCCAATAAATATACTTGTATGTGCCATCTTTGGTGATTTTCTCTTGTTCCTTCATATAAAAGCAATATTTCAATTTCAATTTGAAAATTTAAATCGGTTCATCTGGTGCTCTGGTCGGAGGAGGACGCGTGCGTATGTATGTATCATGTGTTCCGGGCTTGTAGGTATATGCAGACATTATAGCCTCACGTTCAATTGGTCCTAAGTGGGCTCAGTTAAACCTAATCGCTCAATTTGCGTACGAAGGACGCGCTTTTATCTTTTTTTTTTAAATATAGTATTTTTACAAGTAGTAGTGCCACGGCAGATGTCTGTATGAGGTGGTCGATAAAAAACCGGCGTTTTTGGGTCTTGAAAAATTATTTTAAAACTTTTTGAAGGCGTAAAATGATCTTTACACGCGAGACAGGCTTTGTAAAAAACTTTTTTCATTAATTTTTTTTTTTTTTTTATAGATAATATAAAACGTTTTTACATTTCAAAAATGATGTCAAACTCTACGTTAAAAAGGCTGTACAAAATAGCTCGAAGATGAGTATTTAAAAAAATGTATTTACTTTATTTAAAAACTTAACTTCTTAATTTAAAATTTTCTTTCTTAGTTTTTCGCTCATACTCAAGTCCAAGAGATCGTTACGAATTACTTGGAAAAAAAAAAACCAAGTTCTACAAAATAACGAAGCTTTAATAAATTTTAATTTTTGTGTCTTACGTTAGAAAAACAGTTGGGGTTAAATTACGTGCACTTAAAGTTCAAAAGTTTGGGGAATTTCATTTAACTACTTAATTAATTGTAGAACTCCGAATGCTCATAATTTTTGAACTGATCATCTTTTTGGACACTTGGAAAATCGAAGGAAAAAAAACCGAATTGATGCTTTGCTAAAATAATTTGTTTTCAGTTTTAAAAATATCCCGTTCAAAATTTCTTACCGCAAAATTATGGTTGAAATACTTAATTAAGAGTACAGAAAGACTGTATCCGAAAGGTGTGCCTTGAAAAAATATATATATATATATTTTTTTTTTATTTGGAGCATAAAAAATGGCATTTTTTCTGGATTTCTTCATGTATGATAGTATACGCATCATTGATATAATTCGCATGCACATGGTAACTGAAAAAATTCTTATCTTATCTGATACGATAATTGTAACTTACAGATTTGAGTAGCTCTAATTTTTGACGCACTTATTTTTTTTTCAGCATCGCCGTAAATAACGTCATTTTCTCGCGTACACATTCATGTATTGTGAAACTTGTTTTATTTCACGTAACATTTGGATTATTGATACAATTTAAAACTTTATTGTTTCTTATTCGGATGAATTTCAATATTTTCCATGACTCTTCCGAAAAACTACGTTTTAACTAAAAATTCTTCAAACAACAAAAACCATAAAATTATGAACTAGAGGAGTCTCTCATCTTAAATTTTACAACTAACACTCGACATTTTTGTGAACACCAATTGTACATTAAATATTATAGATCATCTTATTTTTTACTTGTTCAATATTTACATTTTATTTCATGTATCGGTGTTAATTAGATACTCTGAAAGAAAATGTCTTAGATTCAATAAATTATTTACTCGATAAGTTTTGAGTACGTAATCTCTTTGAATAATGTTTTTTTTTTTTTTTTTTCCAAAACTTTTATCGTAACTGAAAAAATGTTCTTATTATACAATACAATATTGTTTTGTTTTGCGAGAATACATTTGCTGGATTACTCTATTCCAGTAAACATTGTTTTGGTTCCAAGAAATTGTTGCTTCGTTTAAAAAATATTTAAGCCCATTACCAAGACTATAAATAAAAGGAAGTACATCGAAGCCTTATTTTGATACGAACAAGGTGTACGCGCGTACTATCCAACACATGTTGATCTACGTGGTTAATCAAACGAGATAAAATAATTTTTACTCATTGGGTACACTAGGAGAACTTTTGTAGAAGGATTTTTCTTAAGCCTGTATTTGTTTGAATGTATACTGACAACTCCTTGGGTAATACACGTACTGGATCAACATTTTCTTGTACGACGGTACACGCAAAAGTAAAAATAACCCGAAAGTGTGACCGAAATCTTGTAAACTTAAAACCTGGAACACACTGTTTCCCGATTGGCGATGACCGGCGTTGAATAACGATATATGACCAACAGGTCGTGGTGGGGAGACGCGCTGCCTGTCCACGAGGATCCAGGGCCTGGAGGAGGAGCCGAGGGGCCCGTTGGTTGCCAGCGAGGTGCCGGGGCCCCAGTCCTTGGAGCTGTACCGCGAGCTCAATGGCATCCAACAAGCCGGTTCGGTTCAGTTGTTCGCCGATTACGAGAAATCGGCCGGCAATTACCTGGCCGACGTCGACGGCAACCTTCTCCTCGACCTCTACATGCAGATATCGTCGATGCCCCTCGGGTACAATCACCCGGCTATGCTCCGCGCGCTCAAGGATCCCTACAATCAGGTCAATTGAGCCACTATGTCTACCGTATTTTTTATCTCCTGTTCCCTCGATAACCCACGACGTTTTACAAACTATGGAAAAACGTCATTCTTAAGCTTATATATACTATGTGCACTTTATACATCGTATTATGTTGTGCAAAAATGAGGTTGAAATATCATAAACATATACTCTTAGAACGTGTTGTAAATATGTCACGTCTATCTATACTATACTTTTTCGTTGATTTTTTCCACGATCATAGATCCGATGGGTGGAGCTAATTAATCTCGATGTTATTATTCATGCAAATAACAATAAAACGTAAAATTTAATTATTCATAAAAAATTGTTAATCCTAAGTTTGCTCAATCCCCCCCATATGTTTTTTACCCACCAGTGCCTCTTCTGGTTATAATTTCCCAAGAAAATTAATTAACGCCAAAGTATATATATTATATAGTGTAGAAGTTATTTTCAACCATCTCCCAGCGTTTCTTGCAACGTTATTACAACTTCATTTTTACTGTAATACTTAATAAATTTGCTAAAACAATGTTTTTTGTGAAACGTTTTGCGATACGTTTGCCGTGTTTTCTGTGTTTTGATTGACCATTGATTTAAGTATCAGAGAGAAATCGAAGACACTGAAATTTGGCGTTTATCGAAAAAGCTACCACAGAAAAATTAATCGTTCGAGGATCTTTCTTACACATATCACTTATTATTGAGTAGCTTAATTTGCTAGATGTTGAGCAAGTGGCACACTGTGTGCACACACAAACATGCAAAGTTCGCGAAAAAAAAAAATTTATTTACTTTTATGTGGGAAAAAAACAAAAACTGATGATCTTTGGATCAAATACAATAAAAAAAGTATTTTTTCAATGCACCAAATTTTTGTCTAAATTTGATGAATATTGCTAAGTAATAATCTAGAAATCGATCGTCTTAACGATATAGACTGAGCCTGATGAGGTTGGCGTTAAGACCAACGAAACGTTGCTCAAACTAACACCTGACTTTGGAGTTTTTATTCTCACTCCTAAATTAGCTCTTACTGATCGTGTGCTTATGCACAAAACCTCAAGAAATAATCTAGAAAGTTTCAACAACATAATTAATAAATTAACCGCGAAGCACAACCATCGTTCAAACGAAAATTTGTGTGGTTTATTGTGTACATTTATATTGCTTGAAATGATGGAAAAAAAAAATGAAAACAAATGTATAGTTTATAGTTTAATATGTATGGTTTTTTTGCAGAAAATGATAGCCAATCGACCTGCCCTCGGGGTGTTTCCCAATCGGGATTGGCCGGAAAAAATGAAAAAAGTTTTGCTCAGGAAAGGAGTGAGTTTTTTGTTTTTCATACAACACAAGCATTGAAATACTCTTTTGTTTTACCTCTGACAAATAATGGGACCATCGTAAATTTGTTTAAAAAAAAATCAAATCTCATTTTTTGTTAAAAGATTGCGTCTAATTTAGCTATAGCTATGAGCGCGCGGTGGCTCGGTCGGCTATGTCGTGGATTGGCACGCGGGAGACCGTGGTTCAATTCCCGGCCATAGTGCGACTTTTTCGGGCAAGTACCTCTGTGATTTTTCACATGTGCTTTTTCACCACGCAATGCTCCTCGAGGAGGGTTTAGGCGACCTTCTTGCAGCATAATTGCCTAATTTCCCCCTACCCCCCTCCCAGTGATGGGAGGCCTCCCATCCCTCTTCCCTTCCTTCTCCCAAGTGCTAAGTGCCCATAGTAGTGCCTTTATTAAAGGAGCCGGACGTAGAGCACTATAATATAAAAAAAAAAAAAAGCTATAGCTATAACATAGAGTGATGGTCAAAATGTGCTCGAAAAATTGATTGCCTAAATACTTTATTAACAATACACAACTACAAGAATACAACAAAAAAAGAAAACTACGCTACAATCCATCGCCTCAACAAGAAGTGTTTTGAGACGTGTGTGTTTAACGATGTGTTTATAGTTTTTCTTTGTTTGTTGGCTACTCTGTAGTATTTTCTCTAACAATGAGTGCTATGGTCGATTTTTTTCATCCCCTTCACAACATTCTCATGACGGAATCCACCCACAAACTACTGATACCATATTCTTCCTGAATCCTATTTCGGAACAATACATTTATCCGAGAATATCCGAAAACTTTCGGTCCCGAGGTAAATTGAACATCATCTGTACCTATTTTATAAATATTAATTTGAACGAAACTGAGTGGAAACGCGAGTGCCTTTTTTACACATATAAAATGTAGGTACTGTTCAAAAAATATACAATAACTGTATTCAATATGATAACTAAACACAACCATCAAGCGACTATCACGATCAAATTTACGTTTATGAGCACAAAAAAAAATAAAATAAAATAATCTGAATGGCATTGTAATTGGGTTGAAGGTGGCACCACCCGGTTTCTCGCACATAACGACGATGATGTGCGGCTCCTGCTCGAACGAGAACTCGTTCAAAAACATATTCATCTGGTACGCCGACAAGCAGAGACACGGGGCTCCGTTTACCAAGCAAGAGATCGAAAGCTGCATGTTCAACCAAGTGCCCGGCTCGCCCCGATACTCCATCATGTCCTTCGAGGGTATCACGACGCAATTTTTTTTTCCTTATTTCTTCCCTCCTTATAGGTTGACCCTTCCTTTTAAACGCGCGTGTCAAGTTTAACGATAAAAATAATAATAACCGATTCCCACGATGTACATGTACACACGTTTCATCGAAAAACCTGTAGCCTTTTTTTTAATTTCGAGCTCCACCGCTTCACTCGTGTCTTCATCAATATGCGCATACAAATAGTACACGCGAAATTTCACAACACTCAAACACTCATACATTATTCATGCCCAGAGAGCAAATGGGGAGCTCCTCCTCCCGCGATCTTTTTCGTTCGCTGCTGGTTTTATTTGATGCACGTGCGATAAAAAAAAAATAAATAAATATGATTTCCTTAGAGAAAGAGTTTAAAAACTCTTTGATCGTTAGACCCCGCAGTTTTTTCCATTATCTCGTATGTACCGATCTCCCTGTCCGAAAATATCGGTAAGAAGGAGAAAACGATTTGCTTTTTGCAACAAGTTGTATATTCTTGCAGGGGCTTTTCACGGGCGGACCCTCGGCTCTCTGTCGACGACCCACAGCAAGTACATCCACAAGATCGACGTGCCGTCTTTCGACTGGCCGATCGCGCCGTTTCCGCGCTACAAGTATCCGCTCGACAGCAACGAGCGAGAAAACAAACAGGAGGACGAGCGCTGCTTGGCCAAGGTCAGCTGTTTTTACTATTTTTTTTTTTACCAAGTATACATGTACATATGTATAAATATAAATTTAATAACAATCGTCTCTTTCAATTTATTTCAATTGGGGAATATGACAAAGTGATTTTGTTAAATGATATTAGTTTTTGTCGTATTTATTTTTATCTCGATCATCAGCAAAGTATGGCTATGGTTGGGTGCAGGTTTCGTGAAAATGTATGATGAATCGATGTTAGTAGGTCATTTACCGAGCACACATTGCGGTGAAAAATGTAAATAATTAAATATCGTGTCTAAAATAGGTGGTTTTTTTTTTTTCTTTCCATTTCCGACAGATAAAAACTCAGAATAACAATTAATGATTGCAGATCGAGGAGCTCTTCGAGACGTACAGCAAGGAGAAAAGAGTTCCCGTGGCCGGTGTCATAGTCGAGCCGATCCAAGCCGAGGGTGGTGACAACCACGGGTCCAACTACTTTTTCCAAAAACTGCAGCAAATCACCAAAAAGGTAGGCCAAAAACTAAAGGAGAAAAAAAAAAAAAAAAAAAAAAAACCAGTTAAAAGAGTGAATACGACGGGTGATCGAATTTAGAACGAAGCGGCCCTGCTGATAGACGAGGTCCAAACCGGTGGCGGTCCGACCGGGAAGATGTGGTGCCACGAGCACTTTGAGCTCGAGTCACCGCCCCACATCGTTACCTTCAGCAAGAAGATGCAGCTCGGCGGCTACTACCACCTCGAGGAGATGAAGTACTGACGTTTGTATACACACCCGGTTGTACTAAAAAAAAAAAAAAAAGCTTGAGAATAAAAACAAAAAAACACGTTTTTCTCGCGTCAGACCGAAGCAAGCCTACCGCGTGTTCAACACTTGGATGGGCGATCCGAGCAAGCTGCTACTCCTGGAGGCGGTCGTTGACGTGATATTCAAGGACAACCTGTTGGACCTGGTCACCCGAGTCGGCGATTACACCTTGGCCGAGCTCAGGAAGATGGAGAACGAGTTCTCGGGGACGATGAATTCGTCGCGGGGCAAGGGCACCTTCATCGCCTTCAACTGCGCCACTTCGGAGCTCAGAGACGCGACGATCAAGAAGCTCCTGAAACGAGGTAGGGATGACCTTCTGGACGCGTGTGGCTGCGGTTGTGGAAAATTCAATCAACGCACAATCCCCTTGCAGGTATTCAAGCGGGAGGCTGCGGTGACTGCGCCGTACGGCTGAGGCCGGCTCTCACGTTCACCGAGCACCACGCCAACATATTCCTGGACAACCTTCGCTCAGTATTGAAGGGATAAGCATTTGAAATGACGAGACAGAGAATAATAAAAATATCACACAAGTCTTCCACGTGCGCAGCGAGAGCAGGCCCGGGGCTACCTGGGTCGGTGTGCCTGTGAGAGATTGTAATTTCAATTTTCTATTGGCAACTGTTCTGTATTCATACTTTTGCATTCCCTGTGATTATATATTGGATCGTATCCGTAACTTTGATTTTTAATTTTATTTTTTTCTTTTACGTCGATTTTGTTTGAGGGAAGATTGATTTGAAGTGTAGCTTGCAAATTGTATAGCTTGTATTTGTTTTTGTTTTTTTTCTCGTTTATATGTATAAAGGTATAATTTACAACTTCTTGCTGTATCAGCCTCGTCGACATTTTACACGTATAAAAAGCGTTTCACAGCAAATACAAATATTCTTACAAATAGTGTTCCTTCATTTTCTCTTCGGTAAAGACGCCGCCAACCAAATGTCGACGGCGTGTTTATGCGTGTAATACTGGTCCTTCGAGGAAGCCTTCAGTTAACATTTCGCACTGTACACTTACACATATCAGCTGTACAAAAGTCTTTCTTGTTCCTACTTTGACATTTTTTTCAACATCTCGGCAATGTGTTCGAATTCCGGCGATTGACTCTTTCGTACAACATACTCCAATGTTTTTATCTAAAAAAATTATAATAGAGATGTAAGAAAAAATACACATAGACGTACATGTACGTATTTTAATGGTCGCGTGTTACGTACTTTGACTTTTTGATCGAGTGCTCCGTGCTTTTGGGATAAATTCCACAAATTAACGGCGATGTGCGACATCGACGGTTTCGTCAAATCCGCTCTGATGATCATGTGTACAAAGAGCTCGAGAGCGAGGCCAGCTTGTTTTTCAAACTGCTCAGTTTGCCCGAGTAGCTTCAAGTGACTCAACAGTTCCTCCAGAACTTTCGAACACATTTTATTGACTTCATTTACGAATTTTTCATCGGATCCGTAAAGTTTATCGTTGGAATCGACCTGTTTGCAAGTGCCAAAAATTAAAAATCAATTAATAATGGGGTACCATTCTCGAATATTTCGTACTCTTACCTTATCTATGTGGTAAGGATAACAATCTTGTGTTATCGTGGATAAAAGATCGAGTACGCGTAAGTAAAGATGAGACTTGGTCATGCTAGTGTCGTCAAAATAGCGCTGAACCGCATTGAGAAGGCCTCGCATTAAATACAAAACTCCGTGTTCTGGACTATCCTGTTGACGAATTTGATGCAAGGACGAACAATGTATTTGATTATCTCGAATCGAATCGACGTGTAATAAAAGAACCACGAATGATAAATATCTCATACCGGAACTACGAGCAGAGTAGAGAGAAAATTCGAGAGGTAAGAGAGCAAGTATGGTTCCGAACTTTGGTTTCTTCCATCGATCTCCAAATTTTTTGGCATTTCCGGCACCAAACTCAAGGCTGCCTTGAAGCACGCATCGGCTGTCAAAGATATTTTCAAGTTTATCAGTTACAAAGTTAGTTATAAAACGATCTGCAAAACAAACCGTCTCACCTTGACCGTAACACTGATTGAGAAGAGCGACTTGCCCTGACAATAAGTACAACTGAAGTCTTGTGTGAACCCCAGTTAGCGAGGGTATCGTGATGAAACAAAATGCAGCGCAAGCTCTCACGAACGCAGAAGTTCTTCTGGTATGGTGGCCTCGAACGATTTTTCTCGTATCCACGGATAATCTATTTACACACTGATGAGCAGACCAGTTGTGCTTAGATGGTTGCAAGTAATGGTTAGAAAATATAATTTTTCGAGCAATTTACCTGTACAAGCTGAGCATGCACAACGTCGAGATTATGAAAGGCAGCCCGGGCTTCCACGTAAAAATTCAGTTGCTTTTCGAAATCTCGACCGTAATCGACCCTGAGAATGAGCCCACATATCAATTGGCCAATTTGTCGTTTCTCGTCTTCTACTGTAAGTGCGCTACAATGTTTCGTCATTATATGCATGTCATACGTGTAAGTAATTAATGTTGGAGAAAAAAGTATGTACCTGACCGAGTCGTGCATTACCCTCATTATGAACATAAGAGCGTTTATCATGATTGGATCCACAATCGGATTGTTTTGCTTACTCAAGCTTTCTACGATTGTTTTACAAACTTCAACTTTGATGCTTTCCTTTTGAAAAAGATCTAGTAATGGTAAAAAGTTGTCCTGTGAATGGTAAAAATTCAATAAACACGTTATTATATGTAAAATTATCTGTAAAAATTCATTATACAATGATTATTTACTCATGTAAAAAAAAACAACAACAAAAAAATCTTACCATTGTTAACAGAGAATCAAAATCTTGAGTATAGGCAACAATTTTTTCGGCAATATTTTGCAACTGCGGATAAAAATATTCAAACGTTCTACTCGGTCCTAAGTGATTGATTATTTCGCCCAAAAATAAGTTAATTTCACTAGCCTGTTAATGACGTAAGAAAAAAAAAAAAATGTATGTGTGACAATAAATAAATCGATTTGAAGAATTTCTTAAGTTTTAAATTATTTATATACCGAAAAATGAATGACAGCAAACTGTATCCACACTTCCATTGTGTGCATGAATCTCGACGATTCCTTCAAACTTTTCATATACTTCCATACAGAATTCAAAATCACTTGACACTCTTCTTTGGATGGCGCCTCGCGTATCAAACATTCGCCCAGACTTCTGTACAAATAATGTTGTGGGTACCCTAGCAGAAAACATCCAAATATATTTATAAATGTATGTGTATACAAAATGTATTGAATAATACTCCAGCAGCATTTGTAAAATAAATGTTGCTTTATACTACACTGTAAGAACTATTTTCTTAAGATTTCTTACCATTGTCTTGGCATGCTTCGATTAGATTAAGAAATTCCATCGATCGAGGTACTATATACATTGATTTGTAGGAATTTAAAATTGCGTTCAACAACAGCGCACTGGAAGAACAGTATTTAGAATTTTAATTCGCTTCATAGACTGAATGCTACGGGCATTTATTGGGATACCAACGCAAGATTTACCTGTTGGGTTGTTGCTTACATCGATTAAGAACCTCCGTCAAAAGATTTTCATTGTCTGTAGCAGATATGATTTGTAAAATCCAGTCTAATGCAGGTGTGTAAAGATTTAAATACGCGTGGGGAGCTAGATTTTGCTTATCCAAATAACTTTCAATGGATGGAGCAAAAAGTTGCTTGTACGTAAAGAGAAAGTCGTACAAGTTTTCTTTCACGTAATCCATGTCACGTGTTTTTAAATTAAAGCCCACCCGGCACAGATAACACCTGGCATAAATGGCTACCAATGGATCACCGATTCCCCGAATCATTCTGGTTATGCGTATCAAAACTGCGCTAAAATTACTAAAAGTATACATAGTTATAGTAACACAATTGCAATAAATAATGAAAATTTTTTTTTTTTTATATATAACTGGAATTACCCAGCTGTTAAAAAACTATATGATTTTATAATTGCCATTTCAACGTAAAGACGTGGTACAAGTTCTCTTATTGACGCAATTTTGTAAAACCAATTTTGGCATGTCTCTTTTGCATTTTCTGGTACCATGTCAGGAGTAAAATTATCTGGTAAACTTGTTGGAGTTTTACTTCCGGGTCTAACAATTACAAATATTAATTAAAAGTTTATGACGAAATTTAACTGTGATTATTTTTAAAAGAACTATTAAAACAACGTACTTTATGTACTCTGATTTTACTTTTAACCTTCCAAATACTAATTTACCAAAAATATCCAAAATATCTGTGATAAGGACAAATTTACTTGGGTAAAATGGTGTCACTGAGGTATCTACCAATAATTTTGCACACTAAAAGAAGTTTCAAATCACAGAAAAATACGAAAAAATTTTACAAGAAAAACCAGCTGTACAACAATCTTTAAATAATTACCTGAATGGCGATTTTTAATGCCTTGACACGATGATCGGAGTTCCAAGCATTTACAAGTTCATTATTTAACTGCTCGATTCTTACCACGTACTCTTGCTGTGTTAGACCGTGCATCTGTCTCACAGAACCATCCTCAAAGTCATCTAGTTGCTCTAATCTTGTTTTGACTTTGTCCACTACTGACCCGCTTGGTTGGACTTTCATTATGACTGCAGTTACAAGGAGAATTAACAAGTGAATAATAATAATATGATGAGAAAACGTTTAATAATAATTATATGCACGAGAAAGTACCTTTTTCTCCACCAGGTAAAAAACTAGTAACAATAGATAACTTTTCTAATGTTGTGTACTTATTGAGAATGGCAATACGTCTCGATGACCACGGCTCGATTAATTCATCAATTTTGTCTTTCGCTTTTCTACCAATAGCTGATGCATTAGCTGAGTAGTCCCACTGTAAAATATCCATAATTAAAAATAAATATTTCCAATGAATTCCAGTACTTGACTGAAATTTACTTCGTCCAAAGCCATTTTAGAAAGAGGATCCATTTCCTCCTTGACAAACTGCGTGAGAGGATCAGAGCCATCAAACGATGAGTGGCTGGACAGAGGATCTCCAAATGAAGTAACGTTGACAGGAACATTTGTTTGCGTAGGTGTTGGAGTTCTTGTGGAGGAACTGGTACTAGTGGCACTTCTCAAAGTACTACGCCTGATACCACTTTTTCCATCAATGACCTGAATAATTTATTATCTCATGACAAAACTATGCAAAACTCAGTATGGAGAGAACTATTTATTCAGAAAGAAACATTTGATTACCGTGACAGTGACAGGTTTGAGCGGATGATCGCCTGTCTCTTCTAAATCCACAGTCCTTACCACTTCATAATCAACTGGTCTTGCAAACCTGTGAAATTATAAAATTTGAGTGATAAATTTCAAACTTAAAAAATAAATAATAAAAAAAACATACCACTCGATCTCAGTCATTTCTTCTATATTGGAAATATATAAAAAAAAGTATCATCAACACAGAGAGGAACGACGAGAGAGCTTTTCGTCTCAATCCAACAGCTGCCCCGATACTTAAACTCCACTTATCATCTGACTGACGATCCATTTGTTATACGATCCATCTCATCTGCAGATTATGCCCTAAAAAATTCGTATCAAAAGAAAAAAAAAAAAAAATTGAGAGTATAAAAAGAAAGGCGGAGCGGTGTGCGCCGTGTGCGGTCATGTCATGCGGTGACTGAAATTCTGAGATGCGGTTTTTCCATATACATATACGCACAATTTTCACCCAACTGCATCCTATACACAAAACCGGGCTCCGGAGTCGGACCTGGTTACGGGACACGTTTTTCCAGCTCCCACCGTGGGAGTCATGTGTGTACGTAACTTTACAGCCTCTGATTTTATCATTCTGGTGAAGAGAGCACGGTGTAAGATGTACGTGAAGTTATGTGTAGTAATGTAGTAATTAAAGTAATTACTACTAAGTAGTGCCATATTATGGTCGATTTTATTAAACCATATGAATATCTATATTTTTGGAGGTCGACTTTTGGGTGAAAAATAGATTGTAAACTTGCCGCAAACAGCACAAACCACGTCAACTTTTTATTATCTATCTATAAGAATCGTTGCGGCTGGTTTATAATTATTTAAATGGCTCTAATATAAGAAGTAATAATTATTTGGATCAGCGCCATCTAGCGGTCTTTATTTTTTGGCCAAAAATGGCTCCTAAAATTCTCAATCAAAGCATTCAGGATTAGAGCCATTTAGTCAATAATAAACCAGCCGCAACTCATGACAAAGCTATAAAATGAAAAAATAACCATACGTGTGTTTTGGGCGGCAAGTTGACAATTTATTTTCTACCAAAAAATTGACCTACTATGTATTTATACTTTTGAAGATAAATTTTCGAGTATAAGATAAATTGTTAGCTTGCCGCCAAAAACACACATATCGTTATTTTTTCATTTTATAGCTTCCTCATGAGTTGCGGCTGGTTTATAATTGACTAAATGGCTCTAATCCTGAATGCTCCAATTAAGAATTTTAGGAGCCACTTTTGGCCAAAAAATAAAGACCGCTAGATGGCGCTGATCCAAAATAATTGTTGCTACTTACAGTAAAGTCATTTTATTAGTTACAAACCAGCCGCAACAAATCTCATAGATAGATAATAAAAAGTTAACATTTTTGATGCTGCTTGCGGCAAGTTAACAATTTATCTTTTATCTTAAAATCGACCTCCAAAAGTATAAATATTCTACGTATTATCGGTATCATAATATGCTGATAAAATCGATAATATTTACAAAATTACAATACTCTTGACCTTTTACCATTAACTAATGTAAGAACAGCCCATCAACTTTAGATTTCCAATAAACAGTTAACTTATATAATATGTACATAACAAAATTTGTGTTACAGAAATCGTAAATCACGATCAAATATACACGTGAATTAATCAGTCGAAAAGAGACAACTGAAAAAAAAAAGGTCTTAAAAAGAAGCAGCCACACGAAGAGTCTCCTAGGAATGGAGCATCGGATCTCACTATAATTGAAAAATACATTTATTACAGAGATGTAAATTTTAAGTGTTATAAAGTAAACAAAGAACCCAACCTTCTCTGATCAAGTGAGATCCAATGCTCCATTCTTGTATGAGACTTTTCGTGTGACTGTGCTTCTTTTTCAGGCCTTTTTTCTTCGGTTGTCTCTTTAATGGACTGATTAATTTGTGCTTACATGAGTTAATGGTAAAAGGTCAAGAGTATTGTAATTTTGTAAATATTGTCGATTTTATAAGCATATTTTGATACCGATGATACGTAGAATATTTATACTTTTGGAGGTCGATTTTAAGATAAAAGATGAATTGTAAACTTGCCGCAAGTAGCACTAAAAATGTTAACTTTTTATTATCTATTTATAAGAATCGTTGCGGCTGGTTTATATGTAATAAAGTGACTTTACTGTAAGCAGCAATAACTATTTGGATCAGCGCCATCTAGCGGTCTTTATTTTTTGGCCAAAAGTGGCTCCTAAAATTCTCAATCAGAGCATTCAGGATAAGAGCCATTTAGTCAATTATAAACCAGCCGCAACTCATGAGAAAGCTATAGAATGAAAAAATAACGATATGTGTGTTCTTGGCGGCAAGCTAACAATCTATCTTGTGCTTAAAAATTCATCTTTAAAAGTGTAAACACATTAGAGGTTAATTTTTTGGTAAAAAATAGATTGTTTACTTGCCGTCAAAAACACATATATTATTATTTTTTGATGTTATAGCTACAAAATGAGTTGCGGCTGGTTTGTAATATGCTAAGTGTCTCTAAGCGCTAAAGCTCTTCTTCAGAATTCTAGGGCCACTTTTTAGTTCAGAAATTTGCAACGCTAGATGGCGCTGATCAAAAAAATTAGTACCACCCATTGCAGTAGTGTCATTTAATTAATTATAAACCAGCCGCCACTACTCTTATAGATATAAAATTAAAATTAAACATTGTTTGTGCTGTTTGCGGCAAGTTTGCAATATATCTTTTACCCAAAATTATAAAAATACAGGAAGTTACTATTCAGGTATAATATAAATTGCAAACTTGCCGCAAATAGCACAAATAGCGTGAACTTTTTATTTTACACAAACAATAGTGATTGCGGCTGGTTTATAATTAATTAAATAATACTACTGCAATAAATAGTAATAATTTTTTGATCAGCGCCATCTAGCGTTGCGAATTTCTGAACTAAAAAGTGGCCCTAGAATTCTGAAGAAGAGCTTTAGCGCTTAGAGATACTTAGCTTATTACAAACCAGCCGCAACTCATTTTGCAGCTATAAAATCAAAAAATAATAATATATGTTTTTTAGGCGGCAAGTTAACAATCTATTTGCTACCAAAAATTGACCTCCTATGTGTTTGTACTTTTGAAGATAAATTTTTAAGCATAAGATAGATTGATAACTTGCCGCCAAAAATACATGTATGATTATTTTTTTCATTCCATAGCTTTATTATAAGTTGCGGCTGGTTTATAATTGACTAAATGGCTCTAATCCTGAATGCTTTGATTAAGAATTTTAGGAGCCACTTTTGGCCAAAAAATAAAGACCGCTAGATGGCGCTGATCCAAATAGTTATTGCTACTTACAGTAAAGTTACTTTATTAAATATAAACCAGCCGCAACAAATTTCATAGATAGATTATAAAAAGTTAACATTTTTTGTGCTACTTGCGGCAAGTTTAAAATTTATTTTTTACACAAAAGTTTATCTCCAAAAACATAGACATTCATATGGTTTAATAAAATCGACCATATGGCATTACTTAGAAGTAATTTCTTTAATTACTACACATAACTTCACGTACATCTTACACCATGCTCTCTTTACTAGAATGATAAAATTACGTAGGTCGTGGTGGTAACGCCGCTTGGGCGGCTGTTACCGAATGCAGGTACATCAAAGCTATCGGCTGCCATTCCCGCCTTGATCTCACCATTTTTTTGCCGAAACCAATTAAAAAGTTTAGATTTTTAAATAACAACTTTTGAACAAATTCAATCATCGTAACAATTTTTTGTACATATCATACAACAATTAATGATCTCTCAATTCATATGAATTGTCTCTCTCTGAAAATTACCACTCGCGCGCGTGCACGTTTTGCTCCGCGGATACAAAGGTAACCTATAATTTTATTTGTTATCCACGTGTGTTTGTGTTATCGGTTGCCGAGTCGATGGGTCCGCTTTTTCGCGATATGTCTTACACCCGCTCTCTCCTCGTCACTGCTGCAGCTGGTTATTTCACGTATAGTACTGTAGTAGCTAGGTAGCAGTCGTCGTCATCATCGTCTGGGATAGGCAGACACGGGGGGTTCTCGCATCTTCCCGAGGAGAAAGCCACAGCTGCTTCGGGAGAGAGAGACACATGCCAAAGGTTACACAGTGAGCGCGCGTGTGTCCTTCCTACCCTAGAAATGTCAGCCGTTGACGACGTCTTTGATAGCTGGGAGGAGATGGAAGAGTCAGGGGTAAGTTCCTAAAAACCTGACCCACCAGCTGCCGTCGGCTCTATGAGTCCGGGCGCGCCCTGATCACCTTCTGCTCTCTTGCACACCATTTGACTTAACCTCAAAGTAAATCTCGTCCGCGCTTTTTTAACAACCAAAATTGTATAGGTACAAACACTCTCGTGACTTGTACAATCTATTAGACAAATTTTTCCTCTCGTCCTGTGTTTTTACGTGATTATACTTGCATCATGTTTTTCTCTCTCCAGCTCTCGATGTAGGCATATTAGATACCTACCTGCTTACATATACTTGGGAGAATTTCGCCTTGGACATTAAAATGTGCCATTTTTTTTCACATAAATGTGTCGTTCAGCTCATGCTTATTTAATCGCAAATTGCTTATGCACACAACAAACTTTCACTCTCTTTTGCCGTAAAGGTGAGAGAGTGAAATACTCATGTTTGGATTTTTTTTTCCGTCTCTGATAAATACGCATATCCCCAATGAGTAATAAGAGCGTGATAGTGTACTTATCTTGATTTTTTTCTAACTTGATATCCATCGTGTTTATTTCAGGCCCTAGATAGAAAGCTCAAGGCCCTCGAGGTGAACGGCGAGGACGGACTCGAGGACGACAGGTATATCTACGTAACGAACAGCTGTTCTCTATAATATACACGTATGTGGTACATATATATGTGAACATTTTAGTCTAAAGTTTATTTTCGTTTCAGCAGAGCCCGCAACGAAACAACGAGGATAATCATACTCGGCAACGAGAGGATGCGAACGCAGTATGCGCCCAAGCCCGCGGTCAAAATACTCAAGAGGCCTGACAGAAATTCACAGAGCGAAGGCCAGCTGCTCAATGGTGACAAGCCAAAACAGCCCATTAAGTCTCTAAAACAGGTTTGTCTATAAACATTTCTGTGTAGTGTTATCTTTTGAGGTTTTTTTTTTAACTTTTGTGCTTACTTTTAGAGGGAACAGGAATACGCAGAAGCAAGGAAGCGAATATTAGGGGAGGAAAAGAGCCCAGAAGAAATTAAACTGGTGTCAGAGGTCAACAGAATACAGAGTAAAACGTTAATACCTGGGACGAGCAATTTAGCGATAAACGTGACGAGGATGCCCATAGGGCCAGATGGAACCAAAGGATTTAATGTGCGCAGATAGCGTGTATCTGTACAATATAGTGCTCGACTGAGATCATCAGCCC
Organism: Copidosoma floridanum; assembly: GCF_036245765.1. Lineage (NCBI taxonomy): Eukaryota > Metazoa > Arthropoda > Insecta > Hymenoptera > Encyrtidae > Copidosoma > Copidosoma floridanum. Next base: position 5,326,155 of record NW_028321906.1, on the reverse strand, counting down.
TGTCATTCGTTGTGCTGCTGTCTTACTTTTTCTCTTATCCCTGAGTGTGTTAAGGGAAAGGAAGGAACGGCTATGAGGCCTACAGTAGCGATTGCAACGTTATGACAATGATGATTGCTTGCCCATTGGTACCATACATTGTGGCAGGGCGCACCGCACTTCTCCGCTGCTTGGAGAAGTGCATAATTCTCTCTCTCTATATCTCCTTCTTACTATTCTTCCTAAGCGTGAAGAAGAGACTTGATAATTAATGAAGGAAAAAAGCACAAGAACGACAATGCCTTGTTCAGTCGAATTAACCATGACTGAGATGCTGCTTATTTGTTCATTTGACACATACGACGTGAAGAATTTTTAAATGAAAGAACGTTTCTTTTATGTTCATGTATATACATGTAATTTATACTCTTTCTTCAAACAATAGTACATAATAAATGTGTATATATTTTTTTACATGTTTTTATTTCAACTATTTGTAACAATTGAAAGTTCATGCTATCGAGAAAATGTGATGAGTCATTCGAGGGTGAAGAATTATAATTTTTAAAAACGTATTTGGAAATCATCTTTTATTTAAAAAATCCAAACTTTTTTTTCTTTTACATAATTTATTATTTTTCCACTCCTTAAAGATGTACAAGCAGTCAGATTTTCGATAATTCTTATACCTAGTTTTATTTTAAATATCACAGTAATTCTGTGCATTTATCCGTGTTTTCGTATTAAAGTACCTAATTACAATTAATCGTAAAATAATGTACATAGAAAATTATTATATGCATGCTATAATGTCGTTAATTTCTTACAACTATTTTTTTTACACTTTTGTTTCTCGATTAGACAAATGTTTTCCTTAAATGACTAGGATAACAAGAACTAAAATCCTATGTCACTCGCAAAGAAAACTTCTGCCAAAGTTCATTTCGAAAAAATTAATTAACCCTTTGCACATTGCAAGCGATCATCTGATAAAATTGCAAATTAAAGAGCTTTTGCTTGACAAAACATAACAAGGGTATGTTTAATATTAAGTAGAAATAACTAAATACTTGGTGATTCATTCGACATTTTACAAAAATCGAATTAAATTAAAATTACCAATTTTGATGAATTTCAGTTCCATCTAGATGTTGTACGTTGGATATCGTGCACATCTACAAAACATTAAAATTTTGTATGAAATCTAAAAATAAATTTTTTTATGTGGAACGCCGATCTACTCACAAAATAAAGTAGTGTAAAAAAAGGATGCAATTTGGACTTTTTGAATAGGAGTTTACAACCAATATGTGTGTTTACTTCTGATAACAGGGATGCAATTTAAATAGTTCTCTATTTTTAAAACATGTGTCGCACTTCTCGCAAAAATGTTTAAACTCTGTTGAAGGTATTCCAGTTGTTCCTTTTTTTATGTGAACAATGCTTAACCCCTTGTTTTTTTTCTTTGACACTTTTCCTTCTTTTTCTGCATAAAATAGGCCTTTTAATTTTTTCTTTTTCCTTTTTGAATTCTCAGGGTTAAGATTTTTTTTCTTTTTGAGAGATTTTTTGTTCGTTTTATCATTTGATACAATTTGACTCTCTACCGGACAGTCTACATTACCATTGACTAATTTTGTTGGATCAGCCACAGATAATTGTCTTTTTATTTTTACTCTGGGGTAATCGACATTGCATGTGTAATCTTTTTCTAATTTTACAACAGGGTACTTAGGAAGTCTGTATAAGGAACTTGATGCTTTTTTCACTGAAATAATTTCACAAGATTTATCTTGTACTTTTGATTGATCTAAAACTTTATGGTTTGTTGATTTTACTTTCACAACTTCCTGCTTAACTTGTATCTCAGCATTCTGTTTACTACTATCATTTACATTGATTTGTAAAATATCATTTGTTGAACATGGTTTGTCCATTGAATTCTCTAACAAAGCTTCATCTCGCAGTTTTTCACTTTTAGAACTTTTTCTGCTGTCATTTAAATCTGATGGTGAATTTTCACTGTTTTTATGCTCTATTAATAACGTTGTTTCACTCTGAATTTTTTCAGCTTCTAAATTTTTTCTACTTTCATCAGTAAAATATTTTGAAGTTTGAATTTCTTCCAATTGCAGACTTTTTCTTTTTACTTTTTCTTCCTTAAGTAAGCCTTTTTTTTTACGACTCTCATCCTTTTGAAAGCTTTTTCTACTTCTATTTTCTAATCTTCGTAAAAATTTATTTCTAAGATCTTCATCAAGCCGTCTTCTAGTTTGAGCCAATTCTTTAATTTTTTTGTTAAATTCTTCCAAGTTTTTACGAGCTCTCAAATTTTTCAAGGTGTCATCCACTTTTTCTAATTTTATAACTGGATGAGAATGACGTGAAGAATTAATGGTCACTTTGACTTCAACTGGATCTACTACTGTAGGACATATATCCACTTTATTTTTAAACCTCTCTTTTAGTTTGTGGGCAACTTTTTTCTTATGACCTATATAATTAACTGAACTTTTTCTTGGCCTCAATGCTCTATTTGTAGCATCACTTAAATCTTGCGATGAATGGCATTCACTACTGTTAATGACTACCAAAGGAATTTTTTCTTTTGTATTGATTTCTTTCTCGATAACAATATTTTCTTTAGAACAATCATTATCCGTTGATTCACTGGTTTCACAATTTTTATTTACATCTTCAGATTTGCTAGATTCACCATTCTTACCGCACAAATTATTATTATTAACGTTCGAGTTAAGTGGCTTTCCTATTCCTTTAGAAAATGCTTTTACTTCGGTAGGAGATTCACTTACTTTAACAGCTGTATTACAAAGGCATCGACAGCGTGAACATGTTAGTATCGGACTTGCATATGAACCATAACTGCTAATATGACCAAAAACATCACTTGAATTGGAGTCGTTACAGTCAGGTGGCTCAGTTTTTATTTTGAATGGATTCATTTTCACCATAGGGGTGATAATTTGTTCTTCCGAAGTTTCTTTCCTCATCCAAGATAATTGATTTTTAAGGTCAGTATCTGTTTTCACGCACTCTGCATAGAAATTGTAGAATTCCTCGAGCTTGTAACTGCATCTGTGACACATTTGTTTTGGCAAGAAATCCATTTCATGTACCTACAAAAAGAAGTTTTTTTTTTATTGTCAAACATAATTTAATGCAATTGTACTAAATGTTACAAATTTGGATGTAAGTAGTAGATGAAGCACCTAAAATGTTACGCGGAATATCAAACATAAGACTTGGACATTTTTTTTTCCCTATGGAAATTTACTGCCTTCAGGAATAACTGAGTGATGAATAATTGAAAATTTTTTTTGTCAATCACAATGAAATCAGTTCAATACATTTTGATATTTATGTTGATTAGCTGCACTACTAAGGAAAAAAAAGCATACAAACAATTATTATTATTAAAAAAAAAGAATAGTTCACTTTTGGAATGTTCATCTCAATGAAAGAGAAAACATCGTATATTTTTGATAAAATATAATACCTGAAATCATAAATCATTAAAATTTAAGAGGTCCAGCAATAAAAATATAAAATAATCATCACCAAGATACAGTTGTTGTAAAAATAATTTTACATATTCTGACCATTTTATACTTGGAAAAATGCTTACAGAATTCTTATTTTTGTTTATTTTCAGTTAATCGAGTGAATACTTGGCCCGAGACCATTGATATCTCAGGTAGAAAGATGCAATAGAAAGAATATACTTGAGTATTTAATTTTTTTCTAATTACTAATACTCCCTACTTTTAATATATTGTAATTTTAAATTTAGTCATATCTTACTCTGTTGGATGGATATTAGTGAAATTATATTCATGTGGAAAGAAAAAAATACCAATATTGATCTTCAATAAGAAACGACAAAATATGTCAAACAATAACACTGACTGTACTTGTAACAAGTAGTCGCGTCCGGAAATTCGATCAACATACTCAAGTACAGAATAAGTATATATGTACACCTGAGCTAATGATGTTATTAATACACACACATTTAAATCCACACTTTTAATAGCTGCGGAGTTAGTTGATTAGTAGTACTTACTACAAAATTAAAAAAACATGTACTTGTTGGACTCCAAAACTTTAATCACCGTGTCTATTCACTCCAAATCCACGTAAATACGTGGATATTGTACAGTACAGATAACACCTGGAGTGGTATAGGGATAGTATCACTATTATTATCGTGCATATTATAAACCGTGTATCTACGTTTACGTGGATATACAGAGCTTATATTTATGTGTGGATTTGATGCTAATAGACACGGGGAACTGTAATTGACATCAACGGTAAATAGGTCTTTAGTGGGAATCATTAGTGTTTTCATATCAAGAATATACGCGGCAAAGCACAGCCCGGCACACGTTACTTCTCATCCAATTAGTGACGAACTAAGGGAAATCTTTTTTTTTTTATATATATTCTTTTAATATAAAAAAAAAAAAAAATATATATTCTTCGACTCGTCAAAAAAAAACTTAGCGCCGATAGAATCGATTCTTATTCACCAATTAATAGAATTTCAAGAAAATTCAATCAGATAAAAGTAAATGGCAACTTTAAGTTAAGTGTACCCTAGTTTTTTGAGAACGAGTTGTACTTTTGAAAAAATTTTCGCGTCGCAAAAGTCCTAACTTGCTCCTTTTGATGAATTCCAAGCAGCCCTAAATCCCTTTGGAATAATGTGAGCGCAAGCGAATTTTTAAAATATGAAAAAGATTGAAATACCTATTTGTCATTCAACGGATTCGCGTATCCGTTACATGTCACAGTAAAGCTACCGAGCGAGGAAAACAAGGATGACGCGAGTGTGAACGAGGGCGAGCCAAGCGTGTTTTACGCTATGCCTTGAAAGAGGCAAAGACAAAAAATTACAAGTACCCAAGCCAGTGAGTACCTATGTAAGCAGAGTAAGTCGACATGAAAGAAGAAGAGCTTGTGCGAACGAGACGTAATGAAGGAGACGAGGGTAAGAAAAGGAGAGGAGCCTTGGTGTGTCTGTCTGCACCTACCGTAATGGGCAGGATGACGTTGATCTTCCAGACATGGTTTTCGTTCTTGTCGAAGATGTTGACGGAAATTTGGCAGTGCTTGCCGCACAGCCGGCACACGAGGCTCTTCTCCAGGGTATCCATGGTGAAGTTGCTGCTACTCGCACCACACGGGGACAGATATATAGTGCGAGAAAGAAATATACATATATTTCCCCCGTACCGTACCGAGTGTCCGTCCTGTCCGTGTTCCAACTAGCAAGCAGCGGGGAACGCTGCGCACACTAGCAGAGCAGGGCGCTACAAAACTGGCATCGCACTAACAGATAACATCAGCAAGCACTGTGGTGTCTGCGTGATAAATAGCGTAGTCATGCAAAAGCAGCACACACCGACTAAGTACGTTTGTAACTTGTAGCTTGTAGCCAACCCTAACCACTGCTTTTGGCGCGAAGCAGCTGCTGCTGTGTAGTTGTTGTAGCATCAGCAATTCAGCAGAGAGGAGAGGAGCAACAACGCGGGCGAGCAGCTTGACTTGCTAGCTTGTCGTCCGCAGGCAGTCCGTCCCCTGTTGGAAACTTGGTAAAAGAGCGACGTTAATTTGGTTGCGCTGCCACGGAAGAGGAGAGCGGCGCCACCAGCTTCACACTTTCTAGCTCTCTTTAAGCTCTAGCCTCTAGCTCAAACACGAAGATTATTTGCATTTCTACTAATATTTTGTGCTCCTATTTATCGCGGAGAAAAAGTCCATACCACCGAAATGAGATTTTTTTAAATCAATGATTTTTTGCTCTGGTCCCCCGGTAGGTAGGTATACCTACTAAAAGTTCGTGAGCTCAAAACATAAGAGAATGAGCGTTGAGGTCTTTAATCATCTGATGTGGGTTTTTACACTCCACATTGGATTATATTGGACAATGTAAATAATAGAGAAATTATTTATTATTGTCCATGGGGAATTGATTCTATATTTCACCAGGTGACGGTGATGTCAGAGACGTCAACAACACACAATCAGATATGCCACTGTACGATAAACGGTTTTAACTGAATAATGTATCTATTTTCTCTCACACCAACATCAGAGCTGACAATGGATGGGCGTAGGTATAAGTATTGGCTTCTGTATACTGAGCGATCAATGGCAGTTAGTGAGCGCTGCTGTAAGACCGCTGCAACTTTTAAAGTTTTAACTTCAATAAACTTAATTTGCGTTCGCGTCCATCCGCACTCCGCTGACTCCGCTGACTCCGCATTTCCCTTTATCAAAAAGAGATGGCATGAACCACGGGTGCACGAATCGTGGACAACGTGAGGACGGACAGGTGATCGTTGTCATCGTCGTCCGGTCGTCCTAAGATATATTAAGTACCACACACCACACACTTCTACTTCATGATGTAACGCCCTCTTCTTCTTCTTCGTTTCCTCTAGTCACCTAATGAGTCTAATGAGTAAACTTACCAGTAGACAACTCGGCCTACAGTAAACAAGAAAGAAAAGTTATCATGTTCACATTGTTCACTAAGAACGCTTTATATAGCTAAGTACCTAGAAGATGATGGGGTAATGACCTTGCCTATAGGATATACCATTTATCTTCTGCTGTGAATATTCGGTTTCAGAATTTACTTTTACATCGTTCATTCCCATCTTTACCATAATTAACATGAGATGTAACATAAATAGCGTAATGAGAGTCCTAAATTCCGAGTGTGCTGACATTCGAGTCGTTCGACTGAATGCGCGTCAAAAAGATTATTATATATAATTATAGCTCTGGTATGTTGGTCCATGCAAAACATATTATGTTAACGCAAACGGGCAAGATCTACAACTCCTACAATGTCCAGGTTCAAGTAAAGTAAGTATACGCGCTTTCTCCAAACGAAACAAATATTCCAAGTACCTATATATATTGCATCTGATGGTTTTTCGGCTAGCAAGTATTATCCTCTTTGTACGGCAAATATTGTATTACCACAGACATATTGTATTACCTGGCATATATCGATAAGCCGTACGTATTTTCGGATATGTTAACAAAAAATTAATTTTACCATTAACAGTTAAAGTGGATCCCGATGCGTATAACATTAAGAGTATCATATGATTTTCGTCAATGATATCGTTGCCTCCTGTCTCCTTGAAATTCGATGAATGATTGTCATTGCCTGTAAGAAATTTTATTTTTAATAAGCTTACTTATATATAAGCTATAGTTTTTAGGGGATTCTGCAGACTATTGCAGACCTCCACTTTACCGACACCATCTAATTCCGTAACCTGCGCTGCGGTTTGTATTTTTTAAAGTGGAACCGCTTTGTTGGTCTAAAATTTAACTAATTCTATTTACCTACTACCATGTGAAGTTTAAATGGTTTGTCAGTAAACAATAGTAAATAGGAACTCAACATAATCATTTATTTAGTTTGCTCTTAAAATTAGTTTGCAGATCAGAAGCATCGACGCTTACTTTTATAGCGTGCCCAGCTGTAATATAATATTTCAATTGTAAATTGAGTAATTTTTTACAGGAACGGGAGCAAAAGTGTTGCTTTTGATTGAATTAAGAATAAAAAAAAAAAAAAAAAAAAAAAACCTTTGTACTTACTCATCACGGGAGCAAGTAAGGAATCATCCTTATGATCTGAAGGATTGATTGTTGATTATCGTTGGTGTTGCAACCTAAACACGAACGGGTTACTTATGCAAAGCGGGGAATCCCCAATCAGAGCAGAGCTGACATGTGTACATTTGAGTGATGTGAGACAAATAGATTGTGACTGTAACGTGTGACATAGCAAAAGCATTAATAGATATCGCCACACATACTGAAACAAAAAGGTTTCTGATCCCTGAGTCTCAAGGTCTGAGGGTCTGAGCTTCCATGGTTTTTTTCCACATGCCCTTATAACCTTTTACTCTTTTTACATACAATAATATTTATTCGTGGTATCATATCCTTTTTACATATTATAATCACTTTTATTTTTCGCTTGTCATTTACATTTTTATGTACTTATCCGCTGTTTTCTTACATCTTATCTATCTCATCTCCCCGATCACGCATGACCGGATTTCGAGAACACATCACAATTCTTTTTAACTTTTATTTCCTTTTTTTTTTCATTTAAAAGTAATCCTTGATCCTAAGTCGGTGTCATGAATTGGATTCCGGAAAAGACCATCAGAAAAAATCTGAGTGCCCCGACCGGGAATCGAACCCTTGAGCTGTGTCCTCATAACTCTTTCTTAGTAGGTTGTTGTGGTATACTTAAGGCTTACCATGCCAAGGGTATCTCAAAAGTTTCCATCGATTACATTTACAAGTAATATTTAATGTGGCATAATGAATCGAGGTAATAAAACTAACAAGACAGAAATCGAAGGCTTGACGTATCGAACTGAATCTCGAAAGAACCTTATAGGACGACCTATGAGGTCTTTTTGATTAAGTCAAAATATTATATTAAACCAAGTGACGTTCATTACGAAATGTTCGACACCGCATAAGACTTAATCCTCAGGTTTCTCTCTCATTTCCATGGTATTTTATGATGCATTTTGTAGCAGGTGTAACAGCACCCTTTGTTAACTAATCCTCCCTTGGCACGCGTAACTTAAGTTAAGAGGCTATACATTTTTATAGAGGTAAAACATATAAGGTTTGGCATGTAGAAACCAAAAGTTTCCTTTGCGATCGTTTGGTTAATTTTATTGTTTTCTAATAAGTTATCCGTCATTTCATACCTCAGCCAAGGTCACGTGGAAAAAATTACTGGGCAGTATTCCTCGTGGGTTTTTTTAGGTGAAAAGTTCCCCGTAGAAGCAGCGCCCATATGTTTCGAAAGATCGAAGATGATGTTTAGATGCTTCCGAAGTTCTAGCTCATAAATCTTCTTAACATTTTGAAGTATTGATAATAGTTTCCAGGTATGGTGTTTCAAAAGTTTCAACACGAGGAAAATTACCCGAATGGTTTTTCCCATGTGGAATAATTCCTCCAAACACATTTTTTTTTCAATTCAATAACAAGGTTTTTTTTTTAAATTACTAAATAAGTCGTATTTTTTCAACCTTAAAGTTTACTGGAATGATTTTTACCATCACCCTCTATATTACCTCTATGTGGAGGTTGTTGATTGATCCTAAGTCCTCGACTAATCCCTAATCCTAACCCTTTTAAACCCCTACCTATTTCCACCCTCATTCGACCTTACAGACGTGAGGCTTGACAACAAATCCCAGCCAGATTCATCTTTTGAAGTCATCCTATTCGGTAATCGAATCCTCGTCCCACTAGAGAACAGCCGTACCTCAGATTGGCTCCCAACCAACTAAGTTACAGCCTCTCCTACGTGATGTCATTTTAAATAGGGGTTACAATTAACTATTCCTCATTACTAACCAAGATTAATTAGTGTGGGTATCGTCATGTCTTCTATATATTCTCGAATTCTCCAAAGCTAGCTTTCTCCTTGATTATTAACTGTATTGTAGACATCAATAAGGTTCATCTTATTTTGTTGCCATTACGCAGAGTTTGGTCGGTAAAAGTTGTGATTCAGGGTGTCCTTATTGAACTTGTGATAACTGTAAAGAATTATTTTCCTCAACGTGTCATTGATCGTCATTTTTTCCGATGTCACGATTAGACTTGAACTGAGGATTTGCTATTAGGTACATACAAATCTACATCTAAACAATTTATATGAAACTTTACCCTTGACGAGTCAACACCATTTGACAGGGTCGTACAAAGATGTTGAAGTTTTGAAGTGGTTTGAAGTGTTACTTGGAGCTTTTTTAAAAAAAGGGTCTTGCACTATGAAACTAAGCGAGTTCAAGTAAACGTTTGAAGTACATAGTTTAAATTTCTCTCTTTTATAAAGGTTACTGTGATTTTGTTGATAAGAGTTGTTAGAATAACCTAATTTATAGTGCACCAACTGTTTTATCGTACTTCTACTAAACTGAACACTTTCAAATGGGAAAAGTCAATGTAAGAAGGCTGGTGTGTAGAGTGAAATAACTAGCATTTCTAGGACTGGAAAAAGCTAGTCCTGTTTTTGTTGATTTAGTTAAATTAAAATTAGTAATGTTTTTTTTTTTTTAAAGAGGAATTACCTTGATTAAAAAAAATAAGGTTATATGATAATTTTATTCGATATTGAGATTCCTATCCAATTGTTCCTTGAGATTGTATGCATATTTACAATTATTATTTTTTAATGAATACATCTCACAACTAACAGTGCTATTTAGCTGCAATGCAAAGCAAGAACTTGTAATACATAATTTAAATTCATACTCATAAAGTCACTCTACCATGAAATAAAATTAATTAGGTAATTATATTCCATAATACCATCTTCCAATTTGAACCGAAGCTTCATATTTTCTGTGTCTAAATGAGTATTATTACTAGTCTGTATCGATCACCTTATTCTGTATTACATCGCATTGCAATAATGGTATTGTTATATTACATACGTATATGTATCGTGCAACTGTCTATCAGCTACATACTTAATCAATTCCCGGAAAATAAAATCGAAGAAAAAATAACGTATGATTTAGTTGCCTGCGGAATGAGATTTTCGTGTCTTTTCAGGTAGAACTGTAATACAAAAATGAGAAAAAAATTCTTAATTAATTAAATTACATTAATTACAACATTGTACAAATTAACGAGGGTTCGCAATTGAGCTAAGCTACTAAGAAACAAAAGTGTTCTTATGTAATGAAAATTAAATTTTAAGTAGTGCGTAGCTTTAGCGCTAGGAATAATTTATTAACCGCTGATGCGTCAATGGCTTCATAATAACTTCATTATACATTTTATCTCTTGAAAACAAAACAAATTTTTGGTTATCAGGACTGTCGAAAGTAAGAAAATGGCTTGGTGTTGCTTGATGTTCAGTGTAATGATTTTAACAAATAATATCGTACAAATTCACATGATGTGAATTGAATTGAATTGAATTTCAATTCCTTCATTTGGAACTAAGTACTCGAATTCCAACTATTTAATATAGTCGAATACATTAAATAGTACGTACAATTATAAAATAATCTAAGTACTTACTAAATATATATCTATACCGTTACGGTATTTACGATTTTCAAACTATTGCAAGTGATATAGAATAATAAAAATAAAAGCAATGATAATAATAACAATAAATAATAATAGTAATAATAATAATAATAATAACAATAATAATAGTAACTAAAAATATGTGGAGTCTTAGGAACAGTGAAAGAAAAAATGAATTACACATGTGTTACTTCGATTTTAAATGGAAAAAAAACTATTGTATGAGAAAACAATGTATCGGTTTTCTAGTTAATTGGCGCTTATTATTTTCAACTTAATGATTGGGGGGTGGCGACAAAGGCCGGGTTTAGAGTAGAGCTCTCCACACCTTTCATTTTTTAGATGCGGAATTAGTAGCTGAAAATAAAATAAAAGATAAACATAAATAGTGATTGAAAGTAATCATGATTACAATTTATTACAAAAGAAATAAAATAAATCGACGTTTCTTACAAACATTAATCCATTCGTTTGTCTGCGACTGATACCAAAGTGCAGCGTAATAAAATTCCAAAATAGACTGCACACATTAGAAAAAGAGAAACAAAGTTATTGTTCAAATTCAGTCAATACATTTTATTTGTAGTCATTACTTAATTTTTTTGAAGTTATTATTATTTATTATTATTTACTACACATCAGTGTGACATTAGTTCGTTTCAAGTGCAATTGAATTTGGCTAATTACAAGTGTATACGAAAAATAGTTGAGAATTTTCATATATTTATCTAACTTTTTACTTCATTAACGGAATGAATCATTGCTGCATAAGAGATTGAAGTTTTAACAAGCTGTAAACAATAAAGAATTTCATTTATGTATGATTTGCTTGTACTTTTTTTCATAAACTTTTTAATAAATTCGTACTTTCCCAAAATTTTCTCTATTGAAAGCTATCCATTTTCCAGCGGTCAACGTGCATGGTCTTAAACTTCGCCACATCATTATTTGAAGACATTGTTTGACTTTCGGTGATGTGTGGTACCAATCGCTATGGAAACTAGAAATTTAAATAAGTCCAATGAAATGTCACGCGTTGTATAAAAAGTCTTTTTGAATAAAAATAAATTTAATAATTGGATGATAATTTCGTAAACGAAGTAATCGCTTTGTGATTAGAAAATAAACGTTAAGGTCGAAAATTTTTTGTTACAATTTTTGAGTTTATTAAATTTCTGATTCACTTATTTTGCCAATTAAAGTAAAGTAATTATATTATTTTTAAAACATAATAAAAAAAAAAACAAGTAAATCAGAAGTTGTAAATATTTAATACTGGCAAAAATTTTTTTTTTTCGGTAGTTCGAAAAATCACAAATTTTCGAACAAATCACAAAACCCACAGTACAAATAGTAGCTCCATTATTCATACGTGTATGTAAATGTGTATACTGTCACAAATGATAAACGGGAAAATGATTTAACATTAAAAAAAGTGAGGAATCCACTCACGCAGTATTTTGTACTTGCAAACTGCTATCACAGACTTTTTGGCTAAGTTCCATGTAGAACCAAAGATGTACCAAGGCCACAATGTACAGGGCTATAGTTCTTAAAACCATAGTCACATTTTCATTGAGCATGAAAATCGGAACCTAAAGAAAATCCATTTTCCCTCAAGACTTTTGTTGTTTACTTGATACAGGTACTCTTAATCTAAAAGCCATTATGTTTCGTACTCACGCATACTGCCACCACAGTAATTACCGTCATGTTTAAAATCAACAAGCAAATCAATCCAATTTTGTAAGAATCGTCCAGAAGCTCGTGATAGCTGAAAAATATTTGTTACTACATTTATACAAATTCACAATTTTAGAGGACTCGTGGGACAAATGATAACGAGTTTCTGGTTGTAAGCAACACCCAAGGGTCCCTTGCCACTGTGCTCTGATGGGACGCACAATAGCTATGTCATAATTATTTTTCAAGCAAATAGGCAGTAAATAGGTAACTTGGAAAACACGTTTCTGTCAGAATGTACTGTACAATAGTTATCATAATTAATTTTTTTTTTCAACCTTGGGCGTTTTTCGTGACATTTGGACGTTTTATGCAACCTCGGTAGGAAAAATAGTGTTCCCCTAAGGTTTTTTTATGCATTGTAACATTACCTGAACGTTGTTTTATGTAAAATGATGGCCTGAGTTATCATTTTGTAAGTTGTACTATCGTTATCATTTTTATTTTCATTATTATGATCAACACTTGCTTTTGTCGCGGCGTTTATCCTATACCTGAAAGTGTTGAAAAATGTTTAATGCCAGCTTATTGTTATGAAAAAAAAAAAAATTATGTAGCCACAAAAGTTTTACACTTACTGAACAATGACAAACAGTGCGCACAAGTGTTGGGTTAATTGTAGTATGAATGTGTCAAACGTTATGTGCACTTGCATAGCAAGAAAAAGAGCAAACGTATTGTACACAGTGAGTTCGACGTAATATTTTTTCCTGTCGATGAACACTTCGATGGGATAGTGAAGTCGTTTTGCTCTTATTTTGTCAAGAGGATTTATAAAATCAAGAATAGAAGGTATTAGTGGTTCGACAAAGAAAATGACTGCAGTGGAGTACAGTATAACTGTAAAAAAAAATGAATATCTTCAATCAATGAAGTAGTAAAAGTACTGTCGAGTAAAATTTATAAGCATGTCTTAGTGTTTGTATGTTCTATCATGTCTGCGAAACGCAAGTTTTTTTTTTCATTATGTGGGATAAACAAGATTTTCGCGTGTACCAACACAACCGTGGTTCAATCCCTCTTCTCCTATACTTATTCATTCATTTTATTTTTTGAATTATCCCGGGAGTAAATATATCTGTGAATGGACTAAAAATGTATCCATGCAATTAATTATTGATAAATGAATAAATAATAATTCATTAGTTTTCTCATGTTATTGGGTCATTGGGTTTTGAGAGCTTGGGTTATGGACTTATTTTGTATGGTTGCAAAGTAATGAAATAAACATTAATTAATATAATAACTAATTAACTTTTTATTAAAATTTTCTACGTGAATTTGCAAATGAAAATTGACATTACTTGGTAGAAAAACCATGTAATTTACCAAATTGTTACGTGGGGTTCTATGGCCTGGGATTGCTAACGAAATAACTACAAGGAGTTAGGATCAAGTACTTTATGAATATCAAAACGAGAGAAGAGGTGCCCTGAGCTTAACCGTTCGAAGCCAAGGACCTAAGTATACCCTTTACTCTCGACCGACTCTCTTCTTGCTAGGTAGTCCGGGAGCCAGGGTACTTTTCGTAGCCGATGGAGGTCTATGGTTGCACCAAAGTTTTTTTTATGTATTTTGATGCACTGAATCCGATTTTCGAAGGTGCTTGGCTGTAAAGTTGGCCGATTAATTGTTATAAACATTTTTTATAAACAAATAAGAAATTTTCATTTTTTTGACATAAAAAAATTTTTTTTAGATTCTTTGGCCAATTTTAAGACAAAAAGTATTCTTGTCATTTTTTCGTAAAACCCTTCGTTTACGAGTAAAAAATTCACGAAGTTTCGAAAAACAGGGTTTTTCACGAAATTCGACCATACGTTGCACATTTATTAATGCATATTTTTTAATCCAACACGGCTTAAAACTTTCGTATAATATAGTACTACAATAATATGGAATGAGCAATGTATGATTTGAATTGGATTTTTATCTAGCAATGCCTCATCGTTAGGTCTATTGCGCGCTTACGCGGTAAGTATGTACTGGAGACCACGCATGAGAGTTCATTATGTTTATTTATAAAGAGCTGCATTTAAACTTTCTTCCGATATTCTACTGTAAAAAGGAAAAAGGGTAAGTAGTAAAACAAGTTTATGCAATGCAAATGATAAACTGAGACTAAGAATTCAGTTAATTTAAGTTAATATGTCACCTAAATGCTTCATGTTGTAAAATGTACAAATTGTAGATAACGCAGATATTTGGGTTATTGGGAATTATTTATGCATTTATTAGATTCTTGTTGCTAAAAACATGATAGATAAATAAAAAAAAATTTTTTTCAAAAATAAAAAAAAAATTTTGTTTAAACAAATTGTTTAACAATATGCTACCTAACAATTTTTATGATGTGCATCCTTAGACATTTAAATAAGGAGTGAAAATATCGGAAGAAAGTTTAAATGCAGCTCTTTATAAATAAACATAATGAACTCTCATGCGTGGTCTTCAGTACATACTTACCGCGTAAGCGCGCAATAGACCTAACGATGAGGCATTGCTAGATAAAAATCCAATTCAAATCATACATTGCTCATTCCATATTATTGTAGTACTATATTATACGAAAGTTTTAAGCCGTGTTGGATTAAAAAATATGCATTAATAAATGTGCAACGTATGGTCGAATTTCGTGAAAAACCCTGTTTTTCGAAACTTCGTGAATTTTTTACTCGTAAACGAAGGGTTTTACGAAAAAATGACAAGAATACTTTTTGTCTTAAAATTGGCCAAAGAATCTAAAAAAAATTTTTTTATGTCAAAAAAATGAAAATTTCTTATTTGTTTATAAAAAATGTTTATAACAATTAATCGGCCAACTTTACAGCCAAGCACCTTCGAAAATCGGATTCAGTGCATCAAAATACATAAAAAAAACTTTGGTGCAACCATAGACCTCCATCGGCTACGAAAAGTACCCTGGCTCCCGGACTAAGGTGTTCTCCGACTGTTCCTCACTCTCAGCTCCTATCTCCTTATCTTCCCTGCTCTTCTATCCTTTAGAGCCCAAACTATAAGGAGGGACGCACGGATGCATAGCTCTATATGATATCGTACGTAACAATATTATCAGTAGACAAACTACTAATGTATATTTATGCAGTTATTTGTTTATCCATAAAAATCAACAAATTGTTAACTTGCTTCTTCTCGTTTATTTTGTTTTGAGTCTATTGGGTCGCGTGATTTTGGGAGCTCAGGTGATTGGTTATTTATTCGATTTATTGTTTAGATGGCTTGGTATAAATTCATGGTTCCGCTTTTTGGAGACCTGCACTGCTCCCGCCTCTGACAGCCTGCCTACCCTTGTCAACGTCGCACGTGATTTCTTTAAGATGGACGTTAGAAGTCTACGTTTCTTGGGTTTCCTTAAGCGCACCTAACCTATTCAAACACGTGTGGGTTACTGTGTGACCACTATGGTAAAATAATTTCTGATTTTTACTACAGTGCGTAAAAAACGTTGCATGGAGGAGTCTTATTAAGATATGTATAACGTGAGAAAAAAGACGTAAGTGTCAATATTTCGACCGTCGGCAGTTCGTGTGAGCTTGGAAAAATTACCAATGTAATAATGTTAATATTACCTGCGTATGCAATCGTTAAGATCCGTCCATAATTTCCATGTTTGCGTAAAATCTGTAGTTCGCTAACGTCAAAAGTCCTCCAATGACTTGAAGTTTCTTCAATTAAATAGTCCATCTACATTTAGTTAAACAAAGAAAAAGTAAAATAAAATTGAAATATTATCAAAGATAATGTATTTATCAATCTTTCGTATCGATTAAGATTAATTTATTGAATGATTTAATATATTAGCTTAAGATTACACTCAAATAATTATAATAAAAAAATGAAAGGTTTTGTTTAACTTTTGTCTGAGCTAACAAACCAATTATTCTCACTTCAGTGAGTGATACTAAAAATGTATTGTTTAGACAAGCTCTAACATTATAGGCCAAACCGTAACATTTATGGTTTGGTTTTCACGTCATTGATTCTATTTAAATTCTGATAATTTTTGTTTCAAGTACATAATATAAGTGTAATACAGAGTTTCTTCAGTTATTTTATCGTTATGTTTAGGTTTTTAGTTTAATCAAATAGAAATGAGTGCATCATAAGTCTACTGAGATTTTAAAAATATAATGATTTTTTTTACTCATTAAATAAGCAGTTGAAGAAAATATACATTAATATATTCTAAACATATACTTACTATCTAAAATTTACAATTAGTTTTGTAACATCTTGGACATTGAGTGTCAATTTTAATATACAATGTACGCATTTTGTGTTGTCATTTTTCTGAATTATTAAATATTTGTCGACTTTATAGACAAATTATGGAAAAATATGTTACAAGGTGCTTTGATAATTACACATGCAATTTTGGTGCAACGATGGTGCAAAATTAATTATAACGTACCTTTTTTTTGTTGAGTAAGAACAAACTGTATTTAAAAAGGGTCCCCAAAAAATATATTGAGAAACTGCTGATTTCAAAGCATATATCAATGTGATGACCCCATTCTTCTACAAATCTGATAGCCTGTAAAAAGTTTTAATTATCTACCAACGTTATGCATCCCCTTGTCTTTACTGATCCGCTTGATTTTACTCAAACAATCAAAAGTTTCATTTCGAAATGTAAAGCTTTTGACATGGACCTAAAATGTCAATAAAAACACGTAAAAAACTGATATATATATTTTTTTTAATTTTTAGCACAATAACTATGGCTTAATTATTTTTCCATGTAATCTTTTGAACATGAAACCTTAAATGGTTGTCAACTTTTTGAGATAATCGAAATACACGTTAAAGTGGATACGTAACGTAACGTAACATGCGCAATGAGACCAAAATTCGTTCTACAAAATATATATAGACTATTTATACGTAGTGACATAATTACATAGTGACAATGACTCTGTAGACACAACGAATGTCTTATTTTATATGCTATGTAGGTGTCATGTGATTTTTGTATTTAGAAAAATTGTATTGTAGCACTGAATCTGTATTCAAATGCTCAAAAACAATATAAAATGCATTTTTGATATGTACATTTTCTGATAAAAACTACTAACTAGAGCTATCAATATGCTCGTTACATAAGTTATGGTTATTATTCTTTTTAAAACAGTTTTTGCATTGTTATCCCTAGTTACCAAACCAACATATTTTAAAAATTTAAAGTTTAATTTATAGTAAGGATTAGTTAATAAATCCATTTTTCGATCTTATTGAGTCGAACAGCTTAAAGTGCGAGGCGTCTTTTGTAAAGAACTTTACTTTGCAAGTGATCGAATGTACAGAAATTGTACTACGAATAGTAGTGCAAACGTTGCATAAATGATTGGAAGAGTGAAAAATTCATCAATTAAATATTTTATTAAAATAATGCTGATGTGGTAGGTCATAAGCTATCGTTAGCAGGTTTTTGTTCTGCGGGTTGTAAAAGTACAAATATTTTTTTATTCTCAATTTGGGCCATAAATTTTTCATACCATAGTCTACACTGCATTGAAATATTTATAATATTTGAATGATGACCCTTCTGCGACCCCGAAAATATCCATTCATTTATGAAATAGCCAATTAGAGTTTATTGATTTGGTAGTATTCCCATTGACTAAGTAAAAATTATTTTTATACATCAAAAAATTACGTTATTTTATATTTACAGAAAAACTTTGTAAAATTGTATCAAAATTCATATCTAATGTCGGAAATTAAAGTGAGTTCCTTTTTACAAAATAATATTTGTTATAATTTTTAATGGATGCATCTCGCAACCCGTTGCCCAAACTTATCGATTTTATTCTTAACACATTTTTGGCATCTATACTTCAAGTAATGCAATATATTCTATCTCGTTCAATTATTATTATAGCCTACACGAATGTCCTCAATTTGTTTGTAGTAAATTCAAATAATGATGTTGTGATATTACGTATTGATACACATCGCCCAACCGTCCGTCAAGCCCATGGATCGATTCTCACAAATTGGGGACAAAGAAAAAATTACATGTTACTCAGTTGTCCATTAATTGTGATTTACGTATCTACTAATAAAATATAAAGACATAGAATTTGCTCGCGAGAAAAAAACTTATGAACAGCTTCACGAAGAATTTAGAAATTGATCGCTATATAAATGAGAAACTACGTTTATTTTAACGTTCTGATGCTAAATTAGGATTTGCAATTGGGCTGCCACGAAGAAAGAAAGTTGTGTTCGCGTGATGAAACTATAGTTTTGGGTAACTTTTTACGTGTCTGCGGTTTTTCTAGGCTTTGTTGTGACCTGAACAAGAAATTTTAAATATTCGCTTTGCGTTCAATAATTTTGGTGGATGCACGAGCTTATGAAGCTACGTAAAAATGAAAAAAACAGCCGTTAATATGCCTATACGTATATGGGAACTCTTGTATGTCAGTAGTAGAAACTTCTTTATGTAGACATATATTTTTCACACTGTAAACGTCATAAATTATATGCAACGGCGGAAGCTGGCTTCCGTACAGTCTCACAAAAATGGACCTTATTAAAAGGTGAATAAAACAGTTATTTAAATGTGAGGGAGAAAACAAGAGTGCCATTTTACATTGTGCAGAAAAAAAGTTTTGGAAACGATTCGGTGTAACAGTGACGTACTCCTACGAGGATTCATTATTATTTTTTATTTAATCGATTATATGTTCTTTTTTTTTTGTTTTTGCATTTTTGTTAATAACTTAAACGAGATTGCGGTCACAATGATTACGTAATCACCATTTGAAATTTAGCATGTACGTATATGAGCCGTCCAGTTTGCAGATAAGAGAAAGTGTGTCAGAAAGTTGTACTGTTCTCTTCATCCTACTTTGCTTTGACTTATCGGTACTAGGCTTTGTGTATGTTGTCATTTCTTTGATGTATTTTAAGTACGATTGCACCACAGGAGTACCCTTTGTTTTTAACGAAGAAATAAGGGCATAATGCACAAATCGTCTTTTTCTGGAGTAAAACAAATTTCGAACCCAATGTATATCACATACCCATGATCTTGGTATGTTCTATGTTGTGCATTTATTAGATACGAATAGAGATATGATGCTTCTTTTTTAACACCAAAACACAATTTAGTCTTTTTATGAATATAAAAAAATTAAAAATGACAAGTTTTTCGTGTATCTCATTTTTTTTTTCGTTGAAATTTTAGATCACAATACATGTACATATCAACAATTGTATTTTTATTGAAGAACTAAAAAATGGTTCTCACGACTGATGTTGAAATGGTTGATGAAGTTTTGCACGTTTAGGTTGAAGGCAAGCACAAGGAGTCCCTCGGATCTGGTACTTGTCCAGGTGACATGTACCATCAGGTACCAAATTTATTATTACTTCATTCATTTTTATACGTAATCCTCTTTCGTCCAGAATTTTAATTAATTTTTTTGACAATTGCGGTAACATATTAAACCTACAATAATTTCAAGAATGGAAAAAAGTTTTACACCTGCAGTTCTTCTTTAATCACTATGTATTAGTATATATAATGATAATTTTTTTCTTTCTACAAATTGCATTTGTATTGTTATCTT
Organism: Copidosoma floridanum; assembly: GCF_036245765.1. Lineage (NCBI taxonomy): Eukaryota > Metazoa > Arthropoda > Insecta > Hymenoptera > Encyrtidae > Copidosoma > Copidosoma floridanum. The sequence goes on along the minus strand of NW_028321906.1, from coordinate 5,305,693 downwards.
GTGTGCTTGTTTGAAAATAATTTCTAGGCAAATACATCGTTGAGCTATATATACGTTATAGCAACAAAACAACATGGAAACTTGGACGTTCTCGAGCTGAAATGAATCATGTTTGATTAGATAGTGAATTTACTCTCAGTTTCTTCCTGTGTGCCGGAGAGCAAGGGTCGCTGTACTGTATCTTCCATACATGCTGAAGTTGACATTAAAATAAGTGATTATTTTTCATAAAAATTGTGCGTCATATGAACACAAAAAGAGTTACATAATTGGTGTTACGAAGTGCTTTTTATCAATGATACGTACATAATCAAAATGTAAATCAATTCCAACTGTAATAAATAATACGATAAATTTCATGTAAGTTTACGAAAAAATCTAAATGTTTTCACGCGATGAACGCACATTACTATAGTTACTCGTTAACATTATACTATCAACTTATACGTAATTTTACAAAAACAGTCATGCATATAGAAAACAAAAACTCAAATTATTTGACGTTTCCCTATTATTTGACCTCATCACTCCTTATTATTATTTTCTTGACATGATAAACTCACTTCGCATTCGGTCAAATTATAATCTGAATATATAAGCGGGTATACACCTTTATAATAAAAAAAACTGTATCATTGTAACATGCTCTGTATTCCAAACAATGAACATAGAGCGTCCGACACGTCCAACCGGTCATGAGGTTTTTGAGGCCGCAGCAACATCCGAATATCACATGCATCGCATGCACTAATACCTATATACTATTGTTACAGAATCCGCGTGCGAGTTGTCGATCGAGTCACCATCATGTCAAGCGTAAAGGTCCTCGTGCTCGTTTTGCTGTTGGTGTCCGTGGGCCACCGAGTCGAGGGCTTATTGAACATAACGGAAGACGCCCTGGCCGCGAGTAGAAAAATGCTGGAGGAGATCGAAAAAACGCACTCGTACTCGAGCTTGGCCGAAGCGAACGACAAGCTGAAGAGCATATCCGAAATATTCTTCGCGTTCTGCCGCAGGAGAAAAACAGCGCAAGCCGGCACGTTCGTCGACGACACCTCCGCAGTTGTCGGCCGCGCCCCGGACTCCGTGAAGCTTGCCGCCCTCGAGTTTCACCAGCTCAGCGAGGAGGTGTTCCGCGACTTGGACTTCCGGTACGCCCTGGACGACCTTTACGAGGACAGGGCGCTCTCGGACGCCTTCCACAAGTACCCGGTGAACGAGCTGCGCGTACTGCCCGCCTTTCTGTACCCCTTCGTCGAAGGCAACAGCCGACACTTGTTTCGCGACCAATCCTACGGGGACATCATAGGGAAATTGCACAATTTGCCCGTAGCGGTTGATCAGAACAACGAGAGCGTGCTCAGTTTCATGAGCAATGACGGGACTCAGGTTAATTATCTCCACTCCAAAAATATAACATATGTATAATCCACCACCATTTCAAAAGTATATACTCTCAAGTGAGAATGGTAAAAAATTGAGGGTAGGAATATCTCGAAACCATACTATTCTGAAAATAGGGAAATCTTAAGAATGGCAGTTTTGAGAATTTTCTCTTTTGTAAAGAGGAAAAACGCCGAAGTTTTACCTATTTTCACGAGAGGAAACTTGAAAAAGAGTAATTTTACGTTTTTACCATTTTCAAAACTGGAAATTCAAGTTTATACTTGTGAAAATAGGGAAAACTTCGGCTTTTTAATCATTTCAAAAGAGAAATTTTACGTTTTTACCATTTTCAAAACTGGAAATTCAAGTTTATACTTGTGAAAATAGGGAAAACTTCGGCTTTTTAATCATTTCAAAAGAGAAATTTTACGTTTTTACCATTTTCAAAACAGGAAATTCAAGTTTATACTTGTGAAAATACGGATTTCTGCTTTTTAATCATTTCAAAAGAGAAATTTTATGTTTTTACCATTTTCAAAACAGGAAATTCAAGTTTATACTTGTGAAAATACGGATTTCGGCTTTTTAATCATTTCAAAAGAGAAATTTTATGTTTTTACCATTTTCAAAACAGGAAATTCAAGTTTATACTTGTGAAAATAGGGAAAACTTTGGCGTTTTTACTCTTTTCAAAAGAGGAAGTTCTCAAAACTACTATTCTTAAATAGTAATTTCGAGACTTTCCTATTTTGAGGATAGTAGTTTCAAGATATTCCTATTCCTACCTTCAATTTTTACTATTTGGACTTGATAGATACAACCAAGAAATTAGTCGTGACATTTCACTAATTTACCGTACGAATGGATCAATGAAAATAAGTCACTTGGAGAATTTCATACTTTAGTGTACCTAGTACCAGAAATCATTTCTTAATTATCATTGTTAATGTTTTGAAACAAAAATATTTGACACTTTCGCCCCACTATATTTCACCGTCACTTTCGTTAAAAAAAAAAAAAAAAAAAAAAAAAAAAAAACAATATCTTTGTTGGAAGTACCGAAACATATACTATAGTTTAAAGTAAAATATCGTCACCATTCGTCTGTATAACTGTATACTTCCCCAACAGCACAAAACTTCTCAAAACATTTTAACAACATTTCGAAAACGTTTTTCTGACTTCACAATATTTAAAAAACACGTTTTTAAAGCATAGAGTTTGAAATAGTGATTTTTTAATCATATTTTAAGTTCAGAGAGTACAGTTAATCTGGATGCATGAATTGCATTTACTTGGTGAATAGGTGAATAATAAGAGTCAAGTACTCATGCCCGTTTAGGCAAAAGTGTGTCCCAGTCACTTGAGGCAGTCGCAGCAGCAATTGATTTTCAACTTGATCAAAAGAATAGCGTTGTTCGATGCACAAGTTTACACGACGAGCCAGTACTCCTTGGCAGCTTACAAAGTATTCTTCAACGGTACATCGCTATTGCTGTCCAATCATTTAAGTATATACTGTGTGACAATAAAACAAAAGGTTTTTCCCACACTTTTTCGTTTTCAGCACTGGACCATCTTCGCAGAGAGGATAAGTTGGATTTGCAGAGGACACCCACTCTGTGGAGGGACAGAGATGTCGTAAAGAGAATGACGCAAATTGAGTTTGAATTCGTGACCAGAAACCGAAAAACTTTGCAATCCTTCAAAGACTCCATGGCTTCTCTCTCCCGGGACATGTGGAGGTGCGATGTCGATGAGTACTTGAATAAGGATGAGCCCCGCGAAGGTGGTCTACTTTATACTTATAAGTCCTTTGAATAATCAGCGGAAATTTCGTTGCGAGTTTTAAACTATCATGGCACGTGTCAAAAATTTTAAGTTCGAGTAGGTGTGAATTGTTGCTTCGATCGATATTTTGTTCGTATACACTGGCTTCTTTGTAAGAAATGTACTTAAATATACCTTGTACCTGAAGTTTTTTAAACTTCAATTTTCTACACGTCTGATTTAACATTAATTTCTAATTTTAAAACAATCAAATAAATTCGCGACAGATGTTTTTCCCGGTCATGAGAATATCACTTACGTTAGTATCGGAAATTGTGGCGGTAGAGCGAATTTCAGTAAAAAATGAAAACAACAAAACGTGCCGTGGATTCTTGATGTTTTTCAAATTTTTGGTACTCGCGGTCAACGGAATGAGCTAACAAAAAATGTAAATGTATATTTACAAAAGTGATTCAATCGTTGAAGGTGCATCGCTCGTGAAAATGCGAGTATTTCAAAAATACGTGGCGAACGAGATCGACCTCAACGATCGCAAGTCTTGCATGAAAAAGTGCTCCCAGTACAATAAAACGAAATTATACGGGTGTTACGATCAGGGCGTTTGCGCGTATCAGACGCCGTGCAACGGTACTCTCTGGAATTGTGACAGTCAAATTCAATCTGACATACAGCTCTGTCTTTCGGTATGTACACTAATTTACTATTTTATAAGGCATGTTTTACTATAGATTGCCCTCTTTTCCACATTTTTCTCAAAAAAATTACTATTTTTAATGTATACTTTTTTTTTTTTTTTTTTTTTTTGCATTACTGATTCTAAAATATTTGTTATTTTATCTATTCTATAATTGTAATTCTATACATCGACATTTGTTTCCCACCGTTTATAAAATTTTTATACGTTCAAGCTTGCTCCATTCATAGAATTTTTTTTTTTACTTTACAAATGAACCTCTACAGAAGAATTAATTGTTTTTGTCACTGTACACATTTTATTGTCACTTTTTTTAGTCCTTGCGTTCAATTTGATTTCAAATTAGTTTAAAACTTGTAAGCCAATTTCTTTTCATTTTATGCCATCGCTTTTCATCTTCCTTTTACGATGCATCTAAGTTGGCAAACATTTTTGGTGTATGATGTATGTTTATTTTTTGTGTTTTAATGATTGTGCACTTCATTGTTCATTATTTTGTTCATTTTTTTAAGTTATATCTCATGCTTTTATTAAATAACATTTAGCCACTTAAAATTTTTTTTGTCCTTTTTTCCAGTTGTTCTATCGCTATATCCCTAAATTAGTACACCTTTATTGTGCCTCAACTTCTTTTTATTATGGGCAAAGGAATTACATTATTTACATATTCTGTTTTTGTATGTTTATCTTTCCATCTCTCATTCTCAGTCTCAAAATATACTCCTCCCTGTAACTTTCAATCGACATCTATGCTTCTTCCGCATTTTATTTTGAATTTTTTTATCATTAATTAAAAAAAAAATTTCCAACATCGTTATATAAAATTGTTAATCGCATGAAAATTATTTCATCGACTTTACAATAAATGTAAATTTGTTCGGCAGAACGAAAATTCCAAAACAAGGTACGAATACATTGAAGTGAAAGGTAAAAAGCTAGGCCAAAACTTCGTTGGAATCAATAACACTGATAGCTGCAACAATACCCTCGTCAAAGTACAAACGTGGCATCGTTGGCTTGTCAAGTGCAGTCATTGCATGTGTACCTGTGAAAATTCGGCAAACGACGACAGCTACTTCAATTTGAGACCAGTGACATCAAACATGGATTTGAACAAGTAAGAGTAATCACCACAATTTTCAATACGATATTTGTGACGTAGCAACGTTTTTTGTTCACTACAGCGTCGTCGTGGGAGTGCGTTTTCAAAGGAAAAATCAAGTGATGCACGTACAAATACAGCAAGGAAAACTCATGCCGAACGGAGCGATCGACGAATCGACGGTGCAGTGGAAGGAAATGGACGAATACGGTATAGCCGATCCAAGCGTCACGGCTGGGAAGGACTTCCATCCGATTTCGTGGAGCGAAAGAACGTTGTGCCTGGACAGCGTGGAATCACCCAGGGAACATCGCGTTGTAACGGGAGTACGATTCAAAAAGGTTAACGGTTATCTGAAATTGGAAATTCGAGAGACTGAATTTGACTTTGCAACTGGGAAATTAGTAGCGGAGTCGAGCCAGTGGTATTCCAATAACGATACTCTGCGAGAGAGGTAATACCCCTTCAAACCTGTTATTCGGGGCGGTGCATGAGACTTTTTTTGATGCTTCATTTTCATCAGCGTTTATTTAATTTGGTTTCCTTTCTGCTTATCTGAGAGAAGCTAATGTTTTCCACCATCTGTGGATACATATCTGATAACGCTGAAATTTTTCATACGCTTTTGGCCATGAAAACAATATGATTATATGTGTGTTTAATATCATACTGGATCTATAATGTGGTTGCCATTACAAAATGATGGATTAACTTTTACTTTATAGCATTCTCGATATACCAGAGAGTATCGAAGGGTAATAATAATAATAATAATAATAATAATAATAATAATAATAATAATAATAATAATAATGATAATAATTATGGTCGCATAATGAGGTATTGTTTTGACAAGCTTCAAAGATTTTTAACGTGGACTAAAAAGTATACAAACAAATTAAAAAAAAAAGTTTTACAAACTTAGGTGTGAAAATATGTTTCAAAAACTCAATTGATTTTAATTACTATGCACAGTAAGTTCAATGTAATAAAAGTTATTTTTTACTCTTTAGTTCAGTAAATAGAAACTTTTTTTAATAACAATATTTATTATTATTCTTATAATAATGTATTGTTACATTTTAATTTATTTATCATCAAGTATATAAAGTATCAGTCTTGATATGGACATTAGTATAAACTTGACACTAGTATAAACATTAGTATATTAATCTTGCAGTTTTATTTAACTTAATAAAAATACATTATAAAAATCATGGCTATACTTTTCCATTAACTTTAAGAGTATAAACTATTTTCGATACTTTCGTCCCTATTATACTGTATCATTTAAAAACAATTGTATTGTTCCACATAAACGTTTACGTGTGCATATTTATTAGGACTGAAATAAATTTCGAGGACCCAAACGATTATGAAACTACTTTGACGTCGAATCGGTATCTGCGCTTTACCACGAGTACTTTGGAAATGGATGCTGGACAAAGCACTGTGCCTTTTATAAACATCCGTTCTGTGCAATCCAACCCACCAGCGCCGCTCTCCGGTGTTGGAATTTTTCTGAGAAGTGACAAACATTATGGGAACATTTTAATGCTGAAAATATCAACGTATAATGTTGAACCTCACATAACGTTGTAAATATTTGGATATACGAATCTCTGAATAGCAATAAACTTTTATTACATAAGTTTTTTTTATACTTCATTTTCATGTATTATATTTAATAATTTTTACGGTCACTCCTACTCCCTATGGTATCTCGAGATAAGGTGTGCTGCGTCTCATCTTTTTTTGCAACACAAAATGCAAAAAATTTCTTAACCGACTTGGTCACCCACCCCAGTGCATGCCTGTACATTAAAAAAAAATCCATTCATCATTCGTTCGCTGCGTCATTAAATAACTGTAAATTCCAGAACTTCTGAAACAAAATTAAGATACGCAAAGAAATAATAATAACTTGAATTTTTTTGCAATTTTTTTAATGATGAAAATGAAATTTGTCACTCTCGTTGAGGACAAGATTTTTTTCACAATGACTCGTTGTATTAGACGTACTTCGCGTGAACTAAATCATTGTGACACTTGATAAAATTTTAATGTTAATAAATAAATATTGAATGAAAGGTACAAAAGAGTTAGTTGGAAAAGAGAGGGCATTGGGATTAACTAGTTTTTGACGAGGTAAAGCTCTAAAGGATTAAGATAAGGGGTTCCACAAGTGGAGTTACGCTCAACACCCTCCACACATAATATATAGTTGGTAGAGGGTGAGAGTGTAAAAATCACACAGTGATATATGCAATGTAAAAAAATAATAAATATTAAGTACTGATAATTTAAGGAATCGCTGGTATCTCATTTCATCCAAACGTAGAATTTTTATAGGTAATACAAAATTTAGCGGAAAGCTCATTTGTAGGAATTGAGAAAAAGTTAAGGTATTTAAAGTTTAGTGACTTTCATGCTACGCCCCATTAAAATTATTTTTTATTTTAAAAATAACTGTCTTACATTTATTTTTAAAATGAATGCTATTTTGTGTATAATTTTTTAGGTTTTTTTAAAGTATTTTAAGATCATTTTAATCTATTTCTTTAAAATTTTTCAACTTCGAAAACAGTAGAGATAACTGTAACGACTTCTAAAACACTTAAGAAGTAACGAATAAACTCATATCTCCTTACCGAAAATCCACTTAACGAAACGAGCGGACTAATGAACCTAACAGTGTACAGTACTCTTTAATTTTTAATAAAATATTTCTATGCCTATACAGCGTCTAATTTTTTTATCTGGTCCAACATACTTGGCTTGAGCACATTGGACTGATATCAAAATTTAGATATGTTAGGCTGGCGGATAAGGCAATTAATAGTGCATTGTGTACCAAAACCGATAAAGCAAAGAACGTCTCAGATCATCCGTGTCATCATCACCCAAAGTGAAGCCGAAGGCTATAGAAACAAAAGATTTGGGGCTTTTTTACTTTCTTCAGTAGCGTAATTTTTTTTTTTTTTTTTTTAAGTAAGCTTGTATCTGATGAAATAATACGAAAAAAAACTTTTTTTACCCACCGCGTGAATGTGATAATAAGTATAAAAGTTTGGCGCGTCTTGGCTTTTCCAACAGCTAGTAATTATATTTAATTGGGTTCTAATAAGTTTACTTTTTTCCGTTAAATAAGAGTCCTATGCTTTTCGTCAAGGAGATGCGTGTTTGCTAATGATGAAAATGTACGTTAGTCGTTACGGTTATCATTATGCGAGAACAAATTCCAAGAAACTGATTAGAACAGCAATAAAAAAACTTTAAGTAGAAAAAAAAATATGTAGAAGTTCCGTGAAAAGTTTCAAAGAATTGCTCGAAAAATATCGTGACTGATGATAAAAATAAAATAAAATATGTTTTTATCGACCTTGGTATGTAGATCCCATTTTTGGGAGCCGTTTCTTCTAACATGTGTTGAAATCTTACTGTTGAAAAAAAAATTTGTCTGGACAAACAAATCAATTAGTTCCTTTTCGTTCTGAGGCCATAATCCGCAACAATTCCAGATACCTGGAGTTGCAATCTTATTATTAAGGATTATAAATCAAAACCTTGTTGCAAATTATGCGGGAATGACTCGATGTTACATTGTTTTTATAGTTGCGATCATTGTCTTAGAGGTACGACTTTACAATGAAGATCAAATCATCATAAACAATTGACATACATTTATTGTAAGTAATTTCCAAGTAATAACAGCGACAAAGTCTTTAACACATCAATTTATAAAACAAAGTATTTTTTTTCTTTTCTCGGTATACAGCCAAAGTGATGTGAATAATCTTCTTTTTATGTAATCCCACATAATTATTATGCTCTTCGTACAGTTTTCTGGAGCCATCCAATTGCGTCACACCAATAGCCATATCTGACAATATAATTTATTAGTAACTATCATCGTATTTATTTATTTATAGACACAATTATTGTTAATCACTAAGCCGAAATTCGTAGTCGATATTTAGTCGTTTCTTGTTCTCTATAGACAACTATGGATTTTTTGGTCTTTAGTAGGTAACCATACATGTTGCTTTAAGGATTATTGCCTATGTAAAACTTTTTGATACCACTTTGTAACGTTACTACTGAATACCAAATAAAGACCGTTTACCCTGAAATTCTTACAAGAACAAAAAACGACTTGACACACATTGGCCACAAGTGCAACACCACATTGTCTTCAATTCCGACTCATGTGCCAATATCTGTGGGATAAATTTTAATGAGTATCCACTTACTTTATTTACAAAGTGGCACGACCTCTGTGGTATTTGGAATGGGGCTTGGCGTACGCATGGACCTCGACGATGAGCGGCTTACTGTCGTGGCCGTAGACGCGGATTTTCAAAATGCCATTGACTAGAGTCACGCCACCGATTCGTTCGAAATTGTCCTGATCAAAAGTTACCCTTATCGACGATAAGTCGTTCTTTCCGATTAATTTGAACCTGGTGACGTCGCAGACCACCGATTTGTGGTGCAGGCAGTCGTTTTTGGCTGGTAGGTTCACTTTTTTGGAACAAACCAGAACCTCTCCGGGCTCTTTGTTTCCAAGCCAAATCTTTTCGGTGGCTCTCGAGGCTGCCAGTACTGCAACGAAGGTATAAAACAACGCCAGCATCGCGGTAAAAAATCGTGGCTTTAGAGGAGCCATTTTTAGGTCGGAGGACGAAAACACACAGACCTGCACTTGCTCTTAGAAAACTGCGACTGGCCCAAGCGTGCGCTCACCGATATTTTTACGCAACGTTTTCTTCAAACAACCGCGTTGCTGGATTCTTCGTCTTATCGAGAGCAATTAACGTAAACGCTTCGGGACGGTCTAACGAGATCAGGATTTTGTGGGAAAAGTATATATAATTAAAATACCAAGAAAACGATAAAACATCTGGATGGCACAGCGGTAAAATAGTTCACTAATTACTATTCTAATTTTTTTTAATATTACAAATATATTCACGTAGGAGTGCCCTATATTTTCACCGGAGCAAAAAGTAAAACCATCCACGAATCGTTTACTTTTGGTGTAAGACACCAGTATGAGAGTGATCCGAGCGTTACCTGATAAATTCTCAAAATGTATGCAGGTATGAAGTCACGTCAATTCATCATCTCAAGAAGTCTGCATCAAATTGGGCTCAATTGTGGTTTTTAGCCTTATTTTCGAGCCACAACCTGACAGTTTTTTATCCGGAAAATTTCATCGAAGGGAACATTATACCAGCCCCAAGGTTACATAGTTCTAAAAAAATTTTAATCAGTTTTTGCGGGTCACTTTTTAAGCAAGGCATTTTTATATGTGATCGACAAAAAATGTAGATTTCAAAAAAGTATAACCTTGATCACCCTTTGAATGCAAAAAATTTATTTTCACGCCTTCACAATCAAAAATGTTATATTTTTAAAAAATTTTTTTTTATTGTTTCTTATGGTAATAATGCAAAAGTTGGAGCAAATATTGGAATGCACTACAAAAATGATTTTTTTTTTTTTTTTTACTACTTCTTTTATAGTTTTAATTAGCATGGGGGATCGTATCCATTGCAGTGCATGGTTGACATGGTACCACAAAGTCATGAGTACGAAAATTGTAAATATTAAAAAAAAATTTTTATTAATTCCATATTTTTTCATGTATTTTTTCAAGACTTGTGTTATGGACTGAAAATTAAATAAAAAACACTTAAACATGTTTAAAAAATTCAGTTCTTTTGCTAAAGCTCAAGTATTAGATTTAATAACTATTATTAAATTTTTGCCTTATCTGTTAAATGGTTTTAAAAAAAAAGATATGATATATGTGTCTTAGTATCTACCGCCATAACAGCTTTTAGTTATTTACGTTACAAGTACGGAAAAGAAGATTTTTCGGCACGAGTCGTAATTGACTCGTACGAGTTACCGTCACCAGCCACAAGTGCGAGTCAATCACGAGGAAAATCGATGTAAATTTAAAAATAAATAATTTAAATAATAAATTTTATGCTTATGCACTTTGCATTATTTATTTATACGAGCTGAATACAACAAACATTAATATAATGAATTTATCTATCACTGAAAGATAGTTGAATCTAAAGTAAAAAATAAATAATTCGCAAGTAGGTAGTGCGGGGTCTAGGGGCGGCAGCCCCTCGTGGGGGACCAGAGGGGGGGCAACGCCCCTGGCAGGAGCTCAGAGAAGGATCCCCTGGTGGAGGGAAGGGGGGGGAGCGAAGCCCCCTCGATCTAAAAAACCAAACGATCGTTCTTTTAAAAAAAAATTTGATAACCATTTTCCAACCTAAAAAAACATACTTGATGGAATAAGGATATCATTAATAAAAAAATTACCACCAGAAGGCAACGTTGTACTAAGCTTTGTCCTTTTGAGAACCAAACGACTCTATTGTTAATTTATTAGCTGTTCAGCACTACAAATAAAGTAATCGTGCTTTAAAAAAAATATTTTGATTTCTTGAAAACTATATAAATAAACCTAATTTTATTAAAATTTTATTTCAAAAATTTTACGTTTTAACTGTCTAATAAAAAATATTAAAATTGAATGGAGTACAATTTACAACAATTTCATAAATTTATAAAGAGAGTATGTGCAAGTTATTTTTTACTGAATTCTACAATATTCTATGAGTAGTAAAATACTTTCCGCACACTGAAAAATAAAAAAATTATTGCCATACACCGGAAAATATTTTTCCAGACACTTTTTCCATGATCAGTGTGGGAAATTTGATTAGCCGCAATGAAAATTATGAGGAAAACACCTATTTTTCACACATTATTACGAAGATCTTATTATAGGATTAAAAAAAACAATGCAAAAATTATATAATACTTTCAATCGGATTTATTGTTTCATAGATTAATATAAAAGCTTTTCTTTTCATAATTTTTTTTTAGAAAATTTTTTAAAAGAAGCATTTCTATAATGAAAGAATAAAATTTTTGATTGCTCATTTTATTCATTTTACAGGAAATGAAAACTAAAAAGGATAAATTGAGCAATAAAAAATTGAGACAAAATAACAAAAAAAACAAAATGTAACGAATGTATGATTTTAAATAGGTTTTAAAAATATTACCAATAAGGTTCTGAATTTAACAACTCATTTTTTTCTTTACGCATACGTTCATACTCTTTAAACAAATGATCAGCTTCCGAACACTTTTGTTCAAAATTTTGTTCCTCGTTTTCATCGCGATTATCTAAATCTGACAATCTTGTACACTCTTTGTCCACAGATATATACTTTAAAAATATTTCATTAAATTTCTTTAACACTTCCTTAAGTTTTCGTGAGTTTGTTGTTATTTCAGCTTTTTGTGCTAAAATCTCAATAAGTTCATAATCGTCTGTCAATTTAATTATTGTATCACTTGTTGGTTGATCATTTATGGCTCCTTTAATGAAATCTAAAAAGTACGAGACTCTGGCAAATCCAATTTCTTGGTCCGTGTTGCACAACATACTGGTTACGTAAGTCATAATTCCAACAATTTTGTTTTTATGCATAAGAGGACTTCCGCTCTCACCCTAGAAAAATTGACAATAACAAAAAATAAGCAAAAAAGATTTAACTACTTGAAATGCCATAAATTATTTTAATGTGCTAAATATTCACAAAATATTTAATAAAACATTATAACCATATTGAACTTATGGATGGAATTTCATATTTTTCATGGGTTATCAAAAAATGTATTGCTATTAGACTTTTACTTTATCGAAGATGAGGTAAATGCAAAATTATAGTAAAATATTTTATGAAAATAAGAAGATATGCTTACAAAGCAAGTTGTTTTATTTGTATTATCCAAGCCTTGTTTCACATAGCCACATAGTTGATCTGGAAAACCTTTGCAATCATCTAAATTCTTAAGTATAAGACTTGTAATTTTTAACTTCCCACTTGTCGTTACCACGTATTTTTTCTCATTTGTTTCAGTATCAATGGTTTTATCGAAACCATCTCGTCTAAAATCCATGAGAGTTCGAAATTTACCAGAATATTTTTCGTGTTCTTCTGGTAGTAATGCTAGTTTATTTGGTGATTTTCCACCAACGTGAACACTTTCTTTTAGCTGCATAAAATGGATTAACAAAAAGGAAATTGTAATTATCGTTAAAACGATTACCAAACTAATCCTTATTTCTATTTATGTTACTCACCCTCAGTACGGCTATGTCGTAACGCAATGATTCTAATGGTTTAAATAACTTGTGAGAATAAATTTTACTGACAGGAATGGAATAGCCATTTTCGTTAATATCTAATGACCGGAAAATAACTGCTAACGGTTCTTCTTTAAATTTCTGGTTTTTTACATCATAAATGCAGTGAGCCGCTGTTAAGACGATGTTAGGAGCGATCAGTGCACCACCACACACTTGTTTTTTTTCTTCTTTGTAACCGACTCCTATCCAAACGACGTATGGAAACTGTTTTTTTCTTGCAACTGCACCGTTTATTATATTTTCACTTTCTAGGCCAACAACTAAAACATTAAACATTAAATTTTTATTTTTCAAACATAGTTTATCAAACGAATGAATTTCTTTTAACTCAGAGTATTTCCTGAATGTAATCAAATTTTTAGATATCTGAGAAGGAAGCTATGACCGTGATATCATAAATTAAGCAGAGAATAATCAATTTTCATACCATTGAACATAAAAAATGTGTATACCAAAAATCGTGGGTACCTCCATAATTATAAGCACTAAGTTAGTTCAAAATTTGCAAATATTACGAGTGAGAGGCTCCACTTTTGATTATGGTGTGGTGTGTTATTGCATGATTTTTCACGTTATTATAAATGTTTAAATACTAGATTTTTAGCAAAATCCACAATAAGCAAAGGATGTACTGAATTTCTTTATGAAAATAAATGTAATACGAGATTTTTGTTCATAACTTTAAGCATTTTATTTGTTATTAATGTCAAATCAGGGGTGAGGCAGACAATGACAAACGACAGTATTAAACATTTTGTATCATAAAATAAAGCTTCTTACACAGCGTATGTACAACTTTTTGCGTTGGTCTAGCATACCCAATAAAAGTAAGGGAAAATGAAGAAATTTGATCACTTTTCGTACTAGATGGTTGGCAAGATTTATCATTGTGCGATCTCAGCTAAAGACGCCGGAGTTGCAGGCCAGATTTTTGCGTACGATTTGCATTCACATATGCATAAAACCAGCGTATGCAACATAGTGCAGGAAGTCAAGAACGAACAGTGCAGGGTAGTTAATGACATTTTTACAATATATATATAATCCTCTTGGATTACCCTTAACTTTGCTAACTACTCTGGACCAATGCAAAAAGACAGATTGCACGATACGCGTTTAACACAACTATTAATTAGTAATAGAACATGTTTACGACTGTTGTGTAAAATCTTCTGCCTCACCCCTGACTTGATCGCTGATTTTGAATTTCTACTTCAAAAGTATTAAAAAAAACATACAATAGTTAATTTATTCGCATTTTTAACGGAAAGGCAGCTATATCCAATTTTCAGCTCTTAAAAAGAAAGTGATATAAGTTTTGTGAAATACTGTATTATGATAGTCACCATGCCAGAAAAGCAGTAGTAATTAAACTTTATGTATTCTTTATCTTTAATAAAATAAACTAACGTAACGATATTGAAATGTAGGTGTATAACAAAATTAGTTTAACATATGTTTAATTAGTTTTCAAGTAATTTACCTTTGTTGTCCAGAAAAGAGAAAGACACTGCCAAAATAGCTAGAAAAATAACACACTTCATTTTGACGTTCTAATGTAATAAGCCAATCTCATTGCAAAGTAGTTACAGCTTTTTTATACGCTTTCGAAGTACATAATACTCCATCCCTACTATTCTAAGTCGATTTGCCATTTGATCAAACAATTACCATACAAATGTGTAAATGAATTCAAAAAAATTTTTACTCGATGAACATATAAGCTTCATAAAATTAAAATAAATTTAGGTGATTGGTTATAGTTAATAGCTCATTTACACTAATTATCAGTAATGAGGTAATTATCAGTAATTATAAGTATACATACATGAATAATGCATGAATAACTTTTTCCAATAGTTTTAATGAACGTCTCCATACTTATGTCTAAGATAAAGTTATATTTCTTTTTTTATTTTGGTAACCTTATGTTTAATCATTTACTCAATTTAAAATTATTACGCAACTGAAACCTTAGTGGTAAATTTTTTTTATTTAGTCAGCGTAGTATGGCTGTATTGGTGACACCTGTAGTACGCAAGTAAAAATGGCTGAGTTTACACTATTCCATTAAAACTAAAAAGTTATTACTATTAATAAATGATTTGTAGTTCAAGAATGATATATTGACAACATAACGAGACTTGACTTTGGGAGTTTAAGAAATATTCTTTAACGTTTGGACAAAGTCGTTAAACTCAAATTTATTACAGTACAATATTGACATGATACCATAAAATTGTGAAAACAAGAGTTTTAGATTTTTTTAAAATAACTTTTTTCCATATTTTTATGTATTTTTTACAGGTTTGTTTCATGCTCTGAAAACTTAATAAAGCATTTTAATACATGAAAAATGCAGTTCTTTTAGCTTTTTTACTTTTTTATTTGATAAAAAATATAGCAGTCGTGTCTGAGACGTAAATAATAGTTATTGTAGTAACAAGTGCGGAAAAGAAGATTTTCCGGCACGAGTCGTAATTGACTCGCACGAGTTACCATCACCAACCACGAGTGCGAGTCAATCACGACTCGTGCGGGAAATCGTCTTTTCCGCACTTGTTGCGTACAAGATTTTTCGCAATAAGTGTGAGGAAAATAGTAAGTATGTTGATGATTTGCAAGGAAGGTTGTGCAGGATCCAGGAGTGTCGGGGGCCAGGGGGCGGAGCTCCCGGTGGGGCGGTACGGAGGGGCAAAGCCCCACGACTCTAAAAAATCCAATGATCGTTCAAAAAAAAAAAAAAAAAGTAATTTTATGCCTCAAATATAAAAGCAGAAATTGGATTAAATTGAAATTTTATTTTAAAAAATAAACTTTGAATTACTTAAACAAAAATATTTTCAAAGAATTTTACAACTGTAACAAATTTCGTTTAAGGACCCCACACCAACACAATGGGGTTGTGGTTTCCAATTAAATGTTCTGAAATTATATTATGATATAGTTTAATTCCATTAATGGAATTAACAAAAAAAGTCACTAAGAAGGAATTTTATTTGAACGTTGAGACGTACACCAGGCAGGGTTATGATAATTGTACTCACAGGGTATCTTAATTCGTTACATGCGAGATTTCTGGTATGTAGAAAAATTTTTTCCGGTGTCCGGAAAAACCTTTGCCATACACCTTTTCCGCACACTGTGTGGCAAAAACCTTTTTCACACACTTTTTCCGCCCACTATTCGGGAAAATCGATTTTCCACACTAAAAATAGTGCGGAAACACCTATTTTCCGCACACTGTTGTGAAAACTTATTTTTTTCACATAAGTATAGCTACATATTTAAATTATGGGATCACAAAAATTGAAAAGTTTTACAACATTATTACGTTGACATTGCACATTATTATTAATAATCAAAATTTAATAAAACATTAAGAACTACACTAATAGAAACAGTTTAAAACAAATAATAGTTTAATACAAGTAAGCTGAAAATCTACGAAGACTAAAATTATAAAGGTATTTAGAAAATAATTTATTCAGATCTAATAGACATAAATAGGTCATCCGATAAGGTGCCAAACGCGTTTCCATAGACACAGTAACATCTGCGTGCTGTGACGCAATAAGTAGGTACGAGTCTAGCGTACATGTCGTGACTGAAACATAAATAATAATCTCGGTTACGTGGCCTATGGAAAACTAAAAATTAATTGTATGAAACAATATCAGGTGAGCGAGCTAGCAAGTATGACATATACCTTATTTTTTGTGGTATCGATAGTTAATGCTTCTGGGCCATATTAGAGGGAACGTTTATAAGATCAAGTCTAGTGTACCTTTCTCCTTAGTCTCACGGTTGATAAAAGAATTAAAATTTTTTAAAAATTTTTTCTGGTTTATGGAAATTTATAGATAAACAACGTATGCTTTACACCTAACTATGTATATGATATTAATGATGTTACAGATAGGACTATGCCTAATAACATTTGCTAGTTCGTCTTTGAATTTATATTTCTTGTAATAGCTGGATGATAATTATTCATATTTTTTTTTTTTAGTTTCGATGATAATCAATGATTTCACTCGGAAGACTTCCATCATCCTACTCTTCATAATTTCTCATCACGTGGCTTTATTATTACCACCTGACATTCATCTCACTGATCATCGATCATTACGATGAATGTAGCCGATATGTTTGAGTTCATTTTCATTTTCAGTATCATTTTCTAAAAGTTTTTCTTTTATGGTAATTTTTGTGGGCGTAGTATTTTTCACAACAGTGAATTTAACGGATTTGATCATTCTTTTGATTAGTTCTGTAAACAGAGAAAATAAATAAATTATCTATGATATTTGTTGAATTGAATGTAAAAATAATTACAGAAACAATTAACATTATTGAGTTTTTCCAAGCGGAAATAATTATACTCGATTAGTTGGTAATAATTATTTTTAAAAATTAGCAGAAAATAAACAAAATAATAACATTTTTAAATGTCTACATTTGAGACAAGTAATATTATTATTCACAATTGTCTATCACAAGTTAGTATTAAAACTTTTTAATCTTAAAAGTCAAGTATTAAATAGTGATAATTAACCATAAAAGTTCTTTCTAGTTACTATCAGTTACTACTTTTTTCGATGTTTCTATAATGTCATTTATGACGAAAAAAAAAAAACAATGAAAAATAATCACTAATAACAACACTTATTGCACTATATTATAGTTTCAAATCTAGACTTTATAAAATATTATTAGTTATTGTTTTTTTTTCGCTGCTTAATCACAAAAAAATTCCGCTCGAGCGATTTATTAAGAAAATTACGTGGAAATGGAAATAAAATTAAAAAACTGTGATAACTATTTTTTTCATTTAAAACATAAATTACATATTTAATCATTAAAGCTCATGATAAAGTTGAGGGTTGGTTACATATCTTTCCAAAAAATTTTCGGTGCAAAACAGTTGAAGTGACACTATCCTCGGAGTCCAGATATAGCGAGTACTACCAATAAAGTAGTAGAGGAAGAAAGACGGATACATGGTAACTAATTTGCAGTAGAGATAGGAAAGGCTCCATCAATAGATTTACCTCCGTTGAATACGAAGTTTTTATCGAAGAGATTAAAAGCAGGGACAAGCGTCATGAAGAGCAGAAACACTGCGATGTCCTGGATGCTGAGATAACATTGTCACTTCCTAAAATACTGTTTACGGCGTACTTACTTCATTCAAATGGAGTTCAAAATTATTTAGATGGAGTTGTACGTTGGTAGCTATACTTACGTAATTGAAAATTTTATGTAAATTATTCTAATGTATTTTGAACATAATTCTTTCTTTTTCAGAATCGAACCAATTATGTGAGTGTACATAATCTTACGTTGGAGCTTTTGTACGCTGTTTTTTGACATTACCTAATGGTGTGTTACTAAACGTAAGAGTCAATATTAAATTTTGAAAACAACTGTTATTTAAATTGAAAGGGCGAGAAAACTCCATTTCAAAAAATATAAAATACAGCACTAACGCACCGAATGTTGGAACAAATGTTCTATAAAAAGTTCTGTCTCGTCATTTTTTTGATTCAAGTGACGGATTATTTAAGTACTCGTACACTTGAATACATATTTTCCTCCAAATGGCTTAATATTCCCAAGATTTTTTCGCATGGGTGGCTTCAATTTATTTTACGTTGGGGCGTGATCTTAAGAAATTATCAAACGTGACTCTTTTTTGCTTTCAACAAGAAATTCGTTTTTAACAGTAATAATATGGGATTCCCAAAAAAGTTACATCATAGTATATATGCAGTTATGGCATGACGTGTTAAAAAAGTCAAAACATATTTTCAAAATCAAAAACTACAATTTTATTTTATTTTTTTAATTATTCGATTGCAACTACTCTAGAAAAAACTTTTTTTATATTATAAATGTTTGTTTCAATACACATGAGATTTATTTTTAGTACCTGTAGTTTAAAATATGAAAAATTAATAGTTAAGGAAACAAAAGTTTTCTTAGTTTTTAGGTTTTAAGCTCAGGTTTCTACGAAGACAATAAATAAAATAAAAACATTTACCAAAAAAATGTCGACTTCATTTTACAATTTGACATGTTCAAAGTCTTTGGCGAGCCCAAAGTGGCACTTTGTGAGATAGTAGGATAAAATATGAAAAGTAATGATAAATAGTTAGAGAAACTTTTTTGTTAATTAATAGTTGTGAATTTTTGCTATCGTAGCAGAAATATTTTTTGCATTTGTAAGAATGATCCATATCAATAAAAAAAATGTTTATCCCCAAAATTTCGTCCTGGTCTATTTCATGGTTATTTATAGAACTTGATATCATATGTATGTTAGTATAATTTCACAGCTATAGATAACTTTAACTACTGATAGAATTTAAAAAACTCAATCCAAGTTTGCTTTACTGCTTCCGAGTTAATTTATTATTTTAAGGGCTTACATACAAACTTTCATCTTACAAATTTTTTATCATTGTTGTTTTTTTGATTTTTTTAAATAAGATTCCCTATAATAAGTTAATAATGTTTTCTAGTCCTTATTTTATTCACATTACAGTAAATGAAAACAATTGCAACTAGAGGCTAAATTAAAAAAATTGATACAAATGTGTAATTCTAAATAGGTTTTAAAAATATTACCAATACGGTTCTGAATTTAACAACTTATTTTTTTCTTTACGCATACGTTCATACTCTTTAAACAAATGATCAGCTTCCGAACACTTTTGTTCAAAATTTTGTTCCTCGTTTTCATCGCGATTATCTAAATCTGACAATCTTGTACACTCTTTGTCCACAGATATATACTTTAAAAATATTTCATTAAATTTCTTTAACACTTCCTTAAGTCTTCGTGAGTTTGTTGTTATTTCAGCTTTTTGCTCTAGAACCTTAACAAGTTCATAATCGTCTGTCAATTTAATTATTGTATCACTTGTTGGTTGATCATTTATGGCTCCTTTAATGAAATCTAAAAAGTACGAGACTCTGGCAAATCCAATTTCTTGATTCGTGTTGCACAATTTACTGGTTACATAACTCATAACTCCCATAACTTTGTTTTTATACATAAGAGGACTTCCACTGTCACCCTAAAAAAAATTGACAATGACAAAAAATGTAGAAAAAAGATTTTAAAAGAAGCATAGAAATGCTTTAAATTATTTCAATGAGTAAAATATTCAAAAAATACTTCATAGTATAACACTATAAGCATATTGGACTTATGGACAAAATTGAATATTTTCTATGGGTTATCAAAACATTTATTGCTATTAGATTTTTACTTTATCGAAGATGAGGTAAATGAAAAATTAAAATAAAATATTTTATGAAAAAAAGAAGATATGCTTACAAAACAAGCTGTTCTATGTGTATTATCTGAGCCTTGTTTCACATAGCCACACAGTCGATCTGGCAGACCATCACAATCATACAAACCATTGAGTTTAACGGTTGCAAATTTCAATTTTCCACTGGTCGTCAAAACATGTTTTTTCTCATTTGTTTCAGTATCAATGGTTTCATCAAACCCATCATGTCCAAAACCCATGATTGTTAGAAATTTACCAGAATAATTTTCGTGTTCTTCTGGTAGTAATGCTAGTTTATTTGGTGATTCTCCACCAACGTGAACACTTTCTTTTAGCTGCATAAAATGGATTAACAAAAAGGAAATTGTAATTATCGTTAAAACGATTACCAAACTAATCCTTATTTCTATTTATGTTACTCACCCTCAGTACGGCTATATCGTAACGCAATGATTCTAATGATTTGAATAACTTGTGAGAATAAATTTTACTGACAGGAATGGAATAGCCATTTTCATAAACATCGATTGACTGGAAAACAACTGAAAACGGTTCCTCTTTAAATTTCTGGTTTTTTACATCATAAATGCAGTGAGCCGCTGTTAAGACGATGTTAGGAGCGATCAGTGCACCACCACACACTTGTTTTTTTTCTTCTTTGTAACCGACTCCTATCCAAACGACGTATGGAAACTGTTTTTTTCTTGCAACTGCACCGTTTATTATATTTTCACTTTCTAGGCCAACAACTAAAACATTAAACATTAAATTTTTATTTACAAACGTAGTTTTTACAACATGATGTAATATCTTGTATTTCGGAGTCTTTATCAATTGTTATTAAATTTTTTGTAGATCTAGGGAAGAAGCTATGACTATGATATCATTAATATCAATATTCTCTTTTCACATTATTAATATAAAAAAATTTTGAACAAAAAATCATGATTATCTCCGAAATTGTGAGTCCTATATTAATTTTTGAAATGCATTGTCAACAAATTTGAAAAGATTATTCGTCGTGAGGTGCCACTTTTAATTGTGGAGTGGTATATTATCGTATGACTTTTCACATTATTATTATAAATGAAATATTTAATACTATATTTTCAGCAAAACCCACTATGGGCATAGAATGTAGCGAATTTCTGCATAAAAAAGAATATAGTAATAGTACCTACATAAAATTTATGGGACCTAGGGCAGAAAAGTACTTTGGGTCCGGAGGTAATGATACATAACGTCCCTAGGGTACAAAGCACAAACAATGAAGGCACGGTTGTTGTATATTTATGCTTAAGTCGCGTGTTTTTTTTCTCTCCCAGGGCGAAAAGTACAATTTTCTGACCTTCGGCGTTTTTGAGGGTCGGGTTTGCCCTGGATAAGAAAAACATTATAGGCGACTCGGACACCAACATACAACAACCGCGTCCTTCGGGTGCTCATGTTTGTACTTTGTGCCCTAGTGACGTAATGTACCATTTTGTACAATATTAAGCAACTAAAAGTATGAAAGCTCACACAATAATAAATTTATCAGTTTGATAATAGAATGGCAGTTGTGTTCAATTTTCGACTATCGAAAAGAGTGTGAAGGAGACAAAAACACGACTTACGTCTGAATGTAGCTTAAGTTTTGATAAAAACCCTTTTATTTAATGACGTATTTTTAAATTTTATTTTGCATTTGTATTCTATGATAACGTAAACGGGTTTTGAATTTAAAAAAATTTCAAAGAAATGTTATCAGATAGAAATCTCATTATTGCCAGATAATCAACAGTAACTAAATTTTATTTATTCTTCATCAGCACTTATCCGAAAGATTCATTTACGAATTTCAAAAGAAGTTCCTTAACAATTTTACATACATTACAAAATTAGCTTAACATATTTTTAATTAGTTTTCAAGTAATTTACCTTTGTTGTCCAGAAAAGAGAAAGACACTGCCAAAATAGCTAGAAAAATAACACACTTCATTTTCACTTTCTAATGTAATAAGCCAATCATGTTGCAAAGTAGTTACAGCTTTTTTATACGCTTTTGAAGTACACAATACTTCATCCCTACTATTAGAATTCGATTTGCCATTTGATCAAACAATTACCATACAAATATGTAAATGAATTCAAAAAAAATTTTACTCGATGAATATTTAATTTTGCATGAAATAAAAATAATCTTAGGTGATCTGTTCTAGTTAACTATTAATAGCTTATTAATTAATACTATTTATCAGTGATGACGTGTATACATGAATACTGCATGAATAACTTTTTCTTATAGTTTTACTGAATGTCTCAATACTTATGTCTAAGATAATCTTATTTTTAATGACACACTCAATTAAAAATTTTTTCACATCTGAAAAAATCAACAGTATATTTTTTTCTCAATTAAAATTTAAAATAAATATTACTATATTTGTGAGGTCCATAGTACGCAAGTACAAATGACTGAATTTACAACATTCAATCAAATCCAAAATTTTTCAGACATAAATACTACTAGATTAAATAATTATTTTTACTTTGTTTTATACCTGAATATTCAAAAATATAGCTGTATTCGTTGTCAAGCTAAGAACTTATTGCTATTGATAAATCATTTGCACTGGTAATGCTAAATTCTATTTTTTCTAACGTCTAACATAATTTATTTTTGTTTATTAATACAGGTAAATTTGTAAAAAACTGTTTGATTTTATCAAGCTACTATAAAATATGGTTCCTAAATAAATTCTCTTCTCTACTCATCAGCAACGAAAAAGTAATCAAGGAAAAATATTGTAAATTAATCAAATAACGAATAATGTTTTGTACTAATTTCCTGTTCTTAGGAGCAGATTACTGCTAATCATTATTCAATCAGTTATCTTCGAATCCTACTTATATCTTACAAATAAGTGCAACACTAAAAGAGGTGTATTGAGAAAAATTTCTATAGCAAATCTATAGGCTTAGTTTCCGTATCAAAAAAATTTTGAAAATAGTTGAATTAGCCTTTTATGTGGCAAATTATATAACATTCTAGGACAGATTGACATTTTGCATAACTTTGTCTTTAAATAAATCAGTATGATGTATAAAAATAGTTATTGTTCTCCTTAGTCCATTATTTACTAAAAATTATGAAACGCTTAATTTTATTTTTTTTCTTTCAAAGGTAGAATATATATATAGATATATATAAAATAGGTCAAATTTTGGAGGTAGGAGGTTGGCAAAGTCAATATTGTTTCTCTAATACAAGTTTTCAGCAACCATGACGTCATCCACTATCATTACTAATTAACTGAAAATACGTATTGCTAACGTCACCAATGAAAAAAAAAAAAAACAAAAAAAAAAAAAAGAGAACGGGTTATACCCAAGGTCGGAAATTAATTGCTTTTTCGAAATTATGTAACTTCTTTCAAAAGACTATCTAATAAAGAAAATCCTATCTAATCTAATCTAAGGAAACTAATTGTATAGATGTATAGAACAGTTTGGGCAATTTTCTTGAATTTATTTCGAAACACTATAGACAAAACACTATTTCCCCACCAGAGATTTTTTTTTTTTTTTTTGCTCAGTATCACCGTACATTATTTAATTGCGTCAATGCTCTATCGCCAAAATTCGCTTCCAGCACCTGTATTTGCAAGTTTAACGCGCACGTGCGTTTTACGTATCTGGCGATTCGAAAAATCTTGACTGCGTGCGTCAGAAGTTAATGGTATCAAGCATTGGGGTGATCCCAGCATCATCAGGATTGTTAACCGTATTGGGCATGGATCTAAGTAATTAAATATTTGCATGACACACAAATGTTCGGAGAATTTAAAATGATTTTTGTGGATTGAGGGTTTTGGGTTTGTGTGTGGAAAAAAAAATTTTTTTTTTCTTTTTTTTTTTCTTTCTTTTTACAGTTAAATAAATTTTTTCTAGAGATGCTTGGACCCAAGTTAACCAAGCCGAACCTAATAAGTATTCAATTTAAATATACAACAATTCTTGCTTGATTTTATAAGAGTGCATACGTTCTAAACTAAGTTGGCAAAAAGGCGAAGATACACATTGTAGTAATGTAATGATTATACTTTTATTTATAAAAGAATTCTATAGCTGTACCCATCATGTGAGTTTCTTGTATGTGCCGATGTAAAAAACGACCTTACTTTATAAACTGCCACAAAAACCAAGGAATTTAAAGTTTCGGATGTGGCCCTGAGTGAGTAACATGAAGAGAAAAGGTTTTTCTCTATTCAGAATTATCATTGGGTTAAACGTTTTATGGAAACATTTGCTAGACAAGTATTCAAACACAGATCATTTATAATTCTAATAAAAGAATTCAAAATTATAATCAATTTTTGGATTCATTATTGCTATTCAACGGTATTGTCTAGTCTTTCAAGGAAACTCAAATAATAATATTGATTAACAAGTAATTACTCAAGTTAATCTCTCTGGATGCAATGTAGGAGAGACTTGGTGCTCGAAATACAAAATTAATGCCTATTTATGCGAGGCGAAGTTTCAAATTTAGAAAGTTTCTGGATAAAGGCGACTTTTCATCACTTGGTTTCATAAAAATGGGTATACGTGTCATGTAAAATATTGGCTGTTAATTTTTGTAATAATAATTATGCGTCTTTGTCACACGTTTGTCGAAAAGTTAAAAACTGTTTAATATAGATAGAAAGAAGTATAAGAACTTTTCATAACGTTATTATCGATATGGAATTGGCCCACGTATTCTTTTCGTAATGGCAACAAAGTCAACACGAACGGCACATTAATCATACACCACGTGGGCAAAAGTAAAGAATAAATTAGGTACGTCTCGGGAATAAGCCAAGAGGGTGAGTACACCCCTGTGCTATTTTTGCAACAAAAGTGGTATATCTTTCATTTTACGAATTACTTTCAAAAAAAAAAAAAAATGGATTCAAAGGTAAGTACGTTTTTGAATAACGAAGAATATGAGTTATTTTAGTTTCCAGTTCACGAGACAGTGTTAAAATAAACATTTTTCTGCTGAATTGAAGTACTGTAGACAATCTCTAATTTGGCATGTTATATATATTATACATAGTTTCGGTTCGATAAATTAATTTTGAGATGATATGTTCAAACTGCATTTATCCCTAATTCCATTTTAATTGTTTTTTATAGGGACAATCATAATAAGTATACATATGTCTCGGTAAATACCATTATTAGAATAGCTGGAAATTCAGTGTGAGTTTAATGTATAACATTTTTCATACATTTTTCTATTATTATTTTTCTTTATTTATATTGTAAATCTGTGTCGGTAAAACGTAAGTAGGGAAGTTCAAGTCTAATGAAAGTTTAAGGGATAAAGACATTTCATTAGGCAGTTTCCAATCAATTCGTTAATGCATAAATGGTCAAAACAGAGCATTTTAAACAAAATTTTATAACGTAAACAACAATGACACTTCAGCTGACCTGTGTATAATTAAACACATTTTGTGTACTATTTAACGTACATCATTTGGATGATCAGTAAGTAGGTACTTTAACAGCGGAGTATAATATGTAAGTGTGTGTATGCTTAGCCGGTATTGGAGCTGTACTTTGTCGGTACTCAAACAGAACTTGATTAGTACTAAATAAGTACTTAGCGAGTACTTACTGGAATATTAATTAATTTGACGTTAAGTGGTACTTGAGTTGTGCTAAGTATGTACTCAATCATAACTTGATTTGCCCTAAAGCAGTACTTAGCGAGTACTTGAGTGGTGTTTAATTAATACTTGAGCGATATTTAACTTATACTTGAGCGGTACTTAAGTTACGTACGTGGTACCAAGTCGGTACTTGAGTACTTGGAGTACTTCCAGATCACCTACTAATGAAGCTACCTCATGGACTTAAACAATAATGTACTGCATGGAGCGATCTGTAAAATAAAAATTAGGACTTTATATTAACATCTACGTTAAAAGTAATCAAGGAAAAATATTGTAAATTAATCAAATAACGAATAATATTTTGTACTAATTTCCTGTTCTTAGGAGCAGATTACTGCTAATCATTATTCAATCAGTTATCTTCGAATCCTACTTATATATATATATATATATATATATATTCTACCTTTGAAAGAAAAAAAAAAAAATTAAGCGTTTCATAACTTTTAGTAAATAATGGACTAAGGAGAACAATAACTATTTTTATACATCATACTGATTTATTTAAAGACAAAGTTATGCAAAATGTCAATCTGTCCTAGAATGTTATATAATTTGCCACATAAAAGGCTAATTCAACTATTTTCAAAATTTTTTTGATACGGAAACTAAGCCTATAGATTTGCTATAGAAATTTTTCTCAATACACCTCTTTTAGTGTTGCACTTATTTGTAAGATATAAGTAGGATTCGAAGATAACTAATTGAATAATGATTAGCAGTAATCTGCTCCTAAGAACAGGAAATTAGTACAAAACATTATTCGTTATTTGATTAATTTACAATATTTTTCCTTGATTACTTTTAACGTAGATGTAAAAATTGAGTCCTAATTCTTATTTTACAGATCACTCCATGCAGTACATTATTGTTTAAGTCCATGAGGTAGCTTCATTAGTAGGTGACCTGTAAGTACCTTAAGTACTCAAGTACCGACTTGTTACCACGTACGTAACTTAAGTACCGCTTAAGTATAAGTTAAATATCGCTCAAGTATTAATTAAACACCACTCAAGTACTCGCTAAGTACTGCTTTAGGGCAAATCAAGTTATGTTTGAGTACATACTTAGCACAACTCAAGTACCACTTAACGTCAAATTCATTAATATTCCAGTAAGTACTCGCTAAGTACGTATTTAGTACTAATCAAGTTCTGTTTGAGTACCGACAAAGTACAGCTCCAATACCGGCTAAGCATACACACACTTACATATTATACTCCGCTGTTAAAGTACCTACTTACTGATCATTCAAATGATGTACGGTAAATAGTACACAAAATGTGCTTAATTATACACAGGTCAGCTGAAGTGTCATTGTTGTTTACGTTATAAAATTTTGTTTAAAGTGCTCTGTTTTGACCATTTATGCATTAACGAATTGATTGGAAACTGCCTAATGAAATGTCTTTATCCCTTAAACTTTCATTAGACTTGAACTTCCCTACTTACGTTTTACCGACACAGATTTACAATATAAATAAAGAAAAATAATAATAGAAAAATGTATGAAAAATGTTATACATTAAACTCACACTGAATTTCCAGCTATTCCAATAATTGTATTTACCGAGACATATGTATACTTATTATGATTGTCCCTATAAAAAACAATTAAAATGGAATTAGGGATAAATGCAGTTTGAACATATCATCTCAAAATTAATTTATCGAACCGAAACTATGTATAATATATATCACATGCCAAATTAGAGATTGTCTACAGTACTTCAATTCAGCAGAAAAATGTTTATTTTAACACTGTCTCGTGAACTGGAAACTAAAATAACTCATATTCTTCGTTATTCAAAAACGTACTTACCTTTGAATCCATTTTTTTTTTTTTCGAAAGTAATTCGTAAAATGAAAGATATACCACTTTCGTTGCAAAATAGCACAGGGGTGTACTCACCCTCTTGGCTTATTCCCGAGACGTACCTAATTTATTCTTTACTTTTGCCCACGTGGTGTATAATTAATGTGCCGTTCGTGTTGACTTTGTTGCCATTACGAAAAGAATACGTGGGCAAATTCCATATCGATAATAACGTTATGAAAAGTTCTTATACTTCTTTTTATCTATATTAAACAGTTTTTAACTTTTCGACAAACGTGTGACAAAGACGCATAATTATTATTACAAAAATTAACAGCCAATATTTTACATGACACGTATACCCATTTTTATGAAACCAAGTGATGAAAAGTCACCTTTATCCAGAAACTTTCTAAATTTGAAACTTCGCCTCGCATAAATAGGCATTAATTTTGTATTTCGAGCACCAAGTGCCTCCTACATTGCATCCAGAGAGATTTACTTGAATAATTACTTGATAATCAATATTATTATTTGAATTTCCTTGAAAGACTAGACAATACCGTTGAATAGCAATAATGAATCCAAAAATTGATTATAATTTTGAATTCTTTTATTAGAATTATAAATGATCTGTGTTTGAATACTTGTCTAGCAAATGTTTCCATAAAACGTTTAACTTAATAATAATTCTGAATAGAGAATAACCTTTTCTCTTCATGTTACTCACTCAGGGCCACATCCGAAACTTTAAATTCCTTGGTTTTTGTGGCAGTTTATAAAGTAAGGTCGTTTTTTACATCGGCACATACAAGAAACTCACATGATGGGTACAGCTATAGAATTCTTTTATAAATAAAAGTATAATCATTACATTACTACAATGTGTATCTTCGCCTTTTTGCCAACTTCGTTTAGAACGTATGCACTTTTATAAAATCAAGCAAGAATTGTTGTATATTTAAATTGAATACTTACTAGGTTCGGCTTGGTTAACTTGGGTCCAAGCATCTCTAGAAAAAATTTATTTAACTGTAAAAAGAAAGAAAAAAAAAATTTTTTTTTCCACACACAAACCCAAAACCCTCAATCCACAAAAATCATTTTAAATTCTTCGAACATTTGTGTGTCATGCAAATATTTAATTACTTAGATCCATGCCCAATACGGTTAACAATCCTGATGATGCTAGGATCACCCCAATGCTTGATACCATTAACTTCTGACGCACGCAGTCAAGATTTTTCGAATCGCCAGATACGTAAAACGCACGTGCGCGTTAAACTTGCAAATACAGGTGCTGGAAGCGAATTTTGGCGACAGAGCATTGACGCAATTAAATAATGTACAGTGATACTGAGAAAAAAAAAAAAAAAAATCTCTGGTGGGGAAATAGTGTTTTGTCTATAGTGTTTCGAAATAAATTCAAGAAAATTGCCCAAACTGTTCTATACATCTATACAATTAGTTTCCTTAGATTAGATTAGATAGGATTTTCTTTATTAGATAGTCTTTTGAAAGAAGTTACATAATTTCGAAAAAGCAATTAATTTCCGACCTTGGGTATAACCTGTTCTCTTTTTTTTTTTTTTTTTTTTTTTTTTTTATTGGTGACATTAGCAATACGTATTTTCAGTTCATTAGTAATGATAGTGGATGACGTCATGGTTGCTGAAATTTTGTATTAGAGAAACAATATTGACTTTGCCAACCTCCTACTTCCAAAATTTGACCTATTCTATATATATATATATATATATATATATATATATATATATATATATATATATTCTACCTTTGAAAGAAAAAAAATAAAATTAAGCGTTTCATAATTTTTAGTAAATAATGGACTAAGGAGAACAATAACTATTTTTATACATCATACTGATTTATTTAAAGACAAAGTTATGCAAAATGTCAATCTGTCCTAGAATGCTACATAATTTGCCACATAAAAGGCTAATTCAACTATTTTCAAAATTTTTTTGATACGGAAACTAAGCCTATAGATTTGCTATAGAAATTTTTCTCAATACACCTCTTTTAGTGTTGCACTTATTTGTAAGATATAAGTAGGATTCGAAAATAACTGATTGAATAATGATTAGTAGTAATCTGCTCCTAAGAACAGGAAATTAGTACAGAACATTATTCGTTATTTGATTAATTTACAATATTTTTCCTTGATTACTTTTAACGTAGATGTTAATATTAAGTCCTAATTCTTATTCTACAGATCACTCCATGCAGTACATTATTGTTTAGGTCCATGAGGTAGCTTCATTAGTAGGTGACCTGTAAGTACTTCAAGTACTCAAGTACCGACTTGGTACCACGTACGTAACTTAAGTACCGCTTAAGTATAAGTTAAATATCGCTCAAGTATTAATTAAACACCACTCAAGTACTCGCTAAGTACTGCTTTAGGGCAAATCAAGTTATGTTTGAGTACATACTTAGCACAACTCAAGTACCACTTAACGTCAAATTCATTAATATTCCAGTAAGTACTCGCTAAGTACTTATTTAGTACTAATCAAGTTCTGTTTGAGTACCGACAAAGTACAGCTCCAATACCGGCTAAGCATACACACACTTACATATTATACTCCGCTGTTAAAGTACCTATTTACTGATCATTCAAATGATGTACGGTAAATAGTACACAAAATGTGCTTAATTATACCCAGGTCAGCTGAAGTGTCATTGTTGTTTACGTTATAAAATTTTGTTTAAAGTGCTCTGTTTTGACCAATTATGCATTAACGAATTGATTGGAAACTGCCTAATGAAATGTCTTTATCCCTTAAACTTTCATTAGACTTGAACTTCCCTACTTACGTTTTACCGACACAGATTTACAATATAAATAAAGAAAAATAATAATAGAAAAATGTATGAAAAATGTTATACATTAAACTCACACTGAATTTCCAGCTATTCCAATAATTGTATTTACCGAGACATATGTATACTTATTATGATTGTCCCTATAAAAAACAATTAAAATGGAATTAGGGATAAATGCAGTTTGAACATATCATCTCAAAATTAATTTATCGAACCGAAACTATGTATAATATATATAACATGCCAAATTAGAGATTGTCTACAGTACTTCAATTCAGCAGAAAAATGTTTATTTTAACACTGTCTCGTGAACTGGAAACTAAAATAACTCATAATCTTCGTTATTCAAAAACGTACTTACCTTTGAATCTATTTTTTTTTTTTTTCGAAAGTAATTCGTAAAATGAAAGATATACCACTTTTGTTGCAAAATAGCACAGGGGTGTACTCACCCTCTTGGCTTATTCCCGAGACGTACCTAATTTATTCTTTACTTTTGCCCACGTGGTGTATAATTAATGTGCCGTTCGTGTTGACTTTGTTGCCATTACGAAAAGTATACGTGGGCAAATTCCATTTCGATAATAACGTTATGAAAAGTTCTTATACTTCTTTTTATCTATATTAAACAGTTTTTAACTTTTCGACAAACGTGTGACAAAGACGCATAATTATTATTACAAAAATTAACAGCCAATATTTTACATGACACGTATACCCATTTTTATGAAACCAAGTGATGAAAAGTCGCCTTTATCCAGAAACTTTCTAAATTTGAAACTTCGCCTCGCATAAATAGGCATTAATTTTGTATTTCGAGCACCAAGTCCCTCCTACATTGCATCCAGAGAGATTAACTTGAGTAATTACTTGTTAATCAATATTATTATTTGAGTTTCCTTGAAAGACTAGACAATACCGTTGAATAGCAATAATGAATCCAAAAATTGATTATAATTTTGAATTCTTTTATTAGAATTATAAATGATCTGTGTTTGAATACTGGATTCATTATTGCTATTCAACGGTATTGTCTAGTCTTTCAAGGAAACTCAAATAATAATATTGATTAACAAGTAATTACTCAAGTTAATCTCTCTGGATGCAATGTAGGAGGGACTTGGTGCTCGAAATACAAAATTAATGCCTATTTATGCGAGGCGAAGTTTCAAATTTAGAAAGTTTCTGGATAAAGGCGACTTTTCATCACTTGGTTTCATAAAAATGGGTATACGTGTCATGTAAAATATTGGCTGTTAATTTTTGTAATAATAATCATGCGTCTTTGTCACACGTTTGTCGAAAAGTTAAAAACTGTTTAATATAGATAAAAAAAAGTATAAGAACTTTTCATAACGTTATTATCGATATGGAATTTGCCCACGTATTCTTTTCGTAATGGCAACAAAGTCAACACGAACGGCACATTAATTATACACCACGTGGGCAAAAGTAAAGAATAAATTAGGTACGTCTCGGGAATAAGCCAAGAGGGTGAGTACACCCCTGTGCTATTTTGCAACGAAAGTGGTATATCTTTCATTTTACGAATTACTTTCGAAAAAAAAAAAAATGGATTCAAAGGTAAGTACGTTTTTGAATAACGAAGAATATGAGTTATTTTAGTTTCCAGTTCACGAGACAGTGTTAAAATAAACATTTTTCTGCTGAATTGAAGTACTGTAGACAATCTCTAATTTGGCATGTTATATATATTATACATAGTTTCGGTTCGATAAATTAATTTTGAGATGATATGTTCAAACTGCATTTATCCCTAATTCCATTTTAATTGTTTTTTATAGGGACAATCATAATAAGTATACATATGTCTCGGTAAATACAATTATTGGAATAGCTGGAAATTCAGTGTGAGTTTAATGTATAACATTTTTCATACATTTTTCTATTATTATTTTTCTTTATTTATATTGTAAATCTGTGTCGGTAAAACGTAAGTAGGGAAGTTCAAGTCTACTGAAAGTTTAAGGGATAAAGACATTTCATTAGGCAGTTTCCAATCAATTCGTTAATGCATAATTGGTCAAAACAGAGCACTTTAAACAAAATTTTATAACGTAAACAACAATGACACTTCAGCTGACCTGTGTATAATTAAGCACATTTTGTGTACTATTTACCGTACATCATTTGAATGATCAGTAAATAGGTACTTTAACAGCGGAGTATAATATGTAAGTGTGTGTATGCTTAGCCGGTATTGGAGCTGTACTTTGTCGGTACTCAAACAGAACTTGATTAGTACTAAATAAGTACTTAGCGAGTACTTACTGGAATATTAATGAATTTGACGTTAAGTGGTACTTGAGTTGTGCTAAGTATGTACTCAAACATAACTTGATTTGCCCTAAAGCAGTACTTAGCGAGTACTTGAGTGGTGTTTAATTAATACTTAAGCGATATTTAACTTATACTTGAGCGGTACTTAAGTTACGTACGTGGTACCAAGTCGGTACTTGAGTACTTGAAGTACTTACAGGTCACCTACTAATGAAGCTACCTCATGGACCTAAACAATAATGTACTGCATGGAGTGATCTGTAGAATAAGGACTTAATATTAACATCTACTTTAAAAGTAATCAAGGAAAAATATTGTAAATTAATCAAATAACGAATAATGTTTTGTACTAATTTCCTGTTCTTAGGAGCAGATTACTGCTAATCATTATTCAATCAGTTATTTTCGAATCCTACTTATATCTTACAAATAAGTGCAACACTAAAAGAGGTGTATTGAGAAAAATTTCTATAGCAAATCTATAGGCTTAGTTTCCGTATCAAAAAAATTTTGAAAATAGTTGAATTAGCCTTTTATGTGGCAAATTATGTAGCATTCTAGGACAGATTGACATTTTGCATAACTTTGTCTTTAAATAAATCAGTATGATGTATAAAAATAGTTATTGTTCTCCTTAGTCCATTATTTACTAAAAATTATGAAACGCTTAATTTTATTTTTTTTCTTTCAAAGGTAGAATATATATATAGAATAGGTCAAATTTTGGAGGTAGGAGGTTGGCAAAGTCAATATTGTTTCTCTAATACAAGTTTTCAGCAACCATGACGTCATCCACTATCATTACTAATTAACTGAAAATACGTATTGCTAACGTCACCAATAAAAAAAAAAAAAAAAAAAAAAAAAAAAGAGAACAGGTTATACCCAAGGTCGGAAATTAATTGCTTTTTCGAAATTATGTAACTTCTTTCAAGAGACTATCTAATAAAGAAAATCCTATCTAATCTAATCTAAGGAAACTAATTGTATAGATGTATAGAACAGTTTGGGCAATTTTCTTGAATTTATTTCGAAACACTATAGACAAAACACTATTTCCCCACCAGAGATTTTTTTTTTTTTTTTTTCTCAGTATCACTGTACATTATTTAATTGCGTCAATGCTCTATCGCCAAAATTCGCTTCCAGCACCTGTATTTGCAAGTTTAACGCGCACGTGCGTTTTACGTATCTGGCGATTCGAAAAATCTTGACTGCGTGCGTCAGAAGTTAATGGTATCAAGCATTGGGGTGATCCTAGCATCATCAGGATTGTTAACCGTATTGGGCATGAATACTTGAGCGATATTTAACTTATACTTGAGCGGTACTTAAGTTACGTACGTGGTACCAAGTCGGTACTTGAGTACTTGAAGTACTTACAGGTCACCTACTAATGAAGCTACCTCATGGACTTAAACAATAATGTACTGCATGGAGTGATCTGTAAAATAAGAATTAGGACTTAATATTAACATCTACGTTTAAAGCCGTTACTAAGTAGCTAGTATATTTTTTTAAACATTAATTATAATTTACTATGGAAAAAGACAATGTCTTACATAATGAGCTATGAATATTCTTAACAAATAAACTGAATAACCAGATAACTGTTTTTTTTTTTTTTATAAAAAATTTCCTGCGACTTCTTTTAGAATTATGTAATTCATACAACAAATTTAAAAGCGTTTTTTGTCGGCAAAAAAGTTAAAAACAGTGAATAATATAAATAAACAAACTATAAAGTAAAAAAAAATTCTTGTGGCGTTATAATCGACTGTACTCATGTATAATATAGGATTTCGACTAAACTGGGCTTGGTTATGGTCATTTGAACAGTGAAAAACGTATAAATTGTTTATTTTTTAATATCAGACGTAAAGGTGCAACCAGAAGGTAATATCTTTTGATAGCACGAAAAATAAAAAAAATAAGAACTTCTTGGCAGCTCATGTAGAAAAAAAGACGCAAAACAAAATAAAAAAATATGTAAGCCTCAAAGCATAGCTGTCTTGTGGGTAAAAAATTGATCACGTAAGAGCACTTGATGCCTTTTTTACTCTGTAAAGTCGATGAAAAAGCGCATATTATACTAAAAAATAAAAAATCGTCCTGCACTCAAGGAAGTTTTTGCTCTAGAACTCGGGGTTTTGCTTACAAAGAAAAAAAAGGGCCCAAGTGCAGAGCAGATGCCTAGGAGAGTGATGATTGTGCTCAATGATTTGCTTTTTTTTTCAAAGGTAAAATAAGTACCGTAAGCAGAAGGTGTATAAGTACCGCTGTCCCGTTGGAAAATCGATTTTTTTCTGGGATTAAAGAATAGACATTGTGCCGTATATACCATAGAATCATTGTTTCTGCTGCTAAAATGTTATATTTTTGCCATGCTTGGTACACAATTAGTTTTCGTCAATTTTTTCCCCCGTTGTAGATAAAACGCACCCAATGGCTCTCTTCCCCACTGGTAGCTACACACGCACGATGATTCACCCCTTAACTCGGTCTGACTCTCCCTCTGCATGAGTTGCATGACTCAGCATGGACACGTAGCGGGTGAAAGTGACGTGACCGTCCGATAACAGACCCATTAGCTTATAAAAGGAGCCGGGGACTAACGGAATCAGTTCAGTGTAAGACCTGAAATTCTGTCGAGGTCATGCTGGTCTGATAGAGTGCTCCGATGCACGCGATCGAGTTCAGTAGGTCGACGGTCATCCAAGGTACGCCAACTGTGGTTGTTACATTCTCGTCACATTTCAGATGTGCTTGCGAGGGCCAATCTTGAACCCGATCACATATAGGGATATTATGACGTAGGTGTCTATAAGTATATACTCAAAATATTAAGTAGATCCCCTGGATCTGATCGCGAGTTCGCAGTGTCTCAAAAACTGCCGCGAGTTTGGTGGTCATTGTGAGCGACTATACATATGGACAATAAACTCTCCGAATGGTGGATTTGGTTGAGTTAAGTGACGGTACTATCGCCCGACAACCTAGACATCATCATCATCATCATCGTGGGGTTTTGGAATTACCAGGGATGATTTTTCCTGAGGATGCTGACTACGTTCCTTTTCTTATGCCAAGGACCTGGACGCCTCCGACATCCATACCGTCCACGACCTTGCACCAGCCTTGCTCGTGAAACGAAAAAAATCCATCATCCAGGACTGTAGGTACAGAACTTCCAGTAGATAGATTACGACATCTAGGTGGAGATAGGTCACAACTCATAATTACTCATAAGTGTCACAATCACAACACTCGGAGACTAAAGGTGATGAAAAAAAAATAATAATAATAATAATAAAGAAAATATACCTACCGCAACTCTCTCAGAGATTGAAAAATCCTTCGGCTCGTAGAGATCCGAAGTAAGTGTTTTCGTGATATTTTATTCTTATTAAAAGTTTTGCTGATGTATAAAAAAATTCCATGTAATTAATATACATTACATACCAGCTGCAACGTGGACTAGTGGATGTAGGATAAAAAAACTTACATTTTGAAAAATGCCATTTGTAGCAAGATTCGCGGCAAACCTACTATCCGAAAATCGACCGTTAACTACTAAACACCACTTTACACAAAAAACAATACCTGGCGCAACTTTGCTGATGGACTTTGTTTAAATATTATTTTACGGGTAACGGAAGTTGCGGAAATTTTTAGATTAAGTAAAGGGAGAAAGTTATCTTTTTTCGTTAGAATTAAAAAATCTCAAGTACGCTTATCTTATCTACGATTGTAGACAAGTTAGATATAGATAAGCATTATTGTGACGAAAAAAGGTAATTTCCCTCTTTACTCTAACTAAAAACTGCCGCAACTTTGGTTTCCTCCATAGATTATTGTAAAAAATCCATTAGCAAAGTTGCGGCAGGTATTGTTTTTTATTCGGGGCGGTTTATTTACGTGGAGGTCGGTTACATACGTAGATTTAGATAAAATTCTAATCTTGCCGCGATACGAATGGCATTTCTCATTATTAGGTTCGTTTGGGGCTTAGCATGGAGCAGCCCTTTAGTTCATCAGACAGTTCTCAATCTTTCTGTTTAAAAATTGCATAAGTGCAAGCGAGACGATGATATGACGTTGGGACTTTTTTTTTTTTTTTTTTTTTTTTTGAGATCGGTTATCTAGCATATATATATATATATATATATATATATATATATATATATATATATATTTATGAGCCACATGATGGCTCTGTCGGTAGCGTGTCTGCCTACAGATCTTGATGGCCGGGGTTCAAATCCCACTCTGGACAAAAATTTCATCAATGAATGAGGTTTTTTTCTGGATGGGATTTGTACTTCAATAAACCTACCGATCTATCTACCGTTTCCCCCTACTGTTATTAAACCCAACGTATGGCTAAATACACTTTATAGTGTCAAAATAGCCATGTCTGAGCCCTTAAGGGGCGATGATGAATATAAAAAAAATATATATATATCCATACACATAGTGAATATAGGTGTACTTCTTGAGTAAAATGACCACAAAAAAACCACCGTACCCGTTCTCTGTCGCACCTCTTCACATGGCTAAAAATAGCTATACAGTGATTTAAAAAACGATCATAAAATCTCTAATAGAGCAGTACACTACCTATAATCTAAGTGTTATATTGCTAAACAATTGCTTATCACGTAAAAATGAAAAAATTCGGCGCCAAAATTTATTAAAGTTCAAAGGAAAATCTAAATTTCTCAATATTTAAAAACTTGAGACCAAACTGATAATTTAATATTTAATAAGATTATCTAAATTAAATTTAATAAATTGTCAAAGTAAATTTTTCTTTATTATGTGTCGGAAGAAACTTACATAAAATAAAAACATGATGATTTAAAATTAAGACTACTATACATATACACAGTGATTAATTCAATTTTTTCAATCAGTATTACTTATTTTAAATAAACACTTTAATAAAAAAAAAGAAAAGTACAACTGTTAGGGTATAGTGCGTGTAACAAATGATGGTACAGTGAAAAAAAATATTGGATATGGATGTGCAGGAAATGTAAAAATCCATTTTCAATTTGTATATTGATGGATTAAATTTAATCAGCTTTGCATTAAAAAAAACCTTAATTGAATTACATACAATTAATACTGTACAATTTTTTTCTTAACTTAACATACTTAATCTAAAATTATCTTATAGTTTCGAACGTGAAGGGTAACGAAGGACAAAGTGTAACATGGCTTTACAAACTGACTCATTTGGCATGAGATTATGCATCTTGCAGCTCATTCTTTCATACTTCACTCTCCTTAATGTATTCATTTATTGAATATCTTAAAGCTAGTTTTTTCAAAGATACCTTTTAAAAAAATATTTTTTCGTTTTTCAAAAATTTAATTTAGAAAGTAAAAAATTTATCTCAAGTTTTCTTACAACCGCACTCGTTTCCGTTTTACATAAACGAATTTTCCAACAAAAAGTGCTTTCCGACTAATATTTATTATATTTTACAAAAGCATGTATTTATTTTGATGCTGTATAATTACTTTTAAAAAATAACTAAAATATAACAAATATTTATCAATCTCTATTAAAATTTGATTATTTTACAATGCAATGTAGTTGTTTTTAATATTTTAATTAGAATGCTGTAACGAGTAGGACTGTCTGTTTTTTTTACAAAAGATCAGATGTGAATGAAATAAAATTTTTTTTTAATCATAATCTAATTTTGTACTTTTATTAATTAAAATAAATAGAAGTTTATTACTTTTACGTCTGAAAGTGCACATCTTTTGTTTGAAAAATTATCTCTTAAACATCGACAACATACCATCTTCGTAAAATTTTTGACACAATGTTCTCTTCGTTTATCATGTCAAATTCATTGAATAAAAGATGATGGCATCCTACACCAGAACATTTCTGCCCTTTACTTTAACCTATTTTCTTCATCACTTCAAGACATAACTTGATAATTACAACATAGACACTTTTTTTAGTTTATGTTTAGTTTCACTTCCCTTCCGAGAACTTTTCTCTTAAACATTTAATCTTATTTACAAAATAAGTTTCCAAAGATTCTGCACACTTAAAGAAGGGCGACTCTTTGGGATTGTAATAACGACAATTGTCAAATATCTTTGTCATATCACCTATAAACTCGCTAAGTTTCTTATAAGATCTATCGTTTATTCTAAGTTCGATGGTTTGAAGATCTGAAAGATAAGACATTTCACATTAGAGGCATTAAACAATGTAGTCATAAGAATGACTATTAATTTCATACACATGTACGAAACTTACCCATTGGTTCTTTGATGACTTTATAATAGTCTGGTGCTTCATTAGGGTCTACTGGTTCCATGAATGGCCAAGCACTTTTATGTAACTGAAAGTATAAGTAGATTTTATAGTTTTGTAATTAATAATGTATGCAGCAATTTAGCTGGCCAAGAAGAGCCACGTTGTTTACACAACGTATTAAATTTCACCTTATCATTCAAAGTCTCACCTGTATTTGTTTTATCAATTTTTTTAGTAGTTCAAGGTCTTTCGCATTAAGATTTTTCATATTAGCGAAATTGACAGAAGAATTTCGCTGACAGTTAGGACACACATATTCATCGATATTGTCAGCTTCTGATTGAAGAATACCCACACATCTGCCGTGGAACCAATCCTGGCACTTGTCACAGCAAATATAAAATCTAAACATTCGAGAATTAAATCAAATGGATTAGTTACGTAAAAAAGTTATAAATTCAATACGTGTAGGAGTGAGAAAAAATATCTTACTGAGATTCATCATAAGGTTGTTTGCATAGACAATATAATTCTTGAGTATCACGTGCATGTCGACACTCGGTACAAACGAATTCTGACATAGTTTTACTCATTTCCTCGGTTATTTCTACGCAATCTCCGTGGAACCAATTGTTACACAGGTCACAGCCAACATAAAATCTGTATAACAAGTGTTTGAGCAATAAGTTATTCATTGCTGTTCCAAAAAAAAAAAAAAAAAAAAAATACTCACTTAGTTTCGTCGTAAGGCGTCCTGCAGAGACAATAGAGTTTTTCCTTTTTGATTCTGGGAGTCCCAGACGAGCCCACAACTAGCGGGTGACCATGGCTCTTATGTTTCTTTGGTCTACTTTTGTTCGGCGAAGTGATTTGCTGTGCAGGTTGGGCATTCGCCTTACGCTTAGCACTGCCCACTTTAACCTCGTCCTGCTTGTGCCTCTCCGCTTTTGTTCTGTTGGCGATCTCGGCCGATAGGTCTTTCTGTAATTGTGGATAGGCAAAAGAAATTGCGTTAAACCATCATCATGTTTAAGCAAAATGAACAGCTTGATGAATTAAAATCATAACATTACC
Organism: Copidosoma floridanum; assembly: GCF_036245765.1. Classification (NCBI taxonomy): domain Eukaryota; kingdom Metazoa; phylum Arthropoda; class Insecta; order Hymenoptera; family Encyrtidae; genus Copidosoma; species Copidosoma floridanum. The sequence goes on along the minus strand of NW_028321906.1, from coordinate 5,265,121 downwards.
TGAACATCGACTTGAAGATCTTTTTCAAGCATGGCTCTTCGCTTGAGTATATCTTTTTTCAAGAGTTCTTTATGCCTGAACAAAAGAACTTGCATTTTTGAGTGCATCTGTGCACTTTTGATCTTGTTGGCGCGATTGTTCTTGTCATCCACGTGTGACCTTGATTCAACAAGAAATAAATTAATTGAAGTACAGATGAAAAGTGAGTGGACAAAAATGCGTGATCTATTTATTTACCTCGACACCACGTCGCGTGGTTCCGGCCTGGGTGGTGGTTTCCTCTTGGGCGTCTCACCCATCCAACTTTTGTCATCTTTGTTGATGCTAGCGTTGTGAGCGGCAGCTGGTGTCGTCAACGCGGGCATAGGCCGTTTGCGAGCTGGAGGTCGAACAGCCGTGGGCGTGGCCGAGTTGGGAGTCTGGACGGTCATTATCGTACCTTCCGAGCCCTTGCTCTGTTTTTCGTGATACCTTTGCAGCTGCAGCAGTTTTTCTTCCATTTCTGGATTAAGACTTTCGTGTTTCAGCGCGTACTTTATGCCTTTAAAATGGTGTGATGAATGAGACTCAGTTACGAGGTCCCGAATGATGATTTGTCGAAAGATCATGAAAGCTTAGTGATTTTTTTCTGAAAAATGTTAAATACTTACTTTGTTGAATGTATTCTGTAGTAACTTCGAATTTTTCAGGCGATTTTTTAGATTCCTTGGTCGCCAGAGCTGGCTGTTGTCCATTAGCAATGCTGCTTTTCTGAGACTCGTCTAGCGTCTTTGCAGCAGCTGCAGCTGCTGGTTGGGCTCCTCTTTGCACTTGTTGAACAAGAACTTTTGTCTTTTGAGGTGACTGAACGCCTTTTTCTGGTGATTCACTCTTTGGTTCTATTTTCACTTTGACCTCAGTCTTGACGTCTGTAAGAGTAAAGAAAAACTTAATAGCATCTCATGTACACAAAGGTGTGACTATAAAAAAAACTCATGTCATTTCTTTTAACGTGACTTTAGTCATAACGCGGATATACTTATTAATAATTGAAACATTTATAAATTACCCGCTGCATTGACAGGAGGAGTCGGAGTTGTCTCAGGTTCCTGCTTGATAATCGGTACCATGGACGACTCCTGCTTAATCGGTGTCGCAGTTGGACTCTTTACCGTTTCTTTTTGTTTCTGCTGTTGCTCCTGTGGTTGTTGTTGCTGCTGTTCCTGCTGAGCTTGAGCCGCCGCAGCAGGTTGAACCGTTAAATAAATCTTCGTAGGTCCAAGAACACCTTGCCTGCCAGCAGCCTCCTGAGCTTTGACCAGCTGTTGCTTGACTTGCTGGTGCACCAGAGCCAGCTGGCTAGGCGTGAAGTTGCTTGACTGCAAGCCATGGAGCACTATGCGCGGACCCTCGGCTGTTTGGATGACCTGAGCGATAACCGTCTTCAACTCTGTTCCCGGTGGTTGGCCGACTAGCTGAGGAGGAACTTCTGGACTGCTCGGTGTTGTTGTAGCAGCTACTGCCGGACTAGTCGTCGTTGTCGATACCGGAGACGGAGGTGTAGGGGTTGTGGCTTCAGTAGCAAGCGCGTTAGGCGTGCTGGGTGCACTGAGTGTGCTTGGCGAGCTTGCAGATGCATTAAATGTTCCAGACACAGGAGTTGGTGTATTTGTTATTGCATTGTTGGTTGTCGTTCCAGTGCTAGTTAACGCAGGCATCGGTGGTGGAGTAGCTGGAGTTTGATGTTGAACTGTTGTCACTGCAAAATTTTACAAATGTGTGTCAGCGGAATTTTCTCAGACTTGCTCTGTGAAAGAGTTAACACCAACCTGTTTGAGTCTTAACTGGAGTAATGGCATTTTTTACAAGTATACCAGTATTACTTGGGTTTATCTGAACCAGATTTGCCGCGGTTGCATTACGCAATAAAACTTGCTGACCATTTATAGTAGCCAGTTGGGCTTTACCAGACGCTAATTGCTGCGCCAAAGCTGGATTGTTAACTACTATTTGATTCGTGGCAATCATCTGACCAGGAGAAAGAATCTATAATTTTAAATAATCACATCATCAATCACGTACGTACATGAATTTAAGAGTATTGTTACACATATAGAGTTAAGAGTGACAATTGATTGATTAATAAACGTATTGAAATTTTTACACGTTAATGAATACTTCATGCACGTGAAAAATCTCTTCTAGAGTTATTAGTATTATATTTCTGAAGGAAAAAACAAAGATAACTCACTTGCGTGCCCTGTACGATCTGGCCAGTATTAGCAATGACGAATGTGTTTTTGGGAGCTACGGGAGTCGTGACGATCCCGCCAGAGTTGACAATAGCAGCTTTAACCTTTTGCCCCGCTGGCATGACTTGCTGCAACTGCACAGCAGTTGGTTTTAGCTTCATCTGATCCAACTGTTGGTTCGTCGTTTTCATTGGAGTCACCATTTTCGTCACAGTTGTCGGTGTCGTCGAGGTTGCTGCCTTGATAATATTCGCCACCATCTTAGGATTCGTTGTTTTCACGATTGTTGGAGTAGCCGGACCGCTACTGACCGGCGTATTTACAGCGGCTACCGCTTGCTGCGGGCTTGGGCTCGGTGAGACTGTCTGACTGGTATTGAGGACGTGCAATTTGCCATCCGGCATTTGAACTAGCTGCTGGCCAGGCATGAGACCCCGAACTTGCAGTTTGCCGTCCGGACCTCGCAATATTTGAACTTTTTGTGGAGCAGCTGGGACAGGCGTACTCGGAGTCGCAGTGGCTTTTGCAAGCATCGGGTGATTGGGCGTTTGTCCTTGCTGGTTAGTTTTCGGCAGTATGCTTGTCGGTCCCGTAATTACTCTAGTTGTTCCGTCCGCTGCTGCGAATTCAAAAATTGTGTAAAAAAAAAAACTCTAAAAACGTGACAGCAAGTAGACAATTCATTACCTTTGGTCATGTAAATTCGTCTAGTGCCGATAAACTTGTTTTGATTTGGTGTAGTCAAAATTGAAGTCAACTGAGTTTTACCTTGTGGTGTATTAGAATTCGTAGGCATGGCAACTTTGGTTACCAGTTTTACGGTACCTTCTGAAATACAAGCATTACATATTGGTTTACAACTAAACTATTCTCAGTACTCGTTATGACACAAAGTGAAGAAAATTAAACAGTACCTTGATTAGAATTGGTAGTAACTTTCACAAGTTGAGAACCAGGGGTACCTGGATTTTTCAGATTTTCCAATGCTCGTTTCTGTTGATGAGCTGCTCGTTGTATTTTGAGTTGTTGCTCCATCTTTTCTTTGATTTCTTCTGCAGAGACTTTGCCACTGACAAGTTGATCTCCCGCAGCATTTTTATTACTGTTTAATATAACGGTCTGTGGTCCGGATCTACTCCTAGTAATAACTTGAGTATTAGCCTTTTCTACCCTAAAAACAAGAATGGACACACACACCAAGCACAGGGGTTAGTGTAAAGTGGTGTTAGGATGGATGCAGATTTCTTTTAATGCAGTTAATTAAACAAATGCCAAATGAGTTTCCAGGTAGTGCAAGAATAAGGAGTGCGACAGTTTCACGGTGCAAGGGGTTTACCAAACGAAATTCATAACAAATATACTTTGTACCTTTCACCATATTGTTTTATCTCCCACAGTTCAAGTTTATCCTCATCAACCCACTCTTCTGACACTTGGGGTTCTGTACTTTGAGGCGATTCTGGTCGTTTTCTCTTGCGTAGGCCACTACGTATCGACGTTACTTCTACAATTGAGTAATACGTTATAATCAAAGTAATATAACAAAAAAAAAAAAATAATAAACGATTAATCAAACACTGTCAACTGACCTCTCACTTGTTTTGGCAATTCCAATGGAATGACGACTTTACGACGGAGGTATTGCGTCTTGTCCATAAACTGGCCAACGTGTCGGTGTTTTAATATTTCAAGGGACATGATTTCCGTGTCAGTGGTGATTTGATGTTTTCCATCATTCGACAAAGGCTTTGTGTTAACGTCGTCCCACCTTATACACGACCACATTATTCTTAGCTGAAGAGCTGCGGCTGCGAGAGATTTCAAGCCAACGGTTCGATACAACCAACAAGTCTTGAAAAGAGGCCTTGAACAGGGGTAAGGCCACACTGCCATATTTGCCTAAAGTCAAGAAATTATTTATAAACATATATAATTTGGGTGGTCACATTGGTGCGTGATTACTACAAACCTTCGCTATATGGTGGAATCCTTGAACAGGTTGTTTGCCACCGGCGCGCGCCAATTTCCTCAACTCGTGCTGAGGGAGAACCAATATACTGCGATGCTTGGTTTTCGTGCAGAATGTCGAGCACAGAGGGTATTTCACCGGCGTGCGCTTCTTTTTTCTGTCGGCTAGGGAAACAGCCACTTTTTTCAAGTACACTTTTCCTTCCGTTGAAATCGCAGAGTATATTTTTTCCGTGCCATCGGCGGTCATCTCTTTGGTCTGGATCGTCCTTTGCACGGTTCTACCTCTTCGATTCACTATTGTCATTGTTTTTGGTGACGTTCTGAATAAATTTTATATAAAGTCAGTAATAAAGAAACTAAAGTTAAAAATACAGTATCACTCTCGTAATTTACTTGAAAATTACAATTACCTTGATTTCACTTCAGACTTCACGTCTATCGAGTTGCAAGAAGTAGTGGTTTCTTGCAAATTCTGAACGACACCGTCGACACTCTTTATCGTTTGCGTGGTCGTTGTCACCGTGGTAGTTGTAATGACATTATTTGTGGTTACAACAACTTGATCACTTTTTACCTCATCATCGGTCTTTTCCTGAAAAGTTTTTCAACATTATCAAGTGTCCAAATCGTCAATTCCTCCATCTTGTAGTATTATTATACTGGTTAATTTCAACACTTACCACTGGTTCGGTTTTTATCTTTTTAGCACTAGGAGCATCACCACCGCCATCCTGGGATGTAATTGTCGCTTCGCTTTGGGCGGCGTCGCTTGGTTTTTCATCAGTGCTTGCCGAATCCGCTTCTTTTTTGACTATATTTTCTTTGCCATCCTTAGCTGTTTCTGTTTTGACAGTAGCTATTTGTCCCATTGGCATAGGTCCCGTCACGGTAACGTTTTGTTGGCTACCTAATTCATTGACCTTCCTCAACAGCACCAAAAGATCGCGCCTGAGCTTAATCTTCTTAAGACAGAGCGGTGAATAGCAGTTGACGGCGATATTTTGCAAGGAGTTTTTGTTCAGCAAGCTCTTATTTGCCGAATTGCAGTACCGTGAGTAGCAAACCGGGTTCTTATCGAGTAACCGAGTCAGATTGAAGTATTGCACTTTGACCTGTTGCATGCGCTGCTTCATGGCCACGCTGATCAGGTTCTTCACTGCCGGAGTGACGATTTTGTTGGGCGTTTGCTTGTTGTCCGACAAGATGTTTTGCAGATTTGCATCACCGGCTGGACCTCCGATTGAGTCGGTGGTGATCCCTTTTGACTCATCGATGGCTTTTAGGCTGGCTTGCTCTTTGAGTTTCTCAGACTGGGACAACAGTCGTCGTTCTTCCAATGTTTTCAAGTGCGTGCGTCTAGCGAGGAAGTCGTCGATTCGTGTTTTTTTAGCAATTTTTGGGTATAACACTCGGCTAGATGTCAAGATTTTTGTTACGTCGATCTCTTCGGCAGACGTCACTGGCTTGAGAACCTTTTGGATCTTGATACCTGACAAAACTGAAATTTTTTTAGGTATTGCACCGACTGCTGTAATAACAAACTTTGTGTTTATACTATGCGCGTAAAACTTATATAGTGCTATTATTTGTGTTTATTGTTTTAAATATGAGAAAAATTGATTTTTTTTTGTATTAAGCTAAATTGATTAATTACAATTACCCTCACCTGGTAAGTTTACTCTAGTTGCAGGGGACTCTTCCTTGATCTCCGATTTTTCGTCACTTATTTCCGGCTTGACGTCCTTGCCTTCACTCACCTTGTTATCTTCACTTTCATTTTCCTGCTTGGTCGATTCATTTTTCTTTTCAGCCTCGGAATCTTCCGACTTAACTTCCTGCTTAATTGTGCCACAGCTATCGATGTTTTCGGACGAACTAAACTCTTTGATTAAGTACTCGTAGGTAGGCGGATCGACCGTCAAAATCTTCACGTTATCCTGATCGCATACTTGGACTATAATCTTCTGTGGTCCCTTGCGCAGACCCATTTTAGTAGAGTCTTGAAGCTTGTACCTCCGACTAGCCGAGATCCAGAGCCAGCCCCACTGGCCATGCACACGGTATTCTTCACCTTTTTGTTTGTAGATCTGGTGACGCAAGCCCAGAGTATACTTGACAAAGTTATACGTCAATCGGTTGCGCTCTTCCTCGTCCTCCTTTTCCTTTTTCTCCTTCTTGTCGAGGCGCTTCTTTTCCTCGCGCTCTAAAGCAGTAACGCGCTGCAGTTTTACGTGGCCGAGCTGCTCGTGCCAGACGCTTGCAAAGACAACCGACTTTATGCAAGCTTGCAGGGCGATGAGCGCGCGCGCAAAATCTCGCGGGTTGAGGCAACCACTGACGGCAGTTGTCCACGGCTTGCGCAGTACCGGCCAATTCGTGTGCATAAACGGTGCCTGGATGCTGCTCTCGAGCTGCAGGAGAGTTTGACGCAGAGTCTGGATCAGAAGGGCCTTGGATCCCGTGAGGCTACCGATCCACTTGAAGTCCACGCTTTGGCTGAGGGCAAACTTGTGAGACAAATGGCGCTTCTTGTCGCGCTCCTCGTTGCGTTGTGCCTTATTGAGCGCTATCGGGTTCGTTGTGAATTGATTAATGTACGACTTGAAAGTGTTGTCCATGCCGAGCTTGTACAGATGCATGCCCGTCGCGATTTGCAACGACTTCTGACGCGTTAGACGGGCGTTCTCGGTCTCTTCCTTGAGGGTTTTTTCGCTTTTCTCCGAGTCTTCCTTCGGCACGATGCCGGCTTCCTTCTTTTTTACTATCTCACTAGCGTTCGACGTTCTAGGCGTCAATGCTCCGGTTTTCGATCTGGTCACGATGTTATTCTTCTTACCATCGGCACCCTCCGTCAGCTCATCGGTTTCCATACTTTCGCCCTCAACCTTACTTTTGTTACTGTTTTCTTCGTTCACACTTGCACTTTTTCCGTCAATCGCTTCATCCGATTTTTGCTCTTCGTTGGGCTCTTGGCTTGTGCTTTCCATCTGAGCAGATGTCGCAATCGGCTGCTCCGTCGACTCTGAATCTTCGTGCATTTTGCGAACCATTTCCTTGGCGTCTTGTTTTTCTTTTTCCTTTCTTTCTTCCTCTTCTTTCTCTAATTTCTCTTGACGCTCTTTCTGCATCTTCAAAATGATACCTGGATAATACAAAGTATTCAAATTAATGATTAATGAAACTGTGTTATAAGATTATTTACATGTAAATGATAAAAAACAAAACACGCACTGTTCTCCACCTCCAAGTAGGATTTTTTGTTGCCTTTATACTGATTCGTGATGGTGACAGTAATCTCCATTTGACGGACGATTTCATCCTTATAATCAGACAATTCTCTGAACAAGGCTACTTCCATGTCATTTTGATCCAACGAGTCCATTAGTTCTTCCAGTTGTGAGGGCATACTGTAGTACCATATTTCTCCATCCTCGCTTTCACTGAAAAAATTAATAAAATAATTCATGATTATCGAGAGACACACGAAAAATTCGGGATATGTGTTCATAGATGTGGATGCATACACGAAAACCCTTCTGACGAGAAACCAGTACTTTCGTCCATGTCTGTCGAAGCCTAAGTGTTCTTGCCTACACAGCAGACCGTTTTTTTCAACATCCGGCAAACAGTCCATAACGCCAGTTATTTTGTGAGCTTTACATATATTACATTGCCAATCTTCTGGCGGTACATCGCGAAGCGGCGGATCAACACACTCCAAGTGAAAAACTGCTGGACACGTCTCACAGCACAACAAGTCGCCTAATCGATGACAGACTCTACAATGGTCATCGTAATCTTTGGCTCCTGTAACGACAATGGCGTATCGGATTATTTAGAGAAGTTAAAGTATGCTCTTAATTCAAAAGTACATATTTTGCACAATAAATCACTCGATGCTGCTTCTACAACGTCAAAAACGCTATGAATGAAATAATTAACAAACCAACAGAAAAAAAAGGGATAGTAATTGCTGATTAATGGTTCAAGAGGTAGTTACTGTTTTGATTAAAATAATCACAAATGATTCAAACAGATTAAGGGTTCTGATGCAAATGCACGTTACGTTACATCATGCTTATCTAAACCCGAGCGTTTTGATAGTACATAACGGTGAAATAAAACGAACACACATACCTTCGTGGAGAAGATCCTCCCTCACAGGGTTGGTTATAAGGAACTGTCCAGTCAAGAACTGCAAAATTTTGAGCCTGTCCTCGATAGGAACGAACGGGTAATCGTTGTTGGATAGGATGCCCAAAATGCTTTGGTCAAAGCTCTTGTCGCTTTCGACGTAAGAGCGGAGGGCCTCGGGCCAAGTGAGATTGTCCACAAAGTACAAACTTATGTTCACCGAGTCTTTCTGGTCGAGGGGCCCAAAGTGCGTCTGCTGGGAGTCCTCCTCGCGCAGCAGAGCCTTGATCAAAGTTATGTGGATCTCGTTTAGGAGATTACTCTGGTCCTCGCAGACCATGGCTGCGCAAAAGTCCTCAAACCTAAAGGGCGACAGCCTGAGTAGGTTGCGAAAGTGCCGGAGCACCTCGTAGATCGACAGGCACGGCATCACCAGGTCACGAGTCACGAGCAGATCGTCGGAGGAGCGCGGCAACTCGAGCTGCGGGATCTCGCGGTTCTGCAGCCAGAGAGGCTCTGGACTAGGGGCTCGCTGCTGACCGAGGAGCGCTCGTCTGGGCGTCCCACTGGCCGTACTAAAGCTCGAAAGCGAGAAGTCACTGTCGCTCGAGGGATCGGGCTCCTCAAGGCTCTCCGAGGACTCATCCTCACTCTGCATCAACAAGTCGTCGTCGTCGTTGCTCTTCTCGTCCGACTCGTCGCCAAAGTCCGAGCCATAGTGGTACTCGGAGTCGTGGTAGTCCAGGCTCGTGTTGTAGCCTCGACGACCGTAACCCGATCCACCCTTCTTCCTGCCACCTCCTCCGCTCGGCGTAGCCGCTGCTCTCGACGCTGACGCACTGCTGGAGGCCACGGCTGCCGGAGTACCGATCTTGGAGCGCCGGCTGCGTGTGCTACGTCTCGTCCCAAGTACCGGCGTCTCTTCTGTTGGTTCCAGTGGAGTGCCCGGTCTTGAAGCTGTCGGCGTGCTAGGCTGCGAGCCCACCCGGCTCTCGGAGTCAGCGCGCTGCAGCTGCTGTTGTTGCAGGTACTTGGGCTTCTTCATCAAGTGATACTGGAACTTCTTGGGGCGTTCCATGACGACTGTTTTGGGTGGGCGGCCCCGGCGTTTGCTGACCCCCCGGCCCCCCGACATCTTCGGGTCAGGTTGCTCCTCTGCCGCCAACGCCGCAGCCACCGAGGCTCTTCTGGCCCTGTCGACATAACGGGGCTCGGTTACCGCGGGCATGGACTTTCTCGCGCGGGCTCCTCGCCCGCGCGCGCGTTGCGCGGACATAGCACCAGCACCACCCGCGCGCCACCCCCGGGGGCTAGAATGTTAGGTATGTGTCCGTGTGTAAACAACAACAATAACAACGCTGCTCTGCTGACGACTCCTTCCCTTCTCTCTCTGCCCCCCCGGTAACTTTTGTTGCTCCGTCTCGCTTGCTCGGCACGTGGCGCGCTCTTGTCAACACACAGTGCCTGCAATTCCTGCACCCCCGCGTACTATCACCGCGCACCGATATCATACACACGAAACACACGCACTTAACTGTCAGTGTACAATTGTGACGACGACAAGGGCACACACACGGACGAGGGGGCCTGATGCATCCAGCAGCCGTTCACGTTATACGTTGTTGGTGATGCGCCATGTCTGCCGCAAGCATAAGCGCGCGTTCGTGCAGTTGCGCGTGTGTCGGTGAGTATTGGCTAGCTGTACTGTATATTTGTGTGGCAATGAGTCGAAAATATATATATATATACATATACGTATTGAAAATCCACTAGGTGTAGTTGTGTGTTGTAGAGGTGATGGTGAGAGTGCGGGCGCTAGGCAAAGAGCAGCAGGGTCCCCCCCGAGTCACGTGGTCGTCGGCTGGGGCCTGGGTGATGGTTATTCTTCCCGCCGCGGGCCACTCGAGTCCGCCGCAACAGCTGAGTTGTACTTGTAGACACACTGGAGATGCGCTCGGCTCGGGGCGCGCGAGCAAGTACTGTAGAGACGAAGAGAGAGATAGCGCGCGCGCGCACAAACGATCATCGCGTAAGCGCGACAGAGACGCACGACGACGACGTTGTTGTTTCTCCTTCGCTGATTGTGTGTGTGTGCGTGTGTGTAAGAGCTCAGCACGATTTGAGACACCTAGAGGGCTCGACCTCGTACTCTTTTCTTGCGACAAACGGTCCCGGCCAACAGGTCGCCTCGAGGGGCAAGCGGACCGTCCGCGGGTTTCCTGGGCCCTATATCTCTCTCTTTGTCCTCACCAAGAGAGAGAGAGACTTCGACCAATGGCGAGGCTCGTTGTTGCGGGGAGCTTGTCGAGGCCTGCCGGGTATGGCGCTGGGGTCGCAGCGATGCTCCGAAATGAAGAAAAAAAAAAAAAAAAAAAAAAAGGTGTATCTGCAAAGATTTGCAATTCGCGAAAAACGTACAGATAACCGGGCCTCGTGGTGGAACCGCTCTTTCGAGTCCCAACGGCCCTGAAATTATTTATAAACGGCCCCCAACTCGGTCAAAACGATTCTGACGCAAGCTATACACAACGCACGGGACTGTAACTGCGAACACACACACACACACGCTCGTCCTAACCTTATTATTGCAAGATGCTTGCGTTGCTTGTTCTCTTTCTTTTTCTCTGCTTGATGTTTTTTTCTCTTCTCTCGCAATTGTGTGTATATATTAGCCAACAGGGGTCGAGGGGCACCAACAACCACACACGGCACCTGCGCACTTCTACTTGCCCAGCTTTGTTTGCGTGTGTTGTTGCACTCTACAAGATATCTATTCTACCCTTCTTCTTCGCTGGTATATAGCTGCCCTCGCGCGACACGCATCGAGGGGATGAATGTCCGGCTCGGTTGCTCACTTGCGCGTCGAGTTGATCGAGGTACTTATCCCTTTCTCTCCAAAAGGGCCGTTGCGTTGACGTCTTCGCCGAGGTCGGAGATCACAGAGAGTACCGGCAGCTTTCCCAGCGCTCGGCTGGCTGGACTGCCTGTATTACCAGCGGCTACACTTGCACTTGCCCGTCGACGAGCTGCAAAACGGATTAACGGAGCGCGATATGTATAGTAGTACAGTTTTTTTTTTTTCCACATACGCAGTAACGCAGCTACGGCCTACGCGCACTTCTCCTTGTCTCTCTCATTCAATGCCCGTGACCAGCGCCATCTGTAGCTCGGTAAGATAATTGTTGGAGTTTGTTGCGCGCGGGGCTGGGAAAGCTGGACAACAGGTGTAAAAAGTGTGGATACGTCAAAAATGCTGGGCGATACATCAGTATGTAGCCATACAGACTCAAACACCCGAATGAAGTTTGTAGTTACGGTGTGTCATGTGTGAAAATTACACGGAATCAGAATCACATGGTATAGGTAACAGAAACGGCAGCGCCACACGCGGAAGTTCTACTACCCGCGGACGCTCGTTTTATTCGCGTATTTATCTGCAGCGATTTATCTCGACTGATGCAATGCAGCCGCCAACAGCTGATCAAAGGACTGGGAAAAAATGCAGTTCAAATTTTAACGTTTGCTGGGACAAATTCGACATTCATCGCCAGCTTGGCTCATGCAGAGGAATAGCGCGTGGGTATGCGTGTCGTTTGATTGTTGGGTATGTTGGGAAGCGTCGCCATATTTTTGAAGGAAATTCAATTACCATTCCACCACCTGATGTAAAACCATTTTTTTTTTTTTTTTTAATTGTTATTTTAGCTTGCACAGACAGTACGGTAAAGGGTTCGTATGCAGTGAGCCCAAAAAATTTGATCGAGTGCACGGGCCCAGCTTTTTAAAAACAATTACCCCTCCCCCGACCCCTCTCTCTTCAGCGCTACTCCGAGACTGGGACTTGCGCGCGCGATCGTGGCGGGCCGTTTGAAATTCAAACTTTGAATATAAACGATCGCGGAAGCGCGCCGCGCGTTGATTTGAATTTGAAAGCTCTCTGTTTGACAATCAGTCGGTCGGTAAATTTTTGTGTCGTGTGTGGGCGTGCGTGTATGACTAGGTACACTGGTACTCTTTGTAGACAAATGAGACAACGAGACAAGTGAAGCGCAACAGCAGCAGATTTGTAAAATACAAAAGTACATACAAATAGAGAGAGAAGGAGCTATACCTCTGTATACTGCACGCGTCGACGTCTCGACGAGAGGAATCTGAAAGAAAATATGGCCGCCTCTTGGTGAAAAAGCAGCAGTCCGAGGCCGCTCCGAGGACGACGAGTGTGAGGTTAGTTTCCGATCAAGGAGGATGTACGCCCTGAAGCCAATCGTAGCCCTGCCCGAGCAAATACCTCTGCCGAAGGTGATGTACGAGCTGCCAAAGATCCACGGCGGAGAGGCGCGTGTCGACGAAGACCAATACAGCATGGACATCGAGGACGACTTTGGACGCCAGGTTACCCGCTTGCTTAAGATGCCCCGGGGTTCGGTGATCGGTGGAAGAGACGAGCCGGGGCTCCAAGGAGCTCGCACGCGGCGCTCCTGGGCCCCGATGCTCTGCAGGTCTTTTTCCTCCATAACGACTCGCGGCGCGGCTGGCACTCTCGAATACCGCGGTTACACTGATGGCCATGTCTAGTCGCGTAAGTATAAGCTTACTTGCAGTAGGTTGCACAAGTCGACAGGGTGATTTTTTTCGTTTACTTGATTATTGGGACAAGGGTGATGTTTGCTCCGCGCGTGCAATGTAACAACCGGTCGTTCGTTGGTTTGTTTGTTTCTTCTGCGTCGCAAGCCCACGTAGAGACGTAGACGACGAGGTGATATGCGCCGTCGCGACCGCGAGAACACTGCTCACTGACTGAGGCAAGGATGGTATCTCTCCTTGCTATTTTGCCCCCCCTGCTATGTTATGCGGGAATTAAGTATATTAAGTATACGAGAGATGTGCATAAAAACGTCACTGTCATGCACGAGCGAAACGGCGACTAGTGCACTACTGTAAGTAAGTACATACCTAAGTGAGTTGTTTACTGGTTATTTTCCTTCCTTTCAACAATCTCTTTTGCGATATGTTGGAAATGGTGTGTATAATGTGCCAAAGACCACCTTCACCCAAACTAATGTGTTGCAAAGATGGGCTAGCCGCGTTGTCAATCGCTGAGCCGTTCCTCCTGGTTTCTACTCTCTACTGCATGTTGGAAAATCATAAAATCATCAAACACTAGCATTAGTTCTAGACAACTCTACTGTCTGAACCTCTAAAAGTGTTGTAAAATGTGAGATGCGAGATAATGAGAGATTATTTTTTTATTTATTTATTTTTTTTTTTTTTTGTTGTTGAATCAATGACACAGAAACTTATACCAGAGTACGATTTTCTGGAAGCCAGACAAGCGAAAATTCTGAAGGAAGTTTTTGAATTGAAGTCCTACCTGGATCAGCTCACCATTGCTGTTCGTTTGAATGATTTTACCAGGCTGGAGCTAGAACCCTTAAAGATAGAGATTAAAACTGCATTTAAAAACAAGAAAGTCGAATGTCATCAGGTAAAAAGATTTTTATGATTCTTGGTTCTGATGGTCTTGGTCTCTTTATTTCTTGTTTTTATTCCGGATGAATTTTTTCAGTCTCCAGTCAATGCAGAAATCATCGTTAATGCAAATCCAGCCAGTCCCCCCTACGTTGTATTAGCCCTTCAGAGGATCTGGACGGATACCAAGTTCAATGTGAAAGTTCATACAAATTCGTGTTACGGTGCAGTGGCGAGGAATTCAGCTTTCGAAGATAAATTGCTGACCACTGCCAGGGTCTATCCTTACCACAACATTGATGTAACACTCATATGGAAAAATGGTATGAAGATTCAGTTAATCTCATTGCTACTTTTTTTCTCTATGCATTACTGAAATATATCTGTTTTAGTCAAAGATACTCAACTCATCACCAGAGTATACGATTTTCCGTTTGAGGGTGAAGCAAATATCTTACGTTACCTCGCAAGATTAGTAGAAGAGTACAATTACGAGGAATTGCAGCCAGAAGTGTCAATATCCATTGACAATGTGTTAGATTTGTGCCTTCAATTGCCGTATGATGATGCTAGACAGAAGAATGCCACAATTGTCAAGTTTGCCACCTATTTGGGAGAAAATCCGTGGCTTCTGAACTCATTATATCCTTCGATTGTTGATATAGCAGTATGGTCGGTACTTAAGCGTGAGTCCAACAACAAAATACCGAGTAAACTGAAAACGTGGTTTGACTTGTGCGAGGAAACATTTTTGTCTGATTGACATGATCAACAATTGTATTTTGTACAGGTATTTAAATAAAATGTTAATCATTCTATTTAAACACTGGGTCTATTTTTTCTCAAGTGTAGAAGCGTACGGAAAACAAAATATTGTATTTTATTATAAAGATTATATATTTCTAAACAAATCATGTATTACAATGAAACTATTTCCGATCTTTCTTACAATCGTTTATAAATAATAGAAAATTTGAACATAAAAATGTATTGGCAGTGTCACAGGAGCAATTAAGCTTCTATGAATAACAATGAGATATCTTGTCACAAAAACGCACGATACTTATGTTAATTTATTATAAATCCTACTTTGTAATCTAAATTACAATGTCTACTCATGCGAAGTGAATTGAGATGCGCATTACTAATATGTAAGTAGTATTGTCTTAAGAATAGAGTGTGTAAGAAGTTCATTATTTGATTATATGCTCGAGCAACAACACACTCAGTTCACTGAATGACTTGATGACAATAAATATTACTCTTACGAGTAATTTTTATAAAAACTATCACTCTTATTCGTCAATTTTTCTATTATAAGCTCTCAATGCAAGTGCTTTCTTTTGAAAGGCATCTACAATCTTATTGAAGGTTCTTTAAACTACAATTGAGTCGTCAGCCTTTTCTTCTATACAATAATCTTCTCACTTACGTCACAATCATCAAATTATACACTCGTTACACATACAATAGCTGTGTTTACGAAAGCTCTTCTCAAGATATGTATAACACTCACCAGTTAGTTATTAAAAATTCTTTAAAAAAACTAACTTTTTACAGCTGATTAAGAATATTTTCAAAATCATAATGTACAAGGTTTCTCTTTTTTTTTTGTTTAAGTAAACGTAATGTGTACAGAAATACTTATGATAAAGATACTTAAGTAAAATAAGGAGCTAAATGATAAGTAAACTATATTACAATAAGTATGCAAAATTGCATAATTCAGACTTATTTCAAAGTGTAATTTCTAACATACGTAAACAGTCATACTCTTACATTTCTAATCTATCCAATACAGTGACATTTATCCTATTAATAAGTCTAATTACTTTTGAGAGACTTAAATATTATAATACTAATTGCAATTTTCAGGAGACTTTGACAAGTCACGTGTTTTTTGATTATCAATAAGGCAACTACTGCTTCATTCGTTCGTGTTTATGATATGAATAGTTTTTATATCGTATTCGTTAATGAATCGCAAAATTGGAGATGTTTGCTAGTCGCCTGAAAACGTATACTATATGTACAGGTTTGTACATACTTTATCAACTACCCTGTCATTAAAATAAAAAGTTTCAATGATGATTTATAACGATATGTGTATTGGAAGACAAATCGTCCTCTCTCTAAATAAAAAAAGTCTTCTTTGCTACTTGAAAAAAAAAAAAAAATCGTCAATCGCACACAAAATCATGAATCATCCAATTGATCTTCGAGCTTTACGCTAATTAAACTCTTTCGTCAAAGATGGTCGTATAAAAAAGTGGTATCCAAAGTACGAAAAGCTTGTATAAAAATCCGTTAGAGTAAAAAATAATATTCAAAAAACTAAACAGCTCAACACATGCTTCGCACGGTAGCTGAAGTCACGGCGGACTCGCCCAAATGAATGTGAACAGTGTATGTGCACGTAATTAAAAAAAAAAAAAAAAAAAAAAAAAAAAATTATAAATACATTACACGTAAACATAATAACGATACATATCACAATGAGATTTCGCCGTAAGCTTGGGAATACGTGTGCGCTGCCAGCTTTTCGACGCACAAAATACAAGCAGGCAGGTTCCGCTTATGTTTATTGCTCTTCCTTATAGTAACACAGTTAGAATCATCATGGGGTACTCAATTAATATCAGACAAAAGAGGAGAAGCCGGGAAGGGGCGCCCTCGACCTTGCCATGTTGTTCATTATAATCTGTCCGCCGTTCAAGCTCACCACTGCGCTACCCTCGGGCTCCGAGTCTGTGTACGAGGAGTAATTTCTCACCGGCTTCTGGCGCTTCCACGACTGCCTCAACGAGTCATTCACGTTGGCGTAGTGATTCACGAACGAGTGTGGATCCGACTGTACGCTCTCGTTCTCGCTCTCCGATACCTGCGAAAAAACACCGATTTTAATTTCATCTTGCCATCAATGCAAAAACTCGCACTTGAAAACAAGCTGTGTGCTTGATGTAATACCTGCGAGTCCGTAGAACTGATTTCCGAGGGTTTCTCCGTGACGCTGCTGTCATCGGGATTTTCGTCGTACTTGAGGCTCTCTTCGTCGCTGTGGTAGGCCACGGATGCTGGTGACGGTCGGGGCGGTGATTTCCCGTAAACCGCAGGTAAGGGTGGATGCATCGGTTTGCGGCTGAGGGTGCTCCGCTTGCCCAGGGTGCCGCAGCCGTTGGCCAGACTGGAGATACCACCTGAGCCGATACCCTGACGCGAACGGTACAACTCTAGGTCCGACTCCTGTCGGTCGTCTATATCCATAGCCATTGACTCTTCGAGGACTTTCTGTACCTCCTCTGTTGGCGGATCGTCAATAGAATGAATCAATTTCATATCGTTCCTTTTGAGTAGAAGTACGGAAAAACTATAGACTTACGCTTGTACTTGTAACTCTTGCTCTTTACACAGAGCACTGCTATGACCATAATAATCACGACAACAGACGAAGCCGCCAAGGAGACCATGAACCAAGTTTTTCTGTAAAATGGTCGTTGTTGTAGATACGCGTACTCCATGTATAACTTCGAAGGTGTGAGAATCTGTTGAACAATCGTGTATGATTAAATGTGGTAAAAATTGAGAAATTTTATTGCAAAAAAAAAAAAAGAAATATTTTCAATACCGTCTCCGTGGAAAGAACAGGATAACTGATGCCATAGATATTGTAAGCAATCACTCTGAATACATAAGACGTTGATGGAAGTAAATTTTGATACGATATACTGCATTCCGACAGCAAGCCAGTACTTGTTCGAACCACAGTCTGCCATTGACTGTCATCTATAAGTAAAATAAAATGCATGTATTACTCTATAACCCACGTGTATTTCAACATTTGAAGCGTATTCCACATTAAGTGATAAATGAGATGAAGTTGCAAGCTGCCACTAGCTCAATAACATACGACACAATTGTAAGCTCAAGCTCTACAGCTGCAGTGTTTTACAAATTAAAATATTTCGAATCGATAATTTTTATAAGAATATTTGGCGGCACTGACTGCAAATCACGTTAAATGCAAAATGTATTTGTTTAGACTGCTAGCGATCCAATAAAATGAGTTGTTACAGGGGGATGAGGGATTTTTGATATATTACATAGCAAGGCTGGGCAACACCTAATCTATACCTATTTTGTTATTTGCTCTAATAAGAAAAAAAAAAAAAAAAAAAAAAAAAAAGGTTCTTTACCAGCCCTGCTAAAAAAAATGCCATGCGATCCAAAAATTGTAACATAACATGTCATTGTTGTTATACTTTTACGTTACAAATGACTCATGAACATTACAAACATTCACTGAATTAAATGACTAGATGCATGTACAGACAATCACTCTAGCATGTTCTCAAACTTACAATGCTGCCAATCTTCCCTTCCTGTGTCGTCAAATAAAACAATAATAACGTGATTATTCAACGGTCAAATAACTATAGGTGCCTTTTCAAGACTGTTTAGCTGGTTTTTGCAGCATTTACCACAGTTATAAAAAAACAAACAATAATCCATTTTAAATTAAAATGTGTGTGTATAAACTCACCTTTATTCTGAGTTTCGATGTAATAACCCAAAATAGGACCTTTGCCTGTGGCCCCATTGGTCCACTGCAAATCCACACCCGAGCTTGTTTTTGATAAAAGGAGATTACTCGGTGGTTGCGGCGAGCCCTCCTGTGGACCGGTCGTCACGTTACCGGATATCGGTGGTCCTCGATCTATCGTTTCCGCTTGGACAGTAAATGTGTAGGTCACTTCTTCCTCCAGTGATTGAACGAGCAAGTTTGTTTCGACAACTTTTTGCTTGACTTGTTTGCTGAAGCCTAAAGTATTCGTTTGGAAGTAATAAAAAAACAGGTCCAAGCTAACGTACAATGAATTGCGTTGCAAATAGCCACGACTTACGATCGTTGGGTACGGCCGTCTGGTAAGAAACAAAGTATCCGACGATCTCGCCGTTTCGCAGCTTGGGCGGATCCCACGATACTCGCAGGCTCGTCAGCGTGATATTACTGAATTGCAAATTCTGCGGTGGACCTGGTATGGCTTGCTTGGTCCTGACGGTAATAGGAAGAGAGCGTGGCCCGTCACCGGCTATATTGAAGGCCAAAACTTGCATCCGGTATTCCGTGTATTTATCGAGAAACACTAGACTGTGAGTGGAATTGGAGGCCGAGACGACTTCGATTTCTTCCTCTTGCTTGTTTTCGAGCTCTTGGGGCGAGTCGGTCACCAAATAGAAAATCTGCAACACAATTTTCGACAGTTAAAGTTGAGTAAGTCTATGTAAACTTGGAAAAAAAAGGTTCTACCTTGTAACCCAGGAGTTCGCCGTTTTGCTTGTTTGCCTGAGGGGGCTTCCACTTGAGCTGAACCTCCGTGGAAGAGATCGGTTCCGCCGTGACCTCTTGAGGCTCGCCAGTTGGAATGGCCTCCCCGACGTACACTCTGACCAAAATACTTTTAGGACCCTCGCCTTCCGAATTAAACGGAACGACGGTGATGTCGTAATACTTGTCCTCGGTGAGATCGCTCAAAGTAATATTGGTGTTCTGCAACAAAAAGTGGGTAAACGTGTGTAAGTTGTGCACTTGCCGTTTTTACCGTTTCACTCGTACTTACGTTTATTCCTTTGACTTCTTCCTTCGGAGGTCCGGAAAGAGCAGAGGAGAAATCCGTGAGCTGATACAAAACTCGATACCCACCAGTCTGGTGGTCTCCGCTCCAGTAGGACTCGTCGATTTCATCCCAGTAAACCTCGATGCTTGTCCTCGTTGTAGGCACAACTTTGATTCCGGTCACTGCTTTTGACGGAGCTGCAAACAATTATCGGATGTCAGTACAAGCGTCTTCAATGCAATGACAAACTGTTACTGTTTTCCGAAGCAACATTTACCAGCTGGTAGCGTCTTCACTTGATCAGACTCGTCGCTTAGCTCCGAAGGGCCGATGTCGTTCGTTGCTTGGATTCTGAATCTGTACTCGGTGAATGGTTTCAAGTCCTTGGCGGTGTATGACGTAAGAGAGGGATCCACCCTTTCGGAGATGATTTTGAAGGGGAGAGAATTTTCCGACTGAAGCACGGTGTAGTACCTAAATTATGAGAAAATCGTTAAAGGGTACTGTGCTCATTCAAGGGTGAGATATCGCAAAATTTTTTTGTCATACCTAACGGGCGCAAAGCCATCGCGTCCCGGCGTCCAGCTAAAAGTTATCTGACGACTTTGCAACTGGGACTTGCTCACGAGGGGCTTCGACGGAGGCTGGGGCCGTTCCCTGTTGTTGGTCGTGAAAACCAAAGCATACGCCGTTTTACCCCAACCCAAGCGAGTTTGAGCCGTCACGGAAAACATGTAGTATTTTTCTTGCTCCAGGTTCGTAGCCCTGCGATGATGATTAAATTTAAATATCAAAAATAATGGTGACAGTAAAAAATATCATCAATCAACTCGTCCATCTTACGTGAAGGTTCTCGTAGTGGCGGAAAATTCTTTGCTGAATTGGTGACTTTGGCTGCTGTTCAGGTGGAACATGACCTTGAAAGCGAGAATTTCCCCGTTCGGATCTTCAGGAATGTCCCAAATGATTCGCGCCGTGTTGAAGCTAACGTCCGGCAACGACACGTTTGACGGCGGTCCAGGCACTGAACGAAAAAAACAAAAAGTCAAATACCAGGCACACGCAATAGATCCGCGCAAACTCACCATCTTCGAATGTCTGTACACGACAGGGTGGCATGCTCAGTACACCATCGCCGAGTCTCGTGTACGCCAACACCTGCACGTGATACTGAACGTACTTTCTCAATTCGGTCAAGGTTGTGGTAAAGGTGGAGTTGTTGGGGATAATTTTATGCTGCGGCGGGGACGGATTGTTGATGGCCAGATAAAAGACCTTGTAGCCCTCGATCAATCCGTTTTGATGCTCGATCGGCACTTCTCCCCACTTGACGACGATCGTCGTCGAGGACGTCGCGTTAGTTTCAACGTTCACTGGCCCGTGGGACGGTACTGTGTGACGCGTTCCAACAATAAAATCCATCAAGTTGACGAAAAAAATGGTCCTCCTTTAGAAGATGAGCATTAAAAAACGAAACTTACCGGATTCGCGGGTTCTCTCGACAGCCTTGGGACTCAACGGGGAAGAGCCAACGTCATTGTACGCGCTCATGCGCACTTCGTACAACGCAAACTCTTCCACGTTCTGGAGGACGAACGAGTTAGCGGTGTGATCCTCGATGCTGATGCTCTTGGATCTATTGGTTCTGACTTCCGTGTAAGTGATGTTGTATCCGCGCGGGTTGCCGTACCACTCGATCTGCTGCAGGGGCTGTCGAGTGGGTAAATCATCGTTAGCTTTGTCGGGATTGTATATAGGTGTATTTTTGTATCGGGAGTACTCACGATCCAGCGAACCCGCAATTCCGTGGCGTTCATCGCTCGCACGGTGACGTTACGCGGCGGGTGGGAGGGCGGCGCTTGGATGGTCTGGAACT
The DNA here is from genome assembly GCF_036245765.1 of Copidosoma floridanum. Taxonomy (NCBI): domain Eukaryota; kingdom Metazoa; phylum Arthropoda; class Insecta; order Hymenoptera; family Encyrtidae; genus Copidosoma; species Copidosoma floridanum. The sequence continues at coordinate 5,243,825 of NW_028321906.1, read as the reverse complement.
CCTTGGTGGGCTCGGACGGCGCAGAGGGACCCACAACGTTGTTGGCTATCAGCCGCAGTTTGTACTGCATGAAGGGTATGAGGCCCTCGACCGTGATTTTTCTCGCTTCCGGGTCGTGGATCTCGGATATCGTGTGCCACGTCATGTTCCGGGTGGTTTGCGCCTGAATCGATCCCGTTTAATCGTTTACCACCGAGTAATAAGGATAATGCGAGTTTGTATTGCCGCAAAACTCACCTGTACGGTCCACTTGGAAATCGAAGCGTTGCCGTTGAAGCCCGGGGTGAATTGAAGCACGATCGAAAAGGCATCGATGTTGGACAACGCCAGCTTGGTCGGGGGCTTGGGGAGCACTGGCTCGACACCAGACTGTATCGTAGCGATGCTCGACTCTCCAGGACCCTTGGACGTCCAAGCCAAGACTTCGAACGTGTAATGCGTCGTGGCCTGTGAACGCCCACATGTATTAGATTGGTGTATTGAAAGGAGGGGAAGGGAAACGTCGAGCGATCCCTGTGTATTGTACCTGTAGCCGTTCAATTTTCGTCGAGAGCACGTTGGCAGTAAAATTGAGCACTTTAATGGTCTCGGGCTTGTCTTTGATCATGTACTTTAGCTGATAAGAGGTGAGAATCCCGTTGAGCTCGCGAGGCACCTTCCATTTGACCGTCAAAGCGCGATCGCTGATATTAAGAAACCGTAGGTTCTCCACTTTACCGGGAACTGTAGGGATTATTTTATGTGAGAAACCGTACTCTGAACATCAAGAAAAAAATGAAAAGAGCAAAAAAAAAAAAAAAAAAAGTCTTACCGTCCTCGCTGGTGCGAACGGCTATGGGAGCACTCCTCTCACCGTCACCAGGATTGGTGAAGCAGAGCACGGTGATGTTGTAGAGGGTGTACTTCCTCAGATTCGATATGACGGCGTTCTGCTCGGCCTGGGGATCGTAGAGATTGGGCGCCACTGTCACGGACTTGTAAAGATTGTCCTCGGCGTAGCCACCGTTCCACCAAGCTTGGAGCTTGTAGCCCAAATTGATCCCGTTTATCTTCTGGGGATCGGGCGGCCTCCACCAAACTTTCACGGCCGTCGAGTTGAGCGCCTTCACTTGGACATCGGTCGGCGGGGCTTCGGGCACTGGATTTTGTTTTATATAACGATTAACTGTAAATATAATATGTTCCGGGCAAACAACGCTGCGTATTTGTGTATAAGTACCTCCTTCCTTGGTCTTGATCTTGAGTTCGTGGGTAAAGACACCGACGCCCTCGTCGTTGTACGCGGCGATCTGCACAATGTAGTCCTTCCAGGTGATGAGGTCCTCGATCAGGTAATTCTTCTGGGTTTCCTTGGATATGTTCTTCAGTATGAGGGGCGTGTCGTTGTAGCCGTGGAGCTTGTAGCGTAGCACGTAGCCGCGTATGTGGCCGTTGCGGTGCTCCTCGGCCGGGGGCTGCCACTGGGTTATGATCTCGGACGAGGAGCGCGCCGAGCCCATGAAACCCAACGGTGGACCGGATGGCGCTGGGAGAAGGAAACGTTGTTACACACTCGTTCATTGAGCAAGTAATATATTATGTATAAATATGGGCTTACGTTCTTGCGGCAGCACGACAACTTCGCTCGGCTCGGAACTTGGACCCTCGCCGACGCTGTTCTCCGCGCTCACGCGAAACTGGTAGGCAGACGCCGCTTTCAAGTTCTTGAACAGCGTCCAGCGATTGTTGGCCGATATGTTGGAGTACTCGGTGACCCAGTTGAGCGTCAAATCGGGCAACGGACCTGTTACATCACATCACCCACATGTTTGTTGTTGAGTTTATCGTTGCAAAAGAAAAGATGGCCAGAAAAAATATTCTAAAGAGAGGAGTACTCACCGATTTCAGGGACCTCGCGCCTCTGCACGATGTACGACTTGATGGGGCTGTTGCCGTCGAAGCCGGGCACCCAGGTGACATTGATCGTCCTCGGTGATATGTCCTCGGAGCGTCGAGCCACGACTTTGATGGGCGCAAAGGGCAGCTCGATAACGGCGAGCCTGGCGGTTCTGGTCTCGTTGCCGCCCGGCGACACGACCGAGCACATGTAGTCCCCGGCGTCGCCCGCCCGCACGTGGTTTATCTTGAGCGTGCCGTCGTTCTGCTTCTGTACCCGCGAGCTAGTTTTCACAACTCTGCAACAGCCATACTTTTCATCAGTATATTCTTGGGCATTGCATGTACCCCAGGGTTTTTTACTCTCTCTCTCTCTCTCGCTCGCGCGCACTCACTTTTCTCGGGGAGCAAGAACCGAGACGATTTATGTACCGTGGATGATGCTTCTTGCTACGTTGAGGAAATAATCATCGATAATGAGTCGATTTTACTTTCGAAATCACGCTTAAACTTCAAGGTGCATTCCGATAGATTTACAAACGGAAATAGCGTTAAACTATGCGCATGATGATTAATTAATTGTCGAACGTGCATGCCTGAAAAGTCCCGGGACCAGGCACCCTTGATGTTCACGAATGGGGAAAAAAGAGAAAAATGTAATACAAGTATACACTTGTACGCGTGCAAGGAGCGAGAGAAGTAGGAGAGTGACGCAAATTAGTCATATGCGTGTCGGTGGACTCACTGGGAGTTGTGAAACCAGGCGACGTCGTAGTTGACGCTCGGGTCGTTCGAAACCTCGCACTTGAGCTCTGCCGTCTGGCCGAGGAGAACCGACTGGTCCACCGGTGGCTGCACTATCTGCGTCCTCACTGTAAAAACGCTCGCATTGAAGGGCCAAAAAGCAAAGAGCAACTCCAAGTATATGGCCACAGGCTTACCGAACACCGAGAGATAAGCCGATCCGTTGACCGAGCCGGCCTCGTTGGCTCGCACGCACGAGTACTTGCCGGCGTCGCTCGGCTTGACGTTGGCTATCACCAGGTCCCCGTTGTCCGACAGCTCGACTCTACCGGCTATCTCCACCGGCTGGGTATCTGCAAATTTGCCGTTTACCATTTTATCGTGTACCTCGTTCAACAATGCCGTATACGTGACATATGCACAACGACACACTCGAGCGGAAGCTTTGTACTGCCCAAATGGGCGCTCGGTGATGCATAACGCGTAAGGAGTCATCAGGGGGACGACTTTTTATTTTTGGTCATAAAAATTGATTTGATTTCAAAATAATGTTACATGAAAAATTGAAATGAGTGACCATGTGGTGTATACACTCAATAGCCAAGTATGCATATATTACCATTGTAGATCCAAGTGACATTCGGCACTGGCGCGGCTATCGCTCGGCAGTTCAGCGTCGCCACTCTGCCGTCCAGGACGGTCAAATTTTGCGGTCGTATTTCCCATATCGGTACCGATGCTGCAAATTGAAAACAATAACCCAATAACAATCACAATTCGCGTCTCAAGTGGCGTTTCGTACTCAAATGACAAAAAATCGTGCAGCAATATAAAAAAAAAAAAACAAAAAAAAAAAAAAAGAATAACCCAATCATCAAGTAACCGTATATGCTACGATGTGTGTATACTTATTGAATTAATGTGAGAGATGTACTTGAAATTGTCTTTGCGCTCCATACACAAAAAAAAAAAAAAAAAAAAAAAGCACACGATCATCATTTTGTACAATACATAATTATATCTGCGTGATTAACAAAAAAAAACTGCAAGCTGCAGCAGCGTGAGAAGCCATTGAGGTGGCGCTTTTTACTGTGCTCTATACATTGTTTCTCTTTTCTGTGGTAAAAAAAAAAAAAAAAATTAAATAAATAAATAAACACACATGAATGATACGCAGTGCCTTGGCCTGATATATATATTGTATATGATTTATGTACGAAACTTATGGTCGAAGTGTGTATATATAATAAAGGAGGCAGAACGAATCGTTTCACATTTACATCAATATTTAAGTTGTACAGGCAAAACGATGATCCAATTGCAACATCACGTTTTACCGGAACAATGTATAAGTACTCTCTAAAAGGATTTTAAATAAATACCTACAGACAAAAACATAGAATTACGATACGTTGCATTGCTAAAACACTCGTGCTTATTGTTATCAAGATCATAAAAAACAATAATAATAATAATAATAATTTAATGCTACCAATAAAGACAATAGATGTGTGTGAGGGTGAACCAAGACAAAATATACAAGATGCTAGTAATCGTCATCACGGAGTGATGTTAAAAGACAAAAACTAAAGCGCAGCATGAAAAATAAAAATTTATGTGCCTGGAAGCAGGTGTACCTACGTATGATGCGTAAATACTTTATTGTTGAATGCAAAACATTGATCACGTTGGTTGATCAAAACAACAACAAAAAAAAAACAAAAACAAAAAAAGAAAAAAAAACACTATTTTAAACTCTAAAACGACACGAATCGTGTCCTATTGTCGAACTAATTGGTGATTAAGGAAAAGTAAAAACCAAAAAACAAACAAAATGCTGGTGGAAATAGGTGGGTTTAAAGAGAGAGAGAGAGAAGTAGTTCAAAACTAAAAGTGGAAAGAAAAAGAAAAAAGAAAAAAAACGTGGGCAAAAGTAAGAGGACGACGTTTGGTGGTTTTGGCTCTTACGGTCTGGGTACTGAAAGAACTGAAAGCGACGATTATCCTGGCGCACTCCGACGATACCATAACCGACGGCTCGACGGGCCGTTCTCTTACCCACTGCTGATTCCAATTCTGCGCTCGCATGACAAAAAACATGTGGTCAGTCGTGGCACGGGTAAAATAAGTACACGGGACGAAAGTGTATATGTATACGAATATTCTCAATACTATTAGATGAAGAAATGGCGAACAAAAAAAAAAAAAAAGGCCCGGCTTCGCGAAATCGCCACGTTGCGGCATCGACAATGGTATTAATAATATCATGTAACGAAGGAGACAAGGCCATTTTGGGTGTACTCACTTTTGACCTTGAGCCAAGTGTAGCTGGACGCCTCGCCGGCCTCGTTGCTCGCCAGACACTGGAACATGCCCGGATCCTTCATCGTCAGCTTCTTTATGATCAGCGTACCGTTTGTCACGTCGTACCTGTGGTACAAGCAAATAAACCACATTACAATTGGCCAAGACTCGGTTATTCCTCTTTTCCGGCAACTCACCCCGATCCTTCGAGATCGTCGATGGACTGGGTGTTGCGGAACCACTGGATCCTCGGGGCGGGCACGCCCGCGGCCTCGCAAGTCAGCACCACCGTGGAGCCGTACTCGCTCGGCGTCACTCGTTTCAGTTTGGTCGGAAAGAATGGCTTTTCTACAAAGGCAACCGTATCACAGCATATCCAAACAAATGGTATGTATATACGATATAATCCGAGGGGCTATACGCTCTTCGGCAGAGTCTCTAAATGACTTTGTGGGTCTTAAACGTACACCAATACCCAATAACCCTCCGGTAGACTTTCAAAGGCTTTTGTGAACTTTTAAGACTCTCGTAGGCTTTGGATGACTCCAAACGACTCGAAAATCTCGCCGAGACTTTTGCAGTCTTTAAACGACTTTGTGAGACGTTAAAATTGTCCACATAGTCTTGGATGACAAGCGCGTATAGCCCCTTGGCCTGAGCGATAGGAAACGGAATATATATGTATATAATGTTAACTAACCGAGCACGACGAGATCGGCACTGGCGACGATGGTGGGGTACTCCCCGCGCGTGTGTATGACGCGACAGGCGTAAGTGCCACTGTAGGTCGAGTTGTTCGGTATGAGGGTGAGGGTCCTGTTGTACGAGTCCTCCAGGTCGTAAGCTATTCTCGCGTCCTCGATCGGTACGTCGTCCTTCGTCCAGATGGTCTTGAGGTTCTCGAGGGGCCTTTGATGAGGTAGTTCGTAGTTAACAATTCATTCACGGGACCACCAGGTCACAACTTGTGTATACACAAATATGGAAAAAATTTTATATGGATAGTCGAGGCGTTACCTGGCATTGGCGATACAGTGCAGACTGGCCTTCTGGTCCTTGGCGACCCTCGTGTCCTCCGGCTTGACGACTATCGTGGGTGGCACGTCGGCGCTCGGATCTCCGGTTACCTTGAGGTTGAACATCGGACCTTCCTCCTCTTTGCCGAGCACAGTGTTGATAGCTCGCGGCCTGTGCGGGACAGGGTGTTGTGTTTTTCTTTGTTACGACTCTTTTTTTTATGCTTTACCACGTTTACTATAGGTATATAACGGTGCGCTGACACGATCTCGAGGTTTACATTGGCCCATTAGCAAACATTCACATTATCTCAACCGAGACTCAGAGTTTTTTTAAGGATTTGCTTTTCAACGCTCAGTTGTTTTTTTTTTTTTCACGCGAAGATTCACTTGAAACTTTTTACGTGCACCCACAATATGCATTGGAGACGCAAATTTTTATTTTTCTCGTGCTTATCCCGAGGAACACGAGGATACATAGTCAAATTTTGTGATATTTTAAGCTTTTTTTTTTTATTTTAGCTTGTACAAAAAAAAAAAAAAAGGTAAAAAAAATGTCCAACATCTCTTTGGACTTGACAAATTTTCGAGGGAAATCTTCCGAGGAATTGTCATCGTAAATACCCAAAATCATGATTCATTGAAGTACATACTAATGGAAAAACATGTATATTTTAATTGAATGAAAAACCTATGGGGGCTAAAAAAAGTCCCATGGAGTTTGCACATGTACTTCAAAGCTCGTAAAAATATTTGTTAGCTAATGGACCAAATGAACGCAACGCTCAGTGTATACATGTACTAATAATTAAAAAAACAACTACAAGCGCTGTACACGCATATACTCGTGTATGGAGCACATTCAGCCAACAAAAATAGGTACAAAATACCACGACTGTGAATAAATAAAAAAAAAAACAACATACGCATAGTAGCCCTCGTCGGCTTCACTGGCGCTCAGGATGAAGAGCTTGCGGTCTACCGCGACGTATTTGTCGGAGTGCAGGGGAAGGTCTTGGTTGGAGTACAACCAGGTGACCGCCGGTACTGGCAAGCTCTCGATTCGTGGCATCTCCAGGACGGCCGCACTGCCCGACGTCACCTCCACCGCGCGCTCGCTCAGGTCCGTGAAATTGTCCATGTCTGCAATAACGCAATAGTAACATTTTTTGTTTGTTTGTTTGTTTTTTTTTTTCACATTAAAAAGGATTAGGTATTTTGTTACAAACAACACAAGACATTTATTTGGATGAAAAGTAAATGCAAGTACTCACAAGCAACGGAGAACAAGGTCCTGTCGCTAAATATGGAGCCAACGTCGTTCGACACGACGCAAAAGTACATGCCCGAGTCCTCCCGCCGACTGTCATTGATTCGATAAAACGAGCTCGAGGCAATGTCGGTCGGAAGTTGCTCGCCATCCTTGTACCACCTGTACTCCAGTTGATTACCTGTTGTGGGCAACCGTAAAATCGTAGACTTGAACGCAATGCACATAATTATATTATTACATATATATGTATATTTAATGCTGTATATTTACAGGGTTGGACCACGAAATAGTATATTTTCGAGATCTAGTGAAAAACACCATCACTTTCTTGCACAACACAGAAAGAAGTAATAAACGATCCCTCGGCTTGGATGGCAATTAAAACATGCGGTCCGAGACCTTACGTGTTAATATTAATAAATTTTTCACAATCCACGGGGGGTGATAATAATAATAATAATCTTAGATCTGCAATAGCTCAGAAAAATTTATTTTGAGAAACAATACAAACATCCTAATGTGCGCAACTATATAAATCATGTACATATCAAGGATAGGCGAAAACGAACCCATTGATAATAGCTATACGATGAACTTTGAGAATTACACTCCGAAAGAACATTATTCGCTCGCCAGAGTCGTTACCGCGATTTTCGAGGTGTAAAAAATATGTATACTTTTAATCATTGTAACTCGTAATTTTGATACCTCGCCTTCAAAATAATGCACAATATAGTATAGGTACTGGGTGTTCACAACGCACCTCTCTGGCATTATACAATACTTGTATACATGCGAACATAATTATGCTGATACTATTCTTGTGATGACATTTTACCCAAAGTGAACAACGCTTGTTGTATTATTATCGATGTAAGTGGGGGTTTCACCTGTCATAATTTCATACTTGAAATTGACCCCATCATTATTTCTCCTGGAGTTTATGCGGATGTGTCTTTATAATCCCGCATCGTTAATTTTATACATTTGTTTTTATGCTTTTTGTATCAACATGCGTCTCCATATTACATACCTCTAAATACGTCATTTTTGTTGCTTCTTCTTAGTCACTTCCTGTCTTTCTTTCTCCCCCATAATCTCTTTCTTTTCGTTGTGCCTCTCTGACCATACCATTGAATGGACTACTTCTTATTTCCATCTTTGAGTGTTTTGTCTCTATCATCTCTTTGTTCTTTTGTACGTGCCCTTGTTATATATTTTACATCGTAAGTCCCTAACTTTTGTCATGGTGACCGTACAGTCGCTAAAATTTTGTTCGTAAGCCACTATGGATTATGACTTGATATACCTGTCTCTCCATCTTTCACTTTAAATCTCTTTTTTCGTCTTATCCACTGCATGGCTATACCAATACCCCCGTTTAATTTTACTCTCTTTATTAATTTATGCCTCGAAGCACCTCCCAATGGTGATGTTTGTATTTTTGAATTATTTGTATCCGCCTTCAACTCTGTCTGTATATTTCTCCATTGAAATCATCTTTGGGTATATATAATTATGTTGTGGCCACCACCACCTTTATCAGAACCGCGATTGTAACTCTCCAACTGGATAAGCCACCTGTGTTGGGCCATACACAGCTTCACGAATTTATTGTCTTCAATCGGTTATACATCACATACCATGGAATGGGGTTTCAAAGGGTCCATTCACCTGGACACGCATCGCGCATAAATCCCCGAAGCAACAAAAGCGCAGGTGAAGGGCAGATAACAACACGTGCGTGCAGGTACGTGTGTAGACCTAAAAGTTTCCCGTAACGGCCGTAACCCAAGACGCCCGAAAAGCGATCCCAATAGATCGTATGGACTTCTTCGCTGACGACGTGTACACTTGATATTTTGAAAAAGAAAAAAAAAAAAACTTTACCCATTTGGCAAGCGAGCAAGTAAATCATGGGTCGTAAACTTCTTCTCCAGAAACGGGTCCAAGGCCTCCCATGGATTTTGTCGTGCTTAAAAAGGAACTTGAAAAAAAGAAAACCAAAAGTCCACAGTACTGACAAGTACAAAAATGTTTCGCCCTGAAATCGTTGTTCCAAATTCTCCCCATTGGCGATACAGCGTCTCCCAAGTATCTAGTAGAAAAAAAAAAAAAAAAAAAATTCCAAGGGCTTCTATCTATAGGGTACGAAGAAAGTAATGAAAGAGCACTGATAGTACAGAGGTTTCGCGCAAAGTCGAGTTGAGAAGCAACGCCGTGGAAGAAGCTACTCCGATGCAGAGTCATGGTGTTGCGTTACTTCATGCACACACCTTATTGTCCATTGTACCTACCACCACGCCCACTAATGCAAGTTATATGCAGTACCTATATATATATACGTGTCGCACCTTGCGGGCTTCGACTTTTTTTCCGTTACTCTCGACACACACACTCTTGCTCCTTAGATTACACGTATTGTACATATATCTACTTAGCTTGGCTGGCGCTCCCTCCAAGTATATACTTTATCTCACTCGCACCTCCATCATCCCTCATCAATTGAGACTTTTGGCCCTCATCCCTCCATTTCCCGAGGGGCTGTCGTCGCTACTCCCTCGGCTCTGCTTTTGCTCATTGAGCATCTCTCTCTGGGGACATACGGCACGATATGTCCTTCTAGTCTCTCGTGTGCTCTTTTCGGCTCTTTTCTTTCGCCCCCCCCCTCCCCCCATCCCTCTTTTCTTATCTCTCCAAGTGTAAGTATATACTCTGGCACTCATAGGCCCTGGACAGTTAAGTATGGTGTACTTGTCGCTGATGGTGCCGATGCAGCTGACGCTGTTATTTTTTGGTTTCTCGTTGCGCCTAGCCAAGACTTCAAGTGTATAATCCATACAAATGTTACTCGAGAACATATTTTTACTTTTTTTTTTTTTAACTTTGCTGTTTGCTGATATTGGCTACAGTCTTCTAAGACGCCTTTTCCTCAACTGTTCCTCGGGTTGAGAAACGAGAGTTTTATTATATACAGTTGGATTCCATGATCGGTAGTGACCACTGATTTTTTAGTGAATTTTCACAGATTCGTCTAACGAATCGAGATTCTTACTGATTTATATCTAGTGTCTATTCACTCCCGACTCCCAACGTCACGTACTTTTGGCCATTCATTAGTTCATGCAATTCAAGACAATTGATTCCAGGGGATGTAGTACTCGATTCGAAAAACAGAAATACATTTGGCATAACGCAAACATATACAAGTACTAGGTTTGAAGTTCAACTCATTATTTGGTAAAAGAATGGTTTAAACAAATATATCAATAACAACCAAATTATTGGAGTATATAATTGCACGTAAGAATGATACAAATAAATAAAGACTATTTATCGACTTGACGGATCCGATTAGGGCATCATATTCCATTATTTTTATAATCTTTCAACTATTTACTAAATGAAAAACTGTAGCGTGCTGAAACATTTTAGGAAATGAGCATGGAAAAGCCGAGGGGAAAAGCTACGTAATAGTTGAACGCACTTTTTAAATCTTTTTAGGGATTTTATTTTTTACGATTGTGATAAGAAGAACCTTCAGCGTGAAACTTGATTAAAAAAAGTGACACTTTCAAAATTTGCGGCGTTTTTAGCGACCGTTGAATATTTATTATGGATGACAACAAGGAACGATTTAACCGTTGCGTTATCGTGCTAAAATACCCCAGACACGAGATTTCCGTGACTGCTTCACATCATCGGTAGATATGAGTCCTTCAGTTTAACTTATTAAACTGAATTTATTTTAAGCTCGTTACAAGTGTATATGGAGTATATGGAGTATATGGAGTGAAATAGCTGTGCTAAATGATGTGGAGTGCGATATCGGACGATCTGGATCCGATTTTATGTGGGAATTGAATTTTTCCCCTCCTCGATTGTATCGTTACGTGCAGGTTTTACGGGTATTACGTGGACCCGATTGATTTATGCGTTGCGTGTATTTATATCAGTACTTTCCAGCCACGCCAAAATCGATGGTCATAACCAAGGATTCACGCGTAAATTGTTTACAACATTTTAGAAAAATAAAGGAAAAGAGAAGAAAAAAAAATGACTCACTTTCCGTTTGGCACTGAAAAATTTTCCTCTCGTTCTCGCGAATGATGCTGCCGTTGTTCGAGGTCTGGATACTGAATCTTGGCTCCTGCTGAGACTCTGCAAGCAAAAAAGAGAAGACGCGTACGTTAGCAAATGCCATGCTGTTTTTTTTATTTATTTATTTATTTATTTTTTTCTTTCTTTCCATCTACTGGACTCGGTTCAGAAAGTATATTATATGTAAGCTTACACATGGGTGTATGGTACAAGGGGAGGCGGTTCGCTTGGCTTGTCTTTTTTCCCTCTTTTTCGGAATTTAATCGAAGACTGCGGCCAAAAGCGCAGCTCAACGTTTTCTACACGCGTTTTATTCTCTTTTTTTCTTTTCGTCGGTTTTTTCGTTTGCGGAGAAAATTTAATCAAAGTTGTATTAAACTCGTAGTTGGGTGGAAACAATTTTTTTACAGAAAACAAATGAATGGCAAGCAAAATAATCAAAAACTCTTTACTATATTCTAAATATTTAAATATTCCGATGTTAATGTGTAAAAAATAATGGAGTTGAGGAATTTTGTTGAAAAAAAAAAAGAAATTAACCGACAAAAAGATTTTATAATTGATTCGCACGAACGAAATGGTCACTTGATGACAAAAATTTACGTCGAGCATAATATATAATATGTTGTTTCATAGATGTTGGCATGAAGAATATCTCACCTCTAACACCTCTTGAGTCTAATTTTCCACGTGAAATCCCCGCAGAATCCCACAAGGAATCAGCATAATGTGTATTTATGGACTAGGACGTATTTGTATTCGCAATCCAAAAAAAAATATCTCAATAGACCTTTTGAGGATTCTTTTGAAAAGTCTCTTCATCATTTGGTCATTAAGAACATTGAATAATCATCGGAAGTATTTTTTATTTGTCAACATCCGATCAAATAAATACTATACTTTACCTCTAAAATAACCAACCCAAAGTAATCGGTAGTTCAGAGTTTGAACTAACCATGTTTTCATATATTAACTTTTATCCTCCACATCGATACAGATTAAAAGCACAATTTGTAATAAACATAGAAAACACATTGGTGTAAAAATCGTAAGTGACTCGGTAATTTGTTTCATGACGCGTATAAAATATATGCGCACGGAATACTCGTCAGCTAATATTATCTCAACTGTAAGGGTATACCGATAACCCCGATATAGTGCACTGACTACATAATATTATATAGGTATTAGACCCCGCGAATCTTTGTGTTTGACTTTGAGCCAATAAGTACGACATCACTCCCAAGTGCCAATGCTGTAAGTGCAACTCACTCAAGTCTAACATACTTAGAGAGACCAAACATCAGATTCTCGGCTCTATAAGTTGCTACAGTGCCATTATACGCTTGTCCATGGAAGCGAATGCGCGTAGGTAGGTAAACTCAATTCGATCGAAAGACAAAGTATACAGAAGCGGGGCGCAGAGGCAAAATTATTCAGGGGCCCTCCAACCATCGTCATGCTCAAAATGCCACTGCACGGCACAGCACATGGTTTGCGTTACACGTGTCCCGCCCTCGGTGCAGTTGGGCGTTACATGCGAAGCTACTGCAAGTATACTTGAATGGAGGGAAAAAAACGAAAGTCGAAAAAAAAAAAAAAAAAACGAGGTGGCTTCCTTCGCGTCGCGTCGAGGTATATATATATAAGCGGGGGCATCAAAGCGTAGCGGCGTCGGAGTATACAACCGAAGGGCCCCTATACACGATGCGCCGAGGACGAGCCGAGGAACCGTGCGACCGCACGCGTGGGTCCGTCGTACGGACAGTTGGACACGCACACGAGGTGCACCCGGCCGATGCCGCATTCTTTTACTCCATATACTTACGGTGCTTGCTCCTCATTGTCTACTTCTGTAAAGTACACTTTGTATTGTTGGACATGCGCGCGTGGAAGCAGCGGTTCTTTTTTTTTTGTTCTTGGGCCGCTTGGGCGTGTATACCGATACCAGAAGGACGTGAGGGCTCCTAACAATCAGAACACGAGTTTTGTAATAACGTGCCATTGGCGTTTCGTCGCCGCTGTCAATGGACCTATGGTATATTGCCTATACTTTGCTGCTTATCCAAAAAACAAGTATATGAATCGGACTATTTTGAAGGGGCAAAAACTAGCGAACCAAAATTCCACCGTATACAGAATTTCTCACGCATATTATGTATTATCTTAGCCTTACAGTACACAGGTGTGTACGTCATTATTGCTCAAGGTATTTCGAGAAGAAAGAATCTTCGACTTAACTGAGCTAATTAGGGAGTAGCACCTTTTTACCGGAAAGGCGGACAACAATATCGAGAACAATATAATGGTAAAACTGTATACAAAGCGATTGTGTAATCTTCCATTTGCTCCAAAAAAGGCGTCTTTACACAACTTCTCACGCTAAACCCAATGCCACCATTTGAATAATCACGTAAAAAAAAAAAAAAAAAAAAAAAAAAAAAAAACAACACGATAATGAAGCTCAATAGTGGAACAATAGAAGAGGACCTACTCGTGTGTTGAGACTCAAATGTTATTTCAGAATTGTCCCTTGAATGAAATTACCGATTTTCTGATGTAAAACTCGCATGTTCCGTCAAATCATCCCAAAGAGACCGATTTCTATCCATCATCCATCTCAACGTAACAAGAAACGATAGGACGTAATATGCAAAGGGAAAGAATTGCAACGAGTTCAAGAGAACAGAGCTCGATCAGCTGTATACACATGCATATAACACCGTTATGTATTCATGTACGCAATATTATTACAAATACCCTCGTCTCGTGCATAAGTATACGCTCTCCTTTTTTTTACTACCTCTCCGTGTCGTCTTTGTTTCCCCGACGCGCGAGAAATACACAACCCTCGTTCCCGCACTCGAAAATTTTCGCACGGATTTACGGCACCTCGTTATTCCTCGCTTGCTTTAAAAACACTCTCTTTAATTTTGCACTCGCGTCTTGTGCGGTTCCCAACCGATTTTTCCTTCCTCCTTACGCCTGACTTCTGGTTGACTTGGGTTGTATTACCAAATTAATGCCGTGCTGTAGCGTATTATCATATATATATATTACTGGTTGATATGACCATTTTTGTTAATAATAATAATGTGCTGCTTCAAAGAGATCAAGTAATCGCCGATCAGGTCGGAAGTGCCGTAAATGTTGTGTCGCCGATTGTTGCTGCAACATCAGGTATAGGCGTTTATTATAATCTGGGGCACTTTTTCACTCTACTGTCCTCTTTAACGTATACTGTGCACTTGATGTCTACATCCGTGTGCCTTTCATGAACCGGAATCACGAGCACGCGCATTTACATATTGATCAAGTTAAGTATGTATAATGGGATGTGTACGTGTGTGTGTGTGTGTGTATCTTATATCGACGCCGCTTTTAGTACTTAATTAAGCTGTACTTTTCATTAGAGCGATAAAGTAGCGCACACTTTTGTCTTTCGCCGGATCGCGGTATTCAAATTAATTGCCAGCACACTTTGCTGCCATCGGTATATTATGCTTTGGTCTCAATTTACGAGGTTCACGTGTTATACATACATTTATTACATTCTTTTCTAATGTAGAGTCGAGATAATAGTACATATGTGTACCATAGGGTTATTGTTAATTTTTCGTACAAAAACATTCAAACAAAACAACATTTTTAACAGACATTGATATTTAACAACAAATTAACAACTGGTTTATTGTCTAAATGTATTGAAATAAATTGTGGGTTGATATTATGCACTTTATATCTCGATCTACAATACTCCTACTGCTTTGATTTTTTAAAGTTTAAAGAAAAAAAAAAAAAAAAAAAAAAGGAAAACTTGATTACTTACTTGAATCGATAAACTTATCGAGCAACACTCATGGTACAAAAACTCGAGACACGCTTTTTCTTCTTCTACTTGATAATATATTGAATTATCTTTTCTGTTAAATAAATTCTGTTGATTCATAAATCTCATAGGACCAAGTACTGTTGATTTATTTTCATCACGACCACATAAGCATTTTATTACTCCTCGTCATTATTTAAGCAAGTCTTTTAATTGTCAGTTCAACCCATGCAGAAATACGGTGACTTTTTTCATGATTGTTTGGAAATCTCTGAAAGTTACACTGCAGGTCTATAGGAAACACACGATTTTTCTCGTGTATTGGCTCATGGTTTGAGTCAGTAAACGCGATTGATGTTGGAGACTAGGAGGAAAAAAGAGTTCGAAAAAGATAAGAGAGACACGATATGCGATTGAAACCGGTCCAACAGCATAGTCATGGGATATGTGCTCATCATTCCACATCTCTCGTAAACTGTACATGCTATTTCGCAGAGCAATCACCTATACTTGCTTACATCGGTGTCGTTTGATTGGCACTTGCTTCTGCTTCCTTTGGGCTGTAAAGCAACATCCGTTTTCTGCTCTCCCTCTTCGTGCACAATTTTCAAAACAACTGCAGCTAGGAAATGGGATTGTTACTTCGTTTCCGATTGGAATTCATCACCGATACGTGTTTCCCCAGCTCATTGAAAAAATCATCAACGAAATTTCCACGGGACGTCCACAAGACTCATTTGGGCGCTTCAAAAAGAGCGACGAACTAAGGACACCCTCGAAAACAATCATCAAAAGTCATCCAATAAGATAGTTGGGAGGATTTCTTTTGAGGCGCACACGTGGGGGAACCTTGGTTAAAAGATCCTTTAAAGTTACACCTGACATATAAGCACGTGTGACAATAAGTAAACTCCCTTCGGAGCAACGTATTGGGTTATCCATGTACAGGTCGTGAAGTTTTCCACGAAGCTCGTGGGTATCGCGTTGAAATAAGGCAAACAAACTTATGAGGAGAGCGTGAAAGATCTTCAAAGTTATTAATTTTCCGCTCGACCCATCGGAAATTGTATCGTATAGGTATATCTGTGTCCTCAAAAAAGACCGAAGAACAATAAACAGAACCCACACTTCAACTCGTTTGCACGCGGTGGAACGAGGAGGAGTACATTACGGGGTACTTACATCGTCTCGGTGTCTGGAAGCCAAAGTAAAAATAGTCGCCACTTGACGCGCCGTGCCTATATTATACCTACACACGTGTTCATTCATCATATGAGTATACTGCGCCATGCACACTCTCAATCACTCCCGAGGGTACATTTGCATAACTACGAGGCTCTTAGTTTCGGATTAGCCGTAGGTCACTCTCCATTAGGAGCTTTGTAGTTTGTTCTAGTGGTAAAGACGACAGTTGAGGTATAGACATATATAGACACGACCATATCCATGCAGCGATGCGAAAGAGAGATATTCCACACGGGATGCGCATAAACGTATATATACCCAGCCTTTTTCTCCTGTACTCTTCGCTCCACTGACAATCAGCCGAGGATTATATTCTAACGACGTCTTTTCCTACTCCCACGAAAAGAAACTATGTATTATATATACTCTTCGTTACGGAGAAACCGGTGCACGTTAAAATACTTTTCTCCTGTGCGTGAATAACGCAGTGTGCGTATACCTAAACCCTACCGTTGTCTCTTTTTTTTATCGTACAACGATCTCTTAAATGTAGACTCCACAACTTTTTTTTTTTTCTACTCCTTCTTTTGTTGGTTTTTAGACGTCAATGCCTCGTTTCTCGCTGTACAACCCGCACGGACTGCTGTTAATTAACTCGGAATTGGATTATCACGTTCGAAAACCAATTGCAAGGACTAAGAGATGCAACCATAAATAATATAACTTTTTTTTTTCAATTTTACGTTATAGGAGCAACAAACACGCGTGGACGCGGTATACATATATTTTTTTTCTCAAGGCATCGACAAACTATACGCGGTACTATCAGATGGTTTTGCTACAGATTGACGCGCGAGTATCTCTTAAAACGGCTTCGATAAGAGAGACGAGAAAAAAAAAAAAAAAAAAAAACACGGCGTCGTGTGTCACAAGAAGCAAGTGATAAAAGCGTCAACGTCCCTATAAATGTTTTTTTTTTTTTTTTTTTTCCAGAGCTCGTAATTTCACGTACGTGTGTACACTCAAGAGGCGCTAAAAAAACATACACCCGCAGTGCTCTGCTCCGTCGACGCGAGCTAGAAATAATTCAACGATGCCCGTTTTACGAGCAAAAGCCGATCCGCACGTGAAAGAAAGAGAGACAAAAATGATGATTAGCGCATCCTGCCTCTACAGTCCCTATTATCCGAGGCATCACTCGTTTGATCGGGGCATTCCGATTAGCAGCGGAATCTATTGAATTTCCGGCCCGACGCAACTTTCCATGCGGTGTAAAAAAAAAAAAAAATAAACAATAAAAAAAACGCGCGTTACTACTCGCGTCTCCGGTCTCTCGCACATTTATATCGTCATTAACAGCGCTGTTATCTTCAGTTGCCGTTGAAACAGCGAAATTGCACTCGCCTCGATTTTCCAGGTCTTTGGCATTACATTGGGGGGATCGATTAACCTTCGCGACGAGGTTATTTTGTTGTTAACAATTAGCGAACGTTACAGAAGACGAAAGTAGGCCAACTCGAAAACACAACATTTTTCCGGCTCGGTACGTCCGCGTAGTAGTGATGGTCGAGAGAGAAAATAGAGTTCACCGTTCGAGGTAATGATGAAAAATTAGCCTGAATACATTGTTCTCTTTCGAAAAATTACGTGATCCTGGGGTGTGGTAATAAATAATTTAGTTGTAGCCAATTGGCACGCGGCTGCTTTTTTTTTTTTCTTCAAACTTTATTTCTTCCTCCAATCGCACTCACTTAACGTGCAATTAATGCTAATTGGGTCACTGTGTTCCTCGTTCTCTTCTTTATCTTGTTCTCTTTACTCTACTTACACCCCCTTAGGCACTAGGCAGAGTATTTTATTAAATTTGTGGAAGCCATGTCTCTCTATTGCCGATGATCACACTTTTCTACATGTATGTAAAAGGATTCAGTCAAATATATATATCTGTTGCACGATGTGCGAAAAATTAGTCGCAAACGATTACTATAGAAACAATTTACTTTGGCTTAAAACCTATAACCAAAACAACAATTAACATATCTAAATATCTCAACTGATAGTTGATCCACACAATAACTCATCGTTCAACACTCATTTCATCCTATCTATCTCCGTATCTGTCTTTTTTAGCTTCTGTTTCAGTGAATTAGTCTTTTTTCGTCACTTCTGTTTCTTTGTCTATACATTTGAGATTTTATCTCAATGCCTTCGTTTTTGTGTGTCTATCTCGTGGTTGAGAGTTTTTTTTTGTTTCGGTTTCGATTCCCGCGAGTTATTTCTATATATTTTTTTTATCTTTTCGTCTCTTGTACTTGCCGTCTATTTGTTAGCGCGCGAGTCTCGGATTTTTCCTGTATTTATTTCTTTTGAATTTTTCTTTAGCTGAGATCAAGATTAAGACATCCTAACTGAATATCTTTGTGCTGGTTTGTACCTACAGCTTTCAATTAACGCACATTATTTTTGATACAATTTATTCTCTGCACGTACGCATGTTATGTAAAAATAAAATATTCTTTAATTCGGTATATACCTCAATAACCGTAACTTTGCGTCTCAGTGCTTTCATCCAAGCACCCAGGCAGAATGTCTCCGTGTCTCTGATGCATGTTGTGTCCCCGTGTGCCACTATTACACGTTGCGTTATTACTAAAATTTATTGAAAAGGTTACGCAAAATTCTCAAACAATCTTTGAACGAGGGGCTGTCCGAGCTGTCCACGTGATTCAAATGATTCAGAATCACGAGTGAATCATTTATGAATCATCAATGAAAATTTAATAGTTGAATTTTAACATCATTCTGTAGTGAAGTATCAGCTATTAGAAACCCAACAGTTGTTCAGTGTTATTGATATACACAAAATATTTACTTCAGCGAGCAAGCCTCGGCGACTAGAAACTCGTCATTGAAAGCCTTATGTTGTTACAAAGCTTAATAATTTTAAGAGAAAAAAGTTAATATACCACAGAGCACACGTGACAAACACTTGAACCCCACATAAAGACACGCATATTACGTGATTGTCCGTAAACATGTAGGTCACAGTATACTAGTTGATATTATTACGAATTGTTACGTGTTGCTCTGTACCAATATCTCTCTTTTTTTCTCTCCTCATCGGTTGCATCACGTATACTTTTATGTGAACTCGCTCTAGCCGATATCTCTCGCGGACAACATCGGAGTTCCTACCCGCCAACAGATCCACCGGAACCTATACCTATACTTACTCCCTTTGGATTTTCTCTTTGCACAACATTTAGAGACAAAAAGAGTAGTGCTCTACAGGTCGGCAATCGGCGATCGTAATAGCGGTACGGTCGACCGGCCATCGATAAGTTTCAGTTTTCGTAGGCAAAGGAAGCTCGTAAAGTATGTATTTCCTCAGTTGGAGCACAGTTTCCGCCGAGACGGAAGGAGCCATAACAGCCGCACAACCCGCGGCTGCTCCGGATCGTTTGACGGCTGTTTCATCGATATAATATACACTCGAGACCTCCTCAACCTTCGTTGGGGGAAAACAAGCAGTTATTCGTGCTTCGCCGAGCATTGAATATTAACAATAAGGAAATCCGATGAATTTGTCGCTCGCGATTGCAACGATTCGCAATGATCGGCTTATCGCACGTGAGTGTAATAAACATCCGGGAAAACTGTGTCAAACAGAGCTTCGAGTATAGAGAGAGAGAGAAACATGAAATCACGGCGTTGGGAGTTGAACGCGAGGATTCAAGCATTGGAGGGAAAAATGACGAAACGAGTTCGCGCTGTGTCGGGCCAGCAGTCGTCGCGCAGTAGCCTCCGTGTATTCCTTTCTTGTTTGCTTCTCGCAGCGTCTCGTTCGAGAACTCGGGGCAAAAGAGGACATGGAAGAAGAAGAAAAAGGACAACTCGACTAGGGAAAGAGAAAACTGGACGGGGTGGTCCAACAACAACTCCAGGATCCACCTTTTTCCCTCCCCTTTATAGTTTTTCTAGGAAGAGCTTTGCCCTGTCGACATTACGCGTATACATCACTTTTTTCTTGCACTTTGGAATACATCGCGTATACTTGTGATTTTTCCTTCTTCGTCCTCTCTTGCTTTGTGCGATTGTGCCAGCGATGATTTATCCTGTCGACGATGATGTGCATATTGTGTTTTTTATATTTATATACATACGTACACGCGTGCATACAGCGA
Organism: Copidosoma floridanum; assembly: GCF_036245765.1. NCBI lineage: Eukaryota > Metazoa > Arthropoda > Insecta > Hymenoptera > Encyrtidae > Copidosoma > Copidosoma floridanum. The sequence goes on along the minus strand of NW_028321906.1, from coordinate 5,223,314 downwards.
TGACACGAAATGGTACATGAAAGTAGTTTTCAAATTCAGGGAAAAGCTTGGCAAAAAAAAAAAGAGAAAAGGAGAAGTGGTTTCACAGCGAGAGCGAAAATTAATTTGTATTTTAAACTGGTTATGTTGATCCGGATGATGATGATGATACGGGCGTTGTACGCGTTTAGCGTTCCACTTTTACTTTATCGAACACGTCCTATAGAAGAGCAATTACAAGTGCTGATGTGCGTTTGCAACAGAAGAGCAAAAAAACACATAAAAAAATCCAAATCATACCGATCAACAGAATATCGGTGACGTTGCAAAAAGTGAAATTTATTATATATAAAATACATATACGTATACGATACACACATGTGTGGAAATTCGATCGAGTGACTCACACACAGCGTATATATATGTATGGCTTAATGTTTGCCAATGACGAAACACGTTGTAAGATCGCTATCAAGTTTGACCCTCCAATGAACGAACCAACTACCGATCGGTCGCTGAAGTAACATCAGGAGCATCGATAAATTGCCCTCTCTCGCGTACATAGCTCGATCTTTCGCCAATTGCCGTCAATAAAAGTAAACTCGAGAGAAATATACTATGTGTATATGTACATGTACGATTTCGGCCTGCGCTCTTATACAGAATCAAAACGAACAAAGTACTATATATACTTACGTGCGTATATTGCAGCCCATGGTTTTTGAATCATATGTACGAGCAAAAGGAAAAAACGACATACTGCAAAAAAAAAAAAAAAAAAAAAAATCGCTACGTAACTGGTTACGTAATATATAGGGCGACAGTTGTCCCATACCTTACGCGCGGCATTAATATCGAATTTTCCAACGGTATGAGCCACTGATTCAAGTTTTTGTTCGATGGTTTCTCGGAACATCCGATTGATTATATCAAAAATCGGTAAGTATTTTTCAAGGCAAACGCGATACGGAGGAAAATTTTCCTTTAATACGCACACCACATGTGTATACATATACCGTTACCAGCACAACACAATAGCCGGTGTAGTCCGTCTACCGCCGTGCAGGGTTGTATTGCCGGTTTCTGCGAGCGGCGCATTGCGCAAAAGTTTGCCGCACTCCCCTCGTGCGCCGCTCGCACGTACGCGCAATCGATCCAACTTTACTTTGATACCGACTTTGGCCACGATACGATTTTCGTGTGTTGCGCGTGTGAAAATACATCGACACGAGCTGGGAATGTGCGTTGCCATGCACCCGCGCTTTTTCCCCCAAAAGCACGTGCTCGCTGTGTGACACCAGCTCGGCGCCAGACCTACTGGTTTCGCTCTCCTTTTTACCACGTCTTTGTCCTTTTTTTTGTTCTCCTCTTCCGTAAAAATATTCTTCCTGCAACAAAAATTAAATCTCTGTCGCTATCGTTTAGCCAATGTATCCCACTAGTCGTCATATTTTGTCTTCACTACTTTTACTTTTGTTTTATTTCATTCAAACTTTGCGTTTCTTTCTTTCTTTCGGAATCTTGTCTCTATTTCTCTGATTCATCCCCGTTTGTTTCCACGTCTTTTTTTCGTTTTACTCTTTCCATGACACTGTATTGGTTCTCTTTTTTATTTGAGTCACTGACTTTTTGTTCTTATAATCTTATTCACAAAGTCACCATTTCTGGGTCCCTGTGATTTTCCCTTCAGGTATCGACATATTATCTCTAAATCTCGATTATTTTCCTTAGAGCTATACCCGCCCAACCTAGTTTAACACAAGCTATAGTGGTTGAGCGCCCCAAAAGCCATTTTGTTTTTTTCTATTAGTGCGTGATTACTTGGTTAGCCGCACAAACTCGTCAAACTCGCACTCACAGGGAGTTGCTAGGGGTATGCATGGAGGGATTGTCATTGGCTCGACCAGTGTTATCTACCTCATCTTCCCATACCTGGCACGGATTTTTTTTTTTTTTTTTGGTACCAACATCACAATGAACGGGAAAAATCAGTATCATCAGATATATTGGGAATCTTCGAGTCAAGTGGAAAAGAGATACAGGAGGTGGTACTGAGTAGATAAGTGGAAACTCTTCTCCACGTGCATGGGAAATACCTACACTTTTACAGTGGTGCAGATTTTTGTTTTGACATTTTATACTTAAAAAATGATGCACGTGATTGACACAACTTGAAGCTGAACAATACATAAATTGTCTCGATCAATCCGTATATGTATACAACTACGCAGTATAAACAGATATAAAGTTTTCGAATCATGAAAAGTGCACATGTGGATGCAAGTAACGAATACGTAGTTTCATTTTATACGCTTTATATGTATATACATAATATCAATGTAGTCGTTTAGAAATTAATACGCACTATTTCTCTCTTTCTTCAGGAAGTGCTGGTACTTAAATATGTTTAGAATCTCTGTAATGTGTATATATGGAGGTATGGACTCTTGTAATATTATGTTTCACATAAAGCGAAAGTGTTGTACACACAGCGGGTGTGTTATCAAAGTATTCGTTACGGCTTGATGCCATTGAAATTTCAACGAGTCACTTATACGTTGTTGTTTTGCCTGCCATATGTATATATGTGCGTTTGACAAAGTTTCGCATGGCAGTCGACTCGTATTACGCAGGTATATAAATTCATACCATTTTTTTGTCACACCATAATATAGTACAGTTTACATTGCAGTTGAAACATCCACCACTTTCACGCGTTCCATCTAATTTTTTGTACATCCCATTCATCGCTATAGTACGCAAGAAATTGATGATCCAGTGAAGTTCGATCACAAATATATGAATGAGTGATTTGTTCGAAAATTTGTGTATATTATATGTATATTTATGAAAACACTGTAAAATCCAAGTGTGTTAAAGTAAACGTTTAAAGTGTGTAATCGAAATCTCCGTTTTTATAAAATGCTTTATAATAGTCTTGATAAACGTACCAAGAACAATCGAATCGTTGCTTCGTAAGCTATTTCACCTATTCTATTAAACAAAACAAATTTTTTCTTTAACGATTGAGATAAACAGGCTGTAGAGAGTAAAACATTTCTGTCACAGATTTTACACACTCATAAGCGTGTTAAAAATCTGTGACAGACAAGTTTTTCCTCGAGTTTTTCCACTCCACAGCATCCTCACATTGGTTTTTCCCATTCAAAAGTGTCCTTTTTAGTGAAACTGGTTAACCACTTGGTGCACCATAGATTTGCTTGTTCATCAAATTCATTTCCATGTCACTACGACTATTTTATAAAAAAACAAAAATTTCAGCTACACACTTTAAACGTACACTGGATTTACAGTGAATATGCATGACTTTTCTCGAAATGTTGACCTTACGGAAAAATCAGTCACTTGTAAAAAATCGTACTCGGAAAAATATAATCATTCGGTTGTCATTTCGTTGTTTATTTTAATTAAAAAATTAAATTTTTCTTTAAAAATACACCCATTCGGAAATCACACTGCGGACACGACTAACCACGTAATATAAATATACCATCGAAAGATTACTTCATAAACTTCCACGCGCGACTACACTCGTATGTTCAAAAATCCGCCACACGCGTTCATCCGACCAAAATTTGGCGCACACCCATCTCTTTCTCACATAATCAGGTACATCTTTTTTTTTCACCGTCGCTTGCGCAGGATTAGCACAACGGAGCAGATCAGTCGAAGAAGCGACCGTACCTATATACTCTGCAGGCGTTGCGAAAAGTCGTCTTTCCAGAAAATACGAGATTCACTCGCATATGTATCGCGCGCGTGTGTGTAATCCTTTCCCTATTCGTGTACAATCAGCCCCTTTCAAGCACATACAGCTTATACCGTAATACACATATATGCGTTGTCGTCACGGCTTTGCGTAATCGCCTATATAGGTATATATGAGCTCATCCGGATAAAAGTGAGATCGAGAGAAATCGGAGGGAAGCACTCGCTCAACTTTTATTGAATATTATTATTATATACGGTTGTGCAGTTACGAGGAAACATATATAATGTTGTTATCTTCCCTACAGTGGCCAATCACCGAAATTTGCCATGTGGATGATTTTTTTTTTTTTTTCCAGCAGACGTGTCCTCACTTACATTGTACCTATATATACAAGTACACGGTGCAAGTGCACCTGTACGCGCGAACGACGATTCAGCCGCGCGTAAACGAAGGCACACGAGTGTTATATTTATATACATATACAATACAGAGATAGGTATGTGCGGCTCCTTGCGCCATTTCCGTTTTCTCACACGTGGGGCGGCCGTTAGCCGAGCGGAAGTGCGGGCCTCGCTGCTTAATGGAAAATATATGCGTTCTCGCGTCTCGGAGAGGGAGGATCCCTTTGTCTTGTTCCCTCGTGGGTGTGTTCCCTAGAGGGTTTTTACGGCTATAGCTTAAATTGTAGCTTCCCTTCTTTTTTTTTTTTTTTTTCTTCGCTTTAATTGATCGTCGCGTCCTAATTTTTCGCTCTTCTCCCTCCTCGTTTGCGGACCCCATCATCATATTTCAACTGTGGGAATTACACGGTGTGTGCCTTCAGCGGCTAATGAATTTATTATATGGCACGGCCGTAATATGCCACGGTTGATCGCTATGGGAAAAATCGGATTGGATTTGGCTAACGAAATTTATACTTAACGATAGAGACTGTTGTACAATCGTTTTGGTCAGTATCGCGTGTGGGAAGAATATAAGGAATAACAACCAATAAAAACCCATGACTCATATTATGTGTGATTTATCGATATGCATCCATGGATCGTTTGGTGTTTTTATCCTTCATTGATGGGAGATGATCTTGGATCGATTTCAAAAACTTAGGTACATCATGAACACGTTACATTTTGCGTATACGAGAGTAGGTCAGATAAACCCAGGTTTTTGAGAGCCACGTCTTAAAAAATTACTCAACCAAAGTACAAACTGACTTGAGCGTTTGCTTCCACCGCTTCTTTGAGCCCTGAGAAAAAAAAAAGAAATTTAATCGAAAAACTTTCTCAATGGCATCATCTACATAGCGTACACCCAAACTTGTTAAACACGATTCAAACGCGCAAAGGACCGAAATCTAATAATCGATAAAAAATCTCGACTACACGTATATATTATGTGGCCACAGCCTACATCGGGCGATGCATCAACTTTCGTGCATCTCGCACGCCCTATCGCGTCGACTCATCACGCATTGTAGGCACCATCAGGTGTATCAATTTTTCGCCGTGATATTCGTATACAAACTTTATAGTTCCCTATTCTTGCGGTGACGCAAAGTAAGACAATATACGCTGTGCGAGAGCAGCCGACGAGGACGTGGGGGCGATTCTATACTCGATATACTGTGCAGGTATAACGAGTGAGAGACAAAACAGAAGGAGCGAAAGACCTCGTTCGTTCACGTTCCTACAGGCTCGAGTTCTCAATGAAACCCACTTGGGAGCGAAGAGATGTATAATATATATACAACGCATCTCTCGTTGTATCTCATAGTTGGCGAGCGCCCCGGCAACTGCGTCAGCACGAAACACCCGTAAGTCATCTATACTTTATTTCCAATAATCGGCGATACACGTTTGGGAGGGGCCCGTTCGGACTGGGCCGACTCGTCGTCGAAACTGCCGGCGTTTCGCGAAAGTTGAAAGGAAGCCAGCTCTCTCCCTTCGCGTGTGCAACGTGGCGTCGTCCACCTATAGGGGGCATACATGTGCCCACCCCCTCGCGGTCAGTAATTTGGCCGTGGGCCAATAAATCGAGCGAAAGCGCATCAAGTTCACGGCCGGGTGGACGCAATAAGACAAACACGTACATCCAACAAATGTATAGATGCGTGTGGAAGAGCACCGGCTTTGGGTGATATCTTCTCCTCTACTTTGTTTTTGCGAGTGTTTTTGTATATAAGCACATGCGATCGGTATCGTGAAAACCTCTCCCTGCGCTTCTCCTCTCCTTTCATCTGATGGTCTTTTGTACTTTTTTTTTTTTTTTCATTACTTTGCACGGGGGCGTTTGGTTTCGATTACGGGGATCAAACATTCGGGGGATAATATGGAATTTGATGGTTTTCTCCCCTTTACGGACCGAAGAGGAATCTGCCCTGCTTTGAACTCTAATAACAAGCGAGTCGGGGAGGGCTGTGCTTTACGCTGCAGTCAGGAAAAGATAGAAGTAAATTCCTTGATGGAACCAAAGTTGGAGTGGTTTTATTTCTTCTTCACCATCTCAATATTATTATTATTAATTAACGGGTATGTTTTCCTTGGATCGATTTAAAATTAGATGAACGTGGTTCGTGCGGATGTACCTCTTACTCTAAGGACATAATATATTGTTATTGTAAGGCATTAGTTGAAACAATGACGGAAAATTATCGTCAATCATCAAAAAGTTTCAATATCGATGACGTATAGTTAATCGAAAATATAAAAAAATTTTCACATTAGACTGATACACGATATCAAACAACCGATAAAAAATCCTATTGGTGTATTATCAGATGTTGCATAATAAACTGCGTGAATTGGTCATTGAAAATCCTTAGAAGGAAACTAACGGTTATCTGTTGTATATGGCGAATGTACTGGTAATTGTTGATGACTCGATTACTTGTAAAAAGAAATACAAAATTGAGCTTGCTGTCAAGTTTTATTTTTTTATTTTCACAATACTTACACTCGTCTAAAATTTTTCAAATGATGCCGAAACGTCGAATACCTGCTTATTTCTTCGTAGTCTTTGAAAGGCTCTGATATTGTAATCTGCATTTGTATTTTGTTCATACACGACAAATAAAAGAAAAATAAATGATAAAGCGAAGCATATAAAGCTAATCATAAAGTCTTTTATCATTGACTCCAAACCGAAGCGATTGATATACCTACACACGCACACTTAACCCAAAGGCAAAACAAACAGCAACTGTTGTACAGTTACTATAGCTTTCGCGTGCGGCAAGACTTTTATGGATCCATTTTTAACTGCCTCTCGTAAACCAAGCAACTACCAATTCTCCCGTTTGATATAGAGACACATAAAAAAACGTTCAAACAAATGGGTGTTTGTTGAATATTTTTCATCGGGAAAGAAAAAAAAAGAAAATGAAAAAAATATTGAAAACATCCACGTGAGAGATGTTGTAAAAACAAAACAAAAATGTAATAATCATTGCGAGGGAGAGGCCGCACGGCGAAATAAGGAAAAAGAAAAGTTGGCGCGCAAAACGGGGTGTGTATACTTTGAAAGAGCAATCATCATCATAATCAAAAGAGAGGAGATGAGTGTAAAAATCAGGGCCAGGCGGCGGGTGCCCTTATCCTATAAATACACGCTCCAAATTCAAGGGACTCTGTAAATGGTAAAATTACACGCGAGAGAAGGGAAGCGTCGGAAGGAAGGGAGGGAAGCTGCGAGATATAGCGGACTCAATCACGAGCCAAATATAGCAGAGCGTGTACATACTCTACCGAAACTTAAAAAAAAAAAAAAAAAAAGAGCACCGGTATAGATGCGTACGTGGAGGTCATAAAGTATCTCACCGACCCTTCCCCCCCAAAAAAAACCGGGACGAATTACAGCTCCCCGAAAAGCAAACAATTCGCGGTGCAGCGGCAAACTCCAAAAGGAATATATATATATATAACCCTTCGAGTGCTATTTTATGCGTATAAAGGACGGTGGTGGGCGACGCGACCGTAAGGTAATTATTGCAATAATACGAGGGAGCGTGATGTATATGCGCCGGGAAGGGAAGACTTTTAAATAGCTGATGCGTATATATTGGGTAGATGTATAATGCTTCCCCTGCACGTTACACCGATTCCTTTAATTTCTTTTTACATAATTGTTGTACATCCAGCAAACACGTACGGGGGTGAAAGTAAAAACAGTGGAGACGGCATGTACATACCCGACCCAACCATCAAAGACGATGTACCATGATTTATATGTAGGCCTATACCATCTCCCGGTCTCCGAAAAATCTTCGGAAGTATACCACGTCTCCCTCTTTTTTTTTTTTTTTTTTTCTTCATGCACGCATCTCTAAATTTTTCTTTCCGCAGGGACGACTTCTTTTCCGGGGTCTCCGAAAGCGAGGGCTCGAGAAACATGTACGCGCATCAAAAGGAGCCTCCCCCGCGACAGCCAGCTGAGCCTTTTTGATTTGTGGACTCACACACGTGTGGGGGGGGGGGAAAGTATACTTTTGGAGGGCAATGAGATATGGCCCGCGTCTGCTGTGGACTCGTTATAAAGCACCAGGAGGGAGCTAAGGAAACGTGTATATATAACGTAGGTGCGATAATTTTACAAAGTATGTAGCTCGAGCTATTTGTAAAATCACCCTCTATAGACTCCAAATATCCTATCCGATAAAAGAGACTCACAGTCAATCAACATCATTGTCATCGCGATGCTGATGGTTCAACACGCTCGCGGGGGGGATGATTTAACGATGTCCGACCCTACGTTAAATTGAAACTGCATTTAGCATCAAAAGGGTTCGCTTTTATCTGCATGAGCCTGCACCGGCACCTGCCTTTAATCACGTATACGAAACTGCGTTTTCGAGTCGTAAAGCATGACACGCGTGTGTATGTGTGTATTTCTGCCAATGCCATATAGCGTACAGCGAGCCTAAATTTGGTATTACGAGATGGTGTGGGTAGTGGCACGTCGGAGGATTTTATTTATTCGAAATCCCGAATGGCTCGGACGGGTTTACAGCTCGGGGTAATAACAGAGTTTTTCAAACGTGTTTGTGGCTGGGTTTTAAGAACATAATATGATGTTGGTACACTGAGAGAAAAAAAAAATGGTAAAAATTACTGTGCTAGAATGGTCATCTGGTAGTGTTCGGTCGTCTAGAGACTTTTTACTACTTGAACAACAATTTTTACTATTTAGAGCAGTAATTTTTGTTGTTGGAATTACCATAGTGATTTTTACTGTTTGTACGATAGAAATTACTGTCCGGAATATTGGTATAAAAATTAGGTTGGCCAATCAAGTAAAAAGTCCCTAGACGGCAAAATGACACACCAGATTACCATTCCAGCGCAGTAATTTTCATTACATTTTTCTCTCAGTGTAACTATACCTACGGCATAAGTATAACGTATATAGAATGAGAAAATAACAAGGGAGCAAGCCAGGCTCGGTTATTACATTCCGAGGGGTATAGTGGACACTATCGATTTTTTCAACGCAAATAAAAATTGTTACAGAGTTAATCGAAATAAAAAAAAAAAGAAAGAAAAAATGAGTTCAATTCCAAAGAGAAGGTATACACAAATATCATCATCTCACGTGTGTTATAATAATAAATATGTACGTGCAACGTGCCCGAGCAGCAGTACCGACCACCTCGTGTCTTGTGCTTTATTTAATAAAGATAAGATTGCCCGGCCCATATACTTCAAGTGCTTCTTCTTTAGAACTCACACCGGTGAAGAAAGTCGTAAGCGAAAATGAGAAAATGAGATAAACCACAATAGCATATTGTATAAGTGAAATAAAGCGCAGTGTTTTGCGTATTACGCATCGAGAGGGGATGGCATGTGGGTGACATTTTGCATTCGAAGTGGGAGTAGTTGATAATACAAATGTAAAAAAAACGTCTTAGTTACTTATTTAAGAATCAAACAATAATATTTATAACTTAGTACTGTTAATTTAATTTAAAAAAGTGATTTTCCACTAAACTAACAATAAAATTAGGTTCTGAGTGATGTTTGCTATACGACTGGCTTCATAGTAAATATATAAAGTTTGTTTTTCTTATCTTGTAAGATATCAATGAGTAGCATAGCAGTATAACGTTTTTTTTTCTTTCTTTTTTTTTTTTCCTCTATCACACCTTCGAAAGAACGTTGTAATTTATCAAAATAGTTTAAAAGATATTACATGTAACCAACCATTTGGTTGTCAACATGGTGTAAAGTAACAAGCAGTAAAATTAATCCCTGCATTAATCGGGCCTCAAATTTATTCGTATCCATAATTTTTTTAACGTATTTTTTCCAAACCAATTTATGATTCAATAATCGCAGGGAATTTATCATCAGAGATACAAGAGGCTACAATATGCAGATCATAATTAACAAACAATAAAAACACTATTTTGTACTTGAATGAAGACTTTTATTACACCCAACATTTAAAGCTTACTTTGCTTCATCTTCAGTTGTTCTTTTTTTTGGGTTTTTCTCAAGCAACCCTTAACCCACATGGTCCTCGCATCCATATTCATGAGATGATAAATAAAAAAAAGCGAAAAAAAGTTCGTTTTCCTATTGATCAGATTTTTACTAAGATTTCTTGTGGAAGGTTTACGTGATCAAAGTTGTGATCAAAACGACTGTACCTTTCTAAGGTACTCTGTCCATCAACATCCGAATATAAATTATACCCGCAAGAGATCTCACGTGGTTAATAAGTTTATCAAACTCTAATTGAATAACCCGAATCATACAAGCTCCCAATGAAATGCATCAAATCAGGTTTCTGTAGCGATTTTTATTAAATCCACTGTTGGATACTACACATGGATAACTTCAACAACAGCTGGTGCTCATATAGGCTCGCAAAAAATGTCAGGCTTTAATCACTTTTGCAGCGCAGCACGATGTACCTACAATTTTTTTTTCCAGAAGCACCATTACACCACACAATTCCCCGATGGTTGTTTCACTCTCTCTTGCTCCTCGGCTTCTACGATAGTTCCAGTCTTTTTTCTCTTTGCTCTCTTTGCAGACGTGCAGCCTATACACGTCGTAAAAACTGGTTTGTGCGTTACTGTATAATATACGTACAAACGTACGACTCCTGCCTCGCTCTGGTTGGTGTATACTCCAGAGCTGCAGAGCTGCAGCAAAGGTATCATATAAAACAAGCCTCGGATATAAATATAAGAGGATACCGATTATCGGCTAGTTGATGCCGCCGACACCGAATATGAAACTCGTACACATAACACTTTTCATTGCTATATCTTGTACGTATTTATTACCACAAAATTACATTCCGAAATATCGACTTGCATTTCCTCCTTCTTTATTGTATCGCCATTGCTTTCTGTATAAGAGCTTTTTCCAGGTCTTTCAAAGTACGATGGGGAGGCCGAGAATTTTATTTTTACACATACGGAGAACCGGCTTCACCGTCGCGGCAGCACGTAGGACTAGAACCTCGTCGGTTACTTGCTAACTGGATTTCTGTCTGTGACTTTTGTTTTCCCAGGTTGAGCAACCATTGGAAGTTCGCTATTACATCCTTAGGTTTTATCGATATATCAGTGTCCTTTTCTTGGTGATTTCGATTGAAACACATAATTTATGGTACAAACTTTCTTTTATCAATTACTACAGATTTGCAAATGAAGTTTTAGGTTTTTTTCCTCCTTTTTCAGAGGACAATAAGAGATAATCTTTGAAATTAATAAATACACAAAAACATTGCTACTGTATCGTTCTTAATAACAAATGATAAGTAAAAGCTTTACATTGATCCCACTTTACCATCGTCTATCATCAACTATTCGTAAATCAGCTACTTCATACATCATAGACTCATAGAAAATGGGTAAAACTACTTTTATTGGTCCAATATTTAGTTAACGGTCGGTCGTCATCCTCGTGATGATAAAAATCGTCATAAATAACTATTTTTCACGTTTAATCTCCAAAACAGCTAATTTACACGTGACAACTGTCAAATGAACTGCCGATCAATTAATTCACAAGTTAAAATGAACTGGTTCTTTTTTTTAAATCACATTGATATTCGTATACATATTCCCTTAGTCCACGTAAATAAATCACGGAATCGATGGAACAACAGCGCGTCCTCCCCCAGAGATGGCGTAAACCGGATCAACCACGCACCCTGTCCGTGTAAGTAAAAGCTCTTCGGAGGTACTTACAGCCTCGTAATCGCATTAAGATTACAGTTAATCCCTCCACTCTGGAGTTCCGTTACGTAAAAATTGAGCAGTTTTTTTTTTTCCTTTTTTTCTCTCTTAAATACTCCACAAACAGTGCAAATAACAACCCTCGTTTCGACACTCCGATTATTCGTCTTGACAAACGGTCGTTGCGACTAGACGTGCACCTAATTTCCATTCAACGATATATGTGGAACGTGCGATACGACACAAATTGATTTTGAATACAAAGACTGGGTCAATACTATCATCATTATGAGGCTTATCATCTTCATCTTATGACGTGTCTCGTATCAAGCGTCCCAGATCACTTGTAATTGCTGTGCACCAAGGACAATAATGATTATAACGATGAGACATTGAGTTTTATACCTGACCACGGTGCGCGTTCAATGAAATACACAAAGAACTCGAAAAACAGCGAAGCCGGTAACTCTCCAAGTGTACGTACAATTGACCGACGGGAAACACGAAAGCCCGGGGTGATCGATTCTTCGATCCGAAGCTTCAGGGGAAGGGAGAGTTTCTGAATGAAATCGATCTGTTCCACGAGGTGAAGAAGTAAGCAAGGGGTGCTGAAAAAAAAAAGTAAAGTAAAAAATAAAATGAAATCCAAGCGTCAGGTATACGCTCGCGCACGCACTTCCGGCCTATACGTGCTGTATATACCTGCAGTAAGTGCGAGTGTGCGTGTGTCGTGGAAAAAAGAGCGAAAGGAGAGAAGCCACACCGAAGCACGCGAGAAGTGCATGGTCTGTTGGATGGATGGATTTGCTCTGCCTTACACACACGCACGCAATGAATTCTCTTAAAAATACTGCCTATATGAATTTGATTTAACAAAGTCAAAGTGTATCTTAAGGTGTGAAATAAAGAAATATTGTGACGTTTTATTTTTATTCGTGATAATTTACAAGTTGCAATGGTAAAGTTTGTTTTACAATAATCATAAGAGTGTAAGGTTGTACTCAGTGGGCGCACAAATCAATACAAATGTACATTTATCAGCAACACTGTTTTTTGCTCAAGATGTCGAGTACCTCACCATACTTTTATTCACGTGCTCTTGATGATATGTATACTTATAAGTAAGCCATTTAAAAACATTTAACGTACCTCAACTAGAATTCCTTTTGGTGGGAATATAATTTGAAAACTAATGAAAAACTGTGATACATATTGAATTCAATTCATATATTATCTATTGATAAAAAAAATAAAACAATCTCTCTACTGTTGATTGCCCGAAAATTAACAAGTCGGTCGTATTTTGTACACTTACATTCAAAACGTTTGCTTGAAACCTCGCCACTTGGAGGATGCATATGTATAAAAATCTCTCGACACCAACTTGAATATTTTACAAACAAAATCAATCGTATGGATTGTAATGAATCACTTTGATATTTTTGAATCTATAACGGATCAAATTCAAGCGAAAAGGGGCAAGTTCGTTGCTTCGTTCCCAACAAAAGTTCAACCATCGAGTTTACGCACAGTTCAAGGTTATACTTCTATTAGAGTACAAGCCAATGCGTATGTATAGTTAGAGAATAGCCTGCACCGCTTGACGAAAGAGAAAAAGAGAGGACCCGTATATATATATCCGGGGATATACACACGAAGAACCGAGAGATGGAGCGTAAACCAGAGCAACCATGGAGAGGAGGCCTTTCTTTGGTCCCGCGTTACATTACAAGTTGAGCTAGTGGGGGAAAAAAATACACCTATCTACTTAGAAGAGATAAAATGTTAGAGAAAGAGAGAGCGGGAAAAAAGAGTCCGGACCCATCTCTTGCTCCCTATCGCCCTGTACAACTCTACAGACACTAGAGAGCCCAAACCGGGGCAGCAGCTGGCGTGCCATGTGCCCACCTTTCCCCTCTGCTCGCTCGCGTATATCCCTATATACACATAGTTTGTATGTAAATGCACATAGTATATTATGGTAGGTAGAGGTACATACACATAATCACCCGGGAAGCAAAGTATACCCAAGCGAGGAAAGAGTGGCGTCGCTTTTATCATCGCGCTATATATATTTTTGATTCTTATATGCACCGCATCCCGTGGCGATACAATATAGACACTCGATGCAAAGGTATGTCTATTAAACGATGCACGTTTATTCACGAGGAAAGCGAGAGGAGCCTCGAGGAGGGTGAACGATGAACTTCTTTTTTTATGTTCCGTGCATGATCGCGCGCAATTTTAGCTGTACGGGATGGCGCGTGTGTCCGTCGCGTGAGCCTCATTAGGTTCATAATGCCCCCCGAGGGGTGGCATTCGAGGCAGGGGGTGGAAAAAACTTGTACGCCTCGTTTACTACACTGGTAATCGATTCATTTGCTTTTTTTTTCAAGTAGTTTCCTTTTATATTTATATGGGCGCACGCGAGCAACTGATCCTCTTTTTCAGGGCTCGTGGTGGAAAATGCAATTTTCCTGCCGTTTGACGAAACTCAACTGCAATCGTCCTTTACAACACGTGGCAATTTAAATTATCAAGTAAAACATATATATACAATATTTTATACGTCACTTACTTACTGCACCCAACGTAGCACACTTACAGTGAAGCAGAATAAAAGAAAAAAAAGTGGAACTCACCTGAAACAAAAAGAACAAAATAGATGTTTAGAGAAAATTCGTTTGTCGCAAATGTCGGGCTAAAATATATATTATAATATAATACATCGATTAATTTGCAAATGTATAAACGTAAGAATTGTAAGTATGTGTTGGTAGGTGTAAGTACATCAATATTCATGCAAATTGTAATAAAAGTCGCCCTATGGTACAAAGCCCGTGGCTGAGTAAGCCGATAAACTTAGATCCCAAGTAAACTACTGTGCCATATATGTGGTACATATAACGCCCGAGGAACGTCACCTTTGAGCTCATATCAGGAGCAAGCAGTTCTACCCTAAAGGACGAATTGTGCCACGAGAGCAAAAACGAATGGATGGGCGTACATATAGGTACACAAGAAAAGAGAGAGAGAGAGAAGAGGGTGAGCACCCCCTTGCACATCCGGCGCGGTTTGGAGTGCATATCATGCAGGGGGGGATCGTCCGACCGCATTAATCCGATACATCGCGTGCACACGGGGCATAGGGTATATACAAGGTAAAGAGAGAGGCGTGTACCTCTATACCTATGTGACACAACACAATATATATAATGTATATATTTGTGTACACATGCAAGAGCATCGCGTTATTAGGTAACAATGGTGGTGCGAACGAACGATCGGGCTCGCTGCAGGCGGATGTATATACACCATGAGCGCAAAATTGTCCGTAAAACGATTGAATGCGCGTACAATATGTACGTGCATCAGGGCACTCTGCATCGAAGACCAATGGCCCCCCATCGAGTCCGTAAATACACGTGAGCTACCGACCGGCATATTCCTAGTCCATTGATATACATATTGTACTTATCTCGCCGGCCGGAACACTGTTTGTGCTCAATCCTACACTACGGTATACATTGTATATAGTGGATGTGACGAACGGATGGGTGGTGGTAGCCGATTGACGATTTGCTCTGATTCGTTCGGCTTGCGTTTATAAATATATAGTACGCACTATACGGAGTCGCTGCACCGTGGGTAATGTGGCGACGACGAGATAGAGAGATACCGGGACGTAAGTTATACATATACGTATATACATCCAAGTGGTGGGGCGGTGTAGGTCTTATACACTGAGATGACGGTATAGCTGCTGGAGGACGAGCCGAGGGCGATTATCTTTCATTTTCATTAATGAGCCTTTTTTTCGATGTAAGTAAGGTAAGTGCGGCTGTAGGTGGCCGTGCATTTGGAAGTTCAACCTTCCACGCGGTGATTCTTTTCTTTTTTTCATGTAACTAGTTTTTACGGAATATATATAATATTAATAACCGGTGATGATGGGAAGTTTCGTTTATGAATGTGTTCATTAATTGAAAAGACACGTATTTTGTCGTTGTTGGTGTCCCTTCAAAATATCGAGCTAAAATTAATTGTGGGTGCGTGTGTCTGCTAAAAGATCACCAGTCAGCAAAAGTCGCAACAGACCAAAGACGACGAAGGGGATGGGAAAAAAGTGGTCAAGCTGCCGTGCGTAAGATACCCATTAACACAATAGTCACACGATACCCTGACCTAGCTCTAGCTTTTTGCAGGTATAGACCGGAGTTACCATGCAGGGAGGGAGAAAAAGAGAGAGGAAACGGACGTTCGCTAGATGTAACTTTACCGAGGAAAAAAAAAAAAAACTGGTATTTACTTAATCGTGGGGTGATCGGTACAGAGACTGCAAGTACAAAACTAAAAGCCGACGACCTGCTAGCTATATCATCTCTTCCACTTCTCCGACACATATATATACTGCCTATAGGTATATATACAGCTTTTTCTCAGCGAGTGCATTATTCATCGGCTGCTCGGCTGCCAACTCTTTTATGGCACTTGCCTCGACCACTTATATATGTATATACAGGTAGGTGTGTTGTCGCATATAGCGACGGCCTACAATAATAATACAAACGACGGGAGAGAGGGGGGGGGGATTTTGCGAGTGGGCGCGGAAACGAGAGCAGGTATCGAGCTCTCCCGGGAGCTTTTCTCGCATAAGATTATCGCCAGCCCCTTTTTTCGGCTCTCCGTGGCCCGCTGTTGACGCTCAACCTCTTATACGGTGAAAGGGCCTTCGGAGCGAAACCTCTTGATAATCGCGTGAAAATCACCAGAGTCGGGAAGAAAGAGCAAAGAGCACCTTTCGTTGCTATACTTTTAGCTTTTAATCATGTTTTCCGTAGAGAGCATTATCGGCAAATGAAACTGTGGTATGGTTTAGAGGTGAGACAAATTTTTTTTTTTTTTTTCCCCGAGTCCCCTAATGACGCAGAGTCGGTGCGTGTGCAAAGTTGCCCCGTGAATGGGACCATTGTGCCCGAATCCGAAGAAAAGAGTGGGAAAAAGCCATTTTGTTTTTTTTTGGTTTTTTTTTCTAACAACAAAACACTCGTTCTCGGTTGTTTGAGCCGGTGCCTCCAAAGTTTTTCAACTCGGTTTAACGCGCAAGGTGCGCGAGAGGATCTCTGTATAGGCACAGGAGCATCAAGTTAAAATTCGTGGAAAAAATACAAGATGGGCACAATCCGCAAACTCCTTCATGTTTTTTTTCCTTCTTTTTTTAGGGGACACAACGTAACAACGCAATTTGCGCACAAAGTGGAAAATTCACAGTGAGCGCGTAATTTCCTTCTTCGCAGAGGAGAGCACTGATGGTTAAGACGTCCTCATTCGCCTCACATTCCTAATTGGGGAAATGTATATACACCAAAGTTCCAGCCTAATGTACTTTAAACGCCATTGTTAACAAGACTTGCAAATTTAAAGAGTTAACGATGTTTGCGTCGTTATGTGCATTTCAACAAGTGCACTTTTCAATAATTGTTGGTTTCTAGGATAATTGCACGAGTGGAAATAAAAGTTATGAGTCACACGAGCCAAAGTCTTATCGTGATGATGGAACGTGTTTTACATCGTGTCACACCTCGTCATCGTTTAATTTTACGAGTACAAGTGAACGAAAAAAAATATTCATAGCCACAGCAACGAGGAGTTAGAAAAAAAAAAAATAGCGAAAGCGCGGTGGTGGTTGCGTGCCAAAGGCGGCGTGCAAACGAGCGAAAGAACAAATAAACCCTTCACGGAGAGGAGTAAGTACGCGAGAGAGATTCATTAGCATTGGGTACACACACACACACACAGAGCACGTGGTGCGCGGGCGTTGGTCCAGTGGTCAACAGAACGCGCTCTGGGCGACATCATGAATACTCGAGTGGCCGCCTCCTCTCCCTCTTGACTCTCTTTTTTTTCCCCGAGTGGCCGAATCCGGTGTGCATGCATCTGGAGCTTGTTTTGCATGCGGCTTTCAAAAGGGTGCACTTTTCTCAAGCCCCTCCCCCCCCTCCCTCGTATCCCATCTTCCCTTCGTCTTGAGAGTATACAGTTATGCGCAAGCACTTTTCTTTTGAATCTCGCGAGTGTCATCTTTGTACGCGCGGATGTGAACGAAAGATGCGTTACTCTGGAGACTGTCCATGAGATCCCATTTGAATTGGATTTATGTTTCAGGACGTGTTTGTTGTTTGGTACCAAATGTTACACAAAATCAATTAATCGATAGAGGCGAGGTAACACCAAAACTGTATCGTTTCATGCACAATCAATGGCAAGCAGTGGCAGTCGGTGATTAAGTATAACGTGTTACACAAGATGTAGGCTCTTGATGGTGTATACATTTATAAAAAGATTACACGTTTGGAGAGTCTACAAGGATTAGACAATTAATCACCAAAAAAACATCTTACTAATCGATGTTTCCGCTGGTATGGTTGGTGGAAAAAAAAAAAATAATAATAATAAAATAACTCACGATGATGTCGACATAGCGAACCGTGTAAGCTAACGACGCGATCGACGTTAAAAACTCGTAATGTCCCCTAATATTGGGGGTACTGGCCATTTTTTCTTTTTTCTAACCATTCATCGCGCAAACCAATAAAACGAGCCGTGAAAAACTTTTTGTTTCCCAAGTTCGTTTTACTTATAACTACTTGGTCGATTAACGGTACAAGCCGAAGGTAAATACTCCGTGGCGGCGGCTGCTTCCTTTGATGAGCAAAAAAGAGCTACCAGCTTACAGTTATAGAGTTGAAAATAACCACCTGTATATCTCTACGGTTAGTTGCGTCTCTCTTTTTGTACATTTTTACTCGTTAAACGTTTTTTTTTTATCTCTACGCGTGCTCGCAGGATCCATTGGTTTTCGTCAATAAAGATACGTGACTCCACAACTATCAAAAAAAAACCCCGAACTCTGTAAGGTATCCAACAGTTTCTTACATCATCATTCAGAAGGACACTATTTTCCACTACTTGTAACCACCGACTACAAGTAATGAGTATAGCTTAGACAAGAAATGGACCATATCGTTATTTCATGTATTTTGGTGTTGCCATATTATCAGTTGTATTACTTGAATAAAAAAGTGAAAAAAAGAGCTAGTATATTCAAGTTCGGTTCAACAAAAGGCACTTCATGGGTTGGGTTGTACAAACAAAACAACGAGAACCCAAGAATAGGGACCTTTTTCCTTTTGAAATATGTATATCACGGTGCACTTAATACATCAACAGCGGACACGCATGCGGTGTACAACACACATAATAATAGCCGTAGGGATCATAATAATGAAGGCCATCACGCGAGCAAACGTGTTACAAAGCATGTCGTAACCGAGTGGGGTGTACAGATATCACGTGTACACATACATGTACGTGCATAAGAGCACAGCTCATCATCGCTTCATATTCCTTTTCTCCCCGTTTCTTTCGCTCCGATACAGTCTACTTGTGCCACTGCCGTAAGTATAGGTATGTATGTATACCGCTATTGTACGACGTATCAAAGCGAGATAGTCATTTTTGCCCGATCTCTGTTTTTTTTTTTTCATTCGTTTTCTTTCACTTTCGTCGCTGGGGTGCATCCCGATTGAAATTCAAATGGAGTACAGTTGCGGTACACATGAATCCTTCACAAAGATATACATATACATACAGAAATATGCATATTACAAGTCAGGTGGATGCATCTTTTAACTTCTCAAGGAGAAAGCTTGTGTGTAGTCTTATAGATTATCACCGTATCGAAATTAATCCGTAGCATCTCGATTGTACGAGCAATAACAGTCGATCGAATTAGTTACATGAGCTTGGTGGACTTCATTGATGAATTTTATGGAGGTATCTATCTGTTTGTGTAACCAACGTGATAACAAACACAACTGCCAGGGACAAATATATTGAATGAGCGCGTTTTGGTTGAGCTTTAAATGACGGTTTCACCAAAGACGAGCTGCAATAGCGCAGTCATCAGTACCGGGATATCATCACCGCATGAAAGAGTACTACCATCGTTCCCAATGGACCGTGTAATTGTGTACATAGTATATACACGAACAGTATGGTCAATCGTGCAAGTGACGTGTTAATTTTATTTTTTTCTTCACTGTGGAAGATGGGGTATCGAAGTTGTCCTAGCAATTCCCTGAATTTCGTACTGGTCTCGTGTTTCGGTCAGTTTGGCAAATTCCAGAGACCGTAAAAATCCACGCTAACGGCACACGGCGATGTAAAAGCTCCATTGACGAAGCGCGCCTGGTTTGGCGCATTTCCAAAAGTCCACAGCCAGTCCGATGGCGACGCGTTTGTTTTTATTTCCCCCCCCCCCCCCGACACTTCGAGGCTTTCCCTTGGTTAACGTCCCTCCAAATGGAATTGCTTGCCGACGCTCCAACGTTTGGGCTATAAATATTGCCAATCAGAGAACTTTTGCTGCACTGGAAACTAACGTGGGTTAATTTATTCGACCCTCACAAGCGAGTACTCTGTTTCTAATTCAACACGAGTTTGTTGATGCATCGTAATAAAGATCACTGTCTTGGTGTTCGATGCTGGCTAAAGTTTGATACCATTGAAATAAGAAAATCCTATGAAACTGAAACTAGCAGACAAATTCCAGCAACGATACTGTTAAATAACAAATTCTACTTGGGGTATAATACTCTTAAAACTAGACCAGGTACCTTCCTCATTTAGTAAAATAAAGAGGTTCCTATTTTAGTTTTAAGGGTACCCCAAGTAGAATTTATTATTTGTGGAGGTATCGCTGCTGGAATTTGTCTACTAGTTTCAGTTTCATGAAAATCCTCAGAACTATGACGACAACTGGTTGTTTGAGAATCAACCGAAATTATAGTTTGATTTTTTAGACAAGTGTTCCGTTGGTATAACAAAAACACGGGACTAATGTATTCAATTTAACTATCCATGAACACTAGTAAAACGATACACTATACCAAAAGCAATATCTGTAAAAACTTGTCAACCAGTTGGAAACTAATTTGGTACCACCATGCCAAATCTCAGTCCCAATAACTATTTGAGCTGTCGGTGAAAGAGCCAATGCAGAGATAAAGTAAAATCAACAACGGGAAGACGACTACCTGCACTGGTGTACCTCTCTTGGGCATAAGACGCGACAACAGCACTAATTCTCAAGATGCTTTATGCATTCGCAGTAAGAGAGGCAACGGGAAAACTCCATCAGGAGGGATTAGTGCTCGTTTCCTCAATAGCTTTTCCCACCACCATCCAAATAATCCCAATAATACCTTTAACGAGCTCGTGCAAGTACATATTTATATATATGTACGCTTCTAATTTTACGGATGCGTATATGAACCAGCGTGGAGAGCCGAGGTGAGTGCGTACAGTCGACGAGGGTCCAGTGTCAGGGACCTCTCTCTCTCGCTCTCGTAACAGCTCATCCCCAAGAAAGCGACGAAAAAGCCAATCGGAACGAGGAGGAGTGAGTGCCTACATGGACGTAGAGCTCGCGCGCGATGAAATACACCGGATGGCGACTCTTGCCTCCGCCGTGGCAGCCATCGTATATCCCGAGGATACCGGTATACACGTATATATAGCGTGTGGTAGGAAAAGTAGAAGACTACTACGACCAAGAAGACGAAGGAGAAGAAGAAGGAGAAAAGGACCAAAAGATGTAGAAGAAGAAGAAGAAGAAGGGAGAGAAAGAAGGTCGTGCTGCGTGTCGCTGAGGTGTATAGGTATATGATACAACAAGATCCTCTGCGGAGAGAAAGAAGGAGAGGAGAGAGAAGAACAGGCCTTGCCGGGGGCGGTCAGTGGCCCCGCGAATACACCGCGCAACCAACCAGCCAGCGTCAGAACGGAGCCACCGCGATACATGTATACACATACATATACGCTTACGATCGTCTCCTGTTGCCGAGATTCTTTCGAAGCCCCGTTTATACGTCTCGTCGTATAATCGAAACCACGCGTACCGCGTACATTATGTATTATATACTTGTACGGTTGTGTGCGATGCACACGTGGTTTGCGTGCGGCGAGTATGGAGGAGCCCCGTGTGCCACTCTAACGCCAACTTGTTCTCTCCCCCTTCGAGCCTATACGGTCTCCCCCTGACAATGAAATCATGGGAAAATAATGTCTCGAGAGGCCGACGTGCACGTATATACCGATTCCTGGGATCGACTTTGCCTGTGTTTCACGGATCGCTGCGGTTATTGTCTCCCCCTCACTCTATCTCTCCCTGTGAAAATGCCTAATTGTTTCCGAAAGGGTTCCTTTCAATTGCCTTTTCGTTTTATTCGTGTTCAAATAATATTAACAGGTCGCGCATATAATATTAAGCCACATTCTCGTTTTTGCAGGTCGATTTTGGTATAAAAATGATGGAGGATGACGTTACGGTTCAAGAATGCCTTCGGACCGAAATGGTTTTTTGGAGGTGCATTTTTCAAGTGATTCATACGGCTGTCGCGGTGCATCTCGGCCCGGCACCTGGAATGCCTTACCGAATAACTGTTACATGTCCACAAGGTACGCTTTTGTGCGTGGCTGCATCAGTCACTGGAGCCACTCATAGTGGTTATTATTGATGGGAAAACGTCAAGTAAATGTTTTTTTTTTTACTTATTGTGGTCATCAATAACCCCCAAAGATTATTGTACATTCTTTCGTGAGATTCAATCACATATCGTAAAGGGCTATGAATCGAGTCTCACAGTTTTATCCAAGAACTGTGTTGATGATACTCTACTTAGATTAAAACGAGTCTTTTCATCAAAGTTCTTCATTATACGCTATAACAATCTTCTTCTCTCTTCGTGGAATCTTTTGACGCATAAGTGCCGTTCCGTAAACTGAATGTATCTACTTATGCACATGTGCAACAAGACACTCTATTGTATAGTAAGGGACATGATGGACAAGTACTTTTAAGTAGACCATCTTAGAATTGGTGAAAAGGAAGTTTAAGTATTGAAGAAAACCATTCCCAACTTATAGTATTTTTTGGTATACTTGTATCAGAGAAGTACGTTGCCACGCGGACATACGACATCCATCCACATGATGGCCAATAACGTAACGGGTACGTGGTATGTCAATAGACGTCAATAGAGGTTCTAAACCAAAAGGTGTTACTTTCTGGAACACTTTTCACAGTGCCCTGCTAGGTACGCTGGGGCTTGCAAGTATTCCACACGAGCGGGAAATATCCAGTGGAAGAAAGTCAGAAGCTGACACCTTCCTACGTACACACCACCTGTTATTTCTATCTATTCAATGATTACAGCGAATTTAATCGCTCGCGCGGATATAGAGATGTTTTCATACATGATTTTCAGATGGAAGAAGATCCATATGAAAGCACTTCACTCGTACAAAGTACCAGCAATTACTTACTATCCATATTTTGCTTATTGTCAACCCAAAAGTCTCACACTGTTGTTTAATAAATAATTCATTATAAGCTCCAAGTGATTCTTTCTGTCAGTTTGGTTAAAATCGAGGTTAAAATATAACCATAGATGAGAACCAGTACCTATGTGTTAACTTGACGCAGCATAAACAGAAGAGTGTGTCCATAACGTCAATTGGGGAACAAAAGATATTGAACCTCCAAGTGCCAATTGTAATAGATTAAAATTTCGGTGATTCAAGTTTTTCCCTGTTAACTCGTGAAAAGTCAGAGAGAGAGAGAGAGATGGGCATGCACAGGTGCTGGTGGTCTAGGTATATTTTCCGCACACCCAGACCGCAATGCGCAACTCGATTAATGCAAATGACTTTTGTGGAACACAACAACAACGACCACGAGCCTTTCTCTCCCTGGTGTTTCTCTCCCTCTTCCGACTGTGGCTGTTATTACAATTCGCGTTTGGAAAATATACGTTAAAAAAACTCATTGAAATCGAGGAGTCGCAAAATTGGAAAAAAAGGAAGAGAGACACGGACGATTCGAGGCTAATCATGAAACATAAATACAACCACGGCTGCAATTAGAAGCGTCGAGATCGCAAGCTCCGTATATATCCTTGAAAAATTGTCTAGTTTGCGTCATAAGACAAGTACACGAACCGACACGAACATAGACATTGTCGCAGAGGCAGAGTTAGTAAAAAAAAAAAAAAAAAAAAAAAGGAAAAACTTTTGCAAAGCAGATAACAATGGAACGTGCTTGGAATTCCTCACCGCTGAAGGCATTTATCAGCATGCACTTTTTTTCCCGAGTAGAGCAGAAACGCGCTAAGAGAAAAAATTGTATCCTGTAAACAGCTCATATATACGAAACTCGAAATGACAACTTGGCGGAATAACCGTACGCGAATGTTCATTCAGCCCGAAGAGCTTATCAGCGAGCTGCAGAAGAAGAGAGGATATGAAAAAAAAAAAAAAAAAAAAAAAAAAAAAAAGCGCAGTTTATCAGAGAGAGAGAACTACACAAAAGAGCCCATTCCCGCGTCGCCTCATCGCGCGGAGGGGTCGCGAATCCACGAATTTCATTTACAAAGCCCACCCATCTTCTTCTTCTTCTTAAGTACTTCCCCTCGATCGGAAACGAGACCCCAAATCCCAATACCTCGTCGATAAGGGTATACATAATATATTATTATATATACTCTCGTGCACTTTGGGCCACCGCCAGAGCAACAATGGGACACTGTGGCATAGAAGCGGCATGAATCAGCGGAAAAATAGCGCGAGAAGGATTGAGAAAGGCTCGAGTTTTATACCTATGGTACATATACATAATATACTACCAGACACAAGCGACGAGCGCGTATATATACAAAAGCGTTGAAGGAGAGAGGGAGAAATAGCGCGTGCTCTCCCCGAGAGAGAGTCCTTGAGCGCTCGAGTCCGCGGATTCATCGGTGGCACGCACTGCCGCTGCAGCGAAAATAAGTAAGTACGGAAAAATCCAAGTGAACGAGGGACGAGGGGGAAAAAAATCATCGCCGGTTATCTGCCACTTGTGCTTTATACTATGTACAGGTACTTATAAGGGAGTGATCCGCGCGTGCAAGGTGCACCCATACCTGTATACACATATACATATACGATAACGTATATGTATGCTGGGTACAGCTAAGGAAAAAACGGTGTGTGCGTAGACGAGCTGGACCATTGAACAGAAAGAAGCATAGAAGGGCGTAATGAAGACGACGCTATACAATATGCCCAGGAAGCTGGAAATTACGACATAAGAGGAGACCTGTACTGTAGTGGAAGAAGAAGAGCACGCTTCCGGTCTACCCTTTCCCTTCAACTAGGGAGCTGCACATATTATCTCTCTCTCTCTCTTTCGCGGCTCCAGGCTGCCATATGGTCGGATAAGACACGCGTGCGAGCACACATACCCAGTTATACATACAACAGATGCACCGCATGCAAAAGCCGCGAACGCCGGCACACTCCAGAAGATTTACTTATATATGTACATATACGTAGAGGCACTCGACTCGACGAGCGCGCTGAGAAAAGCCATAGGGCTCTCCTCTCTCGTGCGACCTTACTTGCCGTTTTGCAGCCTCGCGCCTCTTTTCTCCTCCCCCTCCTCTTTCTTCCGCAGCTCATTATTATCTACTGCTTCGCCCCCTCTGCTCGGAGCTCTTGAACCCGACAGGTACTCTCTCTCTCTCTCTTACTCTAATGTGTGCGTACAGTTTTTACACTTGTAAAGCTCAGCAGCGTCTTCTCTTGTTTTCTCTAGCCGTATCGTTCATATCTGTCTATTACAGGTGCGACGCTTCAAAGTCCCTGACCTGTGTGTTTTGTCGTGGGTGTGTTTCTTTGTCGATGGTGACATGTTTGTCCTCCTTTGCAGGTGTTTTTGTCATTGTTAATCCATTTTCGGACCACTGGTACTCAAAATCCATTACTTATTACCAAAAAAGTTATGTCAATTAGTCGCGACAATCATTACCGGATCTACTCGTGAATCGATGCAAAAAATATTGGTCTTGTTACATCTGATCTCGTCTACTTGGCGTGCTCGTTGGCGTGTGTATTACATTCGACTATACGTTCGGTATGTGTACAAAGTGGAAAATGAGCTAAAAACAAAGAACTTCTGAGAATTAAAAAATAGAAAAAGATCATATAAGTATCTGTCCGGCCAAACTGTATTAAAGTCCCTCCCCTTTTCTGCAGTGTGGAAACTGTTCTCTCCTCCGTTGTCAAGATGAAAAATCAAGACCGGATGTCCCGTTGCTGAATTTCATTGACAGTCGTCTCCTCCTCCATCCTCTTCGCTGCAAAGATGATGGTACCCAAGACCACACTGGCCGAGTGGTCGAAAATCTCCGCTCATTGTCAAGTCCCACCTGTCCACAACATACCAGTTCCACCTGTACCCTGCGAAACCTATAGAGTTCAAAAGAAACGAGCCACTTTCGAAGGCGAAGTTTAACGTCGTTTGGAGCCCCTCGTTTTCTTTCCTCTTGTTCTTCTTCTTCAAAAAAAGCAAGCAAATTACGTTTTCAAGAGTTTAGCAGCAACGCGCACCGCATGGGGCACAGCTTGAGGCAAGAACATCAGAAGATCTCTCTTCGTTGTTGAGAGCTTGGCTGCTTCGTACCCCTACATGGACTATAGCTCCAGGAGAAAGGTCAGCTAGTCTATATTATATACTAGTCTTCTCTAACTATGTGAGTTCCAATGCATCTATCGTTACTCCTTGCGAGAGAGAGAGAGAGAGCTATACCTAATACTGTACTTCTATGTGCCGCATACACGCATTGGTGATCAAGGAAAGATCATTCTGAACCCTCTACATGGTAGTCTAATCGAGGTCAACTTTTGAACTGTAAACGCAAGCCTCGGACAAAGTGTGGAAGAACACGGTATGTAATTAACTTTAGGCCTAAATTCAGTCTGATGCTTCTGTAGTGACACCCTACATGTATCAGTAGATTTTCTCCGATTAGCAGTAATATTTCCACGAGACTGGAAACTCTAGCTTTGTTGCCACTGGTTGCCATTGTTTGATATACCCACATCATATCACGTGAGCAAGAAAACCTAGATAAACATTTTGAACAAAACAACGTTTCTGCAATATCCAAACATGTTTCAGGAATTCAGACGTCCCATCAAGACTTGTGAAAATGAAAGGTATACTCAGAAAACATCCTTGTTCGATTCGAAAGTACGTGTCACACGTGATTTCCACCATCCCAAAAGGGTTTATGTGGTTCAATTTATTTTGGTTCACGTAAACAATTGCCCAGGAATGAGATTCGGTGTGATTCAATAACCCAATCATGACTTTAACATTATTGGCCAATTCTCAATTTCACCGCCATCACCTGGTTAAAACACAGTGTGTTGTGTCGAAAGCTTGGATTGACGCTGTCTAACATATCGCCCAGCTATATTTACAACTCTGGTACCGTACTCTTGGCCTCGCTCTTGGCAGCGTGTGACGCGTAACGAAAACGCAAGGTATACACATGCTACATAATCGAGGAAAGGAGGGAGGAGGATGTACGCAGTTGATCGAACCGAGCAAAGATTGTGAACAACGCCGAACCGTATAGTGACGATGACGGGGAGGGTGCAAAAGGGCAGAACGTTATAGGTCGAGGATGAGGAGAGGTGGAGGAAAGAAAGGGACCCTGCATTGTACAACCAAACCGGGTTCCTTTCTTCGCTATAAATATACACTTATATAAGCCAAGAGTTGACGCCAGGTAAATAGACACCTTTCCACACGACTCTGCTTCTCTCTCTTGGATATACTACACGGCTCTCGTCCCATCACGTACACGTACATCCATATTATATACATATAGGCTGTGCGTGTCCCTGCTGTTTTAAATGCACTGCTAACAAACGTGTATGTATATATATGCGCACACCCACGCGTGCAGCAAAAAAGAAAGAAAAAAAGAAGGTTCGCAGCACACCTGGACTCTCCGCTGCACCACCGCTCATTGTACACACTACACCTTTTTCACTTCTCCCTTTCTCTCGACTCCTTCGCTTGTTTTTTAAGGGAGATTTTCGAGACTGGCTCTTCTCGTCTTCTAATACTTACTTGTGCGCTAGTTCCACCTATTATATTATACAGTATATTGGTTCGAAAGGGAAAGAGAAAAAAGAGAGAAAGAGAGAGAGAGAGAGAGAGACGGACCATCTGTTGTTATTATATTGTGCTGGGAAGTATAAGAGAAACTGGCCTCTCTTTTTTCCTCTTTAGTTTGACGAGTAGCCGAATATATACAATCTGTACGGTGTCTCGCGGGCGAAAAGAAAAAAAAAAAAAAAAAAAAAAAAAAGAAAAGGACATAGGGATCCCATGCCTACACCTCCTCTACATCAATATATACATCCTCAACTTTTTCATCCTCCCGGTATATAACCACGCCGAGCAGGCATCTATACGCACCCCAAGGAGATGATATATACCCAGACGCGCTCCGCACTTGTACAAGGGAGCGCGTACTTATATTTGTGTGCAGAAGTAGGAAAGGTGTATGTATATACTATTTACAGCTCCTGTTCGTCCTCTTGCGTTCCTCCGGCTTCTTTTTCTTCTCTCTCTCTCCTCTTCTATGCTATGATCATCTCCTCCCCCTCTTTCGCACGGCATACATATATACACGATGCGACACACCTTCTTTCCTTCCCTGGAGTACATACACCACTTTTTCCTTCTTGGCGAAAGATTTTTCAATGCCGAGAGAGAGAGAGAGTACATAATATGTGTGTACGGTCTTCTCCTCTCCTCTCTTTTATCCGCTGTTATACGCGCGGAACTTTTAATTGCGGGTTAACGGGTCCCTGGCCTCCTCGGCGGGACTGTAGACATATACACACTTTGCTCGGGTGGATGATGCGAATCGTTTCTTGGATATACTCATTGGTTATGTGTTGTTCAGGTTGAGCGGCAGATAACTAAAGAGGTAACGTTTGGAAGATTAAATGCACTGTTATCATCGTCGATTGCGCTGCGCAGCAGTGCTCGACCGAGACAATTTTGCGATGGAATCTATCGTTGAACCTATAGGTAATGCTATATACACACTTTTGTGAGTCAGCTCATTTGAAGGGTCCATCGCCTTAACTATACCCGTAAAGCCACGGAGAAAATGATCAAATAAATATAATGTAACTTGACAGTGTAAAAAAAATTGCCAATGTTATTGTAATGTACCAAACGTTGAATCCTCGAAAATATTGACTTACTACATTTAGTATAAAAAAATTCATCGTCTTCTATAAAGCTTGACCTGTTCTTAAAAAATTTTTTTTTGTCGACTCATATGTACCGAATAATCTTAATAAGTTTAGATATTTCATAAAATGCAAAATATCCACGCAACACATCATATTTATCATTATCAAACGCAACTACACTGAGAGAAGGATTTGTTCGTAATATCCCTTGCTTTACGATCAGAGGTGCTCTACATGCTAGCTAGCCTCTCTATACATGAACCGTATTCGAAGAAGTACTATGTAGTTTGTTCTTTTATTGACTATGAAAAGTGAAAACTGTTGCACCAGATTACACCTGAAAGAATTGTAAAGATCACGTTTAGTCGGTTTAGACTATACATGTATGATGTATATTGCTTTGATTGATACTCGTAAAGCTTTTTTTACCATGTATCTACAAGCAATAAAAGAAAAATTAATACCACAAAACACAGGGAAAAGCACTATGTAGTTTCGCAAAATGATCCATCAATGCTTTACTGCTCGCGTACATGTATAAATATATTGCAACGTAACAATTACTTCCTGTTATTCCCTGATTTATCGGGGTACAATAATGCGTCTCCTTCTCGTAAGTTGTACTCTCTAAATTTGAAATAGTATACAACTTCTTCAAAATACACGACGTAAAATAGTGAATATATTTATAATCCATTCGAACTAGTGATTATTCACTGTGAAATAGTAAATTTTTAATATTTCTACCAAGTTAACGTTTCACTATTTCAATTAGTTGGTTAACTTATTATTGGAATCACTTGAAATAATATGTGTATCGGTTGTACAATTATCTTCATTCGCATCAAGATCGTTCATTGCATTGCTGATAAATATTTATAGAACTAAGATTTACATCGACTAGGTGCGAATAATAAACGATCCTAATTTTTCACTTTTTGGCCAGTGAATAACTTGTTCACTTGCGCAAAACAGTGAAATTTTCACTACTTCAAATTTAGAGAGTATACTATAGCTGATGGCAACTTCAAGAGCCACGAGGTGATGAGAGTACTTCTCTGCAAGCACATGTTACGCTGCACACATTACATATGACGACAATGTGATAATACAGAGACAAGTTAGCGAGCAATTGAAACGGAAGAGAAAGGCCCGAGTCTCACAGCAGGGCGTCATACATGAAGGAAAGCGTCAAAGTCACCACGTGCGCGCTTGTGCGTGTCAATATTGTAATCATCCGCCAAAGCATACGTCAATCGATCAAAGCGTAAATATCCACTTTTATTTTCTTGACATCAAATTTATTAAAATAATTATTTTTCGACCAGTACACACCCACGTGGGAACACATGATATTTCTACGGTTCATGTGATGAGCACTACTATATAACTAACGTAAGCTCGAAAATGTACGATTGTGAGAAATTACACGCCACGCCAGGAAGAGCATACCAATTCACAAATAACAACACACAAGAGAGAGAGAAAGCAAACGCGAGCGTGTACATATAAGTATATGTTATATATACAGTGGCGAAAGAGGCACACGTCAATCATAATACATAACATATATTTATGCCTTCACATCTCGCGGCGACAAACGCGATCGTCAAACGAGATTCTATCTTTCTCCCTATTTTTTTTTCCTCTCCGTCAAGTCGACGATATTCTTCTTCCGTATATCCATGTCCCCGAAGTGCCACCCTTATATAATAATCAGTGCGCTCGTGTCCACAAATTAAAACCAACGAGACTTGATTCACTCCCACTCCCACAAATCAGACTGGTATGGCTAATTGACTCGTGCGTGTCGTCATGTGGGCAATTCCCTTTCGAGTACATAATGTACAAATGAGAAGTGTAATATATATATATACATTATCTTAGAAGCCTTGCAAGTGCGCCAAAAAGGTGGGTGTTGCATCTCTCTCTCTCTCTCTCTTTTCCGAAGGTTAATTTTCCAGCCTTTACTCTGTCTCTTCCTCCCTCTGACTTTGTGTTGTGTGTGCGTGTATTGTGGATGCACTTGACAATTTGCTGGGAAAGACAAGATTTGAGAAGCCCCGGGAGTGCATAAGCCTAATTGCATGTGGTGCGAGATTCGTGTACGCAAATTAATAAGATATTATCTATGCCTGGAAGAGTTGTTTGGGGGGGGGGGGCATCGACACTTTAATAATACACGAGAAATGCGATTGGGAAAAATATAGTTTGAGTGTATTTTTCATTTTTCGTTGCAGTAATGGTTTTACCGTCAATAATGTCAAATCCAAGTGTATTTTAAGTACACGTTCAAAGCGTGCAGTAGAAAATTCAGTTTTTTTTTTTTTTTTTTTTTTTTTTTTTTTTTTTTTTTTTTTTTTAATGCATTACCGCAGTGTTGATAAGCGCTTAAAGAACAACCAAATGAACGCTTCGTTAACTGTTTAGTACGTCTTATCAAGTTAACAATTTTTTTCTTCAATGATTGACAGGGTTGCGAGTATCTTTTGTAAGAAAAATTAAATTAAAAAGTCTAAATTCCGAGAAACTATATTTCACAGGTGCATTTTACCGTCTTTCACCTATGCCATTTCAGATATTCGACCAATCGTCAATTGGATCATCGATGACGAATTGCGCTTGGAAAAAAATAATCCCATTCACATCGAGTCGTTAATTTCAACAAGTGATAATTTGTGTTTTTTTACTTTTCTTTAAAAAGACACTCACTCGATTGACAGAAGACGAGGCTGTAGAGAGTGAAACAATTTTGCCACTGATTTTCCACACTTGTATACGTGTTAAAATCTGTGACAGCCAAGAGTTTTTTCACTCCACAGCTTTCCTACATTGGTTTTTTTTTTTTTTTTTTTTACCATTCAACTGTGTCCCGCTTAGCAAAACTGGTTAACCACTTATAACCATAGATATAGGTTTTTCTTCAAATTGTTATCAACACTACGTTAATGCATTGTATAAAAAAAAACCCCCCATAATTTAAGCGCGCTTTAAACGTGAAGGTACGTTACATCACGTCACGAACACGAACAACCCGAAGGGCGCGGTTATTGTACGTTTGTTTGTGCCAGAATCGCGTAAGTACACTCAGAGTGGAACTCTGATCTGTCCCGGAACCTACAATTGAACAGTACTTCACACAGTTCTGAAAAATACGGTCTGGGACAGATCAGAGTTCCACTGAGTGTACATTGTTTTTCTTATACCGAGGGCCGAAGGTGCAACTGTGCAGAAATAATTATTTTCGTACTTGGTGGCCCATCAGGCCCTTAGCCTACTGAAAAATAGTAGTTTTCGTTCATAGAATCGCCATCGCCACTGGAAGGCTACTTTTCGGCCCACGGAGTACGTATGAAGCTAGTGTAGCCAAGTCGTAGAGCCATAATATATAAAACCTACACCATATTTTTTTTTTCTAATTATTCGACTTGGCTACGCTAGGGTCATGGACACGCCCACGGGACCGTTCGATGGCACTTTGTGTGTCGAACATTATTTTTCCTACCCAGAGCGCAGTAAACGTCCGAAATTTCACGCAAAACGCCCCGAGGTAGGAATAAGCATTTTTACCTTTTCTGAGAATGCTAATGTGAAATAAATTGCTTGTTTGAAAAGGAAAAAAGCGATACCATTTAAGTGGTATACATATCGAGAAATTAAATCATAATCACAGTGTTTTTTGTTGCGCGTAACCAAACTCTCAGAATAAATTGTCAATAAAATGATGATTTGTGTGCAATTGTCTTCTAGGAAAATTCATAGTGAAAATAACATACAAAATGAACGTAAAAACAAGTATTCACACAGATTCACAAGTTTTTGCACGTATGTGTAATTTTAAGTTTTTTTTTTATAAAATGACAACAAGGTATAGAATAAAAAAAAAAAAAGAGGAGCAACTTATCCTTAACAAACAAAGCTTTATAGTTTTGATCGTCGACAGCTACAAATAATTTTTCTTGATATCGCAATACATAAATAAAACACAGCAGTAACGTCAAACCATTTGCTTTAATGAAAATCAATACGTAGTAGTAGTATGAAATACAGAAAAGATCCATCCTCTCTTTGTACGTACGTACATACACGTGCACAAACATATTTGGCACTTGGCCATCAATGATCAATAAGTATTCGCGTCTCTCGAGACAGCCAGTCGGTCTAGTACCTACTCACAAATGAGAGTCACGAAGACGACACGCAGAGCAAAAAAAAAAAAAAGAGAGACATACACAAGTGGGCACTTTTCGAATTTAACCCGCGCGCCTGATTTGATTTTGCAGTGCAGCAGCAGGGGTCGCTTGGCTGGGATTGTTGCTCCCCCCCTTGAGTGTATACTTATATGTATTAAAAGTCTGTGTGTATCTGCAATAGTCATGTGTATTGTCGCAGAGAGAGAGAGAGAGAGAGACACAGCATTAAACGAAACTCGAGAGCGTCTCAATTGTGCACTGCCGCAATTTATGTGTATGTACATAATATATGTATACAGTGGAGAGACTACTGTCTTTTAAGAAGGGATACGCACACGGGGGCCCTCGCGCAGGCAACAGTGGAATGGTCAAATGTCTGGTTCGAAATTCAGCATAGGCTAAATAAGGCACGTGTTTTACAATAGGTAGGTGAGTAGTTTTTAGATACAGGTTTTTTTACTCAAGTTTAAATCCGTTGGTAGGTAACTTGCCGTACGTACATTAATTTATAAATACGATGTTACGAGATGGTGATCGAAGGCTTTTTTTACATTTGTTCATTTGTTTTTTCCAAATAAAAATACAATTTAGCTTAGCGATCTAGCATTATTAAAGCAATCCTTGGAACAGTCGTGTAATAAAGCAAACCATGAAGATCTCAAAATTCAAAGAAAATAACTTTTTTCCCCGATCACATGAATATGTATAAATAAATAATTTTTAGTACATTGAGTGCATTTAATATTGAGGTTTTTCAAATTCATTCATTCTTTTGCAAGAGAGTTTTCAGTCTGGGTGCCCCTATGTGTATATATACGCCTTATATATAGTTAGGTTGAAACTCTGGCAACGCATCATCGTAACTATACCAATTCCCATTTTGGGGCAGGTTTACGAGCATTATTTTCTCCCACGGAAGTTTTCCTGTACTTTGTCTCCTTCCCGTTCCCTATCCCAAGTTTTGAGTCCCTTAAATAGAATGTACACTACACTGTATATAATACTAGAAAAAATGTGAGCTTTCGTATTTCCTACTGCCATTTTATCGTTGTAGGGTTTGTTTAGAAACGTGACTTCCAAGGTAATTCGTATTTTTTTTCATGATTTACTTAAAATGCCTCATTACAATTACACACGACAGACAGTCAAGGAAAGTAAGAATCACATTTCTTGTTTTAATTTTTTTTTTTTGCAAAATATCAATTGATTGGTTCATTAATCCCCAGCAATCCGTCTGTGCATAAAAGCTACTTAAAAATATTTATTATTACAAGTAGCTGAAGACATTCGGCGTTATATCATTCCGCTCAGTCGCATTGATTCCTTTTTTTATTATATCATGTATATGTCATTGTAGGATGTAGGCATGTTTATATATATTATGTTCCCTCCGTTACTTCGTTTCTCGTTAATTGAAGACAATTTGGACGGATTACTTTTCTCCACTTTGCTGCAGCTGTACAGATTTGAAAGAATTCAATCAAAATGCCCTGCTGGAAAAAGATCCACGCATCCCTTGACTTTTTGGCTCGCTTTTTGGTATACGTGTGTCGTTATTTAGCGAATCTCAATTGGCATGATTTAACTTTAAATAAATAAATAAAAAAAAAAAAAAAAAAAAAAAAAAAGAGTTTAGACATCGACTCATTACTCCCACGTGAATCACAAACCGGTGCGTCACTATGTGTAATAGTGTAAGAAAAAAAAAAAAAAAACAGGATTCCGAAAAAAAACCGGTTCCGTCAAGCTTCCTCTTTTTTTTTGTCTTGGCCGACGAATTATTTATCTCCGTAGAATATACAATAAGGAGTTTCAGAAGAAAGGGAGATTTCAACGTGCCCAAATTGTATGGGTTCACTGCACTCCTGACGATCGATACTTATGAAATCCAACTATTGGAGCCTCGTAAAAAAACACAACGACTGTATTCTATTGAAAGATCCCGGTATGGTTTATTTTTTGTATCGGCTATCTTGATAAAAGAAAGAGGGTCGACAAGCGGCGGGCTTTGAAGAGAAACACCCTCATATACATACTTAATATGTACTTACAAACGATCTCAAACACGTTACTCAGCTAGCAGTAAACACATCATGTGTAAACACCATAATCCGAAGCAGGTACAAAAATACGATAGATAACAAGGAAAACAGTACTCACTGATAGCGTGGGCGTGTCCTACGAAGCTTCCGGAGCAAAGGACGCCGAGAACGGCGACGAGGACGATCGGTAGTCCACCCTGGGACCGCCGCGTCGGCAAAAGTCCTCCTACTAGCGTCATCTTCTTTCTCCTCCTGCGCCTCCTGATCCTTAGGTTCTCCTCCTCGGCACTCATATCCTACTCGCACTGACACACACGCGAAACAACAACAACAACACACCCACTCCGAATTTACAATTTGTTATTACTATTATTCTTCTTCACCTGTGATACCGCAATACACGCACGATTCGTATAAAAAAAAAACAACCATACACACAACACACCACCTGCAGCTGATCCTTTTGAACACTACGTGAAGTACATAATAATAACAATAATAATAATTATACACAGTTAGACTTGAAAAGCCAGTGCCACTGCTAATGGTACCAGGACCCGAGCGGGGCTGCTGCGGCAGGAGATCGGCACTGCGGTCTCGTGGTGGTAAATGGCGCGCGACTGAGCTGGAGGACTCCGAGGCATTTTACGACGCGCTGTACCCCTCGGCTGCAGTCGGGGATGCAAGGACGACGAAGGTACAGTGTTAAAGTTTAAAACCCGCTACATGGCTCCGCGTCGGCAGCTTGGAATGTCGTGAGAGACACAGGGAGTCCAGCCGAACTTGTGCGAATATATTGTAGGCCAGGTAATGTAAATATATGCGCGGGCAGGCTGCAGCCTGCAGGTAAAAGGCGAAAGGAATATGGAAGGCTCGATCGCTGCGGCTGCTCTCCCTCTCTGCCTCACCTGGCCGAGTCCTACTTCTCTCTCTCTCTCTCTCTCTCTTGAATCGCGCACCGTGTGTGTTATTGTTATATCCTTGCATGCAAGTAAGAATCGCACTATGTTTTTATGCAACAGGTAAACCACAATTATATTCAGCACTGGTGAATTAATTCACGATAACTAACTATTCAATTAAGTACATCGTATTTATGTATAGGTATGGTGTTACACACTTTCACGAAGCACACACTGTGAGCATTTGTAGGATCGGATCGTAGGAACAGCATGCAGCAACAGCAAACATCGCGCGCGCGAAGCGTTCTGATGGGAGCACGCTTGGCTCGACCCGCGAACGAACAACGGCTCCTTTCGCTTTAGTTCGCCACGCCACCGTCACCACTGTATATATATGTGTAATGTAATAAATGCAAGTACAGCTCTTGCAGTCCCAACAGTAAAATTATAATAAAGTAAGATATCGCAGCTTCGTTCATCACACGCTAGCTTTCAAACGTTATAAAATATATGGTGAAGTATATTTTTATTCATAATAATAATACAATCTGTTTGAAAAATCGGTTCGAGGATCGGGTCGTTACGTATTGGCTTTCATGGAAAATTATACAGCTATCAAACAATTAAACGATAGGTAAGTATTAGATACATTTCAACTAACATAATTGGTAACACACCTTTTTATTTTGTTACTGTATATAAACAAATAAATGCCTTTTCATGGTTCCACCATGTGTACAATGAATGATAGGAGCAGCAGCAACCTGGATTTCAATATCAATCCACCATCAGTCATTATGGGATGAAATGGCCAAAAATGTGTATGCGTACTTAGCTCAATTAGAGAAAATATGTAAAAACGAAATTTGGGGCGTTACTTATACACGCTGGATACATAGTACAAATTTTGCACGTTTCCTCCTTGTCATGTATAAAAAAAGAATGAAATGATGTATTATTGATTGAAAAAAAAAAAAAAAAAAAAAAAAAAATACGACCTGACCAGTAATTAGTACTAATTTATAAATGGAATACGCTTCAAAGTCGATGAAAAATAATTTTCAAGCTGTTCAATATATAGTATATACAAGGAAAAAAGTGAGATGCGAGAATACAGAAATAATTAACAAAATAGGAAGACGATTTTGATGTATTGCCTTTTATTAAAGCTGCATTCGGACCTTAATAGTCAATACGGTTTTTTTAAAAATTTTTCTTATACAATTATTATAACTTAAAAGAAGAATCCTAGGATTTTGCCTCCCAAGTGTTTCCTCCTGGCTTCCTCGTGGTCCATAATACCTCCACTTGTAGTTAACACTACATACCTGTAATTAATAATAAAAATTCAATTAATACATTGAAGCTTTCCTTATAAATTACAGCAATAACTTTTATGAATCGAATTTCAATGTTTGTTTTAAAAACTATACAACATTTTAACCTTGTAAACTTTTCAGATAATTTGATAAAAGTTACAAAAATTTAGTTATACACTTAACATTTGTTTTTGCAATGTTATGTATAAAAAGTAATTACTTAAATAGGAAATTTACATGACAAGCTACGATTTAAGCATGGTTTAGATTACTTGTGGGTGTAAATGCATTATAAAGATAGTTTTACACACCCAAACTGACGACTTGGAAGAAGATTGTTCGTCCACTTTTCAATGTCTGTGATGGGAACATCAAATCTAGGAGAGATGACCCCACATTTGTTTAGCCTTCCAGTAAGATTAACAACAACTTTTCCACTTCTGTGATCATCAACAATTTCAAATTCTCCAATATAACCTGAAAAACAATTATTCTTTCATAAAACTTTGCTACATGTGTTAAGAAATATTAAAATACATTTTTAAAAAGATTTTGATACCTACTTGAGGTAGTAAGTAAAAAATAAGGAATCAATACATTAAAATACATAATTTAATGGTAAAATATTGGTGTTGTAGTGACTAAAAAACCAAATATTGATGTGCCATGTCCGATGTAACAGCTTTATAATCATTAGCTTTAAATGGAACTCTTTACAGTCCGAGATGGATGATAAATCAAATTAACTAAATAACAATAAGACTAGTATTTAATTGACACATTCCATTGAAATTTAGAGAAAGCCATCAGGTGTAGCTGACAGAAAATTGCTCACCAAAACAACTTGTACTAACTGACGTACAAGAAAAAAAAAGTGGGTAACTGACAGTTAGAGTAAGTAAAAAACTCACCGTGCTTCATCATCACTGTGAGAAATTTGACGATGACTTTTGAGCAGGGACGGAGCAGAACTTGCCTCTTGCCTCGCTTCTCGGCATTGTTGATAGATTTGAGAGCATCACTGAGTACGTTCATTCGCACCATGGCTGTAGAAAACAAACAAAACTTGTTAATCGATTTTATAAACAATGCAGCTTCTATCGCTCGTACAACTTATATATTTTTTTTTTTTTTTCTTTTAAGGTAATGAACAAAACATTTCAATAAGCAGCAACCACATAACCCAACTTGTCAGTTGATTTCGTGTAAAAGTGCACGTGTAAAAAATCAAAAGTGATTAATAAAACACCTGCCGCTTTAGCAGCACTTGGCGAAATTAGTTGCACTTAAGGTAAGATTAATTAAAAATAAGGAAACAATTTGCGAGACTGGAACTTTTGCCGCTGGCAAGGTATAACCTTTAGGTATTGACAAATTAATACCCTCACGTCGAACGAAAAAACACTTGAAAGAAAATAAACTTTGCACAACGTAAACTGAGTCTTGGTACTGTGGTTTTTGCGATAGTTTATCCCAGAAAATTGTTGATCTTGAGGATTACCTGCGATGAAAAGTTTATATTTGTCACAGCAACATACACACTCGGTAAAACTCGAGGTAAAAGAGCTTTTGTTGTATTGGTCTAGTGATTCTAGTGATCTCGAAAGGGGGCGTCAGTGTTGCCTGTTGCCCATATAGAGTATAAGAAATACAGACTGTTCCACACTTCCACTGTTCGTTCTTATTTCTTATTACAACTTGTATTGTATATTTGTATGATACAAGTAGAAGGAGAAGGAGACACACCGATTCCTACATACGTATTAAAATACGTAACTTTACAGCCTCTGATTTTATCATTCTGGTAAAGAGAGCACGGTGTAAGATGTACGTGCAGTTATGTGTAGTAATTAAAGTAATTAAAGTAATTACTACTAAGTAATGCCATATGGACGATTTTATTAAACCATATGAATATCTATATTTTTGGAGGTCGACTTTTGGGTGAAAAATAGATTGTAAACTTGCCGCAAACAGTACAGACTACGTTAACTTTTTATTATCTATCTATAAAATTAGTTGCGGCTGGCTTATAATTATTTAAATGGCTCTAATATAAGAAGTAATAATTATTTGGATTAGCGCCATCTAGCGGTCTTTATTTTTTGGCTTTGGCCAAAAGTGGCTCCTAAAATTCTTAATCAGAGCATTCAGGATTAGAGCTATTTAGTTAATTATAAACCAGCCGCAACTTGTGACAAAGCTAAAAAATAAGAAAATAACGATACATGTGTTTTTGGCGGCAAGTTAACAATTTATTTTCTACCAAATAATTGATCTCCTATGTGTTTATACTTTTAAAGATAAATTTTTGAGCATAAGATAAATTGTTAGCTTGCCGCCAAAAACATACGTATCGTTATTTTTTTATTTTATAGCTTCATTATCAGTTGCGGCTGGTTTATAATTGACTAAATGGGTCTTATCCTGAATGCTCTAATTGAGAATTTTAGGAGCCACTTTTGGCCAAAAAATAAAGACCGCTAGATGGCGCTGATCAAAAAATTATTACCACTCATTGCAGTAGTGTCATTTATTCAATTATAAACCAGCCGCAATTACTTTGATTTGTGTAAAATAAAAATTCAACGCTGTTTGTGCTATTTGCGGCAAGCTTGCAATTTATCCTTTACCCAAAATTATAAATATATAGAAGGTCACTTTTTAGGTAAAAGATAAAATAAAAACTTGCCGCAAACAAAACAATTGGCGTTTAATTTTTATTTTACACAAACAAAAGTAATTGCGGCTGGTTTATAATTAAATAAATGACACTACTGCAATAAGTAGTAATAATTTTTTGATCAGCGCCATCTAGCGTTGCGAATTTCTGAACTAAAAAGTAGCCCTAGAATTCTGAAGAAGAGCTTTAGCGCTTAGAGATACTTAGCTTATTACAAACCAGCCGCAACTTATGTGTTAGCTATAAAATAAAAAAATAATAATACATGTGTTTTTGGCGGCAAGTTAACAATTTATTTTCTACCAAAAAATTAACCTCTAATGTGTTTACACTTTTAAAGATAAATTTTTAAGCATAAGATAAATTGTTAGCTTGCCGTTAAAAACACACGTATCGTTAATTTTTTATTTTATAGCTTTGTCATAAGTTGCGGCTGGTTTATAATTGACTAAATGGCTCTAATCCTGAATGCTCTGATTAAGAATTTTAGGAGCCACTTTTGGCCAAAAAATAAAAACCGCTAGATGGCGCTGATCCAAATAGTTATTGCTACTTACACTAGAGTCACTTTATTAAATATAAACCATCCGCAACAAATTTTGTAGATAGATAATAAATAGTTAACATTTTTTATGCTACTTGCGGCAAGCTTACAACTGCGCATGCGCTCTGGGGGCTTGTGCTTGTGTGCAGTTGATATACATCATAGAGATGAGGTTAGCTTTTAGACCAGAATTATGTATTAATTGTTAATAAAAAAACTAAGCTAATATTTGCAAATGTAAGATAAGCTCAATTTAAATCAGAAAAGGTTCATTTTTTATTATCCAACGTTTTATCGAAGAAGAAGTGTTTTCCAAAGATATCGGAGGTTTAAAACAAAACAACTTGGCAACTGTTAATAATTTTTTTCTACAAAATTTATGAGGGTTCAATTTAAACAAACTGTGTAATCAGAGGGTGCATTTTTTGTTCTTTCTAACTGAATTTTTTTTTTTTTTCTTTTTAATACTTTCTTGGGCTGGGGGAGAGAGGGTTCTCAAGAGGGTGCACGGCTGAACAGCTGACGATTCTGAACCACAGAGGGATGAACTTATGAGAATGATCACCCTTCGACTATAAATGTTTAGTCAGCGATGTTCGTAGAACAAGCGTTTCGCATACACGTACGCTTATGGATTTTTATATTAAATAATTTTCATAAATCGTAATATTTTACGGTTCAGCTAAATGCTCTTTTACAAGATTCAAGAAACTTTTAAATTTATCTAACTATGACTAGTTAAATTGATACATTTAAAAAAATATAAGAACATTCTGTATAACATTTTTGAAGTGTCACGCAGAAACAGGTGTTTTCATTAAGTTACGTGTATTTTTAGAAGACATGATACGTCTCGAAACATGCGGAAGCTATATAATATTTCACTTTAATGAACTACTTCAGTTTTACAATGTAATTGAAAAACAAACAATGCAATTTATTTTAAAGATACCATTTTATTATACTTATGTCCAACGTTTTTATGAAATTATTTATTTTTATTTTTTTTTTTTTTCAATAAAATATTTAGATTTTTAATAGTGATTACATGTTTAAAAAACAAAAATTACTTTTTAAAGTTTTTTTGCTGTACATTTTATTATAAGTCGTCACATTCTTCAGTTTTCTGTCACTTATACCTTTTTTGAAATCATAAAATAATAGAGAGACAATGCAAGAGAGATAAACGTTCCATCTCGCATTCCATTGTCTGTCTCAATCCGTGATCATCCTCTCACTCTGTATATTTGCATGTTTTTTGCCCTAGTAAAACTGTGAAGTACTCTGGAATAATGGTCATGCTTAATAAATAACGAAGATTTCCATCATCAGTACCCATACCGTCATATACATACATGGTATAGGTATACTAATACAATATTGTGTAAAATTATGACCATACAGTCGATAATATAGAACACTACCGTTGCCGTAGTAGTTCACAATAACTTATTTAAATCCTCACCAGGTACAGCAAACAGCGGAATCAACATTGACTCGACGATCGATAACGATCTAATACATCGCATCCAATAATACGCTATATCGATAAATCTCGCGGACTCTCTCCCTTTCCACACCACATTTATAATATCATACTTCATCAGATATACTTAAAAACCATGTAACTCGGTTCTTCAATTCTCATTTGAATTATAAGCAATTTAAGAACAGAATATCATCTATACTTAAATAATACAATATAATGTACAAAATTAGACCGCCTCCAGTGTACAGACATTACAATTTCTTAATAATTACTTTCTTAGTGCTTGCCTTTTCATAAAATACTTTCTTTAAATTATAATTGTATTTCAGGTAACTTATGACATATACAATTACAGAACATTACACATAAATACACAACATTTTTATAAAAAATGTATCTAATTAAGACTAATCCAATTGATACATTAAAAACAAAAAGACATAAAAAAATTATGTATTACATTTAAGAAGTGTCACGTAAAAATGTGTATTTTCATTATGTTGCGTGCATTTCGGAAGACATGATACGTCTCGAAATATGTAGAAGCTATATAATATAATGATTTACTTTACCTACTTCAGTTTTGTGATGTAATTGAAAAACAAACAATTCAAGTACCGTTTTATTATACTTATGTACCATGGTTTTATGACATTATTATTATTATTATTATTATTATTATTTTTTTTTTTTTGAAATTTTCAAAATTTTTAATGATGACTGCATGTTAA
Organism: Copidosoma floridanum; assembly: GCF_036245765.1. Lineage (NCBI taxonomy): Eukaryota > Metazoa > Arthropoda > Insecta > Hymenoptera > Encyrtidae > Copidosoma > Copidosoma floridanum. Next base: position 5,180,345 of record NW_028321906.1, on the reverse strand, counting down.
AAAAAAAGAAAAAATTGTTTCTAAAATTTTTCTTGCATTGTCAGTACAGTGACATTCCACGCAGTTTTCTGTCGCATATCTTATTTGAATTATAAATGGAGAGACAATGCGAGAGAGAAGAACATTTCTTTGATATCTCTTTAAATCCGTGACCTTGCTCTAGCTAACTCTAAATATTTGTTTGTTTTGCACTACGAAAACTGTGAAATACTCTGGACGAATCGTCATGCTAAAAAAAATAACAAAGGTTTACATAATCCTACTTATACCGTTACATAAATAGCTATGTAGTAAGTACAAATAATACAATATATGATAGTATTTACGGGACAGCGGTGCTGAAAATTTTCTAAAACTTTTTAAATTTCGCGCGTAACGAATCAATGTCCGGCTAGTGTACATCTAATTATCGATGACAAACCGAAGAGATAACGATAGAAACGATGTGGGAGGGGGGGGGGAAGAGAGAAAAACAGAGGTTTTGTCAACGCATAGCCAAGGCATCGTTACTTTCAAAAATATCAGTGAACAAATACCTTCTCGGTGGCTCGATTGTAGAAATGCAGATCCGCCGGTCTCCGGAGTTAAGCATCATTTGCTGCGGTTAGTACTTGGATGGGTGACCGTTCGGTGCTCTTCGTTTCGAGGACCGGTTAACTGTATCTCTGTCGTCTTGACCAGCTTGAAGGTGCAGGAGTTAGTAATCCTTGTGTCTATACGTAGACACTTGGACCTAACTCTTGCCGACTTTTGTCTTTTTTTTTTATTTTTACTTTAAGATAATGTTTATCAATGTCCTTGGCATTAAATACTTTTTTACGCATGTTAAGCAAGTTTTTAAGCATACAAATTGACGTTAAACGCGTATGGCCCAACTGAGGAACACCACAGGTGTGACATTATCAGTGGGTGATAAAAAAATGGTATATGGCTTCTTTTTTTTTAAGGAAATATGGTCCTGATCTATTTTGTGTAGTTAAATTAAAAAAAAAACTTCTCTCCAGCTGGTTGGGGAAAACAAGCCTTGACGCATGCTTTTTTAAATTTTGCACGTTAGGTGTATTATTTGCGAAATATTTTATAGGTTTAGCTCTTTCTGGTTCTTATATTTTTGTAAAATTTTCTAATCTAACATTTTTTATAAACATATATTAATTTATTTGTAAAAGTAGCGACACATGTTGGTAGTACATCATGAATAATTTTTTCCTCGATATCTCACACAAAGACGTGTTTTATCGAATAGTGACAATAAATTTTATTTTTCTTGATACATCGTCAGCCTCACAAAGTTGTCGGATAACAATTCAAAATCGGTCAAGTTTTTTCTCGTTATTTAGGCGCAACATATACAGTTTGTATGGCACTCGTAGTTCTATATTTTCTTATACTCATACATAAAAAAGTTATTTACCAATAATGATTTAGCCAAGTACTACATAAGAAATATACATTAAATAGATAAAAAGAATTACCTCACGTTTTTTGACACGACTGATTCACACAAGTGCCCTGTATTTTTGCCAGAGTAAAAAATGTAACCGCCACTTATAAAGACATGTAAATCAACTATCTGAAAAAATGGTTTTTAGATTTGGTTTGTAGTTTCGTGTTCATACCAAAACCCGACAGTTTAAAATTTCGTCGAAGGGAAAAATGTTTCCAGCCCCAGGATTTGCACAATTCTGATAAATTGAAGTTATTTTTTTTTCAGAACCATCTTCATGTTTGAAAAATTAAAAACATTGAAAAACATTAATTAAATCCTTTTTTTGCTATATCTTTTAGTTTGTATTAATGGTGTGTGTTACTGTATAAGTAGTAAGAAAAAATGCAAGTCTCATTGAAGTATAACTTTTTTATATCTTTCACTTATATTCAAATTACAATCCTGATGTATACGTAAAGGCAATAAATATTTAAAAATTATTTGAAAATTTATTTCTGGAGAGTATAGTAAAAAGTTGACATAATTACATCAAATTGTGAATACTACAGTTGTAGATCTCAAAAAAATACAAACTTTCGAAATTTTTGTATATTTTTTAAAAACTATTTTGATGCTCTGAAAAATAAAGGAAGTACTTTAGCAGGTCAAAAAATCAGTATTTTTGGCCACAGCTTATGTTTTAGATTTGAGTATGGCCGCGGAAAATTTAAGATCCTGTGTTACATTTCGCAGAATACATATTTGAATTCAAAATGTGATTGCTACGGTCTGGACATTGATAATTCACACCTCGATTCACACAAATAGCCAAAAACCGAAGTAATAGTGCTCATATTGAATTTAAAAAAAAATTTGTTTAAACTTCTACGATTATGATTATACTTTTCGTTTAGGTAAGAGTTTTTTTTTTAATGCACTACGTGGTACGGTTACATGATATACTTATGCTTATAGAACTTCTCCGCCTCGTACACATAGACGGCGGCGTGTTCAGAGTTATGTAACATCGGTGTATCCACATTAATTTTTTTTTCCTCTTGCTTCAAATCTTTCCGTGCCGATTTTAAAATACAAAACGCAGGGGCCAATGTGTATCTGCAAAGAGGTGAATCACCTACAAGAATGCTCGTAGCTAAGGTACTACGACCATGCATGATTCACTTACATGCACGCTGGCCCACGCTGACCGGAAATGCAAAATAAAATACTTTTCTACAACCATCGATACAAAAGTTTAACTGGGAACAGTTGAACTGAAATATTAAATTCAGATATAATGTTAGATAAACATAAGGTTGAACATTAGGATAGCTTAGAATTAATGCATAGAAATAAGCGAAAATATTATTACAAGCCAGAATCATCACAAACAACCAGTACTAACAAACAACTACATTACATACTAACTATAACAAATTTGGTACACAACTTTAGTCACTTTCAAAGAATTATCCTATTTTTACCATTCATGTTCGCAGGCTCATGGTCCACTGTACAACCCTTTTGTATCACGTCAACAATTTTATAAACATACTGCAATAGCCTAAATTGTAATCTTGTTAAAAACTGTCACCGTTTCAAATGTAAAGGACAACGGGAAAGTCATGGCACTTCCCCCTTTTCCTGACGCAGAGATGTCGAGAGAGTCCGCACTCTTGCCCCAACACGGGTAACGGAATTCCCGATTCCCCAGGGCATCCTGAGCCGACTTCCTCTCTTACGACAAACAGAAAAACCCATAGTTGACGAAATGTTACTAACATGTTGAAATACATTCACAACTAACAATGAATGGAAATTACTGGTAAATTCAAGTAAATTAACAATATAATAAGTCGCAACGAACTCCTACTACTGTCCGTGTTTTAACCAAAGAAACCGCTACTGTTAAATAATTATTCATGATAATTTACCAGTCCGATCATGCTCACGTGTACAGCGAAAAAACTAGCAATTATTACAATTATTTACTACTACTAAAACTATTATTAATATTTTAAAGTACCGAACACTTATTCAATCAAACCTGAATATTAAGCGATTTTCACCGCTCTTTTTGCATTGGGTTCGATTGAATAGGCGAACAATGGCTACTATTAGCTAAAACTTGTTAATATTACACCTTAACATTAATATTAAGTTATGATAAAACTCTGTAAACTTTTGATGTAAAAGAGAAAGGAAGGGCATGAGTAAGTGAATCACCTTCCCTTCTCTTGACGCACAGAGGAGAACAAGCCGGATGTGGGATGTGCCAATTTCTGAGTGGCTAAACTAGAGCAGTTCTAGCCAATTAGATTTTCGGCTGTTGTCTTTTCTTCAAAATTTTCCCCCGGCAAGCTTTCCTGCGTTTTTCGAGCCAGCGCGTGACCGAGGTCCGCTTCTCGCAATAAAAAGGCCCTCAGGCCTAGAGGAAAGTCAGTTTTGCAGTTCGTAGTTCAGAGTTTGACTCGACTCGACTCGGCTCGAAGATAGCCCTTCAAAGTGGACTGAGTAGTAAGAGTCCGCCTCTGCTACAACCCAGTCTACTGCGAAGCGAGGTAAAACACTTCAATTCGGCACGCGAAATCCGACAATACCCTTCGAAGTAGACTGAGTAGTGAGAGCCCGACTCTGCTACAACCCAGTCTTCTGCGAAGCGAGGACACTGTCGAATTTCGCTACCACCCTTGTAAGATCAACTGGTTGCCAGAGTCCGTCTCTACTGCCACTTGATCTTCCTCGAGAGCGACCTATATTCACGCGGGTTCGACGTTTGTATAACAACTTTCGTGTTCAAATAAAAGTAAGTGACAACATATCATATTCTTTCTTTTGACCAAGTATTTCCTTTTGCGCGAATACCATTACTCGCCTTAATATTGGCACCCGCGGATCACCGGGAAGTGTAAAGTGTTTTCGTTTTCGCGAACGCCATTACTCGCCACAGTATTGGCATCCTTCGGTCACCGGTAATAACAAATCAATCTTTAATATAAAGTGTTCTTCGCGAACGCCATTACTCGCCACAGTATTGGCATCCTTCGGTCACCGGTAATAACAAATCAATCTTTAGTATAAGGTGTTCTTCGCGAACGCCATTACTCGCCACAGTATTGGCATCCTTCGGTCACCGGTAATAACAAATTAATCTTCAGTATAAAGTGTTCTTCGCGAACGCCATTACTCGCCACAGTATTGGCATCCTTCGGTCATCAGTAATATCAAATTAGCCAAGGACAATCCGTTGCCCTCCGTGGTAATAATACTATTAGAATAACAACGAACAATTGAGTTAAGGCAAATGCTTACCGTGATATTAATGTTTCAAGATCAAATTACATACGATATCCTTACTCGTGACGGTGTTAACTGTTTTTAGATCGTGAACGAGGTATACACCGCTCTTGACAAAAGAAAACCGCGAGCAAGTGCATCGGAATATTGCACAGCAGTCAATCTTAGTCGCGTGAAGGCAATCGTACCCTTTTTTGAGTAACGCATCTTTAAGTTGAATTACCCTTTCAACCCCGCGTCCCACCTACGCGCCCAGTGTGAATCCCGAGCTATTGAGCGAAAGCTTAGGCTCAAATAATACGTTGCGCCGACGTAACAGTTAAAAGCTCGCACGTCGCCTTGTGTTTTGCCTTTTCGTTCAAGCCTCTTGTGTAGCAGTTCGCTTTTTTTTTTTTTTTTTTTATAGATAATGTGGTTTCAAGTAAATATTAAAAAGTAAGTATCAAACAAAACTTTTTGTTTAACGCTAATTAAAATTTAATATTAAAAATGACTATAACAGAGAAACTATGCAATAATTATACAATCCCAATATATCATTGATTAACTGTCGTTATTTTTATAATTAAATTTAAAAAAATATCAGTTACTATAAATACACAAATTATTGCACAGTTAACTAGTTGCAAGTGCATACTAAAAAATGTGATCAGATATTTAACACTTTATTTGTAAATTCACATATGTTAATTATAAGAAATCGCTATGCTTAGAAATTTATCCAGGAGCAGAGGGATAAGATCTGATTTCACGTAAATAAAGAGGAAAAAAATGTTTATACATCCAAGTATGGAATGAAAATATTCACATAGTTGTTGCGCGCTTTTTAGGTAAGTCATTCGATAAAAAACGGCATATTTCAAAAGCTGATGTGGACAAAGACTCTTATTTAAGTTTATTCTTCCTTGGTAGGTGGGTAGGACAACTATAATTTTTTTATTAATAAAAAAAGTACCTTGTGCTTGCTCTGTTTGAGTGCAGGAGAGTTAGTTTTTTTAAAAAGGTCCTCTGTCCACTTTTTTGACGGAAAAATTACTAACAAATCGCAGAATTAGCTATATATTTTGGCAATTGCTCCGCCATTTTAACAAAACAGCTTTTTTACATTTTTGCAAATAGTGACAAAACTTTAAAAACATTTTTAACAAAATTTTCACCAGAGAGAGAAAAGTATTACACAAATACCTACAGTTTGAGCTCAACAAAATTTTATAAGACCATTTAAGTAGCTGTAATTAAATGCAAAAAAATGGCCATTTTAAGCGTTTTTTATTTCTTATGAAAAAAGTTGTAGACCGATTGAGACGCATAACACCTCGTATTGTTTCTTTTTTTAAACGCTTCTACATGCTATTATTTGTTTGTGCCAATTAATTTTTTCTCCCCACCGAAAATGGCAAAGAACGTGGTTTACGGACTTTTTTGACCTTCATCCCCGTATGTTCTGTTATAATTTACTTTGCCAAAATGTACTTAGCTATTTTTGCTAGTTTTTTATAATTATCACGTCATGAAAGTGGACGAAGGATGTTTTCAATAAATTAACTAACTCGCCTGCACTGTATTGCCCATGAGGTACGAGCTCTCTTTTTTCTGCTGAAGATGCAGTGAACGTCCAAAAATAAAAAAATAAAAACAGAAAAAAAAACGATTAACTTTTTTTATTGACAAAATAATTATGGAGTTATAATTAAAGTTCGCTGTGAGTAAATTAATATTTCTAACAGTACTAGTTATGGTTATCGTGTTTTGCACGATCTGAGTTATTGTGATTACTTTTATCCAGTGAGCATACCACACTTCTACAGAAAAACACAATGTCTTTGGGTAATAAAATTGGGTCACAAAGTACAACGCTTATTATATTGACTACTTTTACTGATTATATTTTGTATTTCTCTTACTGAGACTATTGCTTAACTTGTTTAAAATTTTTCTTCATCCATGACGGACTTTATTTCATAGAATGCTTGTACTAACTTTAATATTATACATGCGTAAGGTTGTTATTTACGTGGCTATTTTTAATGGGCTACAAAGCATGTAGTGGTTGTGTCAGTAATTGAATCATGTTTGAGATGTTTTTTTTTTGTGCTCTCATAACTAGTTGAGCATATTTTTTTTCGTTAACTAATTCGAGACTTGTGTATTTGTTTCATACTCGTAGTTTTGTAGATGAAATTTTGAATTGAAAGTCATCCGTAAATAATTGACCTCCGCTCGATAGAGTTGGAGATCTAATCCCTGAGGTCGAAACCTAATAAGGATACGGCTTCGGGGGAATCTCGAGAGTAGTCCATCGGCTACTCTCAAGAGGGTGCACGGCTGAACAGCTGACGATTCTGAACCACAGAGGGATGAACTTATGAGAATGATCACCCTTCGACTATAAATGTTTAGTCAGCGATGTTCGTAGAACAAGCGTTTCGCATACACGTACGCTTATGGATTTTTATATTAAATAATTTTCATAAATCGTAATATTTTACGGTTCAGCTAAATGCTCTTTTACAAGATTCAAGAAACTTTTAAATTTATCTAACTATGACTAGTTAAATTGATACATTTAAAAAAATATAAGAACATTCTGTATAACATTTTTGAAGTGTCACGCAGAAACAGGTGTTTTCATTAAGTTACGTGTATTTTTAGAAGACATGATACGTCTCGAAACATGCGGAAGCTATATAATATTTCACTTTAATGAACTACTTCAGTTTTACAATGTAATTGAAAAACAAACAATGCAATTTATTTTAAAGATACCATTTTATTATACTTATGTCCAACGTTTTTATGAAATTATTTATTTTTATTTTTTTTTTTTTTCAATAAAATATTTAGATTTTTAATAGTGATTACATGTTTAAAAAACAAAAATTACTTTTTAAAGTTTTTTTGCTGTACATTTTATTATAAGTCGTCACATTCATATATTCTCTAAGTAAAATTATGACCATACAGTCGATAATATAGAACACTACCGTTGCCGTAGTAGTTCACAATAACTTATTTAAATCCTCACCAGGTACAGCAAACAGCGGAATCAACATTGACTCGACGATCGATAACGATCTAATACATCGCATCCAATAATACGCTATATCGATAAATCTCGCGGACTCTCTCCCTTTCCACACCACATTTATAATATCATACTTCATCAGATATACTTAAAAACCATGTAACTCGGTTCTTCAATTCTCATTTGAATTATAAGCAATTTAAGAACAGAATATCATCTATACTTAAATAATACAATATAATGTACAAAATTAGACCGCCTCCAGTGTACAGAAATTACAATTTCTTAATAATTACTTTCTGAGTGCTTGCCTTTTCATAAAATACTTTCTTTAAATTATAATTGTATTTCAGGTAACTTATGACATATACAATTACAGAACATTACACATAAATACACAACATTTTTATAAAAAATGTATCTAATTAAGACTAATCCAATTGATACATTAAAAACAAAAAGACATAAAAAAATTATGTATTACATTTAAGAAGTGTCACGTAAAAATGTGTATTTTCATTATGTTGCGTGCATTTCGGAAGACATGATACGTCTCGAAATATGTAGAAGCTATATAATATAATGATTTACTTTACCTAGTTAAGTTTTGTGATGTAATTGAAAAACAAACAATTCAAGTACCGTTTTATTATACTTATGTACCATGGTTTTATGACATTATTATTATTATTATTATTATTATTTTTTTTTTTTTTTTGAAATTTTCAAAATTTTTAATGATGACTGCATGTTAAAAAAAAAGAAAAAATTGTTTCTAAAATTTTTCTTGCATTGTCAGTACAGTGACATTCCACGCAGTTTTCTGTCGCATATCTTATTTGAATTATAAATGGAGAGACAATGCGAGAGAGAAGAACATTTCTTTGATATCTCTTTAAATCCGTGACCATATTCTAGCTAACTCTAAATATTTGTTTGTTTTTGCACTACGAAAACTGTAAAATACTCTGGACGAATCGTCATGCTAAAAAAAATAACAAAGGTTTACATAATCCTACTTATACCGTTACATGCATAGGTATGTAGTAAGTACAAATAATACAATATGTGATAGTATTTACGGGACAGCGGTGCTGAAAATTTTCTAAAACTTTTTAAATTTCGCGCGTAACGAATCAATGTCCGGCTAGTGTACATCTAATTATCGATGACAAACCGAAGAGATAACGATAGAAACGATGTGGGAGGGGGGGGGGGAAGAGAGAAAAACAGAGGTTTTGTCAACGCATAGCCAAGGCATCGTTACTTTCAAAAATATCAGTGAACAAATACCTTCTCGGTGGCTCGATTGTAGAAATGCAGATCCGCCGGTCTCCGGAGTGAAGCATCATTTGCTGCGGTTAGTACTTGGATGGGTGACCGTTCGGTGCTCTTCGTTTCGAGGACCGGTTAACTGTATCTCTGTCGTCTTGACCAGCTTGAAGGTGCAGGAGTTAGTAATCCTTGTGTCTATACGTAGACACTTGGACCTAACTCTTGCCGACTTTTGTCTTTTTTTTTTTATTTTTACTTTAAGATAATGTTTATCAATGTCCTTGGCATTAAATACTTTTTTACGCATGTTAAGCGAGTTTTTAAGCATACAAATTGACGTTAAACGCGTATGGCCCAACTGAGGAACACCACAGGTGTGACATTATCAGTGGGTGATAAAAAAATGGTATATGGCTTCTTTTTTTTTAAGGAAATATGGTCCTGATCTATTTTGTGTAGTTAAATTAAAAAAAAAACTTCTCTCCAGCTGGTTGGGGAAAACAAGCCTTGACGCATGCTTTTTTAAATTTTGCACGTTAGGTGTATTATTTGCGAAATATTTTATAGGTTTAGCTCTTTCTGGTTCTTATATTTTTGTAAAATTTTCTAATCTAACATTTTTTATAAGCATATATTAATTTATTTGTAAAAGTAGCGACCCATGTTGGTAGTACATCATGAATAATTTTTTCCTCGATATCTCACACAAAGACGTGTTTTATCGAATAGTGACAATAAATTTTATTTTTCTTGATACATCGTCAGCCTCAGAAAGTTGTCGGATAACAATTCAAAATCGGTCAAGTTTTTTCTCGTTATTTAGGCGCAACATATACAGTTTGTATGGCACTCGTAGTTCTATATTTTCTTATACTCATACATAAAAAAGTTACTTACCAATAATGATTTAGCCAAGTACTACATAAGAAATATACATTAAATAGATAAAAAGAATTACCTCACGTTTTTTGACACGACTGATTCACACAAGTGCCCTGTATTTTTGCCAGAGTAAAAAATGTAACCGCCACTTATAAAGACAATGTAAATCAACTATCTGAAAAGATGGTGCTTAGATTTGGTTTGTAGTTTCGTGTTCATACCAAAACCCGACAGTTCAAAATTTCGTCGAAGGGAAAAATGTTTCCAGCCCCAGGATTTGCACAATTCTGATAAATTGAAGTTATTTTTTTTTCAGAACCATCTTCATGTTTGAAAAATTAAAAACATTGAAAAACATTAATTAAATCCTTTTTTTGCTATATCTTTTAGTTTGTATTAATGGTGTGTGTTACTGTATAAGTAGTAAGAAAAAATGCAAGTCTCATCGAAGTATAACTTTTTTATATCTTTCACTTATATTCAAATTACAATCCTGATGTATACGTAAAGGCAATAAATATTTAAAAATAATTTGAAAATTTATTTCTGGAGAGTATAGTAAAAAGTTGACATAATTACATCAAGTTGTGAATACTACAGTTGTAGATCTCAAAAAAATACAAACTTTCGAAATTTTTGTATATTTTTTAAAAACTATTTTGATGCTCTGAAAAATAAAGGAAGTACTTTAGCAGGTCAAAAAATCAGTATTTTTGGCCACAGCTTATGTTTTAGATTTATGTATGGCTGCGGAAAATTTAAGATCCTGTGTTACATTTCGCAGAATACATATTTGAATTCAAAATGTGATTGCTACGGTCTGGACATTGATAATTCACACCTCGATTCACACAAATAGCCATTAACCGAAGTAATAGTGCTCATATTGAATATAAAAAAAAATTTGTTTAAACTTCTACGATTATGATTATACTTTTCGTTTAGGTAAGAGTTTTTTTTTTAATGCACTACGTGGTACGGTTACATGGTATACTTAAGCTTATAGAACTTCTCCGCCTCGTATACATAGACGGCGGCGTGTTCAGAGTTAAAAGCTCGCACGTCGCCTTGTGTTTTGCCTTTTCGTTCAAGCCTCTTGTGTAGCAGTTCGCTTTTTTTTTTTTTTTTTTATAGATAATGTGGTTTCAAGTAAATATTAAAAAGTAAGTATCAAACAAAACTTTTTGTTTAACGCTAATTAAAATTTAATATTAAAAATGACTATAACAGAGAAACTATGCAATAATTATACAATCCCAATATATCATTGATTAACTGTCGTTATTTTTATAATTAAATTTAAAAAAATATCAGTTACTATAAATACACAAATTATTGCACAGTTAACTAGTTGCAAGTGCATACTAAAAAATGTGATCAGATATTTAACACTTTATTTGTAAATTCACATATGTTAATTATAAGAAATCGCTATGCTTAAAAATTTATTCAGGAGCAGAGGGATAAGATCTGATTTCACGTAAATAAAGAGGAAAAAAATGTTTATACATCCAAGTATGGAATGAAAATATTCACATAGTTGTTGCGCGCTTTTTAGGTAAGTCATTCGATAAAAAACGGCATATTTCAAAAGCTGATGTGGACAAAGACTCTTATTTAAGTTTATTCTTCCTTGGTAGGTGGGTAGGACAACTATAATTTTTTTATTAATAAAAAAAGTACCTTGTGCTTGCTCTGTTTGAGTGCAGGAGAGTTAGTTTTTTTAAAAAGGTCCTCTGTCCACTTTTTTGACGGAAAAATTACTAACAAATCGCAGAATTAGCTAAATATTTTGGCAATTTCTCCGCCATTTTAACAAAACAGCTTTTTTACATTTTTGCAAATAGTGACAAAACTTTAAAAACATTTTTAACAAAATTTTTACCAGAGAGAGAAAAGTATTACACAAATACCTACAGTTTGAGCTCAACAAAATTTTATAAGACCATTTAAGTAGCTGTAATTAAATGCAAAAAAATGGCCATTTTAAGCGTTTTTTATTTCTTATGAAAAAAGTTGTTGACCGATTGAGACGCATAACACCTCGTATTGTTTCTTTTTTTAAACGCTTCTACATACTATTATTTGTTTGTGCCAATTAATTTTTTCTCCCCACCGAAAATGGCAAAGAACGTGGTTTACGGACTTTTTTGACCTTCATCCCCGTATGTTCTGTTATAATTTACTTTGCCAAAATGTACTTAGCTATTTCTGCTATTTTTTTATAATTATCACGTCATGAAAGTGGATGAAGGATGTTTTCAATAAATTAACTAACTCGCCTGCACTGTATTGCCCATGAGGTACGAGCTCTCTTTTTTCTGCTGAAGATGCAGTGAACGTCCAAAAATAAAAAAATAAAAACAGAAAAAAAAACGATTAACTTTTTTTATTGACAAAATAATTATGGAGTTATAATTAAAGTTCGCTGTGAGTAAATTAATATTTCTAACAGTACTAGTTATGGTTATCGTGTTTTGCGAGATCTGAGTTATTGTGATTACTTTTATCCAGTGAGCATACCACACTTCTACAGAAAAACACAATGTCTTTGGGTAATAAAATTGGGTCACAAAGCACAACGCTTATTATATTCACTACTTTTACTGATTATATTTTGTATTTCTCTTACTGAGACTATTGCTTAACTTGTTTAAAATTTTTCTTCATCCATGACGGACTTTATTTCATAGAATGTTTGTACTAACTTTAATATTATACATGCGTAAGGTTGTTATTTACGTGGCTATTTTTAATGGGCTACAAAGCATGTAGTGGTTGTGTCAGTAATTGAATCATGTTTGAGATGTTTTTTTTTTGTGCTCTCATAACTAGTTGAGCATATTTTTTTTCGTTAACTACTTCGAGACTTGTGTATTTGTTTCATACTCGTAGTTTTGTAGATGAAATTTTGAATTGAAAGTCATCCGTAAATAATTGACCTCCGCTCGATAGAGTTGGAGATCTAATCCCTGAGGTCGAAACCTAATAAGGATACGGCTTCGGGGGAATCTCGAGAGTAGTCCATCGGCTACTCTCAAGAGGGTGCACGGCTGAACAGCTGACGATTCTGAACCACAGAGGGATGAACTTATGAGAATGATCACCCTTCGACTATAAATGTTTAGTCAGCGATGTTCGTAGAACAAGCGTTTCGCATACACGTACGCTTATGGATTTTTATATTAAATAATTTTCATAAATCGTAATATTTTACGGTTCAGCTAAATGCTCTTTTACAAGATTCAAGAAACTTTTAAATTTATCTAACTATGACTAGTTAAATTGATACATTTAAAAAAATATAAGAACATTCTGTATAACATTTTTGAAGTGTCACGCAGAAACAGGTGTTTTCATTAAGTTACGTGTATTTTTAGAAGACATGATACGTCTCGAAACATGCGGAAGCTATATAATATTGTACTTTAATGAACTACTTCAGTTTTACAATGTAATTGAAAAACAAACAATGCAATTTATTTTAAAGATACCATTTTATTATACTTATGTCCCATGTTTCTATGACATTATTTATTTATTTATTTTTTTTTTTTCAATAAAATATTTAGATTTTTAATAGTGATTACATGTTTAAAAAACAAAAATTACTTTTTAAAGTTTTTTTGCTGTACATTTTATTATAAGTCGTCACATTCTTCAGTTTTCTGTCACTTATACCTTTTTTGAAATCATAAGATAATAGAGAGACAATGCAAGAGAGATAAACGTTCCATCTCGCATTCCATTGTCTGTCTCAATCCGTGATCATCCTCTCACTCTGTATATTTGCATGTTTTTTGCCCTAGTAAAACTGTGAAGTACTCTGGAATAATGGTCATGCTTAATAAATAACGAAGATTTCCATCATCAGTACCCATACCGTCATATACATACATGGTATAGGTATACTAATACAATATTGTGTAAAATTATGACCATACAGTCGATAATATAGAACACTACCGTTGCCGTAGTAGTTCACAATAACTTATTTAAATCCTCACCAGGTACAGCAAACAGCGGAATCAACATTGACTCGACGATCGATAACGATCTAATACATCGCATCCAATAATACGCTATATCGATAAATCTCGCGGACTCTCTCCCTTTCCACACCACATTTATAATATCATACTTCATCAGATATACTTAAAAACCATGTAACTCGGTTCTTCAATTCTCATTTGAATTATAAGCAATTTAAGAACAGAATATCATCTATACTTAAATAATACAATATAATGTACAAAATTAGACCGCCTCCAGTGTACAGACATTACAATTTCTTAATAATTACTTTCTTAGTGCTTGCCTTTTCATAAAATACTTTCTTTAAATTATAATTGTATTTCAGGTAACTTATGACATATACAATTACAGAACATTACACATAAATACACAACATTTTTATAAAAAATGTATCTAATTAAGACTAATCCAATTGATACATTAAAAACAAAAAGACATAAAAAAATTATGTATTACATTTAAGAAGTGTCACGTAAAAATGTGTATTTTCATTATGTTGCGTGCATTTCGGAAGACATGATACGTCTCGAAATATGTAGAAGCTATATAATATAATGATTTACTTTACCTACTTCAGTTTTGTGATGTAATTGAAAAACAAACAATTCAAGTACCGTTTTATTATACTTATGTACCATGGTTTTATGACATTATTATTATTATTATTATTATTATTATTTTTTTTTTTTTGAAATTTTCAAAATTTTTAATGATGACTGCATGTTAAAAAAAAAGAAAAAATTGTTTCTAAAATTTTTCTTGCATTGTCAGTACAGTGACATTCCACGCAGTTTTCTGTCGCATATCTTATTTGAATTATAAATGGAGAGACAATGCGAGAGAGAAGAACATTTCTTTGATATCTCTTTAAATCCGTGACCTTGCTCTAGCTAACTCTAAATATTTGTTTGTTTTGCACTACGAAAACTGTGAAATACTCTGGACGAATCGTCATGCTAAAAAAAATAACAAAGGTTTACATAATCCTACTTATACCGTTACATAAATAGCTATGTAGTAAGTACAAATAATACAATATATGATAGTATTTACGGGACAGCGGTGCTGAAAATTTTCTAAAACTTTTTAAATTTCGCGCGTAACGAATCAATGTCCGGCTAGTGTACATCTAATTATCGATGACAAACCGAAGAGATAACGATAGAAACGATGTGGGAGGGGGGGGGGAAGAGAGAAAAACAGAGGTTTTGTCAACGCATAGCCAAGGCATCGTTACTTTCAAAAATATCAGTGAACAAATACCTTCTCGGTGGCTCGATTGTAGAAATGCAGATCCGCCGGTCTCCGGAGTTAAGCATCATTTGCTGCGGTTAGTACTTGGATGGGTGACCGTTCGGTGCTCTTCGTTTCGAGGACCGGTTAACTGTATCTCTGTCGTCTTGACCAGCTTGAAGGTGCAGGAGTTAGTAATCCTTGTGTCTATACGTAGACACTTGGACCTAACTCTTGCCGACTTTTGTCTTTTTTTTTTATTTTTACTTTAAGATAATGTTTATCAATGTCCTTGGCATTAAATACTTTTTTACGCATGTTAAGCAAGTTTTTAAGCATACAAATTGACGTTAAACGCGTATGGCCCAACTGAGGAACACCACAGGTGTGACATTATCAGTGGGTGATAAAAAAATGGTATATGGCTTCTTTTTTTTTAAGGAAATATGGTCCTGATCTATTTTGTGTAGTTAAATTAAAAAAAAACTTCTCTCCAGCTGGTTGGGGAAAACAAGCCTTGACGCATGCTTTTTTAAATTTTGCACGTTAGGTGTATTATTTGCGAAATATTTTATAGGTTTAGCTCTTTCTGGTTCTTATATTTTTGTAAAATTTTCTAATCTAACATTTTTTATAAACATATATTAATTTACTTGTAAAAGTAGCGACACGTTGGTAGTACTTCATGAATAATTTTTTCCTCGATATCTTACACAAAGACGTGTTACATCGAATAGTGACAATAAATTTTATTTTTCTTGATACATCGTCAGCCTCACAAAGTTGTCGGATAACAATTCAAAATCGGTCAAGTTTTTTCTCGTTATTTAGGCGCAACATATACAGTTTGTATGGCACTCGTAGTTCTATATTTTCTTATACTCATACATAAAAAAGTTACTTACCAATAATGATTTAGCCAAGTACTACATAAGAAATATACATTAAATAGATAAAAAGAATTACCTCACGTTTTTTGACACGACTGATTCACACAAGTGCCCTGTATTTTTGCCAGAGTAAAAAATGTAACCGCCACTTATAAAGACATGTAAATCAACTATCTGAAAAAATGGTGCTTAGATTTGGTTTGTAGTTTCGTGTTCATACCAAAACCCGACAGTTCAAAATTTCGTCGAAGGGAAAAATGTTTCCAGCCCCAGGATTTGCACAATTCTGATAAATTGAAGTTATTTTTTTTTCAGAACCATCTTCATGTTTGAAAAATTAAAAACATTGAAAAACATTAATTAAATATTTTTTTTGCTATATCTTTTAGTTTGTATTAATGGTGTGTGTTACTGTATAAGTAGTAAGAAAAAATGCAAGTCTCATTGAAGTATAACTTTTTTATATCTTTCACTTATATTCAAATTACAATCCTGATGTATACGTAAAGGCAATAAATATTTAAAAATTATTTGAAAATTTATTTCTGGAGAGTATAGTAAAAAGTTGACATAATTACATCAAATTGTGAATACTACAGTTGTAGATCTCAAAAAAATACAAACTTTCGAAATTTTTGTATATTTTTTAAAAACTATTTTGATGCTCTGAAAAATAAAGGAAGTACTTTAGCAGGTCAAAAAATCAGTATTTTTGGCCACAGCTTATGTTTTAGATTTATGTATGGCCGCGGAAAATTTAAGATCCTGTGTTACATTTCGCAGAATACATATTTGAATTCAAAATGTGATTGCTACGGTCTGGACATTGATAATTCACACCTCGATTCACACAAATAGCCATTAACCGAAGTAATAGTGCTCATATTGAATATAAAAAAAAATTTGTTTAAACTTCTACGATTATGATTATACTTTTCGTTTAGGTAAGAGTTTTTTTTTTAATGCACTACGTGGTACGGTTACATCCCAGCCAGCACCGAGTTACCCTAAGGAATTCTGGAAGATAACTTCTGTAAGATAAAGGTCAAGATCCAGTTAACTTGGAAGTTACTTTGCTAAAACTTACAGACAACGCATGGTTCTCTTAATACCAGCGTAGAGATAACTGAAGTGAATAACTTCACGTCATCTAAAGTTAACTGCAAGTTAAGCTTTCAAAGTTAAAATTTTAACTTAAGTTAACTGAACTGTAACTTATAGTTATAATGGAAGTTAATGGAACTAATGCTAGAAGCTAACTTTTTTAGATATCTTTAAGCTAACTTTAAGATTAGAGGAATGTTCTTATATATACATATAAGTAGATTTAATTTTTGTAACTTATAAAAATGATAGATAATTATAAGCATCAGCTCATAACTATCTTACACTTGATAAGTTACAAAAATTAAATCTATTTAGGTTAAAGCTACACTGCTCTATGATATAATTATCATAAACTTAAAAAAATTGAAAATATTTTTACAAGATTTATTACAACTAATACAGCGTTAATCACAATCTGATATTTGTAATCACTTCGAAGAACATATGTCTTTTTATCGTATCTCTAATACAATCTTTTTCGTATAAATATTTTTAATATTTTTATTTTGTATGTCATATAGTAATATCACGTTTTTGAATACTAGCTTTAAAAATACTGATCAAGTAGTAAGTATTTAAATACTAGAAATAAGATTTGGTGAAATCTAGGTTACACCGAATTCTCTCCATTGATTGCATCTCTTTTGACAACTTCTTTGGCATTAGCTATTCGTTTTTCGAGAGCTTTTTGAGCATTTTTTATAAGCTTGATCTCTGCAGCCAATAACCCATACTTTTCACATCTTCCATTCTAAATGATTTATTATGTTTTATGCTCACATCTAAAAGTATATAATTAAGCTTTAATATTTAAATCATAAAAATGTAATAAAAATTAAAAATTGAACTTACGAACAATCAACTTCGCAAAATTCGTTCCACTCAATTTGTTGGGGCACTTATTGTTCATGGCAAAAACTGATTTTTATCAACAATATACGGATGAATTACATACAAAAACGTGCGCGTGGCGTTATCGCGGGTCGGACTAATATTGCAGGTTATGATTTAACTAAGAAAGCCAACGTAACGTCTTTGACTTCGAAATATGATAACTTTACGGTAAATTTTACATGTTTACTGGAAAATTACTTGACTAATTCTACTAAACGTTAACATTTTTCAGATATCTAAAGTTAACTTCAAATAGGACCACTGTACGATGTTGTTTTCCAGTTACCGTAAAGTTATATTAAAAATTTTTTCTTTAAGTTACCTTTTGTCAGATAACGTAAGTTATCTTAAAATATAAAGCTTAATGTTATCATTACAAAGCTAACTGTTCTTCTTATCTTATAGTTCTCTGCAATTTACCTTTTTGATAATCGTAAAGATAACTTGTGAACGACAAATCTACGATTTCTAAAAGTTAGCTTGTGCTGGCTGGGATGGTATACTTAAGGACGTTCGGTAGTGTTAGCGGGGGGAAACATTTGCGCGGTGAGGGGAAACCAGCGATGAATGAAGATTTGGCAACGTCGTACGGGTCTTAAATGTGTGAGTGTTCATGTACACGCATCAGGTGTCTCTGCACACTCTACACTCTTTTCCGTAAAAGATGTTCTTGCGAAAATTCAAAGAATTTCTGATGAAAAAATGTATTCGCCAACTTTTTCCCCCATGTCGTCTATCATTCCCAAAACAGTGATTAAAAATCTAAGTCAAAATAAAGTAGATTTTAATATTATTGTTGATAAATTTATGGAAGGTAATGATGGTTTAAGATCGTTTCTAATAAATGGGCAAAGCCCTTTAATCAAAAGAGCTACCAGTGTAAATAAAATACTTGAATTTTTAAATGACTTGACAAGTCTCATACAGCATGGGATGTCAGATAAGTAGGATGATTTCTAAGATGAGTGATTCAAACTATGAGCATGTGATTTTGTAATGTGCAAAAAAATTGTATCTTAAGAAGAAATAATAAATTTGAAATTAAAAAAAAAAAATAAATAGCGTGTTATTAACATTTATTGTTTTTTATGGGAAGGGGTGGGCGTTCTGTACATACACTCACGCACACACGTAAGCTTGTATTTTATGCGTGAATGCATAAATATCTACAATAATATTGAGATATTTACTGATCAACATCCTGGAACATTTTGAATTTCCCGCCACTTGCGACGTTGCCGTTGCGTTTCGGTCGAGCTTTTATTTAATTTTTTATTTATAAACGAATCAGACGATCGTCGCAAAACTTGGTATACATCAAATTAATAACATTATCTGTAACATATAAAAAAATTGGCCAAATTCACTGGCCCAATTTGCTTAAAACTGTGATTTAGTCAGTTCTCCCATAAGCGATAGTGTTAAAATGACTTAACTTTGAAATTCAATATCTCGAAAACGAAACAGAGGAACCTTTTTAAATTTTGACTGCTTTATTGTAACAACAATAAAAACGTCTGGTCAAAATTTCAGAAAAATTCGTTGGAAAATTCAATCACTACCGAACGTCCTTAAGCTTATAGAACTTCTCCGCCTCGTATACATAGACGGCGGCGTGTTCAGAGTTAAAAGCTCGCACGTCGCCTTGTGTTTTGCCTTTTCGTTCAAGCCTCTTGTGTAGCAGTTCGCTTTTTTTTTTTTTTTTTTATAGATAATGTGGTTTCAAGTAAATATTAAAAAGTAAGTATCAAGAAAACTTTTTGTTTAACGCTAATTAAAATTTAATATTAAAAATGACTATAACAGAGAAACTATGCAATAATTATACAATCCCAATATATCATTGATTAACTGTCGTTATTTTTATAATTAAATTTAAAAAAATATCAGTTACTATAAATACACAAATTATTGCACAGTTAACTAGTTGCAAGTGCATACTAAAAAATGTGATCAGATATTTAACACTTTATTTGTAAATTCACATATGTTAATTATAAGAAATCGCTATGCTTAAAAATTTATCCAGGAGCAGAGGGATAATATCTGATTTCACGTAAATAAAGAGGAAAAAAATGTTTATACATCCAAGTATGGAATGAAAATATTCACATAGTTGTTGCGCGCTTTTTAGGTAAGTCATTCGATAAAAAACGGCATATTTCAAAGGCTGATGTGGACAAAGACTCTTATTTAAGTTTATTCTTCCTTGGTAGGTGGGTAGGACAACTATAATTTTTTTATTAATAAAAAAAGTACCTTGTGCTTGCTCTGTTTGAGTGCAAGAGAGTTAGTTTTTTTAAAAAGGTCCTCTGTCCACTTTTTTGACGGAAAAATTACTAACAAATCGCAGAATTAGCTATATATTTTGGCAATTGCTCCGCCATTTTAACAAAACAGCTTTTTTACATTTTTGCAAATAGTGACAAAACTTTAAAAACATTTTTAACAAAATTTTCACCAGAGAGAGAAAAGTATTACACAAATACCTACAGTTTGAGCTCAACAAAATTTTATAAGACCATTTAAGTAGCTGTAATTAAATGCAAAAAAATGGCCATTTTAAGCGTTTTTTATTTTTTATGAAAAAAGTTGTAGACCGATTGAGACGCATAACACCTCGTATTGTTTCTTTTTTTAAACGCTTCTACATGCTATTATTTGTTTGTGCCAATTAATTTTTTCTCCCCACCGAAAATGGCAAAGAACGTGGTTTACGGACTTTTTTGACCTTCATCCCCGTATGTTCTGTTATAATTTACTTTGCCAAAATGTACTTAGCTATTTCTGCTATTTTTTTATAATTATCACGTCATGAAAGTGGATGAAGGATGTTTTCAATAAATTAACTAACTCGCCTGCACTGTATTGCCCATGAGGTACGAGCTCTCTTTTTTCTGCTGAAGATGCAGTGAACGTCCAAAAATAAAAAAATAAAAACAGAAAAAAAAACGATTAACTTTTTTTATTGACAAAATAATTATGGAGTTATAATTAAAGTTCGCTGTGAGTAAATTAATATTTCTAACAGTACTAGTTATGGTTATCGTGTTTTGCGAGATCTGAGTTATTGTGATTACTTTTATCCAGTGAGCATACCACACTTCTACAGAAAAACACAATGTCTTTGGGTAATAAAATTGGGTCACAAAGCACAACGCTTATTATATTGACTACTTTTACTGATTATATTTTGTATTTCTCTTACTGAGACTATTGCTTAACTTGTTTAAAATTTTTCTTCATCCATGACGGACTTTATTTCATAGAATGCTTGTACTAACTTTAATATTATACATGCGTAAGGTTGTTATTTACGTGGCTATTTTTAATGGGCTACAAAGCATGTAGTGGTTGTGTCAGTAATTGAATCATGTTTGAGATGTTTTTTTTTTGTGCTCTCATAACTAGTTGAGCATATTTTTTTTCGTTAACTAATTCGAGACTTGTGTATTTGTTTCATACTCGTAGTTTTGTAGATGAAATTTTGAATTGAAAGTCATCCGTAAATAATTGACCTCCGCTCGATAGAGTTGGAGATCTAATCCCTGATGTCGAAAC
Source organism: Copidosoma floridanum (assembly GCF_036245765.1). Taxonomy (NCBI): domain Eukaryota; kingdom Metazoa; phylum Arthropoda; class Insecta; order Hymenoptera; family Encyrtidae; genus Copidosoma; species Copidosoma floridanum. Next base: position 5,158,717 of record NW_028321906.1, on the reverse strand, counting down.
CTAATAAGGATACGGCTTCGGGGGAATCTCGAGAGTAGTCCATCGGCTACTCTCCACTAAAAAAGTGAAGATTTCATCGCTGTCGTCTGCTATTTCAACTGATGGCCAGATAATATAGTTGACTTACCGACATACCGACCTGATGGTATATAATGTAGAGTGCAACCCACTATTACTTGCTGCCTTGCTGCCTGCTGGTGACGAAGACGATTGCGGAAAACACCCACGGTCACATATATATATAATATGTATATAAATATATATATTTAACCCAAACACAGAAATATATACTGTTTTCAACAGTTTTAGCTAGGTTATTGGGGTAGCCTACGATGGACGATGGACCCTCAGTTCGCCCCGTGACGCGCCTAATGGGGTGCCAACTAGGCAGCCTATAAGGGGGACCCTATTAACTAAGGTGGCAAACCCATTAAATTTCTGATCATCGCAGTCGATATGTATAAAAAAAAAATTTTTATGAGCTTACAAATCCTACGCGAGGGGGGGGAGGAGAGGAGACTTCATTGTGTAAAGTCAGTAAAAAGGCATGTATAATTAAATATTTTTGTTGAACAGCAAATAGTTTATTACTATTTCATATCACTTAAGTTTTATTGTGAATTCCATTACATTTAGTGTTATTCACTCTCTCCTTCTCTTTCTTTCGGTGTACAAAATTAGTTTTTATATTATTTATTTATTTTTTACTCTTTAGTGATATTTATTTCTCTTTCAGCTGAACTGAAAATAAATTTATATTTCATACGATTTGGTCTTCATTCTGTCGATTAGGAAAATGGATAAAACCTTTTTATCAATAGACTTACAAGCAATACTTTTTGAAGAAGGCCAATGATATGTAAAAATACATGTATATATCATATCTATTTACAATACTCAATACTCTAATTTATAAGCGCAGTAACCAAGATATACACATACTATACATATAATTACAAGTGAGATTTAATCAAACAGTTAAAGATCTCTTCTTTTTTGTTTTATAATATTCTTCAATAGAACCATGCCATTTTAATTTTTGGATATTACATTTCATTTTTAACGTTGATGCACCTTACAATGTAAAGTCGAACTCATTTTTTTTTTTTTAATAATTATTAACGTTACGACATAAACTTCATTAGTGCAGCCTACCTCAACATCAAGACTAACAATTTATTCAGTAGAAAATAGCGAATCAACATCTGGACATAACTTTTTGCACATTATTACTGGCGACACTCCGACACAAATGCATCCAATATATAGAACAAAAAAAACTCCAATTTATATGAAAATAATAAATAATTTATTCAAAACCATTGCAGATTAACCTACACCACAGTTTTTCGTGTTGCACTTCAGCTCAACAAAAAGATATCAACATCTTGATGTTTATTAACCGAAAATTATTTATATAGGTAAGTTTGATCTACCATAAAACGTTCAGTATTAATTAAGTCATTTAAAAATATTTTGTCCATAGATAGTTGTTTAGTTGACATACTATTAGATTTGTTACATTACGTATAACACATGTTTTCATATATATATATTTATACTCTCAAATCTGCAAGGCACTCCAAATTTATATTACATTTGTATTTTACAAATGTGTAACATTTGTTCCAGCATTCGTTAAACTGTTATTCCGAGTGCTGTTGCAATATTTTCAAAATACATCATAGTGACAAGATTTTCATCGATGCTCGTTACAATTATTAACACCGTTGTTTAATAACAACAAATAAATATCTGTCCCCAAGGTACACTGCTCTTCCAATATCAGCTTTTCCTCGACACTCGCAATAAAAAGTTTTAAATTACATTTATATGGCAGAGCAATAAAACTACACGATCCATGTCTCACATTTTAGTTTTAACATTTCATTCAGAGTAAAATTACTCGTCTATACATTATAAAAGAAAAAAATAAAACAAAAAATATATATCTATATATCTATATGATGTACTTCAATCTCGTGTGACTGTTATCTGTTTTGCGTGTAAAACTTTGGCTTCTCGCTTTAGTAACAGCAAGTTTCACAAGCCTTTGTAGTTGTACATAAATACAATATGTTACAAGAAACACTTATCTAGACGAGTGTATGCGTGTGCACGTACATCACCTTTCCCTTTTTGCCCAAGGACATCAATGACAATGTACATGAATCAGTGCAGCATCCTGTGCAACAGATACATGATTGTACAACGACTTTAATGTTTAAATGGTACTCCACCAATGAGTACCATCCTCAGTCGGCTTTTTGCTGATACAATTCTTTGAGCGACTTCAGTTCGTCGATTAGTGTTTGATTTCTATTTTCTAACACAGCTACACGGTTCTCCAAGCATTTGATGTACTCTTTCTTTTTTCTCCGGCACTCGCGGGCCGCCTCCCTGCAAATTTCGACAAATTGATTTTTCATTTCGTTTGAAAAGATCAAGTTAAACTTTTATTGTACAGTTTTTATGGATTTACCTGTTTTTGAGAAGCCTCATTTCGCGCTTTCTCGCTGCATCTTCGACCACAACACCATGCCCGGTGCTTGCTGAAATGTTATTGAAATTATATTTGCAGTCTATAAATGAGAGAAACAAAAAAATTTTTCAAGTTAGATTGGTTGAAAAACATGGGTTTGGAGATATAAAATTTACGAACAAATTGAACAAACCTGGTACAAAAAATTGAGCATCCTGACCCTGAGCGTATTGTACAATAGTACCACCAGCAGAAGTTGTGTTACTCATGCTTAGTGTGTGCAACCCCGGAACACCTTCTCCTTGAGTAGCTATTTGAATAGTTCCTGCGGGTATGACTAAAAGCATGCGATAATAACAAGTCAGAGAGTGTAGCAAGTGAGAAAAATGAATTTAAGCGATTTTTCTAAAGTTCCAAAGTTTTGTACAATCAAGTTTATAAATAATGGATTTTTACAGTGTTGGGCCCGAAAGCAATGATGCCACACCAAGCATGTACGTATATACATATACAATTTGAAATTTCGTAGTAAATGACTTGTGCAAAGGATAGGACAACTTTTTCAACTCGATAAAAACTGAGTACAGTCTCTTGGAATGAGGGTATGGTAAAGGCAGTAGGACAAACAACCACCAGAAATGCCAAGAGCTCTCGTATCAAGTAATAATAGACCAACCTGTTTGGTAATGGAGCGAATGGGAAGATACTTCACTGTCCACATTAGAATCACATTCAGAAGAGGATTCAAGGGGAGGCAAACGACCCTCTGTAACACCCAACCAATTCAACCACGTTTTATTGGCTAAGATCATTTCCAATTTTTGTACTACTTAATGAACTTTTTGAACAGATTTTTAACTAAATATTTAACAGTTTCAAGTAATATTTAAATAATCTATGTAAATTTGTCGCTTTTAAGATGTACCAATTTAATTGTTTGAGTTTCAAGTTGGGGAGAAAAAGGAGTTTTTGTGCAGTCAGGTCATACACAAATTTGTTAAAACATCTATGAAACACATAAACTTTAATGCAAAGTGATAACAATGAAAAAGTATGTAAAAATAGTTTTCAACTACTGATGATTGAAACGGCTGGTAATGTTATTCAAGGAATGAGGATATAAAAAGGGAAAAAAAAAACTGAAAGTTTTTGTTGTAAATAAAACCAATAAGATTGTTATACCAAGCTTGGCATGGCATCGTGTTCTTAGCAATAAATCCATTACCATGAACCAATCACCTGCTACGTTATTAACATAGGTAAGATAAGTTGAATGCATTTTATATTGACTGTATGAACTGACATGCACCACCATTGTGATATATTTTAATTGCAAACTTTGAGATTAATGTTGCAGTTGACTAGTAGTGAGTTATACTACATAAAACCAGGCAAAACCAAATATTACTCACCAGCTATTTCACCACCACCCAAGTCGTTTAGAATTTTCCTATAGGATGGTCTCCTCGACAAAAGATCCCTTCGTTTTTTTGGAGTTTCTTCATCAGAATAACTGTCATCACTGGCTGTTTCCACAACCTGGAGTAAGGGTTTTTAGAAAGACAAAAACAAAGATTAGATTTCTTGAGTAAACATCTCTCAGAAGCCAAAACAAACAGATAACACTCACCTGAAGGGCTTGGATGCTCCCTTGCGCTGTTTGTATCACTGAACTGGGTTTGCTGACGAGAATAATGTTTCCTTTGGAAAGAGCCACAGGTTGAACGTTTGCTGCCGTTTGAATGACTGACTGCTGGTTAGGTTGTATCACTGACTGTACCTAATAAACAAACGTATGTTTGTTAGCAGAAATGTATTAGGATAATGTCGTCACATTATTAAGCAAAAAGAATAAAACTGAAAAAACAAAGTGAGAATGGTCTAATCAAACAATGAAAAAATGCAGCACTGGGGCCTTGGTTAGAGAAAACGAGTTAAAATTCTGGTCAAAACCATACAGAAAACAGTAGTTCCAGCTGTTTGGCTCAAAGTCAGAGTTGCACAGGGACTGCAAAGATAATTAATAGGACAGAAGCGTCAAAAGAAATCGGACATAAGTATAAACTTGTTGAAGAGAGAAAAGGCCGTCCTGATGTGTATACATTGGCAAATAGAGGAGGGCAGCATGAATTGCACAATACTGGCAGAGACAACCAGTTGCTGCTGTTGAGTTTGAGAGAGTCAAAGAGGAGGAGGAGGAGGAGAGTGATGATGATAATAAGAAGGCTCTATATGCTAAAAAGCGAGAACAAGAAGCAAATAATAATTAAAGAGAGATAAGAGGAGAAAGAGAAAGAGTGAGTGCGTACCGAGGTGATGATAGGCGTGCCGTCGCCGCTCTGGGCCGCCCCAGCCGCCGATCCAGGCGCTGCCAGCGGGTCCACTGACGTAGATCCGTTCTCCTCGACCATGCTGTCCATAGCCCGGGGACCTCCACGAGCACCCCCTGCAAGCAGCGGCACGCATCACCGCGCGCACTCGTTACAAAAGACAGGCATGTGTCAAAAACAACCAACCCAAAATCAACCATATCAGTCAGCCAGGCAACCATAACAACAACAACATGACACATCACGGCACATCTTGGCACTTTTTATCATTATAGCAACTATTATAAGTGTTTTTATCTGGGCCCGTACATCGACACAAAGAAGTGCACCAGCAGCAGCAGTAGCAGCAGCAGAAGCAACTTTACCGCCCAAGTCTTGCCTCCAGAAGGAAGGAGCTTTACATAAGGAGCGAGCAAAACCAAGGCCCCTAAAAATAGGTGGCCGCGCGTCAATAAACAAGCTCTGTCTACTCGGTGCAAGCTACAGCACCAAGTCGTGGACGTAGCTAAGTACTGCTAATACTGCTTCTGCTGCTGGACTCTTGTTGGAATCCAGAAGAGGAAAAGCTGCAGACAACACATAACGGTAACTGGGCCGGGTTCATCGGTAAGTGGGCCGTAGAGTATTGGCAGTCAGGTCGACGATGACGCCTCGTCCTCATCCGGTTGGTGGAGCAAAGCTGCTTCAGAAGCGCGGCTGCTGCTGCTGATGATGCAGCAAGACAGAGAGAAACACACACGGGTACACACGGAGGACAGAAGATAGACGACACGAGAAGGGGCCGCCGCGGTGCAGCAACGACGACGACTTTACTTACCAGTTACGTATTTCTCGTCACCGAGCTTTGCTGCAATCGGAGTGGGCAAGCGGACAGGTACGTAGCAGCCACGTCAAAACTCCAGTGGCTTCGTCACTGGTGGAGCCCATACGACCTCCGGGCTGCGCGTCACCAACAAAATGGCCGACTGACCTCCCCCCTCGCGGTCCACCTCTCCTCCTCCTATCATGCTGCACACCCCCTCGCCCACCCCTTCTTATTGCCCGCACGTGCGCGAGACACGGAGTCGACGGAGAGGTTTTGCGCGGACACAGCTTTAAAAGCTTTAAAAGAGAGCTTGGACCCATGAGAGAGAGGCTGCGATCTATACGAAAACAGAGCACACGTGTGCGAGAGCGAGATAAGAGAACTGATATCTCTCTCTGCTGCTCTGACTAACCGTCGTCGTTGCGATTTTTTTATACTCTCCCCTCTTGCGTTTTAGGTAATAAAAAGGTTACTTTTATTGCAAGTACATGATTGTAAGAACTTGCTATCACGTGTAATTTTATCGAGTATAGAATAAAGTATAAGGTACTCTTGCGGAGAAGAAAGCAGAAAAGCGCGCGATGGGAGGAGCTTTCGAGGTAACAGATTTTTTATCGTTTTTAACGACTCAAAAATCAGTTTGATACGATTTTGGGTAAGTTCAACGTGTGGTACCTATATATATATTATTAAATTTATGATAGTTTACTTTGTGGATAAACGTGATTTATATACGTTGATATCGAGCCCAGCCCAGCCAGATCAAAGCGCCGTATAGGAACGCGGGTTTTGGCCATTTGGGATTCGAAACGCGAACCTAACTTGACGATCGCATACCGATCAACCGATTTCGATCGGATATATTATCAGTTTTTGGTGTCTACTAGATAAATTTGCGCACTTGCGTCAATCATTAAATATATATATATATTTATGTACAAGTACAGAAAGAGAGAGAAAATGTAGGGTGTTTTGGTCCTGTTCGGACTGCAATTATATAGCAATTAATTAGTACTGTAAGATAACGATTAATAACATGCACGACAGTAACATACGACGGTATGTATAATTATATAGTTACATTGAATTAATTTGTTATTCAGGTTGGACGTAAAATTTCTCTGCGTTGGGTAGTTTAAAACTCTTCCAATGACTAAATTAATCGATACCCCCTCAAACACGATGTACGATAAAAATGATTTTCGAGATATTTTTTTCATTTTAACGGCTATTTTCTTAGATATAATTTTCCAATGTACAACTCTTTTCATCACTTCCATTCGTTTTATTATTTCGCTGCCGCTCTTTGCGTTGTGTGTATATTGATACACGTATATAAAAATGGCACGGCCTCGAGTCTCTCTTTTCTGTTCAGGCTATTTTGCCGTGCGCCTCGGGCAACAAACAAAATGACGCGTCTCTGTCTGTACGATGTTTGTAAACGCGAGTATCTTTCATTCGATTTCGTTTTTTTTTTTTTTTTTTCCCTACCCGTACACGATTTTGTGTAATTTTTACAGTCACCCTTTTACCATCTCTCTGCGTGGGAGGGTGTTGATTGTAGACCTCGACTATGTATAGTAACTCCCTTACCTCATTTTCCATTACAAACCCTGCCCCAACTAATCCTTAGGATTATTCTGGACGCCTCTTTTCCACCCCCTTGTACACCCCGATCTTAGGTACAAGCCGCCCCACCCCCCCTTCCCATCCTTCCGTTGCAGGTCACCCTGATGTGCGGAGCCAGTTTCGAGACTCGAGAAGGAAATTCCACAGATTCATCTTTGGAGAAGTTGACCTACCCGGGACTCGGACCTCCGTCCCACTGGGGCAGTCCAATACTCAGTAGCCCCTATGCAACTCAAAGTTACGTTCGTTATTTTTGGTTTTGTTTACTTTTGGCAATTAAAACATATATTGATAATTGAAAGGGAATATCAACTGGTTCAGAGAGAAGTAAGCGTACGAGCTTGCGGGCAGCTTTTACCCTAAGAGTAAAGATGAAAAAAAAAAAAAAAAACTTTCCCTCTGTCGCGGTTATTGTAACGAATTTACCGAATGTAATTTTTTTATATCAAACGTTGAAAGTTGCACTCAAAGTCATGGGTGAGTGTGAGTGTTGTAAATGTTACGCGTCATTGGAAAAATAGGGAGAGAACAAAAATGTATAGATAAGGTAAAGTATAAAGCGCGTACAGCGTACAGCCTTCGATGTATTTGCTCTCTCTCTCTCTCTCTCTCTCTCTCTTAGGGAATAAAAAAAAAATCGAAGCTCAGTATACTATAGCTGCGAAATACGAGTTGTAAAGTAAGTAATACTTGTAAGAGCGAATGAGAGAGAGAAACTGCCGCTGACGTCATCGAGCGAATGACGTGAGTTTTGTATGTGGATGCGCGTCGCTCGATGTAGTGTGTGTATTACATGGAGCTTGTGTGTATGTACAAATACAAACCTACAAACCTACAAAGTGTGTTTGTAATAAGATACGTGATGTACATATATTATGTGATGTGTGATGTGTGAGAAATTCCATACGAAAGGGTCATCATCTTTTGTTTAACAAAATAATATGTTGGCTTTTGACAAAAATTTGGACAGTTTAGAAAGTAATAATATATTTTAATCACTGGTGTCCGGATATTCTGATTTAAATGCTCTGTTGATGCATATAATAAACGTGTACCATATTATCAGTCAGGTGTTTCTAATTTTCCACCCGTTTTCGCTAAGAAAAAATGTAGGTGTTAAGAAAAAATACGTCTTTGAAATTTCGTAAAAAAAAGTTTAAGCCTCCTTCTTGGGGTGACTGCGCGAGTTTTCGAATTCGTATGATATTTTTTGACTGACGTGTAAGAATTTTTAGTAGAATTTTATAGTTTTAAAGGGATGTAGAAAACAAAATATGAATTTTTGGTGCTTGATGTCACGTAAAATATACCCCATAAAAATTTTTATGAAATTTCGCGTATGCCCATACATAGGCTGTGATAGGTCATTCTCGCCGTTATTATCTGAGTCCACTCGTGCTGGTAATATATTTATACGTAAATATACACACAAACGCACATATCGTTGCCCCTTACGAAAAAAATTTTTGCTTCGACCTTCCGTGAAAAAAAAAAAAAAAAAATACGTTTCGAAATTCCCCATGAATATAAATAACATTCAAAATAGTCCACGAGAAAAAATATTTACATAACGGTTGTGTCGTCAGTAAAAATATTTTTTAAACATGATTTTAAATAGTTCAAGTAGGTTAATGTAAATGCTCATTTTTACGAAAAATATTATCTTTCTTGGAGTTTGCTTAAAGCAAAGAGTTCGAATTGTTCGAATCGCACTTTTTTCGCAAAGAGCAACGATATGTTGGCATTATCAATTATTTTTCGGATCGGATTTTTCCTAATTACTCCGTAGGCTGAAAATATGATTTTTACTCTACATTCAATTCTCAAATCGTACTCATATACCACCAAATTCTCAATCAATTAAAATAACAATTTTTCACTATGTATAAAATTATAACTTAAAAACCTCTGGATTCTTTTTGGAACATACTCTTAATTTTTTGAGTTAAAATGAAACCAAACTGTTTTCGTTCATTTTTAACGTTCCAAAAAAATGGTAAAAATCTAATGGATGCAAAAAATTATGTTATTCAAATTTATTCAAAATACAAATGTCAAGTAGACTCCAAAGAAGAAGCAATCATCAAGAGGAAGGAATTAACATACCTGCGCGTATTTCTCGCAGTTACGGGAAATGAAAGAACACATACTGGTTACATTATGTATCATATTTGTTTTCTTCTGTTGGTATGGCACATATAATTATTCACTGTGGTGTAAGTGTGTACATATATACATACATGTTCTTGTGACTTTATGCTCCAAGTTTTTTTATTTTCTTTCATTTTAAGTCTTTTTTTACGGATGAAACCCATGCACAAATGTCTCATCTCTTTGTACTCAGTAAGTGTTGGTAAAAAAGCATCATCAACTGTTTGCAACAGCTATATATACGTGATGATTCATCGTATAGTAATTTTTCTGTAATAATACTACGATTGACCATTCGTATTTTCTTTGTTTTAACCGGTCTAAAGGTTTTTCACTGTTTTTTGTAAATTAGCGACTAGCTGAAAAATATGTTTTGCGTAATTGCGTAATTTTAAAAGGATTTTTGAATTTTTGAAATTTTTCTTCACATTTTTTGAGTCAAAGTTAAAGAAGCAAAAGGTTTTTTAGACATTTTCTTTTACATCTCGTAATTTTTAGTGATGAGTACATTAATAAAACTTAAAAAATCCGCTTTCAAACTAAAAGTATGTTGCGCTAGCATTATATTTTTAGAAAAAAACACTCGAAAACATTTTCTTATTGATTAATCTCAAAAACAAATTTGGTAAAATTTTTGTTGGTATCGACAAAAATCTAAGCAATTTCCAACTGCCACTGCCACCACTTTAGATCGCTGTTACTGAATTAGAGTACGTTGATTAAATATTCCATGTCGGTAAAAGTAAATAAAGGATGCTAGATTTTCTTTTTACCATCACATCATGCTGAAATACCTTAATTGTTACGCTAAATGTTATTAAAAAATCCTCATTATTCACCTACATCCACTGCAAGTTTATTACAAGCTTCATCAGCGGCTTTACGATGATTTCAATTAGTAAGTGCCCAAAGTAATACATTTAAGATTTATGATCATAAACGCTACTTGCGTCATCAACATTAATTGCAGCGCGTATACTTGCATTAATCGCATATAGAACTTGATTAATTACACTAGACAAGGTATGGTTTTTTTTTTTATTCGGAATAATTGAAATTTACATACGCGAGTCTAATCACATTATGTGCAGTGTACAGTTTTTCATTTCCATAAAACTTGTTCATAGTAACAGCCTTTGATAATATTGACGAATCATCAAAATATCAACATGAATAATCAAAATTACGTTGAACGCGATAAATATATGTATCAATATATATATATATATTTTTTTTCATTCAACAGGTAGTATTTCTGTAAACTGAAGAGTATGGATAAAGTGAAACCTAGTCCAATAGTTTATATATATAATATATAAATAGTGTAAGCGCGATAAACTTACCATTGACGAGTTGAAAAATGAAAATATTCGTTCATAACGTATAGAAGCAACATTCTCTGCGGCATGACGTAATTCTGGCGATATGACGTCAGCCGAGCCGAATGATTCACCTCTGCTATAGCTCACAAAGTCGCTTTCAAGGATGCCATGCCTATATTGTCGGATCAAGTGAAAATCGAACTCGCCAATTTGCCATCTGCTGTACCACGGATGATTTATTTTCATTAGTAATGGCTTGCAACTTTTTTTTTCTTTTTTTTTTTTTGTTTTTGTTTTTTTTTTTACACACTACTCACAACTTTTTAATTGCTGAATAATGAACAAGTATTTAAAATGTCATTGATCTTTATAGTTTTGGATGCAATTGAAACAATCAAATGAAGAATGAGTGTTAAAATAATTTTTTTATTCTCCGTACTGGCCACTGATTACAAAATAACATATTAACATCCTCGTATCTTACAAGTTGGATAGAAAATTCTCTTGCAACAGCAGTTTTCCAAGTGGTTTTTTGCTAAACTCGCCATTTTTGTAGACAAAGTTACCTCGCACTATGGTAGCAAATACTTTTCCAAAGAGTTTTTCTCCCAAATAAGGAGTTAACTGAAAATACAAAATTAGGTATTTACAGAAAAGTTGCTGCTAACAATAACAATAATGTAAAAATAATACGCATAAAAGTATCAAGATTCTATAATTAAATCCACTAGTTATAATCTCTGTTATTTATTTCATATACTGTTTGTGAGGATAATATCATTGACTTAAATAAAAACTTTCAAAGCAATTAAAACGTCTATTTCAAATAAGTACACACTTAATTTACGAAAGACATTGATAGCTCAGTAGTGTACTCTTAAAAATACATATGTTTTTTTTAGATTCCTTAGCTTATTTTACAAAAAACAGATAACTTTTAAAATTTTTCGTAAACTTATTAGTTTTATAGTAAATAATTCCTTAAGTTCGAAAAAAATTCTCAGTTGTTACTTAATTATTTTCAATAGACCTGAGCCAAAATTGTAAGTAACAGTGTGTGTACTTTCAAATAAAGAAAGTTTTATGATTGTTCATTGCTAGACAACTACGGTATTGTTGATCAACGCACAGTCTTTATTAGACCTAAAATCTGTGAAAGCCTATATATATATATTATCTGCATACAGATATTTAAATAATTAATAGAAGAAATTCATATTCTTTTTTTGATTTTTGTGGAAAACAATAATATGAATACACGTGTCACACTTGAAAGTTTTTTTGTTTTTTACCAATTTATTAATTTATTTCAGTTTCTAAAGTGAAAAAAAAAATAGTTTTTGTATTTGGTGGCGTATGTCAGCAAGTTTTTTTTTTTTCACGCTACTATTGAGACGGTTATAATAACCGGTGTGAAGTAAATAATTATATGGGGATTCTGTACGAAAATTCAGATTGGAAAAAAATCCAAATACTTTCTTTTAACTTTCCTTTTTGTACGAAGAAGTGATTCGTATACCCAGCTTAAGCAAAAATAAAAATAAACACAAATAAAAACAAACACTACCAACTATTTTTTAAATCACATTAAATATTTCTTCCCTGTTAACAAAAATTCGGCTGAATGGGACCAAGTAAAAAAAAACCATGCATATATTGAAATTGGGTACCTATTTGAAATGAGTATTATTATTCCGTTCACTCGAATACGAGTGAAAATTCTCTCGAAACGAAAAAAAAAAAAAACACCTAAATTTCTGTAGTTATGACAAGTTTCAAATCACTCGCTCCAGTTGTAAAAACGTTTTTTTCTATTTTCAAAAAACCCCAAAAAAAAATAAAAAACACGTGTCCCCTTCCGAGGTAACAACGCCTGCTCTCCTACACCGATTCTCAAAACTTGTACGAACAACTTGTTCTGAACCGCTGAATAATTCATGGCGTGTCGCAGATTTTATCAGCACATCTCCCGCTTTACAAATTCGTAGCTCATTATATATTTATGTGCGTTATCCTAACAAAACAACGGCTCACCTTGTGCTTGTGAAAAACTCCAGATGGTTGAATCTGTACAAAATGGGGGAAAAACAAAACGGCATTACATCATCGTGCTCATAAATTATAAGCTCCAATAACCCAAAATAAATGAATGTAATGGTAAACCTCGATGGCCCGCTCGGGATCCCAGACAACGAAATCGGCGTCGAGTCCTGGCTCCAACCTGCCCTTCGTGCCCCCGAGCCCGCAGAGTTGGGCAGGGGCCGAGCACATGAGACGCGCCACATCTGGCAAGCCGAATCCGCGGTTCCTCGCCTCGGTCCAGAACAACGGCAGGCTGAACTGCAGGGAGGATATCCCGCCCCAGGCTTGCAGGAAGTCGCGGTTGAGCTTCAGGTCTTCGGGGCAAGGTGAGTGGTCCGACACCACTAGGTCCAGGGTTCCGTCTTTCAGGCCGGACCACAGTTTTTCCTGGTGATGCGAGAGGGTACAATATGAAGCTTTCGAACATAATATATATATATAATGACGACGCTTTTAGTGATAAAATATCGCAGACTGGAATGCAATTTCAGTGCAAAGTGTTTACGATAAAACAAGCACACAACTTATGTTTGCGATATAACAAAAATGCTGATGATGGATTAACGTGGTAACGTGTGTCACATGTGTACAAAATACATGTCAAGAGAATAAATAATAAAGATATCGGTGGTTTTGCTCATTCTTAGAACTCAGTTCTGTTTTCATATCATTTTAATAATAATAAAAAAAGTACTATTTATTCAATTTTTTTATACGAGTGTACAAAATTTCCAAGATTCTAGAGGTATTTTTTAATATATAACTTGCAGCAGTAAGTTATATTCTTCGGAAACGGTTTTATATAGTACTAGTTGGATTAGAAGAGTCCATATACCTCCATAAGTTTTGGAGATTTCTTTACCAATAATAACAATTTTTCTTGAGTTTAATTAGGGTTAAAAAAAAATATTTTTTTTGCATTGCTGTTTTAACGCCCATGAACACTTAGACAAAATACCTCAAATACCCTATATCCTAGATGGTATTGATCCCACTCAAACTCTATTTAAATAAAATGTACGTTTTAATACTGAGCCATCCCTAAAAAGCATGTCCTCGTTTTGGAATGTTATGTTCCATTGGATATCAGCACAAGTGATACAAGTTATTTGAATTCGCAACGAAAAAATAAAATAAAATAAAAAATTTAAAAAGCCAGGCTCATCAATAACTATCAATATAGAAAGAAATTTACTAATAGTTGTAACAAAAACAAAAAAATAAATAAAGAAAGACATATGTATAAACAAGAAAGAATACGATAATCGTACAACATTCTCATGAATACTATGCTAACATATAAGAGTATGTAAGGTATAAGCACAACTAACTCTGTTGGTTTCATCTCTGATCGGCGGATTACATTTGAATTGCGTGACACTCCGTGGGATTTCTTCGGCTGTCAGATGAAGGTAGTGATTACAGGTTTCCACTGTTATTGGTAATCGTTGCTCATCTTTCGCTATTTTTATCAAGTCTAGACCTTCGGCAGCCGATAAATGCACTATATGACAACGGCACCTGCAAAGACATCCCACTTTTTTAATTAATCACGCACTCGTGAGAAAAACTTTGGTTTATTTTCAACTGTTTTCTCGTTTAGTGACGCGTTGATATATTGTTACAATTACTTGTATTCCGAACATAATTTTGCTATCATCTTCAACGCGTTCACTTCCATAGTTGCTGGTCGTGTTGCCAAAAATGTCTCGTAATCATAAGGATCTCCTGAAAATTATTTCGTGTATGTATAATTATTATGGTTAAATTTCTTGTATAACTACTAAAAAATTGTATTCCATTTCTGTGAATAACGAATCCATTGTTTAAATGGAAAATCTTTATTTTGTAAATATATATTTTTAAACTTTCAAATGAAACAATGAATTAGACACATAACTTTCACCATATATTTTTTTTTTTTTTAGTTTTTTTTCTTCTAAATTAGGTGTCACCAGGACTGCAAAAAAGTAAAAATTTCTTATTTTATAGTAGTTTTCCGGAAATATCCACGGTTAACAAAAATCATTTTTCGAAAATCTGAGATTACATTAGATAGACAATTTTTTTTTTTGTGTCCAAAGTTCATCTAAACTCACATGTATTCTACTATGTTTTTAAATAATTAAAAAAAAAGTATTTGTAAAATATGTAAAATATTTAGTAATATTTTGTTACCAGAAACAGGAAAAAAAAAAGTCAGGTCAGTATGTACCGTTTGTTTTGTTAGAAACATCATCGTCATCGAGCTCTGCGTGAAACTGTAGATAATAAAAGAAAAATAAAGTAAAGTTACAAGT
Source organism: Copidosoma floridanum (assembly GCF_036245765.1). NCBI lineage: Eukaryota > Metazoa > Arthropoda > Insecta > Hymenoptera > Encyrtidae > Copidosoma > Copidosoma floridanum. The sequence goes on along the minus strand of NW_028321906.1, from coordinate 5,143,616 downwards.
ACGATACAAGAATAGGTAAGTACACCGTTAAAAAATATATTACGCAACAAATGCGCGAAGCAGGTGATCTTTGCACGAGTGCGACTTACTATCATCACGTGCATGAGTTGCATAAGCTATATTTTTTTCAGTCTGACACCGTGAAAATTTTAACTTCTCGGAATCATTCTTACACCATTATATCTACTGCGTAAAAAAAAGTTGAACTTGGTGCTCAGAGAATGAAGAAATAAATAATTATAAAGTATATAGACATACTGCTAAAACGGAGTTTAGACGTCGGAGTTCCAGCATGGCGTTTCTTATGTCGGTCTCGGTAACTTGCGGAAATTCGTCGACACCACTGGGGCACAGGAAACATTTAAATCCAACTACACCAACCTCTGAGAGTGGCTTCAGGTCCTCCTACGAGATTTAGTTCAATTTATCAAAAAACAAAAATATAGATACTGATAACAAAAATATTATGAGCTAACAACGGATCAATCTGTTTTTGGACAATGTGACAATACATGCATATATTAATGTAGATACATCACAAAAATAGTTGTAATTTTCTTTAAATTAAGTATTGCGCTATGCTTGAAGAAATAATCCGCGTACCATTTCAGTTATTGTTATTGAATAATATTGATTAATAATCTAATGGATTTTTGTAAAATATTAAGTTTCGTATAACTAATTATTAATTAATTAACCGAAAGGATATTTTCAAGAAAGTAATTTGAATGAATTAAATGTTTTTGTTGTTACCAATGGCTTAATTGAAAAAATTATTACTTGTAATAAATTATACTTGTAATTAATTCTCTCATTGATTGTTATGATTAAATCATTCTTTTGTATTAGAGTATTATTTTTTCGATACTATAAAATTTGTATTAATATGTTAACTGTTAAAATGAGATTATTTTTAAATCCACAAAACAACTATATAAATAATTAAAACATTTAGTTATTATTATTATTATTATTGTTAATGATGTTTTTGTAGTTGTTTCATACTCACAGATTAATTTGTCAATAAATTACATACGTGACAATAATTATTTTCTTCAGTTTTAGTAAATACTCAAGTAATGATACTTAAGTAACAAGTTTCCGAAATAAATTAGATTTTATTTATTTAGTTTAAATTACAGTGTGATCAAATCAATCGACCAAACATTGCACACCCTTTGACTGAATATTTTATCAAAGACAGTAAAAAAAAAAAAAAAAAAAAAAAACCAACCAACTAAATACACTTGTTTATAAAATTCAAGAAACCGTCATTGATTTTTAAAGATTTTTCAACACATTACACATATCTATGTATACATATGGATATCATACCCGATTTCCAGGTACCACGCCACCCCAAAAGCCAAGGTCTACGAAAAGCTGCGTCCGAGCGGCACGTGCCTTTGATCTCAAATTTTCCACTGTGGTTGTGGGCGGGATCGAGTTCCTGTACTCCCATTGTTCGATTCGACAGTGAAACGAAAAACAAACAAAAAAATCCCATCAGTATACTTAAAATATAATCACATCTAGCGTTTTTCACGATTATAATATAATTATACAGACGCACAGCGGCATGTCAACGATAGTGGTGACGCCTCCGGCCGCGGCTGCTCGGCTCCCCGTCCAGAAGCCCTCCCAGTCACCGCGTCCGGGCTCGTTTAAATGAACGTGCGAGTCAACGACACCGGGCATCAGGACCAGATCGCCAAAATCCTCGCACTCGCAGCCTCCGAACTCCTATTGCGAATTAACATCGGTATCAGCATATGCGCCTTTGTATAGTTCTTTTCCTTATACCGATCGAGTTTGTAAATTTCACAAAAAATCGGTAATAATAGTAATAATAACATTTGCATTACTCGCAGTAGTCGATCTTCTATGTCGGCATCGCCAGCATTGCACACGATGATTTTTATTATTTTTCCCTCCGACACGGCCAAAATCGCCGGCTGCGGAGCCAACCGATCGGCCAACACGGTCCGCCTGGACGCGAAGAGCTTGACACCGGATGCGTTCATCATCGAGACTGCTGTGTATTCTCACTTTGGGCTCCCAACGGAGACCTGAGTTTGTGCTGCTTGTATAAGTAACGTGCGTATGCAATAGGTAGCTTTCCATGTGTATACCCTGACGCAATAAATTATCGTGGAGGATTTAGGGTTGCCGCTCACTCGACGTCCGATAGCTACCTATAGGTGTGCGCTTATCTCAACAATCGTATTCGGTCACATGTTGTGTACTGATGCAGTAGCTAGAAGTATGCTTCGGCGCTTCATGTTTTTTACTCACAACAGATACAAAAATTATGGTACACAGAAATGGCACTTTGTGAGTATCTGCTTGGATTTTAGAATTTTCATTTTTTTTATTCTTAGCGAACAAACAAATATGTGTATACTAGTAGAGCTTCTTTTCCCTGTGCCCACCGCACCCCAACTCCCACTTTACATAGTAAAAAAATTTAGGTACTAAATGAAATTAGACATAATGAAAACTACATTTGCATAATTATTTTTCCTTTATTTTTTTCTTCCCAAAGTACATTTTCCATTTGCCTACAATTTGGTGGCTCTCATTGTTAATTAATAACATTTACATACAATAATAGGTTGTTTTTTATCATCTATTGATATTGTATGAAAACGCGTATTGAATATTTCACATAATATGTAGCCAAGTAAGTAAACATTTTGATTTTTAAAAAATAAACAATCAAAAAGTTTCTTACAAAATTATATTTACGATTTGCAAATAATTTGGTGATTAATTGTACAAAAATTTTTTCAGAGTTCTTACATCTACGAAATGTAATATATAACTGCCCATGAAAAAACAAAGGCTTTTTAAAATATAATCCTATTTTACTAAAACTTTTATTTATTGATAATCATTTAAAAGGCTAACATTAAAAAGAAAATTGTTTATACATAATAAAAATGGTAAAGATGATCATTTTTCGAAACAAAAAATATTACAAATCTTTGTATTTTAATCGCCAAACGAAGTTTAAACTCCTGACAATCGTATTCAAAAAATAATTTTCAATCAAGGTGAAAAAAGTGAAACAAGTACAGAAAATTAGTAAGAAATTTCATATAATGATTGACCAAAAAAATATCAAACACGATATTTTTTTAAACTAAAAGTTTTTTCTTAATTTTTGATTGAAATTTTGATTTAATATATTTAATATTATTTCATATTATAAACTTAGATGTTCAATACATATTGTAAATTATATGAACGTTCTGTATCAGTAATATTGTTTTTGCGTAAGTGCGCTGTAAGCGCTACAAAAATTTGATAATCATCGACAAAAAATAGTGAAAGTACCTAAACTTGATATAAATAAAATAAAACAAATCTGATTTCTTAAAAAACTATATTAATTAAACCATCATTTAATAATTATTATTATTCATAAGTAAACAGTAATTCTATTAGCCTTATGGGTAGCATGCAAGAATAGGAATCACCTCTTTATCAAACAGCAACGTATTTACTAATAAAAGAGACATAAATTGAAAAGGGGGGTTTTGGGGGCCTTCGAAATTAGCTGGACCGGCTGTGGAAATATTTGGGGGGATGCTTGACCAAAATTTTATTAAGTTTAAACAATGGAGAAATTGAACCAATTTTTTCTTATCCTGTGGGGGGCTTGTCGCTCCCCCCCCCCTCCTCCCGAATAACTGTATAACATAGAGAGGTATTTCCCTTTACCATGATAACGCTTGTTTTTTGTCACATGAGTGTCTTTGTGGCGTTCCATCTGCTCAAAAAACATTCTATTTCCGCTACGTATTCTACATTTTTTACAGCTTATGCAGCTCTGGTCGATACCGAATCTCCTCATTATCGCCATGCACGCTAGCCTTACAGTGAATACATTTATCTTACTAAGTCATATGACACTCTTTAATGTTCTTGTTCTTATAATAACATGATTTAGACACACGGAAACACTATTGATGCTGGTTGCGCATGTGATTTTCGAGATCTTTGTTGCGGACAAAAGTTAATAAACACTCGGTGCAGTGATGTGTATGTATACACCCCATGTGTTTCGCAAGACAACTCTCACGAGCAAATTTATGTAAACACTCACTACAGCTATATGGCTTCTTACCCTCATGAACTGTACGCTCGTGTCTCGTGAGATTGTATTGGAGAGTGAAGGTTTTCGGACATAGTTTGCAGCTGTAGGGCCTATTATCAGTGTGAATCCGCTCATGCACCGTAAGATCTGTTTTATAAGTAAAACTTTTCAAACATATTTGGCACTTGTACGGCTTATCAACGGCATGGACTTCTTTGTGCTTTGTAAGATTGGATACATCAGTGAAAGTTTTCAAGCACAGATTGCATTTGTAAGGCTTATTTTCCAAATGAATACGCTCGTGCATCGTAATATGACCTTTTTGGGTAAAATTGCGTGGACACTGTTTGCATCCGTAAGATTTATTATTATCACCAGTGTGGAACCGCTCGTGACGTACAAAATTGGATTTTTGAGAAAAACGTTTTAAACATATTTGGCACTTGTACGGCTCATGACCACTGTGGACTCGCTCGTGCACCGTAAGATTTGTTTTGTAAGCAAAACTCTTCGAACATGTTTGGCATTTGTACGGCTTCTCGCCTGTATGAATCCGCTGATGTTCTTTTAGAGAGTATTTTCGGGTGAAAATTTTCAAACATATTTGGCACTTGTACGGCTCATGACCACTGTGGACTCGCTCGTGCACCGTAAGATTTGTTTTGTAAGCAAAACTCTTCGAACATGTTTGGCATTTGTACGGCTTCTCGCCTGTATGAATCCACTGATGTTCTTTTAGAGAGTCTTTTCGGGTGAAAATTTTCAAACATATTTGGCACTTGTACAGCTCATGACCACTGTGGACTCGCTCGTGCACCGTAAGATTTGTTTTGTAAGCAAAACTCTTCGAACATGTTTGGCATTTGTACGGCTTCTCGCCTGTATGAATCCACTGATGTTCTTTTAGAGAGTCTTTTCGGGTGAAAATTTTCAAACATGTTTGGCACTTGTACGGTTTATCACCAATGTGGAGCTGCTCGTGAATTACTAGATGGGATTTTCGAGAGTAAGTTTTCGAGCATAGTTTACAGCTGTAGGGCTTATTACCAGTGTGGATCTTTTCATGCACCACAAGATTCGATTTTTGAGAAAAACTTTTCAAACAAGTTTGGCACTTGTATGGCTTATGGCCACTGTGGACTCGCTCGTGCACCGTAAGATTTGTTTTGTAAGCAAAGCTTTTCGAACATGTTTGACACTTGTACGGCTTCTCGCCCGTATGAGTCCACTGATGTACTTTTAGAGAGTCTTTTCGGGTGAAAATTTTCAAACATATTTGGCAGTTGTACTGCTCATGACCACTGTGGACTCGCTCGTGCACCGTAAGATTTGTTTTGTAAGCAAAACTCTTCGAACATGTTTGGCATTTGTACGGCTTCTCGCCTGTATGAATCCGCTGATGCTCTTTTAGAGAGTCTTTTCGGGTGAAAATTTTCAAACATATTTGGCACTTGTACGGATTATCCTCTGCGTGAACCTGCACGTGCTCCGTTAGATGGCGTTTTCGTATAAAACTTTGCGAACACGATTTACAGTCGTAAGACTTTACGTCCGTATGTGTCAACTCGTGTCTCGTAAGACTCTTCTTATCTATGAAGGTTTTGTAACATACCTTACAACAGTAGGACTCACTATTAGTGTGGATACGTTTGTGCACCTTAAAAGTATTGCTTGTTTTGCAAGTTTTTCCACATATGTCACAAAAATATGAACTGTAACCTGCTTCGGCCATATTCGTCAACGACGGTAGAAATAAGTTGACACAGCAGCTGTGACTTGAACTGCGATTAGTATGGCTTCGTTCTTGTTGATGATTTTTTAAATCTCGACAGCATCATTTCTTCTGTAAAACACATAGAAAATTTGTAATTCGTACTGATTAAAATAAAAAGTATTGTTATATTTTACGTGTAATGGTGCTTGGAATGTGAACATTAACACGTGGACGGCAACATTGACTTCTCAGATACCAGAGCACGTAAAGTCGTATATACACCACGTTCAGAGATTAAGAAATTCCCTAGATTTCATGTTAAACGCCTCTGAAATCGCCTCGGGCGTTTACTTACGTAAAATTTGTGACCTTCCTAACCTCGCTCACTAAGTGCGTATTATACTATTTTTTGTACTGAATTAATATTTCTACCATCTTTGTATGGAGAGTATTGATCAGAAATCAGTGATAAGTTACACAACTCATTCTAGCTTCCATTTTCCTACTGAACCTGTTTGAAATTATATCCTTACTTTCCCAACACCGAAATAACCTTAAAAGCTTTCTTCGTACCTTCCTTACTACCCTTACTCCTACTAGACTTCTAAACTAGTCCCTGCCCTCTATCTCAAGGCACCGGCAGGATCTATCCTCGGGTCACTCTGAAGTGCACATCCAGTCTTGGTATTAATAATTCTAACAAGATTCATCTTTTGAAAAGTTTATCCGACTGTGAATCGAACCCTCTCCTTGTAGTCAGAGTAGCTTCTAACCAACTGAGCTATCTATGGTTTTCAATTTTTACTATTTTACAGAGGATTCAGTTAAGTGAAATTTTCATGCTTTTCAGAAAAAAAAAAAAAAAAAAAAAAAAAACGTAATTTCTGTAGGGCCCTGCGTAACGCTATTATATTAACTAATACTATCATTGTGAACATTGCTATTTTTTGAACCCTATTTGGAAGTATTCATTATTCAAATGTGTACTTATTCTAAACACTTATCAGAATAAGTATCATTTCGTATAAAATCAAACACATACGAGTACTTATTCTATTACTTAATTAAAACTTACTTACATTTTTGGATTTTCGGCTAATGTCTCTTAATACTTGCGTTTTCAAAAAAAAAAAAAAAAAATGATTACGTTGAATTATCCCGCACAGCCAATTACTTATGCTTCAGATTTTTCTTTTGTACACAAGTTTCGTCGTGGCCCATCGAAATGCCGTGATCGTCTTTGGAATGCTTTTCTCTCGCTGTTGGAATTCAATACATGTCAATATGTAACACGTGTCACATACGTACACTGAGGAATCCAAGTATATGTTAAAGTACACATTTAAAGCGTGTATTCGATATTTCTGTTTTTTATTGTATTCTTGATAAATTTTTTAAGAGAAACTAAATTAATGCTTCGTAATTTTATCTATTTTATTAAAATAAACAATTTTTTTTAACGATTAACATAACAAGGATGTAGAGAGAGAGAAAGAGAAGCATTTCTGTCACAGATTTTACACAGTTGTACACGTGTTAAATCTGTGACAGCCAAGTTTTTTCACTCCACAGATTTCCTACATTGGTTTTTCCCATTCAACTGTGTCCAATTTATCAAAACTAGTTAACTACTTGGTGCACCATTGATTTGGTTATTCTTCAAATTCTTATCAATCACGATGTGTTTTATATCAAATAAAAATTTCACACTTTAAGCGTGTAGTTTAACACACTTTCATTTACAGTGTAAATGTGGATTATTGATTAAAAATTTTCATATATACTATCCTTGATAAAATACTCTTAAAATTATTTACTTACCGGTAAACAATCTCAGATGTGTAAGGTTCAGCAGTTGCAGCGTATATTATAAGAAAGAAGCCAGTAAAATTGGATATTATCTCCAAGAGTTTCGTAAATTTATCATTAAAAGTTGGATGAGCTATAGTTATGATGATAAAATAACAGCGTTGTCTATTTCGGTAAAGTATCTTAAGCATAAAAAATGATAATGCTTATTTATATTACTTTGAAAAATTTTTTAAATATATTTTTACAACTTATTATATAATATTTAACATCAGTCCAAAATGTTGTGCTTTTAAAACAAATTTTTGTTTTCGACAATTTCGAAATGAACATACAATTTCAGAATAATCAACTGTAATTAGAATACCTACACATGTCAATAACGATGCCTTTTTAATCATAGGTATCTACATAAGTGGATATTTATATAATGATACAACTCAACTACAGTACTGTAAAAAAATCACAAGAAAAATAATTATTTTCGTTAAAATCAACGTTCACTCTAATTTTTATTATTTAGTTAAATTTTCCATATCAATAATAGTAACATATTTACCTAATACCTTTAAATTAAATACCTTATAATAAAAGTGTCGTATATAATTATACATTTGAAATAATTAAAACAAGGAGAATACTTTATCCCATCATACATGTAATTTTGAGTAAAAACGAGTACATACCTACATAAAGGTACACATGCTTCTACTATAATTGAGCTCTTTTAAACACTAGTTTATCAATTTAGCGAGGCATAAAAAGTTGTAGTCAAACCTTTTTTATAAGTATAAAAATCTCTTTTCTCAGACTTGAAAATGGTATGATATCCGAAATACATTACAAAATAATAATAATAAAATTCGTCTAGTCTCACATCGAATTCGTATTCAGTGACCTAAAATACGTAATAATATAGTTGTTTATGGTCACCCTCTACCACCGTAGTGTGGTGGATGTTGATCCTAAGTCCCGAGTCCCCAGTCCCTCACTACACCGTTACCCTTTACCCCTTTTTTTCTATTTAACCCCTTTTGTTACCCCTCTTTTCCGCCCTTGGTCCCTACAATTTTTCCCCAAGGTCCGCTCCCATTTAAGGCGTCCACAGCGCCTATCTCTGGGTCGCCTTGTGCTAGCGTCCTTCCCTCTTTCCAACCCTATGACCCCTCACTTTCTCAACTGGTCCCGCACCTACCAAGAGCGTCTGTGAGGTGTGAATCCCGCGTCGCCCTGTGACAAGCCATAGGACCAGCCGCAAGGCTTGGGAACGAATATCGGACGGAAACAACTCTTGAAAAAATTTTCCCAAAAAATTGCACCAATCGGGATTCGAACCCACGCCCCACTTAATTGAGCAGCCATATCCCCACTGATCAAGACTTACGCCTTAGCCAACTGAGCTACGACCGCTCCCTATTATTATTGTATTATATTATATATGAGATAAAAAAAAAAAATAATAATAATAAATACTAATCTTTGTAGACACTTGTACCAATCGATCTCGCAAAAAAAAAAAAAAAAAAAAAAATAACCAATAATAAAGGAGTAGCGTTGGCTCAGTGGTAAGTGTTTTGGTTACAGATACAACGTCGTTCTAGGAGTCGTTGGTTCGATTCCCGTTGAGTGTAGATTTAAAAAAAAAACTGTTATCACCGGAAAAAGTTCTTATGCAACTCCGGTTGTTTCGGGGTAGGGTTTTCCATGGAATTTTCCTTCAGAGTAATTCCAGGGTTTTTTCCTTGCCCCACAGGTCTTCGTGCCTTGGTAAGTGCGAAACAGTGTTAGGGCTATAGGTAGAGATTAGTGGATCCGATGCCAGGCAGAGGTCGCCGGCCTTACCGGCGAGGAGTGGTCCCTGAAATACGCAATCTTCTCCGGGGAAAGGTTACACAGTGGCGAGTGGACCCGATGCATCATTGGTGCATAGATGGTATGACATATGTGTGCTATCAGGGATTTGGTAAATCGGTACGGTAATAAACCCCCACACATAGGTGGTGAGTGGGTGGCCCCGGCGACTGGGCCAATAGGCTATCGTGGTAACCCGGAATAAAAATTCCTAAAAAAATAAAAACTAATAATAAGTATTAATAAGTTTTTATAATAACTTGTAACAGATAATAGCGAATAATAAAGTTTATTTGTTGACTCAAATCTAGACTTTATAATTTACATTCCTGCGATGCACCTCCTTGCCAATATCTTTTTCACGCAACACTGTTACTATTTTCTTTTTTATTTTTAACTTATTCCATAAAATACTTATTACCAATTAATGGAATAAAATTATTTCTGCTTGGAGTAAAATTAAAAATCAATAGCATATCTATTATGTTTACTATTTTATAATTTAAGCATGTCATATATTGTGAACGTGTGTGGGATCAGAATCAGATTAATAGTTTTTTTCTTTTTTTCAGATTTTAAAACCATATTCTGACGATCGGTGCGTATCATAACGGCTCTGCATTGCTGTGTTGTACTCTGCATGTATATGTATATATATGCTATTGTCATTGGCATATATCAAAACACCGCTTCAGATTTATTGTTAATCAATCATTTACACAGCAATGGGGTCATGTTATTTTACATGGCATCCAAACTATCGGACCACGGTTGGAAATACGCACACAAGAAATTAGTTTCCCGTACTGACTAATATGGCGAAGACTCCACTGGAGCGCATTATTAAACGATTTTTATTTCGAAATTAGAACCAAGCTCCAAATTCATGTCCACCATTATCATTAAAATCATCACAATAAAGTTTACAGTTTCGTATTATTTGACTTGCTTAGATTCGATGTATTAGTTTTCTGTTTCCCAAAATAATGTATTTTACAATTAAAGAGACATTATATATTTTACCCCACTGTATTAGGTGTCCAAGTATGCTGCGACGTTTACTGCGCTCTCAGTAGAAAAAATACAGTGTTTACCATACTAGTGCCATCCAACGGGGACTTTCTTTATGGACCCGTCGGGCCTGCTTTGCAGATCCCTCGAGCTGCAAAATGGCCCCACAAGCAATGGCACTTTTGTGACGAAAACTACTATTCTCACAGCCATATCCCTGTATTGAAGGTGTCCAATAGAAACCAGTAAAAAATCTTTCTGTTAGGCTTTTGCACCTGTAAAACCAGATAAAAACCGGCAATATTCAAAAATAAATCTTTAATTTTTTTATTATTACCAGGATATGATTAAAACCACAAATTGAGGTCCTACCATGAGGATGGCAACACCAAAACAGAGGGACTAAAGTATTTTCTACAAAGTTTTAATAAACATTATTAACTAACTTTTTTTTTTTATATTCATCATCACCCGTAGGCTCAGACATGTCATTTTTAAAAACAAGCATAGTGTTAATTAGCCATCGGTGCATCTGAGTTATATACCGGTGACCAGATGTTTATATACATATATAAACATCTGGACCAACTCAGTTATGATCAACGTGACCAGACGATCATCCATCCAAGTCATAATAGGAGGTATCCTCTATGATCCAAGTACTAACCCCACCAAATGCAGCTTAACCTCGGAGATGGACGGAACTACAACTCTACCGTTGCGCCACCACGACCACTATTATTAACTAACTTTTTTTAAATTTGCATGTAAAATATTTCAGTTCCCCCGTTTTGATGCTGCCATCCCCATGGCAGGACCTAAATTTGTTGTTTTACTTTAAGATATCAAAATAGTGTATTGTTGTTTCAGAAGCTAGATTTCGTAAATAGCTAAATAGCTTTGAAAATTATAAAAATGATATGATTTTAAAGACTGCAACGTTGCCAAGTATCACTTCACCGCTGTCTAGCTTTACTTATAAAAAAAAATCTATTATTGGATCATTAGCTGTATATTCCTTATCATTATAAATGCATGACGTTTTAAAGATAACATTTTATACTATTACTTTTACTTTTTACATACGTTGCAACTGTTGAAGCTTATACATTTCAAAGTCTCATTTTTCTGTAAGTAAATAATATTTTGTCAAACAGCTATTGCAAAGAAAAAAAACATACGTATATTGCATAATTATGTACATTATTTTTAACTTTAATAGTGTGAGAAAAAAAATTTCAAAAAAGATTTCTGCATTTTGATAAGCCACAAGAAAACGTGTGTCTCTCAAGAAAAAGTCTGCAGCTGAAATATTTGTGCGTAAAAAATGAATGCAACAATGCAGTTCTTAAAAATACAACGACTATTCATATTCAACTGTTATAAAGGTTTCATACAAAGTAAGTTATTTCGACTAACGATACAATACATTTACAATTATTTAACCAAATAATCTGTGACATAGTAAACAATTTCCTATTTAAATATTGCACAGGAAAAAACATCTTATAGACCCTTACATATACATAGGTCTACAAGAACCAAGCCACTCCTTGGTCGTTTCAAAAGCAGCTCCAGTCTTGGCTGTGTAATGTTGACTTATTTCTATTGTCGTTGACGAATATGGCCGAAGCAGGTTGCAGTTCATATTTTTGTGACATATGTGGAAAAACTAGCAATACAAGCAATGCCCTCAAGGTGGACGAATGTATCCACACTAATAGTGAGTCCTACTGTTGTAAGGTATGTTACAAAACCTTTATGGAAAAGAAGAGTCTTATTACGAGACACGAGTTGACGAATACGGACGTAAAGTCTTACGACTGTAAATCGTGTCCGAAAAGTTTTATACGAAAACGCCATTTGTCGGAGCACGTGCAGGTTCACGCAGAGGATAATCCGTACAAGTGCCAAATATGTTTGAAAATTTTCACCCGAAAAGACTCTCTAAAAGAGCATCAGCGGATTCATACAGGCGAGAAGCCGTACAAATGCCAAACATGTTCGAAGAGTTTTGCTTACAAAACAAATCTTACGGTGCACGAGCGAGTCCACAGTGGTCATGAGCCGTACAAGTGCCAAACATGTTTGAAAATTTTCACCCGACAAGACTCTCTAAAAGAACATCAGCGGATTCATACAGGCGAGAAGCCGTACAAATGCCAAACATGTTCGAGGAGCTTCGTTCACAAAACAAATCTTACGGTGCACGAGCGAGTCCATAGTGGTCAGGAGCCGTACAAGTGCCAAATATGTTTGAAAATTTTCACCCGACAAGACTCTCTAAAAAAGCATCAGTGGATTCATACAGGCGAGAAGCCGTACAAGTGCCAAATATGTTTGAAAATTTTCACCCGAAAAGACTATCTAAAAGAACATCAGCGGATTCATACGGGCAAGAAGCCGTACAAGTGCCAAATATGTTTGAAAATTTTCACCCGAAAAGACTCTCTAAAAGAACATCAGCGGATTCATACGGGCGAGAAGCCGTACAAGTGCCAAACATGTTCGAAAAGCTTTGTTTACAAAGCAAATTTTACGGTGCACGAGCGAGTCCACAGTGGCCATAAGCCATACAAGTGCCAAACTTGTTTGAAAAGTTTTTCTCAAAAATCGAATCTTGTGGTGCATGAAAAGATCCACACTGGTAATAAGCCCTACAGCTGTAAACTATGCTCGAAAACTTACTCTCGAAAATCCTATCTAGTAATTCACGAGCGGCTCCACATTAGTGATGAACCGTACAAGTGCCAAATATGTTTGAAAAGTTTTTCTCATATAACTGATCTTAAGGTGCATGAGCGGATTCACACTGATAATAGGCCCTACAGCTGCAATCTAAGCTCGAAAACTTTCACTGACATACCCAATCTTGTAAAGCACCAGCAAGTCCACGACGTTGATAAGCCGTACAAATGTCAAATATGTTTGAAAACTTTCACCCTAAAACATAATCTCACGAGACACGAGCGTACAGTTCATGAGGGTAAGAAACCATATAGCTGCAGTGAGTGTTTACATAAATTTGCTCGTGAGAGTTGTCTTGCGGAACACATGGGGTGTGTACATACACATCACTGCACCGAGTGTTCATTAACTTTTGTTCGCAACAAAGATCTTGAAAATCACATGCGCAACCAGAATCACTTCCTGTAAGAAAAAAATAATGCTTACGAAACAATTGCGAAATTACGTTAAACAATCAAATAATTTTTACCCAAGAAAAGGGTTGAAATTAATAAAATCTTGTATCACGAAAAATATAAAGGTTATGTAGAGCCTTATATATATATATATATATAGAGGTATAGTTATATATATATAGGTATAGTTTTGTTGTGAGACAGAATGACGCGAGAGACTTGGAGTCCAAGGGTTGGGTTGGACAGTTTTACCAGCAAAAAAGCCATAAGTGCATGCACTTACGGTCTTGTTACTAGTAAAATTTTTTAAGTCGACAATAAATCTACAATTTCTTCTCTTTTTCTTTAAAGAATGTATATTTTTTTCGGTGCAATAATTAGATTATGCCAAAATAATCCTAGACATCGATTTTTCACGGTAAAAATTTATTAATGTTATAAAATAAAATTTAACTTGAAGAAATGTAAAAGATTTTACAAAAAATGATTAAGTTGTATAAAGTTTTATTTAGAGCTGACTTTGAAACTTTTTTCTAATAATAGATGTAAAAACCTACTTAAATCAATTATTGTTACAATTCCATATAATTAATTTACTAGATTGACCAGCGAAATAAATCATGTGATTTTCAAACCAATCACACAGCAAATAAAAAAGACACTGATAGCTGATAGTATGAATCTTTTAAAATAGGAATAACCAAGTAGATTCTTGTTCTGTCACACTACAATAAGCATCATTTTTATCGGTCCCCTGCACGTGGGAATTGTGTCCACGTGGAGATGGTGAATAATAAGTTTTATTAGTTGTCTCAAATCTAGACATTAAAAACTGTAGTTTTTTTTTTATTTTTAACTTACTGTTACGTACGACATTACTGCTTAAAATAGTTATTACCAATTGATAAAAAAAAATTCTTTTTCGCTTGGTACATTGACTGCACTTCACCAGTTCCTTCCGTGGGAGGGATTTTTCAAAATTGTTGAAATCGAAATTAAAAAAAAGTAATTAATAACATCAAAAATTTTTTTTAGAAGTGATTAGTGTATGCAAAAACAAAAAAATAGACCAAGATTCATCAAAATCGATCGATAGAACTCCGAGATGTGACCAATTACACACATATAACGTATACATGCATACACAGAGAGACACTTGCCAAAGTGCTTTATTTTGTGTACAAACTTTACAAAAAACATTTATATCATGTATGTTGTCTCAATGTATGTATTTTTCTCAATATGTATAGTATTGTAAGGAAACTTTGTGTAATATGTATACTATTATTATAGTATTACCTTTTATTTATTACTCGAAACTATGTAAGAAAATAGACAAAAATGACACCCTTGAGTCATAATTTTTTATATAATAAATGTTACTTAAAAAAATCCTATTTGTTGTTAATTTAACAAGCTGAATTGTCTTTTTTCGTTAGTTAGCTTCAAACCGAGTTTGAAACTATATTATTATACAACCTGATCAGTAGTCAACGTAATAACAGCCGGCCGGCCGGTCACGGCAGTCACGTTAGTGTTAGGAAAATTTTTAACTACTGTTCTATTTAATTATTTAAATTCTTTTCATACGTATATATAGGGTATTTCTTTTTTAATAAATACCCTATTAGTGAAAAAAATGTTAGAATTCAAAGCTTTGAAAACAAATGTTAGTAAATAAAGATTGGTTAACCTAGCAGATGAATAAATTGTTGTTTAAACACAAATTTCGTTGTGATTAATAAAAATAATAATTATAGTAATTTAGAGGAAATGAGATTGCTGATGATCATCAGTGAGAGCATATAGCTCGGTGGATAGTAAATTGTTGAAAAACCTGCGGTTGTAAATGAGGGTAACTGAGGTTGATTGATCGATCCACTTGACGGATCCTGGTAACGTTAAAAAATTTGATTCCTACTTACACTAAATCTTTAAAAAAATGCAAAGTTGTGTTTTTTTTTAAATAATAGCTTTTATTTTACATTTTTTAAAATATTATTTACAGTTTAAAAAAGGCGTAGTAAAATTTTATTTTTCATAGTACATACAAAGTATTAAAAATAAGAATACTTTACATACAACTTGTGCTCGAAATTATTTTAAATTGTAAAAATAGCCGAAGATAAAGTTTCTCTGTAGACAAAATAGCACCGAATGTCAAAGAAGCGCTTAAAATTGGAACTTCATTGAAGACGCGTTAGTTGTATGCTGCATGATGATTTACAAGTCAAAAAGAATGGACCCTCTTGGGCGGGCATAAAAGTCGATGGAATTATGTTATACGTCCCCGAAGGGACGTTTTCCAACTCCAAGTAGACAAATCCGGATCTAAGATTTAAAGAAAAAAGTACATCACTTAGCTGCAATATTGATATGCAAATTTCAAACAGTTCAAATGACGTACCTGAAGGGACCAGAATTTTTAGTTTTAAACGACGTTGGAGCTTCTGTATCATTTAAAACTACGGTTAAAACTTCGAAACCAATCTGATACTGTTTGGGACCTTTTAAAATTACTAACAGCCAGTTATTATGATGTGGGCTTTCTAGCACTAATTGATACCTAGGGTTACATACATAAGTTTCTGGGTGATTGCTACACCCACCAGCACTCATTCCCTTCCATTGGCCATCTGTTATCTATTGGAACAATAAATATTTGAAAAACAGTCTTCTTATCAATCTCTTGAAAAAAATTTTTTGCAATGTTCGGAATTTTTTAAATTATTTGAAAACCTCAATTATACTAGAAATTGTTCTAAATGAGATAATTTTGCAATTCCAAAATAAATAACAATAAAAAATTACAAATATCTATATTGAGTTCTAAATACCTCTTTTGTAAATTTATAAGGATCTGCTATTTTGCGAAGTGTAAATGGCGAAGTTCCATAAGCTCGCAGAGTGTAATAAATCGTGTTAGTTTTTTCATACTGCGAAATTACGAGAGTGAAACGACTATTCTCATTTTGACCAAGTTTTATTTTACACAAGTAATGTGGACTGTTTATTTTTACTCCGTCTATGTAAGGTGGTGGATCATCTAAATTGAATGAATATCATTTAAAATAACTTGTAAGCAATCAAAATTATAAGCAATGTAACACTTTACTACACATTATGTTTTTTGTTTCTTTATTTTTTAATGTAAGCTGGATGAATTTAATCTTAAAAAGTCAAATTTATCTGTACGAAATAATTTCTTCTAATGTTCGTGGAATACAACAAGCAATGATGGTTAAATCGTTAAATTGTTTAATGTTCAAAATCATTAGTAAGTGGAAAAATTTTACTTACGTGGATAATATACTCGTTTGCCATCATTTTTGTACACGAGAACAGTTATGTATTCCTGATTTTGTCGAAAATCGTCAATGTCAGTGATATGCCTTGTCAGCAATATCCAAACTGAACCTTTAGCATTAGGTGGAACTTCCAATGAAAATTGAGGATTATCTCCTATATTATAGGCATCCTTAACAGGACCGACCCCAGCATTCCACATTCTTTAATAAGTTTTAAAAAAGTTTATTTACATTACTGTCATTAGCATTACACCTTCCATTAAATAACACGTGAAATTTTGATTAAAATACATTAACTTACTGATGAATACAATAAGTATAATTAAATAGTGAAGGATTCCAATTTAAATAAAAAACATCAAAAAAGTGGCATATACTTTCAAAATCGATCCAAAATATGCCATTATCGAATTGCGATGCAGAATCTGGGTCGTAATTTAACGTCTGTCTCAAAGAAGGAGTCCAGTGCTTTGTGTCAATTTCAGAATAATTTCCTCGCCACCTCAAGTGCGACCAGGGATTTTTTAATTGCAATAATTTTTCTCCCTGAAAGCAAAACCAAAATGAGTCAAAAAGTTTTTAGTATTCGATTAGAGCACGTTTTCCACTGAACTAACATTGATTTTTCTGACATCTAGCACAGCATAAGCATGAGTAGGTACAAGACCCGTGCGATCTGCATCGGCATCGGAAAGATCTCCGGTTGCCACAGTGACTAGAACATCTCCTTTATGCAATCTTAAGAGTAGAGTATCAAATAAATTATCTTTGTTAAAGTCTGGCTCATTAGGCCTTATCGCCCACCTCTCTGGTATCCACCCCGTGAGAGCATGCAAGTCAATATTCTGTAGCATAAAAATTTGCGAGATTACAGCATTTAATTGTTATATTTAATTGTGTGCAGAATAAATACTTACGCTATTAGATCCAGGAAAGTCATAACCCCCCATTACTTTCATGTATGCTTTTTCTAATAAAGATATCCACAGTTCCCCTCGATTGTTTGAATAAGAGCACAGTAACTGATTGTGTCGACTAACAGGCAACAAATCATCTATAACGACCTTCCTGGAAACCCCATTTATGTGCAATTTGATCATGTATTTTCCTAATTGTGAAATCAAAGTTAATAACAGATGATAAATGAATGGTGAATCTGTAACTTTACTGAATAATCTTACCAAATGGATTATAAATGGGTTCTTTGTTTTTATTTTTAGGATATATTATAGAAGTAATGAGTCTTCTGCCAAACTTTTTTTCGTATTGAGCACTTACTGCCAGTGAAGCTACAAATGAACAGTCTGAAACTACCTAGAACGAGAAATTGCTTTTGAGTAATGAAAAATATTTAAAATACTATAGGATAATCGTTAATGAAATTACTGTTTGTTTTATGCTGTAGTAATCAGGTACATGTCCCATGATCATTTTTGGTTCCGAGACCAGTTCTTCTGGGCGGCACCACTTGTCAAAGTCTGGCTTTTGCTTTGGCGACAGTTTAAGTAAGCCATCTTTATCAGTAAACGGAATCGCATACTGGAACCTTTCCGATAGGTCTACATTCATGAAAGGCACAAATTCATGGTCATTGATATGTGAACTATGTAACAACACTCTTTTTTCTTCTTCCGTGTAATTTCCACTTCCCCCGGCAACTTTCAAATGAGCACTACTTCCCCTATGTAAAGGAGGTCTCGTTGGTTTTATTGGGGCTAAAAATAATTTTTTCCATCAAAAATTATAAAATTGCAAAAGCAATCCTTGTGACAGACGAAGCTTTACAAACCTGGACTCTTTGGTACAGAAGTTACTGGAGTTTGGGTCAACACATCGTCATCTATAGGCAAATCTGTTTCAGGAACAGATGGCAAGTCAGGCAAGACAGTTTCAGCCTCGTTTTTCTTAATTCCCTTCAATGACTCAGCTCTGTCCAGAGCATGACGAACGAGATTAGTGATCTTCACCTTCTCGCTGCCTGTAGCTTTCTGAAAATTCATTTCTATTAAATATTGGTCCATTTCAATGAAGCCAGGGTTACAACTTACCGCCTTGAGACCGAGCTCAGCTGCATTGGTGTACAACTTGATAGCTTCATCCTTAAAGCCTGCCTCGTCCGCATCAAGTGCTTGGGTGAGTAAAAACTTGCACCTGAGCAGTTCGCTTTCGTTGGGTTTCTCAGACTCGTGCTTCTTATTCTCCTCTTCGAGAACTGGAAATTGATAAAAGTACATTGTAAGTTACCAGTCGTCATCATTTGGCAATAAACGATGAAACCATTAGATAAGTTTTCAACCAACTAGTTTTCTCCAGCTCCGTTATTCTGTCCTCATACTCAGTGCACTTGTCAGCCAAGGCAGGAACGGTAGACAAGTCTTTTAGTTTCAGGAGTTTAACGGCAATGCTGTAGTAATAGACGGCCTGCTTGTTCTGATCATTTCTATCAAAATCCACGGCCCTGCTGGCTGCAGCCAGGGCAGCTTCCAATGTTTGATCCATGATTTTCTTTTTAGTTCTGCTTGATTTTGTTTAAAACTCGATAATCTAATATTTCAGGGATCCGATAGCCCGTCAAACACGTCAGCATTCCTGCACAAGTAAAAAGCATTTGTCAGCCTCAATTTTCTTGCTCAAGAACCTCCGTTTACATTCGAAACACTGCATAGTGTGGAATTATTTTTGACGTAAGATTGATATACATATTAAAAATCACCTAACCCTACCTGTTTTGTTTTGATGCGCGAGCGCTTTGCGCACGGTCGATTAAAACTTTCAGCGCAATAAAAAAATAAAACAAGATCAAGCAGTTTGTCAAAAGTATAAGTGTACTTAATTTTCACTCGTGCTTTATCAAGTAATAATTATTTTACGAGATATTGGTTCAACTTTCCTGTGTTGAAGATCTTGATTGGTAAGAATGATTTTACTCATAATGTATTTTTGAGAATTAAGAATTGAAGCAACAAATAGCCGGCACTTTGTGTTTGTTTCCCTTAAAATTAAACAAAAGAAACTGATCTTCAACAAATAGGTTCGCTTGATATCTTTATGTATAATTCCCTATATACGAGTAAAAATTTTTTATATATTTCTCACTGTTTAATTTAACAACTGTGCGGTAAGTTTGCTTTAGGAAATAGGTTAGGTTGCAGTAGTTTTTAGAACTAATTCAACTGATGTTGATAATCCACAAGATGTACAGTATACCTATACCGTTTTTCTTTTGGTCGTGCACTTTATGTAGAAATTTTCTCACTTTTGCCTCTTTACTTTTCATTCCCTATAGTGTCATGGAAATGAAAAGAAATCGTTCTACCCATAAATGTGATTGTTTAATTGAATCTTACATATTTTGCAAGTTATAAGCTGTGATTATTCAACGCAGTTGTTTCTGAGTGAAAACATAATTTCAGGTATAACAAGTACGTGGTTTAATATGAGTGTCAGACATATAGACAACCCATATGAAGACTTCTTGGCAGAAAAACATAAATCATTGATAAGTGGCGACGGTGTGGATGTATGTAAAAAAAATCGAGAGTTTACATTACGGAAAGAATAAACATATTTTCAATTTCAGATCAGCGATGATTTTAAAAATAAGTTGAGCATTGGCACAAAAGTATTGTTACAAAGATTAGAAGACCACAAGAGACATTGGTACAGTCAAGATGATTCCTCACTTTACACAGGATTGCCGGGAGTTGCTTACACCTTTTATCAGTATGGAAAGTATTTTGATGACGAAAACTATACATCCGTAAGTTGGTATTTTCATCTTTTTTTTTTTTTAAACTAAAATTATGATAAAGTATACAATAGATGTCCTAAAAATTTTAGAGAGCCTTGGAACTCATTAGAAAAATCGTTGGTAGTTTGAGAGGTAAGAGACACGTAACATTTTTAACTGGAAATGCTGGACCACTTGCTTTGGGAGCTGTGTTTTATCATTTACATGGAGATAAAGAAGAGTCCAAGAATTTGATTTCAAAGTTTGTTATGATAGATGACGCAAGTATCATCAAAGTGATTACCAATATATATGAGAAAATTTTATTTGCAGATTAATATCAATGTCATCGTACATTGTTGATGACAGCAGTGGTATTCCTGATGAGTTACTGTATGGTCGAGTTGGTTTCCTTTATTCCATTCTTTTTGTTAACAAACATGTATCTCCTGCTCCCATAAAAGATGATCTTTTTAAACAGGTACCAGGAATGCACGTCTAAGGACAATTTTTTTATGCTTTGTTATTCAATTCATCTATAATAAAATTAATTTCAGGTAATCGCATGTGTGTTGAGTTCTGGAAAAAGTTACGCAAAGTCACGAGGTATAAAATCTCCATTGATGTATATGTGGCATGACTCTGAATATCTAGGTGGTGCTCATGGCCTGGCTGGAATACTGTACCTGTTATTACAAGTGGGTCTATCAATAAAGAGTTTCATTTTAAATATTGTTTATTACGGTAATTTTAATTTATTTAGGCTCGTCAATATTTAACAGAAGAGCAGCTGAAAAATGAAGTTGAACCATCTCTTCAGTGGTTGGAAAAATTGAAGTATCCATCTGGAAATTTCCCTTCTTCTGTTGGAAGTACGACTGATAAATTAGTTCACTGGTGTCACGGGGCTCCGTCCATGACAATGTTGTTTTGTCTAGCTTATGAAGTAAAATTCAAAACTATGAACACATTTTTGGTCTTTTGAACACTATGAAAAAAATTCACTATCATTTTTGGTAGGTTTTCAAAAAAGATCAGTACTTAAATACAGCTTTACAATGTGGTGAAGTTGTGTGGCAGAGGGGACTTCTTAAGAAAGGTTGTGGTATTTGCCATGGGGTTGCTGGAAACGCTTACACGTTCCTATGCTTGTTTCAACAAACAAAAGTAACGGAAAATAATTGTGTCAAAAACCGATTGAATTAACATTGAAAAAACATTTTTTTAGGATCCTAAATATCTGTATAGAGCTTGTAGATTCGCAGAATGGTGCTTGGATTATGATGCTCACCAGAAGAAACCTGCTGATAGGCCATTTTCATTATTTGAAGGTGATATTTTATTTCTTACTCTTTAAAACTAATGCAAATAATATAACAATTTCATAATGCCGTTTACTGTACCTTTTAGGCTTAGCAGGAACAATTTACTTCCTTGTGGATATGCAAAAGCCAAATGAAGCTAAATTTCCTTGCTACACTTTGTAAAGAAATAAAGACGAGAGATGTATTTATTTACTTAATCACCATGTTTAAAACTCTGTGATGATGTATTTTTATTTTCATGCCATGTTTAAAAAAAAGGACGAAAAATTGTGACAGTATATACTTCTTTTGTTATTTTAAAATAAATTTTTTAGAACTTCTTTAAAATTTACGTTGTAAAACTTTATTTACATCAAAAAGGGTACTCATCAATGTATGTAGTACTATTAATATATAACATACTTATCATTATTCTTGTGATCCATCTGCATCAGTTTGTACACAATTGTACAGCCTTACCAGAAAAGCCTCAAAAATATTGATCAACTCAAATCCAAAAGATACATAGGGAGGAAAAGCAACCTTATTGACCTCAAACAGCTTAAAGATCATGGAGCCAAGAAAATAACAGTTTGTCTGGTAGCAATGCTTTTTTTTTATCTGAATCGTGACTAACTAAAATTCCGACTTTATAAATAAAAAAGGCTTTTTCCCACCTCGGCCCGAGGTCTTCGGGACGTTTTTCGTAACAATCGTGGCAAATTCCATGGACGTTAACTGCGTTGTCGGTAGGAAAAATAGTGTCCGTACAATTTCGGTAATCAAAAAATTTATTCTGATATTCTTTAGCACGTTTTGAACAAAAAATCAATCAGGATGTATATATCTAAATCCCACTGATTTTCAGTAAAAAATTCCTTAATTAAGTTTAAAAAATCACGTTTCTTCGACCACGCGTTACTTAGCGCTGTGGGGGGCATTATTTTTAACTTACCAAGGTTTAAATTTTAAATCTTTATAGCCAGCTTGGTGAGGATTTAAATAAGTTATTGTGAACTACTACGGCAACGGTAGTGTTCTATATTATCGACTGTATGGTCATAATCGTACACAATATTGTATTAGTATACCTATACCATATATGTATATGACGGTATGGGTACTGATGATGGAAATCTTCGTTATTTATTAAGCATGACCATTATTTCAGATACTTCACAGTTTTACTAGGGCAAAAAACATGCAAATATACAGAGTGAGAGGATGATCACGGATTGAGACAGACAATGGAATGCGAGATGGAACGTTTATCTCTCTTGCATTGTCTCTCTATTATTTTATGATTTCAAAGAAGGTATAAGTGACAGAAAACTGAAGAATGTGACTACTTATAAGTAATAAAATGTACAGCAAAAAAACTTTAAAAAGTAATTTTTGTTTTTCAAACATGTAATCACTATTAAAAATCTAAATATTTTATTGAAAAAAAAAAAAATAAAAATAAATAATGTCATAGAAACATGGGACATAAGTATAATAAAATGGTATCTTTAAAATAAATTGCATTGTTTGTTTTTCAATTACATTGTAAAACTGAAGTAGTTCATTAAAGTACAATATTATATAGCTTCCGCATGTTTCGAGACGTATCATGTCTTCTAAAATACACGTAACTTAATGAAAACACCTGTTTCTGCGTGACACTTCAAAAATGTTATACAGAATGTTCTTATATTTTTTTAAATGTATCAATTTAACTAGTCATAGTTCTATAAATTTAAAAGTTTCTTGAATCTTGTAAAAGAGCATTTAGCTGAACCGTTAGATATTACGATTTATGAAAATTATTTAATATATAAATCCATAAGCGTACGTGTATGCGAAACGCTTGTTCTACGAACATCGCTGACTAAACATTTATAGTCGAAGGGTGATCATTCTCATAAGTTCATCCCTCTGTGGTTCAGAATCGTCAGCTGTTCAGCCGT
Organism: Copidosoma floridanum; assembly: GCF_036245765.1. Lineage (NCBI taxonomy): Eukaryota > Metazoa > Arthropoda > Insecta > Hymenoptera > Encyrtidae > Copidosoma > Copidosoma floridanum. The sequence goes on along the minus strand of NW_028321906.1, from coordinate 5,119,695 downwards.
GCACCCTCTTGAGAGTAGCCGATGGACTACTCTCGAGATTCCCCCGAAGCCGTATCCTTATTAGGTTTCGACCTCAGGGATTAGATCTCCAACTCTATCGAGCGGAGGTCAATTATTTACGGATGACTTTCAATTCAAAATTTCATCTAAAAAACTACGAGTATGAAACAAATACACAAGTCTCGAATTAGTAAACGAAAAAAAATATGCTCAACTAGTTATGAGAGCACAAAAAAAAAACATCTCAAACATGATTCAATTACTGACACAACCACTACATGCTTTGTAGCCCATTAAAAATAGCCACGTAAATAACAACCTTACGCATGTATAATATTAAAGTTAGTACAAGCATTCTATGAAATAAAGTCCGTCATGGATGAAGAAAAATTTTAAACAAGTTAAGCAATAGTCTCAGTAAGAGAAATACAAAATATAATCAGTAAAAGTAGTCAATATAATAAGCGTTGTACTTTGTGACCCAATTTTATTACCCAAAGACATTGTGTTTTTCTGTAGAAGTGTGGTATGCTCACTGGATAAAAGTAATCACAATAACTCAGATCGTGCAAAACACGATAACCATAACTAGTACTGTTAGAAATATTAATTTACTCACAGCGAACTTTAATTATAACTCCATAATTATTTTGTCAATAAAAAAAGTTAATCATTTTTTTTTCTGTTTTTATTTTTTTATTTTTGGACGTTCACTGCATCTTCAGCAGAAAAAAGAGAGCTCGTACCTCATGGGCAATACAGTGCAGGCGAGTTAGTTAATTTATTGAAAACATCCTTCGTCCACTTTCATGACGTGATAATTATAAAAAACTAGCAAAAATAGCTAAGTACATTTTGGCAAAGTAAATTATAACAGAACATACGGGGATGAAGGTCAAAAAAGTCCGTAAACCACGTTCTTTGCCATTTTCGGTGGGGAGAAAAAATTAATTGGCACAAACAAATAATAGTATGTAGAAGCGTTTAAAAAAAGAAACAATACGAGGTGTTATGCGTCTCAATCGGTCTACAACTTTTTTCATAAAAAATAAAAAACGCTTAAAATGGCCATTTTTTTGCATTTAATTACAGCTACTTAAATGGTCTTATAAACTTTTGTTTAGCTCAAACTGTAGGTATTTGTGTAATACTTTTCTCTCTCTGGTAAAAATTTTGTTAAAAATGTTTTTTGAGTTTTGTCACTATTTGCAAAAATGTAAAAAAGCTGTTTTGTTAAAATGGCGGAGAAATTGCCAAAATATATAGCTATTTCTGCGATTTGTTAGTAATTTTTCCGTCAAAAAAGTGGACAGAGGACCTTTTTAAAAAAACTAACTCTCCTGCACTCAAACAGAGCAAGCGCAAGGTACTTTTTTTATTAATAAAAAAATTATAGTTGTCCTACCCACCTACCAAGGAAGAATAAACTTAAATAAGAGTCTTTGTCCACATCAGCTTTTGAAATATGCCGTTTTTTATCGAATGACTTACCTAAAAAGCGCGCAACAACTATGTGAATATTTTCATTCCATACTTGGATGTATAAACATTTTTTTCCTCTTTATTTACGTAAAATCAGATCTTATCCCTCTGCTCCTGGATAAATTTTTAAGCATAGGGATTTCTTATAATTAACATATGTGAATTTACAAATAAAGTGTTAAATATCTGATCACATTTTTTAGTATGCACTTGCAACTAGTTAACTGTGCAATAATTTGTGTATTTATAGTAACTGATATTTTTTTAAATTTAATATTAAAAATAACGACAGTTAATCAATGATATATTGGGATTGTATAATTATTGCATAGTTTCTCTGTTATAGTCATTTTTAATCTTAAATTTTAATTAGCGTTAAACAAAAAGTTTTGTTTGATACTTACTTTTTAATATTTACTTGAAACCACATTATCTATAGAAAAAAAAAAAAAAAAGCGAACTGCTACACAAGAGGCTTGAAAGAAAAGGCAAAACACAAGGCGACGTGCGAGTTTTTAACTCTGACCACGCCGCCGTCTATGTGTACGAGGCGGAGAAGTTCTATAAGCTTAAGTATACCATGTAACCGTACCACGTAGTGCATTAAAAAAAAACTCTTACCTAAACGAAAAGTATAATCATAATCGTAAAAGTTTAAACAAATTTTTTTTTATATTCAATATGAGCACTATTACTTCGGTTTTTGGCTATTTGTGTGAATCGAGGTGTGAATTATCAATGTCCAGATCGTAACAATCACATTTTGAATTCAAATATGTATTCTGCGAAATGTAACACAGGATCTTAAATTTTCCGTGGCCATACATAAATCTAAAACATAAGCTGTGGCTAAAAATACTGATTTTTTGACCTGCTAAAGTACTTCCTTCATTTTTCAGAGCATCAAAATAGTTTTTAAAAAATATACAAAAATTTCAAAAGTTTGTATTTTTTTGAGATCTACAACTGTAGTATTCACAACTTGATGTAATTATGTCAACTTTTTACTATACTCTCCAGAAATAAATTTTCAAATTATTTTTAAATATTTATTGCCTTTACGTATACATCAGGATTGTAATTTGAATAAAAGTTAAAGATATAAAAAAGTTATACTTCGATGAGACTTGCATTTTTTCTTACTACTTATACAGTAACACACACCATTAATACAAACTAAAAGATATAGCAAAAAAACGATTTAATTAATGTTTTTCAATGTTTTTAATTTTTCAAACATGAAGATGGTTCTGAAAAAAAATAACTTTAATTTATCAGAATTGTGCAAATCCTGGGGCTGGTAAAATTTTTCCCTTCGACGAAATTTTAAACTGTCGGGTTTTGGTATGAACACGAAACTACAAACCAAATCTAAGCACCATCTTTTCAGATAGTCTATTTACATGTCTTTATAAGTGGCGGTTACATTTTTTACTCTGGCAAAAATACAGGGCACTTGTGTGAATCAGTCGTGCCTAAAAACGTGAGGTAATTCTTTTTATCTATTTAATGTATATTTTTTATGTAGTACTTGGCTAAATCATTATTGGTAAGTAACTTTTTTATGTATGAGTATAAGACAATATAGAACTACGAGTGCCATACAAACTGTATATGTTGCGCCTAAAAAACGAGAAAAAACTTGACCGATTTTGAATTGTTATCCGACAACTTTGTGAGGCTGACGATGTATCAAGAAAAATAAAATTTATTGTCACTATTCGATGTAACACGTCTTTGCGTGAGATATCGAGGAAAAAATTATTCATGAAGTACTATCAACGTGTCGCTACTTTTACAAATAAATTAATATATGTTTTTAAAAAATGTTAGATTAGAAAATTTTACAAAAATATAAGAACCAGAAAGAGCTAAACCTATAAAATATTTCGCAAATAATACACCTAACGTGCAAAATTTGAAAAAGCATGCGTCAAGGCTTGTTTTCCCCAACCAGCTGGAGAGAAGTTTTTTTTTTAAATTTAACTACACTAAACAAATCAGGACCATATTTCCTTAAAAAAAAAGAAGCCATATACCATGTTTTTATTACCCACTGATAATGTCACACCTGTGGTGTTCCTCAGTTGGGCCATACACGTTTAACGTCAATTTGTATGCTTAAAAACTCGCTTAACATGCGTAAAAAAGTATTTAATGCCAAGGACATTGATAAACATTATCTTAAAGTAAAAATAGAAAAAAAAAGACAAAAGTTGGCAAGAGTTAGGTCCAAGTGTCTACGTATAGACACAAGGATTACTAACTCCTGCACCTTCAAGCTGGTCAAGACGACAGAGATACAGTTAACCGGTCCTCGAAACGAACACATCACGGGCGAAACGAAGAGCACCGAACGGTCACCCATCCAAGTACTAATCGCAGCAAATGATGCTTCACTCCGGAGACCGGCGGAACTGCATTTCTATAATCGAGCCACCGAGAAGGTATTTGTTCACTGATATTTTCGAAAGTAACAATGCCTTGGCTATGCGTTGACAAAACCTCTGTTTTTCTGTCTTCCCCCCCCCCTCCCACATCGTTTCTATCGTTATCTCTTCGGTTTGTCATCGATAATTAGATGTACACTGGCCGGACATTGATTCGTTACGCGCGAAATTTAAAAAGTTTTAGAAATTTTCGAGGATAAATTTAAAAAATAACCATATCTCAATTGTTAAAAAATTCTAACTTGTAGAAAGTAAGAATACTCAAATTTTATATAATTACAATTTTTTTATCCTGTTGTGACATTAGCCTAATGCTCAAAATGTTTGAGACTTTGCATGGGTACGTGGATACTGCTGCGTTACGGATGACTTGATCATATTTTATCGAATTTATTATAATTATTAAATATATGTATAGGGAAATAGGTAATGCATAAATCTTATCTTACTAATATTTAAAGCAAAGTCGCTAAAACCGTTGTAATCGCTAACCGCGAAAACTACTGAACCGATTTTGCTGAAATATTGCACACTGATTCATGATACTTCCTAGATGGTTTTAGTATAGTTTTTATCTTAAAAAATTAAATAACAATAGCAATAAATGAGCTTAAAGTTTTGCAAAAATATGCCAGCTTTTCACTTTAGTTCAGTAAAATCCGCTAGGTGGAGTCGACATAAAATCGAAGCTACCTGCAACATAATTAAATAAGTGTGGTTATAATAGGCCGGAGCGTATCGTTAGCTGTATAGTCGAGCTTCGGCAGCTCATCAAGCTGTTCAAAGAATGCTGGTACTGGTGATAGTCCTGCAGCTGGTTATCCCGGTTGCGGACGACACTCTTCTCTAAGGGGGAAGGAACCCAAGTGTCCCTTCACCCTGAATCTCGACGAGTGCGATCAACGAAATTAATTCCAACCAATGCCGTCTCTGCCAGAATACCAGGAGACATATCTAGCCAGAGCACAATCTGCACCAACTCTTCAGAGTTGTGTGGTAGTTCCACCATCCCACCTGGTGTAGTTAAAGAATTTGTGGCTACAAATGTAAGCAAGGTAAAACAGCTCTGATGGACGCGGGAAGCCACAACGGCTACCTTCTTGGTAGTCGCGTCCCCAACGCGCTTACCCACATGTTCCCGTCTAAAGATGAGCAGTTGGTTATCCGGGGAACGACCCGAGACGAGATATTCTTTGGTCAGCGGCGTACCTCCCTCCATCACAGTCTCCGTACATCGAGACTCCCAGGGTAAGAATCAAGCAACCCGTAGCCAGCTCTTCATCATCAGGAATAATAATAAAGAATAGCCTGGAAGTTTCACCACTGGCGCTTTTTAGGGCCATTATAAGTATTTACGTTCTCTACTTACCATCAATTTCATCGGTTCTTTTTAGGGGCCACCTTAGTGTAAACTACCTTGCCAACAAATACATTTTTATTACCATTTCCGAAAGCGATTTGTCAACTAAAAGACTATATTAACTAAAGATGGGCACTATTAAACCAAGTCAGCTATTCACTGGCAGACGTCACCTGCGGAGTTGTTCTTCGCAGGGCTGGGAAACCCGGTGACCGACGACTCTATATTACCCTCTCGACTCTAAGCATTCAACCAGGAATCACTGATCCTCTCCAAGGTCTGCGCTGGGCAAACCTATAACAGCTATAAAGGAAAAAAAAAACTTGAGCCAACGGGGCAGCCTCCACTGGACAAGTATCACTAACTAATCTCCCCATCTAAAATCACCAAAACAACTAAATCTGCAAAATAAAAAAGGTGCTTTAGACACCAACGTCTTTGACGTTATACCGGGAGACGTTGGGAAAGAGCACTACAATTAGCCCCAAAGCTTCGGACTTTGTAATTTTTCTCCCAATCAGTCTGGGTCTTCAACAGTAAGCCAGAGAAGATCACTCTGAGGTATCCAGGCAGTCACAATTGCTGTTAATTGCAGTTAAAAAAGAGTTAACTTAAGAAGCTCACCGGTCTTTTTTAGGGCCATCGGACGTCGAACTACCTTGCCAACAAATGTATTAAAATTAACAAAGTTGACTGAAAATAGCCTTTAGGGGTCATAAAAGTCGTAAGCATACCAATAGTCGCAAAAGGGTATATTGGAAAGAAAACCTCAAATGTATCTAATGAATACAATTTGAGGCGTCAAGAAACTGACGCAGAAAATTGATCGAGATTAAAACAGCAGCGTCAAAATCGTCAACTTTTAAGAGTCCATTACGTGAGAGATCAGCTTTTCATTGTACCCTCACAGCAATCTCTGAAATCTTTAAAGATCCTACTTCAGATTTTTTAATGAGTAGAAAATGTATTTGTGTTTTTATGGCAATAAAAATGTAGGGTTTAAGGTCCAGGACTTTGTTGCCCTGGTAATAAAGTTGTGAGATATGAGAAAAAAAATTTTTTTTTAATATAAATTTTTTGGGGGTTTAAAATCTTAACAGCTTTAAAAAATAGCCGTTTTCGTGAATTACACGGGAGAAACTGTAAATCAACGGCTTCTTATGGCCACCGATTATTTTATGGCATAAAGAACGCACAGTACTTTTCAGCATAATTATTTTTTTGAATTTGTACACCTTATTATTTGACCAAATAAACTATATGGATTCCGAAAAAATATGTTTTTAATAAGAAGATTTTTGTTCTGAGATGTATCGGGAATATGTGTAAAATTTTCTAACTAAAAATGTTTCACATTACGTGTCAACACACTACGGTGTTTTATTTAGTAAGTCTCGGGCGAAGCCGAGACGGGGGGCTGCTAGTGAATTTATAAACTTAAAGAAAAAAATGTATGTGGTGAAGTTTGAAATTGATGAGTCTTTCAGCGATAAAGGTTTTCCTACATGTTTGAATAAGTTTTCCTGTAATTTTTCTATCGCTTTATTAAAGAACAGCTGAGACAGAAATTCTCGTAAATACGTGCAAAGCTTGCAATAACTATGCAATTGGTGTGAACTGAAAAATTGGCTGTCACTTTATTAATGTAGGATTTTTTACAAATTTTATGTTGTTTACTTCTAAGTAGCGTACAATTTCGAAAAACTGTTACGTTTACAGAATAATTATAAATAATAATATTCAATAAACAATCATTCGTAAAAAACGGAAAATACTTAATTTCAATAAATAATTATCTGCCACTTTCTTTATAAATTGAATTACTTCCAAATTTTGTTTTGTTCATTTAGTAGCGTACAACAATCCTCAAAAACTCTTACGTCAGCAGATAATGAATAATTTTTATAACGAAATAAATAATTAAACATAACTGACAACAAATTGTCTAATTCAATGAACAATTGGCTGTTATTCTTCAAGCAAAAATATGATTGCTTTTAAAATTAGAAAAGTTCTTTCTTTTTAAGTATACGACAACACCTCATAACTTATACATTGGCAGAAAAATGATTAATAACAATATTTAATTAATAATTATACTTAAAATAAATACCTAACTCTTATGAATAATCAGCAGTTACTGTCTTTACGTAAATAGGATTTCTTTCAAATTTTGTGTACTTTATTTCTTAGTAGCATACAACAATCTCTTACAGCTTTTACGCTGACAGAACGTTGATAATTCTTTATTATTAAATAAATAATCCGACACGTCTAGCCATAAATTGACTCATTTGACAAACAATTGGCTGTAACTCTTTGAGCAAAGTAGAATTGATTTAAAAATTAGGAAACATTATCCTATTCAAGTCTAAAAGAACACTTAATAACTTTCACTTTTGCTGAATGATTACAAATAATAATATTAAATAAACAATCTGTCGTAAAAAAAGGAAAAATACTTATTTTTGATGAATAATAATAGCAAAAAACAACCGAAGGGCGAAAATGCTTCGAAAAATCCAAAGATATAAAAGCATAAATATCCATAGACATAACAATTTAAAAAATATAATACACCTCCCATTGGGTTGCAAAGTACTTTTGAATTGAAGCAAACCTTACCTTTACTGATATTGGATAAATTGAAAGCTTTAAGAAAACCTGGAAAATGAAATAGACAAACACACAGGCTGTATATAACCATAGAACGAAAAAATTATTTATGTTACTTAGATTGTTTGTATACATAAAAATCTTTGTATGTAGATCTACTCACATACTCCAACTTCTTAAACAGCATTGTTAAAACGTTAGCATGTTAGGCTAGATTAATAAAAGACTGGTAAATGTATGTTTAGCGAAAATTATACTTTAATACCACGTGTTAATATTTAAAACTAATACAACCTTAAAAACGTTAAAATCGTTTTCATTTAACTTCAATGGAATTACTTTATACTATGTTTCGAAAGATAGGTCATGTAAAAATTAAGTATGTTAGAAAAAATATTTTCTTTAAACATCAGGTTATAATTTTTTATTACAACATCAGATTCATTTACTTAATTTTAAGTACGAAAGACATTTAGTGTTGTAGGTTACAGCGATATTTATTCTACATAATTCATAAGCAATATTAAGTATGTTTGTGATGGGAGGTGCACCTAAATTTTAAGCGAAATAAATTTTTTGTTGTTTTTGACGTGATTTTATTAAATAAACTTTGTTATTTTTAATCATACTACAAATGTAAAAGTCGTTTGGTGTTATTGTCAACATAAAAAAAAAGTTATTTTAACTTGTGAATCAATGCTATTTTTTCAAAGAAAATTACGTCCTACTCGTCGAATAAGTCAATATGTCGCTAGCCGTGTCTGATTGCTTATTCAATAATACAAATTATTTATTTCCTGCCAACATACAGTTAATTAAGATTGATGTACGTTAGTTAGAATGAGCTATAAAAAATTTGAAACTAATTTTTTTTTTGTGTATAAAGTCATGGCTAATTATTCTTCAAATTAATTTTCGTAATTTACCTCTGACTTTATTGAATAATGCTAATAATCTTACCAACGTAAAGGTTACTAGGTGCTGCTGTTGACTTGAAAAGGATCAACTGAACTAATTATAAAAGCAGTCCTTATTTTGCTGAAACATTTACAGCCAATGTTTAGTGGAACACGTCGGGTGAGAGTAAACTACTTTATTCAATGGTTTACAAGAGGGTTGATTACAGCGTGAGAGGCGTCGTGAGTGTGAGCGGGACAGGCGTCCGGTCGTCTCGGAGAGCGGTGCTCAAGTGCCCGAACGCAGAGGCGGCTCCTGGCAAGGCGGAAGCCCGTGAGCATGGCGGAAGTGCACGCAGCGCCTCACTCGGCTGTCGCGCTCGGGCGCGAAACCAAACAATCCGCCCGCCTCGATTCTGGATCGAAGAACTACGTGCCGCCCGCCAAACCCGGGTCGGTCAGGGAGTCTTCGGGAGGCGGCGGAGCCGCGGGAGGCGCCGCGGGAGGCGCCGACACCGGCAGCAAGACCATCTTGGTGATGGGTCGCTCGTACACGCCAGTCGCCGTCTTGAGGGTAGCAGCGCGGACATAGCCGTCGGCTCCCGGGTGGACGCTGATGACACGGCCGATCGGCCATCGGCCGCTGGACTGCAGAAGTGTAGCGTCGAGGAGGACGACCACATCGCCGACGATGAAGTTCCGGCGAGGAGTAGTCCATTTTGACCGCTGTTGGAGTGTGTTGAGGTATTCTCGGCTCCAGTGGGACCAAAACTGGGCGCGGACCCCCCGAACGAGCTCCCAGTGGGCGAGCGCATCCAAGCTCTCCGCAGGGGGGCCGGGCAGAACGATGGAGTTGAGAGGGCCACCGACGAGGAAATGCCCTGGGGTGAGAATATCGAGGTCTCCAGTGTCTCCAGATAGCGGTGTCAGTGGTCAGCTATTTAAGACCATCTCGATGCCAACGAGCACCGTGGAAATTTCCTCGTAGGTGAGATGGCGTGACCCCATGACGCGCCGGAGGTGACTTTTGGTTGACTTGACGGCGGCCTCCCACAAGCCACTGAAGTGAGGAGCGCCCGGTGGAATGAACTTCCAAGCAATTCCTTGATCAGCGAGAGAGCCCGCGACCAACCCCCAGTCCAGCTCGGCTGTCAGCAAGGCATCGCGCAGCTTGACATCAGCGCGGCGGAAGCAAGTCGCGTTGTCGCTCCATATCTCGCCAGGCCGACCGCGGCGTCCAGCGAATCGGTGGAGGGCGCCCAAGAAGGACGCAGCTGAGAGATCGCCGACCAGCTCCAGATGCAGGGCCTTGGTGGCGAGGCACACAAAAACGGCGATGTTGCCTTTCGTGGTCCGGACTCCTCGTCCTCTGGCGGAGAGTACATGGAAAGGGCCGGCGTAGTCCACTCCGGTGCAGGCAAAGGCACGAGAAGGGGAGACTCGGGACGACGGCAGTGGGGCCATGAGTTGAGTCGCCGGTTGCGCTCGCAGCCGGATGCAGACGACGCACCTGCGGAGGTGAGCCTTGATCCGCCGGGGCCCGCCGAGGAGCCAAGCGCGCTTACAGACGTAGGCACTGGTGACACGGTATCCACCGTGCAGCGCCCGAGAGTCCGCCCAGGCGATGACCATGGAAGCGAGGGAAGAGGCGCCGCTGAGGATCGGCGGGTGTCGCTCCTCGTAGGTCAGCGGCGAATGCTCGAGTCGCCCGCCGACGCGCAGAATCCCGTCGTCATCGAGGAAGGCTGCTAACGGTATCAAGGGGTTCGTCTTCCGCAGACGTTCGCCCCGTCGAAGACACTGGAGGTCGGCCGAGAATGATCTCTCCTGGCTGAGGCGTACACACGCGAGAAAAGCGTCGTGGAGTTCGGTCGGCGTAAGAGGTGAAGCGACCGAAAGCACGGGGCCCTTGCTCAATGGAATTGCCTGGAGCTCGGCGGTAAATGCCGCTCATCGGCGAGTCATTGAAATCGGCGCAGGCTCGTCCCAGCCCAGTCTGGCGCGCCAGAGATCCTGGAGCAAGAGCTTGGCATTCAACACGATCGGCGCGAGCCAGCCGCATGGGTCAAACAGACCCGCGAGCATCGTCCGCTTTGTGCTCTGCGGCTGGAGTGGTGGAGGCGTCAACTGAAAGCAGTCCGACGGTGGATCCCACTTGACCCCGAGCTCGCTGACGAGGCCTCCAGCGCTGAGCTGCTCCCAGGTCGGACGTAAGCGGACGTCCTCAGGCAGAACATCGAGCAGCTCGCGGACATTGGTCACCCACTTCCGCAGGAGAAAGCCACCGGCCTTCATGACCCCGCTCAGCTGGTCGCGGAGGCGCCGAGCCGCGGTGACGTCGTCGGCCCCGGAGAGAAAGTCGTCGGCGTAGCGGTCACACAGGGCGGCTGACACAGCTTCGGGCCAGTTGTGGCCTTCGTCCTGGCATAGCTGTTGGAAGGTACGCAGCGACAGGTAAGGCGAGCACGACTCGCCGTAAGTCACAGTGAGCAGCTGGTAGTGGGTTGGAGGCTGGCTGAGATCGGCAGCCCAGACGATCCGCTGCAGGTCGACGTCACGGTAGTCGATCCAAATCTGCCGGAACATCATGCGGATGTCGCTGCAGAAGGCGATGCGGTACCGCCGCCAGCGCATGAGCACCGATGGGAGCGCGGCTTGGAGTCTGGGTCCAGCGTGGAGGACGTCGTTCAAGCTGTGGCCACTGGAAGTCGGGTTGGACGCGTTGAAGACTACTCGGAGCTTGCGCCCGCGATCATCATGCTGCCAGATGCCATGATGATGCATGTAGTTGACGGGCCCAGCTGTAGCTGCAAGCTCAGCGCTGGTGAGCGGGCGCATGTGGCCCATCGCGAGATAGTCAGCCATGAATCGACTGTACTCCACAGCCATGTCGGGGCTTCGCCGAAGCCGGCGTTGCAGGGCTGCCAAGGAGGCCTTGGCGCTCTGAAGACTGTCGCCAAGAAGAAGCAAACCGCTGCCCTTCAGCGGAAGGCGCACGATGTACCGTCCGTCCGCGGCGCGTCGGTGGTCTGCGAACGCATGCTCGCACTTGATGTCCTCATCTGAGTGGCGGTGAGCCTGAGGAAGATCCTCCATCTCCCAGAACCGCTGTAGCAGAGCGGTCAGCTCGTTGTGCCAAGGCGGAGCCACGTCGGATTGGGCAGCTGCCCAGACGGCCGACGTACCTGGAGCGAGCCCGACGGCACGGCCTGCCAATACCCAGCCAAAGACTGTGCGCTGCCCGACAATTTCTCCTCGTTGAGTGTAGCCGGGTCGTAGCAGCAAGTGGTAGTAGTCGGCGCCGATGAGGAGGTCGACGCAGTGTGGCGTGCCAAACGAAGGATCGGTGAGGCCCTCGCAGTCAGCCTACTGCCGGATCGCCTCCGGGTGCAGCGGGGTGGAGGGGGATACCAGACCGAGCCTGGGCAAACACAGCGCTGTCAGCGCGACCGGTGGTGCGGGCCCTGGAAGCTCGAGGCGGAGATGTGCCCGGACTCTGGACCGGACGGCGGACTCGCCGCCGACGCCGGAGATGCTGGCTTCGATGGTTTCTAGTCGTGCGCCGACCAGGCGCGCGAGAGTCGTAGAGATGACGGTGACCTCGGAGCACGCGTCGATCAGCGCTCGGGCCGGAACTCGACGACCAGGAGGACCGTTCAGATGGACGAGGGCGGTCGGAAGCACGGCTAGTCACGCTTTAGGTGACGCGTCAGTCGAGTGCTCTCCCGATGAAGAGGTGGGCGGGTCCGTGCGAGGCTGCTTCGATGATGTAGAGCCGTCGGGCTGCCCCGAGCGGCGGCGACGGGTGCCGTCGTGCAGTGAGCTGTGATGCTGCTCTCGGCAATATTGGCAAGCCGACCGGGAGGGGCAGTACTTCACAGCGTGCCCGGGTCGGAGGCAATTGAAGCACAGCCGTGCCTGGTAGACGAGCTCCCTCCGTGCGCGTACATCAAGCCCCTGGAACTGCGCACAACGCCCGGGATAATGGCCCTCGTGGCACGCCGGGCACGACGGCGTATCGTTGCTCGTGGCGAGGGCGTGGTAATTGCGTCCTGATGTCGAGGAGTTCGAGCGTGCGGCTGTCCCGCTGAAGGGACGTGCGGGCTGCGAGGCTTCGACAGAGCTGGCGGCGTGGCAACGGCGCCGAAGAAAGTCGGTCAAGGTGGCGAATGTGGCGGCGTCAACCTCGGAGCCGGAAACGGTACTCTCCAACCGTTGGAGCTCCTCCTCCCATGCACGCCTCGTCGCTGGATCCATGCCCGTCATTCCACACGAGACAAACCAATCGTCCCAGCCGGCTACGGGACGACCTAAGGCGCGAAGCTGGTCACGATGTTTCTCCAGGGTGTCCAAGAGGCTCTGCAACCCGCGGGCGGACTCGTCTCTGAGTGGCTTGATGTTCCGCAGGGCTGTGACATGGTCGTGGACGAGAAGGCGGCTGTGCTCGTAGCGCGCTTCAAGCAGAGCCCATGCCGTAGGGTAATTGGCCTCGGCTACCTGGACCGTATCGAGGGCCATTTTCTTACATATCTACCTACATAATCATTTATTAATCAATTGATGAATACAGTCCATCTAGACTAAGCATTCTGTCTCAAAGAAACGTAAATATCTACTCAGTTTTTTTAATGAAAATACAATGTTATTGACAGAAATGTACATACCGTCCCAGTCATAGCTCTTTCAGTCCTATTCGGCTTCATGCATTATATAATCACCTAAAAACAGAATAATAAAAAATCAATCAAAAAAGATATTATTTAAATATAGTCAAATATTTTATGACAGCACTTAACAAATTTTCAAGATCATTTTTTCATAACATGCATTTAAATAAGTTATTAAAAGACAATGGAAATTTCAATCGAAATACTAAGGATAGTCTTTACTTTTTACTTGTAAACTGCTTTTTTAATCATCTATCCCCGTATCATTATACCCATTTATCTATTCAATTAACTATCAGTTTATCTATTCAACTATTTATTTATCAATTTATTCATCCATACATCTATCTATGCATCTATCCTACCGTATATTTACTTATTCATTTATTTATTTATTCGACCATTCATTTATCTACACATCTATTTGTTAATCTATTTATGTATTTATTTGTCTATGTAGAAAGACATTCACTTATTTATCATCTATAGCACATTTATTCATTTTTTTTTAGCTATCCCTCCATAAATTTTGTAATTTATCATAACATCTATTTATTTATCTGTTTATTTATCTATTTATTTGGCTTTGCATATATTTAACTACCCCTTTATTTATTTGTCCATCATGAATTCGTCTATTTGTCCATTCATCTACTTTTCCACTTATCCTGCCAACTATTAATTATCCATCTTATGATGCATCTACCTGTCCATGTATCTATCTGTCTATCTATCTATCTACTCATTTATTTATTGAGCCATTTAGTTTTTCAACTATCTATCCATGTATGCATTTTTGAATCCACCTTTCCATCCATTGATTTATTCACCTGACTAACTATCCATCTATCAATCTTTTTATTAATTTATTAATCTATACACCAAACCATTTATTTATCTACTTATCTACTAATATATCTATCGATCTATTTTTTCGTCTATTTATTTAATTATTTTTACATCTCTAAAATCAGGCATTTATTTATCTAAAAGTATAGCACATGTTAAATAAACTTTTTGATTAAGAACTCAATAATCAGCTGCAGAATTATGTATAAAAATACGTTTTTTTTAAATATACGTAGTTTGCAAGTCAAATGTTAAATTGATATATTTTTTACTTTTACTGTCACAGGAGTTAAACATCGCGTTTAATAAAAACATTTATCCAACCATTATCCATTATCCATCCATCCAACCATTTGTTAAGCCTTTTATTTATCTATCTTTCAATATATTTAATAACTTATTATAACATCTATCTGTCTATCTATTTATTTATTTATCTATCAATTTATTTAACTATGCTTCTATTCAACCATTACTTCATTTATTTATCTATCTTTGCATCTGTATATTCGTCCTTTTATCTACTTATCCATCTATTAGCTAATTCATCTTTCTATCTGTTAATCTATAAATCTATCTGTCTATCTACTCATCAACCTACCTATGCATTTATTCATCTACCCGTCTAACTATCTATTCATCCATCTATTAATTTGTTCATTTATCCATATACCAAACCGTTTATACATCTATCTAACTATCTACCTATCTAGTTAGCTATCTATCTATCTATTTATCTATTTATTTATCTATATTTCTATTTATCTATCTATCTTTTTAATCATCTATCCTTTTCTCTATACAATCAGGCATTTGCTCATTTAAAAGTATAGCACTTGTTGAATTGACATTTCGATAATTAACTTGATAATCAGCTGCAAATTAATTTATAAAGCTACATTCTTTTTCAGATACACGTAATTTGCAGGGTACATGTAAAATTATCATACTTCTTTATTTTTACTAGAACAATAGCTGAAAACCGAATTCAAAGAGAACATTACTGAATTACGAATGTACAATGAGTTGAGACGGTATACAACATTATTTTACAAAAAATCAAGTAACTTACATGTTACATGCATTCAAATAAAATTTTGAAAGAAGACATCGAAATTACGTAATAAACACGTGCTATTTGCTCTTAACTTGAAACTGCTTTTTTATCCGCTGTTTCATTTTCTTACATATCTACCTATATAATCATTTATCAATCAATTGATAAATACAGTACATCTAGACTAAGAATTCTGTCTCAAAAAAACGTAAATATCTACTAAGTTTTTTTAATGAAAATACAATGTTATTGACGAAAATGTACATACCGTCCCAGTCGTAGTTCTTCCAGTCCGATTCGGCTTCATGCATTATATAATCACCTAAAAACAGAATAATAAAAAATCAATCAAAAAAGATATTATTTAAATATAGTCAAATATTTTATGACAGCACTTAACAAATTTTCAAGATCTTTTTTTCATAACATGCATTTAAATAAGTTTTTAAAAGACAATGGAAATTTCAATCGAAATACTAAGGGTAGTCTTTACTTTTTACTTGTAAACTGCTTTTTTGATCATCTATCCCCCTATCATTATACCCATTAATCTATTCAATTAACTATCAGTTTATCTATTCAACTATTTATTTATCAATTTATTCATCCATACATCTATCTATGCATCTATCCTACCGTATATTTACTTATTTATTTATTTATTTATCCGACCATTCATTTATCTACACATCTACTTGTTAATCCATTTATGTATTTATTTGTTTATGTAGAAAGACATTCACTTATTTATCATCTATAGAACATTTATTCATTTTTTTTAGCTATGCCTCCATAAATTTTGTAATTTATCGTAACATCTATTTATCTATCTGTTTATTTGGCTTTGCATATATTTAACTACCCCTTTATTTATTTGTCCATCATGAATTCGTCTATTTGTCCATTCATCTCCTTTTCCACCTATCCTGCCAACTATTTATTTATCCATCTTATGATGCATCTATCTGTCCATGTATCTATTTGTCTATCGATCTATCTACTCATTTATTTATCGAGCCATTTAGTTTTTCAATTATCTATCCATGTATGCATTTTTGAATCCACCTTTCCATCCATTGATTTATTTACCTGACTAACTATCCATCTATCAATCTTTTTATTAATTTATTAATCTATACACCGAACCATTTATTTATCTACTTATCTACTAACATATCTATCGATCTATTTTTTCGTCTATTCATTTATTTATCTTAACATTTCTCAAATCAGGCATTCATTTATCTAAAAGTATAGCACATGTTAAATAAACTTTTTGATTAAGAACTCAATAATCAGCTGCAGAATTATGTATAAAAATACGTTTTTTTTAAATATACGTAGTTTGCAAGTCAAATGTTAAATTGATATATTTTTTACTTTTACTGTCACAGGAGTTAAACATCGCGTTTAATAAAAACATTTATCCAACCATTTTATCCATTATCCATCCATCCAACCATTTGTTAAGCCTTTTATTTATCTATCTTTCAATATATTTAATAACTTATTATAACATCTATCTGTCTATCTATTTATTTATTTATTTATCTATCAATTTATTTAACTATGCTTCTATTCAACCATTACTTCATTTATTTATCTATCTTTGCATCTGTATATTCGTCCTTTTATCTACTTATCCATCTATTAGCTAATTCATCTTTCTATCTGTTAATCTATAAATCTATCTGTCTATCTACTCATCAACCTACCTATGCATTTATTTATCTACCCGTCTAACTATCTATTCATCCATCTATTAATTTGTTCATTTATCCATATACCAAATTGTTTATACATCTATCTAACTATCTACCTATCTAGTTAGCTATCTATCTATCTATTTATCTATTTATTTATCTATATTTCTATTTATCTATCTATCTTTTTATTCATCTATCCTTTTCTCTATACAATCAGGCATTTGCTCATTTAAAAGTATAGCACTTGTTGAATTGACATTTCGATAATTAACTTGATAATCAGCTGCAAATTAATTTATAAAGCTGCATTCTTTTTCAGATACACGTAATTTGCAGGGTACATGTAAAATTATCATACTTCTTTATTTTTACTAGAACAAAAGCTGAAAACCGAATTCAAAGAGAACATTACTGAATTACGATTGTACAATGAGTTAAGACGGAGTACAACATTACTTTACAAAAAATCAAGTAACTTACATGTTACATGCATTCAAATAAAATTTTGAAAGAAGACATCGAAATTACGTAATAAACACGTGCTATTTGCTCTTAACTTGAAACTGCTTTTTTATCTGCTGTTTCATTTTCTTACATATCTACCTATATAATCATTTATCAATCAATTGATGAATACTGTTCCGTCTCGAACCGATATAGGTATACGCTAGCCTCTCTCGATCGTGCACACTCCGCTCGGCTCACATCGTAAAAATCCTGCACACATGCGCGGGCGTGTCTATTACATATCGTTTGCTAATTGGTGTGCTTTCGGACTGGAGGGAGAGAGAAAAGGATAATGCGGGAGAGCTACCGAATCTTCAGGAAAGTGCCGCGCGCATTCACTCACTCTGTTCTTGCTCCTCGCTGACGACAGTCCTCTGCCGATGCCACTTGGTGAGATCAGTACTTTACTTGTTTGTACCATCGATTCCGTTTTTGGGTTAATGTTAAACATTCAATCAATCCGTGAACAACATTTTTTGATCGCGAATAATAGTTTTGTCGTGTACGCGGAGCACGCGTAAATTGCTCGCGAGCGCGGGCTCGCCACGTGCCGTGGATTACGCCACACACGTGTGTCCGGCGACTTCACTTCGCCGCGATTACCACCGACCGGGCACGTCATCATCGTCGCCCTTAATTGTGCGACCGCGCTTGGCCAGCCGGTCCGTAGAGTGTGAGAGCTTCTCTCCACTCTTACCTACCTCCTTGGACGTCCACCAGCTCGAGTGACACGTGGAATCGACGTCTTCGTCTTCCCGGTCTCTCAGACTCAGCACCACGTGCCGACCCATTCGTACTCTACTTCTACTGACCGTCTTTCTGATCTTTCTACACACGCATACACACGCTGCTCACACCTCCATTATTTTGTTTTACTTACATTACAGTTTATTTAATTTGTCCGCTTTTTTCTAATAAATTGGGTTTTTTATGCTTCTCTGCTTTTTCCCACAATTCTGTTTATTTATTTAGTATTTACCCGACCAGATCCATCCTGTCCTTTATTATATTTAATGTAGATACTTTAGTACATTTGAGAAAATTCAAATAATTCAGTTCGCTTATTATTATTGAGTTAACGTAAATTCCCTTATTGAACACGAGGCCTCTTCAACTGCGAAGAGACCCTCACATATACGTACATTTTTGGTGCCTCCTGTGAGGTGTGAACACGCGTATACACGTTTCTTTTCTTCTCCTACACACACATAAAGTGCAAGGAAGAAGAACAACGGCATCTGTTATTTGCCTGCACGCAACATCATCAACTCGGCCGTCGCTCCCGTCAAGGATACCTCGCTCTCCAGCAGCTGTAGCCGAGCCAGCAGATAAGTACCTGTGTTAGTTTTACTCTCCTACTATATAAGAGTGACTTTTCCACCTATTGCCGTTCGTGCATTCACGTGCTTAACGCCACGTGTAACTCATCGCTTATCTGATCGTGCCACCGCGACGTGTTTGAGCCAGCGTAACGCTTCCGAGTTTTAACGTTAATTTGTACTGAATTATTTCTCTCGCCCTCGCTACTGAGACATCATGGCGGGCACGGCTCAACGTATAGCCAACATCGCGAAAAAGCGCTCGACTCTTAAAGGGAAGATTACGACCTTGTCGAAGTTACTCGATCAGCAGAAGCTCGATAAAACTAACGCGAAATTGCGCCTCGCGAACCTGACCACGCTGTTTCACGAGTATGAAGCTTTACACTGCGAACTTGAAGAACTGGATTCCGAGAATACCGAATTGGCGACAATTTTCACTAGTATCGAGGACGATTTTTACAGCGTGTCAAGCACGGTTGAGGACATGTCGGGCTCCACGTCGCTGGATAACCCGGCTACCCTTCCAGGCGGTCATTCAACGCTGCTCGATAAACCGCGTCCACCGAAACTTCCCGTGCCTGAGCTCCCAACGTTCGACGGCAATCACAGCGAGTGGCTGTCGTATCGTAATACCTTCACCAACATGATTGATTCGCGCACTGATATCGATGACTTCAATAAATTCATGTACCTAAAGAATTCCCTGCGAGGAGCCGCTCTGAGTAAAATCGCGGTTTATGAGACGAGTGCGGAAAACTACAAGCCGGCTTGGAAACTCCTAAATGATAAATACGATAAGAAACGCGTGTTAGTATCGAAACACCTTAACGCCATTATCGATCTGGCAAAGATAACGGCTGCTACTTCCGACGGACTATCAAGGTTGGTCGATGATACGCGCCAACACATTATTCAGCTCGCTTCTCTAGGCGTAAAACCCGATCCTCACCTCACTCTCGCGATTCTTGAGCGCGCGCTCCCTAAGATTATCCTTGACGAGTGGGAAAAAACCGTGAATCTGCAGACGCTGCCCACGCTTGAGCAATTTTATACGTTTATTGAAAATCTCGCGTATCGACTCGAACAATCAGAACAAGCACCCGTGCGCCAGGGGAACGGTTTCGCCGGAAAGCGTCGTGCAGATCAATCAGGTCCGTCAAAAATGCGGAAGAACGAAGCTGGAGCCCGTGTGCTCGTAACTAACACGACCACCGCTACAGTCGCTTGCGCTAAGTGCGGAGACAATCACGCGCTCTTTAAATGCCCGGCTTATGATAAATTAACTGTCCAACAGCGTTGGGACTTCGTGAAAACGACAAGCTTATGCCGTAATTGTCTCCGTACTCACCTCGGAAAGTGCCCCTCTATGCACTGCAGACGATGCACTCGCCATCATCACACTTCGTTGCATGCTGACCCCAAATCGAAGGGCAACCCCAAACTCGAGCCAGCCCATAAACCAGCCGCTTGACTAAGCGTGGATGCTTTAAGCACGACTTCTCGTACGTCACAACACCAGCTCATGATGAGCGCGGTAGTTGACGTGCAGGGTGGGGATGGTACATGTATCGAAGCCCGCATGCTACTCGACACTTGTTCGACCGCGCATTTTATTACGGAGAGCTTTGCGCGAAAACTTCAACTACCCATGCAGCCGTGTGTAGTACCTATCAACGCAATGGACGCTATGCAATCGACGTCGAAGAACAGTCTCAATCTTACCTTTTTTTCGCGTACTTGTCAGTTTAAAAGAGCATTAACGTTTCTCACGGTAGAGAGGATTGCCGACCTCGTCCCGAGCGAGCCGTTTCCACGAGGTGAAATCAAAATTCCTGCGAACGTGAGATTAGCCGATCCGTGCTTCCACCTTCCTCGGGCCGTAGATTTATTGATTGGCGCAGGCGCCACCCTCTCCTTGTTTTCGATAGGCCAAATAAATTTGTCACGGGACAACTGCGACTTATTTTTACAAAAAACGCGATTGGGCTGGACCATTGTTGGGGGTATAAATAACGACGTAGAAGCGCGCTCGATTTCTTGTAATCTAACCGAATTAGCTGACCAACTAACCAAATTCTGGGCAATAGAGGATGCGACCGATAAATCTACCAGATCGCTCGAAGAAACGCTGTGTGAAAGTCACTACGTCCAACACACGAAACGCGTCTCGAGTGGGAAATATATAGTGCGCCTTCCGTTTCGTACATGTGATCCTTCATTCGGTGATACTCGGTTACACGCGTTGCGCCGCTTTTTTTCTCTTCAACGTAAATTTAATGCCGACCCGGGATATCAAGCGCATTACACAAAGGTTATGCAAGAGTACATCGATTTGGGACACATGACGCTGATGGAGCAGGAAACGTCAGGAGGCTATTATATTCCTCATCACGCCGTTTTGAAGCCCTCGAGCGCCACGACAAAATTGCGAGTAGTTTTTGACGCGTCGGCGAAGGTAAACAAAGGCTGCTCGCTAAACGATGCGTTAATGGTCGGACCCACTATACAGCCTAAGCTATTCGAGCACTTGTTAAGGTTTCGTCTACCCGTCTACGCTCTCACCGCCGATATCGAGGCTATGTACAGGCAGGTTTTGATACATCCGGACGATCGAAAATATCAGCGAATCTTGTGGTATAGTCAAGGGGAGATTCGAGCATATGAGCTCAATACCGTGACGTTCGGTGTATCATCCGCGCCGTTCCTGGCCATACGCACCCTCCAACAGCTCGCCGACGATGAGAGCGCTAAGTTTCCCCGAGCTAGTGAAATTCTGAAGCGCGATTTTTACGTGGATGATCTCATAACGGGTACGGATTCGTTCGATGAGTGTTTCAAAATACGCGACGAGCTGATTAAAGTATTACAAAGGGGTGGATTTAATATACGTCAATGGGCCTCCAATAATTTGCGTTTGTCGAATGAATCAGATAATAAAGTAATTGATTTATTCCGGGCTACTAAGAAAAGCGAATTAAAGAAGACCTTAGGCGTATTTTGGGATACTCAATCCGATAACCTCAAATATTCTGTGCAACCCATTGATAAATCCGTCAAATTAACAAAGCGCTACATTCTTTCCGAAACTGCGAAAATTTTCGACCCTCTCGGTTTGCTAGGCCCAGTAATTTTATCCGCGCGTCTGATTATGCAGGAATGTTGGAAGGCCGAAATTAAATGGGATGAGTCGGTACCGCAGGCTCTATATACCAAATGGAACTTGCTTGCGAGTCAAATCGGTTGCCTGCGCGAATTGTCCATCGAGCGACGAGTGATAATAAGCAACCCGACGCATATACAAATCCATGGTTTTTCCGACGCGAGTAAGGCGGGGTACGGGGCATGTTTATATGTGCGATCAAGCGATAGTAGCGGCCGCGTACGTGTTAGATTAGTTTGTTCTAAATACCGAGTAGCCCCCCTCAAAGCTATGACAATTCCGCGCCTCGAGTTATGCGGCGCTTTGACCTTAGCGCGCCTGTATCAGGAGTCACATGCGATACTGAATCTGCCGGTAGATCAGGTAGTTTTTTGGTCGGATTCAATGATCGTGCTGCAGTGGCTCAAAAAATCCCCTCAAGCACTTCAAGTATTCGAAGGGAATCGCGTTGCCGAAATTCAAGCCCTCAGTGATAATGTAGAATGGCGACACATAAGCGGAAAGGATAATCCGGCTGATGCGTTATCGAGAGGGCAGTTTCCAACAGAATTTTTGCGGAACGCCAATTGGTTTTCGGGACCCGTTTGGCTGAGAAGGGCCGTTGACACTTGGCCCGCGAGTAAAGAAATTATGGTCTCTGAACTGCCCGGATTGCGAAAAAATCTTTGCCTTATTTTACAGCCCGTTATTTGCACTTTATTTAATCGTTTTTCATCTTATTCCACTTTGCTCAATTCAATTTCCTATTGTTAACGTTTGCGTCCGTCACGTTTGTGCCTCAGTCGTTATACCGAAAGGGAAATCAGTACGCGCGAAAGAACAGAAACCGAACGAAAAATACTCTCTTTAATTCAGCATGAGCAGTTTAGCCAAGAGATAAAGCGCATATCGGGGACCGGCGGCGAAAATACTAAATTGGCCGCCTTGAATCCGTTTTTAGACGAACATGGTCTAATACGCGTCGGTGGTCGATTGCGCAACGCGAATATTCCCGAGCAACAGAAATACCCTATACTTTTACCGTCATATCATCACGTTTCGAAACTTATTATTACTGAAATCCACCGTGATCATCACCACACCGGCATTCAAACCACTTTATCTAATATACGGCAGCGTTTTTGGTTACTGGACGGAAAATCCCAAGTCCGAAAAATCGTCCGAAAGTGCGTCACTTGTATCCGACACAAAACCATTCCGCTGCAGGCAAAAATGGGCAATTTACCGAAATCGCGCGTTAACCAAGCGGCGACCTTTGATAATGTTGGTGTAGATTATTTCGGCCCCTTTTATATCAAAGAGAAAAAATTTCGTAATCGGAATAAAATCAAGGCGTATGGATGTGTGTTTGTCTGCATGACGACAAAGGCGGTACACATAGAAATAGTTAGCGATATGACGACCGACGGGTTTCTGGGCGCATTCAGGCGTTTTTGCGGGCGCCGTGGAATTCCCTCTCACGTATACTCCGACAATAGGACTAATTTTGTAGGTGCGAATAATCAGCTACGGGAGCTGTATGCTACGTTTAATTCTGAAAATTTTCGCGAAGAAATCCACCATCAAGCCGTACGAAAAAACATTCAGTGGCATTTCAATCCGCCATTATCGCCCCATTTCGGGAATATATGGGAAGCGGCGGTGAAATCATTCAAGCATCATTTTAAACGCGTAATCGGTGGACAACTTTTGACTTTTGAAGCGCTCAACACCTTCGCCATAGAAGTCGAGAGTATTTTAAATTCCAGGCCCCTTTGCACTCTTTCTACCGATCCAAACGACCCCTCCGCGCTTACACCTGCTCATTTTTTAATTGGTCGCCCTCTCACGATGCTGCCCAAGGATAATCTCCTTTCTGTTCCAGCGAACCGTCTATCCGTGTGGCGCTTTATCTCGCGAGCGCGTCAAGATTTCTGGAGAAGGTGGCATTTGGAATATCTCAGCGAGCTCCAAAGGCGACAGAAGTGGCTCGCGTCCAAGGGTGAAATAAAGGTCGGCTCAGTTGTCATCCTCATCGACAAGAAGCTGCCGTGTGCTCAGTGGCTGCTGGGAGTAGTCCTCAAGGTTCATCCTGGGAGCGACGGAATCACCCGAGTTGCATCAATCAAAACCGCTCAAGGAGAATACACACGAAATATTACACAACTCTGTCCATTACCAATAGAAACATAGTCACACAAATTTTATTGTAAACTTTACATCACGCTCAGACACATCAGCACTATCTATCTGTCATTTTGCTCGCATTTCCTCGCAACGGGGGGAGCGTGTTCCGTCTCGAACCGATATAGGTATACGCTAGCCTCTCTCGATCGTGCACACTCCGCTCGGCTCACATCGTAAAAATCCTGCACACATGCGCGGGCGTGTCTATTACATATCGTTTGCTAATTGGTGTGCTTTCGGACCGGAGGGAGAGAGAAAAGGATAATGCGGGAGAGCTACCGAATCTTCAGGAAAGTGCCGCGCGCATTCACTCACTCTGTTCTTGCTCCTCGCTGACGACAGTCCTCTGCCGATGCCACTTGGTGAGATCAGTACTTTACTTGTTTGTACCATCGATTCCGTTTTTGGGTTAATGTTAAACATTCAATCAATCCGTGAACAACATTTTTTGATCGCGAATAATAGTTTTGTCGTGTACGCGGAGCACGCGTAAATTGCTCGCGAGCGCGGGCTCGCCACGTGCCGCGGATTACGCCACACACGTGTGTCCGGCGACTTCACTTCGCCGCGATTACCACCGACCGGGCACGTCATCATCGTCGCCCTTAATTGTGCGACCGCGCTTGGCCAGCCGGTCCGTAGAGTGTGAGAGCTTCTCTCCACTCTTACCTACCTCCTTGGACGTCCACCAGCTCGAGTGACACGTGGAATCGACGTCTTCGTCTTCCCGGTCTCTCAGACTCAGCACCACGTGCCGACCCATTCGTACTCTACTTCTACTGACCGTCTTTCTGATCTTTCTACACACGCATACACACGCTGCTCACACCTCCATTATTTTGTTTTACTTACATTACAGTTTATTTAATTTGTCCGCTTTTTTCTAATAAATTGGGTTTTTTATGCTTCTCTGCTTTTTCCCACAATTCTGTTTATTTATTTAGTATTTACCCGACCAGATCCATCCTGTCCTTTATTATATTTAATGTAGATACTTTAGTACATTTGAGAAAATTCAAATAATTCAGTTCGCTTATTATTATTGAGTTAACGTAAATTCCCTTATTGAACACGAGGCCTCTTCAACTGCGAAGAGACCCTCACATATACGTACAAATACAGTACATCTAGACTAAGAATTCTGTCTCAAAAAAACGTAAATATCTATCAAGTTTTTTTAATGAAAATACAATGTTATTGACGAAAATGTACATACCGTCCCAGTCGTAGTTCTTCCAGTCCGATTCGGCTTCATGCATTATATAATCACCTAAAAACAGAATAATAAAAAATCAATCAAAAAAGATATTATTTAATTATAGTCAAATATTTTATGACAGCACTTCACAAATTTTCAAGATCTTTTTTTTATAACATGCATTTAAATAAGTTTTTAAAAGACAATGGAAATTTCAATCTAAATACTAAGGGTAGTCTTTACTTTTTACTTGTAAACTGCTTTTTTAATCATCTATCCCCCTATCATTATACCCATTAATCTGTTCAATTAACTATCAGTTTATCTATTCAACTATTTATTTATCAATTTATTTATCCATACATCTATCTATGCATCTATCCCACCGTATATTTACTTATTCATTTATTTATCTATCCGACCAATCATTAATTTACACATCTATTTGTTTATCCATTTATGTATTTATTTGTCTATGTAGAAAGACATTCACTTATTTATCATCTATAGCACATTTATTCATTTTTTTTTTGCTATCCCTCCATGAATTTTGTAATTTATCATAACATCTATTTATCTATCTATCTATTTATCTATTTATTTATCTATATTTCTATTTATCTATTTATCTTTTTATTCATCTATCCTTTTCTCTATACAATCAGGCATTTGCTCATTTAAAAGTATAGCACTTGTTGAATTAACATTTCGATAATTAACTTGATAATCAGCTGCAAATTAATTTATAAAGCTACATTCTTTTTCAGATACACGTAATTTACAGAATACATGTAAAATTATCATACTTCTTCATTTTTACTAGAACAAAAGCTGAAAACCGAATTCAAAGAGAACATTACTAAATTACGAATGTACAATGAGTTTAGACGGTATACAACATTACTTTACAAAAAATCAAGTAACTTACATGTTACATGCATTCAAATAAAATTTTGAAAGAAGACATCGAAATTACGTTATAAACACGTGCTATTTGCTCTTAACTTGAAACTGCTTTTTTATCTGCTGTTTTATTTTCTTACATATCTACCTATATAATCATTTATCAATCAATTGATGAATACAGTACATCTAGACTGAGAATTCTGTCTTAAAAAAACGTAAATATCTACTAAGTTTTTTTAATGAAAATACAATGTTATTGACGAAAATGTACATACCGTCCCAGTCGTAGTTCTTCCAGTCCGATTCGGCTTCATGCAATATATAATCACCTAAAAACAGAATAATAAAAAATCAATCAAAAAAGATATTATTTAAATATAGTCAAATATTTTATGACAGCACTTAACAAATTTTCAAGATCTTTTTTTTATAACATGCATTTGAATAAGTTTTTAAAAGACAATGGAAATTTCAATCGAAATACTAAGGGGAGTCTTTACTTTTAACTTGTAAACTGCTTTTTTAATCATCTATCCCCCTATCATTATACCCATTTATCTATTCAATTAACTATGAGTTTATCTATTCGACTATTCATTAATCAATTTGTTTATCCATACATCTATCTATGCATCTATCCTACCGTATATTTACTTATTCATTTATTTATTTATCCGACCATTCATTTATCTACACATCTATTTGTTAATCCATTTATGTATTTATTTGTCTATGTAGAAAGACATTCACTTATTTATCATCTATAGCACATTTATTCATTTTTTTTTTAGCTATCCCTCCACAAATTTTATAATTTACTAGCAGCCCCCCGTCTCGGCTTCGCCCAAAACTTACTAAATAAAACACCGTACTATGTTGACGTGTAATGTGAAACATTTTCAGTTAGAAATTTTACACATTTTCCTGATACATCTCAGAACAAAAATCTTCTTATTAAAAACATATTTTTTCGGAACTAAAATAGTCTATTTGGTCAAATAATAAGGTGTAAAAATTCAAAAAAATATTTATGCTGAAAAGTACCGTGCGTTCTTTATGCCATAAAATAATCGGTGGCCATAAGAAGCCGTTGATTTACAGTTTGTTCCGTATAATTCACGAAAACGGCTTTTTTTTAAAGCTGTTAAGATTTTAAACCCCTAAAAAATTTATATTAGAAAAAAATTTTTTTTCTCATTTCTTACAACTTTATTACCAGAGCAACAAAGTCCTGGGCCTTGAATCCTACATTTTTATTGCCACAAAAACACAAATACATTTTCTACTCATCAAAAAATCGGAAGTAGGATCTTCAAAGATTTTAGAGATTACTGTGAGGGTACAATGAAAAGCTGATCTCTCACGTAATGGACTTTTTAGTTGTCGATTTTGACGCTGCTGTTTTAATCTCGATAAATTTTCTGCGTCAGTTTCTTGACGCCTAAGTAAAATTGTATTTATTAGATACACTTAAAGTTTTTCTTCCGATTCATCCTCTTGCGACTTTTGGCATGCTTAAAATTTGTGTGACCCCTAAAGTGTGTTTTCTGTCAACTTTGTTAAGTTCTAATATATTTGTTGGCAAGGTAGTTCGACGTCCGATGGCCCTAAAAAAGACCGGTGAGCTTTTTAAGTTAACTCTTTCTTGACTGCAGTTAACAGCAATTGTAACCTGGATACCTCAGGGTGATCTTTTCTGGCTTGCTGTTAAAGATCCAGACTGATTGGGAGAAAAATTACAAAGTCCGAAGCTTTGGGGCTAGTTGTAGTGCTCTTTCCCAACGTCTCCCGGTATAACGTCGAAGACGTTGGTGTCTAAAGCACCTTTTTTATTTGCAGATTCAGTTGTTTTGGTGATCTTAGATGGGGAGATTGGTTAGTGATACTTGTCCAGTGGAGGCTGACGTTGGCTCAAGTTTTTTTTTCCTACATAGCTGTTATAGGTTTGCCCAACGCAGACTTTGAAGAGGATCAGTGATTCCTGGTTGAATGCTTAGAGTCGAGAGGGTAATATAGGGTCGTCGGTCACCGGGTTTTCCAGCCTTGCGAAGAACAACTCTGCAGGTGACGTCTGCTAGTGAATGGCTGACTTGGTTTAATAGTGCACGTCTTAATTTAATATAGTCTTTTAGTCGACGAATCGCTTCCGGAAATGGTAATAAAAATGTATTTGTTGGCAAGGTAGTTTACACTTAGGTGGATCCTAAAAAGAACCGATGAAATTGATGGTTAAGTAGGGAACGTAAATACTTATAATGGCCCTAAAAAGCGCCAGTGGTGAAACTTCCAGGCTATTCTTTATTATTATTCCTGATGATGAAGAGCTGGCTACGGGTAGCTTGATTCTTACCCTGGGAGTCTCTATGTACGGAGACTGTGATGGAGGGAGGTACGCTGCTGTTCAAGGATATCTCGTCTTCGGGTCGTTCCCCGGATAACCAACCGCTCATCGTTAGACGGAAACATGTATGTAAGCGCATTGGGGACGCGATGACCAAGAAGGTAGCCGTTGTGGCTGCCCATGCCCCTCAGAGCTCAGAGCTGTTTTCTTCCCTTGCTTACATTTGTAGCCACAAATTCTCTAACTACACCAGGTGGGATGGTGGAACTCCCTCACAACTCTGATGAGTTGGAGCAGATTGTGCTCTGGCTAGATATGTAGATATGTCACCTGGTATTGTGGCAGAGACGGCATTGGTTGGAATTAATTTTTTTGTTTGATCGCACTCGTCGAGATTCAGGGTGAATGGACACCTAGGTCCCTTCCCCCTCAGAGAAGAGTGTCGTCCGTAACCAGGATATCCAGCTGCAAGACTATTATCAGCATTTTCAATACAGCTCGTTAAATTGCCGAAGCTCGACTACAACACTATGGAGACGCTCCAGCCTATTATAACCACACTTATTTAATTATGTTGCAGGTAGCTTCGATTTATGTCGACGCCACCTAGCGGATTTTACTGAACTAAAGTGAAAAGCTGGCATATTTTTGCAAAACTTTAAGCTCATTTATTGCTATTGTTATTTAATTTTTTAAGATAAAAAATATACTAAAACCATCTAGGAAGTATCATGAATCAGTGTACAAAATTTCAACAAAATCGGTTCAGTAGTTTTCGCGGTTAGCGATTACAACGGTTTTAGCGCTTCTGCTTTATATATTAGTACGATTATAACATTCATTTATCTATCTATATACATCTATCCCCCTATCTTTATACCCATTTATTCATTCAATTTACTATCAGTTTATGTATTCGACTATTTATTTATCTATATATTTATCCATACATCTATCTATGCATCTATCCTGCCGTATATTCACTTATTCATTCATTTCTTTATCCGACCATTTATTTATCTACCCATCTATTTATTTATCTATTTATATATTTATTTTTCTATGTATGAAAACATTTACTTTATTATCATCTATAGCCCATTTATTCATTTTTTTTCAGCTATCCCTCTATTAATTTTATAATTTATTATAACATTTTTTAATCTATCTGTTTATCTATCTATTTATTTGGCTTTGCATATATTTAACTACCCCTTCATTTATTTGTCCATCATGAATTCGTCTATTTGTCCACTCATCTACTTTTTCACCTGTCCTGCCAACTATCTATTTATTTATCTTATGATGTATCTATCTATCCATTTATCTATCTGTCCATCTATTTATTTATTCATTTGTTTATCGATCCATTTAGTTTTTCAACTATCTATCTATGTATCCATTTTTGAATCCCCCTCTCCATGCATTAATTTATTTACCTGACTTATTATCTATCTATCAATCTATTTATTAATTTATTTATTTATACACCGGACCATTTATTTATCTACTTATCAACTTATATATCTATCGATCTATTTTTTCGTCTATTTATTTATTTATCTTTACATCTCTAAAATCAGGTATTTATTTATCTAAAAGTATAGCACTTGTTAAATAAACTTTTTGATTAAGAACTCAATAATCAGCTGCAGAATTATGTATAAAAATACGTTTTTATTTAAATATACGTTGGATCGATGTATTTTTTACTATTACTGGCACAGGAGTTGAAAATCGCATTCCAAAAAAACATTAGTAAATAATAAAAGTTAAATTAATTAGGACAGTACACAACATTACTTTACAAAACGTTTAGTATCTTTTCTATTGCAAGCATTTAAATAG
The DNA here is from genome assembly GCF_036245765.1 of Copidosoma floridanum. NCBI lineage: Eukaryota > Metazoa > Arthropoda > Insecta > Hymenoptera > Encyrtidae > Copidosoma > Copidosoma floridanum. Next base: position 5,089,164 of record NW_028321906.1, on the reverse strand, counting down.
ATTTTGAAGAAAGTAGTTATTTTGATTCTGATATGAGCACTAGCTTATTATCTGCTACTCTGTTCAGCTATTTCAACTGGATTTTGTATTTGTAACTCAATTGTATTCTTTCATTGTAACATCATCTGAAAACGGAATAATAAAAAAACAATGAGAAATAATAATAGTAAAATAAAGTCAAATAGTTTATAAGATGACTTTACAAAACGTCATGACTTTCTCTTCATAACATGCATTTTAATCAGTTTTTTGAAGACAATGGACATTCACATTGGAGTATAAGCAGTTGCTTCCTGTTTTTACTTCAAAACTGCTTTTCTCATTATCTATTTATCTATCTTTCTTTTTATCCATTTATTTGTTATACTTTTAATTTATTGATTTAACTAACACTATCTGTTTACACATCCATTTATCTGCTTATTTATCTGTCCAACTATCTATGCATTTATTTGTCCATTTATTTATTTATACATCTATTTACCTATCTAGACATACATTCATCCATTTGTGTATGTATCAGTCTATTTATCAATACATCCATTTAATCATAATCTATAATTTATTATTTATCCATCTAACCATCTATCCAGCCATCTATTTATCTATCTATTTATCTATTTTTTGATTTATTGATACATTTATTTATCTATTCATTTATCTTTTTATATCTCCATCTATTTATTTGTCTATGCATCTATTTATCCAACCTTCTATTTATTCGTATATCCATGCATCTGTCTATCCGCTAATCGATCTATTTATTTATTCATCCATTAATCCGTCTATTCATTTATACGTCAATCCATCCGTCTATCAATCTATTTATCTACTTGTTAATTTATCTATATATCTATTCATTAATTTAATCATCCATCTATTTATCTATTCATCTAACCATCTACTAAACTGTTTATTTATCTGTCTATCTACCGTTCTGTCTATTTATCCATCCATCCATTTATCTATTCATCCATCCATCTATGTATCCATTTATCTATTTATCTTGAAATATAACACTTCTCAAAAAAACTTTTTGATTGAGAAATTAATGATTAGCTGCATAATTATTTATAAAAATACATTCTATTTTAAATATTTCTAGTTTGCAGGTAATATATTAGATTTTTTTTTGTCATTTTTATGAGCACAAATGCTGAAAACTGCATCATTAGAGACAATGATGAATTATGAATGTTAAATAAATTAACACAGTATACAGTTTAACTTTACGGAACATTGAGTATCTTTTTCATTACATGCAATAAATACGATTTTTAAAAAACTATAGACGATTTAATTATAATATAGACACAAGCTTTCTGCTGTCAACTAAAAACTGCTCATTTAACTGGCTTGTCATTTATCTATGTATCCATCTATTAATTCTTTCATTTATTAATCTTTCAATATATAGCACATTTCGACTAAGCATTTTGTCCAAAAATAAAATAATTAGCCATATTATTTTTGTACTGAGAATCTATTATTATTTTAAAAAATTTACGTATCTTGTGACTTTTTCTTAAGACTTCCTTTTTCTAACATATATTTAGATTAATATAAAAAAATAGACATCGAAATTGGAATATAATTACTAGTTTTTTGTTCTCCCTTTAAATCTGCTTTCGAAATATCTATACATTTATCTTTCTCTACATCTACTTATTCGTTTAACTATTAGTTTATCCATTAAACTATCAATCCATCAATGTTATTATGTACTCATCTATTTATCTATCCATTAATCCATCTATCTATTCATATATCCATTTATGTTTTCGTACATCTATGATCCATCCATCTATCTATCCATCCATCCATCTATCTATTCGTCCATCCATCTATCTCTCCATTTATCCATCGATTTATCTACTTATCCATCTATCTATCTATCAATTTATTCATATATCCATCTAAACAGCCATCTATCCATTCATTCGTCCATTCATCTATCTATTCATCCATCCATCTATTTATTTATTTATCCATGTATCCGTACAACTATCTATTCATCCATCTCTTTATCCATTTAGTTATCCCTCCATCTAACCAGCCATTAATACATCTTTATATCTATTTATCTGTTTATCTATCCATCTGTACATTAATCTATCTATTTATTATTCCATACATTTATTTACTTAAAACTATAGCACTTCTTAAATAGGCTTTTTGTTTGAAAACTTAATGATTAGCTGCATTTTTATTAATGAAAATATATTCTTTTCTAAACATACGAAGTTTGCAGGTAAACTTTTTGATCATTATATTCATTCACATTTATTGGCATAGGTTGTAAAAACTGCATTACAAAAGAAAATTAATAAATTATGAAAGTAAAATAAATTAAGACAGTATATTACATAACTTTACGAAATATTGAGTATCTTTGTTATCACATGACAGATTTTTTTATGAAACTGCCCCCGAAAATATCAAATGGTATTAGCTCTTTTCTTTACTAAATTGCACACTTTAAGTTTACGCTCTATATAAATTTCTAGTGTAGTATCCAACCACAGATACCTCCCTCCCATTTTATGCATAACAATACTTATGTGTATGTATATCTTATTTTTAACTGGCCTTGGCTCTGTCAGACTTAACAAGCCTCAAGGTGTCTCAAATGTGTGAATGTTACAAAAATTTGGTCACATACAGAAAGTTGTTAGAAATCGAGTGTCAAAATATTAAATCAATTGACATTATAGTTTAAAAAAAAAGCAAGATCAATAAATTGTTTTTAATGTAGGCTTTTACGAAAGAGACAACAAATTTTACAGTAAAAGTTCTCCATTATTTCAATTATAAGGTTTCGATAAGATACATAAAATGAAAGCTTTTAAAATAACAAGTTGATTGACACTAAAAAAGTAAATTGTTTAAGTCATCTACATGCTCCCTGATAGACCACCTCCAGTCTTTTAACATTAAAAAAAACAGCGTTCTGACTTCCAGAGATCCTCAAGCGCTATTAATAATTTATCCACTTCTGCAGAGATGCCGCTTGCGAATACTGTTGAAGGCACTACGCTGGACGACATAAGGGATTAAATGAACTGTTTTATTTCTAAAATCACTGAACTGGAAAGCAAAGAAAAATTAAGTAACACCTTTGTCAAGGTTTCAGTTAATAAACTAGATGAAATCATAAAAACTTCATAATCTTTGCCAGCCTTTATGTTTAATATAAACAGAAGGTGTAAGACCTTAGATAAATCTATTTTACTTCTTAGATTCTCAAAAAAGTCCAAAACAGATTTGCCGTAGTTGAGAGCTGCTTTTCTTATTTCAACGAGGCAGCTCTTGATAACTTTGTGACAGAGTAGGAGGACAGGCTTAAGAGGTTCTCAAATGCCATTCTTTATAATGTTCCGGAGCCATTAACTGGTTCTAGTCAGGGTATAGAGAGTAAGGTGGCTGCAAAGAATATACTACCAATTGTTGGAATCACCCACATTAACCAACTAGCTTGCCTAGGAAAATTTCCCTCTGCAGCTTAATCTAAGCATCTGCTTATCTGTCTATGCAGCAAACGAATAGTCATGCATTTGAACTCATAACGCTTTGAGTGGCCTCAGGGTATCAGTATTTCCTCGGACAAAACCAGGGCACAGTGAGCGAGTTTCTCTTGGCTGGTAAATGAAGTAAAGCAGTATAACTTAATTAATCCTTTCATTAAGAAAAAAATTAAATGCGTTACATGCACTCCAACCATTATTGATGAACATCAGTCCTTTCATTCAACACAAACCCTCAGTAGTAGTAACAAAGTTAATATATTAGTATGTTACCAAAATGTCTGATATCTGTATGATAAGTTTTTGGAGTTGGAATTGGGACTGAGGACTAATATTCGGTAATTTTAGGCTTTATCAAGGCTCACTCAAAACGCAATCAGTTTCCGGATATGCTAAATCTTTGTCTAATCCATGCTTTTACTTTCATCGATAAGTGCAACTTGCTCGCTTAACACTTTTCCTCTGTGTACGAATATCTCTCATCCATCCTGGTCCCAACCATCCAGTGCTTCTTAGACATAGATCCCACTTTCTTTCTATCAATTATACTTGGTGCTATTTTACAATTAAAAAACTATTATTATCCTAGCCCAGACTTAATTTCATATTCCTTAATTATCAGTTCTTCATCAGGACTTTGTCATCCTCTCGCACTGCTATTCACTAAATCTTTCGCTGAGGGCATCTCCTCAAAGGCTTGGAAACCAGCTTACATACTTCCCATTTATGAATCTGAAAATCTACAACTGGCCATTAACTACAGACCTATCGTTGTGCCGAGTACTATACCGAAGCTGTTAGATCATCTAGTTCATAAAAGACTTTCTACACCTCTCTTTGATAGCGTTCTCCATAACACACTTCTTGCTCGGGCTAGCTCTTTCGGTGTTGGTGATGCACTATATAGATAGCTTGTCTTCTTTCTCATAGGCAGACCATTGAGATTCGGCCGTGCCTTCTTGGATGAATTCGTGGCCACCTCTGGGGTAGCACAGGGTGTGCACACTGGCTATCTACAATTTACACTGATTATTAATAAACTTCCCTTTATCACTCTCTCTTGATTCCTCTAGTTTAATCCAAGCAGAAAACACTAAAATTTAGAAACGCATTTCATCACGTACAGATTGTCTACTTCTACAGTCAGATGTCTTAAATGCGGCCTTCTAGTGCTCCAACAGCAGACCGTGCGTCCATGAGAATAAATGCAAGGTTCTATCGGTTGATAAAAACCAAAACGCGTTACATTACAACTACTCAATTAACGACAGTGAATTAAAATGGGTAAAATCTCTAACTGATCTGGGTGTTACTCTCGACTTTTTCTGGTTCTTTAAATGCCATATCAGTAAAGTCATATCTACATGCTTCAACCACCACGGCTTTATACAACGAACTACGCGCAGTTTCTTACTACCTGAGTCCATTATACACTTGTTTAAGCCTTTCATACTTTCACACATAACTTATGCTTGGGTTGTTTGATCCCCTTACTTTTATCAAAGTTTTTCCCAACTTGACAGCGTACTACATCGCACTTTTAGACTTGACTTCTGTAAAACAGATTCTTTGATAGCATACACTAATTACAATTGTTCTTCTTATCTATTAAATTACTTATTCCTTACCTATAAAAATTGACATAAATACTATAATGCAATATTTATTTACAGACTAACACATGATTTTCTTAAATGCCCTGTTATGCTTGCCCTCTTCTCTGTCTTAAATACTCAAGTACTCTGTTCCGTCCTACACCATCACTCTTCCACGTTTCTACTATTTCTTTACTGATACTGAGTTTATAATATTTCATTTATCATCTTTTTCACTAATCTTCTTGTTAACTACCCTATTTACTCAACTAAAGTTGCACTATTTAATATTTAATATTATTTAGCAGTCACTTGATCTTAATACTGTATACAACTCCAATTACTATTCATGTACACACATTATATATTTATTGAAGTTACTTTGCTACATAAATTTTTTATATCTTATATCTTAGTTATTTCTAAAATTATGTTACAAATTACACTATTGTAAATTTTTTATATACTGTGCTCAGCTACACACTTTTTTATGTGATTGTAGTCGTATCCACGGCCCGTAAATTTTATAAAAAAAAAAAAATAGGTATGTAAACATTACTATTCTTCAGCGTTTTTAAACACAGTTTTTTTTGAATACTCCCTAAGATTGATGATAATTTTCTTTATTTTAATGACTTGAGGAGTACCATTCTCTCTTCATTTCAACCATATCATAAAATGATTATCCGCTTTGTGATGAGCTTTTACAATGAGATTGTAAGTAATACTATCTTTAGCTAATCTTTGAAGCATTTTTTTAGGCATTGTCACTTTAAGAGTAGTCATGTAGTATAGTTTTTTTCTTTTTTTTCCTCTTTTATGAGAGTATTAAATTTAGTTGAGCTTTTACAATTATACTTCAGGTCGTTTAACGAGGCAAAATTTCCTGCATGTTTCAAAATGCTCTCGCTGATGCAACGTATATATAAAAAGCAGAAAGTCGAAGCTTCTCCGAATTTGTTTGTTTTTCGGGAGCTGTATATACGCTGACAGTGCTTTTATAGTGGGGGAAAAGGTAAAGAACGTGAAACCCTCGCCCGGTTGTATCGAGTGAACTGACCTTTTCTGATACAACCAGCATAAGCGCAGCAATCGAATAGTCGAATAGACTGTCCTTCTCATGTGCTCATTTGCTAACAAGTGGAGGAATTAGCGAGGCATAATCGGTTTTATAAAATGTTTTTAAGTCACTGGTGGCTGTTTGGCACAACGTGATATTACTAATTGCTTCAGCAGCACTGGGCATTTTTTACATAAATAAGATGACCTGCCGCTCCAGTACAATTTCACTTTCATGACGTTGCCGGTTAAAATTGATTGCGCTCAGTAGGTAATTATAGCCTGGCTATTTTGGTACTTCGGAATTATCGGCTGCACTCAGCAGTAAGCAGTGCGCTTGGCATTACCAGTATTAACGCTTGAGCTCGGCAGTTGAGCCGCGCTTGGTTTCTTGGCGTCACCGGTCTCTTCCCGAGAATCTTAAGGCATTCTACATCCTCGGCTGTGCTCAAGAAATTTCGAGCGCAAAAAGCAACAATCGAAGATCGAAGATAATCTCGATCGATCGATAGATCAAATATATATGAGATAAACAAGCGTACCAGCTGGACGAAGCTCAACACAATCAGCACTGCCGAGGCAAAGGTTTTGCTTCTCGTTTAATCTTAAACAGAAGATAGCCCAGCAATGTGCATTTCACAATTAAAGAAACAAATGATAAACTTGATTAAAATTAACGAAAAGGTTGCGAGGGGTTTGCGGACAATTTTATCGCACACTAGGTTAGATTTTAGTTTTTTTTCTTGATTTCTTTATTTTAATTTATTTATTTATTTTTTTAGAACGAAGTTCTTTATGTCGCGTTACTCGGGGGGCTGGAATTTTAAAACCGACAGATTTTTTTTTTTTTTGAATTAGAAATCTCTTCCTCTCAAGTTTTTCCCCTCACCCCGGCCCCCCTCACCAAGTGTTCTCTACATACTTCCCCTCTCCTCACTACATATGTATATCTGTCAACCGTGCCGTGTTACTCTTCTGCACCACACCTTTACCCACCATTCCCCCTCACACTCCCAAGCAATTAATTTTTTAACAAATTTTAATTTTATTTCCCCACAGTAATTTTTCTTTGCCTTTGAATTTTTTTTTCTTTTACAATTCTAAAAAAAAAAAAAAAAAAAAATATTTTCCAATAAAGAGATTTGAATCCTCGACCTTCTACATGTAAGTCCTGTACCTTACCCACTCTGCTACGAGCGCTACCAATTAGAAAAGTCGGTTTCTTGTACTTATCGTGTAATTCGTAACTATAACATTCCATTTTTAAATGTATTCACTGATAATACATTCAATTATGAATTTGTTTTATAAATTTTGTATTTTTTTTCTAAATAATACATCTAAAAAAAAAAAAAAAAAAAAAAAAAAAAAAAAAATTAATTAGCATAAATATGGTTATGTAGATTAAATATAATAAGGCGCGTTATTACGCATTAAAATTAAAAAATAATGAAATGAAATATGAAAAAAGAAATGAAAAAAAAGAAAAAACAAAAGAATGAATATAAATAGAAAAATATAAAAAAAAGAAATAAAGGAAATACAAAAGAATGAAAAAAAAGTAATGAAATTAAATATGAAAAAAAAAGAATGATATATGAAAAAAAAGGGAATGAAAAAAAAAAGATTAAATATGAAAATAAGAAAGAAATTAAATAAAGGAAATACAAAAAAATGAAAAAAAATGTAATAAAATGAAATATGAAAAAAAATGAAACAAGAAATGAAAAAAAAATAAATAAAACAAGAAATAAAGAAAAAAAAAAAAAAACATCAAACCAGGGGGGATGAATGGGTCATGGGACCCACGGTAAGAACGAAGTTCTTTAAACATGACATGAGTGTAAAGCACAATTTCTCAGGTAACAAGGGGGTCGCCAGACCCGTAGAAAGAACGAAGCTCTATAAACGTTAGTACTGCATTCATGTAATTCACTAAACAAAAACTTGAAAAACGAATAAAAAAAAAAAATAAAAAAAATAGTTCAGTACTTACGATGGTTGAACTTCGTGAGTACTGTATTTATGCACGACGTTCTCACGAAGTTCAACCATCGTGAGTACTGAACTATTTTTTTTATTTATTTTTTTTTATTCGTTTTTCAAGTTTTTGTTTAGTGAATTACATGAATGCAGTACTAACGTTTATAGAGCTTCGTTCTTTCTACGGGTCTGGCGACCCCCTTGTTACCTGAGAAATTGTGCTTTACAGTCATGTCATGTTTAAAGAACTTCGTTCTTACCGTGGGTCCCATGACCCATTCATCCCCCCTGGTTTGATGTTTTTTTTTCATATTATAGTGCTCTACGTCCGGCTCCTTTGATGAGGGCAATATTATTGGCACTTAGCACTTAGGAGAAGGAAGTGAAGCGGGATAGGAGGCCTCCCATTACTGGGAGGGGGGTTGGGGGTAATTAGGCAATTTTTGCTGCGAGAAGGTCGCCTAAGCCTTCCTTGAGGAGCATTGCGTGGTGAAAAAGCACATGTGAAAATTCACAGAGGTACTTGCCCGAAAAAGTTGCACTGGCTAGAAATCGAACCACGGTCTCCTGTGTGCCAATCCACGACCTAGCCGACTGAGCCACTGCATGCTCTAGAATATATATATAGATACTAGGGGGCTTCGCATACTGCGCGCTCCACGTGCCAACCCCCCAAACTTTTTGATTAAACATTTTTCTAATGATTATTTAATCCACATAGAATCATTAAATTTTAAAAATAATTTCAAGCGATAACACGACTTTGATTAGTCTTTGAGGGCGATAGATGTAGCCAGCGCTTGTCTACTCAATCTCATACATAGGGGAGACCAGAGTAACCGTGGCAGTCTGGGTCTGCGTGGCATTTAAATAAAAAGAAAACTAATGATGAGTTTTAAGTTTTTTTTTTTTTGAACACCTATATTGATGTCTCTTCAATTCCCTTAAATATTATTAGGCATTATAATGAGTATTTATCCATTTAAAAAAAAGTTTTATATTGGTCGTATTTACTTTGACCGGATTATCATTTTCAACAGTTGTTTAAATATAGCCTATTATAGCAACATTTTTACAATCGGGCTTAATTGAAAGCTGGACTCGTTAGCTACCATTTCCTTTTTTTAATTTTTTTAAGAAAATAAGAAACAACAAAGTTATAACAAAAACAAGCAAGCGTGTCATATGGGGCACAGCGTAGCATCTGGCTGGGGCAGAGCGTAGCCTGGCCACAGCAGTGCGAGCGTTGGCGCGAGCGTTACACAGCTGATTTTTAGGTGAAGTTTTTTGCAGAACAACGTAAACAATAGGTAGTTCACCTGTTAAGATTACAAAAAATACGCGAAGAAATTCACTGAAAGCTTTAAATATTAACAAAATAGTACAATTAAATGAACATCGGAGTGCGAATGCTACTATTTGCAATCGGAATAATATATCGATTCCAGACTGCCCAACCCTTTTTGCTACTGATTTTCCAGAGAAATAGAATTTATTAAATAATTTACTTTGATTTAATGCGGTGAATAACATATTCAAAAGCCAAAGAATGTTATTACAGAAATTTAATGTGTTCATGATTTAGTGTAATAAGTTCACTTACAATGTAAAGAAAGATTCGAAAATAAAAAATTAAATTACTTAACTTTTTTTTCTATAGCACACACCTTTTAACTATTATGTATCCCTTACGCTACGAATGCTTCTGCCTGTACTACACCATCTCCACCCATGGGGCATAGTAGAGCTTTTTGAGAAAGTGAAATTTTTTTTATTTTGAATTTTAAATGTTGCACAATAATTTTTTAACTTGTAGGCTACGTTCACAAGTATCATAGTTTTACAACACAATTTTCAGCTACTCTAATCCTCATATCTTTAAGAAATACAGCTCAATAAAGTTAGAGTGCCCTGCGTGCCCTGATCTCCCCTACATTTAAACGTACTGCCTTTCGTCACTTACGACCAATCAGACCACGACGTATTCCGTCGACAGTCACGTTATAGTCATTCTTTTAGGATAAGATTTGATGATTTTTACATACATTTTTTATGGTAATTATTTCATTTCTAAAAGACTTTATTAATATTATGCCATCTCTTAAGATGAAACGATCATGATTCCTAAAAGATGCTATTTTCAGGTTTGTGGGTAAGGGATTCTATAATCTTTCTTTGAACTGTTTGATGTACTCGTGATATTGAGTATTGATAAGCACCAAAACTTTCCATATTTTTCTACCTTATCACTTTTACGTGGGTTATTAGAAGAGCGGGCGATTAAATCATCACAAAATATACTCATAAAGCAGAACGTTATAGTATACGTGCGACCGTGACCCCACGACTTCCTAATAGTCAACATAGTGACTCTCTTCGCGGCAATTATTTATACAAAAACACAAGAGAACGTCACAGTATGTATTCTAAAATACGAAAAATATATTGTAAGCGACGAGCGTTGTAATTTTAAAAAGTTGTTGATTTCGGTTTATATAAAGACATTTCTTTGCGATTTTATCAGCTTCAAAAGAAGAATTGACTGTACATAAATCTTTTATTAAATGGTTCAAAGTAACGCCCTAATACTTTCATATTCTTCTGACATAGCAAGGCATTAATTTATTTGATGTAAGGCTTGCATGAAGTACCTGTCAACAGTCAATATTACTTAGTTTGATTTTGTTAAAATATGAGTTCTAGACAGTATTATTCAAAGACTGTCCTACAAAATGTATGTTTCGCCAAAAGAAAAAAAAAAAACTTGATCTTTTTTAAACTTTGATTTCATAACATTACAGAGCTACAGATTCTTTAGAGAGAGAGAGATCTACAGGGCTACAGATTTTATTTATTGTCAGTATATTTAAAGGCTTTAAAAAATTTTTACAAAATATTAATTCACTTCACCAAAATTACCTAATCTTTTATTTTTGTTGAAAAGACATAATAATGAATAAAGTTATAGTTGTTTCATAATCAATTAATTCTTACAACAAAGAATTGTTTATTGCGAAAATACGTACGAAAACCGTAAAAGCGATGTATGAGTTACTTAAACAATTATTTTTATTAAACAATTTCTCGTTCTACTACTTTAAAAGTAAATTATTTTTGTATGATTATCAACCATTCAAATCACTAAGTTTAATGAAGCTTAGGTTTACGCAGCATCTTATTCAGGGCACCCCAGGAAGATGTTGAGGTTTCCTATCGTATCGATCAGATTATGTTGATAAAATTACAGCGGTGTAACACGACTTATTAAAGTATAGCTATTTTATTGAACGATACATAAATCACTTAATTTCTTGATTGCGTCTTTGACAGTTAAAAAAAATGAGAAATAAGGTTATATTTCAATCATCTGACATGTTATTTTTTCCTTGAGCACTAAATTATATTGCCAAATATGGGCTTGATTAAATATGCAAAACGGTAAAGTTCAGCAGTAATATTTCTTTTTCTAATGAAACAGTTAATTTTTTAACAAATTTAGATAGTTAACTAAATACTCAAAATGATTTTATTTTCAAGATGAAAAATAATAAAGTTCTCTGGATTACTGATTATTTATCATCGTATTTCATATTTATTATAAATAATTAAACTCTTTCGACAAATTAATTTGTCTACGAAGACAGCAAAATGGTTCGAGTAATAATTTATGTCTGTTACTAAAAATTATACCGTTTATTGCTGATAATTAATTTACTCATTAGAAAATCCTAGTTCAAATTACTCTCCCTTTGCCTCCAGAGGCCCTTACTGTGAATAAATGAAATAAAATCTAGATAGGTCATGCTTCTAGTCTTTAAGAAAAAATCACAAAATGGAATCGAATATTCTGGTGATTTAAAATCTTTGACTGTGGTAATTAAAGATGTTAAGAAAACTGTACACTATTCAAAGGCATTGAAATATATCAATCATACAAAGTGGAAAAATTTGATTATTTTAAAAGCATTTTTTAAACCAGTTTATTTGATACAAAAGTCCGCGCAATACATACATACGAGTATTTTTTTTAAAAAACGCGTGTCAACACGAATTTATTTTACTATCCATAAACGCAGCATTGAGAGATATCACGCACACGATAAATTCTTGTAAGTAATTATATAGATGTAGCTTGAATGACGAAAACAATAAAAAATTTACGATATTTGTTTTTGATTGAATTTTAATATCTCGTTTATTTCGAAGCCTACGAAGATAAAAATATTTTTCGTGCGTATGTTGTGTGATAACGAAAGTTACAAAAGATTTAAAATACTCAGTTTTTAAATAACTTTGCAGAATTGAAACTTCGTACACTTCGTACAATTTTTTCAATGTTCCTTCATTGGATGTTAATGATAAAATTCCAGGAGCAATATATTAGACACTAGTCTAGATTGAGACTTTAATAGTTGATAAGTACAAAAGATGTCAAACCATGAGCTACATCGGTAAAATATATATTTAAAAACTGAAATCAACACGGGATAAGATGCAAAGAAAAATCTAATAAATGAAAAAAGAAAAACCTAGTCTCGAAGGTCTTAATAGAATATTAATTATACACAAAGGCCTTCTATGAGTTAATTAATTATGCTTAAAAATAAATGAAAGGAAAAAAGGTGGCACAAAACACAGAGTATAACAACTTGTCAGGATTCATATACAAAAGTAAAGACTATTTTTTTACGTCCTTAACATAACAAACATTCCTTGCGACTCCAGCACAAACGTACAGCGATTGTGTTCATCGGGTGCTAAAGTTAAACTTTGCGTCCATGGCATAAAAATATTTACGTATATAAAAGTTCAGGTGGATGCTAATAGTACGGTTGTAAGATTTTTTTTATTATCAACAGGAAACAAACAAAAGCCATATTATTGGATTGTCTTCGTGTTGAATAGTTTTGAAAGTTTTATTTTTTATTTAGGAAACAAAGCCATGCTGATTATTTCTTCAAAGTATTATATATTCCTAGTACTTGTCCCGTCACAGTCAAGGAAGCTTCTTCCTTTTGCTCAAGATCTCAATAAATGGTGACACAATCAAGCCTACTTGTACGTGGAAAAGTGTGAGAATTTTTTTTCTTTTTTTTGAGGACAAATGGAGCCACACATTAGAAAACTCTGAAGATGAAATAATTTTTATTTCTTTAGTAAGCGAAGAGAAAGTTTAACGATATGAGAACTTAGCCATGTCCAGAAAAGTTGCTTATCGCTTTTAGTTACCTATGATACGTCACACACATATCCATATAATATGTGCCAACAGAAGTGCTCATTACATTTCGATGTACACGAGTAAAATTCTCGCTACATACACATTACATCAGATAACATATTCTAACTATTCACCAGTGAGCGTGTAATATTTTTTAATTTGTTTTTCTTCTAATTGCAAACTTTATGCATTAATTATAAGGAATACATGTTTACAAATGGATTATGTGTGTGTCTACCGCGAGTCGGATGACGTTTAGTTCAATAACTTGAACTACTCTGCCTAGTTTCTCATTTCTAGATTATTTTAATATACGGTAATCCCTCTGAATAATAACGATTATCCACAGTCACAAACATTTAATTGACAAAATCCACAAAAAATATTTTAGCCCCTACTTTGAGACAATATTTTTTTGTTGAGGCATATCCTTTAAACTGGTCTCATTTTACACGTAATCTTATCTACTTTGAGGGAGAAATTTTGAGTACGGGTTGCAGTGAAGGTGACACTATTTTTATACGACATACATGTAAAAGTTATATCTGTGCAAGTGATATCTATACATATGATTTTAACATACATATAGATGTATATATACGCACCTATCGGTCTATTCAAAGAAAATATTATGTATGGGTGGCTGTTGCTTAGTCATTTATCGCTACAATCTGTTTTTTAGATTGACGCAAGCGTATAGTATAAATACACTTTATGACAATACAAACTTACAAACCTTCACCTAACAATGCATTTTGTAAAAAAAGTATGTCCTCCTCATCATAAAAAAGTTGACACTTTTAGCTGTTGTATATTTTCTTAATAACATTGTAGAGAAAAAAATATTTTTTGATGCTGTAAATTGAGTACCCATTTCTGAATGCCACCGGACAAAAAAAAATTCACAAGGGTGTTTGTAATAAAAAACAAACAAACAGATAATAGATTTAAAAAATTGCTATTATATTGCTAATAAATATTTACAACTCGAGGTCTGAAAATTAAGTACGAAATTTCACACCAGATAACAGTAGCTTAAATTTTAATTTTTCTCTCTCCTTGCTGCTATTAATATTTATAGGGTGGAAATGTTTTTACTTTGTTGGCGCAAATTGTTATGCGGCTCTTTTACCGTCAAGCTTGAATCAGATGGCGCCAGGGCACGTCGCGCCTGTCATACTTACACACCGTCAAATTTACAGTTGTGTATTGTGTCCGTAAGCCTATCTGTGTGATGAGCAAAGCAGAAGACATAACCTTTGTAAATGATTGCTGTTGTTTGCAGACAATTTTTGTTTGCATTTACGTTTAAAGATAGTAGGGAAAATGAAGTGCAGTGTAATATCCTGCGATGAGAAAGTGAAATTTAAATTTCCTTCTGATTGTGTGATAAAAAAAGTGGCTCGAAGCAATTGGAAGACCAACATTTTTGCCGTTCCCAAGTCATGGCTCACCAGACCACGAGTTTTGCTTTTCTTTCACTGACTCTTGCTCCTTTCCCTTTTAATAGCTTTTTCAATTCTGAAACTGTTAAGCTCCCATAATATTTTTTTTGTCTTCCTTATTCAATTTAAAATTTCAAATATTGCGCTTCACCACTACACTTTAATTTCCTATGTACATACAATACTGAAAAGTAATGTTGTGTGAGTGAGACGGCCATGACAGCCACGACGTGCCCTGGCGCCATCTGATTCAAGTTTGACGGTAAAAGAGCCTCATACGTACAAAAATATGAAATAGGATACATTCGAGAAACGCATATGTATCTTTTATTTAAATAAACGTATTTTACGAATATTGTAAAAGCAAAGAATCAAAGCTTCTTCTTTGCTTGCACGTGTTTAGCAAGTAACACGTCACAATATATAATATTAATATAGTGTGATATACAACTTAGAGGTCAGTAGACAAGTTTTTACCGATTTTAATATTTAGTTGTCTATAATACAATGTATGTATTCGCTACCTTATCAGTAATGAGTAATAATAGAAAAAAAAGTTATATAACAAGAATTTGAGACTGTCTGAGTCTGTTGAAACTTAAAAAAGTACCAAGAGTTATCAGCGTATATGTTATAAGTATCACAAATACTATTTTACCTTTGTCACAATCCTTCAAGTCCTCAAGCTGCTCTATTTTTGTGGATGCACTTAATTCACAACTTCTCCTTTCAGCCATCTTTTAAGTTCTTATTTTCACTTTATTTTTAATAGTTGTCAAGCGCTCAATCTTTTTCTCCACACAAACAGGTTAAACAATTTTGATAACCAGAATTTCGTTTAACGCTTAAAAAAATTAAACCCACTGACTAAATTATGTAAAAGGACGTGTATCTATTAATTATAAATAATACGACCTGGTACAACTGGATTCAACAAAGGAACTGAACGCACCGTGCTCATACGACAGAGCTATAATGATTTGGCCATTAGAAAACGATTTCTAGTGATAAAGTTATTGTCTGTAGCCTACGTTATTAAGGAGCTTTGAAACTACAAAATTTAAGAATGTATGATATTTCCAAATACGTTTTCTTCCACGACGATCGTTTTAACGAGGCCAAAAAGTAAAGTATGAAACAATAAATTATCCAGTCTAGCGACAATAACGTTGTTTTTTTCGACTGACTTCCAAGTTATGTTATGAGGTACTTGTGACAGTCAAGGAACATATTAATAGGAATTGCCTATTTTATTTACATACAAGGAAATATATTTACTTACAAGGTGAATCGAGGGTCTATTTCTTTTTTTTTTTTTTTTTTTTTTTATTAAGTGCCGTAGTAATTTTTGATGCGTCTTGAGTATACTTTGTCCATGTTTATAAGGGTTTTAAATAATCAAAAAACTTAAGTCACTTAAATGTCGGACAATCGGTACAAAATAGGGTTTTTATTCTTGTAACATTTGAACTATTTAAATGTGTTGTGGATCGTACCTGTTATTATTTTTACGACAAACATAAGCCATATTTTTACTCACAAAAATTTGTTGAACAGATTTTATTTTATTTATGATACAAAGTTTTAGAAATTCAGCCATGCCAGTTAAATTCCAATGAACTCTGGATTCAAAATTTGTTTTGAAGCTAATAAAAGTATGAGTAATTAAATTGGTCTGAATATTTGATTCCCTTATACAGAATGTTTTGAATAATGTGTTCAAAATTGTATTGCATCTATTTTTACAGTGCCGTTCGACCATTTTAAGTAGCAATGGAAGTGTGTATTATGTATAAGGCACTTTTGTGCCCTTAGTATCAACAACTTGTCAGGATTCATATACAGAACTAAAGACTATTTTTTTACGTCCTTAACATAACAAACATCCCTTGCAACTCCGGCATAAACGTACAGCGATTGTGTTCACCGGGTGCTAAAGTTAAACTTTGCGTCCATGGCATAAAAATATTTACGTATATAAAAGTTCAGGTGAATGCTAATAGTACGGCTGTAAGATTTTTTTTATTATCAACAGGAAACAAACAAAAGTCATATTATTGGATTGTCTTCGTGTTGAATAGTTTTGGAAGTTTTATTTTTTATTTAGGAAACAAAGCCATGCTGATTATTTCTTCAAAGTATTATATAATTCTAGTACTTGTCCCGTCACAGTCAAGGAAGCTTCTTCCTTTTGCTCAAGATCTCAATAAATGGTGACACAATCAAGCCTACTTGTACGTGGAAAAGTGTGAGAGTTTTTTTTCTTTTTTTGAAGGACAAATGGAGCCACACATTAGAAAACTCTGAAGATAAAATAATATTTATTTCTTTAGTAAGCAAAGAGAAAGTTTAACGATATGAGAACTTAGCCATGTCCAGAAAAGTTGCTTATCGCTTTTAGTTACCTATGATACGTCACACACATATCCATATATTATGTGCCAACCATCCACAGTCACAAACATTTAATTGAAAAAATCCACAAAAAATATTTTAGCCCCCACTTTGAGACAATATTTTTTTGTTGAGGCATACCCTTTAAACTGGTCTTATTTTACACGTAATCTTATCTACTTTGAGGGAAAAATTTTGAGTACGGGTTGCAGTAAAGGTGACACCATTTTAACACGACATACATGTAAAAATTATATCTGTGCAAGTGATATTTATACATATGATTTTAACATACATATAGATGTATATAATCGCACCTATCGGTCTATTCAAAGAAAATATTATGTATGGGTGGCTGTTGCTTAGTCATTTATCGCTACAATCTGTTTTTTAGATTGACGCAAGCGTATAGTATAAATACACTTTAGGACAATACAAACTTACAAACCTTCACCTAACAATGCATTTTGTAAAAAAAGTATGTCCTCCTCATCATAAAAAAGTTGACACTTTTAGCTGTTGTATATTTTCTTAATAACATTGTAGAGAAAAAAATATTTTTTTATACTGTAAATTGAGTACCTATTTTTAAATGCCACCATACAAAAAAAAATTCACAAGGGTGTTAGTAATAAAAAACAAACAAACAGATAATAGATTTAAAAAATTGCTATTATATTGCTAATAAATATTTACGACTCGAGGTCTGAAAATTAAGTACGAAATTTCACACCAGATAACAGTAGCTTAAATTTCAATTTTTCTCTCTCCTTGCTGCTATCAATATTTATAGGGTGGAAATGTTTTTACTTTGTTGGCGCGAATTCTTATACGTACAAAAATATTAAATAGGATACATTCGAGAAACACACATGTATCTTTTATTTTAAAAAACTATTTTACGAATATTGTA
The DNA here is from genome assembly GCF_036245765.1 of Copidosoma floridanum. NCBI lineage: Eukaryota > Metazoa > Arthropoda > Insecta > Hymenoptera > Encyrtidae > Copidosoma > Copidosoma floridanum. The sequence continues at coordinate 5,071,030 of NW_028321906.1, read as the reverse complement.
AGAGCAAAGAATCGAAGCTTCTTCTTTGCTTGCACGTGTTTAGCAAGTAACACGCCACAATATATAATATAAATATAGTGTGATATACAACTTAGAGGTCAGTAGACAAGTTTTTACCGATTTTAATATTTAGTTGTCTATAATACAATGTATGTATTCGCTACCTTATTAGTAATGAGTAATAATAGAAAAAAAAGTTATACAACAAGAATTTGAGACTGTCTGAGTCTGTTGAAACTTAAAAAAGTACCAAGAGTTATCAGCGTATATGTTATAAGTATCACAAATACTATTTTACCTTTGTCACAATTCTTCAAGTCCTCAAGCTGCTCTATTTTTGTGGATGCACTTAATTCACAACTTCTCCTTTCAGCCATCTTTTAAGTTCTTATTTTCACTTTATTTTTAATAGTTGTCAAGCGCTCAATCTTTTTCTCCACACAAACAGGTTAAACAATTTTGATAACCAGAATTTCGTTTAACGCTTAAAAAAATTAAACCCACTGACTAAATTATGTAAAAGGACGTGTATCTATTAATTATAAATAATACGACCTGGTACAACTGGATTCAACAAAGGAACTGAACGCACCGTGCTCATACGACAGAGCTATAATGATTTGGTCATTAGAAAACGATTTCTAGTGATAAAGTTATTGTCTGTAGCCTACGTTATTAAGGAGCTTTGAAACTACAAAATTTAAGAATGTATGATATTTCCAAATACGTTTTCTTCCACGACGATCGTTTTAACGAGGCCAAAAAGTAAAGTATGAAACAATAAATTATCCAGTCTAGCGACAATAACGTTGTTTTTTTCGACTGACTTCCAAGTTATGTTATGAGGTACTTGTGACAGTCAAGGAACATATTAATAGGAATTGCCTATTTTATTTACATACAAGGAAATATATTTACTTACAAGGTGAATCGAGGGTCTATTTTTTTTTTTTTTTTTTTTTTTTTTTATTAAGTGCCGTAGTAATTTTTGATGCGTCTTGAGTATACTTCGTCCATGTTTATAAGGGTTTTAAATAATCAAAAAACTTAAGTCACTTAAATGTCGGACAATCGGTACAAAATAGGGTTTTTATTCTTGTAACATTTGAACTATTTAAATGTGTTGTGGATCGTACCTGTTATTATTTTTACGACAAACATAAGCCATATTTTTACTCACAAAAATTTGTTGAACAGATTTTATTTTATTTATGATACAAAGTTTTAGAAATTCAGCCATGCCAGTTAAATTCCAATGAACTCTGGATTCAAAATTTGTTTTGAAGCTAATAAAAGTATGAGTAATTAAATTGGTCTGAATATTTGATTCCCTTATACAGAATGTTTTGAATAATGTGTTCAAAATTGTATTGCATCTATTTTTACAGTGCCGTTCGACCATTTTAAGTAGCAATGGAAGTGTGTATTATGTATAAGGCACTTTTGTGCCCTTAGTATCAACAACTTGTCAGGATTCATATACAGAACTAAAGACTATTTTTTTACGTCCTTAACATAACAAACATCCCTTGCAACTCCGGCATAAACGTACAGCGATTGTGTTCACCGGGTGCTAAAGTTAAACTTTGCGTCCATGGCATAAAAATATTTACGTATATAAAAGTTCAGGTGAATGCTAATAGTACGGCTGTAAGATTTTTTTTATTATCAACAGGAAACAAACAAAAGTCATATTATTGGATTGTCTTCGTGTTGAATAGTTTTGGAAGTTTTATTTTTTATTTAGGAAACAAAGCCATGCTGATTATTTCTTCAAAGTATTATATAATTCTAGTACTTGTCCCGTCACAGTCAAGGAAGCTTCTTCCTTTTGCTCAAGATCTCAATAAATGGTGACACAATCAAGCCTACTTGTACGTGGAAAAGTGTGAGAGTTTTTTTTCTTTTTTTGAAGGACAAATGGAGCCACACATTAGAAAACTCTGAAGATAAAATAATATTTATTTCTTTAGTAAGCAAAGAGAAAGTTTAACGATATGAGAACTTAGCCATGTCCAGAAAAGTTGCTTATCGCTTTTAGTTACCTATGATACGTCACACACATATCCATATATTATGTGCCAACCATCCACAGTCACAAACATTTAATTGAAAAAATCCACAAAAAATATTTTAGCCCCCACTTTGAGACAATATTTTTTTGTTGAGGCATACCCTTTAAACTGGTCTTATTTTACACGTAATCTTATCTACTTTGAGGGAAAAATTTTGAGTACGGGTTGCAGTAAAGGTGACACCATTTTAACACGACATACATGTAAAAATTATATCTGTGCAAGTGATATTTATACATATGATTTTAACATACATATAGATGTATATAATCGCACCTATCGGTCTATTCAAAGAAAATATTATGTATGGGTGGCTGTTGCTTAGTCATTTATCGCTACAATCTGTTTTTTAGATTGACGCAAGCGTATAGTATAAATACACTTTAGGACAATACAAACTTACAAACCTTCACCTAACAATGCATTTTGTAAAAAAAGTATGTCCTCCTCATCATAAAAAAGTTGACACTTTTAGCTGTTGTATATTTTCTTAATAACATTGTAGAGAAAAAAATATTTTTTTATACTGTAAATTGAGTACCTATTTTTAAATGCCACCATACAAAAAAAAATTCACAAGGGTGTTAGTAATAAAAAACAAACAAACAGATAATAGATTTAAAAAATTGCTATTATATTGCTAATAAATATTTACGACTCGAGGTCTGAAAATTAAGTACGAAATTTCACACCAGATAACAGTAGCTTAAATTTCAATTTTTCTCTCTCCTTGCTGCTATCAATATTTATAGGGTGGAAATGTTTTTACTTTGTTGGCGCGAATTCTTATACGTACAAAAATATTAAATAGGATACATTCGAGAAACACACATGTATCTTTTATTTGAATAAACGTATTTTACGAATATTGTAAAAGCAAAGAATCAAAGCTTCTTCTTTGCTTGCACGTGTTTAGCAAGTAACACGTCACAATATATAATATTAATATAGTGTGATATACAACTTAGAGGTCAGTAGACAAGTTTTTACCGATTTTAATATTTAGTTGTCTATAATACAATGTATGTATTCGCTACCTTATTAGTAATGAGTAATAATAGAAAAAAAAGTTATACAACAAGAATTTGAGACTGTCTGAGTCTGTTGAAACTTAAAAAAGTACCAAGAGTTATCAGCGTATATGTTATAAGTATCACAAATACTATTTTACCTTTGTCACAATTCTTCAAGTCCTCAAGCTGCTCTATTTTTGTGGATGCACTTAATTCACAACTTCTCCTTTCAGCCATCTTTTAAGTTCTTATTTTCACTTTATTTTTAATAGTTGTCAAGCGCTCAATCTTTTTCTCCACACAAACAGGTTAAACAATTTTGATAACCAGAATTTCGTTTAACGCTTAAAAAAATTAAACCCACTGACTAAATTATGTAAAAGGACGTGTATCTATTAATTATAAATAATACGACCTGGTACAACTGGATTCAACAAAGGAACTGAACGCACCGTGCTCATACGACAGAGCTATAATGATTTGGCCATTAGAAAACGATTTCTAGTGATAAAGTTATTGTCTGTAGCCTACGTTATTAAGGAGCTTTGAAACTACAAAATTTAAGAATGTATGATATTTCCAAATACGTTTTCTTCCACGACGATCGTTTTAACGAGGCCAAAAAGTAAAGTATGAAACAATAAATTATCCAGTCTAGCGACAATAACGTTGTTTTTTTCGACTGACTTCCAAGTTATGTTATGAGGTACTTGTGACAGTCAAGGAACATATTAATAGGAATTGCCTATTTTATTTACATACAAGGAAATATATTTACTTACAAGGTGAATCGAGGGTCTATTTCTTTTTTTTTTTTTTTTTTTTTTTATTAAGTGCCGTAGTAATTTTTGATGCGTCTTAAGTATACTTCGTCCATGTTTATAAGGGTTTTAAATAATCAAAAAACTTAAGTCACTTAAATGTCGGACAATCGGTACAAAATAGGGTTTTTATTCTTGTAACATTTGAACTATTTAAATGTGTTGTGGATCGTACCTGTTATTATTTTTACGACAAACATAAGCCATATTTTTACTCACAAAAATTTGTTGAACAGATTTTATTTTATTTATGATACAAAGTTTTAGAAATTCAGCCATGCCAGTTAAATTCCAATGAACTCTGGATTCAAAATTTGTTTTGAAGCTAATAAAAGTATGAGTAATTAAATTGGTCTGAATATTTGATTCCCTTATACAGAATGTTTTGAATAATGTGTTCAAAATTGTATTGCATCTATTTTTACAGTGCCGTTCGACCATTTTAAGTAGCAATGGAAGTGTGTATTATGTATAAGGCACTTTTGTGCCCTTAGTATCAACAACTTGTCAGGATTCATATACAGAACTAAAGACTATTTTTTTACGTCCTTAACATAACAAACATCCCTTGCAACTCCGGCATAAACGTACAGCGATTGTGTTCACCGGGTGCTAAAGTTAAACTTTGCGTCCATGGCATAAAAATATTTACGTATATAAAAGTTCAGGTGAATGCTAATAGTACGGCTGTAAGATTTTTTTTATTATCAACAGGAAACAAACAAAAGTCATATTATTGGATTGTCTTCGTGTTGAATAGTTTTGGAAGTTTTATTTTTTATTTAGGAAACAAAGCCATGCTGATTATTTCTTCAAAGTATTATATAATTCTAGTACTTGTCCCGTCACAGTCAAGGAAGCTTCTTCCTTTTGCTCAAGATCTCAATAAATGGTGACACAATCAAGCCTACTTGTACGTGGAAAAGTGTGAGAGTTTTTTTTCTTTTTTTGAAGGACAAATGGAGCCACACATTAGAAAACTCTGAAGATAAAATAATATTTATTTCTTTAGTAAGCAAAGAGAAAGTTTAACGATATGAGAACTTAGCCATGTCCAGAAAAGTTGCTTATCGCTTTTAGTTACCTATGATACGTCACACACATATCCATATATTATGTGCCAACCATCCACAGTCACAAACATTTAATTGAAAAAATCCACAAAAAATATTTTAGCCCCCACTTTGAGACAATATTTTTTTGTTGAGGCATACCCTTTAAACTGGTCTTATTTTACACGTAATCTTATCTACTTTGAGGGAAAAATTTTGAGTACGGGTTGCAGTAAAGGTGACACCATTTTAACACGACATACATGTAAAAATTATATCTGTGCAAGTGATATTTATACATATGATTTTAACATACATATAGATGTATATAATCGCACCTATCGGTCTATTCAAAGAAAATATTATGTATGGGTGGCTGTTGCTTAGTCATTTATCGCTACAATCTGTTTTTTAGATTGACGCAAGCGTATAGTATAAATACACTTTAGGACAATACAAACTTACAAACCTTCACCTAACAATGCATTTTGTAAAAAAAGTATGTCCTCCTCATCATAAAAAAGTTGACACTTTTAGCTGTTGTATATTTTCTTAATAACATTGTAGAGAAAAAAATATTTTTTTATACTGTAAATTGAGTACCTATTTTTAAATGCCACCATACAAAAAAAAATTCACAAGGGTGTTAGTAATAAAAAACAAACAAACAGATAATAGATTTAAAAAATTGCTATTATATTGCTAATAAATATTTACGACTCGAGGTCTGAAAATTAAGTACGAAATTTCACACCAGATAACAGTAGCTTAAATTTCAATTTTTCTCTCTCCTTGCTGCTATCAATATTTATAGGGTGGAAATGTTTTTACTTTGTTGGCGCGAATTCTTATACGTACAAAAATATTAAATAGGATACATTCGAGAAACACACATGTATCTTTTATTTGAATAAACGTATTTTACGAATATTGTAAAAGCAAAGAATCAAAGCTTCTTCTTTGCTTGCACGTGTTTAGCAAGTAACACGTCACAATATATAATATTAATATAGTGTGATATACAACTTAGAGGTCAGTAGACAAGTTTTTACCGATTTTAATATTTAGTTGTCTATAATACAATGTATGTATTCGCTACCTTATTAGTAATGAGTAATAATAGAAAAAAAAGTTATACAACAAGAATTTGAGACTGTCTGAGTCTGTTGAAACTTAAAAAAGTACCAAGAGTTATCAGCGTATATGTTATAAGTATCACAAATACTATTTTACCTTTGTCACAATTCTTCAAGTCCTCAAGCTGCTCTATTTTTGTGGATGCACTTAATTCACAACTTCTCCTTTCAGCCATCTTTTAAGTTCTTATTTTCACTTTATTTTTAATAGTTGTCAAGCGCTCAATCTTTTTCTCCACACAAACAGGTTAAACAATTTTGATAACCAGAATTTCGTTTAACGCTTAAAAAAATTAAACCCACTGACTAAATTATGTAAAAGGACGTGTATCTATTAATTATAAATAATACGACCTGGTACAACTGGATTCAACAAAGGAACTGAACGCACCGTGCTCATACGACAGAGCTATAATGATTTGGCCATTAGAAAACGATTTCTAGTGATAAAGTTATTGTCTGTAGCCTACGTTATTAAGGAGCTTTGAAACTACAAAATTTAAGAATGTATGATATTTCCAAATACGTTTTCTTCCACGACGATCGTTTTAACGAGGCCAAAAAGTAAAGTATGAAACAATAAATTATCCAGTCTAGCGACAATAACGTTGTTTTTTTCGACTGACTTCCAAGTTATGTTATGAGGTACTTGTGACAGTCAAGGAACATATTAATAGGAATTGCCTATTTTATTTACATACAAGGAAATATATTTACTTACAAGGTGAATCGAGGGTCTATTTCTTTTTTTTTTTTTTTTTTTTTTTATTAAGTGCCGTAGTAATTTTTGATGCGTCTTGAGTATACTTCGTCCATGTTTATAAGGGTTTTAAATAATCAAAAAACTTAAGTCACTTAAATGTCGGACAATCGGTACAAAATAGGGTTTTTATTCTTGTAACATTTGAACTATTTAAATGTGTTGTGGATCGTACCTGTTATTATTTTTACGACAAACATAAGCCATATTTTTACTCACAAAAATTTGTTGAACAGATTTTATTTTATTTATGATACAAAGTTTTAGAAATTCAGCCATGCCAGTTAAATTCCAATGAACTCTGGATTCAAAATTTGTTTTGAAGCTAATAAAAGTATGAGTAATTAAATTGGTCTGAATATTTGATTCCCTTATACAGAATGTTTTGAATAATGTGTTCAAAATTGTATTGCATCTATTTTTACAGTGCCGTTCGACCATTTTAAGTAGCAATGGAAGTGTGTATTATGTATAAGGCACTTTTGTGCCCTTAGTATCAACAACTTGTCAGGATTCATATACAGAACTAAAGACTATTTTTTTACGTCCTTAACATAACAAACATCCCTTGCAACTCCGGCATAAACGTACAGCGATTGTGTTCACCGGGTGCTAAAGTTAAACTTTGCGTCCATGGCATAAAAATATTTACGTATATAAAAGTTCAGGTGAATGCTAATAGTACGGCTGTAAGATTTTTTTTATTATCAACAGGAAACAAACAAAAGTCATATTATTGGATTGTCTTCGTGTTGAATAGTTTTGGAAGTTTTATTTTTTATTTAGGAAACAAAGCCATGCTGATTATTTCTTCAAAGTATTATATAATTCTAGTACTTGTCCCGTCACAGTCAAGGAAGCTTCTTCCTTTTGCTCAAGATCTCAATAAATGGTGACACAATCAAGCCTACTTGTACGTGGAAAAGTGTGAGAGTTTTTTTTCTTTTTTTGAAGGACAAATGGAGCCACACATTAGAAAACTCTGAAGATAAAATAATATTTATTTCTTTAGTAAGCAAAGAGAAAGTTTAACGATATGAGAACTTAGCCATGTCCAGAAAAGTTGCTTATCGCTTTTAGTTACCTATGATACGTCACACACATATCCATATATTATGTGCCAACCATCCACAGTCACAAACATTTAATTGAAAAAATCCACAAAAAATATTTTAGCCCCCACTTTGAGACAATATTTTTTTGTTGAGGCATACCCTTTAAACTGGTCTTATTTTACACGTAATCTTATCTACTTTGAGGGAAAAATTTTGAGTACGGGTTGCAGTAAAGGTGACACCATTTTAACACGACATACATGTAAAAATTATATCTGTGCAAGTGATATTTATACATATGATTTTAACATACATATAGATGTATATAATCGCACCTATCGGTCTATTCAAAGAAAATATTATGTATGGGTGGCTGTTGCTTAGTCATTTATCGCTACAATCTGTTTTTTAGATTGACGCAAGCGTATAGTATAAATACACTTTAGGACAATACAAACTTACAAACCTTCACCTAACAATGCATTTTGTAAAAAAAGTATGTCCTCCTCATCATAAAAAAGTTGACACTTTTAGCTGTTGTATATTTTCTTAATAACATTGTAGAGAAAAAAATATTTTTTTATACTGTAAATTGAGTACCTATTTTTAAATGCCACCATACAAAAAAAAATTCACAAGGGTGTTAGTAATAAAAAACAAACAAACAGATAATAGATTTAAAAAATTGCTATTATATTGCTAATAAATATTTACGACTCGAGGTCTGAAAATTAAGTACGAAATTTCACACCAGATAACAGTAGCTTAAATTTCAATTTTTCTCTCTCCTTGCTGCTATCAATATTTATAGGGTGGAAATGTTTTTACTTTGTTGGCGCGAATTCTTATACGTACAAAAATATTAAATAGGATACATTCGAGAAACACACATGTATCTTTTATTTGAATAAACGTATTTTACGAATATTGTAAAAGCAAAGAATCAAAGCTTCTTCTTTGCTTGCACGTGTTTAGCAAGTAACACGTCACAATATATAATATTAATATAGTGTGATATACAACTTAGAGGTCAGTAGACAAGTTTTTACCGATTTTAATATTTAGTTGTCTATAATACAATGTATGTATTCGCTACCTTATTAGTAATGAGTAATAATAGAAAAAAAAGTTATACAACAAGAATTTGAGACTGTCTGAGTCTGTTGAAACTTAAAAAAGTACCAAGAGTTATCAGCGTATATGTTATAAGTATCACAAATACTATTTTACCTTTGTCACAATTCTTCAAGTCCTCAAGCTGCTCTATTTTTGTGGATGCACTTAATTCACAACTTCTCCTTTCAGCCATCTTTTAAGTTCTTATTTTCACTTTATTTTTAATAGTTGTCAAGCGCTCAATCTTTTTCTCCACACAAACAGGTTAAACAATTTTGATAACCAGAATTTCGTTTAACGCTTAAAAAAATTAAACCCACTGACTAAATTATGTAAAAGGACGTGTATCTATTAATTATAAATAATACGACCTGGTACAACTGGATTCAACAAAGGAACTGAACGCACCGTGCTCATACGACAGAGCTATAATGATTTGGCCATTAGAAAACGATTTCTAGTGATAAAGTTATTGTCTGTAGCCTACGTTATTAAGGAGCTTTGAAACTACAAAATTTAAGAATGTATGATATTTCCAAATACGTTTTCTTCCACGACGATCGTTTTAACGAGGCCAAAAAGTAAAGTATGAAACAATAAATTATCCAGTCTAGCGACAATAACGTTGTTTTTTTCGACTGACTTCCAAGTTATGTTATGAGGTACTTGTGACAGTCAAGGAACATATTAATAGGAATTGCCTATTTTATTTACATACAAGGAAATATATTTACTTACAAGGTGAATCGAGGGTCTATTTCTTTTTTTTTTTTTTTTTTTTTTTATTAAGTGCCGTAGTAATTTTTGATGCGTCTTGAGTATACTTCGTCCATGTTTATAAGGGTTTTAAATAATCAAAAAACTTAAGTCACTTAAATGTCGGACAATCGGTACAAAATAGGGTTTTTATTCTTGTAACATTTGAACTATTTAAATGTGTTGTGGATCGTACCTGTTATTATTTTTACGACAAACATAAGCCATATTTTTACTCACAAAAATTTGTTGAACAGATTTTATTTTATTTATGATACAAAGTTTTAGAAATTCAGCCATGCCAGTTAAATTCCAATGAACTCTGGATTCAAAATTTGTTTTGAAGCTAATAAAAGTATGAGTAATTAAATTGGTCTGAATATTTGATTCCCTTATACAGAATGTTTTGAATAATGTGTTCAAAATTGTATTGCATCTATTTTTACAGTGCCGTTCGACCATTTTAAGTAGCAATGGAAGTGTGTATTATGTATAAGGCACTTTTGTGCCCTTAGTATCAACAACTTGTCAGGATTCATATACAGAACTAAAGACTATTTTTTTACGTCCTTAACATAACAAACATCCCTTGCAACTCCGGCATAAACGTACAGCGATTGTGTTCACCGGGTGCTAAAGTTAAACTTTGCGTCCATGGCATAAAAATATTTACGTATATAAAAGTTCAGGTGAATGCTAATAGTACGGCTGTAAGATTTTTTTTATTATCAACAGGAAACAAACAAAAGTCATATTATTGGATTGTCTTCGTGTTGAATAGTTTTGGAAGTTTTATTTTTTATTTAGGAAACAAAGCCATGCTGATTATTTCTTCAAAGTATTATATAATTCTAGTACTTGTCCCGTCACAGTCAAGGAAGCTTCTTCCTTTTGCTCAAGATCTCAATAAATGGTGACACAATCAAGCCTACTTGTACGTGGAAAAGTGTGAGAGTTTTTTTTCTTTTTTTGAAGGACAAATGGAGCCACACATTAGAAAACTCTGAAGATAAAATAATATTTATTTCTTTAGTAAGCAAAGAGAAAGTTTAACGATATGAGAACTTAGCCATGTCCAGAAAAGTTGCTTATCGCTTTTAGTTACCTATGATACGTCACACACATATCCATATATTATGTGCCAACCATCCACAGTCACAAACATTTAATTGAAAAAATCCACAAAAAATATTTTAGCCCCCACTTTGAGACAATATTTTTTTGTTGAGGCATACCCTTTAAACTGGTCTTATTTTACACGTAATCTTATCTACTTTGAGGGAAAAATTTTGAGTACGGGTTGCAGTAAAGGTGACACCATTTTAACACGACATACATGTAAAAATTATATCTGTGCAAGTGATATTTATACATATGATTTTAACATACATATAGATGTATATAATCGCACCTATCGGTCTATTCAAAGAAAATATTATGTATGGGTGGCTGTTGCTTAGTCATTTATCGCTACAATCTGTTTTTTAGATTGACGCAAGCGTATAGTATAAATACACTTTAGGACAATACAAACTTACAAACCTTCACCTAACAATGCATTTTGTAAAAAAAGTATGTCCTCCTCATCATAAAAAAGTTGACACTTTTAGCTGTTGTATATTTTCTTAATAACATTGTAGAGAAAAAAATATTTTTTTATACTGTAAATTGAGTACCTATTTTTAAATGCCACCATACAAAAAAAAATTCACAAGGGTGTTAGTAATAAAAAACAAACAAACAGATAATAGATTTAAAAAATTGCTATTATATTGCTAATAAATATTTACGACTCGAGGTCTGAAAATTAAGTACGAAATTTCACACCAGATAACAGTAGCTTAAATTTCAATTTTTCTCTCTCCTTGCTGCTATCAATATTTATAGGGTGGAAATGTTTTTACTTTGTTGGCGCGAATTCTTATACGTACAAAAATATTAAATAGGATACATTCGAGAAACACACATGTATCTTTTATTTTAAAAAACTATTTTACGAATATTGTAAGAGCAAAGAATCGAAGCTTCTTCTTTGCTTGCACGTGTTTAGCAAGTAACACGCCACAATATATAATATAAATATAGTGTGATATACAACTTAGAGGTCAGTAGACAAGTTTTTACCGATTTTAATATTTAGTTGTCTATAATATAATGTATGTATTCGCTACCTTATCAGTAATGAGTAATAATAGAAAAAAAAGTTATATAACAAGAATTTGAGACTGTCTGAGTCTGTTGAAACTTAAAAAAGTACCAAGAGTTATCAGCGTATATGTTATAAGTATCACAAATACTATTTTACCTTTGTCACAATCCTTCAAGTCCTCAAGCTGCTCTATTTTTGTGGATGCACTTAATTCACAACTTCTCCTTTCAGCCATCTTTTAAGTTCTTATTTTCACTTTATTTTTAATAGTTGTCAAGCGCTCAATCTTTTTCTCCACACAAACAGGTTAAACAATTTTGATAACCAGAATTTCGTTTAACGCTTAAAAAAATTAAACCCACTGACTAAATTATGTAAAAGGACGTGTATCTATTAATTATAAATAATACGACCTGGTACAACTGGATTCAACAAAGGAACTGAACGCACCGTGCTCATACGACAGAGCTATAATGATTTGGCCATTAGAAAACGATTTCTAGTGATAAAGTTATTGTCTGTAGCCTACGTTATTAAGGAGCTTTGAAACTACAAAATTTAAGAATGTATGATATTTCCAAATACGTTTTCTTCCACGACGATCGTTTTAACGAGGCCAAAAAGTAAAGTATGAAACAATAAATTATCCAGTCTAGCGACAATAACGTTGTTTTTTTCGACTGACTTCCAAGTTATGTTATGAGGTACTTGTGACAGTCAAGGAACATATTAATAGGAATTGCCTATTTTATTTACATACAAGGAAATATATTTACTTACAAGGTGAATCGAGGGTCTATTTCTTTTTTTTTTTTTTTTTTTTTTTATTAAGTGCCGTAGTAATTTTTGATGCGTCTTGAGTATACTTCGTCCATGTTTATAAGGGTTTTAAATAATCAAAAAACTTAAGTCACTTAAATGTCGGACAATCGGTACAAAATAGGGTTTTTATTCTTGTAACATTTGAACTATTTAAATGTGTTGTGGATCGTACCTGTTATTATTTTTACGACAAACATAAGCCATATTTTTACTCACAAAAATTTGTTGAACAGATTTTATTTTATTTATGATACAAAGTTTTAGAAATTCAGCCATGCCAGTTAAATTCCAATGAACTCTGGATTCAAAATTTGTTTTGAAGCTAATAAAAGTATGAGTAATTAAATTGGTCTGAATATTTGATTCCCTTATACAGAATGTTTTGAATAATGTGTTCAAAATTGTATTGCATCTATTTTTACAGTGCCGTTCGACCATTTTAAGTAGCAATGGAAGTGTGTATTATGTATAAGGCACTTTTGTGCCCTTAGTATCAACAACTTGTCAGGATTCATATACAGAACTAAAGACTATTTTTTTACGTCCTTAACATAACAAACATCCCTTGCAACTCCGGCATAAACGTACAGCGATTGTGTTCACCGGGTGCTAAAGTTAAACTTTGCGTCCATGGCATAAAAATATTTACGTATATAAAAGTTCAGGTGAATGCTAATAGTACGGCTGTAAGATTTTTTTTATTATCAACAGGAAACAAACAAAAGTCATATTATTGGATTGTCTTCGTGTTGAATAGTTTTGGAAGTTTTATTTTTTATTTAGGAAACAAAGCCATGCTGATTATTTCTTCAAAGTATTATATAATTCTAGTACTTGTCCCGTCACAGTCAAGGAAGCTTCTTCCTTTTGCTCAAGATCTCAATAAATGGTGACACAATCAAGCCTACTTGTACGTGGAAAAGTGTGAGAGTTTTTTTTCTTTTTTTGAAGGACAAATGGAGCCACACATTAGAAAACTCTGAAGATAAAATAATATTTATTTCTTTAGTAAGCAAAGAGAAAGTTTAACGATATGAGAACTTAGCCATGTCCAGAAAAGTTGCTTATCGCTTTTAGTTACCTATGATACGTCACACACATATCCATATATTATGTGCCAACCATCCACAGTCACAAACATTTAATTGAAAAAATCCACAAAAAATATTTTAGCCCCCACTTTGAGACAATATTTTTTTGTTGAGGCATACCCTTTAAACTGGTCTTATTTTACACGTAATCTTATCTACTTTGAGGGAAAAATTTTGAGTACGGGTTGCAGTAAAGGTGACACCATTTTAACACGACATACATGTAAAAATTATATCTGTGCAAGTGATATTTATACATATGATTTTAACATACATATAGATGTATATAATCGCACCTATCGGTCTATTCAAAGAAAATATTATGTATGGGTGGCTGTTGCTTAGTCATTTATCGCTACAATCTGTTTTTTAGATTGACGCAAGCGTATAGTATAAATACACTTTAGGACAATACAAACTTACAAACCTTCACCTAACAATGCATTTTGTAAAAAAAGTATGTCCTCCTCATCATAAAAAAGTTGACACTTTTAGCTGTTGTATATTTTCTTAATAACATTGTAGAGAAAAAAATATTTTTTTATACTGTAAATTGAGTACCTATTTTTAAATGCCACCATACAAAAAAAAATTCACAAGGGTGTTAGTAATAAAAAACAAACAAACAGATAATAGATTTAAAAAATTGCTATTATATTGCTAATAAATATTTACGACTCGAGGTCTGAAAATTAAGTACGAAATTTCACACCAGATAACAGTAGCTTAAATTTCAATTTTTCTCTCTCCTTGCTGCTATCAATATTTATAGGGTGGAAATGTTTTTACTTTGTTGGCGCGAATTCTTATACGTACAAAAATATTAAATAGGATACATTCGAGAAACACACATGTATCTTTTATTTGAATAAACGTATTTTACGAATATTGTAAAAGCAAAGAATCAAAGCTTCTTCTTTGCTTGCACGTGTTTAGCAAGTAACACGTCACAATATATAATATTAATATAGTGTGATATACAACTTAGAGGTCAGTAGACAAGTTTTTACCGATTTTAATATTTAGTTGTCTATAATACAATGTATGTATTCGCTACCTTATCAGTAATGAGTAATAATAGAAAAAAAAGTTATATAACAAGAATTTAAGACTGTCTGAGTCTGTTGAAACTTAAAAAAGTACCAAGAGTTATCAGCGTATATGTTATAAGTATCACAAATACTATTTTACCTTTGTCACAATCCTTCAAGTCCTCAAGCTGCTCTATTTTTGTGGATGCACTTAATTCACAACTTCTCCTTTCAGCCATCTTTTAAGTTCTTATTTTCACTTTATTTTTAATAGTTGTCAAGCGCTCAATCTTTTTCTCCACACAAACAGGTTAAACAATTTTGATAACCAGAATTTCGTTTAACGCTTAAAAAAATTAAACCCACTGACTAAATTATGTAAAAGGACGTGTATCTATTAATTATAAATAATACGACCTGGTACAACTGGATTCAACAAAGGAACTGAACGCACCGTGCTCATACGACAGAGCTATAATGATTTGGCCATTAGAAAACGATTTCTAGTGATAAAGTTATTGTCTGTAGCCTACGTTATTAAGGAGCTTTGAAACTACAAAATTTAAGAATGTATGATATTTCCAAATACGTTTTCTTCCACGACGATCGTTTTAACGAGGCCAAAAAGTAAAGTATGAAACAATAAATTATCCAGTCTAGCGACAATAACGTTGTTTTTTTCGACTGACTTCCAAGTTATGTTATGAGGTACTTGTGACAGTCAAGGAACATATTAATAGGAATTGCCTATTTTATTTACATACAAGGAAATATATTTACTTACAAGGTGAATCGAGGGTCTATTTCTTTTTTTTTTTTTTTTTTTTTTTATTAAGTGCCGTAGTAATTTTTGATGCGTCTTGAGTATACTTTGTCCATGTTTATAAGGGTTTTAAATAATCAAAAAACTTAAGTCACTTAAATGTCGGACAATCGGTACAAAATAGGGTTTTTATTCTTGTAACATTTGAACTATTTAAATGTGTTGTGGATCGTACCTGTTATTATTTTTACGACAAACATAAGCCATATTTTTACTCACAAAAATTTGTTGAACAGATTTTATTTTATTTATGATACAAAGTTTTAGAAATTCAGCCATGCCAGTTAAATTCCAATGAACTCTGGATTCAAAATTTGTTTTGAAGCTAATAAAAGTATGAGTAATTAAATTGGTCTGAATATTTGATTCCCTTATACAGAATGTTTTGAATAATGTGTTCAAAATTGTATTGCATCTATTTTTACAGTGCCGTTCGACCATTTTAAGTAGCAATGGAAGTGTGTATTATGTATAAGGCACTTTTGTGCCCTTAGTATCAACAACTTGTCAGGATTCATATACAGAACTAAAGACTATTTTTTTACGTCCTTAACATAACAAACATCCCTTGCAACTCCGGCATAAACGTACAGCGATTGTGTTCACCGGGTGCTAAAGTTAAACTTTGCGTCCATGGCATAAAAATATTTACGTATATAAAAGTTCAGGTGAATGCTAATAGTACGGCTGTAAGATTTTTTTTATTATCAACAGGAAACAAACAAAAGTCATATTATTGGATTGTCTTCGTGTTGAATAGTTTTGGAAGTTTTATTTTTTATTTAGGAAACAAAGCCATGCTGATTATTTCTTCAAAGTATTATATAATTCTAGTACTTGTCCCGTCACAGTCAAGGAAGCTTCTTCCTTTTGCTCAAGATCTCAATAAATGGTGACACAATCAAGCCTACTTGTACGTGGAAAAGTGTGAGAGTTTTTTTTCTTTTTTTGAAGGACAAATGGAGCCACACATTAGAAAACTCTGAAGATAAAATAATATTTATTTCTTTAGTAAGCAAAGAGAAAGTTTAACGATATGAGAACTTAGCCATGTCCAGAAAAGTTGCTTATCGCTTTTAGTTACCTATGATACGTCACACACATATCCATATATTATGTGCCAACCATCCACAGTCACAAACATTTAATTGAAAAAATCCACAAAAAATATTTTAGCCCCCACTTTGAGACAATATTTTTTTGTTGAGGCATACCCTTTAAACTGGTCTTATTTTACACGTAATCTTATCTACTTTGAGGGAAAAATTTTGAGTACGGGTTGCAGTAAAGGTGACACCATTTTAACACGACATACATGTAAAAATTATATCTGTGCAAGTGATATTTATACATATGATTTTAACATACATATAGATGTATATAATCGCACCTTTCGGTCTATTCAAAGAAAATATTATGTATGGGTGGCTGTTGCTTAGTCATTTATCGCTACAATCTGTTTTTTAGATTGACGCAAGCGTATAGTATAAATACACTTTAGGACAATACAAACTTACAAACCTTCACCTAACAATGCATTTTGTAAAAAAAGTATGTCCTCCTCATCATAAAAAAGTTGACACTTTTAGCTGTTGTATATTTTCTTAATAACATTGTAGAGAAAAAAATATTTTTTTATACTGTAAATTGAGTACCTATTTTTAAATGCCACCATACAAAAAAAAATTCACAAGGGTGTTAGTAATAAAAAACAAACAAACAGATAATAGATTTAAAAAATTGCTATTATATTGCTAATAAATATTTACGACTCGAGGTCTGAAAATTAAGTACGAAATTTCACACCAGATAACAGTAGCTTAAATTTCAATTTTTCTCTCTCCTTGCTGCTATCAATATTTATAGGGTGGAAATGTTTTTACTTTGTTGGCGCGAATTCTTATACGTACAAAAATATTAAATAGGATACATTCGAGAAACACACATGTATCTTTTATTTGAATAAACGTATTTTACGAATATTGTAAAAGCAAAGAATCAAAGCTTCTTCTTTGCTTGCACGTGTTTAGCAAGTAACACGTCACAATATATAATATTAATATAGTGTGATATACAACTTAGAGGTCAGTAGACAAGTTTTTACCGATTTTAATATTTAGTTGTCTATAATACAATGTATGTATTCGCTACCTTATTAGTAATGAGTAATAATAGAAAAAAAAGTTATACAACAAGAATTTGAGACTGTCTGAGTCTGTTGAAACTTAAAAAAGTACCAAGAGTTATCAGCGTATATGTTATAAGTATCACAAATACTATTTTACCTTTGTCACAATCCTTCAAGTCCTCAAGCTGCTCTATTTTTGTGGATGCACTTAATTCACAACTTCTCCTTTCAGCCATCTTTTAAGTTCTTATTTTCACTTTATTTTTAATAGTTGTCAAGCGCTCAATCTTTTTCTCCACACAAACAGGTTAAACAATTTTGATAACCAGAATTTCGTTTAACGCTTAAAAAAATTAAACCCACTGACTAAATTATTGTAAAAGGACGTGTATCTATTAATTATAAATAATACGACCTGGTACAACTGGATTCAACAAAGGAACTGAACGCACCGTGCTCATACGACAGAGCTATAATGATTTGGCCATTAGAAAACGATTTCTAGTGATAAAGTTATTGTCTGTAGCCTACGTTATTAAGGAGCTTTGAAACTACAAAATTTAAGAATGTATGATATTTCCAAATACGTTTTCTTCCACGACGATCGTTTTAACGAGGCCAAAAAGTAAAGTATGAAACAATAAATTATCCAGTCTAGCGACAATAACGTTGTTTTTTTCGACTGACTTCCAAGTTATGTTATGAGGTACTTGTGACAGTCAAGGAACATATTAATAGGAATTGCCTATTTTATTTACATACAAGGAAATATATTTACTTACAAGGTGAATCGAGGGTCTATTTCTTTTTTTTTTTTTTTTTTTTTTTATTAAGTGCCGTAGTAATTTTTGATGCGTCTTGAGTATACTTCGTCCATGTTTATAAGGGTTTTAAATAATCAAAAAACTTAAGTCACTTAAATGTCGGACAATCGGTACAAAATAGGGTTTTTATTCTTGTAACATTTGAACTATTTAAATGTGTTGTGGATCGTACCTGTTATTATTTTTACGACAAACATAAGCCATATTTTTACTCACAAAAATTTGTTGAACAGATTTTATTTTATTTATGATACAAAGTTTTAGAAATTCAGCCATGCCAGTTAAATTCCAATGAACTCTGGATTCAAAATTTGTTTTGAAGCTAATAAAAGTATGAGTAATTAAATTGGTCTGAATATTTGATTCCCTTATACAGAATGTTTTGAATAATGTGTTCAAAATTGTATTGCATCTATTTTTACAGTGCCGTTCGACCATTTTAAGTAGCAATGGAAGTGTGTATTATGTATAAGGCACTTTTGTGCCCTTAGTATCAACAACTTGTCAGGATTCATATACAGAACTAAAGACTATTTTTTTACGTCCTTAACATAACAAACATCCCTTGCAACTCCGGCATAAACGTACAGCGATTGTGTTCACCGGGTGCTAAAGTTAAACTTTGCGTCCATGGCATAAAAATATTTACGTATATAAAAGTTCAGGTGAATGCTAATAGTACGGCTGTAAGATTTTTTTTATTATCAACAGGAAACAAACAAAAGTCATATTATTGGATTGTCTTCGTGTTGAATAGTTTTGGAAGTTTTATTTTTTATTTAGGAAACAAAGCCATGCTGATTATTTCTTCAAAGTATTATATAATTCTAGTACTTGTCCCGTCACAGTCAAGGAAGCTTCTTCCTTTTGCTCAAGATCTCAATAAATGGTGACACAATCAAGCCTACTTGTACGTGGAAAAGTGTGAGAGTTTTTTTTCTTTTTTTGAAGGACAAATGGAGCCACACATTAGAAAACTCTGAAGATAAAATAATATTTATTTCTTTAGTAAGCAAAGAGAAAGTTTAACGATATGAGAACTTAGCCATGTCCAGAAAAGTTGCTTATCGCTTTTAGTTACCTATGATACGTCACACACATATCCATATATTATGTGCCAACCATCCACAGTCACAAACATTTAATTGAAAAAATCCACAAAAAATATTTTAGCCCCCACTTTGAGACAATATTTTTTTGTTGAGGCATACCCTTTAAACTGGTCTTATTTTACACGTAATCTTATCTACTTTGAGGGAAAAATTTTGAGTACGGGTTGCAGTAAAGGTGACACCATTTTAACACGACATACATGTAAAAATTATATCTGTGCAAGTGATATTTATACATATGATTTTAACATACATATAGATGTATATAATCGCACCTATCGGTCTATTCAAAGAAAATATTATGTATGGGTGGCTGTTGCTTAGTCATTTATCGCTACAATCTGTTTTTTAGATTGACGCAAGCGTATAGTATAAATACACTTTAGGACAATACAAACTTACAAACCTTCACCTAACAATGCATTTTGTAAAAAAAGTATGTCCTCCTCATCATAAAAAAGTTGACACTTTTAGCTGTTGTATATTTTCTTAATAACATTGTAGAGAAAAAAATATTTTTTTATACTGTAAATTGAGTACCTATTTTTAAATGCCACCATACAAAAAAAAATTCACAAGGGTGTTAGTAATAAAAAACAAACAAACAGATAATAGATTTAAAAAATTGCTATTATATTGCTAATAAATATTTACGACTCGAGGTCTGAAAATTAAGTACGAAATTTCACACCAGATAACAGTAGCTTAAATTTCAATTTTTCTCTCTCCTTGCTGCTATCAATATTTATAGGGTGGAAATGTTTTTACTTTGTTGGCGCGAATTCTTATACGTACAAAAATATTAAATAGGATACATTCGAGAAACACACATGTATCTTTTATTTGAATAAACGTATTTTACGAATATTGTAAAAGCAAAGAATCAAAGCTTCTTCTTTGCTTGCACGTGTTTAGCAAGTAACACGTCACAATATATAATATTAATATAGTGTGATATACAACTTAGAGGTCAGTAGACAAGTTTTTACCGATTTTAATATTTAGTTGTCTATAATACAATGTATGTATTCGCTACCTTATCAGTAATGAGTAATAATAGAAAAAAAAGTTATATAACAAGAATTTGAGACTGTCTGAGTCTGTTGAAACTTAAAAAAGTACCAAGAGTTATCAGCGTATCTGTTATAAGTATCACAAATACTATTTTACCTTTGTCACAATCCTTCAAGTCCTCAAGCTGCTCTATTTTTGTGGATGCACTTAATTCACAACTTCTCCTTTCAGCCATCTTTTAAGTTCTTATTTTCACTTTATTTTTAATAGTTGTCAAGCGCTCAATCTTTTTCTCCACACAAACAGGTTAAACAATTTTGATAACCAGAATTTCGTTTAACGCTTAAAAAAATTAAACCCACTGACTAAATTATGTAAAAGGACGTGTATCTATTAATTATAAATAATACGACCTGGTACAACTGGATTCAACAAAGGAACTGAACGCACCGTGCTCATACGACAGAGCTATAATGATTTGGCCATTAGAAAACGATTTCTAGTGATAAAGTTATTGTCTGTAGCCTACGTTATTAAGGAGCTTTGAAACTACAAAATTTAAGAATGTATGATATTTCCAAATACGTTTTCTTCCACGACGATCGTTTTAACGAGGCCAAAAAGTAAAGTATGAAACAATAAATTATCCAGTCTAGCGACAATAACGTTGTTTTTTTCGACTGACTTCCAAGTTATGTTATGAGGTACTTGTGACAGTCAAGGAACATATTAATAGGAATTGCCTATTTTATTTACATACAAGGAAATATATTTACTTACAAGGTGAATCGAGGGTCTATTTCTTTTTTTTTTTTTTTTTTTTTTTATTAAGTGCCGTAGTAATTTTTGATGCGTCTTGAGTATACTTTGTCCATGTTTATAAGGGTTTTAAATAATCAAAAAACTTAAGTCACTTAAATGTCGGACAATCGGTACAAAATAGGGTTTTTATTCTTGTAACATTTGAACTATTTAAATGTGTTGTGGATCGTACCTGTTATTATTTTTACGACAAACATAAGCCATATTTTTACTCACAAAAATTTGTTGAACAGATTTTATTTTATTTATGATACAAAGTTTTAGAAATTCAGCCATGCCAGTTAAATTCCAATGAACTCTGGATTCAAAATTTGTTTTGAAGCTAATAAAAGTATGAGTAATTAAATTGGTCTGAATATTTGATTCCCTTATACAGAATGTTTTGAATAATGTGTTCAAAATTGTATTGCATCTATTTTTACAGTGCCGTTCGACCATTTTAAGTAGCAATGGAAGTGTGTATTATGTATAAGGCACTTTTGTGCCCTTAGTATCAACAACTTGTCAGGATTCATATACAGAACTAAAGACTATTTTTTTACGTCCTTAACATAACAAACATCCCTTGCAACTCCGGCATAAACGTACAGCGATTGTGTTCACCGGGTGCTAAAGTTAAACTTTGCGTCCATGGCATAAAAATATTTACGTATATAAAAGTTCAGGTGAATGCTAATAGTACGGCTGTAAGATTTTTTTTATTATCAACAGGAAACAAACAAAAGTCATATTATTGGATTGTCTTCGTGTTGAATAGTTTTGGAAGTTTTATTTTTTATTTAGGAAACAAAGCCATGCTGATTATTTCTTCAAAGTATTATATAATTCTAGTACTTGTCCCGTCACAGTCAAGGAAGCTTCTTCCTTTTGCTCAAGATCTCAATAAATGGTGACACAATCAAGCCTACTTGTACGTGGAAAAGTGTGAGAGTTTTTTTTCTTTTTTTGAAGGACAAATGGAGCCACACATTAGAAAACTCTGAAGATAAAATAATATTTATTTCTTTAGTAAGCAAAGAGAAAGTTTAACGATATGAGAACTTAGCCATGTCCAGAAAAGTTGCTTATCGCTTTTAGTTACCTATGATACGTCACACACATATCCATATATTATGTGCCAACCATCCACAGTCACAAACATTTAATTGAAAAAATCCACAAAAAATATTTTAGCCCCCACTTTGAGACAATATTTTTTTGTTGAGGCATACCCTTTAAACTGGTCTTATTTTACACGTAATCTTATCTACTTTGAGGGAAAAATTTTGAGTACGGGTTGCAGTAAAGGTGACACCATTTTAACACGACATACATGTAAAAATTATATCTGTGCAAGTGATATTTATACATATGATTTTAACATACATATAGATGTATATAATCGCACCTTTCGGTCTATTCAAAGAAAATATTATGTATGGGTGGCTGTTGCTTAGTCATTTATCGCTACAATCTGTTTTTTAGATTGACGCAAGCGTATAGTATAAATACACTTTAGGACAATACAAACTTACAAACCTTCACCTAACAATGCATTTTGTAAAAAAAGTATGTCCTCCTCATCATAAAAAAGTTGACACTTTTAGCTGTTGTATATTTTCTTAATAACATTGTAGAGAAAAAAATATTTTTTTATACTGTAAATTGAGTACCTATTTTTAAATGCCACCATACAAAAAAAAATTCACAAGGGTGTTAGTAATAAAAAACAAACAAACAGATAATAGATTTAAAAAATTGCTATTATATTGCTAATAAATATTTACGACTCGAGGTCTGAAAATTAAGTACGAAATTTCACACCAGATAACAGTAGCTTAAATTTCAATTTTTCTCTCTCCTTGCTGCTATCAATATTTATAGGGTGGAAATGTTTTTACTTTGTTGGCGCGAATTCTTATACGTACAAAAATATTAAATAGGATACATTCGAGAAACACACATGTATCTTTTATTTGAATAAACGTATTTTACGAATATTGTAAAAGCAAAGAATCAAAGCTTCTTCTTTGCTTGCACGTGTTTAGCAAGTAACACGTCACAATATATAATATTAATATAGTGTGATATACAACTTAGAGGTCAGTAGACAAGTTTTTACCGATTTTAATATTTAGTTGTCTATAATACAATGTATGTATTCGCTACCTTATTAGTAATGAGTAATAATAGAAAAAAAAGTTATACAACAAGAATTTGAGACTGTCTGAGTCTGTTGAAACTTAAAAAAGTACCAAGAGTTATCAGCGTATATGTTATAAGTATCACAAATACTATTTTACCTTTGTCACAATCCTTCAAGTCCTCAAGCTGCTCTATTTTTGTGGATGCACTTAATTCACAACTTCTCCTTTCAGCCATCTTTTAAGTTCTTATTTTCACTTTATTTTTAATAGTTGTCAAGCGCTCAATCTTTTTCTCCACACAAACAGGTTAAACAATTTTGATAACCAGAATTTCGTTTAACGCTTAAAAAAATTAAACCCACTGACTAAATTATTGTAAAAGGACGTGTATCTATTAATTATAAATAATACGACCTGGTACAACTGGATTCAACAAAGGAACTGAACGCACCGTGCTCATACGACAGAGCTATAATGATTTGGCCATTAGAAAACGATTTCTAGTGATAAAGTTATTGTCTGTAGCCTACGTTATTAAGGAGCTTTGAAACTACAAAATTTAAGAATGTATGATATTTCCAAATACGTTTTCTTCCACGACGATCGTTTTAACGAGGCCAAAAAGTAAAGTATGAAACAATAAATTATCCAGTCTAGCGACAATAACGTTGTTTTTTTCGACTGACTTCCAAGTTATGTTATGAGGTACTTGTGACAGTCAAGGAACATATTAATAGGAATTGCCTATTTTATTTACATACAAGGAAATATATTTACTTACAAGGTGAATCGAGGGTCTATTTCTTTTTTTTTTTTTTTTTTTTTTTATTAAGTGCCGTAGTAATTTTTGATGCGTCTTGAGTATACTTCGTCCATGTTTATAAGGGTTTTAAATAATCAAAAAACTTAAGTCACTTAAATGTCGGACAATCGGTACAAAATAGGGTTTTTATTCTTGTAACATTTGAACTATTTAAATGTGTTGTGGATCGTACCTGTTATTATTTTTACGACAAACATAAGCCATATTTTTACTCACAAAAATTTGTTGAACAGATTTTATTTTATTTATGATACAAAGTTTTAGAAATTCAGCCATGCCAGTTAAATTCCAATGAACTCTGGATTCAAAATTTGTTTTGAAGCTAATAAAAGTATGAGTAATTAAATTGGTCTGAATATTTGATTCCCTTATACAGAATGTTTTGAATAATGTGTTCAAAATTGTATTGCATCTATTTTTACAGTGCCGTTCGACCATTTTAAGTAGCAATGGAAGTGTGTATTATGTATAAGGCACTTTTGTGCCCTTAGTATCAACAACTTGTCAGGATTCATATACAGAACTAAAGACTATTTTTTTACGTCCTTAACATAACAAACATCCCTTGCAACTCCGGCATAAACGTACAGCGATTGTGTTCACCGGGTGCTAAAGTTAAACTTTGCGTCCATGGCATAAAAATATTTACGTATATAAAAGTTCAGGTGAATGCTAATAGTACGGCTGTAAGATTTTTTTTATTATCAACAGGAAACAAACAAAAGTCATATTATTGGATTGTCTTCGTGTTGAATAGTTTTGGAAGTTTTATTTTTTATTTAGGAAACAAAGCCATGCTGATTATTTCTTCAAAGTATTATATAATTCTAGTACTTGTCCCGTCACAGTCAAGGAAGCTTCTTCCTTTTGCTCAAGATCTCAATAAATGGTGACACAATCAAGCCTACTTGTACGTGGAAAAGTGTGAGAGTTTTTTTTCTTTTTTTGAAGGACAAATGGAGCCACACATTAGAAAACTCTGAAGATAAAATAATATTTATTTCTTTAGTAAGCAAAGAGAAAGTTTAACGATATGAGAACTTAGCCATGTCCAGAAAAGTTGCTTATCGCTTTTAGTTACCTATGATACGTCACACACATATCCATATATTATGTGCCAACCATCCACAGTCACAAACATTTAATTGAAAAAATCCACAAAAAATATTTTAGCCCCCACTTTGAGACAATATTTTTTTGTTGAGGCATACCCTTTAAACTGGTCTTATTTTACACGTAATCTTATCTACTTTGAGGGAAAAATTTTGAGTACGGGTTGCAGTAAAGGTGACACCATTTTAACACGACATACATGTAAAAATTATATCTGTGCAAGTGATATTTATACATATGATTTTAACATACATATAGATGTATATAATCGCACCTATCGGTCTATTCAAAGAAAATATTATGTATGGGTGGCTGTTGCTTAGTCATTTATCGCTACAATCTGTTTTTTAGATTGACGCAAGCGTATAGTATAAATACACTTTAGGACAATACAAACTTACAAACCTTCACCTAACAATGCATTTTGTAAAAAAAGTATGTCCTCCTCATCATAAAAAAGTTGACACTTTTAGCTGTTGTATATTTTCTTAATAACATTGTAGAGAAAAAAATATTTTTTTATACTGTAAATTGAGTACCTATTTTTAAATGCCACCATACAAAAAAAAATTCACAAGGGTGTTAGTAATAAAAAACAAACAAACAGATAATAGATTTAAAAAATTGCTATTATATTGCTAATAAATATTTACGACTCGAGGTCTGAAAATTAAGTACGAAATTTCACACCAGATAACAGTAGCTTAAATTTCAATTTTTCTCTCTCCTTGCTGCTATCAATATTTATAGGGTGGAAATGTTTTTACTTTGTTGGCGCGAATTCTTATACGTACAAAAATATTAAATAGGATACATTCGAGAAACACACATGTATCTTTTATTTGAATAAACGTATTTTACGAATATTGTAAAAGCAAAGAATCAAAGCTTCTTCTTTGCTTGCACGTGTTTAGCAAGTAACACGTCACAATATATAATATTAATATAGTGTGATATACAACTTAGAGGTCAGTAGACAAGTTTTTACCGATTTTAATATTTAGTTGTCTATAATACAATGTATGTATTCGCTACCTTATTAGTAATGAGTAATAATAGAAAAAAAAGTTATACAACAAGAATTTGAGACTGTCTGAGTCTGTTGAAACTTAAAAAAGTACCAAGAGTTATCAGCGTATATGTTATAAGTATCACAAATACTATTTTACCTTTGTCACAATCCTTCAAGTCCTCAAGCTGCTCTATTTTTGTGGATGCACTTAATTCACAACTTCTCCTTTCAGCCATCTTTTAAGTTCTTATTTTCACTTTATTTTTAATAGTTGTCAAGCGCTCAATCTTTTTCTCCACACAAACAGGTTAAACAATTTTGATAACCAGAATTTCGTTTAACGCTTAAAAAAATTAAACCCACTGACTAAATTATGTAAAAGGACGTGTATCTATTAATTATAAATAATACGACCTGGTACAACTGGATTCAACAAAGGAACTGAACGCACCGTGCTCATACGACAGAGCTATAATGATTTGGCCATTAGAAAACGATTTCTAGTGATAAAGTTATTGTCTGTAGCCTACGTTATTAAGGAGCTTTGAAACTACAAAATTTAAGAATGTATGATATTTCCAAATACGTTTTCTTCCACGACGATCGTTTTAACGAGGCCAAAAAGTAAAGTATGAAACAATAAATTATCCAGTCTAGCGACAATAACGTTGTTTTTTTCGACTGACTTCCAAGTTATGTTATGAGGTACTTGTGACAGTCAAGGAACATATTAATAGGAATTGCCTATTTTATTTACATACAAGGAAATATATTTACTTACAAGGTGAATCGAGGGTCTATTTCTTTTTTTTTTTTTTTTATTTAGTGCCGTAGTAATGCGTCTTGAGTATACTTTGTCCATTTTTCTAAGGGTTTTAAATAATCAAAAAACTTAAGTCACTTAAATGTCAGAAAATTGGTACAAAACAGGGTTTTTATTCTTGTAACATTTGAACTATTTAAATGTGTTGTGGATCGTACCTGTTATTATTTTTACGACAAACATAAGCCATATTTTTACTCACAAAAATTTGTTGAACAGATTTTATTTTATTTATGATACAAAGTTTTAGAAATTCAGCCATGCCAGTTAAATTCCAATGAACTCTGGATTCAAAATTTGTTTTGAAGCTAATAAAAGTATGAGTAATTAAATTGGTCTGAATATTTGATTCCCTTATACAGAATGTTTTGAATAATGTGTTCAAAATTGTATTGCATCTATTTTTACAGTGCCGTTCGACCATTTTAAGTAGCAATGGAAGTGTGTATTATGTATAAGGCACTTTTGTGCCGTTAGTATCAAGCAGTATAAGGTTAAGATGAATTTTGTCGTATAAAATCATTACATATGTTTTTTAATTATTGATTTTAAAATAAATACATAAAAAATGATTTTTTTTTCTTTTCACCGTCCCTCTCTTTCACCTCATGTACTATTTATAAAATTCAACTACAAATTTTTTCAAGTTAGCCTCATCGCTGGAGAAAAAAAAACATGTCAGAACAATATTTTTTTAATTTTTATCGATTTAGACTGTACAAAAAAGAATATACAGTACACTTGATTGTTCTTCACAATATTTGACATTCACTGCATTTCATGTGATAAAGTATTTTTCTAAATAATTGTTGATGATTTGTTATTCAGAAATATTGTAAAAGTATACTAAAAAGTTTTTCAAATTTGTTACAACGGAATGATGCAGCTGTTAAATTAATTTTAAAGACTATTCATTTTTCCACCAAGCTATGCACGTTTGTAAAACTTTCTAGTTAACTAAAAAGAGAATAATTGAAAATAAAAAATAAATTATTATACTAATTTACGTATTTTCAGACGAACAGAGCTAATAACACTGATAATCGAGCCAGTTTTGATATTTTTTTACAATTCATGGTCTTATATTTATTTTTATACGTATAAAGTTCTATTTTATAACTTGTGTTTTTATCAAATCAAGTTTTGAATATAAAAAAGACTAACAGATAAGTTATGATATTTTGTATGATTCTAGTATACTTCGACCATCGTTTATAAAGGTTTGGAAAATCTTAAAAACTAAATTATTTTAATATCAAGGAATCGTTACAAATTTTTTTTTTACTATGTTAACATTCGATCTAAAAATGCTTAGAAACGTTTTTTTTAGTATCAGAAAGTTTAATCACTCAAGTGCCACTCCTTGATATGTATTTTTTTTCTTGAGACCCAGCACACGAAGGAATTAACTTATACATATGAAACATGTATCTTCTCTATCTAATCATATAAAGGCAGTTTAAATTACGAATAAATTACTAAAAGTGTAGACAGATGAATATTTCTCCTGTTCGAGCAAACGATGGTTTCTTAAATTTTTGAAAATACTTTTTTTGCTCTATCTCATTTTTCTGTGCACTTCGCAAGTAAAGATGGAATAAAATTATTTCACGTTAGTAGTTTTTATTTGCACCCTTGAGGTACAACTGTTAACAACGTGGCTCATAAAGACCTCATTATTTTTTATGAATGTTTATAAACGGATCTTATGTACCACGTATCATGAATACAAATACACTGGATTTGATTCACATAAGATTTATTATACACTGGATTTTTGGATTTGGAATATTAATATCATATTAAATCCCAATAATACTATATTAAATCTCTTCAGCACCTTTAAAATCTTAAAAAAATCTATTTAAAGCTACGATAAGCAAACGTTCTAAAGTTATGCGTCCTTGGTAATACTTCTATTAAATATAAAGATCATATATACCTACCTATTAACACTTACATCCATCAGATAAACTCTTGTTGTAGTCAAGGGATCTTCTTAAGACCTTTATATTGCTAGCGTTAACGTTTTGAAAATATAAATAAACACAAAGAAATAAAAAAAAAAAGTAAAAACAAACAGCTTCATTTAGCTAGCACACACACAAGGGGAAACTCATGCATGGCCAGCAAGACCTGTTGCTGTGCTCATCGTAACTTTTAAAAGATTGACTTTTTAAATGTCTGTTTAATTTATGAATACAGATACAAATTTTTTTTTTCAAATATACAATAGTAGTAAAGTAGAGTGCAGTTTTAAAATCTAACGTGTATTGAGTTTCGGGGTTTTAACGTACCCACATCCCTAACCTTTGTTATCCTTATTTATTTATTTATTTTTTCATTCATCGTCCTCTTGTTTGAACAAATAAACCATAAGCAACAACTGGCTGGTGCTTTTTATTTGTCGTTAAATGTGAACATGATATTCTATGTATCCAATAACCCAGATCCACTAGTTGACTTCTGATCTTAAAGAATTTGTAAAGAATCAGTTATATACAGTTTATAGTTACTAAAGAAATTGACTTCACAATTTTTCTGATAGGTTGATACAAGTATCACCTTACCTCTGTTTTAAAATTGGTTTTTACACGGTCACTTGGGACATCTAAAAATTGTAGTATAGGATTATATAGGACTTAATATAATTTATAAACATGATTTCACATTTATTTGAGCGCACAAAACATTGAGTATAGGATAAAACTATATTATTAAACATATATATATTAAAGAAAGTCTGAGCTATATTATCAGAAACAATACCAGAGCGTCGGCCCTTCTGGTAAAACATTAGTTATTCAGGTTTAATTTTAGAAAAGTTATTCAAAATATTGCGTTGTGTTTATGATGTCATTGTTTAATCTATTGTATTAATTAAACGAATGTTATGAGGTTTCGTAATAAGTACATCATAAAATATGTAATTAAAGTAGAAGAAAGTATGTTTCAAATATGTTATTTATCATATACATTATACATCTATGAAAATTTGGTCTATCTGACAGAATTCAGAGAAAGTGGGGTACAAAACAATACGAATATTTTATATTGAAACTTTCAATCTTCTAGTTATATCGAAAGTATTTAAAACTCTTACGAAAAATTCTTTGTTATCAAGGTACTAAAAAAGGAGCAGAAGAATATGATCGAGAACACGATGGTAAAGAGATTGGATTTTAAAGACTGTCAATAAATAATCAAACATACCTTGTTTTCCTCCACTATGACTTTAAATCTAAAGAAAAATTGCACCTTTAATTGTGTAATTTCATCAAACGTTACCTCCTTTGCCAACTTAAATAAGTTAAAGCGCTTCCACTTTCTATTACTTATGAGTTTTGCTGCTTTAGCTGGAGGGTTTTACATAAGTCATCATTAAAATTCATAACAAAACGTCTTACTTAAAATCTCATGACTTTAAAAATATATTGCTTAATCTTTTTAAATTTGATGTCTTTAACTTTTTTAGTTGCTGTTATTTCATTCTTAGAGATTAATAATTACCATGAGAATACAAATTAAACCATGTAGTAGTATTAAAATGCAAAAACACACCCACAAGTGATTGCGTTGCAATGAAGCAAACCAACAGCCATGGCATACACCAAAAGTGGAAAACTATACATAAACTGGGAAAGAGCAAAAAGCCACTGGAATTTCGATCAGGAGCTGTTTAGCCATTCCGTCGGTATATCAAGTATAGTAAGCATGCAGTTGTAGTAATACAGCAGATGAGCTTCACCGCAAGCCAAAAGAGAAGGAGAAATTAGCATACGAAACAATCATGCAGGTGCCGCCACACCAAGGCGTGTCTGTGATGCGCAATTGCAGCTAGAACCTGCATTAGGTTCGGGTATATAAAGTGGCGCGCAAACGCATAATACAACGTCCATGTACGCGTGCGGCTGCAATTGCGTTCGTTTGTGCCAACCCCTAACATAACATATCTGTATGTGTACTGTTGTGCGTACTATATCTCACCCACCCTTTTCCCCCTGATACCACATAGCAAGCCTATTTACGCATTCCTGTACGCTCTGCCTACGTAATTTTGTGTGCTTTGGAATATTGCAATGAATGCGGAACAAAAGCCGAGTGATGCGTGTAGGCTTGTATATACCATTTGATTGGGGTTTCTGATGGAAAGATGCATACTAATTTATCTTACTTAGTATTTCAATTAATACATTTATACAACCTCTTAAGAATAAACTGTTCGTATTGCTCACCATCAGCTGCTTGAACCTGGACAAACCATTTATTCAACTATTTACTATCAATAACTAATGTGATTATAGTAAGTGACTGGAAAAAAAGAATTAAAAAAAACAAACAAATAGAATTGATCAACAGAAAAGGCATTGTCTAACTATCATTTGTTTCAGTCCCCAAAACTCTGTTAATCAAGACAAATTTGTAAAAAATCTTTGTAACATTAATATCACATTACCATATCCGGTCAAAACTATAATCTACGAACCTAATATACCAGTATGCGTTATACGATATCAATTTCTACTTGATTATAATTTACTTACATGTATAAGTACAGAAATGTAAACTATAAAGTTACTTAAAATATTGAAGTACCACCATTCAGATGCACCACTTTTATCAAAAACTTTCTTAAAAAGTAATAGTCATTTTTAATCATTATTAACTACATTTTATTTGGATGGTAAAAATGATAAATCTCAACTTGTCTTTTTAAGCGTAACTAGACATTTGCTAGAGTTTGTCTTACTGGTCACTTTATTTATTTATAATAAATCTAATAACTCAAGCACCTATCCCCACACAACCAAAGTGCTAACTGGTCGCTGAAATTATTTAAAATAAATTAAATAACGCAACCGCCAATCTCCACACAATCTGGGCTGATTACTGATCACCTTATTGATTTAAAATAAGTAAAATAACGCAAGCGCCAATCCCCGTACGATCCGAGGCGCTTTTTGGTAGCTTTAATTATTTAAAATAAATTAAATAACTCAAGCGCCAATTCCCACACAACCCGGGGTGTCTACTGGTCGCTTTATTTATTTAAAACAAATCGAATAACACGAGCATTAATCTCCGAGCTACCCGGGTCACTTACTAATCTTTTTATTTACTTAAAATTAATCAATTAACAGAAGCGCCAATCCCCGCACAACCCAGAGCGCGTACGAGTCGCTTTATTTATTGAAAATAAATTAAATAACGCACAAGCCAATCCCTGCACAATCCTACTTATCATCAAGATAAAATTGTAGAACAACAGTTTAATGTAAACGGTATTCCTATTTTTTAAACAAGTTCTGTTGAATTTTGGCCACTATTGATAAAAGTGTTTACTAAAACAGTAATTTAGAAACTATTTATTATCGCTGTTGACTATGGAATTGGAAAACCGAAGCCGATAACAAAATATTTGGCAGACTTTATAACAAAGTTGAATAACTTACTGAAAAAAGAAGTCACTGTACAAGAAAAATACTGTAAAGGTAATGTGTTTTATTTGCGATAGACCTGTTCGATCATTTATGCATTTATGGAGTGCATCAAAAGCCATAGTTTATACTATGCCTGTGAACAATGCACTGTAAAGGGAGTTTATCACAATAATCGGGTATCCTATCTCTAAAAAAATACAACACTTAAGAGTGATTCGTCATTTCGTATGTTGCATGCAGAGTTATATTGCGTACAATAATAACGTATACATATTATACCATAAAATAACTTTTCAAAGTGAAAGTTTAGATATTTATTTTTTTTGCATTTTTTTTTTCTTTTTTCACCACATTACGTTTCTTATGAGACAATCTATTTAACCCCTGCCTAGTTAAAGCTCAGTGTAAGGACATGGAGTAAAAAGTCTCAAGCATATTGTCTGGCCTCGAGAGCAACCTCAGGTACTTACTTTCTACCCACTTACCGATATGAGCAAGAAAGTCTACACCAAAAGCTCATCGTTTCTTTTTACCATCTTTGCCGATCTATGCCGATGACTTTCCGAATAGAATGGCAGAGTGCCTTCTCATCACTCGCCTGTCCAATAACAATTTGTAATATCAAACTACTGTAATACACGTCCAAACTATAATTAATTAGCTCAATATCAATAGTAAAACTATTAAGAAAATGGTTCTTAATTTGTTCTTAATATGCACATTATAGCTTATGCAGAAGCATCTAAGTAAATTCCAATACTTTCCTCAATATGGTTGTAAAGTCGTTTGCTTGAAGGTCAAACTTTTGCTTCCAAATCCTGAGTTCTTTGGTACAATGCACTTTATCTATTCAGATTTATTATCAATTAACTTTTTTTTGTCTCATTTAGTGGCAAAAATTTTTGAAAACTATTCTTGTGTCTTATATTCATCGGATAATACAAGCGTTTAATAGCTTTTATTCAGGTTTTATAAAAAAAACTTTTTATAGCAGAATTCAATACAAGTTAATGTATGTATTTTAAAAAATGTAAGACTTTTTGATGTAGAGATAAGCGCACAAAAATGACCGTTTTTCGTGCCGATTTTGTTTTAATACCCTAACAATAAGCCATTTTTCACTATATTCTGATAGTTTCGATATTGTCATAATATTATTGTAGGGTAAAAAAAAAGGCTGGTGACAGATTTTGTTTGGTTTTGTTATACATGCATCTGAAAACTGCTAATTAGGAAAATATTTTAGTAACCTCTATACTTAAAAATATTGATCTTCGAATGCAAAGATGGTAAACATTCAGGAAATTAAAAAATACTTGCTCGTGAGAAATCAATCCGATGTTTTACCTGGAAAGTATGTTAAATTTCTGAAAACATGAATAAAATAGAAAATTTATAGGGGGAAGGGGATGTTATAGTCAATAAAACCTTTTCAACATGAGTTTAAACTAGCTTAACTGTGAAAAAAAAATTATTCATCGAGTACTTTTTTGTAAAAAGATTTTGATTTTAGAGTAATTTTACAAATCTAAATGTGTCTATGCTTCTTCAGTTCAAACAAACGTCTTCCCATTCATTACAATCACCATTACAATAAGTATTTTTACTTTTGTAAATTTAGAGCTGAAAAGAAAGCCATAAAAACAAAACGAATTACAGTATGCCTGAAGACAGTCATAGACCTGTATGGATACTCATGTTTGCCATGCAATTTATGGACGACACAGTCGCCCCAAATCCGTCCACAGGTAGATGTGATGATCTTTATAATGACGACGATGAAGAAATTGCTGTGTATGACAACTAGTCAGTCGTTCATTAGCAAGATTTCCCCTCTGCTGGATCAATTTAAGACAAGAATACGATGACTGATTCAGAAATCATAAGCTCTAAAAATATTTGAATGTTTTTTAAAACCGTGATTCCTATTGTTCAAAAAATTAAAGCCGTTAAAATAAAAATACAAAAATGATATGACCCATTCTTTCAGATGTGAATGGACTTTAGCTTTTTAAATAGATATTTGTATTCACTGTGGCGCTAACAAATAGAGAAATTGGACTCTAGGGCTTTGTTGCTCTGGTAACAAAGTTTTAAGATTGAAACAAAAAATCATAATTTTATATTTTTTGTCAGTTTTAAATACTTGAAGGTTTTAAAACAAGCCATTTCCAGTAATTAAAACGTGAGAAAGTACAAATCAACGCTTCTTTAGGGCCAACAACTATTTTATGGCTTACGGAACGCACCGTACTTTTCAGCAACATAATATATTTTTTTCCTACAGTTTAATATTTGGCCAAAGAAATTGCATGGATTCCAAACAAAAATGTTTTTAATAAAAAATTTTTTGTTCCGAGAAGTGTCAAAAGTAAATGTAAAATTTATAACTAAAAACTATTTACATTACATGTTAACACACTATGGTGTTCCACTCAGTGAGTTTTTGGTGAAGTCGTGAGAAGAAGCCGCTATTTGATTATATGTTTAAAGCAAGTTAGAAAAAAAATTCGATTTTTTTAAATTTTTGCATATTATATCGTTAATTTGAAGTAGTTCCAAACCTCTTTTTTTGGATTAATTTTAGGACGATGTTCCTTGTATACAAGCGAATAAAATTAGCTACATCCCAATCTGTGCGTATTTATATTTCAAAATAGCCCTTTTTAATCCATTTCCTCTGGTCTACATGCATTTGAACATGGTATCCATCTTAATGCTTACTGATCGCTAATACGCTTAGTATGTATCGTTGACGGAGTCATTGGTCGGTAGCAACTTTCAATAGCTAGGTGGTACGAGCTAATAAAGCGGTATAACTATGTAAATAGCGTTATTTTGTTTTTAAGTTTTTCGTGATTATTAAGTACTTTGAGGCTTATAAGCATTTGTAAGAATGGAATTATGTACTTGATAAGTAGGAACAATAGTATTTTTAAACAAACGCTTTTATGTAGAGTGGAAAGTAACGGCTACAATAGCCTATTCTAGCCTGTGAGAGAGGAGAGAAACTCTTCTGATACTTACTTCTGCTGTCGTCCCTCTCACTGTCTAACCTACTTTCACGGGCTTCAACGGGCTGTATTCAGTTGTAGATTTTGGCTTTATTGAGGAACGTGAGTTCTAAAATACTGTTAGTTACGCTTACATTTTACTCAATATTTTACTTCGTTGTAACGAATACTCATGTAATAATTACAAAAAACTTGAATAAAAACTACAATTTTTACACGCTTAGGCCGTATCTTATCAACTTGTACCACCTAGCTATTGAAATTTTCATTTGTGAGATGGCATGAGCGCTCCACACCAAAGATACTTACTAAAGGCACTCAGGTTTTAGTCGGCAGATTCTGGCTGTGATATAACTCACAACATTGAACTTGTTATGAAGAGAAAAAAAATGTTCAAGTTTGGTAACTGGCACGTAAAATCTCGCTGAGACAATCAAAAACATCAGTCTTATAGCATGTCAGTATTCTGTTTTAAACGCACTGGAAAAATTGAATTAACATATTCACCTTGGGAGGTATGGAAATACAAAATGTGACGAGGTAAAACTAGCTGCACTAAATTTCCCTTCGAACCTGCGACGCCTCCTTGCTCTATTTTACTTCAGGCCTACTTCGTTGTCAATCGCCTAATTATTCGAATTACAATAGCCGAAAAAGGTGCGGGAAATCATGGAGTGCAGCGTGAGTCAGGGAGAGTGCCGCCTCAAAAAGCCGGGGAGGGGTGTGAGTCTTGCTCGAGCCGTGCAGCGTAGCAGTCGAAGTGCGAGCGTGTCGAGGTTTTTCTTTTCCTTTGTACTTACCTTTGATAGGTAGCGAGGGCGTTTTGAGATCGTGAAGTTGAGAGAGAGTGAAAGTAAAGAAGAGGCGGAGAAATCGAGGTGCGAGAGTTGAAACTTGGTGAGGAACGTGAGTCAGGGACAGAGGCTGGGGTCAACATCGAGGCGAGCAATAGCTGGATCAAGGTCACGTGAGCCAGCCAAGGAAATCGAGAGGGCCTGAAGGTTGACACGGGCTAACCTCCCTCCCCCCTTCCTCAGAGAGATAGAGAGAGAGCAAGAGCGAGAGAAGAGAGTTACAGCCAGCAGCTGAGCATCGAGGAGCCACCCTCGGGGTCAGACAACGTTGGGACGAGGTAGGGTGTTTAGGGCTATTCGGGTACAGGTGAGAGCGAAGGGATTGACTGTTCCGCGGCCGGGACAGATCGAGAAGACGTGCCAGAGAGTGGGAGTTAGTAGAGCTGGGGCTTGAGGAGCCGGTCCGAGTAGTGTGTATGCGTGTGTGAGAGCTGCAAGAGAGGGAGAAAGAGATAGAGAAAGGAAAGTGCGAAGTCGGGTATGAGCTGGGGAGGATAGTGACCAGGTGTAGGCGTGGAGAACCTGGGTGCGAGAGCAGTGAGATCGGGAGAGGAAGATTGTTGGCCTAAGGGTAGAATGCAATATTGGTGGGGCTAAAGGTGTGTTGCCTTCCAATGAGGGGCGCAGGTGTCAATCCACTGAATAAAAGTGTACGTGCTCACGCGATCGCGGTCGACGTCGGCGCCGTGGCCGCTGAATCGCCGACACCCTTGATTGGTGTAAATTGTGTAAAAAAAAAAGAAAAAGAAAAGGAGAATACAGTGCTTTGATCAAACCTAGATCCCGCGTTAAATCAATTACTCCTTATTATTTTTCCCCCTTATTCCCGGAGCCAGGGGAGCTTGGCGTGAACCTCCTTTTGGTTAAGTGACGGCGGTAAGGAGAGGTATGGTAGAGAGAGAGGAGAGAAAACTCAGTCACCTGTTTCTGGGCCGTGGAACTCCTTCACGGAAAGCAGTCGTGACAAGAATTGGGCATTTTAATATAATTCTGTCGTTAAAAATGAATTCTCTGGGTTTGTTAATTCAGCATTTAAAAAAGTACTCTTAATATTTAGAATCACACGAATTCGCGAAGGAATTGATGGTGGAACAACTGTACCTCGTACTTAGAGTGAAATCTTTTATAATTCACATAGAAACTTTTTTCTTCTTAGAGCAATCAAGGTATATGAGAAATTCTCCTTTCATTTTTCATTTTTCAGGGTACCCAAAAGTGCCAAATTTAAATTTTAAGCTACACCTCTTTAATAATTTTTTTTTTATTGTTAGTAACCTAAATACTGGAAAAAATTTCAAGAACACTCAGTTCAGGTTTTTATACATTTTTTTTCAGCATTAAATGTAAAGTAAAAATACGGTCATTGTTTTAACGAAAATTAATATTATTTTATATTTAACGCTAAAAAAATGCGCAAAGACCTGAATTGCGTGTTCTCGAAATTTTTTTCTACTATTTAGGTTACCACCAATAAAAAAAAATTTTTTTAAAGAGGTGTAGATTAAAATTCAAAAATGGCACTTTTGGGTACCCTAAAAAATGAAAAATGAAAGGAGAATTCGTCATATAAATGGCTTACAGTACATAATACAGTTGACTTTGCAAACGAGATGAGACCGTCCTTAGTATAGCAGCTGACCGCCTGGATACATTTCTTATGCCTTGATGGAAGACTCACAATATTGTAAGCACCCAGTGGTTCTTATGGATGCTCACTTTTTATGCCAGAGAGTATCTCAAAGTGTTCGCGACACATCTTAGCATCCCAAACCATATTTGAGGTATCCAATACATCGCGAGGCTTGCTAAGGCTTTCCTAAGGCTAAATCAGATGGAGACAAGGCTAGTTAAAAATAGAGTATAAATTCACTTGGGTGTAGTTATGCATGAAGGAGAAGTATTATTACCTGTAGGTGGAAGCTGTGCTATAAAATAATGTCTGGCATATATCCAATATGTGCAAGTTGGTAGAAGAAAGAGCTAACACCACTTTGTATATAAAAATGGATTCGAATTCGAAATCTCCATATGTTTTAGTAACGACAAGAGAAAACAGGAGGAGATTACGCCCCGGGTTAGAAGAATGGATTATTGGCCAGGTGCATGTCATGCAGCGCCACTCTTGGTGTCAAAATCATGCAACCGCGGGTACACACATTATACGTCAACAGCATACACCGATGCACACTTTTAGTAATAAACTATTAATTAGCAAAAAATTAGTGTATTTATTTATCTGATAATGGATGTTACCATAAAAACAGGCTTTAGGAATATCACACACTCGATTTGTTTTCACTCTAAAGCCTTAAAAAAAGGTAAAAAGTTGGTTGAAAGTAGTCATGTGTGCGATGTTACAGAATTTCAAAGTGATGGAGTTAGCAATTTGACAAGCCGTCGTAATAAGGCAGCCTCGGTAACTTCAGCTCCGTACAAAGTTAACCTGCATGTACATTTTATTCAGATTATTTTGAAAATTGTCTAAGTTGCAATGCACATGAAAATTACCTTTATTTACAGTAAGATAATCACCAAAGTTTATGTAATTTTACTTCATCTGTCTTTGCGCTAGTGTTACACTGAACAACACAGCATTTTCTTACACCCATATTTCAGTAACGTTTTAATAATAGAAATCACAATGATCATGTCTTATTTCACGTAACTATCTTTTCCGCCTTCTAAGCTCAAAGTAGCACCTTCGCCGCTTAATTTTGGGTTCTCAGGCGGAAAAATAGTAAATCGAAGCCTTTGCAAACTTGTAAATATACAATTCTTTTTGCCGTCTGCTTCTGAGAGTGTGCTCTGGATCGAAAACTAACGAGACTTTATTAATATATTGTTACATTAAAACATTTTACAACCATTCTTGGCACCATATAGTTAATTTTTTTACATTTGTGCAACTGCAATTTCATATTATTGGTACTATCTTTGCATACGTGATGATAACATCTGTAAATTTGACGAAATACTGTTACTCTTTCCTTCATTAAGCTAAAATGACAGTCATTTGGTACCCCAGGTTTCCTATTTTTGCTACTACGCAGGCTGGCGTCGACTCATCTATCCCCTCCCATCACTTGCACCTGGCCAATACGAAAGAATGACTAAATTAATGTAAGTGTCGATGTGTCGGCACGTAAAAATGGTACCGGAAGATAAGGTAGGAGTCAGATAGATAGTTAAAAGTTCAAAGGTAACCAGCTGGGGGACGAGTAGGGATCGACCAGGGAGGAGAACGTGAAATTGAGTTGGTGAAAGGGAAAGGGCAGTAGCAGTTGAGCTGTCAAGAGAGCGTGGTGTAGATTGAGACCAAGAAACCCGGGGAATTCGCACCATTTTTCTCTTCGACGTTTTAGATACGTGAGACTGTCATGGCTTCTTGTATTTTCCTCGTATTTTTTTCGCGTGTGCAGGGAACGGGAAAGAGCGAGTTTGGAGAGAAGGGCACGTCTGGTGTGCGAAAGGAACGGCGTCGGTAGTTGAAGCACCGAGAGAGAGTGAGTGAGAAAGTGAGCGGGGAGAAAGACCCGGAAAAATAAGTCTGATCCCAACCCATCCAACTCTGAACGGCAGCCATCCTGCCGATGAGGCGTTCTCCCGTGACGACCCTAGACGAGCCCGAGGAGAAAGGTGTACAGGGCAGCAGGTGAGAGAGGCCCAGGTATCACGCAGCGTCGACTTCCCAGACTGCGATCCTCGACGCTCACGGTGGACTTGTTTTACAGTGAAGAAGCACGGGATACGCTAACGTACAGTGCGTAGGTTACGAGGGGACACGGATGAAATCGTCGGCTATAGCGATAGACGCGAGAGCAGGAGCGGAAGGATCGGGGCATAGGGCAGTGTGTGAATGAGGGAAGGGGACCGAAAGAGAGGGAGAGAGAGGAGAGAGGGTGTGCATGGGCATGAGAATAAAGTAGAGGAGTACCGGACACGGGTACAGGTGGGGGGATAGATGGCAAGCAAACGCCGGGGACACCTCTTGGGGGACGTTATCGTGACCTTTACGGGCCGCGACGGTGATCCACTCCGTGGGCTAGAGATCGGGCCAAGTGTGGGTGTGTGTGCACGTACAGCCAGCCATGTTGGGGAGGCATAGTCCCGATCGAGAGTCGTGGGAAGGAGAAAAATAGTGTCAGAGCGTGAGTGTGTGTGTATGCGTAAGCGAACGTCGGGTCTCTCTGAGCGCATCACTAGCATCACGGTCGCGATCAAGGGACCACGCCATTGTAAATGGGACCAAAGGAGGTGTTTTTGGTATCATAATAAATATTTAAGGTAAAGGCTAAAGTCACTTTATGTCACTTATTTAACCCACACGCAAGCCCCCTTTTCCAGATGTATTCCTGTGGAGGGCGAGCAGAGAGAGTGTACCATCGAGCCGAGACGTACGAGAGAAAATTATCACAGTATTTCTTCTTCAATGGTAAGTTGGAGTGGTGATGAAGAAATACGCGTTATAAATAAAATAAAGGAAATTTCTCGTATGAAATGCATACTGTTTATTAGTCAGCATATTAAATCTTACTTTTTAATGTGCTAACTTGAATGTACTTCACGAAATAAATTAATATTCGAGAAAAACTGCAATACTCACTCACAAAATAAAAGTATATGAAGCGAAAAAAACTTTTTTATATTAATGCACTATTAAGGAAATATTTTTCAGACTGGTAATGTACTTGACACTTAAAGAAATCACGTAAGTTGTGTAAGAGACACTATTGTTAAAATAAATACATATAACAGATCATTGTACATACGAGGTTGTGTATTCTTGTTAGTAAGCACTGACATATACACCCCTAAAAGTGGCGCTGTATTGAATTGCTGCACAAGAAAAATACATGCATTCTATTAACACATCAGATAACACGTAGTATGACTTGTTTTATACTCTACTTATAGGTTAATTTAGCACCTTCGATTTCTGGTTTATATTTTTAGGTTTTTTTTTATTGTGTTGCTGCTGCTTTTTTGTTACACGTTTTCATCATTATTTTGTCATTGTTTATTCTCTAGGCATCTAAAATCATACTGTTATCATCGAATAATTTTTTTTCCGAAGTTACTTAAGTACTTTGGCAATTTAGTAAAATTTGAGAAACTTTTGTCATATTTATTTATATTCATATTTTATTAATTTTTTGGCAAATATTAAGCTAGTTTACAAAACTGTAGGTATGGAATGAAAGTAAGGACAAGAAGAACTCTGTAATCATTTTTTTCGAGATCAGAACATGCAGTTAAGTTCAATCTACGTCTGATTCTATAAAATTTGTGATTTTTCCTAAGCACTGTATTTAACCTTTAAAAACATATATATTTATAATATTTTTTTTTAAAGACACTATCTTCAGAAAACTGAAACTAAGTTGTATAATCGTTACAATTCCTCATGTATAGTTAGTAATGATACAGTTACTCAGGTACTAACAGTTCGACTTCAATAAAGTGATGTTGAAAAGCCACTCATGTGTTAAGTCTATAGTTCAAGATATAAAGTTTTTTTTTTTTTTTTTTTTTTTGTGAAAATAATAAACATACCTTCAGGATGTAGCCGAAATGGTATAATATTGCTATATCTAGTCAGCCACTGGTCCATCAGCTTCCAATTTTTCTTTTCAAATCTTCTTAGCACTGCAAGACAGTTATAAAAATACCATAACTATTAAAACTACTCGTATTACCTCATTTAAAAATAAATATGCCTCATTTATTTTATAAACTTACAGATAAATATGCCATTAAAACTATAAATATGTAGATTATGAATCTAAAGCATTCAAAACCTTAGTTAGTATATCGTCAGTAGTTTCTGATATTAAACTTATAGTAAATAGTAATAAATTGCGTAAAACAACTGTGACAAAGACATTAATAATGCTATAAAGCACGACACTAATAATCCACTAACTAAAAGCTGACATAGCACAAAGTGGTGAATGTCAATAAATTGTGTCTATTTCAATAAAACCATAAAAGAAAAATTATAGAATCCTCAAAAGCTTACTCTGTTCTTTTTATAGTGCCCAGTAGCATCTAATTACAAGGGAGGGGGGAGCAAACCCTTGCTCTAAGCTCTTACAACTATATAATATAGGAAGATATATACTAGTGGGCCTCTACCCCCTTGCGCGTTTCACGCACCAACCCCTCTGCTTTTAAATTGGTTAAATACTTTATTTCTGAATAAATAATATCGTGGAGCTTAGAAGTAGTGGAAAGTGGCTGAGGAAGGCTGGAAAAAATAATTAACTTGATAGAAATAATATGAAAATTAAGACAATTTTACCTTATCAAAAATCTAGAGCGTTGTTAAGATAATGTAGTTTAGAAATTGTGAGGGGCCACAACTAATTAGTATTGTATGCTTTTTGTTGTTGATTTCTCACAGATGCAAGCTAAGGGAGTAAAGATTGGGTCTCGAACTTGAAAGCCAGTACTACCAAGGCCCCGAGATATAAGAACCAAAATCTATATTACTGTGCAACTGTGGTCGATAGTAATAATGTATATTGTTGATTGTCTTTCTGTGCGAGTTTTGAAAAAATCTGGCCTACATAGTGAATCTAGATTATCAATGCCCACTAAACAGAGCCGTAAACGTAGCTAAAGCGTAGACCAGCAGAAGACAATTGCAAAATAATTAAAATATTATTTTTAAAATTAATATCTTATTCTTTACAGAAGATCCAATAAATTTTAAAACAATATCTACGTTCTACCTTCTTTTTTTAAATTTATGATCGCATAAATGTCACGTAAATTAACGTCGTTAATTTTTTACTGGTGGGATGGTAGAACATGTCACTTACATATATCAACAGAATCGTTCTTAAATACGCAACGTTGTCATTTCTTTATCAGAAAAATCAGGTAAATATATCGTTAGATTACTGATTAAATCATGTCCAGATACTTTATTTCAGACTCGTGAAGATTATAGGTTTATCTTAGCACAAATAATGATTACTTTTCAGCGTAAATTTAATGCAAATCCTGAACTAACAAGTTTGTATACACAGTTCGTGCATAAATATTTAGATTTCGTTATCCTAATCAATTATCGGGCCTTAACACCCACTGCTTGGAGTTTATTTTATAAATATTCGAACTTAGACAAGTTTTTGTGCGTAACTACCTACTGTTAGAGATATTTCTACAAACTACTAGACTGCTTTGGTGAAAAACCTCAACTACCATTTCTGAATGAAACCATTGTCATTTCTTGTGATACTTTCTGGCTGACCAGAATTAACAAATGCAAAATTATAAATGACTTATCTTCAGTAGACAATCCATTTTTAATCGGACCAGAAACTCTTACTTTAAGCCAATGATAAAACTCCATCAGACCTGCAGGTTTCCCTCCCTGTTGATAAGAAATGTTATGCTTCATGGAGGTGTGCAGCTCACGTTGAGCACTTGCCGTAGAGAGTCTTAGATTATAAGAGGTCGCCAAAGTGTCCGCTTTGAATATTATGCAGGTCCTTTCTCAGTGAGACTTTCTAAAAGATGATGCCAAAGTACTTTGGAGGAATACATCGTAGTTTCCGTGTGCATGGCTACCAGAACCGTTGATTTTAAAGTCGTAGAGCATTACATTTACGAAGCGTTTATTGCTAATTTTTCAGCACTGAACTGCATGATAAGGGCATCGTTCATATTTATATAGGAACCGTGGCGTAAATTTTATTGGTGCTGACGCTGACTTATGACGGTGCTGGATAGAATCTAGACAATCATCCTCTTTTTCCAGCCAACTATCAACATTTAAGATAAATCAGCATTTTACCCCCGGTTGAACCACGCTTCAGTGGTATTTACGAGATAGTTGTAAAATCTGCTAAGTATTATTTAGTTTCGTAAATAAGAAGCTGTTAATGGCGTTAAATTGGACGGATCGCCACTGACGAGACCAATAGGTCATTAATTTAATTTTAAAATTTAATTTTTTGAAAACTGAATTTAACGATAATCCCAAGAAAGGGCCTGCCCGTAAGTCGTTTATATAA
Source organism: Copidosoma floridanum (assembly GCF_036245765.1). Taxonomy (NCBI): domain Eukaryota; kingdom Metazoa; phylum Arthropoda; class Insecta; order Hymenoptera; family Encyrtidae; genus Copidosoma; species Copidosoma floridanum. The sequence goes on along the minus strand of NW_028321906.1, from coordinate 5,026,200 downwards.
TTTTAATTTTGCATGTTTTATTAAAAAATGACACCAAAATTTCTTATCATAAAATGTAAATAAAAATATTGATGTTTCAGAAAAAAGTTATCAGTTCGAAGTAAAAAGTTCGAATTAAATTAGGTTTCTCCAGACTAATTTTCTGGATGTAGAAGAAATATTATGGGCATCGGAAGTTTTACTTGTACTTTATTTTAATCTGATACAAACTTTTTAAATTAGTAAATAATGTAAGTACATGCAATAATATTGAGTTTCATTTAACGAAATCCAAATAATTCAAATTATTATATATTGACCTCCTCCATTTAAATTGCGCTATCTATAATTTTTTTTAGAACGAAGTTTTTCATGTCGCGTACTGGAGGAGGGGGCTGGAATTTTAAAAACGATGGATTTGTATCAAAGAGAAGTCGCTTACCGCAAGTCTCTTCCTCCTAATTACAATAATATTTATTTAACTTAAAATTTTTTTCTTCTACAATTCTATAAAAAAAAAAAAAAAAAAAAAAAAAAAAAACATTTTCCATGAAAGAGATTAGAACTCTCGGCCTCTCTCCATACGAGTCGAGTATCACTCTTCTACAAGCGCTGCAAACTGTGGGGTTTCGGTTTCTTGTACTTACCGTGTGGTTCGTAACTTATTTTTCATTTTCATATACATTCACTGATAATTATTCGCTTCTCCTTACAAAGATGACTGTCAGAGAGGGGAGCAATGTCTTAGGGTGCCTGTACATGGGCGTCTTAATGTCTTAAGACTGTAAGCCAAACCTATGGCGGGTGATTCAATTCAAACTGACGTTAACTGAATATTGATATAATTTGTTTTAAACAAGATAATAGGCATCCTGTTCATAACAAAACTATGTTACGTGATTGCATTATGATATTGGAAAGATATTTAGCCACCAAAACTAAAAAAAATTTTGTTAACGCTGAGTCGTTCAAAAGAGAGGTTATGTTGACAAAATTATTGTATTAACATGAATTGTAGAAACTTTTCAATTGATGCCTTAAAAACGTTCTAACGTTATAATGTAATCAGGTTACATAGTTTTATGATGAATAAAGTGTCTATTTCCTTGTTTAAAACAAATTATATCGGTATTCAGTTAACATCAGTTTGAATGAATCACCCGCCATAGGTGTGGCTTGCAGTCTTAAGACATTAAGACGCCCATGTACAGGCACCCTTAAGAAGCCTGTTGCGGCCGTAGTAATCATAACTGATGACAGTCGGCGCCACCATATGAAAGCCAAAAAAAACTTTAAGCGGGCATTCGAAAACTATTTGAAATACATTTTACATAGAAATTAATATGTATATATATATATATTTTTTTTTTTAATTATAGTGCTCTACGTCCGGCTCCTTTAATAAGGGCACTACTATGAGCACTTAGCACTTTGGAGAAGGAAGGGAAGAGGGATGGGAGGCCTCCCATTACTGGGAGGGGGGTAGGGGGAAGTTAGGCAATTTTGCTGCGAGGAGGTCACCTTAACCCTCCTCGAGGAGCATTGCGTGGTGAAAAAGCACATGTGAGACTCACAGAGGTACTTGCCCGAAAAAGTCGCACTGGCCGGGAATCGAACCACGGTCTCCCGCGTGCCAATTCACGACCTAGCCGACCGAGCCACCGCGCGCTCATATATATATATATATATATATATATATATATATATATAGTTATTTAATAACATTTTGCCATTATTTGCTTGTCAAATTCAAAATAAGCGCCCTTACAAACCATTGACACGTTCTGCAACTCTATTGTATATGTTTATTTTAATAATTTATTTATTTGTCAAATAATTTACTTATTACAGTAATTATAAGTATTATTTAAATGCCAAAAAAACATCAGGTTTAAAAAAAATGGGTCGGTATTTTATGCATCAAATGTATAAAATATTAAAATTTAATGCGTAATAACGCGTCTTATTCGATTTAATCTACATAACCATATTTATGCTAATTAAATTTTTTGTTTTTTTAAATTTATGATTTAGAAAAAAAAGAATTTTTTTTTGGGAGGAAGAGACTTCTAGTAAGTGACTTCCGTTTTATGGTAATCTGTCGTTTTTAAAATTCCAGCACCCCAAGCACGCAATATAAAGAACTCGTTTTAATGAATAATATAATAAATAATTTATTATTAATTGAATGTATTATCAGTGAATGTATATGAAAATGAAAAATAAGTTACAAACTACACGGTAAGTACAAGAAACTGAAACCCCACAGTTTGCAGCGCTTGTAGGAGAGTGAGTAAGGTACTCGACTTGTATGGGGGAGGCCGAGAGTTCCAATCTCTTTCTTGGAAAATGTTTTTTTTTTTTTTTTTTTTTTTTTTTTTTTTTTTTTTTTTTCATAGAATTGTAGAAGAAAAAAATTTAAAGTTAAACAAATTGTAATTAGGAGAGAGAGACTTGCGGTAAGCGACTTCTCTTTGATACAAATCTGTCGTTTTTAAAATTCCAGCCCCCCCAGTACGGGACACAAAGAACTTTGTTCTAAAAACACAACACCAATAAGCACGTGGTAGTTTTAAGTTTGCCACCAAAGACATTGACTACTGAGTGCCTTTTTAAAGCAACGTTGTTCTTTAACAAAGATGGCTGCTCTGAGTTTGACGCGTACTTCCTGTATCGAAACTCGATTGAAGACGAGGAAAAATGCGACAGCTATCGTTGAGAGCCACAAGTTGTGGCGAGGCTTTTCCTGAACATGCTGGCAAAACTCTTTCAGGAGTTGGCCAAACAGTCCTTCACGCCGTTCGAAGACCCGATCTGAGTCTCCAAGGCCATTCCTAGTAGGGAAACGAAGGGCTTTACGTCGACGTATGACGTTGTTGCCACATTACAGCGCCCTCCACTATAAGCTACCGGCTATGTTTTGGCTTATTGTTTTGATATGACAATGGCTACCGACGATATTTGGGGCCGTGTACAGCAGTGCGTCGCCGAACACTGCAACAATTTCCACTCGCCTTTCTAAAACTGGACGTGAGAGGAGACACCTGGATCCAAGTATTCAAATTAAGCACCGTAGCTCCACCCGCGTCTGAAATTAACATTCTGGCTGTGCCGTTCAGCGCCAAATTGCGAAATCTCAAACAATTTGCGCAAAAGTCGACAGAGCTTTAGATAATCAAGCGCGCTACGATAAGGTAAAAAGAGTTGCTGGGTGGTGTAGAACCCTGCGTGACTATCAAAGAGACGGCCAAACTCAGCGTGGTGGAAAAGATTAAGTGTCCACCAACCGAAATCACGTCAGTATATGAGGCGGTGGCAAAAGAACAAAGGGCTAAGGAGACTAACAACGACGCGCGGCAAAGGAAGACGGCGCTACTCGGCGAAAAAGCCAAGCTCGATTTCGAAATTGTCGTGCTAGAAGCAAAAATTGCCAAGGAAATTGTTACCGAGGACGAACGGCGAGCGACTGCGGAAAAACGCGAGGAGCAATGACAGCAGCGAGAAGTCATGGTCGCTGAAAGAAACGTAACGCGAAGGGCACAATTCGAGGAAGAAATACGGCAACAGTGAGAGGCGAAAGATGAAGCCGCTCAGAATGAGCAAGAGACAATCGCTCGTAAAGAAGAGTTGGCTCGGCAACGACGGGAACAAGCGATGCAAGAGGCGGAGCAGCTGCGTCTAAAATTGTTACAAAGAAGGGCAACGTCGTACAAAACGGCGAAACGAACGACTTTAACGCAGTTTTTCGGCGTCAACAACGCTGCACCGTCTCCCGTTTTACTTGCACCTGCTCTGGCAGCATCACTAGTGCCACCGGCACCTACTACGACAATCACCGGAGATTATTATGCGCCCAAAGACGACGAAGTACTTGTCAAGAGGAATCCCGGGCAATTGCTTATTTCTCGATTCTCCCAAGATAAACAAGATGATGAAACTCTCGATCATCGAATCGTCCCGAACAAGAGATGAGAGAATCGTCAATAAGCTAGAGAAGCTTAAGGCTTGTATGGAAGGAGTTGCCAAAGTCCTCGTGTCGCTTTTAGGACGTGAAGAAGAAGAGAATGTTAAAAACATCGAAGCTCTCAGTGATATTTCTCGACTAATCTCAGACTCTATACGCGACGAAAATATGATACGTCGAAGCCTTATCTTGGTAAATGTAAATACATCCAAAAAGGATGCTCTGAGCACAACAGAGGTAGACGAATTTTTATTCGGAGAGAATCCATCAGAAAATTTAAAGATAGCCAAATTAACTGAACAAGACGTAAAAAGCATAGCGAAAAAGACCTCCATGTCTCAAGGCTCAAAAAACTTCAGAGGCCCGACTCGCCAGTTAAATCAACGGCCACCGGGAACGAGCGGGCAGAAAGCTGCTGCAACGAACTCATCCAAAAACTATACCGTCCTTGCCAGAGCGGATCGAGGCCAACGACATATTACACGTCACACAGGAGCTCCAGCAAGAAATTATACCCGAAAAAGGATTAGAAATAAACGTGAGTCGTACAGCGGGTAGACTTCTTTTCTTCTTTAAGAGATGGAAGAGACTTACCTCTGGTCCTACGATCCTTTCGTGGGTAAAAGGATTGAAAATTCCATTCGAGTCACTACCTGGCCAATTGACTTGCGTCAGCGAACAAAAAATTTCCCAACAAGAAACAGACAGTATCTCTGAAATTTTGTCAAAATTGGCTGGTAAAGGCGTAGTACAAAAATGCTCTTCCTGTCGCGGTCGATTTATCTCAAAAATTTTTACTAGACGCAAGGCAGACAAATCGTTTCGGTTGATTTTAAATCTTGTCGATTTGAATAAATTCATTAAAACCGATCACTTCAAATTAGAAAACCATAAGACTATCATCAAGCTCCTACGACAAAACGATTTTATGTGTACTATAGATCTTAAAGACGCATATTACACGATAGCAATACACAAATTGCACATAAAATTTTTAAGGTTCTTATTTAATGGTGATACATACGAGTTCACATGCATGCCGTTTAGGCTAAATATCGCGCCTTACATTTTCACGAAACTCCTTAAGCCAATATTTTATTTAGACGACTTTCTCTTATTAGGAAATTCGGCCTCTATCTGGGCCGAAAACTTTGTAAAAACACATAATCTGCTTTCAAACTTGGGGTTCGTCATCAACGAGCGGAAGAGTAGCTCTTTTCCAAGTCAGGTATGCAAATTTTTAGGGCTTGAATTTGGTTCAAATCCATGACACTTAAGCTACCAGAGAAAAAAAAAAGTACATGTAAGCAAATTGATAGAAAAATTCAGCAAACGAACTGTCGGCACGATCCATGAACTGTTCATGTTCATCGGCTCCTTAATAAGTAGCTTGCTGTCCGGCAATCAAATATATCTGGTTATATACAAAAAATCTTGAAAAAGAAAAAGTTCTTGCGCTAGAGAAAAAATCCGTCGACTATGATTCGCTTATTTGCATAGAATTAAACGAAACCAACCTTCGCTGGTGGAGAGATAATATTCGATTCGGGAAAAATGATATTTCTTACCCGAAATATGTCCTGGAGATTTTATCAGATGCTTCGCTCTCCGGTTGGGGAGCCGTGCACAGAGACAAGAAAACTCATGGATTTTGGAACAAAGACGATCGACAAAACAACATCGACTACTTAGAATTAAAAGCGGCTTTTTTCGGACGTAAATGCTTCACGTCGAATAAAAGAAACTGCAACATACTGTTGCGAATCGACAATACAACAGCCATTGCCTACATAAATCGCATGGGCGGCATCAGAGTCGAAAAACTCTACTCAATTACGAGATAAATTTGGCAATGATGTGAAGCTAGAAGCATTTACATTGTCGCAGCATATATAAAATCCAAAGATAACGTTGAAGCTGATGCCGAGTCACGAAAATTAGAGCCCATGACAGAGTTTACACCATCAGATTTCGCTTTTAAGAAAATCGTTAAATTTTTTGGCAATCTAGACATAGACTTATTCGCAAATTGCTCAAACTACAAACGTAATCGTTACGTGTCATGGAAGAGAGATCCGGGCTCAGAAGCAATAGATGCCTTTACCATACCATGGAATAACAAAAAATTTTACGCTTTCTCTTCTTTCAGCATAATTCTGAAAGTATTGCAAAAAATTCAAAAAGAAGATGTCGAAGGCATCGTTGTCGTCCCACTCTGGCCAGGGCAAGCGTGGTTCCCTCTATTTTTAACGCTGCTAAAATCAAAAATTAAATTTAAACCAAACAGAAATCTATTGAATTTTTCCAGTGCACAACCTCATCCACTGTGGAGATCGCTTACCCTGGCGGCAGGGAAGTTATCAGGAAAGTGCTCATAGAACAAGAGAACCCGGAATAATCCATCGTAATAAGCCTGGCATCAATTAGCGACTCGATGTTGAAAAGCTACGATATTGCGCTGAAGAAGTGGTGGAGATTTTGCAAAGGGAAGGAAAGCGAGGTTTTTAACCCGAAAATTTCCAAATTTTTAGAATTTCTCAGAATAGAATTTGATAAAGGACTCTCCTTAAGTTCTGTAAATTGCACGAGATCGGCCATCGCGATGATTGTAAAAGATAATATTGGAGACGATCCCCGCGTTAAACCGTTAAACGGGTTTTTAAAGAGGTTTCAAGATTTAGGCCATCCAGACCGAAATATGATTATACGTGGGACTCGAAAATTGTACTAGACTTTTTTACATCACAACTCTGTCATTCCGAATTAAGCCTAGATAAGCTATCGAAAAAATTAATAACGTTATTGGCTCTGGTTACTGGCCATCGTATGCAAACGTTTTCCTTAATTAGCATTGATGACATCAGAAAATATGAATCAAAAGTTATAATTACGATTCTAGAAACTGTCAAAACCTCTAAGAGAAATGCATTTCACCCGATGTTTAATTTACCACCTTTTTACCATGTCGAAAAAATATGCGCTGCTAAAACTCTCATCAATTATTAAGAAATAACTAAGAACAGACGTGATTCAATCAAGAAGCTTGTTTTGTCAACTAGGAGCCCTTTAAAGGCAGTCTCCACCCAGTCTTTAAGTCGCTGGGTCAAAGAGACACTCAAAACTTGCAAAATCGACACGTCAATGTTTTCGGCGCACAGCACGCACCATGCTTCGACATCAGTGGCTAAAAGAGTGGGCGTAGACTTAAAACTAATTAGAAAAAAAGGTGGATGGTTGAAAAATTCAGAGGTTTTTGCCAAGTTTTACAATCGAGAAATCACGTCGAATAGAGACGGCTATGCATTATCAATTCTTAATCGTTAAACTAATACAAATCTAGTGTACAAGTAGACACAGTTTAAATAAAGATTCATTTCTTTTTCTCACTGAATTATTTGTGCCATAGTTAACTTTTAACATCTACATTTTGATCTCAAAGGTGGAGGTGCGAAATACAATTGAACAATTGAACGAACTTGTGAAAATTGATTACAATTGTATGAGCGCCTCCTCCAAAAAGATCAAAAACCCGACCCAAATGTCCCTTATTATCGACCAAATGCGATAACCCCCACTACGGCACACTTTAAAAAATGAGAAATGACGGTAACAAGCGGGCCGATGACACAGCGTATAAACCGCCAGTGCCAACTGTTGGCGCGCTTTTTAGCTTTGAAAAATGTGGTATTAAAGACACTGAAGGGGAAACTATAACTTGATCTTTTTGGAGGAGGCGCTCATACAGTGAGTAAAGGAGGCGTTCCTTCAATTGTTCAATTCTCTCACTGCACAATACTAACACTGTTTTTTCATGCACCTACTCACGACTTTAATGACTAGAGAATCCAATCCTGTTTTCCTTTAGTGATCATAGGAATTAGTATTCTTCGCATGAAATATACAAAAAAACAAAGAAATGGCATTGGCTTAGTGGTAAGCGTGCTTGCTACAGATAGGGGTATATGACCTTATCACTGCGCTTTTTAATTTTTGACTGTGCTGAACTATTCATTTCGCAATGTTTTCTGATGTGAATTGAAATAGTTTTATTTTACCTTCATTTGCAGCATCTTATGGAATTAAAACAACAAACAGTTTTCTGTTATGTTGCTTTTTTTTTTTTAAATTACTGTTTCAGTGCTGACCTCACTTGCTTGTGTAACTGTGCACAGTTATAAAAAAGCACCAGTTACTGCGCCCCCAATTACTGTGCGGGTATCCGCCGTAACGTTTGCATGTTTAAGTCCAGACCCAACTACTGCGCACCGAATACTGCAAATGACTACGAAGTTTCGTAGGTTAGATTCGTTGAGAGTCATTTAGTTGACTAATTATGAATGTCATGATATAAGATATAAAGTAAGATTCTGGATTCAACATTACTAGTGTTTATAAATGTGACAATGTCTGGAGCACACGAAAGTTCTAGTCTGTTCGTCTTCCTTTGTGGTACCAATGAGTGCACAGTAATTGGTGCATGTGCAGTAATTAAGTCATTTACCCCTACATTGCCATTTTAGGAGTCACGGGTAAAATTCCCGGTGAGTGCAAATTTAAAAAAAAACTGTTTTCACCGGGAAAAAGTTTCTCTGAAATCCAGGCTATTTCAGAGCGGATTTTTCCGTGGAATTTCCTGTCAAAGAGATTTCAGGACTTTTTCCTTGCCCCACAGATCTTCGAGCCTGGGTGAATGCGTAAAAGTGTGAGGGCTATAGGTAGAGATTAGTGGATCCGATGCCAGGTATCAGGCAGGAATCGCTGGCCTTATTGGTGAGGAGTGATTCCTTTAACATAAGCTTCTCCGTAGATGCTAGTTAGTCTAAATTCGATGCTGCGGCAGAAAGCACTGGCTTAGCAGGTGAATAGTAGATATCCTAGAAAACTGAATCTCCTCTAGGGAAAGGCTACACAGTGGCAAGTGGATCCGATACATTGTTGGTGCAGAGAGTGCCAGCTTAACTGGTAAGGTATTTCACACGAAATATTCCCACTGTGCTCATGATATATATACCAAGTATGAAATCAATTAAGGGATTGGTAAACGGTAGCGGCAATACACCCCCACACAGAGGTGGTGAGTGGGTGGCCCTGGTGACTAGGCCATTAGGCAATCACCGTAACCTGGTAAAAAAAATTAACGAAAAATAATAGCTAAGTATTTGAATTTATCTGGCATATTTGCGTTGTACTTTGAATTTTTATAACTAATTAGAATAATTGGTGATATATCATTTTTTGTTTAAATTATATTTTTACCGAATAACGGTTTTCCTATTCACAGAATTTTTTTTTCTATGTGTCATAAATATGTGTGTGTATTTCTCAAAAGTTTGAAAAATAATTTATTTTGTTTATCAGTGGCAGTGAAACAGATCATGACCAGGTGTGGAGTTTCTAGGAAAAAATATATACATATATATATATATATATATATATCGTTAAATACGTATACATACCAGGGGTGGCGGAAGACTTGTGGTGGGGGTTGAGAACTCCACCCCTGTGTGTGTATATGTGTGTGTGTGTGTGTGTGTGTGTGTGTGTGTGTGTAAAATACATACAGCTATGAAGACCTGAGGCGTGGAGTTCTCAACACCCACCACAGGTCTTCCGCCACTCCTGGTATGTATACGTATTTAATGTGAGTCCCTATTAGAATGAGTATAAGTAAATCTATGCGTTTGATATAGTAAAGGAAAAAGTTTTGCTGAGCGTCCACGAAGTATCCAATGAAGTGTGACAAAATTATCAAAAAATTTCGGTAATTTTTTCAGAAGCTCAGCTGCAGAAATTAGACGTGGCCTAGAGCTGCAGCTCGCCCTTCTACACTTGCCGTACAGCCAAGTGCAAAGAACCATTATTAAAAATCACCGTTTTAGCAACTTTTACAACATAAAAGAGGTTACATTTTTAGTCAGTTGTTAATTAACTTTTAATGAAGATAATCCTGTGAAAACGTGGCACTGTGCCGTACCATAATTTTTTTAGGGCCATTTTATAAAAGTGTTTTTCTTATATTACACTTCTTTCGGCACGTTATGCGTACACCCCACAACGTCATGACACCAGACTACAACACAAACTTTGAATTTTATTTCTTTATCTTTTAACCAATTTCTAAAAAAAAAAAAAACAGTTCCCACACAGATTTGTACCTCTAAAATTAGGTATAATAGTCGCAGCCCTTACCTACTGCCCGTATGTTATGTTGTAGTTCGTAACAAAAACCCTTGCGTAAATTTACATTAACTGTAAATTAATTCATTTCACTTAATTATAAATAAAATTAATAAATAATGTATTAAATAAAATAACTTGTTTTATTAAATGATTTCATACAAAAATTAGGAACTAGTATATTTTAGAAGAGCATCATTCCCTTGTATTATTAAATATTTATTTACTGATTTATAACTTGTTACTTTTAGAACAATGATTTGTTACTTATACATTTTTTTCATATTGTTTTAAAATTTTTGAAAATTAAAAAAAAATTTTACTGTACTGTACAAATACAATAATTGATTTTAACTGTATTTCATTCTTTTACAATAGTTCCATTCCTCAAAAGGACGTTCTTTACATAGTTACCAGAGGAAAATTTCAGAGAAGTGAGAGGAGTGCAAATATGAGCAGCTAAGCTGGAAATTTTTTTTTTCATGTGGTTGTACTCACATACATGCTTTTACGCATATTTGATCCCCTCTTAAATTTATGTAATAGTATATTACGCACCTAGTGAGCGAGGTTAAGAATGTCGCAGATTTCACGTAAATAAACGCCCGAGGCGAAGCCGAGGGTGGATAACGTGAAATCTAGGGCATTTCTTAACCTCCGAACGTGGTGCGTATACTATTTTTCTGCATACCCTCGTCGAAAGAGCTGATTATCTGTTTTGGAGCAGGGCAGATATGAAGCACTTTCGGTGGGGGTATACAGAAAAATCTAACTTGGGGATCTATTTGAAAATTAGATAGGTTTATCTAAAAGCAATCTTTTATACCAAAAAATCGGAAGATTTATACGGATTGTATAATGTAATATATGGTATTGTTATATATACGGATTGTATAATAGTATACTATGCAATAAAGGAAGAAAGTACGGCATAACCTCCCGGGTGGGAGATAATGCCACACTTTCTTCTCGACGCCCGTATACCATTTTTTCTCTTCCTTTGATGAAAATACGACGTTTTTTCACGATTTCAGGGAGAAAAATGCAACATAATCTCTTAGGTAAAAATCGCATTTACTGGTTATTATGAAAAGTATTTTGGCATCTTCTGCAAGGAATTGCCTCCCAAGCTGAAGACGAGGTAACCGTGCAGAGTATATCAAATTACTTTTTCTACGAGCAGTACATGCGATTCTTTACGTGAGAGGAATGTTGCATTTTTTCCCTGAAATCATGAAAAAACGTCGTATTTTCAGCAAAGGAAGAAAAAAAATCGTATACGAGCCTCGGGAAGAAAGTGCGGCATCATCTCCTGGTTATTTAATATATTGTTTATAATCATTAATGCATTAAACATTGAAATATTAATTGAAACTACACCTAATTTACGTAGGTATACTCATTTCAACGATAATTGCACTACCTTTGTGCACAATATTGTTTCATAAAAGGTATTTTTCTACTCATAATTATATTCAAGCCCCCTCTGTCCACTGGTTTTATTTTAATAAAACTGCAGTTTGCAAAAAGTGTATACCTGAACTTACTAAAATTCTGTCTAGTAGTTGGTAGGCACGAAAACTTCAACCTACTAAAATTTTTGCTCTTAGTTTCTGAAAGAACAAGAGTTATGAATTTTTTATATTTTAAACAAAATAGATATTTGTTAATTTAGGGAGTCACCACTAGGAGCTAATGTCGTTGATTCGCAGCTTATTTTTTCTGTTTTTTTGTTTTTTTTTTTGTTTTTTTTTTACAGCGCATAAGTTTATTACAATTTTTCTTCAACTTAATCTAACAAAGTCTAACTTAAAAACCTGGTTTTGGCCGTTTTACCGCTTTTTACAGACCATATCCCGCAATTAGACAGTGATGGTTTTAGTTCTTTGCGATTTGTATCATAATTATCTACTTAAGGTTACTTTTTTTTCCGAACTCAGAATTAAATCACACTATTTCAAAGAATCCACGGAAAATCTACCGTTTGAACGTAAAATATCGAGTTATGCAAATATAGTGTTAAAATACACTGTAAATAATTTCTAAATGAATTGAAAATAAAAAAAAAAGTAATAACTTTATCACTATTTTACATCAATAAAATTATGTTTGTTTCTTAACATTATTATGTCATACATTAAAATATTCTGAAATAATCAAAATTTATCAGAGGTACGTAATAAGTCTGAACAAATTAAAATATAAACAATATCAAAACTAAAATGAAAGAAGACGGAAATTGTTTGTTTGGAACTTTTTCTTAGTTTTTATATGGTGAAGAAAATTCACAGATGAAAAGTCATCCTTGAATATTTTAAAATACTTTAAATAAGTGAAAAGATTATTGCTATATTATTTTGAAAAACAATTATTATTAAAATATAATAGATAGTAAAGACTATTTGGATATCATGCCCAAAAATGGCATGTATGGAACTGGAACGCAAATTAAAGGTTTTACTGAAATATTTGATGCGTTCGTAAAAGTTTTTTACGAACACTAATAATAATGATAAATTTGGCAATTATAAGAGTAAAGTTAAGTTAACTTTGTTCTTTACGAAAAATATTTATTCTGATCATTACAACATTATTGAGTATGAAAACCTGAATATTAAGAAAAAAAATTAAATGATTTACAAACCAGTTATGTACACAAATTTAAATAAGAAGTATTAGAATATTAAACAATGATTTTGCAGCATTAAAAAAATTTAAAGAAAGTTTAGATAACTGTAAAATGATAATTATGAATGGAGATAGACTATTTAAAATTTTTCAATATTTATATGCAATAAAAAACATTTTTAAAAGAAGAAAAAAAGAAGTAAGAAAACACGCATACATAGAATGGCCTCAATCGGCAATTACAGTACAGGAAGTGAAATTAAAAGTTCCGTAGAAATGTTTGATCTACGTATGAAACTTTATCATTATAATTTAAATGGCATCTTATTCTTTGAAAACTTATCGAGAAATTCAACATTACATATATTATCCTCGGGAAATATTGATTCAGGTAAATTTAGTATGTTAACTAAATTAAACTAAGTACTGTATTTATGCACGACGTTCTCACGAAGTTCAACCATCGTGAGTACTGAACTATTTTTTTATTTATTTTTTTTTATTCGTTTTTCAAGTTTTTGTTTAGTGAACTACATGAATGCAGTACTAACGTTTATAGAGCTTCGTTCTTCCTACGGGTCTGGCGATCCCCTTGTTACTTGAGAAATTGTGTTTTTATACTCATGTCATGTTTAAAGAACTTCGTTCTTACCGTGGGTCCCATGACCCATTTATCCCCCCTGGTTTGTTTTATTCTTTATATATACATATTACTTATACTTGTCTGCCGTATATATATAAATTATATAAATAAATTTATTACTTCGTCGGCTCCCCCTTTTTAAGTGTTTTTTCTTAAGCACAAAACATAAATCACGCGATAAAATAGACTTAAAACGCATTGAGTTAGTAGAATTTTTGTTGGAAAAACGATTCACGTGATAAAAAAGTTCGAGAACAGGGAGAAAAATCAGCGACTCATAACGCAAAAACTCGATGAGTCGGTGAAAAACAGGAAACAGCAGAGACCGAAGGGGAGAGAGAACAGCGTCTTAAGGAGAGGATAAGTGCCATAAATTGGAGCAAGCACGGGAAGTAGGGAAACTCTCTTGCCCATCTGTTCTCTCTCAAGCTGCTGCAGCTAGGTGAAAGGGACCAAATATTAGGACCTGAACATAACATACATCGTATCGTGAGCTGGTAGAGGGACCCTCAGCATTATCTCTTCCGATACAGTAATCACACGCGTCTACACTCACTCGGAGCCTACTACACTGACTCAGAGCGAGCCGAATTTTTCAAATAAGAACAGGGTGTGTTGTGTGAGCAAAACAGATATACTTAAGAAAACCAAAACCACAGACACAGCAAACATGTCTCTTTCAGGGGTACGAACTATAACGTTGCGGATAAAAGGGATGAAATACAAAATGATAGGGTAGAGATATACGATATATTTAATCGAAAAGAACAAAGAGAAGATACAGAGCAGCAAATGTTAGAATTAGAATTAGAGCCAAGCGGGTGCGAAAAATTGGATGCGTTGGACGAGGAAAGTAGAGCAGTGGTAATGGGGATTTTTGCTTCAATGAAGGCGAAAGTAAAGAAAAACCAGAGAAAAGAAATAGTCCACCCAACAGGCAAAGCAACTACAACAATAAATGAAATCGGGTCAACGGTAAACAAAAACAAGGGGGATGAATTAAATGATACGAGGGGGGATAGACTAGATAGAGACAGAGAAATAAAGCAGTATGAAATGGATAGGACTATCAAAATTGGGGAACTTCAGAAATTTTTGCGACCCAGGCGAAAGAAATGGGCCTACGAAGAATACCAGGGGATACAGATATTTTCTGGCGGCCTACCTCGCCGGCCATACATGATGACCGGAGGTGCATGAAGAGCACATTAATAGAAAACGATGGAAGACGTCACCTGGAGAGCAGAATCAGAGAGATCAGCGAAGAACACGATTCGAACCCAAACCTATTGCCTATCCAAAAACAACTGCTGAAGGAAAGCGTGGAAGCAGAGGCAGTCAAACAATTTACTTATGGTCTACACCCAACATTTAGGTGTAAAATCACTAGTCTAAACCCGAGGACTCTCTGTGAAGCAATCATAGAGGCACTGAAAATTGAGAGCGACCTGAGTTTACGGAATGCAGTACCAGTATGTGCACTGCCCACATACAATAAGACAACAACCGAATGGGGGCCACTAGTAAATCTGGCAAGAAAAGAAGAAAACTCGGCAGAAACCACTAATGAGGTACAAGGCACCACAGTGGCAAACGAAAAACGATGTATATATTGCGACGGCCGAACCGGGCATTCAGTCGAGGAATGCCGAAAACTGCTAGCGGTGATAAACAAGAGAAAAACTCCAAGAGATAAAGAAAGGGAACCAAAGAGAAATTGCAATTACTGTCAGAGACCGGGACACTATGCGAGAGACTGCCGCTCACGCAAGCAAGATAGGGACGAAGAGGAGAGACAGCAAAACGAGTGGCATAACAAACCCATAGACAATACCAATACTAACAGAAACGCCCATAACTACGGAAACGGAAATGATAATTCTAATAACAATAATTACAATAATTATAACAGGGGCCACAACAATGGCCCAATGGAGCCTTATAACAGGAATGATAATTACTACAGCATAAATAACAATTACAATAATAAAAATAACAATTACAATGACAGGAATGATAACTTTAATGATAATAATTACAATAATTATTACAGGGGTTATAAAATGGAGCAACAGAGGCCTATAATAGGAAAAATAATTACAATGATAGGTATAATAATTACAATACCAGAAATAATAATTATAACAGCTATCGGGGCAATGGGGACTCATACAATAACTACAGTAGGGACACATCCAACCGTTATGGAATTGACTATACAAATAAGGACAGTAGGGACGGCTATAATAGAAACTTTATAAGATCTGGGCCACCACAAGATAGGGGCCCACCACAGCAAAGAAATGGCAAATACGGCCCTGATAATAGGAGAGACGGATCGGCTGCTTTAAATTCGCAGTATGTTCGGCGTAGTTCCCAAACGCCGAGCATGAACTAGCGAGAGAGAGAGACGGAGAAAAGCGTGTCCGGCGAAGAAGAAGGTTCGAGAGAAAAGCCGCAAAAGGCTGAGCAAGAAGTAGTGGAGGCGAAGACGCACAACAGTCCGAATACTAACGCAGGGCAGGAAAAAATAGAAAGTAATGAGGCAGAATGTAAAAATACTCCTAGACAACGGGGGGGGGGGGCAAACGCACACGAAGAGGGAGGAGAGCCCGCAAAAAAAGTAATCGGACAAGGGCGTCAGACACCCATGTAAATAATGATGAACCCAAGCTTTTAGAGTGCGACGAAGAAATAGAGCAGCTTCCTAAAATGATTATAAAACTCGCGAGAACAGGGCATATGCCACCATCGGTTCAGTTACAAGGACCACAGCTAAAAAACGGAAAGGCGACTTTTCATGCGGATACTGGCGCAGAGATTTCTATTATAAAGGTTAATTTTTTAAGCTCTGACATGCTAATAGACAGTAGGTATCGAGTAGCTATTATCGGCGTGACTCACGGAGCACGCAAAACATTGGGCACAGTACAGGCTCAGGCACGGATTAGAGTGCACATTTCATGTCATCCCCTATGACTTCCCAATTGACGTAGAAGGAATCATAGGGTGGGATATTTTTAAGCGATACCGGGGCCAGATAAGCGCCGCCGAGAATATGATTAAATTGTACAACGTAGAGATACCGCTGATACAACCAGAGTGTTTTAAAATACCTGCAAAATCGAGACAAATAATTTACGCGCGAATAAAGGAAATCATAAACAAAGTAGAAAGTGGCTGGATACCCCTCCAAAAGACGGAGGAGGGAATATTGTTCGGAAATTTTATAGCCAAAAATATAAAGCGAAAAATAGTCGCAGAATGCATTAATACAAGTCACGAGATAAAATCCGTGCCTGTTTCGAAAGTAGAGCTGCTAGATTACGAAGAAATTTATCGGAAGCACTCAGACGTTGAAGGGGACAATGTCGAAAGCTTGCGGGAAGCGGTCATAAGGTTATTTAACGAAAAAATAGGAAGTGATGATGGAAAAACAGATAATTTTACAAAAAAAGAAGAAGAGTTAGAGAAACAAAAATGGGTAGATAAGACAATGCAAGTCGTAAACACAGCCGGTTGCAACCATGAAGAAAAAGAACATGTAAGGAATCTAATCGAGTCAAATAAACAAGAAGAACCGAACATAAATGATTTATTAGAGAGAAGGTCCGATGAATTACGGGCTCTAGTAATGATTGACATTAAAATGCGAGATGTAGAGGGAAGGCTGGGAATGAGGACTGACATGTGGGAGCTCAACGAAAAGCGCATAAGGCCCCAACCTGAACCACCACCCCCACCGAATCCTTAAAACAACGGTAAGCTATTGACTGAAGAGAGTACAACGGCGATAGTTATAACAATATTAATAATATTAATAAAAATGATAGTAAGATTAATAATAATAATAATGACAAAGGAAATATTTTAGATTAAAGAAGTATTTTATTAAATACTTTTAAATTACAGAAGTATTTTATATTTAAAATTGTATTATTTGCCATATAATTTTATAGAAGTATAACTTCTTACTTTGGTACTCAAGCACCAATTGTTCACCGGTTTTATTTAATTAAATAGTTTCTTTTTTCTCTTTCCTAATTTTTAATAACAATTTTGAAAATCTTTTATGAATACAATAAATGCTGATTTCTACTGTTGAAATTTGGAATTAGCTCTTTAAAACGGAAGATTTAATTGTTTGTTCGATTGTAATTCTTTTATAACTGTTTTTTATTACTGCAAAAATTTGACAAAAATCATTTTCGAAAATAGCTATTTTATTTCAAAAATATTTCCTAGTGTAACATAAATCCCCTGATTTCACTACTACTATTCCCAACTACTGTGTCTTCTATTTCCATTGCTCTTTTTTGAATCATTGAAACCTTATTTAAAATAAATAAATCAACATCTTAATTTTTTTGAAGTTAAATTCTTACAGGCATACCTTTGAATAGCAGTGAATCAATGATTTAGAATTCTGACCTTTAGAAAATATGTGGCAATTGTAGATTTTATATTGTACTTCTCCCCTCTCTACGCCCCGTCTCGTCACTTCACCCCACACTGGTTTACACCACGCCACGCCACTACAGCACAGCACACACTTTGAATGTTAGTGAAATTTATTTCTCATTCTTTAATTGATTCTAAAGAAAAAAAAAAAAAAATGCTTTCGTCAAAATATGCACCGGCTCTCTCCTGTACGTGAAACAAGTATATTACCTTCTCTACTATGAACGGTCCTGTTTAAAAAAATTTCGTTACTTTTTGCTTTGGTTTGGTTTATAACTTATTTTTGATTCGGATATTTATTGATTGTTTATGAATTAATGAGGTTTGATAACAAATTATATGAGTTTATATATTACTCTTTTTTACGTGCTCTTTTGCTTATAGTCACTTGAATAAATCAGAGGACAATGGGCGCTTGAGTATCCAAGTATGAAGTTATACTTCTATGGCATTATATGACAGACAATACGTAAATATAAATATACCTACAATGAAACGATGTTGCGTACGAAGTTGGTGACATTTTCGTTGGAATTGGTATGATTATTAACGTTAATTGGGTGTGGTTTCAAAAATTGTTTTCTTTTAATAAATGAACAATTATAACGAATGTATCATGTAGATAAAAAAAGTACAGAGTAAGCGACGGCATGCTGCTGATGGGCTAGCTAGCAAGAGAGTAACTACTTTCATCGAACCTTATAATTATTTTCAAACAACTAAGTACCTACTCTGATAATATTTTCAACATCACCGCTTGCATCTGTCACATACGCAGCTACACTCGATTTTAAATTTAGTCACGTATATAATACCTAAGATAGTTACCTAAAAGAAGGCTTAAAAAATATTGGAATACCGGTTTGATTATTAATTGTTTATTTAATCTCAAATTTTATAAAATAGCTGATTAAAATGTTGTCTATAAAATATGTTACAAACATAATGAGAATGTACACGTAGTTAATTACTGTAAATTAAACAATAAAGATGTATAAAAACGTTACATGTTGACTTAGCACGGCAAGAAAATGTAATCAATTATCTATAAAATATTGTACAAATAAACTAATGATGTAAAAAAAAAAAATTTTGAAAAATTTCGAAAAAACAAAATAACCAATGAATTGTTAAAAAAATGCCAACTTATAAAAAAATGAAGTAAATTTGAAATAGTATACAGTATAGCTGTTACTAAGGAAAACATTTATTAAGTTTAAAAAAAATTATCTTATTCAATTAGTAATTTGGTAACAAATACAATTCATAATTAAACTAATTTAATTTATGATCAGTAAATAAGTACTTACATTAAACGTCAAGTATGAACCATAACGTACAATAAGAATTAAGAAATTCTCATGATCGGGATCGCTTTCGACAGAGTGCGTTGAGTACTCGGCTCACGAGCAGTTGATCGCCAGATTGATTCTTGTGGGATTTTGGTGTGTATGTGTTTTTTTTTTCAAGAATCAGATAAAGAATAAAGAAATAAAACCGAAATCAGTATTAAAATTTGATTTCTTGAGATATTGAGATATGTGCATTGTGATGGTGTGACTCATCGAGGTGGTTTGGGGTTTGGCGTAGTGACCTTATTTTTCTGGTGCGCCAGGTGAAGGAGGATGTAACATGAAAATCTCAGTTTCATTACATGTTTGCTCAAGTTTACAAATCAGAAATCGTTAGTTAAGTCCATAGCGCAGAGTGCACCTATTATAGATATATAACTTCAAAAAAAAAAATTTTTTTAATTTAAGAATTTTATACTACGTGAAGAGAGCTAAAGAAAAAAATATTGAAAAAAAATTTATTTTATGAGATCATTATCATACATATAATTTGCCACTAATTTTCTGACTATAGAGGATCAATATATACCGCTTTTAATTATAAATGTTTTTTTCACTAATTTACAAGTATACGATAGTTTTATAAATCCAAGAAGAAAGTATACATTTGTTTTTGAAATGTAAGGTTGTTATTTATAGGTAAGATATTCTTACAGCTGTTGGTTATCTTACACGAAAGATAGTATTAGTTATAACGTCATGCCACACTTGACTGGCGAAACTATACATAGAAGGATTAGAAGAATTAATTCTTTAAATGTTCTCAGTTATACTTATATTGTGCCGCTGTTTTCTCAATTGCACTTTGGTGTCTAAAAATGTCAAAGATCTTATGGGCAAATATTGTCTGAAAACTCAGCACTTTCTACATTTTATTTAACGAAAATTGTTGTTCTCAAACACCACAATTATTAATAAGCCATATTTTAGTAACTCTGTAATTGTTTCATAGTACATGGTACATAGCTTGTACATTATTGAAAGACCATCTGCAAAGTTCCATTTTGAGACGATATCATCATAATCAGATATTTGTTACAACGTAGACGTGATTACAATTATAAGAAAACACTACTTGCTGTACGTCACTGAGCACCCTTACAGAAAATATTTTTGCAGGATGGAAAATGTTATTATGCTATATTATATTATTTTATTATTTTATATTTGATAACCAAATGTAAAACTTTCTTGAAAATAGTAATAAACTATTAAAATAGCCATAGATTTATCGTGTCTTACATGCAAGACGTTACGTGAAATTAGCAGTTTATACATTTTTTTAAGTTAATAAATGGTTTAATATTAAACAGTAAATAGTTTAGTATTAAACAGTCTTTATGCGTGCCACAATAGTTTTGCTTCTGCTTCTAATAATAACTTTCATTATTTATTCTGTAGATCCAAAGTCCCAGTTTTTTATTTTATCCGTGTCATACAACATCTACGTTTTTAACGTAAACAACATTTTCGTATACTCTAAGAAACTCAAAAAATTTTATGCATGACTTAAATGTAGCACAAAAGCATGTTTACCCAGATAGTTTTAAATATAGCTTAATTATATATACACTAATATTAAGCACCTGCTTTATCGTAAGAAAGTTAGACGTCATTATTTTAGCTCTAATCATGGAAAAAGACAGCTTTTACTTGGAATGAATACAGTATTTATAGGTCAGTAAGATTAAACAGTAGAGGATATTAATCGGACACTATCAAAAAATTTGAGACAATTGGGTCTCAACTTGGACAGTTAATTATTCCGACAATTACAAATTAGACTAGATATTTAAAAAAAAATTACGGATATTTCATTTTCAAATAAAAGTCAATTTTCACGGAATTTTCGTATTTGATCACTGTTTATCGCTGTCAATACTTCAAAAATAAGGGGTTGTTTAGTCAAGCAATCTTCACGTATGTGTTACTAGAAATTGCCTGAACATTAAAAAAAAAATATTCTATTATGACAAAAAGGGGATATACATTTTCCTTAACAAAATCTCTCTGTGTTTATTTATAAATACAAACACTGCAAATTAAAAGCATAATAGACTCAGCACTTACATTTTTTGATTCGTAAGTGACATTGAAACAGAATTCGCGAATTGTGAGCACATTCACACTTAGTACTGACAATTGTTTTAGACAACGTTATCTGATGTTATGAGTAATTTTTCTAGTGATACAGATTATTTTAACAGCTTTTTCTAGTGATACAGATTATTTTTTAATTTTCATGAAATCACAATCTACACTAGTGTAAGGATTGCATAGTGATGCGATAAATTGAAGTATTTAATTTTAAAAGTATTAAAGAATATTTTCCTTGCTGTATATTTTTCAGATGTCAAATTAAAGATCTTGGTATACAAAAATTTATACTTCATAGGAATATGGTGAAAGACAGGCCCAGATCAATAAGAACAAGTCACCCAAAAAAATGTTTGGTCTATACCTAAAGAGAGGTTCACGTAGCATAAGGCATTGAAATAATTATTCCATTAGTAAATTGAATCTGTCATGACCAAGTACAAAACTTAGTATAAAAATTATATGGTATGATCAGGATCCTAAAAGATCAATTAACTGACAGTGAAAAATACATCAGTACTTTTTAAAAAATCAAAGTAAAGTTATAAGATTAAAAAACTTTACTATAAATTTGCATTGTTTAACAACTAACCCAGCTGACTTTAAGGAGGCATCCTCGTGCAGAGATACCAACATACGTCGTAGGTCACAAAATTGCTCGCAAACTTGGGTATAGTTGGCATCACTGGCGCAAGGGAACAAAGGCTAGTCTGTGGAAATAAAATGACTCGATCATTTTTCAAAAGAATATCTCGAAGTTTTCCAGGGTAACACTTCCTTTGACAAGTGTCATTTAGCATAAGAGGTTTTTCTCTACAAAATGTGTGCACTTTTATTACGGGGACCGTTGATTTATTCGAGTTATTTTATTGCGTGTACGAGCTCCACCATAAGAATACATCTTAGAAAGCGCCTCATAAAATTTATAGTATCTAAAAATTTCGTAGAGTAAGCGATATAAATAATTATACTTTTTGATTCAGTAAATTTTTAACTATTAAATTAATCTGGTCTAGGTTCAGACATCGTCACGAAGGAGCCTCCTTCCAAAACTTTCAGTTTTACTTTTATGTGATTACTGTTTTTTTTGTCTTATTTTACTAACCTCTAAACAAATGTTAACGTCTTATGCAAAAGCTGTAATTGCACATAATCATAGGTAATATATTAGCATCTTTTTTTCGCAATAGTGTGCGGAAAATAGGTGTTTTCTGCACACTAATTGCGAAGAAACTTGTACGCAACTCGTGCGGGACGATTTCCCGCACTCGTGTGATAGACTCGCACCGAGCTCGCACTCGTTCCCGTCAACTCCGGCCACTCGTGCGAGTCAATCACGACTCGTGCGGGAAATCGTCTTTTCCGCACTTGTTACGTAAATAACTATTATATTCTTTAAGATGACATTAAGTTTTTACAAATTATTTGTCTTACTTTTACAGATATTACACATGACGAAGACGTTATGATGTTAGTAAGCTGTAAAGAAATAATTTTGTGACAACAACATTGTCAGCAAAAATTGAAATTTACCAAGGAATTCGCAATACTTCAGGAAAATAAAATAAATTAGAGATGGATAAAATCCAAATTATTACGAAGCAACTAGTGATTGGGTTGCTTTAATGAGAAACTGAGAAATTTAATAACAAATAGTATATTCCGTACGAGTTTGCAAAGGCTCTGATTTACGTACTAGATAGGGAAAAGGAGAGTTTACTTTATAAAAAAAAAAAAAAATTCCAACCGAGATATTTTAACAGATTTCGGTTCGACTCCATACGTATCAATAATAAACAGAAAATACAACGGCCAAACTACTGCCGGTTTTTTTATTCGCCAGTACAGTTGAGAAAACGTAGTTTTTCGCAATCTTAGTTTTTACTTGCCCATTTGGAAACACATTGTTCAAAAAAAAAAATTGTAGATACTTGAAATATCTACAAAATAAGAACAGTTAAGTTCAGATTTATTTGTTTGTTTTTTTGTATCAAAGTGCAAAAAAGTGCTAAATCAAAGTGCTGCTTTGAAACACTACAATTGACTTTCTTTTCCGATATATACCGAAAGATTTACAGTACGAGCTAAGCATGAGGGCTGTAACGAAAAGCCTGTTTGAACGAGTTTGGTATACTATTTTTCCATCTGATGGAAACCGAAAATCAAGTGGTGAAGGTGCTATTTCAGGGTGAGAAGGCCGAAAATACAATTAATAACTTTTTTTTACTGTTTTATTCATGTATATAGCATGATTTGAAAATGCATATACGTTGATTATAATATAATAATAAGATCTACACTTTCTTGGTTTGACTCTGTAAAGTAGATTAAGGTTTAAATTTCATTTGCACCATTGAAAATCATAGAAAAATGTCAAATTACCTTTTTTAAATTCTTTTCTCTGATTATACGATCGTGTTATCGTTCCTTTGATCGCCATTGAAAACTGCGTCTGGAAATTCACAAAATTTTTAGACTTAAATTGGCACTCAAAAGAGTTGAATAATTATGTTCATGTTTGAAAAAAATGAGACTGAGTTTATTTGTACTGATTTAATTTGT
Source organism: Copidosoma floridanum (assembly GCF_036245765.1). Taxonomy (NCBI): domain Eukaryota; kingdom Metazoa; phylum Arthropoda; class Insecta; order Hymenoptera; family Encyrtidae; genus Copidosoma; species Copidosoma floridanum. The sequence goes on along the minus strand of NW_028321906.1, from coordinate 5,002,337 downwards.
ACTTTATACACACGGTTCATAAAAAAAATTGTTTTTTATAAAAGTACATGCAAAATAGAATCACTGAAATTTTTGCCGTTAATGCAACGGTAATCCTGCAATAATTTGTCATTACGTAAATTTTTACCGCAGTGGTACATGAATTTCTACCGCAGTTTATGGTAATTTTTAGGGTAACTGTGAAATTTATTCTAAACTCACTTTAATTTTTACGGCACGGCAATGGTAAAATTGTTTCTGAAAGAGCACATAGCTATGGGCTGCAGGGTCACGTTGGCCGAAGGGGAAGGCCGAGTACCCTACCAGTTGTCTGCTGAAACGTGGACTAACCTACAAATTTTCAACCTGCGTAGATATTTGCATGAATATGATGGGTACTTAACGTATTGTTGGAAACATGATGCAATCCTCTTTTCCTTAAAAGCCATTCATGAATGAAACCCCTATTTTTATTTGTACATTGATTTTGGTGACACATGTTACGTCTACCTCATTTTCTCATACAAGTTAAATTGCCCACTACAGTAGAAAACTGGTCAGCTCTTCCCTCCGGCCCATGTGACATTGTAGCCTATAGATATATGTATACTCTTTCAGGGAAAATTTTACCGTTACCGTACATTAAAAATTATAGTTAGTTTTGGATAAATTTTACAGTAACTATAAAAATTATCGTCAACTACAGTAAAAGTTCATGTACCGTTGCGGTAAAAATTTACCTAATTACAAATTATCACAGCATTACCGTTGCTTTGACGGTAAGGATTCCTATAGTTCTCTTATGCTTGTAGAAAATCACTGTATACTCTTTCATTAAGTGTCAATTATTAAACAACGCAGTTTCAAATTTTTGTGAAGAATTCATCGGGTGCTGGTCATTTTTCCGATGATTCGAATTATTGAAAACCGAAGTACCAAATATCGTAAAATCGAGAGTTATTTTAAAGAAAACATTGAATAAATCGAAAATCATTTAGATAAATATCTATTTATCCAAAAATTCATCTTATCCGATGGTTAATTTATAGGATGCCTATTTTTCCGAAGGTTCGCTTTACCAAAAATTAGTATAGCGAAAGATAAATTATCCGAATACCATTCTGCCGAAAATGCAATTATCTGAAAACTCAAAAAACTACTAAGTAACATTGGGAGTGACGTAATACAACAAATAAAACAAGTTACAGAGCATAAAAGTTATTTAAAGGCAAATATTTATTGATATCTGAGTGAGACAGTTACTTTTGTGAGAAAGAAGCATCACTGTATACTTTTTTCAGCTTGCGTGCGCAGTTTACTATAAATGAAAGGTAAGGTATCTAATAACCTAGTCTGCAGTAATTTATTTTAAGTTAGAATAATTAATTATAAAAATAACTGTTTTACCATGCTTATTTAGCTCTAAAAAATTTTTTTTTGAAATACACACAAAATTAAAAACAGCTTAAATCACATTAATGTTCTCCCAAACATGGTGAACGGTATTAGAATCAAGTATACGTATATACTATTTTCATTAGGAATTTACACTTTTTAAAAATCTAATGTACGCTTTTTTACATTCATATGTGATACTAAAATGAAGACATTTCTAAAGTTGTTAAGCCAGAGCCTGCATACGGTGCAGTCGACAACTTGTTCTATGAAAATGCAAGTCAAATGAACTATGACCACCATATGCATACAAACACTTAAAATGGGTTTTTAATTTTTCTAAAAAATTTTTGTACTGTCCATACCCAACATAGGTTAAATTTTTTAAGGCCCTGCTGGATCTGTATCAAAAAATTTCTTAAGACTTTTTTTGTTGTATTTTTTAAAAATAGTAGCGTTACGGGTTGGAAAAATAATCTTAAGATCATGATTATACCATTCACAGTAAAAGTTCATCTATATGCTTGCACTTGTACGATGTACTGAGCCCCTACTCTTATACACTACACTCTCTGAGTTGATAATAAAATAGTACGCAAAGATATTATGCGATTCGTTCAAAAAAGGAGCGTTATGGGTTCGAAAAATCATCTTAAAATTGTGATGTTACCACTCACAGTGAAAATTTAACTTTATTCTTGTCTTTTACGATGTACTGTATCCCTACTATTATGTACTATATACTATTCCAGCTGATAAGCTAAGACTCAGTGAAGATGCAATGGGTTTTGTATCGTTACGGGATAGCGTCACGGGCTCTTAGCAAAAAAAAAGAGCGTTGCGGGATCTTATACAATCGTCGAAAAATCGAGATTGTAACGCACCAAACACAAATTGAACTTTGTCACTGCACTTATATTGTATAAAAAACAGCTCAATTTAAACCCACCACCTTCCGAGTCGATAATTAAATGCTTAAAAAAGTTATATAACATCCCGTAGCGTCACGGGCTCTTAGTTTTTAGTTTGGGGAGACACAATCTTCAAATTCGCAAGCCTGTAGAACTGGCTTAATAGAGAAGAAACATTAGAGAAAATTCTAGCAATATCCTCAACCTTTGTAGAATACAAAACGCCCTAATTGGAATACCCACATTCAATTGCGTGCGTTTGTGAGAGTGTTTTTCGTTGAAATTTTCAATTTATAAGATTTCGGTCCCACAACTTTAACAGCAGCCAACTCTTGCTTACAATTTTTATTATGGCTGTCTAAAATGCGTGAAAATGTTGTTTGCGTTGATAAATTTGAGATTCTATAGCGTAGAAAAATAAGAATCTCCGTGTTTTTATTCCAGGTGTCGTCAAAACTGCAATTTTTTGAATGAGACACGAGCCCGTAACGCTAATTTAGCCCCTTTTTTGCATCTCAAACCAGAGGAATACTTTTTTGTGGTCTGAATTATGTTGTACCTATAAAAGTAAGCATCCCTTGAATAATTGAAAAAATTTCCAGATCAGTATCTCCTCAAACGGCTTTGTAATCGACTGGGACATGAAATATGTCATTTTCAGTAAAATGACCTATATATACTAATTTTACGGTTGAATAGGACCTATAAGAGTATCCTTGATTATGTGCTTTTTATTTCTTTGATCACAATATTTTTTTTATTGATTTTTAAGTTAAAAAACTTGAAAAAAAGTCATACCGTTGAAAAAACATTAGAGTTCTACTCTCAAAACAAAACAATAAATAACAAAATATTAAATATTTTTAAGCTACTCGTCGAAACATCGCTTTTCAGTGATTCTAAAACATTTATTTTTCACAGGTATGTGCAAGCTATCTTTCTGCATCCGAAAAAACGTTTCAATTTTACTTTATTACCACGTTTTACAATAATGTATAGAACTCACAAGTAACTGCATTCTTTAAAGTCATCAATTTGAGACTTTTTATATTTCGCAGCCGTGAATAATGTATAACGATACAAGCTGTAACAATGCAAAGCGTAACTGACTACCAAAATGCATGAGTGTGCACACCATAAAATTTGTACCACTTTCATTCTGCAACTAAAAGAAACTTCTTTACACAACAAAAAATTGTTACAGAAAACAAATAAAGTGAACAAAAAAAAATTCTTTCCGTCAGTTAAACACTTTTTTAGGAATACTTTTCATGTATTCAACAAAAAAGATGTGTTATCTTACGTCAAAAACTCCCAGCGCCAAATTATGGCTGGATAGTGAGTCCACGTGGTGACAAGAATACACGGAGTAGCATATTTTCTTAAGGTCAGTAAAACACACTGGAGGGAGGATCTTCTGCAAAAAGTAAAAAAGTCGTGTTTTTCTAGAAATTATTTAATCAAAAAATAATACCCCACTAACTCAAACCGCAAAATAACGAAGTTCGTATAATTAGAGAATTTTTTTACTATTTATCCAAAATAAAACCTATCGTAACGCAAAATGAGGTCATCTTATTCCTTTAACATAGCTATTTTTACACTCTGGATATTCGAACCTTAAATCTGCGGCAGTCCAACTAGATCGCTTACCATTGAACTACGAGATTAGTTACTTGAGAGAGCAAAAAAACTTATACTTACGCTGCATGGAGTCTTGAATTTCCACGACCAGCCATAAGCCTGAGTGAGTTCGAATTAAGAGTAAGAACATATACTCTCTTTCTCGTATAACTTACACGGGCATATGAGAAAATCTATTTTTAATTTGGATTTACACGTTCCAAAAAAAAGTAACAATTTTTTCGAGGCACACACTTGAACCAATTTTATTTTATCTATATACCCTCAGAAATAAGGAAAAAATGGTGTGCAAGCATTTAAGGGCTTGTGCCACTGTTTTCCGCCCCACTAAAGAATTTAAATACTGATTTTCTAAAGTGAAAAAGCTAGACTAAACTGAAAAATGTCGGAAACTGACTGAATTGTACCAGGTTTAAAAAAAATCTTATTTTTCCGCATTCTGTAGACGTTTAGGAACATTGATTACCCTAAACCTATGCATCACTTCGATATATAAATGATTCAGGGTGAATTTCCCATCTAAAGCCTCCGCATGAATTGCAGTACCAAAAATTGGTGTGAAAATGTATTATTTTCCCTCAGACATCTGCTGCTAGGAGTTTTTAAGGTCACTGAGCACGAATCGGAAGTGAATTTGCAAGCAGGTGTAGTTTCAACCCTCCAAAATGACCCCCAGTTGCAGTAAATCATTAAAAAATCCATAATTAGGCCTCTGAAATCATGTCACAGGGGGTTTTCAAGGTCGCTCATCACGATTCCGAAGTTAATTTGTGCGCAGGGGTAGTAATAACCTTCAAAACCACCTCCCAATTTCAGAAAATCTTAAAAATTCTAGTACTTTATCTTGGAAATTCTTTCTTGGGGAACCATAAAGAACTTACTTGTACATTGTTGGATGAAGGAGTTGAACAGCATTAAAACTACCCCTGCACACAAATAGATCTCAAATGTACGTTTTTACGATCAGTGACTTCGAAAATCCATGAGAAACGATTTCGGAGGCCAAATTATGGATTTTTTAATGATTTACTGCAACTGGGGGTCATTTTGGAGGGTTGAAACTACACCTGCTTGCAAATTCACTTCCAATTCGTGCTCAGTGACCTTAAAAACTCCTAACAGCAGATTTCGGAGGGAAAATAATACATTTTCACACCAATTTTTGGTACTGCAATTTATGCGGAGGCTTTAGATGGGAAATTCACCCTGAATCATTTATATGTCGAAGTTATGCATAGGTTTGGGCTAATTAATGTTCCCAATGAGCGATTAGAAATCCAACTGGTCAAAAGTAGTATTTATCAATAAACTATTTCCTTAGGCAAACAAGTATCAGCAATAAGACCCCAATTTAATTTTAGTGTTTTTTATTAATTAAATGTGCCCTTCGTCGTGCAAACATCGGTGATAAGAAACTCAACTAAATTATAGTATAACTTATAAATTGAATGTCTCTTTAGGCGAGTAAGCATCAGCGATAAGAAAACTCACAGACTTCAGTATTATTAATCAATAAAATACGCTCTTAGAAAAGCAATCGTTACTGATTAGAAACTTAACAGTTTTTTAGTGTTATTAATAAATTTACTAAGTTCTGAGACAAGTAAGCATCGGCTGTAAGAAACTCAACATATTTTAATATCATTAATATATAAAATACGCTCTGAAGGGAGTAAGTATCGGCGACTGAAAAATTGACTGATTTAAGTAATATTAATAAATAACATAAGCTCGTGGGCAAATAAACATCGGCGATAAGAAACCCATCATATTTTAATATAATTTTTAAATAAAATAAGCTCTTAGGCAAGTAAGCATCGGCAATTAGAAAGCCAACAGATTCAAGGAATATTAATAAATAAAAAAGCTTATAGGCGAGTAAGCATCAGCGATAAGAAACCCAACAGACTTTAGTGTTATTTATAAATAAAACACGCTCTTAGGCAAGCAACCATTACTGATTAAAAACTTAACAGATTTTTAGTATTATTAATAAATTTACTAAGTTCTGAAGCACGAAAGTATTGGTGACTAGCAACCTCACTTTGTTTTTTGGATAATTCATAAATTTATTAGCCTCTAGGCGAGCAATAAAACTGTTATAGGTTTTATTATCTAATAAAACGTATACATGTCCCATCGAGCATCGGTGTTTAGCAAACAAATGTCTTTTCATGGGGCTGTCCATGCGAAGTACGCGCTCAGAAATTTAACGTTATTTATTAACCGGACGATCTCACAAATCTACTAGAATTTGCACTAAGAATTAGTATGTGGACCACGGTACAAATAATGTAGTTATGTGTAAAAGAATTTATAATAAATACAAGTAGATCATTATAGTCAATTTATAAGCGTATTTAGACTTTAAGTTCGTAAATCTATACAACTCCATTTTGATTAAAATATATCACTCAAAAGTTTCGTTTTTTTAATAAATTATCACAGGCCTGCAAGGAACGGGTTATTTTTTTTTCTTTTCAATTTAATAGTCATACATCAACACATGATATCATCGTTGCACCTCGTTTTTTAATAATTTAAATCAATAAAATTCATGTGATTGATGTTGATAAAGTCACCCATTATGAGCACATAAAGTTATGCTATGAAAATTCAAAATGGTGGACACAAAATGGCGATTCTTTTAAAATTTGTTTCTTGTGACTTGAAATGTATTTCATCTTTCTTATCGATTCGCAATAATAATAATAATAATAATGATGATGATAATAATAATAATAGCGATTCGGTTGGTTGAAATCATCAAAATTTCTTCATCATCTATCACAGTCTTCCGCTGAAGCGGAACCTTACTGTTCCCAATTGACAATATTACTCTTTCGCTTATTTCTTTCATTTCTATTTTATATTAACAACCTTTGATCTTTTTCATAAGAACACAGCACGATTTAATCAATGGAGAAAAATTCAGTGGTATATTTATGTATACGTAATGTGAACTCCATCAGTAACCCGGTTTGTAACAAAACAAGTATTGTGCTGTGTTTTTTCGTCGTTAGCAGCCAAATTCATGAGCTAAACAACACATATGCTAAGACACACTTACGAAAGAAGACAGTAAAATAAAACAAGTCGAAATTTGGACAAATTGAGTCATTCGAAATTAGTTTTCACTCTGATCAAAGCAGCGATGTCATCTGAGAATAGCATACGAAAATGACAATTGTTGTGGTATAGCGCCTAATTGTAAAATGAATTGTGTATATACACGGTGAGCCATTTTAATCTATGCATCTAAATATTTCGCCAGAGGTGCCACCTATTAAAAAATGACCTTAACAAAAGAATGATATCTGTGTTTCTTACAGTCGGAAACAATCACTTTCCCATGTTATTAAACGCCATTTTGTGTCCACCATTTTAAATTTTCATAGCATAACTTTATGTGCTCGTAATGGGTGACTTTATTAACATCAATTACATGAATTTTATTGATTTAAATTATTAAAAAACGAGGTGCAACGTTGATATCATGTGTTAATAAAAATTGTCGATTTCGAGCCAAGAAGTTTTTCTTTTCAGTATTACAAAAAAAGTTTTTTCAAATTTCACGCTTTCGGTATGGTTTTCTGTAGATTTTGGCATGCTAAAAACGATCCCGTTGTCCGATTTGCCCTATCATTCCATAGTTTTGAGATATTCAACGCGCAAAAGGGCAAAAAACACGCTTTTTGGCACTTTTAGGTTAGGATTGCTCAAAATCCTGACGTGATAGAGCAATTTGACCAACAGATTCGGATTCAGCGCGAAAAAATACTTAGGATATGACTATTGGACTGCAAAAGAAAAAAACCTTGCAGGCCTGTGTTATCTGTTTATTAATAATACAGTTGCGTAGTTTTTAAAAGTTTGGGTTCATATATATTTGTGTATTAATAACATCCACAAGCTCGTATTTGTGCTCTTTTTCAATTATTTGATCCGCATTGAACAACCAATTTATTCCAACAGCATTCAGCATACTTTTTTTTATGCAAAGTCCAGTAATTTTAACTAACCAAAATTTAGCCTATTTATTTTGCAATTGGTACGAAAATTTTTGGGCATTAAAAAAAACACAATTTTAGAATTTACGTAACACTTACTCACACACATACACAAACATACACATGGTTGAGACAAATTGCAAATTTACTTCTTACAAATGTAGAACAGTATAACTTGTTATTTTATGGGTAAACTTTAAATTCTATTATCCCTTTTATTGTTTGTTACTAAGGAACGTGAAATCACTGATTATTTTCACCACGTTAACAGCGATACTAGCTTAACCACAAATATGTTCGTGTAATTAGCTGTACTAAATAACAGTTAAAATGCTAATTTCTGATTCTTGCTCGCCTACGGGCAACTTAAATAGACGAGTCAGACTAAAATACTGGTGGCTTTCTAATCACCGACGCTGATTCGCCTATGAGCTTATTTTATTTATAAATAATACTTAAAATTGTTGGGTTTCTAATAGCCGATACTTTCTCGCCCAAGAAAATATTTTATTAACGACACTATAACACTGTTGGGATTCGAATCGTTGCTTTTTCCCTAAAAGAAATAGTTTATTAATAATTATTGTTAAAATTTAGTCGAGTTTCTTACCACAGATGGTAGCACGCTGAAAGGCATATTGAATTCACGAATAAATGCAAAATTTAGTTGTTTTTTTTATTGCCAATGCTTCTTTGACGAAGGAAATATTCTATTTATAAATAATACTATTAAATAGTTAGGTTTTTATTCGCCAATGGTTGCACTCTAAAGTAAACATTCTGTCAATAATTAATGTTGAAATTCATATAAGTTTTTCATTGCTACTGCTTGCACGCTGAAAAAATCATTTTATTAATAACTAACACTGAAATTTAGTTAGGTTTTTAATTGCTTATGCTTTTTTTGCCTAACAGCACATTTTAATGATAATAAATACTAAAAAATGGTTGCGTTTGTAATTGCTAATGCTTGCTTACCTTAGGAAATATTCCATTAATAAATAATACTTGAGAAGTAGTTGGGTATTTAATTGCTAATTCATACTCGCCTAAGGAGAAATTCAATTAATACGTAATACTAAAATTTACATTATTTTCTTATCGCCGATACTTGCACGCTTAAGGGCACATTTAATTAATAAATCATACGAAAATTAATTTAGGCTCTTACTGCTGATGCTTGTTTGCCTAAAGAAATATTTTATTGATGAATATTACTTTTAACCAGTTGGATTTTCTAATCACCAATGCATGCTTTCCACAAAAAAAATTTTATTAATAAACATTAATGTTAAAATGTACTAAAATTTCTTATTGCCGATACTTGCATGCCTAAAAGCACATTTTATTAATAAATAATTAATACTCCAAAACAGTTGGGTTTCTAATTTCAGATGTCTGCGTGCCTAAGAAAATGTTATTCATAATTCGTTTGCTTACTCATAATAGTTATTTACGTAACAAGTGCGGAAAAGATGATTTCCCGCACGAGTCGTGATTGACTCGCACAAGTGGCCCGAGTTGTAGCACGAGTGTGATCGCACGGTAAGAGTTACCGTCACCGGCCACGAGTGCGAGTCTATCACACAAGTGCGGGAAATCGTCCCGCACGAGTTGCGTACAAGTTTTTTCGCAATAAGTGTGCGGAAAATAGGTGTTTTCCGCACTGATGTTAGTGTGGAAATAGTAGTTTTCCTACGAGTTTGAAAAGTCTCTGTTTGCGAACCGAAAGGTTTGCGGCCCGAGCCGAAGGCGAGGGACGTAACGAGGTTCGTAAAGGATACTTTTCGAACGAGTTCCGGAAAACTACTTTTTCGCCCGAGGAAGTACCAGCCTCCCAAAACCACCCGAGGGCGGAAAATTGATTTTTTCCGCACATAGTGTGCGGAAAAGGTGTGTGGAAAAGGTTTTTGTCACACACCTTTTCTGCATACTGTTCAGAAAAACCTTTGCCACACACCTTTTCTGCACACTGTGTGGAAAATATTTTCCGCACACTATGTGGGAAAATCGATTTTCCACACTAATATCAGTGCGGAAAACATCTATTTTCCTTACACTTATTGCGAAAAAACTTGTACGCAACTCGTGCGGGACGATTTCCCGCACTCGTGTGATAGACTTGCACTCGTGGCTGGTGGTGGTAACTCGTGCCGTGCGATCACACTCGTGCGAGTCAATCACGACTCGTGTGGGAAATCGTCTTTTCCGCACTTGTTACGTAAATAACTATTGTTAACCAGCTTTTACTAAAAATCAGTTAGGTTGCTGATTGCTTATGTTTTTTTTTTACCCAAGTACATAGAATAAACAGAAATACGAAGTAAATTTTAAAATCTGTATGAAAATGAAATTGTATGTTATAGTATTACAATTCTTATTGACAGATAATACTTATCTTTAATTTAGATTCAAAATGTATATTAATTTTTAAAAACGCTTTGATTCTTAAGATTTTTTTTTTGTCTTCATAGTGAATTTTTTAAAATTGTTTATAAATAAACGTATTAAAAGTATCTAAGTAAAAATTTTAAAGCAATTTCAAAATATAATTGAGTTTTCTAAAACTTAATTGTCGTAGAAACGGTTATATGAATTTTTTATATTATTTTATTACAGATTTTCATGAAATATATAAATCTCCCAAGTAATAATGAAATATGATATAGTAACATTTGCCCTTTTGACAAGATTACGCAAAAAACATTTATTTTTTGTTAACTGTATTATAACATTTTTCTAAATGATTGAAATAATTAGGCACGCAAAGATAATAAATATTATTTTAACAAGGTAAAACTTTATTTTATCATATTTCGATTTTGTATGCTTGCATGGATAACCTATAGCATACATTGTTGAATTTTCAGATATATTATACATAGTTTAAATAATTCAGGCTCAGTCGTTATTAAGTATTAAGAATTACTGTCATTCAGATTTTATTTTATGAAAACTGATGCTTCTATTTGAAAGTTATAACAGAAAAAAGTTCGTGTATATATTGTAATTGTGACGTTTGTTTTGTAAAGCCAACGATAATTGGAAAACTACTTGTATTAAAAAGTAAAGACTTATGCAATACAATTTTCAAATATGAACTATTGTAATCTCGGTGCATAAAATGGGAAATTGGCAATACGATTCTACAGTACCAATCTTATAAATGTTTAATGAATCGACTTGGGCTTACTTATTCTGTATACATGTTAATCTGTAGCTTGAAATGCAAAATGTGTCAACAATAATTTTTAACTGACTCAGCTCTTATCGTTTATATGAAATAATAGGTAATGAATGTAAAAGACAGTAATTAGCTACGTATGAGACCAACATTGCATTACATCTGTTGAATTATGATTTTCAGCTGTTTAGTTATTTGCAGCTTTTGTTTCAAATAATAGTTTGGTTTGACCATGTATGTCATTAGAATAAAAATTAATATTGTTTCTTTAAAATTGGTTGTTTAATGATACTGCCCGACTTTTATTTGAAACTATTCAACACACAAAGTTTCTGAGGTTTTCTAAGTAAGATTATTCTGTAATTTTTTCAAATGCTTTATCTTGATAAGTTTTCGGTTAATGTTATAGAAAAACTGTATTTAAGATTTCTATCAAGCTTGACATGTACAAAGTATTGTATAGTGTTGTTGTGTGTAGTAAAATTTTTTAAGAATTAATAAAAAATTCTGGTTTTCCATTTATGATTGTGAGTAATTGATAGCCTACTCATAATAAAGCTGAACCAATTTAATTTCATTACTGTACGCTAATATAGATATAACTGTTTGTAAAAAGGCACAATTTTCGTGATTGCATTTTGGATGTATCTGTAGCTGTTTGATTGCTCCAATAAAAAAATGCATAAAGATTTTTGAATGTCGGTTCGTGTATTGCCAAACTAAAATTTTTTTAAAAGAAGTGAATGCTTATTGAATTGCTCGAAACTCTGTAATACCTACCGCTCAAATTACAATGATATTTAATATGCTAGTTGATATTAATATAAAGATGACTCAGTTGTTGAACCTTATCATAACTTCATACAGAGCTCATTTGTAGAGCAGCAGCTTATCATCTGATTTCTTATTCATTTAAATTTACATTTATTTAAACGTTATTTAATCAGTAACTTAACCAGTGGGAACATAGGATACAGAAAAAAAATGCCAAGCAATGAGGACAATATTGTCATCGATGTATATTGTTTTACAGATTTTAAAAATAAGTTGTATAACCTACAGTATCGTTTTTTTGCAGGAGTCTGCAAGGAGTTTTTGTTAAAAAAAAAAAAAAAAAAAAAGAATGGGTAAGGATCTGAGGACTCACGAAAAAAAGTTTGTCAGAGAAGCAACTTTGATTAACAATAAAGTGCTTTCCAAACATTTCACAATTTAATGCAACAAAACACATTTTTTTTAAGAAAGTGCCACATTAGACTTATTTTTTTACATGTATATGGCAATTCATTAACATGTTTTGCAATCGTTTTATTGGCACTGCATATTTTTTGTTTATAAAAAAAATTTTTTTCTCATAGAGTAGCTTTTTTCTCTTTGTTTTTGACTTAAATGTTTGTTCTGTGGTCATACTGATAGATTTACAGATTAAATAGTATTTGCTTCGATTTTTGCCTTCTAAGGTAGCTTTCTTCAAAGTGTTTCAAATTTATTTCAAATTTATTTCACAAATTAATTAACAGTACATCCTGGTCAGATGTAAAGCTGTTGCTTCAAAAATAAGCTGAACATAAAATCATGTTTAAGGTTATGTTGAAAAAAGCGCTTTCCTACCTCCTCAGTAAAAATTCAAATACTTGGGGGTGACATTTTTTTTTTGACAAATAATTAATTGTCACCACTCCAATTTTATAATTTGGCACACTAAACAAGAGCATTGGTTTATCAAGAATAATTGAAAAAAATAATTATACAACAGATCTAACAGACTTGTATAGAAAGATTATGGCTTACGTGAGCTTAATGTAATTCATTGGTATCAGTTGTATTGAAAATGGGTTGAAATATGTTTTATTTTCTACCATTGTATTAGTGCAATGAGAAACTTCAATTTTATATTTGTAAGAAAAATAAGTAATGTAGATCAAGTATGTGGATTCTCAGATATTTTTTTGCCGCAAGAACGAAAGAAACAAACGTGAAATCGATTTCTTTTTACAACTTGTATATAGAAGTCAAAACATTGTAAATATGTATTATTTATTAACTTTTTTGGTTTACATTTCACAATTATCGATGCATACTTGGATAAGAATAAAAGTAATAGGTCACTTTAGTAATATGTTCCATTTAGAGTTTGTGATGGATTTATAACATACACAACACTATTTTCTTACTTTTATTACCCATATCATCAAAGATATTTTTTGCATTTGACGAATATTAATATTATTATTATTATTATATAATAAAAAAACATAAAAATGTATTTTCATGCCAACTATCAAAGTATTATAAATGTTGAGACGGTTTTATTTTAACCTACAGATACACCTCACAGTAATTCGTTTAAACTGTTGCACGCGGAACTAATTTTTATTTTAGCTTCATCCTGCAGATTCTGATAAGTCCAATTATCTAGTTCGGTGAGACAAGGTGTTAAGATTAGCGAATAACTGCAGGACACAAATATGTTTTGAGCTGTGAAACTATGTGGAGTATGCTTATATTGCTATTATTGTAAGCAAACGAATTACTGATTCATATAATACTGCTTGTATGGTGAATACATGATCGTCACACTTGTACATAATGAAAGATGATTTAAAACTTCAGTTGCATTAGGAAAGAAACTAAAATGTAAAGACATGTAGGGAATCACGATTTAAAGCTTTCTGCATGCGTTGTAAATGATCGGTCTAGAATTGATCGATGAAACTTGATAATATATACGTTACTAGATCAGAATCGTTATTTGCATAATTGTGTATGAAATGAATATTGTTAACGGTGAGATGTTAATGCTACAATAATTGATATAGTTACTTGATTATCCACAAATATTGATTGTTTAACATGTTATCATATTCAAATGAGTTTGTGAATAATTAGAATAAAAATGGCTTAAACGCAATAAATGTCCAACACCTTTTGGCATCATATCATAAATTGCATCAAATATATACTGTACTCTCTTCAGTAACTGGAATACAGTTGTTATCACATAAAAAAAAATTTTTCTTATTTCCATTATGTAGTACAAGTTATGTAATCCCTGTTTAACGTGTATTTTAATTTTTCATAGTCTATGCTACCCTATTATCCTTATAAAAATTCGACAGCAACCTGTTAATCTCACTATTCTTCAAGGTCAAATGTGGTTTTAAAATGTGAAATTATTTTAATCATAGTACGTATTTCATTTTGAAAAATGATTTCAAATCAGATAAAATTATACATTTAGATTGCAGTAATTTTTTGTATCAAGTGTTGATCCCATATAAGAGTAGAAATTCATGAAAAATTGCGTCGTATCAAATATTTTATAGTAAATACCTGTTTCTATTGTAATATCTTAAAGTCAAATGAAATAACGTGATTCTTAAAACAACAATAAAAAACTATTAAAAATATTTACCTTGACATTACTTGAGTGATAATGTTTGCTAAGATTGATATTACTTCAAATAGAAGCTCCCTACAAATAGAAATTTACCTAGCATTTTGTTGTCAAAATATGTTTTGTTGGACATATCTCATCTTTAAGGTTATTAATATTTGAGTACATTACTCAAACTTTGCCCATTGCTAACACAGTTATGTAGTAAATAGTATAAAATGATTTACTCAGCTTGGCGAGAAAGTGAAGTACCATGGCCCGTGTGGCTTCACCTGCACATTAATCCGCTGAGCAAACAATAATTGGTATACTTTTTGGCCCATTTACGCAATATACTATATTTTAACGTATAGTTGTTGACACAGCAAAAAAAAAATTTTAAGGCATTATTCTAGCAGACTGATACAAATCGTTTAAAGCAGAACATTTTCAGTTATCTGTAGGAAATGAATATAGTAAATTTAAGTTTGTGGATATGACATTGCAATTATCATTACAAAGTGATGAAGCCAAAGTATGTCATAGTAACATTTGAAATAAACAGCTCTTTTTTATAAACTTTCCACAACATAAAAAATATATACTTCTGTATTTAATACGATGTAAAAACACGCACTCATGTCTGACATAATTTTTAAACCTGTCTTTTTAGTTAATGATGTTTTTAAAAATGAAAAAAATTTTTCGGTAATAGTTAGTAAACAATAGCTACATCATTAATTTACATAGACTAAGCTTATTATATATTTTTTTGCATTCTCCTACAGTTTGAAAAAAAAATGATCTGCAATGAGATAACCTTTTTGAGGTAATGTTTCGTTTCGTTATATTTCGCCATTTGTCTGTATTTCTCCAAAAGATTTCCTTACATTTGGTTCAATGAAATTTTTGCTACAGGAATACACAAACAAATCGGCAGAAAAAATACTATTTTAGAAAAACTATAATTTATATTTACCTAGACTATGTTGTTAACATTTACTTATTACACTACATTATTAGGAGAATGAACCACTGTTACACTAACAAATAAAATACATGGATATACGACCATCATTAAATACGCGTTGCACGTTTACGGACGCACCAGAACACTACTTGCTTATTGAATCTACCAAGTGCAGTATTTTATCACATATATTTTAACATATACTTTCGATGAAGTATGTATTATTTTTCATTACTATCCTAAAATCACAGTGCAGTAAACTGATGTGGTACATACTCCACATATTAAGGAGGACATTAATGTGATTTCAGCTGTTTTTCATTTTGTGTGTATTTCACAAAAAAAAATTTTAGAGCTAAGTGAGCATGGGAAAACAGGCATTTTGATAAAAAAATTATTCTAATTTACAATAAAGTACTGCAGTCGAGGTTATTAATCATCTTACCTTTCATTCACAGTAAGCTGGATACCTAAGCTGAAAAAAGTATACAGTGATGCTCCTGCCTTACAAAAGCAACTGTGTCACTCAAATATCAATAATTATTCGCCGTTAAACAACTTTTATGCTCTGTAACGTGTTTTGTTTGTTGTACTACGTCATTTTCAACATTAATAAGCAGTTTTTCAAGTTTTCCGATAATTGCATGGATATTCGTTTCAATGATTTTTGACTAATTTAATGTTCGGTTGGACGGTCATCGATTAACTACATACGCGAAAAATGGGTTTTCGTTAAAATATTTTTTGGTTTTACGATATTCTGTGTTTTCGTTTTCGGTAATTCGAATCATTGGAAAAATGACTGGCCGTCTGCGTGTTGCTACCCTGCCAATAGCTTGTTAAAACACAAAAAAGATTAATAATACACGTACCTTTTGTTCGAAATCAATATGAAATTTCCCGATGCAATTCAATACTCTCATGGCTACGCACGTCTTTTGAGTTGAGCTGTAAACGATGAAAATTTTTTCACGATTGAACTGAAGATACAAGATAATACGAGCAGTAGAGGAACAATACTGATCAGGCAGGTAGTCGTTACAAATTCGATGCAGTAATTGCTTTTTTCGTTGTCGCAACGTGATTGGATGGTTGCTTCAAGTTTCTAATCACTTGTCTCCAACAAACTAATCTAAGGTATGTAACTTTTCGATTTCAAAACCAAGTCCACTCGAGAAAGCCTAACAAAGCATATTTTCTTAGCATGCTATAAACCATCACGTCACCCAACTAATGAGGCGATTTTTCTATTTTTGTAGTCAAGCGATAACTATTAGTGTCCTAAACCGTCTTATCACCTCATCACAGTAAATAATTTCCACAACTGATAGCGGACAAACGAAAGTAACTTTCAAAAATCAACTGCTATGTCTATTATGGCAACTAACAGTAACAGTACGTTCAAAGACTTATTCTAGGAAGACAGTCGTATCAATATAATAAAACAAAATTTTAGCATCATGTACTTACAGTGTCAAAAATCGTTGTGCTGCCCTGTAACAGCGCTTTCTTTGCTGGCATGACTATTGGATGAATTTAATGGATGTACAATTCGATAGTTTTCTATACTCATGCAAATAATACTTATTTGTACGTACTATAAATAAATATGAAATCCTGTCACGCAAAAACTCTTGAACACACAATCAAGGTAATTGGCTGAAATTCGAATGAAATGCATTTTTCAATCTTCAGAAATTTTTTATTTTATATGTTTATAGCTTACGTAAATACGTCCTACCATCAAGAAAAAAAAAACTTTTTACAAAAAATAAAATACATTTCCCAATTTGTGTAATAAAATTGTTTAAAGAAACTGAAAAAAGGTTTTTTTCAATAAATTAAGAATTATATTTTTTTGGAGATTGTGTGCAAGAAAGCTAATGATTAATATTTACACCACGCGCCTTTTTTGTGCTATAATTTTAATTTTTTAGAACTAGAGAAACATTTTTTTATGAACAATGTAATTTTTTACAAACTGACAAAAAATGACAAAGAAACATTTCTATCTATAATCATTTATAGAAACTTAATCAAAAATTTTTTAGTAGATTACCCATGGCAACATGATAGTTTTCATTTAATGGATTTAAAAAACATGATTTAACAAATCAAAAACTGACTGGAGAGCAATCTAAGACGATCCAGTATGAAGTTGTTACCTTCGGTGCCAGTGGTGACTTGCTCAAAGTCTGACTAATCATTTTGATATACAAGATTGGCTTCAACCTGTTAACAAAAAAAAATCTATGTCATAGGTAAAAATTATTTGTACAAAACGTAAAGGCAAGGGGCTTAATTTGCTAATGGATAGCAATAAATGCGTTATTGTGGATTTTTGTATTACGTTCTCAGAAAGATAACGGCTAGTAAGTTTGTTTTTTTATCCATGAAACAAAATGTTACTTTTGGGCATATGAAGGAAAAACACTACGTGTGCCAAAAGCGGCATACACAAAGGATCATGCAGGAGAAATCCACGTTTGAAAAATGTATCTATGTTGGCTAACAACTTTTTTATGGACATTTTTGGAGAGGACCTTTTTGTGGTTTTTGCTGCGGTTCGTGAAAAGCTTAAGACCGATTAAGCTGAAATTTTGCGTGTATGATAAGGGCTATGATATCTGTCTTGTATTAAAATTTTAGTTTATTTAATTTCGAAAAAATGGCTTCAAACGGCAGTTTTTTGCGATTTACGAAAAAACGGCTGAACCGATCTGAATCCACCATGGCTTATTTTGTTCGTCTTAAAATTGCATAATTTTTTTACGGAACACTTTTTGATTCGACGATTCTTTGGTTTTTTTCTAGAATATCCAAAAAACATGTTTTGGCCATTTTTGCCATTTTTTTTGGGCTCTTGCTGACATTTCTACTTGTTAAATTCCATTTCGATTTATTATAATACATTGAAACTACTATCCAGTTTTTTTCGAGCTAGTCAGAATTTTCTGGGTGGAAAAAGTAATTCAACCATACTAAATGGCGTAAGTGCCAAAACAGCTGTCAGCCTTACTTAGAGTAAGAAATAAATTGCTAATTAAAGAAAAAGTTTTCAATGATTAACAATAAATCCAATTATAAATAACATTTTAATTTAAAAAGTTTCATCAATGTCCAAGCAGGAACTCAGTTGATCTCATTTTTCCTTTGTTATTAAGTTGGTTTTTAGACTAGTGGGGAAAAAGTTCGGAGAGGAGAGAGGAGTGCAAGAATATGATCCATTCTTTCTTGTATTATTGAGAAAAAGCAACTTGTAGATCTATTAGAAAATTTAATAGGGTCATTTAAAAGTATTTTTTCATACAAAAAGATATTGGGAGATTGCTACAGATTATACAAATACAATTTTCAGTGATTTTTCTATAAGGTTTTAAATTGCATGTTAAATTGCAATTTTTCAAAATTAAACATATAAAAAAGAGTACAGTTAAACGATCTTCAATTTTTTAGGAGTACTTTTAATGCTATTTTAAATATACGTTTAATGTTTGAATAATAACTGTAAAAAATCTATGTGTAATGAGGTCCTGAAGGGACATTCGCTGGCATGTTGTAACTATGCTATTGAAGAAAGTGGTACTTCTGGATGGTTTTTCTTAGTTTTTTAAGATACAATTATATTTCGGGTATCCAATATGAAGTAGAAATAAGTATAGTGAACGTATGTGACGATGTGAGCCTGACGTTACAGATGTAATCAGGGTAGATGGTAGCAAGTTCTTTTTAAATGATCGGAAAATTCGGTGAAAGTGCATAATATTGTACTGACCAGGCTAGAAATTGTTTATACTGTATGTGCTAAAATATATTGTTTACAATTGTTCAGTTATTAAATATTGAAATATTTATTGAAACTACACCCAACTGATGTTGATATACTTTTTTCAACGGTAATTATACCACCTTCTAATACAATATCGTTTCATAAAAGGTATATTTATATTTATAATTACATTTTCTGCCATAAAATTTTATAGAAGTATAACTTTATACTTGGGTACCTAAGCACCCACTGTCTACTGGATTTTTAATTTTTCTATCATAATAAGCTCCTTCTACAGGTTCGATAATTTGTATAATCAGTCTCTCCAAAATAAAAACTAAGAGCCCAGAACGCTTTTGAATCCAGTATAACTTTGTGCGGTGCTGAATTATCGACTTAGAACGTAATGAGTTAATGTGGCTTCCCAGACGAGTTATTTAACTCTATTTTTTTTTTCATTGAGTTAGGACCAGAAAGCATATCCTTTTTAGTGTATTTTCGTCCAAACAAACTTTTGAAACGATTCAAGTTACTTATTTCCCGCACAAGACCAAAGCGATTAAGTGCCATTTTCTCAACTCAACCGATGAAGTGACTTTCGTCCCGGCCCAATCAAAATTAATGATTTTAGGAGCAAAAATCATGAAAGAATATTATTTCTAGAAATTTTTAGCTTTTTAGAAAAAAATTTAGTGTGAATATGTGGCTTTCACGAATAACTAATCAAAGTTCGCGTTATTGGAATCTAATAGCGTCATAGTCACAGATTTATAAAATTTTAATGCAGGGGTACAAAATATGGATGTTAATGTTCGAACCATGCCGTAGAAAAGCCTACTCGTCTCGTAGGGTGGCGAAATTCATTACCTAACAAGAATTTACTTTGGTTATTGGCGCTTCATCTTAGTTTAATCCTTACAATTGCAGTCCAAGTCTTTTTCCTAAAGAAAAGGAACTAGATCAAAATTTTTCAATGTTATTTTAATCAAGAAAAAATGAATCGTCTTACTTTTCATCGGAATCATCGTTTTGGCGGCAGGACTGTACGAACTACTACAGTGCTATGTTTGAGTATTAAAAATGTATTACTCGATAACAACTAATTAGTAAGCAGGCATGGCATAGGCACTCGTGGTTAAGAACGT
Organism: Copidosoma floridanum; assembly: GCF_036245765.1. Lineage (NCBI taxonomy): Eukaryota > Metazoa > Arthropoda > Insecta > Hymenoptera > Encyrtidae > Copidosoma > Copidosoma floridanum. The sequence continues at coordinate 4,981,954 of NW_028321906.1, read as the reverse complement.
CCTTTCCATGGAAGAATGGCCAAACAACGGTAGGATATTAGCAACCGTTAATGCCAGTACTGTTTACCATTACTAATATAAATACATAAATTTCCGTACCATTTTAACATTTATATGCAGTTCTCGAGTAATACTTATTATTAATTTTTGACTTAGTATGGAATCAATCATAATTTTCATGATTTTTTTTTTTAGTAGATTAGATTTTTTCAGTTGTTCCATAACTTTTACAAAGTGGCTTTGCTAGTTATGTTGATAAAATCAAACAATATTTTAAAATTCAATCCTCAAATTTGTTTTGATGTAAATTTAACTTTTATACTTTCCCTATTTACGATATTAAGTAAATAACAATATTTATGAATATATATACAGCATTAAAAAAAATCAAAAAACATTAAAAAGTACTTAATGTCACTGTTATAAAAATTGTAAGCTATCAGTTAGAAACGAAAAAAATAAGAGAATTTTTATTGAAACATTATCATTTATCACGTTTAGCATAATATTTTAATAATTTTGACGCAAATAATGTTGTATACAGCTGTCAAGTGATCTAAAATCTTCTTTCATTTTTTTCTTAAGATCTTGAACATCCTCTTTTGTTGCAAACTTGACTTTAGGATATTCATCTACGGTTGAGATTGTAGTAACATCTGCACTAGTATTGACATCAGCGTCATCATGCAAATTTTATAGATCGGCTCTTTGTTGTTGTGGATGTGATACTGATGTGACCAGTTTGTACATTGTGGCAGAAAATTAGCCGCGAAATTGAAAATTACAAAAATGTGAAACAAAATAATGTTGAAAAAAAAATTAAATTTAGGCATTTAAAAATCATAATAAACTAATATAAGCATAGCTACAGTGATAAAATAATTTTTGAGCCATTATTTAGGCAATAACTGGCAATTCAATGTTACCTCAGATAAACGAATATTTTTTCAATATTTCACTAAGCTCAGGCCTTGCAGAGTCACAGGAAGTTAAAAAAATGATTGTTGATCATCATAAAGACCAAAGGTATGCTTTATTTATTATTAATTAATCGTACATGATGTTTAACAATGCAGATACATAAACACTAGCAAGAGTATAACTATATATACGAAACTCACTTTTGCTGCTCAAAAGTTGGCAGCATCTCATGAGCCAGCAGACAGCTGACATAAGGCAGTGGAAAACGGGCTTTATGTTTATTTACATTTCGGTAGGTGCGGTAAAGTGCCGAATGTTTCGATTTGTGCGATTTATAGAAAAAATAAACTAAGAATAATTGATAATTAACATCGCCCGTCGAAAATAGGACACCAGCGTATGTGATGCTTGATAACATTTATTATTTTTTGACGACAATAGAAACATAATTTTTAATCTCAGTAACAGTACTAAACGCTTACAATTTTTTTATTATACTTAATAATATTATAAACTTACGTATATAAATTACAAATAATAAAAACCCATGTAAATTTGAAGGAGGATCTACATCTGACTCGAGATGAAGACGTAACTGGAATGAAATATATTATATCGTATGTAGTATCGTGCTTAAACGTTACGAGTTAGTGATTTATAAAATTTAAAACTTATCTTTTATAATAGTGGCTCGTTACCGACAGAACAAACAGATGTGTGACTTTAAGTGGGCAGATATCTGAAATATAATGTTACGTAATATTATCTCTTTTGAATAAGTAATATATTATTGGCTTATACGTTTGTAACTTATCTTTTATTGAAGTAGCTCATTACTTAAGAAGACAAATTAGGGACCCGAACTCACGACCTCTTGCAAAAATGCTGAGCACGGTATCCACTCAACTATGAGTTACTACTCGTAATAAAATTTACCATGACACAGTGGGTAACGTATTAGCTCTAGTTCTATGTTTTAAATATTCTTGCGAGGCTTTCAACTGAAATACCATACATTACTTAATATAGTTTCTTTTTTGTAGGTAATACTTTAATAAGTAACATTATTTAAACTCATCTTTTATTGTAGTAGCTTATTACTGACCCAAGAAGAAGCGATATCTGCAGTCAGCTGACTTCGTGACTGAAACATATATGACATTATATTCAACATCGTGTTCATAACTGAAATGGTAAATATTTATATGGGTGCAACAAAAAACATAACTTTCTTTATATAGTGGCTGTTAGTAAAAGGCAGTTCTGTCATATAACGTAGGATGTAATGCAGCTTGCGAGACAGTATTTCTCTGACAGTATATTACACGGTAAATTATATACATATATATAAAAGTTACTAGTTACCAATTAATAAATACGTTGGTCCGAAATTTACAAAATTTTAATTAAATTGCAATTGAACAGGGGTGCACAATATTAATTGAACGTTCTGTTTACATACGTTACGGAATATATTTCACGCGTTTTGATTTCTTATCAATCCTTGGAATAATTTTGTTTTTCATTCTATTACGATCCTACAACTATTGAAGTTTTTTAGATTGAAGTCTTCTACTTCCACGTTAACGTTATTTTTTAAGAAATTATTTTTTAGCTTGATAATTTTTCTTAATCACAAAATTACATATGCTACACAGTTATACATGAAATGCAGATTTTTTCGTTACCAACATACAACAATTAAAGATAATTATAGTAAATATCGAATAATACTTGTGATAACACACGTTCTGTCATATATGAATTACCGAAAATTATTTAAGTTTTATCTTTTTACGATCCATTGCAAACAAATGTATTAAACGCTACTGTAGTGGTCCCAAAAGAAAATTTGATTTCTAAAAAATTTAAGTTTAATATTGCAATGAACTATATACCTTTATTTAAGTCGTTATATACAGCTATCAGTTAAAAGTGGATAAAAATAAAACCAAATGAACACTATAGATATCTTTAATTATACAACCATGCAAAATTATTAATTAGACCTTGGCTTTCCCGACGGCTTTCTTTACTAAATTTTCTGGTGGTTTATACACTCCATTTTTTGATTTAATTTAATAAACTCTTGCGTTCTTAAGGAACCGTCCACGGTTTCTTGAATCATTTTGTTACGTTTACTAGTTTTACAATTGTTCATCGCACTAAATGTTCTTTCGCAATCTGCATTCGCATGTGGTACTGTTAAAATGGTTAGAACAAATTACCCAATAATTTCAAAAGGTCTGGTACCTGTCCCGTAATCAACTATATCCCTTACATACGTCCAAAATGCAACAACCTTCGAATAATCTATTAAATCGTCAGGAACGTTGGTTAGGTGTATTTTATTCCACTCGTCAAGCAAGATCTCATTGTCATCTTTAGACCATTTTTCAAAACACTTCATCAAATTATTGAAAATATTAGGACTTTCATTTCGAAACTCTTCAATTTCGACAGAGCATTTACTGGTTGAAGATATTTTGCAGTTATTAAAACAGGATTTTTTAAATTTTCGAATCGTTTTTTCATTTCCAAACATAAAATGATTATGAAATTAAATGAATCTCTACAAAATTGATACGAATCTGATCCGAATTTCAGTAATGATTCTCTGATTTTATCTCCTAAGTTGAAATCAACAAAACGTAAGTAATGATCCGAATTAAATACATCAATATCTTCTGCAGCTGTACTTCGAACATAATTTCGATCTAGAATACACGATGCAATATTTTAAAACCATTTTACAATTTCATCTTGTACTACGTGAATAATAACGTCCTTTAGCAAAAATAATAGATTGAGCGCGTTTAGTTCAAAGCAAGTATGTTGTAATAGACAAAAATACAGTTTCGTATGTTTCTCGTTCATCAATGTTACTATTTCAGTCGCGTCATCATCACCGGTCAATCATAAATCTGTAAAAAATTCTAATACAGCCGGCCACTGCTCTACAATACAATCAATGCAACTTTCTAAAGATAACTAACGTATCACGCAGTTTTTCAACAACTTACACTTGGGAATTCCATCAGTTTGTAAAAGAGCAAAATCGTGTAATTTATTAGAATTTTTTTTTACTTTTAAAATCAGTTTAATTAGAGACGTTATTTCTTTTGATAATTCTTTGAAGGTATATTGCATGCACAGATGTGTACTGTGTGCTGGACATTAAACCTAAATTATTCCAGAATATGTTTGAGCTACTTTCGTCTTTTAACCGCTTTTTCCACCCACTATAGTTGAACATCCGTCAGAGCATATTGCGACAATATTACGAAATGTTTCATTATCATCAGCAAACGATCGAGTAATGCATTCAAACAGACGATCAGCATCACACAATGCTTTTTGATCTTTTACAAAAACAGGGAGTATCTCATATGTGCTGCATTTTACCTCGTTATCAGCAACATACCGGATAATAATTGCCAAACATTTATCCACCGCGATGTCAGTAGACTCGTCTACGCAAATAGAAAAAGGATTTTCACGTATCGTGTTCGTCAAGAGCTGTTTCGCATACTCTGCAGTGACATCCACAGTTGAACGACGAGCCTTCGTTTTGTTCATGCGGCAGTCTTTCCATGGATTAAAAGATTAAAAACAAGTTTTTTTAAATTTTAATCCTTATAATTGACCTATAATATTAAAATTGTGACATTTATTGTAGCTGATGTAACTATTGTTTTTTTTTTTTACAAAATGAATAATTTAAATATTCCAGCTTTTACAATTGAGCAATTTATAAAATTTTTCAGGAAATAAATGGGATTTCTTACTTTTTGTTTTACTCGTTAGAAACACTATATTGCCAGCCCGGCAAGTTATACAGCTTTAATAATTTAGCAAAACAGTGACATATTTCTCTCTGTAATAAAATATTCACCTTATTCAAGTATTGCAATAATTGTAATGTAGATTTAGGATAATGGTTGACAACTAGACTATTTTTTATTAACCTCATTACTTGGTATATTTAATTTAGTTTTGTAAAATTTTTCACTTACTCAAATATTTTGATGAAGACATTTCTTTCAATATTAAATCAGTTTTAGTGCAAAAGAAATGCATGATTTCTACGGTGCACTCACATGGGGTCTTCAACTTCTAGAGCCAGCCCGTTACTTTTAAAATCTTTCATTTCGTTGAGTTCTTTTAAATAAGTATAACATAAGAAATATCATACATCTTTAAAAAGACACTTGATATTATCATGGTTTTTGCTATTAAAATAAATACTGTATCACATACCACTGTGTCCTATTATAAAAGGGAGTATCAAATTAAAGGTTTGATTATAGCAAATTGAACCTGAGATTTTATAAAATGTGATAAAGTTAGTTGTAAGATTAGATGCCAGAGTAACCTTTGGCACGCATCGCACGCCTTTCGAGGCTAAGGGTTATAATTTTTGTAGTCTTCGCGTTTTCTTTTCGATAAACTAGAATTTGAGCCGCGCGCTCTGCACGCTAATAATTTTATACTATTAAACGATTGAATTTTATATGCTAAGAAAAGGTATTTCGTGAAATTGACTAAATAACAGTTAAAAAAAAAAAAAAAAAATTTTAACGGTCAAGGGTGTGTTTGGATAGAGTCTGGAAGTCTACCAGACTAGCTTGAAGATTGGCAGACTCCCACTCCCAGACTCCATCGAAACTCACCCTTAACCTACGTTACACACAATTAGTTTTAATGTTATCTTTTGAATTTTTTATAAAGATAAAAATTACCTACACTATCTTGAACAAGAAATAAAAAAAAAAAAAATAAAACAAGAAATAATGAAAAAAAAAAAAAAAACAACAAACCAGGGGGGATGAATGGGTCATGGGACCCACGGTAAGAACGAAGTTCTTTAAACATGACATGAGTGTAAAGCACAATTTCTCAGGTAACAAGGGGGTTGTCAGACCCGTAGAAAGAACAAAGCTCTATAAACGTTAGTACTGCATTCATGTAGTTCACTAAACAAAAACTTGAAAAACGAATAAAAATAAAAAATAAAAAAAATAGTTCAGTACTCACGATAGTTGAACTTCGTGAGAACGTCGTGCATAAATACAGTACTCATGAAGTTCAACCATCGTAAGTACTGAACTATTTTTTTTATTTTTTTTTTTATTCGTTTTTCAAGTTTTTGTTTAGTGAACTACATGAATGCAGTACTAACGTTTATAGAGCTTCGTTCTTTCTACGGGTCTGGCAACCCCCTTGTTACCTGAGAAATTGTGCTTTACACTCATGTCATGTTTAAAGAACTTCGTTCTTACCGTGGGTCCCATGACCCATTCATCCCCCCTGGTTTGTTGTTTTTTTTTTTTTTTCTTTATTTCTTGTTTTATTTATTTTTTTTTTATTTCTTGTTTTATTTTTTTTCATATTTCATTTTATTACATTTTTTTCATTTTTTTGTATTTCCTTTATTTAATTTCTTTCTTATTTTCATATTTAATCTTTTTTTTTCATTCCCTTTTTTTTCATATTTCATTCTTTTTTTCATATTTAATTTCATAACTTTTTTTTTCATTCTTTTGTATTTCCTTTATTTCATTTTTTTTTTATATTTCATTTCATTAATTTTTAATATACTATTTTATTTGTTCAAATTTCATTTAATTTCATTATTTTTTTTTTTCATATTTCATTTTTTCATATTTCGTTTCTTTTTTTTTTCATATTTAATTCATTACTTTTTTTCATTTATAACAGTAATCATTAGCATTACTGTAATGCCAAAAAAATCTCAGGTTTAATGAAAATCGGTCGGTATTTTATGCATCAAATGCATAAAATACAAATATTTAATGCGCCTTATTATATTTAATCTACATAACCATATTTATGCTAATTAAATTTATTTATTTTTTTTTTTATTTTTTTTATTTTTTTTTATTTTATTTTTTTTTTTTTTTTTTTCATATGTATCATTTAGAAAACAAATACACAATTTATCATGAATTAAATGTAGTATCAGTGAATGCATATAAAAATGGAATATTATAGTTACGAACCACACGATAAGTACAAGAAACCGAGTTTCTACAGTCGGCAGCGCTCGTAGCAGAGTGGGTAAGGTGTACAGGACTCACATGCAGAAGGTCGAAGGTTCAAATCTCTTTATTGGAAAATGTTTTTTTTTTTTTTTTTTTTTTTTTTTTTTCAAGAATTGTAAGAAAAAAAAAATTTTAAGTCAAAGAAAAATTACTGTGGGAAAATAAAATTAAAATTTGTTAAAAAATTAATTGCTTGGGAGTGTGAGGGGGAATGGTGGGTAAAGGTGTGTAGAAAAGTAACACGACACGGTTGACAGATATACATATATAGTGAGGAGAGGGGAAGTGTGTAGAGAACAGTTGGTGAGGGGGACGGGGTAAGGGGGGAAACTGGAGAGGAAGAGATTTCTGATTCAAAAAAAAAAAATCTGTCGGTTTTAAAATTTCAGCCCCCCGAGTAACGCGACATAAAGAACTTCGTTCTAAAAATATTATTAAATAAGTTTTGTCTATGCAGGCTTGAAGACAAGACTGTATTTATAATTACTTTATAGCTAGTTATATTGCGATAATTTACGTCAGATTTACGAGAGTGCAAGAAAAATGCCAATATTAGACTGCGCGCTGTGTGCAGTAATCTTGAACAGCGCCACCTGCACGGCAAGAAAATTGCTGCCAACTGCAACCTTCAGAGCGCTTCTTAATCAGTACCCCCACCAGCCCAGCTGTAAACTATCGATGATGTACACGTTTGTTTATATCTATATACAGTTCACAGCGATGGTTCACAGCTTGTCTAGCGGTGGCGCTGATACAGAAGCGCTTTGAAGGTTGCGTTGGCAGCAAACTTTTGACCATCGTGGCCAACGCTGGAGGCGATGCTGCAGGATAACACGATTACATGGCTTGTTATAGGATGTAAACTTTGTTGCTGGTTTTCATAGTTTCAAAGCATTATGCTGCTTGGAGTGTAAATTTTCAGTATTAAGAATTGGTATGAAAAAATAAATAATGTTTTGTTACATTTCTTATTTATTTATTTTTTTAAATTGTAAAATAATGGTTGTTATCTGCTTAAAACACATTCTTGACACTGAGAGTTGATACTTTAAGTATCAAAAACGTATAAAAACTACAAAATAGCTATTTACGCACCTAGTGAGCGAGGTTAAGAATGTCGCCGATTTCACATGAATAAACAATTGATGTGAAATGTAGGGCATTTCTTAACCTCCGAAAGTGGTGCGTATACGATTTTACGTCTCCTTGTGCTCGGTAAGTAAAAAATCCTGGCGGTAATTTTCACTTACGGAGCACCAGTGACGTAAAATAATTTTAAAAGATTGCAGCCCATAACAGGCTATGTAATCGTGTTATACAGTATCGCATCATTCTTGCCGTGCAGGTGGCGCTCTTTTAAATTACCGCCACATAGCGAATGAGCCCGGAGCAGTCTTAAGCCTATGTGAGTGCGAGTGAGAAGCAAGAACACTCTCTTTGTCACACTTGCAGGGGCAAACGGAATAGCTCTAGAAGTTTAAGACCCCATGTGAGCGCACCGTAGGAATCATGCATTTCTTTTGCACTAATGAAAATTACTACATGACTTAATAGTTTACTTAATTTTGCTTATAAATGCGAATACTTTTACAATTTGAAAATTGATTGCAATATTATATTGACGTACCAAATATATTAACTAATAACAAACTTTTGTTCTTTTAATTCCTACACACTCGTTAACACTTTAAAGGTATCTTTAAATAGTAGTGGTTGGGTAAAAAGACATATAACAATTTTTCTTGAATTAAATAAAATAAACAGAACATAAAAAAACCAATGAACAATATTTAAATAAATGTATGAGTAATTTAACAAATAAAAATACATGAAAAATGTATTAATTGTATTTTTTTGCAACAATACTTTTTTAATTGAATTCGAACAATAATTCTATACTTAAAAATTATTGTTAAAAATAGCAGTATAAATAAATTTTTTAAATATTATTTGACATATTTTTTGAACACTCAAGGAAACGAAAAAATTTACGTTTTCTTTATCAATTCATTTAATGCTTCCACTTTCACGTCACGTGATCATTTACCATGAGTGCGAGAAAGACGGCATCAGTTTTTTCCCTCGCACTTATAGTAAATAATCACGTGACCTTAACTGACTAACTAATTAAAACCATGCCGTTCGTGAACACAACCATTATAATTATCTGTATATCCAGTGTACATACATTGTACATACATGTATGTACACTTACCTACAGTTATATCTGTCCTTCCGGTTACAGTCCGCTTAATGGTCCGCTTAGTCCGCTACTGTGTGAACCAATAAACCACTATCCATAGACAAAAAGTTAAACAGAGTCACGCATCTATTAGTAAAGCATCGTGTTAGTTATTGGCCAAAGCCAAAGTCCGCAGCGATACAGTTTAATAATGGTAATTAAATGAGAATTAGTTATTATCACTAAAATTATTGAATGACTATGATAAGTTTGGCAATAAAGACAGCTAAAGCTGGTTTCAATTCAAGTTTAATTCGTTTCAATTTTTTAATACTTACAGGTTAACACACTTAAACGTTTATATATAAACAATAGTGATGAGCCGTTTGTTGACAAGAATATGAATTGAAAAGCAGAGTCTTGGCTATAAAGTATGACGATCTAGGCGTTTAAAAGAGGCACTGGCTCTTTTATCCATGGGATATTTTGACCTGCTAACAAGTTCCCTGCTTCTGCTTCTATCCCACAAGTGTCTCTTTGCCTTTACACTTGGCGATGAGTTCTGAAAATATAACATGACCCTAGAAAAATGCAATCGCATTTCATAGAAGATATAATTGATTGGAATAGCTTAGTTGCAGTTAAAGAGTACTGTGAGACAAAACAAATATTCAATCTAACCGATCAGAGTTATAACGTCCAGGTAAACAAGTTTAATTTTTGTAAACATTTTGCTTCTTATGAATTCGGGTAATTAATTTTTTTGTTTTTAAACGAATCGTAGGTGAGTTTTTAATTGTATAGACACAGCTGGGGCTGATTCCGTTACTCGGGAAGTTTTTCGGAATATTTCAATGATGCTATCAACATGGTCCTGAAAAGATAGTCAAATTTTATCAGTCCTTCGAAGCTGAGATTCATGGTGAAAGTTTAAGGGATGACTCAAAATGAAGACTTCCTTCGATCTTTGTTCCCCTTACGGTAATTAATTGACTTCTTATGATAACTAAGACATGTATAATCTAAGTAAGCTTACTGTTTCTTTTTAGCATCTGCTGCAATACGCATCTGGACCAAGCTAAGAATATCAACACAACTTTGCATGAATCTAGTACTCGTATACATTGTAATATTCAGTTTTAATTTTGTGCCCGCTTTGCTCATTTCATCTTATTAATATGTGTATTCATCGTATTATATGTTAAACATATTAAAGTTTAATGCAAGCTACACAAGTCAATAAATATTGTAAATCCTAATGTTTAACATCTTAAAGGCAAGCTTTAGACATGATTAACGCAAAGAGAATAAATTTCTTACTATATTCTTCTCCGTATACTAATATTGTTAGAATTTTATCATCGTTATCATTGACAGTTGCATAAATACGTGGTGATTGTGAGGACCAGCTAATCATTATTAGATGAAAACTCTTTTTACAATGGATAAAATACATGTATTTTAATTTGCTTGATAAAAGATGATGAAATTAATATAATTTTCATAATAGAAACAAATTTTGTATAAAAACATACAACATCTATCATGTATTTAACTAGTGATCGATTAAAATTTTTAAATACTCTTAAAATAAAGGCTTCCGGTTGCCATATTTTGTGATGAAAAAATTAATTTTTCAATAATAAGTAAAAAAATCACTGTATCTCTCTTAATAAAATAAAATATTTTGTAAAAACAACATACAATGTTCATTACCAATTCAATTTATTCCTTTATTACAAACAAATGATGTGTATTAAACATTAATGATAGCAGAATTATAGTTACACATTTTCTACTCAATACTTTGTGTAAGTTCCATTAGTTTGAATCACACGCTGTATTCTTCGAGGCATGGATTCGCTTAATTTTAAAAAATATTAAGGTCTTTGTAAAAAGACTGTCCAACGTTCTTCGATCTTGTCAATCATAAGCTCTACGTTGTTATTGTTCAGACAGTCCCATTCTCTAACCATCTCTGCCCAAACGTTCTTAATTATGTTCAGGTCAGGAGAACGTGGTGGAAATTTGAGACGTTTGAACTTTGAGTTTTCTCTGTACCAATTCTGTACTAGATGAGAGGTATGGATAGGACTATTATCCTCTATGATGTAAATGACCTTCTCTTTTGGATATAGTGCCATTGCACTTGGAAGCAAATGATGACTTAAAATTTCTACGTATAGTGCATCATTTAGTTTTCTATCGATTTCTACAAGCTCGCCAGGCCCATCGCCGGAGACCCATCCCCAAAAAGCTCTGGTGCGTCTACCGCTCTGCTTGTGTTCGTTGACATAGGGCTCATCGAACCTAGAACAAAATATCATTTTCAAAAATAACTGAAAAAATTAATTTATTGGCTTTGAAAAACTAAACATATTTTTTATTCTTAGCTTATGAAGTAATTTTCTCTTGAATAATTTTTTACAATGTGTGGAAAATTAGTTTGAAAATTTATGAAAAAATTTATAAAAAAATTTATTCATGATATATCATTTTCAGTGTAATGTAATAAAAAACATATTTTTTTTCTGATACTTATTAGTTCTCTTATAATGTATTTTTTTAAAACGTTTAATTTATTTTTATTACTGATTTAAAAAACATTTTTTGACCAATTATTATTCAATTAAATCTTTGAAAATATTTACAACACAAACATATATTTTCTATTCATATTAGTAATATTCTATTGTACAGGGAAAGGAATATATACGCAGAAAAAAAGTTTGCCAAATATATTCGTTATAAAATTACAATGTATTTATAACGTTGTAAATAGTTTTTTCATGAAAGTTAAAAACTTTTTACCTCTGATTGAAGTTCACCGCGGTCATACGTAACTTTTTTATGACGTAAGTACAACTTAAAAACAACTTGACTTGCAAATTTCGTGTTTTACTTTTATTATATTAATAATTAATTATCACCTGGAATTCGAAGGTCGCCACAATCCTGATCGGCTGTCTTTGTGAGTCGAGAATACTTTTTCATCTATGAAAATAACTTTCCGCCAATCGGTAGCACTCCATTGACTATAATCCTGGGCAAATTTAAGCCTTGCAGCTCTGTCATTTGGACAAAACGATGTTTTCTTAGCAGCTTTCCGATAATACCTATGCATACTTTGTTTAATCGTTTTTCGAACTGTTTGAATGGTAGCTGGCAAATTAAGTTCTTGTTTTAGCTTGGTGGCAGGCTTGAAGGGCTCCTGTTGAAGAGCTTCTTCCATATTGGCAATCTCATTATTAAGTTTAAGAACTCGCTGAGGACGATTTTTTCTCCCATCTCTAACGTTCTCGCCGTTAAATAGAAATTTCTTTTGCCATCGTTGAACAGTCTTCGTACTGCAGTTCAATTGAGCACTTATTTCTCGTCTTGATTTTCCAGCATCTAGTAAACCATTAATTTTCCCCAAATTAAAATTTGACGGATCAAAAGGCATAGTCAACTATACTGTTATATACAGTAAAACGTATATTAACACCTAATAGATATATGAAGGTGAATGCGTGAATTTTTTCCACGACCTATGTATAACACTTCAGAGCCTACGTTAATAGATGAATTCGAGATAGAGTCTTAGTAAAAAAATTTTTGTTACTCCGATAGCGCTAAAGTAACTATCACGTTGGAATGAGAGAGAGCAGTAAGAAACAAAGAAAAGTAAATATATGTCATAGCGAAAAACAAGGTAACGGAGGTGCTCGAACAGAGCTTAGATACTCAGACTGAGTAACTCATTATAGAGCTCTATACTCGAGACAAAGCAACCGTCAATCAGCTGTGAGTTTTTGCGTCGTTATTGTTATACAGTTATTCGAATTAACTTTTTGTAAGTGTTTATACCGTGGAATTCAGTGTATTTTTGCATAATGATCGAAATACATTGTGCGTCGCATTTTCTATTATTTGCAGTTGCGATGGAAAAATAAGTTGTATTTGCTGTTTATTATATCATTTCCTTAAGAAATTTTATTTATGTATTTATAAAACCTTTGTGCAGAAAATGCACTGCGCACTCAGTTAATTTGCACTTATTTTCCAAATACAAATAAACTCAAGTAAAATAATCATTATTTTCGCGGGCAAAATGGTCGAGTTTACGAAAGATCAAAAGCTGGCCATCATCAAGATGATTCTTGATGCTACTTATAATATAATGAATGGCATGATAATTAGTTGTGGCCATGATCGATCAAAACTTCGCATGAAGTGTCTAAAATTAGTGACCAAATGCATTTATTCGCGTCACCAGACCGAATACATTTTTTATCAAAAAGTTAAAGGTTAGTATACATTTTTATTTATTCAGATTTAAACTTTATCCTACACTGTGTAGTATATTACAATTTATTTTTGGTTGTCACTCTGTGCCAAAAATTTCCTCGAATTTAAAGCATCCTCCGAGAAAATTTGAGCGTAGATGTCTTCCACGATTTCCAAGCGGATACATTTTCCTCGATGATTTTAACGGGGTATCATATTTTTCTACGAAGTCAAAATATCCGTGAGAAAATCTTTAAGGGAAGTTCATACGCACAGATTTCCTTAAGAATGATTTGTTAAAAATTTTGATGTTCTCGAGATATTTTTTTGCGGGACTACTCTGACCGGAACTGCGGCCGGTGGAAGCTTCTGTGGAGCTTACTGCCGACTTCAGCCATAAGTGCAGCACTCTTTATGACCGAGCACATTGACTTTGAGGACTTATAACGGCAGCAGCTCAACAGCTGGCTTTTCAGAGATTAATTGCATACCGACATAGAAAATCCTGCACTAATTATTAATATTTAAATTAAAATATTTGACCATGGTTATTATACAAATAACTTATTTAATTACACTGTAATCTAACAATAAATTTTTTTTCTTTATTTTGCAGTATCTTACGTTTCTGCTACTTGGGAAAAAATGAAACGCATCCACCGGATCATAAAACGTAGATTGGAAGGTGGAGAGGTGCCCTCATCATTTTCTGTTGTAAAATGGAACATTTTTAAACAATTGGAAGAGCTCCCATTTATATTTTGATTATTCTTGTATGTTTTTTTTTAAATTTCTATATTTGATTTTATCCGTAGATTTTAAATCAAGTCATATGCTACGTTAATAAAATATAACAGGTTGCAGCATTAGAACGGGTGTAAGGGCAAAACAATTGAGTACAATAAAATATTTATATTTATATGTTCTTGTCGGACAAGAAATACATGATAACGATGGATAAATGTCGTAAATGCACTTAGATAATATTGCTCAAAATATTATTATAGTATTACTCATTAAAAAATTTCAATCACCTTAACACATTTGTTTCTATACAACATTATTTACATGAACATAAATTATCAACAAATCTACTGTCAGATGAAAAAAAATCTTTTTATTTGTGCATGATAAAAATTAAAAAAAACATTATAATACACAATGAGTGCGCATATTTAACATTTTTTTTTTATTTTTACATTTACTTACTGCTCTCACCACATTATTAAAGCATGAGAAGATACACAGCGTGTGATTCAAACTAATGGAACTTACACAAAGTATTGAGTAGAAAATGTGTAACTATAATTCTGCTATCATTAATGTTTAATACACATCATTTGTTTGTAATAAAGGAATAAATTGAATTGGTAATGAACATTGTATGTTGTTTTTACAAAATATTTTATTTTATTAAGAGAGATACAGTGATTTTTTTACTTATTATTGAAAAATTAATTTTTTCATCACAAAATATGGCAACCGGAAGCCTTTATTTTAAGAGTATTTAAAAATTTTAATCGATCACTAGTTAAATACATGATAGATGTTGTATGTTTTTATACAAAATTTGTTTCTATTATGAAAATTATATTAATTTTATCATCTTTTATCAAGCAAATTAAAATACATGTATTTTATCCATTGTAAAAAGAGTTTTCATCTAATAATGATTAGCTGGTCCTCACAATCACCACGTATTTATGCAACTGTCAATGATAACGATGATAAAATTCTAACAATATTAGTATACGGAGAAGAATATAGTAAGAAATTTATTCTCTTTGCGTTAATCATGTCTAAAGCTTGCCTTTAAGATGTTAAACATTAGGATTTACAATATTTATTGACTTGTGTAGCTTGCATTAAACTTTAATATGTTTAACATATAATACGATGAATACACATATTAATAAGATGAAATGAGCAAAGCGGGCACAAAATTAAAACTGAATATTACAATGTATACGAGTACTAGATTCATGCAAAGTTGTGTTGATATTCTTAGCTTGGTCCAGATGCGTATTGCAGCAGATGCTAAAAAGAAACAGTAAGCTTACTTAGATTATACATGTCTTAGTTATCATAAGAAGTCAATTAATTACCGTAAGGGGAACAAAGATCGAAGGAAGTCTTCATTTTGAGTCATCCCTTAAACTTTCACCATGAATCTCAGCTTCGAAGGACTGATAAAATTTGACTATCTTTTCAGGACCATGTTGATAGCATCATTGAAATATTCCGAAAAACTTCCCGAGTAACGGAATCAGCCCCAGCTGTGTCTATACAATTAAAAACTCACCTACGATTCGTTTAAAAACAAAAAAATTAATTACCCGAATTCATAAGAAGCAAAATGTTTACAAAAATTAAACTTGTTTACCTGGACGTTATAACTCTGATCGGTTAGATTGAATATTTGTTTTGTCTCACAGTACTCTTTAACTGCAACTAAGCTATTCCAATCAATTATATCTTCTATGAAATGCGATTGCATTTTTCTAGGGTCATGTTATATTTTCAGAACTCATCGCCAAGTGTAAAGGCAAAGAGACACTTGTGGGATAGAAGCAGAAGCAGGGAACTTGTTAGCAGGTCAAAATATCCCATGGATAAAAGAGCCAGTGCCTCTTTTAAACGCCTAGATCGTCATACTTTATAGCCAAGACTCTGCTTTTCAATTCATATTCTTGTCAACAAACGGCTCATCACTATTGTTTATATATAAACGTTTAAGTGTGTTAACCTGTAAGTATTAAAAAATTGAAACGAATTAAACTTGAATTGAAACCAGCTTTAGCTGTCTTTATTGCCAAACTTATCATAGTCATTCAATAATTTTAGTGATAATAACTAATTCTCATTTAATTACCATTATTAAACTGTATCGCTGCGGACTTTGGCTTTGGCCATTAACTAACACGATGCTTTACTAATAGATGCGTGACTCTGTTTAACTTTTTGTCTATGGATAGTGGTTTATTGGTTCACACAGTAGCGGACTAAGCGGACCATTAAGCGGACTGTAACCGGAAGGACAGATATAACTGTAGGTAAGTGTACATATATTTTTTTTAAGCTAACCTAAGATTATTTAATTTTTTTGGACAACTTCACTCGACTTAACGAATTTTTTTAACCACAAAAAAAATGTATTAGATCCATCGATAATTCGAGATTTCGATTCGATAGAGGTAACATCGACTCTATACACAAAGCGATGCACCTTTATGCATGGGATATAGCATTAAACTCGCCTAACCTTACCCTTTAACACAAAGTTAGTTTTTCTCGTGGAGTTTAAATTTGCTTTTTAATTTTTTATACGTTACGTTACTTGGACTTTTATATTTTTATCAGCGATCAAATCTTGATCAACATGTAATAAGTCAGATTAAGACTGGAGAGAAATTAAAAAAAAAAATCTCTTACGAAAAAGTATCTATTTTTGTAACTATACAATCGCTGAAGACACTGCGCCCCCAACAACGAATAAGAAACCAGTCGGAAGTGTCATGGGCGACTCTTGGAAGATGTGAAAATATCCTCGAGGCACGACTAATATGTTTTGCATAAGTTAAAGTTATGTTGAATAAATAAAAGTTAAAGATATAAAAAGTTATACTTTGATGAGACTTGCATTTTTTCTTACTACTTATACAGTAACACACACCATTAATACAAACTAAAAGATATAGCAAAAAAATGATTTAATTAATGTTTTTTAATGTTTTTAATTTTTCAAACATGAAGATGGTTCTGAAAAAAAATAACTTTAATTTATCAGAATTGTGCAAATCCTGGGGCTGGTAACATTTTTCCCTTCGACGAAATTTTAAACTGTCGGGTTTTGGTATGAATACGAAACTACAAACCAAATCTAAGCACCATCTTTTCAGATAGTTGATTTACATGTCTTTATAAGTGGCGGTTACATTTTTTACTCTGGCAAAAATACAGGGTACTTGTGTGAATCAGTCGTGCCTAAAAACGTGAGGTAATTCTTTTTATCTATTTAATGTATATTTCTTATGTAGTACTTGGCTAAATCATTATTGGTGAGTAACTTTTTTATGTATGAGTATAAGACAATATAGAACTACGAGTGCCATACAAACTGTATATGTTGCGCCTAAGAAATGAGAAAAAACTTGACCGATTTTGAATTGTTCTCCGACAACATTGTGAGGCTGACGATGTATCAAGAAAAATAAAATTTATTGTCACTATTCGATGTAACACGTCTTTGTGTGAGATATCGAGGAAAAAATTATTCATGAAGTACTACCAACGTGTCGCTACTTTTACAAATAAATTAATATATGTTTTTAAAAAATGTTAGATTAGAAAATTTTACAAAAATATAAGAACCAGAAAGAGCTAAACCTATAAAATATTTCGCAAATAATACACCTAACGTGCAAAATTTAAAAAAGCATGCGTCAAGGCTTGTTTTCCCCAACCAGCTAGAGAGAAGTTTTTTTTTTAAATTTAACTACACTAAACAAATCAGGACCATATTTCCTTAAAAAAAAAGAAGTCATATACCATGTTTTTATTACCCACTGATAATGTCACACCTGTGGTGTTCCTCAGTTGGGCCATACGCGTTTAGCGTCAATTTGTATGCTTAAAAACTCGCTTAACATGCGTAAAAAAGTATTTAATGCCAAGGACATTGATAAACATTATCTTAAAGTAAAAATAGAAAAAAAAAGACAAAAGTTGGCAAGAGTTAGGTCCAAGTGTCTACGTATAGACACAAGGATTACTAACTCCTGCACCTTCAAGCTGGTCAAGACGACAGAGATACAGTTAACCGGTCCTCGAAACGAACACATCACGGGCGAAACGAAGAGCACCGAACGGTCACCCATCCAAGTACTAACCGCAGCAAATGATGCTTAACTCCGGAGACCGGCGGAACTGCATTTCTACAATCGAGCCACCGAGAAGGTATTCGTTCACTGATATTTTTGAAAGTTACAATGCCTTGGCTATGCGTTGACAAAACCTCTGTTTTTCTCTCCTCCCCCCCCCCCTCCCACATCGTTTCTATCGTTATCTCTTCGGTTTGTCATCGATAATTAGATGTACACTGGCCGGACATTGATTCGTTACGCGCGAAATTTAAAAAGTTTTAGAAAATTTTCAGCACCGCTGTCCCGTAAATACTATCATATATTGTATTATTTGTACTTACTACATACCTATTTATGTAACGGTATAAGTAGGATTATGTAAACCTTTGTTATTTTTTTTAGCATGACGATTAGTCCAGAGTATTTCACAGTTTTCGTAGTGCAAAACAAACAAATATTTAGAGTTAGCTAGAGCATGGTCACGGATTTAAAGAGATATCAAAGAAATGTTCTTATCTCTCGCATTGTCTCTCCATTTATAATTTCAAATAAGATATGCGACAGAAAACTGCGTGGAATGTCACTGTACTGACAATGCAAGAAAAACTTTAAAAACAATTTTTTCTTTTTTTTTAACATGCAGTCATCATTAAAAATTTTGAAAATTTCAAAAAAAAAGAAAAAAAAAAAAAATAATAATAATAATAATAATAATAATGTCATAAAACCATGGTACATAAGTATAATAAAACGGTACTTGAATTGTTTGTTTTTCAATTACATCACAAAACTGAAGTAGGTAAAGTAAATCATTATATTATATAGCTTCTACATATTTCGAGACGTATCATGTCTTCCGAAATGCACGCAACATAATGAAAATACACATTTTTACGTGACACTTCTTAAATGTGATACATAATTTTTTTATGTCTTTTTGTTTTTAACGTATCAATTGGATTAGTCTTAATTAGATACATTTTTTATAAAAATGTTGTGTATTCATGTGTAATGTTGTGTAATTGTATATGTCATAAGTTACCTGAAATACAATTATAATTTAAAGAAAGTATTTTATGAAAAGGCAAGCACTAAGAAAGTAATTATTAAGAAATTGTAATTTCTGTACACTGGAGGCGCTCTAATTTTGTACATTATATTGTATTATTTAAGTATAGATGATATTCTGTTCTTAAATTGCTAAAAATTAAAATGAGAATTGAAGAACCGAGTTACATGGTTTTTAAGTATATCTGATGAAGTGTGATATTATAAATGTGGTGTGGAAAGGGAGAGAGTCCGCGAGATTCATCGATATAGCGTATTATTGGATGCGATGTATTAGATCGATATCGATCGTCGAGTCAATGTTGATTCCGCTGTTTGCTGTACCTGGTGAGGATTTAAATAAGTTATTGTGAACTACTACGGCAACGGTAGTGTTCTATATTATCGACTGTATGGTCATAATCGTACACAATATTGTATTAGTATACCTATACTATATATGTATATGACGGTATGGGTACTGATGATGGAAATCTTCGTTATTTATTAAGCATGACCATTATTCCAGAGTACTTCACAGTTTTACTAGGGCAAAAAACATGCAAATATACAGAGTGAGAGGATGATCACGGATTGAGACAGACAATGGAATGCGAGATGGAACGTTTATCTCTCTTGCATTGTCTCTCTATTATTTTATGATTTCAAAGAAGGTATAAGTGACAGAAAACTGAAGAATGTGACTACTTATAAGTAATAAAATGTACAGCAAAAAAACTTTAAAAAGTAATTTTTGTTTTTCAAACATGTAATCACTATTAAAAATCTAATTATTTTATTGAAAAAAAAAAAATAAATGAATAAATAATGTCATAGAAACATGGGACATAAGTATAATAAAATGGTATCTTTAGAATAAATTGCATTGTTTGTTTTTCAATTACATTGTAAAACTGAAGTAGTTCATTAAAGTACAATATTATATAGCTTCCGCATGTTTCGAGACGTATCATGTCTTCTGAAATACACGTAACTTAATGAAAACACTCGTTTCTGCGTGACACTTCAAAAATGTTATACAGAATGTTCTTATATTTTTTCAAATGTATCAATTTAACTAGTCATAGTTCTATAAATTTAAAAGTTTCTTGAATCTTGTAAAAGAGCATTTAGCTGAACCGTTAGATATTACGATTTATGAAAATTATTTAATATATAAATCCATAAGCGTACGTGTATGCGAAACGCTTGTTCTACGAACATCGCTGACTAAACATTTATAGTCGAAGGGTGATCATTCTCATAAGTTCATCCCTCTGTGGTTCAGAATCGTCAGCTGTTCAGCCGTGCACCCTCTTGAGAGTAGCCGATGGACTACTCTCGAGATTCCCCCGAAGCCGTATCCTTATTAGGTTTCGACCTCAGGGATTAGATCTCCAACTCTATCGAGCGGAGGTCAATTATTTACGGATGACTTTCAATTCAAAATTTCATCTACAAAACTACGAGTATGAAACAAATACACAAGTCTCGAATTAGTAAACGAAAAAAAATATCCTCAACTAGTTATGAGAGCACAAAAAAAAAACATCTCAAACATGATTCAATTACTGACACAATCACTACATGCTTTGTAGCCCATTAAAAATAGCCACGTAAATAACAACCTTACGCATGTATAATATTAAAGTTAGTACAAGCATTCTATGAAATAAAGTCCGTCATGGATGAAGAAAAATTTTCAACAAGTTAAGCAATAGTCTCAGTAAGAGAAATACAAAATGTAATCAGTAAAAGTAGTCAATATAATAAGCGTTGTACTTTGTGACCTAATTTTATTACCCAAAGACATTGTGTTTTTCTGTAGAAGTGTGGTATGCTCACTGGATAAAAGTAATCACAATAACTCAGATCGTGCAAAACACGATAACCATAACTAGTACTGTTAGAAATATTAATTTACTCACAGCGAACTTTAATTATAACTCCATAATTGTTTTGTCAATAATAAAAGTTAATCGTTTTTTTTTCTTTTTTTATTTTTTTATTTTTGGACGTTCACTGCATCTTCAGCAGAAAAAAGAGAACTCGTACCTCATGGGCAATACAGTGCAGGCGAGTTAGTTAATTTATTGAAAACATCCTTCGTCCACTTTCATGACGTGATAATTATAAAAAAATAGCAGAAATAGTTAAGTACATTTTGGCAAAGTAAATTATAACAGAACATACGGGGATGAAGGTCAAAAAAGTCCGTAAACCACGTTCTTTGCCATTTTCGGTGGGGAGAAAAAATTAATTGGCACAAACAAATAATAGTATGTAGAAGCGTTTAAAAAAAGAAACAATACGAGGTGTTATGCGTCTCAATCGGTCTACAACTTTTTTCATAAAAAATAAAAAACGCTTAAAATGGCCATTTTTTTGCATTTAATTACAGCTACTTAAATGGTCTTATAAACGTTTGTTGAGCTCAAACTGTAGGTATTTGTGTAATACTTTTCTCTCTCTGGTAAAAATTTTGTTAAAAATGTTTTTTAAGTTTTGTCACTATTTGCAAAAATGTAAAAAAGCTGTTTTGTTAAAATGGCGGAGAAGTTGCCAAAATATATAGCTATTTCTGCGATTTGTTAGTAATTTTTCCGTCAAAAAAGTGGACAGAGGACCTTTTTAAAAAAACTAACTCTCCTGCACTCAAACAGAGCAAGCACAAGGTACTTTTTCTATTAATAAAAAAATTATAATTGTCCTATCCACCTACCAAGGAAGAATAAACTTAAATAAGAGTCTTTGTCCACATCAGCTTTTAAAATATGCCGTTTTTTATCGAATGACTTACCTAAAAAGCGCGCAACAACTATGTGAATATTTTCATTCCATACTTGGATGTATAAACATTTTTTTCCTCTTTATTTACGTAAAATCAGATCTTATCCCTCTGCTCCTGTATAAATTTTTAAGCATAGTCATTTCTTATAATTAACATATGTGAATTTACAAATAAAGTATTAAATATCTGATCACATTTTTTAGTATGCACTTGCAACTAGTTAACTGTGCAATAATTTATGTATTGATAGTAACTGATATTTTTTTTAATTTAATATTAAAAATAACGACAGTTAATCAATGATATATTGGGATTGTATAATTATTGCATAGTTTCTCTGTTATAGTCATTTTTAATCTTAAATTTTAATTAGCGTTAAACAAAAAGTTTTTGTTTGATACTTACTTTTTAATATTTACTTGAAACCACATTATTTACAGAAAAAAAAAAAAAAAAAAAAAAAAAAAGCGAACTGCTACACAAGAGGCTTGAAAGAAAAGGCAAAACACAAGGCGACGTGCGAGTTTTTAACTCTGATCACGCCGCTTTTTTTTTTTTTTTTTAAAGAACGTTTTATTCAAACACAGATACAATGGTAAGTAAAATAAAAAGCGTAGAATATGACGTACAAAGAAACGTCTTACAAGGTTGGTTCTTATATACTAATTGGCATAAGTTTATGCTCTACAAGTATTTCTTAGAGTGTTATTAGCTTAATATTTACACTATTACATAGTATGATTTTCTTTATTATATTTAGCTTCTTACTCAAAGGTCAAAAAATTCCAGTTGTAAATGAAAAAATACCTGAACATCAGCTTGCACTAGGCAGCTTTTTCGGATTGTGTGAGAAATAGTAACTAAAAATAAAAATAATGAAAGATTTTTTTTTTTTTTTTTTTTTTTTTTTTTTTTTTTTTTTTTTTTTATATTAGGTACATATGTATTTACAGAGTTCCTTCCAAACAAGCAAGCACCACACTACGTGAGCTTTGATTATGTATTATGAATCCACCAGTATGCTTTGTTTTTAAAAGTCTTTTCCTTGCTATCTGCATCAGACAGTGCGGTGCTGTACTTGATTGGGGGAGTGTGATCGATATCCCTAGGGATTTTTTTGTTTCTTTGGTGTCTAGACCAATGATAAATTATCGGTATATTGCTGTTGGTTTGTATCAATCTTTGCTTATCTAATAATAGGAACGTTTCTGGCGAGACTATTCCATTAGCTTTGCCTTTTTCTAATAGGTTTATGTCTAAGTTAATTAGTGATTCGGAAATAATAGTGTTATTTGCAACTTTTTTTGCATTGACGAAATAATTTCTACATAACTTTAACATATGTATGTCTATCCGAGGTATCCTGGACAAGTTATAGATGACTTTATTACTAAAATATTTTTGATAATTATGCACTCGATTCCTGTATGTATTTAGACAGGCTCTCAAACATTTTCTTTCGAATGACCTAATTCTTTCCATTGTGGAGGCACTTTGATTAAACCAAACCGGGATTGCATATGTGATTATTGGCCTGATTAATAGACAATAACATATGACCTTGGCTCTTTTATTTAGATGTTTATTGTAAAATAGATTTCCTAAAGATTGGAACGCAAGGTTAGCTTTGTGTAATTGTGTGATGGGGTGTTCATGTAACCTTAACAAGTAGTCAATTTGAACCCCCAGGTATTTTACCGATTTATTGTGAGGTATGTCTGTTTTTTGACCATTATCCCCTTTTATTTGAATCTTAAAATCTCTCCAGTCCCGTCTTTCAGATCTACTGAGTCTACTGTGGTCGAGTCTGATTAAGATCGATTCACACTTAGGTGCACTTATTTTTAGGAACCATTTTTTGTAATAACTATTTACATTATTAACTAGGTTTTCTAGTTTATCTTTTGCCTCAGACGGCTTTTTTGCATTTGTATATAATATTAGATCGTCAGCAAAGAATACTGCATGTTTTCCCAAGTTTTGGTTTAACTCAAATAATTTGGCTAGTCCACTAATATATATGTTGAATAGTATTGGGGCGTTGACAGTGCCCTGCTGGAGACCCTCGAATAGGTCTAATGTATGGGATTTCTTACCGTTCATGTTGACAGTGTAGAGACTTCTATTTTGGAAAGCACTGTAAAGAATTTTGACTATGTGGTCAGGAAATTTTTTTTGTGACAGCTTAAATAGTAAGCCTTCTACCCAGATGGTGTCAAAGGCTTTCTCTAAATCTACAAGGCAAGCTGCTACCATGTTATGGTCGTTTAGGTGTTTGCAAGTGTCTTTTAAAACTTTGTGGAGAGCGTGTACAGTGGAGTGATTGTGTTTGAAGCCGAATTGTTCGTCTGGTATTATACGCTCTGTTCTACAATGTTAATGTATTTGCTGATTAATTAACGCTTCAAATATTTTGCTGATACCGGTAAGAAGGTAAATGGGTCGGTAGCTTTTTGGCTCTTTTGGATTTTTATCTTTTTTAAGGATCGGGACTATCTTAGCTCTTTTCCATGAATTTGGGTAGTACGAATTGTTAACGATATTATTAAGTATGATTTTGTAGTTTATTATTGTTTCTTTGTTTATATGTTTGAGTACAATATTGGGGATTCCGTCTATTCCAGATGACGTCTTGTTATTCAGATTTTTGAAGATGAAGTGAGCTTCGGTTATGTTAAAGAATATTTTTTGATCGTGGTTATTAGGATAGTTTGATAGGTTAGTATCATTAAATGTTGTTATTGATTCGTTATTTTCGTGTATTCTTTCGATTTTATTTTTGATTTCTCTGTATTTATCATTAACAATTTGAGTCAATCTGTCGTTTAAATCTTCCGGTTTTCTTTTACTTACTTGTTGATAATTGCTAGCTAGCGCATTCAGAATGTCTATTTCATTCTTTAGTATATATTTATTATCGTTTGTTTTTTCGAATTTGTTTATATCTGAGGGGGACCTAGCAATGTGCTGTATTTCTTCGTTATTTACATGTAATGTTTCGATTTTGTTAATATTATTTTTCCTGAAAATTTTGTTTATTTGCGGGAAGAAAGAGCCCGAATCCTTATAGTTAATGAGTTTGGCCTTATCAGCCCAAAATTTGTTATAATTTATGGAGTATTGCTTTTTAATCTCATATTTTAGAAGGTTGATATATTTTTTTGTGATTCTTATTTCGTTAGTGATTAGATAATTATTTACGTTATGTTTTTTGTATAATTTTTTAAGGTGTGAAACTAGTAAGTTTTTTTTCCCTAATAATTTGTTTATCAGGTGGTTATTGTATTTTTGCATACTATTATTAGGTTCAAAATTAGGAACAATTTTATCAATCACGTTTGTAATTTGAAGATTAATAGAGTGTAAGTAATTATCTATTTCATTGTTGGTGAGGTTTTTGTTATTTGGTATTATTATTTTGTTTTTTTCTAGTTCTTTTGTGAATTTTCTCCATTTTGTTTGTTTATAATTTTTAACATGCTCGGCTGTAGCCTGTGTAATAAAGTTTTTAATGCTATTTAAATCAAGATTTATTTCTAAAGCCTGATGGTCGCTCTCGTATTCTACTACTGGTAATTTATTGTATGCTGCCTGTATTGTAAGACGGGAGTCGGCTATGCAAAGGTCTGGCCTGGACTGGCCTCTGTCGAAAGTTGCTTCTATTGGGGGGTATATTGAACTTTTATTTTTGATAGAGTTAAATGTGTTCCAATTATCAATGTAGGTGCCCCTAGGATTAGTAAAATGATCGCCCCAATTTTTGTGTCTGGCATTTAGGTCACCTGCCAGGATATAGTAGTTGCTCTGATGGGACAGGTTAAGTTGAGAATAAAGGTGATCTAATTCCTCGATAAAATTGATCCTATTATGACTGTGTGCATAGGTACTGATTATTATTAGATTTTTATTGTTTTGTAGGTTAATATTAATAGCGCAATATTCTAAAGAGTTGATATTTTCTAGGAAGGTTACAGCTACAAGGTCATATGGTATCGATCTCTTGATTAGTATGGCAGTGCCTCCACCTAGGATGGAGTTAGGTCTATCTCTTCTTATTAGGTTATAATCTTTGAACATTATTTTGTGTTTATCATTCAATTTTGTCTCGCTTAGTAACACTATGTCTGGCTGATGCCTGTTTACAAAGTTAAGTAATATGTTTATTTTTTCGTTAGAAATGAGAGAGTTAACATTGACAGAGATTATTTTTAGGTTATTTAATCGTGAGTCCATTGAATGTTGAGTTGTTTGGATATATAATCGATTATTGCTTCTTGTTCTGAAAGTTTATTGCTGAAGACTACAATCTTTTCATCAAAATTACTGAAATGGATAGATAAAGAGCTATTTATGTCTTTTTGCATTTCTTTTAAAAGAGATTTAACTCCTTCCAAATCATTGTTGTCGTTTCTTATTTTTACATCTGTGGGAGCTCCACCACTCAACATGTGTGCTCGGTTGGTTGCATCCACTGCAGGAGGATGGATAAGGCCTGTTTGAATTTTGTTTACTACTTGGGCGTATGACCTTTTTGTGGGGGGGGGGGTCCCCTTATCAATAAGCCCTTTTGTATTTGTTCTGTAATTTTTTCATTTCTTTTATTTTTAATCATCTCGTCCGCACTCCTGAGGTAGGTGCAACCACGGTAATTAGCTGGGTGGTTCTCGTTACAATTGGCGCATTTGACCTTGTCTTTATTAAGAAGCTTATCTCTAGTGAGAGTACATTTACCTGGTTCATGTTGTTCGCTACATTTTACACATCTGTGAGGTAGGAAGCAATTTCTGCTAGAATGTCCCACTCTTTGACAGTTATAACATTGAAATGCGAAACTTTTTTTGAAATTTTGCCATGTTATCTTTTGGTGAGCAATCAGCTTAATTTTAAATAGTTCGCTTGTATCGCTATTGTTGGTTAGGTGTACTAAAAGGATGTTGTGTTTATTATTTTTTGTTTTTAGTTTTTCTACTTTGTTTATTTCAACATTAGTATAATTCAAACTATTTAGTTCATCAAATATTTCTTTTTCTGTAAAAACATCATTGATGCCTTTTAGTACTACTAACTTGTTTTTATCAGAAGTTGGTGTGTACGTATAATAATTTATTATATTTTCTTTTAGGACTGTTTTTATTTTTTCGAAAGAATCAATGTTATTGGGGTGAATGAGTTGCTCACCATTCCGGTAATGAGAAATGCTAAAATCTTTGATTTGATTTTCTACTAATAGGTTAATTATTTTTTTCGGGTTATCATCATAAACATAAATAGGTGGCATTTTGTCACGTTTAGTTTTGTTATTACTTTTTTTCGCTTTTGTAATATTGTTATTTCTACCTTGGTTGTTGTATAGCTCCTCATCATCATCAGAGCAGGATTGTGAGTTGGCGTCTATTTTTACCTCGAATTGACCATCGATGCGCAACTGACCACGCCGCCGTCTATGTGTACGAGGCGGAAAAGTTCTATAAGCTTAAGTATACCATGTAACCGTACCACGTAGTGCATTAAAAAAAAAACTCTTACCTAAACGAAAAGTATAATCATAATCGTAAAAGTTTAAACAAATTTTTTTTTATATTCAATATGAGCACTATTACTTCGGTTTTTGGCTATTTGTGTGAATCGAGGTGTGAATTTTCAATGTCCAGACCGTAACAATCACATTTTGAATTCAAATATGTATTCTGCGAAATGTAACACAGGATCTTAAATTTTCTGTGGCCATACATAAATCTAAAACATAAGCTGTGGCCAAAAATACTGATTTTTTGACCTGCTAAAGTACTTCCTTCATTTTTCAGAGCATCAAAATAGTTTTTAAAAAATATACAAAAATTTCGAAAGTTTGTATTTTTTTGAGATCTACAACTGTAGTATTCACAACTTGATGTAATTATGTCAACTTTTTACTATACTCTCCAGAAATAAATTTTCAAATTATTTTTAAATATTTATTGCCTTTACGTATACATCAGGATTGTAATTTGAATAAAAGTTAAAGATATAAAAAAGTTATACTTTGATGAGACTTGCATTTTTTCTTACTACTTATACAGTAACACACACCATTAATACAAACTAAAAGATATAGCAAAAAAATGATTTAATTAATGTTTTTCAATGTTTTTAATTTTTCAAACATGAAGATGGTTCTGAAAAAAAATAACTTTAACTTATCAGAATTGTGCAAATCCTGGGGCTGGTAACATTTTTCCCTTCGACGAAATTTTAAACTGTCGGGTTTTGGTATGAATACGAAACTACAAACCAAATCTAAGCACCATCTTTTCAGATAGTTGATTTACATGTCTTTATAAGTGGCGGTTACATTTTTTACTCTGGCAAAAATACAGGGCACTTGTGTGAATCAGTTGTGCTTAAAAACGTGAGGTAATTCTTTTTATCTATTTAATGTATATTTCTTATGTAGTACTTGGCTAAATCATTATTGGTAAGTAACTTTTTTATGTATGAGTATAAGACAATATAGAACTACGAGTGCCATACAAACTGTATATGTTGCGCCTAAAAAACAAGAAAAAACTTGACCGATTTTGAATTGTTATCCGACAACTTTGTGAGGCTGACGATGTATCAAGAAAAATAAAATTTATTGTCACTATTCGATGTAACACGTCTTTGTGTGAGATATCGAGGAAAAAATTATTTATGAAGTACTACCAACGTGTCGCTATTTTTACAAATAAATTAATATATGTTTTTAAAAAATGTTAGATTAGAAAATTTTACAAAAATATAAGAACCAGAAAGAGCTAAACCTATAAAATATTTCGCAAATAATACACCTAACGTGCAAAATTTAAAAAAGCATGCGTCAAGGCTTGTTTTCCCCAACCAGCTAGAGAGAAGTTTTTTTTTTAAATTTAACTACACTAAACAAATCAGGACCATATTTCCTTAAAAAAAAAGAAGTCATATACCATGTTTTTATTACCCACTGATAATGTCACACCTGTGGTGTTCCTCAGTTGGGCCATACGCGTTTAGCGTCAATTTGTATGCTTAAAAACTCGCTTAACATGCGTAAAAAAGTATTTAATGCCAAGGACATTGATAAACATTATCTTAAAGTAAAAATAGAAAAAAAAAGACAAAAGTTGGCAAGAGTTAGGTCCAAGTGTCTACGTATAGACACAAGGATTACTAACTCCTGCACCTTCAAGCTGGTCAAGACGACAGAGATACAGTTAACCGGTCCTCGAAACGAACACATCACGGGCGAAACGAAGAGCACCGAACGGTCACCCATCCAAGTACTAACCGCAGCAAATGATGCTTAACTCCGGAGACCGGCGGAACTGCATTTCTACAATCGAGCCACCGAGAAGGTATTCGTTCACTGATATTTTTGAAAGTTACAATGCCTTGGCTATGCGTTGACAAAACCTCTGTTTTTCTCTCCTCCCCCCCCCCCCCCTCCCACATCGTTTCTATCGTTATCTCTTCGGTTTGTCATCGATAATTAGATGTACACTGGCCGGACATTGATTCGTTACGCGCGAAATTTAAAAAGTTTTAGAAAATTTTCAGCACCGCTTTCCCGTAAATACTATCATATATTGTATTATTTGTACTTACTACATACCTATTTATGTAACGGTATAAGTAGGATTATGTAAACCTTTGTTATTTTTTTTAGCATGACGATTAGTCCAGAGTATTTCACAGTTTTCGTAGTGCAAAACAAACAAATATTTAGAGTTAGCTAGAGCATGGTCACGGATTTAAAGAGATATCAAAGAAATGTTCTTATCTCTCGCATTGTCTCTCCATTTATAATTTCAAATAAGATATGCGACAGAAAACTGCGTGGAATGTCACTGTACTGACAATGCAAGAAAAACTTTAAAAACAATTTTTTCTTTTTTTTTAACATGCAGTCATCATTAAAAATTTTGAAAATTTCAAAAAAAAAGAAAAAAAAAAAAAAATAATAATAATAATAATAATAATGTCATAAAACCATGGTACATAAGTATAATAAAACGGTACTTGAATTGTTTGTTTTTCAATTACATCACAAAACTGAAGTAGGTAAAGTAAATCATTATATTATATAGCTTCTACATATTTCGAGACGTATCATGTCTTCCGAAATGCACGCAACATAATGAAAATACACATTTTTACGTGACACTTCTTAAATGTGATACATAATTTTTTTATGTCTTTTTGTTTTTAACGTATCAATTGGATTAGTCTTAATTAGATACATTTTTTATAAAAATGTTGTGTATTCATGTGTAATGTTGTGTAATTGTATATGTCATAAGTTACCTGAAATACAATTATAATTTAAAGAAAGTATTTTATGAAAAGGCAAGCACTAAGAAAGTAATTATTAAGAAATTGTAATTTCTGTACACTGGAGGCGCTCTAATTTTGTACATTATATTGTATTATTTAAGTATAGATGATATTCTGTTCTTAAATTGCTTAAAATTAAAATGAGAATTGAAGAACCGAGTTACATGGTTTTTAAGTATATCTGATAAAGTGTGATATTATAAATGTGGTGTGGAAAGGGAGAGAGTCCGCGAGATTCATCGATATAGCGTATTATTGGATGCGATGTATTAGATCGTTATCGATCGTCGAGTCAATGTTGATTCCGCTGTTTGCTGTACCTGGTGAGGATTTAAATAAGTTATTGTGAACTACTACGGCAACGGTAGTGTTCTATATTATCGACTGTATGGTCATAATTTTACACAATATTGTATTAGTATACCTATACCATGTATGTATATGACGGTATGGGTACTGATGATGGAAATCTTCGTTATTTATTAAGCATGACCATTATTCCAGAGTACTTCACAGTTTTACTAGGGCAAAAAACATGCAAATATACAGAGTGAGAGGATGATCACGGATTGAGACAGACAATGGAATGCGAGATGGAACGTTTATCTCTCTTGCATTGTCTCTCTATTATTTTATGATTTCAAAGAAGGTATAAGTGACAGAAAACTGAAGAATGTGACTACTTATAAGTAATAAAATGTACAGCAAAAAAACTTTAAAAAGTAATTTTTGTTTTTCAAACATGTAATCACTATTAAAAATCTAAATATTTTATTGAAAAAAAAAAAATAAATAAATAAATAATGTCATAGAAACATGGGACATAAGTATAATAAAATGGTATCTTTAAAATAAATTGCATCGTTTGTTTTTCAATTACATTGTAAAACTGAAGTAGTTCATTAAAGTACAATATTATATAGCTTCCGCATGTTTCGAGACGTATCATGTCTTCTGAAATACACGTAACTTAATGAAAACACTCGTTTCTGCGTGACACTTCAAAAATGTTATACAGAATGTTCTTATATTTTTTTAAATGTATCAATTTAACTAGTCATAGTTCTATAAATTTAAAAGTTTCTTGAATCTTGTAAAAGAGCATTTAGCTGAACCGTTAGATATTACGATTTATGAAAATTATTTAATATATAAATCCATAAGCGTACGTGTATGCGAAACGCTTGTTCTACGAACATCGCTGACTAAACATTTATAGTCGAAGGGTGATCATTCTCATAAGTTCATCCCTCTGTGGTTCAGAATCGTCAGCTGTTCAGCCGTGCACCCTCTTGAGAGTAGCCGATGGACTACTCTCGAGATTCCCCCGAAGCCGTATCCTTATTAGGTTTCGACCTCAGGGATTAGATCTCCAACTCTATCGAGCGGAGGTCAATTATTTACGGATGACTTTCAATTCAAAATTTCATCTAAAAAACTACGAGTATGAAACAAATACACAAGTCTCGAATTAGTAAACGAAAAAAAATATGCTCAACTAGTTATGAGAGCACAAAAAAAAAACATCTCAAACATGATTCAATTACTGACACAACCACTACATGCTTTGTAGCCCATTAAAAATAGCCACGTAAATAACAACCTTACGCATGTATAATATTAAAGTTAGTACAAGCATTCTATGAAATAAAGTCCGTCATGAATGAAGAAAAATTTTCAACAAGTTAAGCAATAGTCTCAGTAAGAGAAATACAAAATGTAATCAGTAAAAGTAGTCAATATAATAAGCGTTGTACTTTGTGACCTAATTTTATTACCCAAAGACATTGTGTTTTTCTGTAGAAGTGTGGTATGCTCACTGGATAAAAGTAATCACAATAACTCAGATCGTGCAAAACACGATAACCATAACTAGTACTGTTAGAAATATTAATTTACTCACAGCGAACTTTAATTATAACTCCATAATTGTTTTGTCAATAATAAAAGTTAATCGTTTTTTTTTCTTTTTTTATTTTTTTATTTTTGGACGTTCACTGCATCTTCAGCAGAAAAAAGAGAACTCGTACCTCATGGGCAATACAGTGCAGGCGAGTTAGTTAATTTATTGAAAACATCCTTCGTCCACTTTCATGACGTGATAATTATAAAAAAATAGCAGAAATAGTTAAGTACATTTTGGCAAAGTAAATTATAACAGAACATACGGGGATGAAGGTCAAAAAAGTCCGTAAACCACGTTCTTTGCCATTTTCGGTGGGGAGAAAAAATTAATTGGCACAAACAAATAATAGTATGTAGAAGCGTTTAAAAAAAGAAACAATACGAGGTGTTATGCGTCTCAATCGGTCTACAACTTTTTTCATAAAAAATAAAAAACGCTTAAAATGGCCATTTTTTTGCATTTAATTACAGCTACTTAAATGGTCTTATAAACGTTTGTTGAGCTCAAACTGTAGGTATTTGTGTAATACTTTTCTCTCTCTGGTAAAAATTTTGTTAAAAATGTTTTTTAAGTTTTGTCACTATTTGCAAAAATGTAAAAAAGCTGTTTTGTTAAAATGGCGGAGAAGTTGCCAAAATATATAGCTATTTCTGCGATTTGTTAGTAATTTTTCCGTCAAAAAAGTGGACAGAGGACCTTTTTAAAAAAACTAACTCTCCTGCACTCAAACAGAGCAAGCACAAGGTACTTTTTCTATTAATAAAAAAATTATAATTGTCCTATCCACCTACCAAGGAAGAATAAACTTAAATAAGAGTCTTTGTCCACATCAGCTTTTAAAATATGCCGTTTTTTATCGAATGACTTACCTAAAAAGCGCGCAACAACTATGTGAATATTTTCATTCCATACTTGGATGTATAAACATTTTTTTCCTCTTTATTTACGTAAAATCAGATCTTATCCCTCTGCTCCTGTATAAATTTTTAAGCATAGTCATTTCTTATAATTAACATATGTGAATTTACAAATAAAGTATTAAATATCTGATCACATTTTTTAGTATGCACTTGCAACTAGTTAACTGTGCAATAATTTATGTATTTATAGTAACTGATATTTTTTTTAATTTAATATTAAAAATAACGACAGTTAATCAATGATATATTGGGATTGTATAATTATTGCATAGTTTCTCTGTTATAGTCATTTTTAATCTTAAATTTTAATTAGCGTTAAACAAAAAGTTTTTGTTTGATACTTACTTTTTAATATTTACTTGAAACCACATTATTTACAGAAAAAAAAAAAAAAAAAAAAAAGCGAACTGCTACACAAGAGGCTTGAAAGAAAAGGCAAAACACAAGGCGACGTGCGAGTTTTTAACTCTGACCACGC
Source organism: Copidosoma floridanum (assembly GCF_036245765.1). NCBI lineage: Eukaryota > Metazoa > Arthropoda > Insecta > Hymenoptera > Encyrtidae > Copidosoma > Copidosoma floridanum. The sequence continues at coordinate 4,948,182 of NW_028321906.1, read as the reverse complement.
CGCTTTTTTTTTTTTTTTTTAAAGAACGTTTTATTCAAACATAGATACAATGGTAAGTAAAATAAAAAGCGTAGAATATGACGTACAAAGAAACGTCTTACAAGGTTGGTTCTTATATACTAATTGGCATAAGTTTATGCTCTACAAGTATTTCTTAGAGTGTTATTAGCTTAATATTTACACTATTACATAGTATGATTTTCTTTATTATATTTAGCTTCTTACTCAAAGGTCAAAAAATTCCAGCTGTAAATGAAAAAATACCTTAACATCAACTTGCACTAGGCAGCTTTTTCGGATTGTGTGAGAAATAGTAACTAAAAATAAAAATAATGAAAGATTTTTTTTTTTTTTTTTTTTTTTTTTTTTATATTAGGTACATATGTATTTACAGAGTTCCTTCCAAACAAGCAAGCACCACACTACGTGAGCTTTGATTATGTATTATGAATCCACCAGTATGCTTTGTTTTTAAAAGTCTTTTCCTTGCTATCTGCATCAGACAGTGCGGTGCTGTACTTGATTGGGGGAGTGTGATCGATATCCCTAGGGATTTTTTTGTTTCTTTGGTGTCTAGACCAATGATAAATTATCGGTATATTGCTGTTGGTTTGTATCAATCTTTGCTTATCTAATAATAGGAACGTTTCTGGCGAGACTATTCCATTAGCTTTGCCTTTTTCTAATAGGTTTATGTCTAAGTTAATTAGTGATTCGGAAATAATAGTGTTATTTGCAACTTTTTTTGCATTGACGAAATAATTTCTACATAACTTTAACATATGTATGTCTATCCGAGGTATCCTGGACAAGTTATAGATGACTTTATTACTAAAATATTTTTGATAATTATGCACTCGATTCCTGTATGTATTTAGACAGGCTCTCAAACATTTTCTTTCGAATGACCTAATTCTTTCCATTGTGGAGGCACTTTGATTAAACCAAACCGGGATTGCATATGTGATTATTGGCCTGATTAATAGACAATAACATATGACCTTGGCTCTTTTATTTAGATGTTTATTGTAAAATAGATTTCCTAAAGATTGGAACGCAAGGTTAGCTTTGTGTAATTGTGTGATGGGGTGTTCATGTAACCTTAACAAGTAGTCAATTTGAACCCCCAGGTATTTTACCGATTTATTGTGAGGTATGTCTGTTTTTTGACCATTATCCCCTTTTATTTGAATCTTAAAATCTCTCCAGTCCCGTCTTTCAGATCTACTGAGTCTACTGTGGTCGAGTCTGATTAAGATCGATTCACACTTAGGTGCACTTATTTTTAGGAACCATTTTTTGTAATAACTATTTACATTATTAACTAGGTTTTCTAGTTTATCTTTTGCCTCAGACGGCTTTTTTGCATTTGTATATAATATTAGATCGTCAGCAAAGAATACTGCATGTTTTCCCAAGTTTTGGTTTAACTCAAATAATTTGGCTAGTCCACTAATATATATGTTGAATAGTATTGGGGCGTTGACAGTGCCCTGCTGGAGACCCTCGAATAGGTCTAATGTATGGGATTTCTTACCGTTCATGTTGACAGTGTAGAGACTTCTATTTTGGAAAGCACTGTAAAGAATTTTGACTATGTGGTCAGGAAATTTTTTTTGTGACAGCTTAAATAGTAAGCCTTCCACCCAGATGGTGTCAAAGGCTTTCTCTAAATCTACAAGGCAAGCTGCTACCATGTTATGGTCGTTTAGGTGTTTGCAAGTGTCTTTTAAAACTTTGTGGAGAGCGTGTACAGTGGAGTGATTGTGTTTGAAGCCGAATTGTTCGTCTGGTATTATACGCTCTGTTCTACAATGTTAATGTATTTGCTGATTAATTAACGCTTCAAATATTTTGCTGATACCGGTAAGAAGGTAAATGGGTCGGTAGCTTTTTGGCTCTTTTGGATTTTTATCTTTTTTAAGGATCGGGACTATCTTAGCTCTTTTCCATGAATTTGGGTAGTACGAATTGTTAACGATATTATTAAGTATGATTTTGTAGTTTATTATTGTTTCTTTGTTTATATGTTTGAGTACAATATTGGGGATTCCGTCTATTCCAGATGACGTCTTGTTATTCAGATTTTTGAAGATGAAGTGAGCTTCGGTTATGTTAAAGAATATTTTTTGATCGTGGTTATTAGGATAGTTTGATAGGTTAGTATCATTAAATGTTGTTATTGATTCGTTATTTTCGTGTATTCTTTCGATTTTATTTTTGATTTCTCTGTATTTATCATTAACAATTTGAGTCAATCTGTCGTTTAAATCTTCCGGTTTTCTTTTACTTACTTGTTGATAATTGCTAGCTAGCGCATTCAGAATGTCTATTTCATTCTTTAGTATATATTTATTATCGTTTGTTTTTTCGAATTTGTTTATATCTGAGGGGGACCTAGCAATGTGCTGTATTTCTTCGTTATTTACATGTAATGTTTCGATTTTGTTAATATTATTTTTCCTGAAAATTTTGTTTATTTGCGGGAAGAAAGAGCCCGAATCCTTATAGTTAATGAGTTTGGCCTTATCAGCCCAAAATTTGTTATAATTTATGGAGTATTGCTTTTTAATCTCATATTTTAGAAGGTTGATATATTTTTTTGTGATTCTTATTTCGTTAGTGATTAGATAATTATTTACGTTATGTTTTTTGTATAATTTTTTAAGGTGTGAAACTAGTAAGTTTTTTTTCCCTAATAATTTGTTTATCAGGTGGTTATTGTATTTTTGCATACTATTATTAGGTTCAAAATTAGGAACAATTTTATCAATCACGTTTGTAATTTGAAGATTAATAGAGTGTAAGTAATTATCTATTTCATTGTTGGTGAGGTTTTTGTTATTTGGTATTATTATTTTGTTTTTTTCTAGTTCTTTTGTGAATTTTCTCCATTTTGTTTGTTTATAATTTTTAACATGCTCGGCTGTAGCCTGTGTAATAAAGTTTTTAATGCTATTTAAATCAAGATTTATTTCTAAAGCCTGATGGTCGCTCTCGTATTCTACTACTGGTAATTTATTGTATGCTGCCTGTATTGTAAGACGGGAGTCGGCTATGCAAAGGTCTGGCCTGGACTGGCCTCTGTCGAAAGTTGCTTCTATTGGGGGGTATATTGAACTTTTATTTTTGATAGAGTTAAATGTGTTCCAATTATCAATGTAGGTGCCCCTAGGATTAGTAAAATGATCGCCCCAATTTTTGTGTCTGGCATTTAGGTCACCTGCCAGGATATAGTAGTTGCTCTGATGGGACAGGTTAAGTTGAGAATAAAGGTGATCTAATTCCTCGATAAAATTGATCCTATTATGACTGTGTGCATAGGTACTGATTATTATTAGATTTTTATTGTTTTGTAGGTTAATATTAATAGCGCAATATTCTAAAGAGTTGATATTTTCTAGGAAGGTTACAGCTACAAGGTCATATGGTATCGATCTCTTGATTAGTATGGCAGTGCCTCCACCTAGGATGGAGTTAGGTCTATCTCTTCTTATTAGGTTATAATCTTTGAACATTATTTTGTGTCTATCATTCAATTTTGTCTCGCTTAGTAACACTATGTCTGGCTGATGCCTGTTTACAAAGTTAAGTAATATGTTTATTTTTTCGTTAGAAATGAGAGAGTTAACATTGACAGAGATTATTTTTAGGTTATTTAATCGTGAGTCCATTGAATGTTGAGTTGTTTGGATATATAATCGATTATTGCTTCTTGTTCTGAAAGTTTATTGCTGAAGACTACAATCTTTTCATCAAAATTACTGAAATGGATAGATAAAGAGCTATTTATGTCTTTTTGCATTTCTTTTAAAAGAGATTTAACTCCTTCCAAATCATTGTTGTCGTTTCTTATTTTTACATCTGTGGGAGCTCCACCACTCAACATGTGTGCTCGGTTGGTTGCATCCACTGCAGGAGGATGGATAAGGCCTGTTTGAATTTTGTTTACTACTTGGGCGTATGACCTTTTTGTGGGGGGGGGGGGGTCCCCTTATCAATAAGCCCTTTTGTATTTGTTCTGTAATTTTTTCATTTCTTTTATTTTTAATCATCTCGTCCGCACTCCTGAGGTAGGTGCAACCACGGTAATTAGCTGGGTGGTTCTCGTTACAATTGGCGCATTTGACCTTGTCTTTATTAAGAAGCTTATCTCTAGTGAGAGTACATTTACCTGGTTCATGTTGTTCGCTACATTTTACACATCTGTGAGGTAGGAAGCAATTTCTGCTAGAATGTCCCACTCTTTGACAGTTATAACATTGAAATGCGAAACTTTTTTTGAAATTTTGCCATGTTATCTTTTGGTGAGCAATCAGCTTAATTTTAAATAGTTCGCTTGTATCGCTATTGTTGGTTAGGTGTACTAAAAGGATGTTGTGTTTATTATTTTTTGTTTTTAGTTTTTCTACTTTGTTTATTTCAACATTAGTATAATTCAAACTATTTAGTTCATCAAATATTTCTTTTTCTGTAAAAACATCATTGATGCCTTTTAGTACTACTAACTTGTTTTTATCAGAAGTTGGTGTGTACGTATAATAATTTATTATATTTTCTTTTAGGACTGTTTTTATTTTTTCGAAAGAATCAATGTTATTGGGGTGAATGAGTTGCTCACCATTCCGGTAATGAGAAATGCTAAAATCTTTGATTTGATTTTCTACTAATAGGTTAATTATTTTTTTCGGGTTATCATCATAAACATAAATAGGTGGCATTTTGTCACGTTTAGTTTTGTTATCACTTTTTTTCGCTTTTGTAATATTGTTATTTCTACCTTGGTTGTTGTATAGCTCCTCATCATCATCAGAGCAGGATTGTGAGTTGGCGTCTATTTTTACCTCGAATTGACCATCGATGCGCAACTGACCACGCCGCCGTCTATGTGTACGAGGCGGAGAAGTTCTATAAGCTTAAGTATACCATGTAACCGTACCACGTAGTGCATTTAAAAAATTATTCTTACCTAAACGAAAAGTATAATCATAATCGTAAAAGTTTAAACAAATTTTTTTTTATATTCAATATGAGCACTATTACTTCGGTTTTTGGCTATTTGTGTGAATCGAGGTGTGAATTTTCAATGTCCAGACCGTAACAATCACATTTTGAATTCAAATATGTATTCTGCGAAATGTAACACAGGATCTTAAATTTTCCGTGGCCATACATAAATCTAAAACATAAGCTGTGGCCAAAAATACTGATTTTTTGACCTGCTAAAGTACTTCCTTCATTTTTCAGAGCATCAAAATAGTTTTTAAAAAATATACAAAAATTTCGAAAGTTTGTATTTTTTTGAGATCTACAACTGTAGTATTCACAACTTGATGTAATTATGTCAACTTTTTACTATACTCTCCAGAAATAAATTTTCAAATTATTTTTAAATATTTATTGCCTTTACGTATACATCAGGATTGTAATTTGAATAAAAGTTAAAGATATAAAAAAGTTATACTTTGATGAGACTTGCATTTTTTCTTACTACTTATACAGTAACACACACCATTAATACAAACTACAAGATATAGCAAAAAAATGATTTAATTAATGTTTTTCAATGTTTTTAATTTTTCAAACATGAAGATGGTTCTGAAAAAAAATAACTTTAACTTATCAAAATTGTGCAAATCCTGGGGCTGGTAACATTTTTCCCTTCGACGAAATTTTAAACTGTCGGGTTTTGGTATGAATACGAAACTACAAACCAAATCTAAGCACCATCTTTTCAGATAGTTGATTTACATGTCTTTATAAGTGGCGGTTACATTTTTTACTCTGGCAAAAATACAGGGCACTTGTGTGAATCAGTTGTGCTTAAAAACGTGAGGTAATTCTTTTTATCTATTTAATGTATATTTCTTATGTAGTACTTGGCTAAATCATTATTGGTAAGTAACTTTTTTATGTATGAGTATAAGACAATATAGAACTACGAGTGCCATACAAACTGTATATGTTGCGCCTAAAAAACAAGAAAAAACTTGACCGATTTTGAATTGTTATCCGACAACTTTGTGAGGCTGACGATGTATCAAGAAAAATAAAATTTATTGTCACTATTCGATGTAACACGTCTTTGTGTGAGATATCGAGGAAAAAATTATTTATGAAGTACTACCAACGTGTCGCTATTTTTACAAATAAATTAATATATGTTTTTAAAAAATGTTAGATTAGAAAATTTTACAAAAATATAAGAACCAGAAAGAGCTAAACCTATAAAATATTTCGCAAATAATACACCTAACGTGCAAAATTTAAAAAAGCATGCGTCAAGGCTTGTTTTCCCCAACCAGCTAGAGAGAAGTTTTTTTTTTAAATTTAACTACACTAAACAAATCAGGACCATATTTCCTTAAAAAAAAAGAAGTCATATACCATGTTTTTATTACCCACTGATAATGTCACACCTGTGGTGTTCCTCAGTTGGGCCATACGCGTTTAGCGTCAATTTGTATGCTTAAAAACTCGCTTAACATGCGTAAAAAAGTATTTAATGCCAAGGACATTGATAAACATTATCTTAAAGTAAAAATAGAAAAAAAAAGACAAAAGTTGGCAAGAGTTAGGTCCAAGTGTCTACGTATAGACACAAGGATTACTAACTCCTGCACCTTCAAGCTGGTCAAGACGACAGAGATACAGTTAACCGGTCCTCGAAACGAACACATCACGGGCGAAACGAAGAGCACCGAACGGTCACCCATCCAAGTACTAACCGCAGCAAATGATGCTTAACTCCGGAGACCGGCGGAACTGCATTTCTACAATCGAGCCACCGAGAAGGTATTCGTTCACTGATATTTTTGAAAGTTACAATGCCTTGGCTATGCGTTGACAAAACCTCTGTTTTTCTCTCCTCCCCCCCCCCTCCCACATCGTTTCTATCGTTATCTCTTCGGTTTGTCATCGATAATTAGATGTACACTGGCCGGACATTGATTCGTTACGCGCGAAATTTAAAAAGTTTTAGAAAATTTTCAGCACCGCTGTCCCGTAAATACTATCATATATTGTATTATTTGTACTTACTACATACCTATTTATGTAACGGTATAAGTAGGATTATGTAAACCTTTGTTATTTTTTTTAGCATGACGATTAGTCCAGAGTATTTCACAGTTTTCGTAGTGCAAAACAAACAAATATTTAGAGTTAGCTAGAGCATGGTCACGGATTTAAAGAGATATCAAAGAAATGTTCTTATCTCTCGCATTGTCTCTCCATTTATAATTTCAAATAAGATATGCGACAGAAAACTGCGTGGAATGTCACTGTACTGACAATGCAAGAAAAACTTTAAAAACAATTTTTTCTTTTTTTTTAACATGCAGTCATCATTAAAAATTTTGAAAATTTCAAAAAAAAAGAAAAAAAAAAAAAAATAATAATAATAATAATAATAATGTCATAAAACCATGGTACATAAGTATAATAAAACGGTACTTGAATTGTTTGTTTTTCAATTACATCACAAAACTGAAGTAGGTAAAGTAAATCATTATATTATATAGCTTCTACATATTTCGAGACGTATCATGTCTTCCGAAATGCACGCAACATAATGAAAATACACATTTTTACGTGACACTTCTTAAATGTGATACATAATTTTTTTATGTCTTTTTGTTTTTAACGTATCAATTGGATTAGTCTTAATTAGATACATTTTTTATAAAAATGTTGTGTATTCATGTGTAATGTTGTGTAATTGTATATGTCATAAGTTACCTGAAATACAATTATAATTTAAAGAAAGTATTTTATGAAAAGGCAAGCACTAAGAAAGTAATTATTAAGAAATTGTAATTTCTGTACACTGGAGGCGCTCTAATTTTGTACATTATATTGTATTATTTAAGTATAGATGATATTCTGTTCTTAAATTGCTTAAAATTAAAATGAGAATTGAAGAACCGAGTTACATGGTTTTTAAGTATATCTGATAAAGTGTGATATTATAAATGTGGTGTGGAAAGGGAGAGAGTCCGCGAGATTCATCGATATAGCGTATTATTGGATGCGATGTATTAGATCGTTATCGATCGTCGAGTCAATGTTGATTCCGCTGTTTGCTGTACCTGGTGAGGATTTAAATAAGTTATTGTGAACTACTACGGCAACGGTAGTGTTCTATATTATCGACTGTATGGTCATAATTTTACACAATATTGTATTAGTATACCTATACCATGTATGTATATGACGGTATGGGTACTGATGATGGAAATCTTCGTTATTTATTAAGCATGACCATTATTCCAGAGTACTTCACAGTTTTACTAGGGCAAAAAACATGCAAATATACAGAGTGAGAGGATGATCACGGATTGAGACAGACAATGGAATGCGAGATGGAACGTTTATCTCTCTTGCATTGTCTCTCTATTATTTTATGATTTCAAAGAAGGTATAAGTGACAGAAAACTGAAGAATGTGACTACTTATAAGTAATAAAATGTACAGCAAAAAAACTTTAAAAAGTAATTTTTGTTTTTCAAACATGTAATCACTATTAAAAATCTAAATATTTTATTGAAAAAAAAAAAATAAATAAATAAATAATGTCATAGAAACATGGGACATAAGTATAATAAAATGGTATCTTTAAAATAAATTGCATCGTTTGTTTTTCAATTACATTGTAAAACTGAAGTAGTTCATTAAAGTACAATATTATATAGCTTCCGCATGTTTCGAGACGTATCATGTCTTCTGAAATACACGTAACTTAATGAAAACACTCGTTTCTGCGTGACACTTCAAAAATGTTATACAGAATGTTCTTATATTTTTTTAAATGTATCAATTTAACTAGTCATAGTTCTATAAATTTAAAAGTTTCTTGAATCTTGTAAAAGAGCATTTAGCTGAACCGTTAGATATTACGATTTATGAAAATTATTTAATATATAAATCCATAAGCGTACGTGTATGCGAAACGCTTGTTCTACGAACATCGCTGACTAAACATTTATAGTCGAAGGGTGATCATTCTCATAAGTTCATCCCTCTGTGGTTCAGAATCGTCAGCTGTTCAGCCGTGCACCCTCTTGAGAGTAGCCGATGGACTACTCTCGAGATTCCCCCGAAGCCGTATCCTTATTAGGTTTCGACCTCAGGGATTAGATCTCCAACTCTATCGAGCGGAGGTCAATTATTTACGGATGACTTTCAATTCAAAATTTCATCTAAAAAACTACGAGTATGAAACAAATACACAAGTCTCGAATTAGTAAACGAAAAAAAATATGCTCAACTAGTTATGAGAGCACAAAAAAAAAACATCTCAAACATGATTCAATTACTGACACAACCACTACATGCTTTGTAGCCCATTAAAAATAGCCACGTAAATAACAACCTTACGCATGTATAATATTAAAGTTAGTACAAGCATTCTATGAAATAAAGTCCGTCATGAATGAAGAAAAATTTTCAACAAGTTAAGCAATAGTCTCAGTAAGAGAAATACAAAATGTAATCAGTAAAAGTAGTCAATATAATAAGCGTTGTACTTTGTGACCTAATTTTATTACCCAAAGACATTGTGTTTTTCTGTAGAAGTGTGGTATGCTCACTGGATAAAAGTAATCACAATAACTCAGATCGTGCAAAACACGATAACCATAACTAGTACTGTTAGAAATATTAATTTACTCACAGCGAACTTTAATTATAACTCCATAATTGTTTTGTCAATAATAAAAGTTAATCGTTTTTTTTTCTTTTTTTATTTTTTTATTTTTGGACGTTCACTGCATCTTCAGCAGAAAAAAGAGAACTCGTACCTCATGGGCAATACAGTGCAGGCGAGTTAGTTAATTTATTGAAAACATCCTTCGTCCACTTTCATGACGTGATAATTATAAAAAAATAGCAGAAATAGTTAAGTACATTTTGGCAAAGTAAATTATAACAGAACATACGGGGATGAAGGTCAAAAAAGTCCGTAAACCACGTTCTTTGCCATTTTCGGTGGGGAGAAAAAATTAATTGGCACAAACAAATAATAGTATGTAGAAGCGTTTAAAAAAAGAAACAATACGAGGTGTTATGCGTCTCAATCGGTCTACAACTTTTTTCATAAAAAATAAAAAACGCTTAAAATGGCCATTTTTTTGCATTTAATTACAGCTACTTAAATGGTCTTATAAACGTTTGTTGAGCTCAAACTGTAGGTATTTGTGTAATACTTTTCTCTCTCTGGTAAAAATTTTGTTAAAAATGTTTTTTAAGTTTTGTCACTATTTGCAAAAATGTAAAAAAGCTGTTTTGTTAAAATGGCGGAGAAGTTGCCAAAATATATAGCTATTTCTGCGATTTGTTAGTAATTTTTCCGTCAAAAAAGTGGACAGAGGACCTTTTTAAAAAAACTAACTCTCCTGCACTCAAACAGAGCAAGCACAAGGTACTTTTTCTATTAATAAAAAAATTATAATTGTCCTATCCACCTACCAAGGAAGAATAAACTTAAATAAGAGTCTTTGTCCACATCAGCTTTTAAAATATGCCGTTTTTTATCGAATGACTTACCTAAAAAGCGCGCAACAACTATGTGAATATTTTCATTCCATACTTGGATGTATAAACATTTTTTTCCTCTTTATTTACGTAAAATCAGATCTTATCCCTCTGCTCCTGTATAAATTTTTAAGCATAGTCATTTCTTATAATTAACATATGTGAATTTACAAATAAAGTATTAAATATCTGATCACATTTTTTAGTATGCACTTGCAACTAGTTAACTGTGCAATAATTTATGTATTTATAGTAACTGATATTTTTTTTAATTTAATATTAAAAATAACGACAGTTAATCAATGATATATTGGGATTGTATAATTATTGCATAGTTTCTCTGTTATAGTCATTTTTAATCTTAAATTTTAATTAGCGTTAAACAAAAAGTTTTTGTTTGATACTTACTTTTTAATATTTACTTGAAACCACATTATTTACAGAAAAAAAAAAAAAAAAAAAAAAAGCGAACTGCTACACAAGAGGCTTGAAAGAAAAGGCAAAACACAAGGCGACGTGCGAGTTTTTAACTCTGACCACGCCGCTTTTTTTTTTTTTTTTTAAAGAACGTTTTATTCAAACATAGATACAATGGTAAGTAAAATAAAAAGCGTAGAATATGACGTACAAAGAAACGTCTTACAAGGTTGGTTCTTATATACTAATTGGCATAAGTTTATGCTCTACAAGTATTTCTTAGAGTGTTATTAGCTTAATATTTACACTATTACATAGTATGATTTTCTTTATTATATTTAGCTTCTTACTCAAAGGTCAAAAAATTCCAGCTGTAAATGAAAAAATACCTTAACATCAACTTGCACTAGGCAGCTTTTTCGGATTGTGTGAGAAATAGTAACTAAAAATAAAAATAATGAAAGATTTTTTTTTTTTTTTTTTTTTTTTTTTTTATATTAGGTACATATGTATTTACAGAGTTCCTTCCAAACAAGCAAGCACCACACTACGTGAGCTTTGATTATGTATTATGAATCCACCAGTATGCTTTGTTTTTAAAAGTCTTTTCCTTGCTATCTGCATCAGACAGTGCGGTGCTGTACTTGATTGGGGGAGTGTGATCGATATCCCTAGGGATTTTTTTGTTTCTTTGGTGTCTAGACCAATGATAAATTATCGGTATATTGCTGTTGGTTTGTATCAATCTTTGCTTATCTAATAATAGGAACGTTTCTGGCGAGACTATTCCATTAGCTTTGCCTTTTTCTAATAGGTTTATGTCTAAGTTAATTAGTGATTCGGAAATAATAGTGTTATTTGCAACTTTTTTTGCATTGACGAAATAATTTCTACATAACTTTAACATATGTATGTCTATCCGAGGTATCCTGGACAAGTTATAGATGACTTTATTACTAAAATATTTTTGATAATTATGCACTCGATTCCTGTATGTATTTAGACAGGCTCTCAAACATTTTCTTTCGAATGATCTAATTCTTTCCATTGTGGAGGCACTTTGATTAAACCAAACCGGGATTGCATATGTGATTATTGGCCTGATTAATAGACAATAACATATGACCTTGGCTCTTTTATTTAGATGTTTATTGTAAAATAGATTTCCTAAAGATTGGAACGCAAGGTTAGCTTTGTGTAATTGTGTGATGGGGTGTTCATGTAACCTTAACAAGTAGTCAATTTGAACCCCCAGGTATTTTACCGATTTATTGTGAGGTATGTCTGTTTTTTGACCATTATCCCCTTTTATTTGAATCTTAAAATCTCTCCAGTCCCGTCTTTCAGATCTACTGAGTCTACTGTGGTCGAGTCTGATTAAGATCGATTCACACTTAGGTGCACTTATTTTTAGGAACCATTTTTTGTAATAACTATTTACATTATTAACTAGGTTTTCTAGTTTATCTTTTGCCTCAGACGGCTTTTTTGCATTTGTATATAATATTAGATCGTCAGCAAAGAATACTGCATGTTTTCCCAAGTTTTGGTTTAACTCAAATAATTTGGCTAGTCCACTAATATATATGTTGAATAGTATTGGGGCGTTGACAGTGCCCTGCTGGAGACCCTCGAATAGGTCTAATGTATGGGATTTCTTACCGTTCATGTTGACAGTGTAGAGACTTCTATTTTGGAAAGCACTGTAAAGAATTTTGACTATGTGGTCAGGAAATTTTTTTTGTGACAGCTTAAATAGTAAGCCTTCTACCCAGATGGTGTCAAAGGCTTTCTCTAAATCTACAAGGCAAGCTGCTACCATGTTATGGTCGTTTAGGTGTTTGCAAGTGTCTTTTAAAACTTTGTGGAGAGCGTGTACAGTGGAGTGATTGTGTTTGAAGCCGAATTGTTCGTCTGGTATTATACGCTCTGTTCTACAATGTTAATGTATTTGCTGATTAATTAACGCTTCAAATATTTTGCTGATACCGGTAAGAAGGTAAATGGGTCGGTAGCTTTTTGGCTCTTTTGGATTTTTATCTTTTTTAAGGATCGGGACTATCTTAGCTCTTTTCCATGAATTTGGGTAGTACGAATTGTTAACGATATTATTAAGTATGATTTTGTAGTTTATTATTGTTTCTTTGTTTATATGTTTGAGTACAATATTGGGGATTCCGTCTATTCCAGATGACGTCTTGTTATTCAGATTTTTGAAGATGAAGTGAGCTTCGGTTATGTTAAAGAATATTTTTTGATCGTGGTTATTAGGATAGTTTGATAGGTTAGTATCATTAAATGTTGTTATTGATTCGTTATTTTCGTGTATTCTTTCGATTTTATTTTTGATTTCTCTGTATTTATTATTAACAATTTGAGTCAATCTGTCGTTTAAATCTTCCGGTTTTCTTTTACTTACTTGTTGATAATTGCTAGCTAGCGCATTCAGAATGTCTATTTCATTCTTTAGTATATATTTATTATCGTTTGTTTTTTCGAATTTGTTTATATCTGAGGGGGACCTAGCAATGTGCTGTATTTCTTCGTTATTTACATGTAATGTTTCGATTTTGTTAATATTATTTTTCCTGAAAATTTTGTTTATTTGCGGGAAGAAAGAGCCCGAATCCTTATAGTTAATGAGTTTGGCCTTATCAGCCCAAAATTTGTTATAATTTATGGAGTATTGCTTTTTAATCTCATATTTTAGAAGGTTGATATATTTTTTTGTGATTCTTATTTCGTTAGTGATTAGATAATTATTTACGTTATGTTTTTTGTATAATTTTTTAAGGTGTGAAACTAGTAAGTTTTTTTTCCCTAATAATTTGTTTATCAGGTGGTTATTGTATTTTTGCATACTATTATTAGGTTCAAAATTAGGAACAATTTTATCAATCACGTTTGTAATTTGAAGATTAATAGAGTGTAAGTAATTATCTATTTCATTGTTGGTGAGGTTTTTGTTATTTGGTATTATTATTTTGTTTTTTTCTAGTTCTTTTGTGAATTTTCTCCATTTTGTTTGTTTATAATTTTTAACATGCTCGGCTGTAGCCTGTGTAATAAAGTTTTTAATGCTATTTAAATCAAGATTTATTTCTAAAGCCTGATGGTCGCTCTCGTATTCTACTACTGGTAATTTATTGTATGCTGCCTGTATTGTAAGACGGGAGTCGGCTATGCAAAGGTCTGGCCTGGACTGGCCTCTGTCGAAAGTTGCTTCTATTGGGGGGTATATTGAACTTTTATTTTTGATAGAGTTAAATGTGTTCCAATTATCAATGTAGGTGCCCCTAGGATTAGTAAAATGATCGCCCCAATTTTTGTGTCTGGCATTTAGGTCACCTGCCAGGATATAGTAGTTGCTCTGATGGGACAGGTTAAGTTGAGAATAAAGGTGATCTAATTCCTCGATAAAATTGATCCTATTATGACTGTGTGCATAGGTACTGATTATTATTAGATTTTTATTGTTTTGTAGGTTAATATTAATAGCGCAATATTCTAAAGAGTTGATATTTTCTAGGAAGGTTACAGCTACAAGGTCATATGGTATCGATCTCTTGATTAGTATGGCAGTGCCTCCACCTAGGATGGAGTTAGGTCTATCTCTTCTTATTAGGTTATAATCTTTGAACATTATTTTGTGTTTATCATTCAATTTTGTCTCGCTTAGTAACACTATGTCTGGCTGATGCCTGTTTACAAAGTTAAGTAATATGTTTATTTTTTCGTTAGAAATGAGAGAGTTAACATTGACAGAGATTATTTTTAGGTTATTTAATCGTGAGTCCATTGAATGTTGAGTTGTTTGGATATATAATCGATTATTGCTTCTTGTTCTGAAAGTTTATTGCTGAAGACTACAATCTTTTCATCAAAATTACTGAAATGGATAGATAAAGAGCTATTTATGTCTTTTTGCATTTCTTTTAAAAGAGATTTAACTCCTTCCAAATCATTGTTGTCGTTTCTTATTTTTACATCTGTGGGAGCTCCACCACTCAACATGTGTGCTCGGTTGGTTGCATCCACTGCAGGAGGATGGATAAGGCCTGTTTGAATTTTGTTTACTACTTGGGCGTATGACCTTTTTGTGGGGGGGGGGGGGGGGTCCCCTTATCAATAAGCCCTTTTGTATTTGTTCTGTAATTTTTTCATTTCTTTTATTTTTAATCATCTCGTCCGCACTCCTGAGGTAGGTGCAACCACGGTAATTAGCTGGGTGGTTCTCGTTACAATTGGCGCATTTGACCTTGTCTTTATTAAGAAGCTTATCTCTAGTGAGAGTACATTTACCTGGTTCATGTTGTTCGCTACATTTTACACATCTGTGAGGTAGGAAGCAATTTCTGCTAGAATGTCCCACTCTTTGACAGTTATAACATTGAAATGCGAAACTTTTTTTGAAATTTTGCCATGTTATCTTTTGGTGAGCAATCAGCTTAATTTTAAATAGTTCGCTTGTATCGCTATTGTTGGTTAGGTGTACTAAAAGGATGTTGTGTTTATTATTTTTTGTTTTTAGTTTTTCTACTTTGTTTATTTCAACATTAGTATAATTCAAACTATTTAGTTCATCAAATATTTCTTTTTCTGTAAAAACATCATTGATGCCTTTTAGTACTACTAACTTGTTTTTATCAGAAGTTGGTGTGTACGTATAATAATTTATTATATTTTCTTTTAGGACTGTTTTTATTTTTTCGAAAGAATCAATGTTATTGGGGTGAATGAGTTGCTCACCATTCCGGTAATGAGAAATGCTAAAATCTTTGATTTGATTTTCTACTAATAGGTTAATTATTTTTTTCGGGTTATCATCATAAACATAAATAGGTGGCATTTTGTCACGTTTAGTTTTGTTATTACTTTTTTTCGCTTTTGTAATATTGTTATTTCTACCTTGGTTGTTGTATAGCTCCTCATCATCATCAGAGCAGGATTGTGAGTTGGCGTCTATTTTTACCTCGAATTGACCATCGATGCGCAACTGACCACGCCGCCGTCTATGTGTACGAGGCGGAAAAGTTCTATAAGCTTAAGTATACCATGTAACCGTACCACGTAGTGCATTAAAAAAAAAACTCTTACCTAAACGAAAAGTATAATCATAATCGTAAAAGTTTAAACAAATTTTTTTTTATATTCAATATGAGCACTATTACTTCGGTTTTTGGCTATTTGTGTGAATCGAGGTGTGAATTTTCAATGTCCAGACCGTAACAATCACATTTTGAATTCAAATATGTATTCTGCGAAATGTAACACAGGATCTTAAATTTTCTGTGGCCATACATAAATCTAAAACATAAGCTGTGGCCAAAAATACTGATTTTTTGACCTGCTAAAGTACTTCCTTCATTTTTCAGAGCATCAAAATAGTTTTTAAAAAATATACAAAAATTTCGAAAGTTTGTATTTTTTTGAGATCTACAACTGTAGTATTCACAACTTGATGTAATTATGTCAACTTTTTACTATACTCTCCAGAAATAAATTTTCAAATTATTTTTAAATATTTATTGCCTTTACGTATACATCAGGATTGTAATTTGAATAAAAGTTAAAGATATAAAAAAGTTATACTTTGATGAGACTTGCATTTTTTCTTACTACTTATACAGTAACACACACCATTAATACAAACTAAAAGATATAGCAAAAAAATGATTTAATTAATGTTTTTCAATGTTTTTAATTTTTCAAACATGAAGATGGTTCTGAAAAAAAATAACTTTAACTTATCAGAATTGTGCAAATCCTGGGGCTGGTAACATTTTTCCCTTCGACGAAATTTTAAACTGTCGGGTTTTGGTATGAATACGAAACTACAAACCAAATCTAAGCACCATCTTTTCAGATAGTTGATTTACATGTCTTTATAAGTGGCGGTTACATTTTTTACTCTGGCAAAAATACAGGGCACTTGTGTGAATCAGTTGTGCTTAAAAACGTGAGGTAATTCTTTTTATCTATTTAATGTATATTTCTTATGTAGTACTTGGCTAAATCATTATTGGTAAGTAACTTTTTTATGTATGAGTATAAGACAATATAGAACTACGAGTGCCATACAAACTGTATATGTTGCGCCTAAAAAACAAGAAAAAACTTGACCGATTTTGAATTGTTATCCGACAACTTTGTGAGGCTGACGATGTATCAAGAAAAATAAAATTTATTGTCACTATTCGATGTAACACGTCTTTGTGTGAGATATCGAGGAAAAAATTATTTATGAAGTACTACCAACGTGTCGCTATTTTTACAAATAAATTAATATATGTTTTTAAAAAATGTTAGATTAGAAAATTTTACAAAAATATAAGAACCAGAAAGAGCTAAACCTATAAAATATTTCGCAAATAATACACCTAACGTGCAAAATTTAAAAAAGCATGCGTCAAGGCTTGTTTTCCCCAACCAGCTAGAGAGAAGTTTTTTTTTTAAATTTAACTACACTAAACAAATCAGGACCATATTTCCTTAAAAAAAAAGAAGTCATATACCATGTTTTTATTACCCACTGATAATGTCACACCTGTGGTGTTCCTCAGTTGGGCCATACGCGTTTAGCGTCAATTTGTATGCTTAAAAACTCGCTTAACATGCGTAAAAAAGTATTTAATGCCAAGGACATTGATAAACATTATCTTAAAGTAAAAATAGAAAAAAAAAGACAAAAGTTGGCAAGAGTTAGGTCCAAGTGTCTACGTATAGACACAAGGATTACTAACTCCTGCACCTTCAAGCTGGTCAAGACGACAGAGATACAGTTAACCGGTCCTCGAAACGAACACATCACGGGCGAAACGAAGAGCACCGAACGGTCACCCATCCAAGTACTAACCGCAGCAAATGATGCTTAACTCCGGAGACCGGCGGAACTGCATTTCTACAATCGAGCCACCGAGAAGGTATTCGTTCACTGATATTTTTGAAAGTTACAATGCCTTGGCTATGCGTTGACAAAACCTCTGTTTTTCTCTCCTCCCCCCCCCCTCCCACATCGTTTCTATCGTTATCTCTTCGGTTTGTCATCGATAATTAGATGTACACTGGCCGGACATTGATTCGTTACGCGCGAAATTTAAAAAGTTTTAGAAAATTTTCAGCACCGCTGTCCCGTAAATACTATCATATATTGTATTATTTGTACTTACTACATACCTATTTATGTAACGGTATAAGTAGGATTATGTAAACCTTTGTTATTTTTTTTAGCATGACGATTCGTCCAGAGTATTTCAGAGTTTTCGTAGTGCAAAACAAACAAAAATTTAGAGTTAGCTAGAGCATGGTCACGGATTTAAAGAGATATCAAAGAAATGTTCTTCTCTCTCGCATTGTCTCTCCATTTATAATTTTAAATAAGATATGCGACAGAAAACTGCGTGGAATGTCACTGTACTGACAATGCAAGAAAAACTTTAAAAACAATTTTTTCTTTTTTTTTAACATGCAGTCATCATTAAAAATTTTGAAAATTTCAAAAAAAAAGAAAAAAAAAAAAAATAATAATAATAATAATAATAATGTCATAAAACCATGGTACATAAGTATAATAAAACGGTACTTGAATTGTTTGTTTTTCAATTACATCACAAAACTGAAGTAGGTAAAGTAAATCATTATATTATATAGCTTCTACATATTTCGAGACGTATCATGTCTTCCGAAATGCACGCAACATAATGAAAATACACATTTTTACGTGACACTTCTTAAATGTGATACATAATTTTTTTATGTCTTTTTGTTTTTAACGTATCAATTGGATTAGTCTTAATTAGATACATTTTTTATAAAAATGTTGTGTATTCATGTGTAATGTTGTGTAATTGTATATGTCATAAGTTACCTGAAATACAATTATAATTTAAAGAAAGTATTTTATGAAAAGGCAAGCACTAAGAAAGTAATTATTAAGAAATTGTAATTTCTGTACACTGGAGGCGCTCTAATTTTGTACATTATATTGTATTATTTAAGTATAGATGATATTCTGTTCTTAAATTGCTTAAAATTAAAATGAGAATTGAAGAACCGAGTTACATGGTTTTTAAGTATATCTGATGAAGTGTGATATTATAAATGTGGTGTGGAAAGGGAGAGAGTCCGCGAGATTCATCGATATAGCGTATTATTGGATGCGATGTATTAGATCGTTATCGATCGTCGAGTCAATGTTGATTCCGCTGTTTGCTGTACCTGGTGAGGATTTAAATAAGTTATTGTGAACTACTACGGCAACGGTAGTGTTCTATATTATCGACTGTATGGTCATAATTTTACACAATATTGTATTAGTATACCTATACCATGTATGTATATGACGGTATGGGTACTGATGATGGAAATCTTCGTTATTTATTAAGCATGACCATTATTCCAGAGTACTTCACAGTTTTACTAGGGCAAAAAACATGCAAATATACAGAGTGAGAGGATGATCACGGATTGAGACAGACAATGGAATGCGAGATGGAACGTTTATCTCTCTTGCATTGTCTCTCTATTATTTTATGATTTCAAAGAAGGTATAAGTGACAGAAAACTGAAGAATGTGACTACTTATAAGTAATAAAATGTACAGCAAAAAAACTTTAAAAAGTAATTTTTGTTTTTCAAACATGTAATCACTATTAAAAATCTAAATATTTTATTGAAAAAAAAAAAATAAATAAATAAATAATGTCATAGAAACATGGGACATAAGTATAATAAAATGGTATCTTTAAAATAAATTGCATCGTTTGTTTTTCAATTACATTGTAAAACTGAAGTAGTTCATTAAAGTACAATATTATATAGCTTCCGCATGTTTCGAGACGTATCATGTCTTCTGAAATACACGTAACTTAATGAAAACACTCGTTTCTGCGTGACACTTCAAAAATGTTATACAGAATGTTCTTATATTTTTTTAAATGTATCAATTTAACTAGTCATAGTTCTATAAATTTAAAAGTTTCTTGAATCTTGTAAAAGAGCATTTAGCTGAACCGTTAGATATTACGATTTATGAAAATTATTTAATATATAAATCCATAAGCGTACGTGTATGCGAAACGCTTGTTCTACGAACATCGCTGACTAAACATTTATAGTCGAAGGGTGATCATTCTCATAAGTTCATCCCTCTGTGGTTCAGAATCGTCAGCTGTTCAGCCGTGCACCCTCTTGAGAGTAGCCGATGGACTACTCTCGAGATTCCCCCGAAGCCGTATCCTTATTAGGTTTCGACCTCAGGGATTAGATCTCCAACTCTATCGAGTGGAGGTCAATTATTTACGGATGACTTTCAATTCAAAATTTCATCTAAAAAACTACGAGTATGAAACAAATACACAAGTCTCGAATTAGTAAACGAAAAAAAATATGCTCAACTAGTTATGAGAGCACAAAAAAAAAACATCTCAAACATGATTCAATTACTGACACAACCACTACATGCTTTGTAGCCCATTAAAAATAGCCACGTAAATAACAACCTTACGCATGTATAATATTAAAGTTAGTACAAGCATTCTATGAAATAAAGTCCGTCATGAATGAAGAAAAATTTTCAACAAGTTAAGCAATAGTCTCAGTAAGAGAAATACAAAATGTAATCAGTAAAAGTAGTCAATATAATAAGCGTTGTACTTTGTGACCTAATTTTATTACCCAAAGACATTGTGTTTTTCTGTAGAAGTGTGGTATGCTCACTGGATAAAAGTAATCACAATAACTCAGATCGTGCAAAACACGATAACCATAACTAGTACTGTTAGAAATATTAATTTACTCACAGCGAACTTTAATTATAACTCCATAATTGTTTTGTCAATAATAAAAGTTAATCGTTTTTTTTTCTTTTTTTATTTTTTTATTTTTGGACGTTCACTGCATCTTCAGCAGAAAAAAGAGAACTCGTACCTCATGGGCAATACAGTGCAGGCGAGTTAGTTAATTTATTGAAAACATCCTTCGTCCACTTTCATGACGTGATAATTATAAAAAAATAGCAGAAATAGCTAAGTACATTTTGGCAAAGTAAATTATAACAGAACATACGGGGATGAAGGTCAAAAAAGTCCGTAAACCACGTTCTTTGCCATTTTCGGTGGGGAGAAAAAATTAATTGGCACAAACAAATAATAGTATGTAGAAGCGTTTAAAAAAAGAAACAATACGAGGTGTTATGCGTCTCAATCGGTCTACAACTTTTTTCATAAAAAATAAAAAACGCTTAAAATGGCCATTTTTTTGCATTTAATTACAGCTACTTAAATGGTCTTATAAACGTTTGTTGAGCTCAAACTGTAGGTATTTGTGTAATACTTTTCTCTCTCTGGTAAAAATTTTGTTAAAAATGTTTTTTAAGTTTTGTCACTATTTGCAAAAATGTAAAAAAGCTGTTTTGTTAAAATGGCGGAGAAGTTGCCAAAATATATAGCTATTTCTGCGATTTGTTAGTAATTTTTCCGTCAAAAAAGTGGACAGAGGACCTTTTTAAAAAAACTAACTCTCCTGCACTCAAACAGAGCAAGCACAAGGTACTTTTTCTATTAATAAAAAAATTATAATTGTCCTATCCACCTACCAAGGAAGAATAAACTTAAATAAGAGTCTTTGTCCACATCAGCTTTTAAAATATGCCGTTTTTTATCGAATGACTTACCTAAAAAGCGCGCAACAACTATGTGAATATTTTCATTCCATACTTGGATGTATAAACATTTTTTTCCTCTTTATTTACGTAAAATCAGATCTTATCCCTCTGCTCCTGTATAAATTTTTAAGCATAGTCATTTCTTATAATTAACATATGTGAATTTACAAATAAAGTATTAAATATCTGATCACATTTTTTAGTATGCACTTGCAACTAGTTAACTGTGCAATAATTTATGTATTTATAGTAACTGATATTTTTTTTAATTTAATATTAAAAATAACGACAGTTAATCAATGATATATTGGGATTGTATAATTATTGCATAGTTTCTCTGTTATAGTCATTTTTAATCTTAAATTTTAATTAGCGTTAAACAAAAAGTTTTTGTTTGATACTTACTTTTTAATATTTACTTGAAACCACATTATTTACAGAAAAAAAAAAAAAAAAAAAAAAAGCGAACTGCTACACAAGAGGCTTGAAAGAAAAGGCAAAACACAAGGCGACGTGCGAGTTTTTAACTCTGACCACGCCGCTTTTTTTTTTTTTTTTTAAAGAACGTTTTATTCAAACATAGATACAATGGTAAGTAAAATAAAAAGCGTAGAATATGACGTACAAAGAAACGTCTTACAAGGTTGGTTCTTATATACTAATTGGCATAAGTTTATGCTCTACAAGTATTTCTTAGAGTGTTATTAGCTTAATATTTACACTATTACATAGTATGATTTTCTTTATTATATTTAGCTTCTTACTCAAAGGTCAAAAAATTCCAGCTGTAAATGAAAAAATACCTTAACATCAACTTGCACTAGGCAGCTTTTTCGGATTGTGTGAGAAATAGTAACTAAAAATAAAAATAATGAAAGATTTTTTTTTTTTTTTTTTTTTTTTTTTTTATATTAGGTACATATGTATTTACAGAGTTCCTTCCAAACAAGCAAGCACCACACTACGTGAGCTTTGATTATGTATTATGAATCCACCAGTATGCTTTGTTTTTAAAAGTCTTTTCCTTGCTATCTGCATCAGACAGTGCGGTGCTGTACTTGATTGGGGGAGTGTGATCGATATCCCTAGGGATTTTTTTGTTTCTTTGGTGTCTAGACCAATGATAAATTATCGGTATATTGCTGTTGGTTTGTATCAATCTTTGCTTATCTAATAATAGGAACGTTTCTGGCGAGACTATTCCATTAGCTTTGCCTTTTTCTAATAGGTTTATGTCTAAGTTAATTAGTGATTCGGAAATAATAGTGTTATTTGCAACTTTTTTTGCATTGACGAAATAATTTCTACATAACTTTAACATATGTATGTCTATCCGAGGTATCCTGGACAAGTTATAGATGACTTTATTACTAAAATATTTTTGATAATTATGCACTCGATTCCTGTATGTATTTAGACAGGCTCTCAAACATTTTCTTTCGAATGATCTAATTCTTTCCATTGTGGAGGCACTTTGATTAAACCAAACCGGGATTGCATATGTGATTATTGGCCTGATTAATAGACAATAACATATGACCTTGGCTCTTTTATTTAGATGTTTATTGTAAAATAGATTTCCTAAAGATTGGAACGCAAGGTTAGCTTTGTGTAATTGTGTGATGGGGTGTTCATGTAACCTTAACAAGTAGTCAATTTGAACCCCCAGGTATTTTACCGATTTATTGTGAGGTATGTCTGTTTTTTGACCATTATCCCCTTTTATTTGAATCTTAAAATCTCTCCAGTCCCGTCTTTCAGATCTACTGAGTCTACTGTGGTCGAGTCTGATTAAGATCGATTCACACTTAGGTGCACTTATTTTTAGGAACCATTTTTTGTAATAACTATTTACATTATTAACTAGGTTTTCTAGTTTATCTTTTGCCTCAGACGGCTTTTTTGCATTTGTATATAATATTAGATCGTCAGCAAAGAATACTGCATGTTTTCCCAAGTTTTGGTTTAACTCAAATAATTTGGCTAGTCCACTAATATATATGTTGAATAGTATTGGGGCGTTGACAGTGCCCTGCTGGAGACCCTCGAATAGGTCTAATGTATGGGATTTCTTACCGTTCATGTTGACAGTGTAGAGACTTCTATTTTGGAAAGCACTGTAAAGAATTTTGACTATGTGGTCAGGAAATTTTTTTTGTGACAGCTTAAATAGTAAGCCTTCTACCCAGATGGTGTCAAAGGCTTTCTCTAAATCTACAAGGCAAGCTGCTACCATGTTATGGTCGTTTAGGTGTTTGCAAGTGTCTTTTAAAACTTTGTGGAGAGCGTGTACAGTGGAGTGATTGTGTTTGAAGCCGAATTGTTCGTCTGGTATTATACGCTCTGTTCTACAATGTTAATGTATTTGCTGATTAATTAACGCTTCAAATATTTTGCTGATACCGGTAAGAAGGTAAATGGGTCGGTAGCTTTTTGGCTCTTTTGGATTTTTATCTTTTTTAAGGATCGGGACTATCTTAGCTCTTTTCCATGAATTTGGGTAGTACGAATTGTTAACGATATTATTAAGTATGATTTTGTAGTTTATTATTGTTTCTTTGTTTATATGTTTGAGTACAATATTGGGGATTCCGTCTATTCCAGATGACGTCTTGTTATTCAGATTTTTGAAGATGAAGTGAGCTTCGGTTATGTTAAAGAATATTTTTTGATCGTGGTTATTAGGATAGTTTGATAGGTTAGTATCATTAAATGTTGTTATTGATTCGTTATTTTCGTGTATTCTTTCGATTTTATTTTTGATTTCTCTGTATTTATTATTAACAATTTGAGTCAATCTGTCGTTTAAATCTTCCGGTTTTCTTTTACTTACTTGTTGATAATTGCTAGCTAGCGCATTCAGAATGTCTATTTCATTCTTTAGTATATATTTATTATCGTTTGTTTTTTCGAATTTGTTTATATCTGAGGGGGACCTAGCAATGTGCTGTATTTCTTCGTTATTTACATGTAATGTTTCGATTTTGTTAATATTATTTTTCCTGAAAATTTTGTTTATTTGCGGGAAGAAAGAGCCCGAATCCTTATAGTTAATGAGTTTGGCCTTATCAGCCCAAAATTTGTTATAATTTATGGAGTATTGCTTTTTAATCTCATATTTTAGAAGGTTGATATATTTTTTTGTGATTCTTATTTCGTTAGTGATTAGATAATTATTTACGTTATGTTTTTTGTATAATTTTTTAAGGTGTGAAACTAGTAAGTTTTTTTTCCCTAATAATTTGTTTATCAGGTGGTTATTGTATTTTTGCATACTATTATTAGGTTCAAAATTAGGAACAATTTTATCAATCACGTTTGTAATTTGAAGATTAATAGAGTGTAAGTAATTATCTATTTCATTGTTGGTGAGGTTTTTGTTATTTGGTATTATTATTTTGTTTTTTTCTAGTTCTTTTGTGAATTTTCTCCATTTTGTTTGTTTATAATTTTTAACATGCTCGGCTGTAGCCTGTGTAATAAAGTTTTTAATGCTATTTAAATCAAGATTTATTTCTAAAGCCTGATGGTCGCTCTCGTATTCTACTACTGGTAATTTATTGTATGCTGCCTGTATTGTAAGACGGGAGTCGGCTATGCAAAGGTCTGGCCTGGACTGGCCTCTGTCGAAAGTTGCTTCTATTGGGGGGTATATTGAACTTTTATTTTTGATAGAGTTAAATGTGTTCCAATTATCAATGTAGGTGCCCCTAGGATTAGTAAAATGATCGCCCCAATTTTTGTGTCTGGCATTTAGGTCACCTGCCAGGATATAGTAGTTGCTCTGATGGGACAGGTTAAGTTGAGAATAAAGGTGATCTAATTCCTCGATAAAATTGATCCTATTATGACTGTGTGCATAGGTACTGATTATTATTAGATTTTTATTGTTTTGTAGGTTAATATTAATAGCGCAATATTCTAAAGAGTTGATATTTTCTAGGAAGGTTACAGCTACAAGGTCATATGGTATCGATCTCTTGATTAGTATGGCAGTGCCTCCACCTAGGATGGAGTTAGGTCTATCTCTTCTTATTAGGTTATAATCTTTGAACATTATTTTGTGTTTATCATTCAATTTTGTCTCGCTTAGTAACACTATGTCTGGCTGATGCCTGTTTACAAAGTTAAGTAATATGTTTATTTTTTCGTTAGAAATGAGAGAGTTAACATTGACAGAGATTATTTTTAGGTTATTTAATCGTGAGTCCATTGAATGTTGAGTTGTTTGGATATATAATCGATTATTGCTTCTTGTTCTGAAAGTTTATTGCTGAAGACTACAATCTTTTCATCAAAATTACTGAAATGGATAGATAAAGAGCTATTTATGTCTTTTTGCATTTCTTTTAAAAGAGATTTAACTCCTTCCAAATCATTGTTGTCGTTTCTTATTTTTACATCTGTGGGAGCTCCACCACTCAACATGTGTGCTCGGTTGGTTGCATCCACTGCAGGAGGATGGATAAGGCCTGTTTGAATTTTGTTTACTACTTGGGCGTATGACCTTTTTGTGGGGGGGGGGGGGGGTCCCCTTATCAATAAGCCCTTTTGTATTTGTTCTGTAATTTTTTCATTTCTTTTATTTTTAATCATCTCGTCCGCACTCCTGAGGTAGGTGCAACCACGGTAATTAGCTGGGTGGTTCTCGTTACAATTGGCGCATTTGACCTTGTCTTTATTAAGAAGCTTATCTCTAGTGAGAGTACATTTACCTGGTTCATGTTGTTCGCTACATTTTACACATCTGTGAGGTAGGAAGCAATTTCTGCTAGAATGTCCCACTCTTTGACAGTTATAACATTGAAATGCGAAACTTTTTTTGAAATTTTGCCATGTTATCTTTTGGTGAGCAATCAGCTTAATTTTAAATAGTTCGCTTGTATCGCTATTGTTGGTTAGGTGTACTAAAAGGATGTTGTGTTTATTATTTTTTGTTTTTAGTTTTTCTACTTTGTTTATTTCAACATTAGTATAATTCAAACTATTTAGTTCATCAAATATTTCTTTTTCTGTAAAAACATCATTGATGCCTTTTAGTACTACTAACTTGTTTTTATCAGAAGTTGGTGTGTACGTATAATAATTTATTATATTTTCTTTTAGGACTGTTTTTATTTTTTCGAAAGAATCAATGTTATTGGGGTGAATGAGTTGCTCACCATTCCGGTAATGAGAAATGCTAAAATCTTTGATTTGATTTTCTACTAATAGGTTAATTATTTTTTTCGGGTTATCATCATAAACATAAATAGGTGGCATTTTGTCACGTTTAGTTTTGTTATTACTTTTTTTCGCTTTTGTAATATTGTTATTTCTACCTTGGTTGTTGTATAGCTCCTCATCATCATCAGAGCAGGATTGTGAGTTGGCGTCTATTTTTACCTCGAATTGACCATCGATGCGCAACTGACCACGCCGCCGTCTATGTGTACGAGGCGGAAAAGTTCTATAAGCTTAAGTATACCATGTAACCGTACCACGTAGTGCATTAAAAAAAAAACTCTTACCTAAACGAAAAGTATAATCATAATCGTAAAAGTTTAAACAAATTTTTTTTTATATTCAATATGAGCACTATTACTTCGGTTTTTGGCTATTTGTGTGAATCGAGGTGTGAATTTTCAATGTCCAGACCGTAACAATCACATTTTGAATTCAAATATGTATTCTGCGAAATGTAACACAGGATCTTAAATTTTCTGTGGCCATACATAAATCTAAAACATAAGCTGTGGCCAAAAATACTGATTTTTTGACCTGCTAAAGTACTTCCTTCATTTTTCAGAGCATCAAAATAGTTTTTAAAAAATATACAAAAATTTCGAAAGTTTGTATTTTTTTGAGATCTACAACTGTAGTATTCACAACTTGATGTAATTATGTCAACTTTTTACTATACTCTCCAGAAATAAATTTTCAAATTATTTTTAAATATTTATTGCCTTTACGTATACATCAGGATTGTAATTTGAATAAAAGTTAAAGATATAAAAAAGTTATACTTTGATGAGACTTGCATTTTTTCTTACTACTTATACAGTAACACACACCATTAATACAAACTAAAAGATATAGCAAAAAAATGATTTAATTAATGTTTTTCAATGTTTTTAATTTTTCAAACATGAAGATGGTTCTGAAAAAAAATAACTTTAACTTATCAGAATTGTGCAAATCCTGGGGCTGGTAACATTTTTCCCTTCGACGAAATTTTAAACTGTCGGGTTTTGGTATGAATACGAAACTACAAACCAAATCTAAGCACCATCTTTTCAGATAGTTGATTTACATGTCTTTATAAGTGGCGGTTACATTTTTTACTCTGGCAAAAATACAGGGCACTTGTGTGAATCAGTTGTGCTTAAAAACGTGAGGTAATTCTTTTTATCTATTTAATGTATATTTCTTATGTAGTACTTGGCTAAATCATTATTGGTAAGTAACTTTTTTATGTATGAGTATAAGACAATATAGAACTACGAGTGCCATACAAACTGTATATGTTGCGCCTAAAAAACAAGAAAAAACTTGACCGATTTTGAATTGTTATCCGACAACTTTGTGAGGCTGACGATGTATCAAGAAAAATAAAATTTATTGTCACTATTCGATGTAACACGTCTTTGTGTGAGATATCGAGGAAAAAATTATTTATGAAGTACTACCAACGTGTCGCTATTTTTACAAATAAATTAATATATGTTTTTAAAAAATGTTAGATTAGAAAATTTTACAAAAATATAAGAACCAGAAAGAGCTAAACCTATAAAATATTTCGCAAATAATACACCTAACGTGCAAAATTTAAAAAAGCATGCGTCAAGGCTTGTTTTCCCCAACCAGCTAGAGAGAAGTTTTTTTTTTAAATTTAACTACACTAAACAAATCAGGACCATATTTCCTTAAAAAAAAAGAAGTCATATACCATGTTTTTATTACCCACTGATAATGTCACACCTGTGGTGTTCCTCAGTTGGGCCATACGCGTTTAGCGTCAATTTGTATGCTTAAAAACTCGCTTAACATGCGTAAAAAAGTATTTAATGCCAAGGACATTGATAAACATTATCTTAAAGTAAAAATAGAAAAAAAAAGACAAAAGTTGGCAAGAGTTAGGTCCAAGTGTCTACGTATAGACACAAGGATTACTAACTCCTGCACCTTCAAGCTGGTCAAGACGACAGAGATACAGTTAACCGGTCCTCGAAACGAACACATCACGGGCGAAACGAAGAGCACCGAACGGTCACCCATCCAAGTACTAACCGCAGCAAATGATGCTTAACTCCGGAGACCGGCGGAACTGCATTTCTACAATCGAGCCACCGAGAAGGTATTCGTTCACTGATATTTTTGAAAGTTACAATGCCTTGGCTATGCGTTGACAAAACCTCTGTTTTTCTCTCCTCCCCCCCCCCTCCCACATCGTTTCTATCGTTATCTCTTCGGTTTGTCATCGATAATTAGATGTACACTGGCCGGACATTGATTCGTTACGCGCGAAATTTAAAAAGTTTTAGAAAATTTTCAGCACCGCTGTCCCGTAAATACTATCATATATTGTATTATTTGTACTTACTACATACCTATTTATGTAACGGTATAAGTAGGATTATGTAAACCTTTGTTATTTTTTTTAGCATGACGATTCGTCCAGAGTATTTCAGAGTTTTCGTAGTGCAAAACAAACAAAAATTTAGAGTTAGCTAGAGCATGGTCACGGATTTAAAGAGATATCAAAGAAATGTTCTTCTCTCTCGCATTGTCTCTCCATTTATAATTTTAAATAAGATATGCGACAGAAAACTGCGTGGAATGTCACTGTACTGACAATGCAAGAAAAACTTTAAAAACAATTTTTTCTTTTTTTTTAACATGCAGTCATCATTAAAAATTTTGAAAATTTCAAAAAAAAAGAAAAAAAAAAAAAATAATAATAATAATAATAATAATGTCATAAAACCATGGTACATAAGTATAATAAAACGGTACTTGAATTGTTTGTTTTTCAATTACATCACAAAACTGAAGTAGGTAAAGTAAATCATTATATTATATAGCTTCTACATATTTCGAGACGTATCATGTCTTCCGAAATGCACGCAACATAATGAAAATACACATTTTTACGTGACACTTCTTAAATGTGATACATAATTTTTTTATGTCTTTTTGTTTTTAACGTATCAATTGGATTAGTCTTAATTAGATACATTTTTTATAAAAATGTTGTGTATTCATGTGTAATGTTGTGTAATTGTATATGTCATAAGTTACCTGAAATACAATTATAATTTAAAGAAAGTATTTTATGAAAAGGCAAGCACTAAGAAAGTAATTATTAAGAAATTGTAATTTCTGTACACTGGAGGCGCTCTAATTTTGTACATTATATTGTATTATTTAAGTATAGATGATATTCTGTTCTTAAATTGCTTAAAATTAAAATGAGAATTGAAGAACCGAGTTACATGGTTTTTAAGTATATCTGATGAAGTGTGATATTATAAATGTGGTGTGGAAAGGGAGAGAGTCCGCGAGATTCATCGATATAGCGTATTATTGGATGCGATGTATTAGATCGTTATCGATCGTCGAGTCAATGTTGATTCCGCTGTTTGCTGTACCTGGTGAGGATTTAAATAAGTTATTGTGAACTACTACGGCAACGGTAGTGTTCTATATTATCGACTGTATGGTCATAATTTTACACAATATTGTATTAGTATACCTATACCATGTATGTATATGACGGTATGGGTACTGATGATGGAAATCTTCGTTATTTATTAAGCATGACCATTATTCCAGAGTACTTCACAGTTTTACTAGGGCAAAAAACATGCAAATATACAGAGTGAGAGGATGATCACGGATTGAGACAGACAATGGAATGCGAGATGGAACGTTTATCTCTCTTGCATTGTCTCTCTATTATTTTATGATTTCAAAGAAGGTATAAGTGACAGAAAACTGAAGAATGTGACTACTTATAAGTAATAAAATGTACAGCAAAAAAACTTTAAAAAGTAATTTTTGTTTTTCAAACATGTAATCACTATTAAAAATCTAAATATTTTATTGAAAAAAAAAAAATAAATAAATAAATAATGTCATAGAAACATGGGACATAAGTATAATAAAATGGTATCTTTAAAATAAATTGCATCGTTTGTTTTTCAATTACATTGTAAAACTGAAGTAGTTCATTAAAGTACAATATTATATAGCTTCCGCATGTTTCGAGACGTATCATGTCTTCTGAAATACACGTAACTTAATGAAAACACTCGTTTCTGCGTGACACTTCAAAAATGTTATACAGAATGTTCTTATATTTTTTTAAATGTATCAATTTAACTAGTCATAGTTCTATAAATTTAAAAGTTTCTTGAATCTTGTAAAAGAGCATTTAGCTGAACCGTTAGATATTACGATTTATGAAAATTATTTAATATATAAATCCATAAGCGTACGTGTATGCGAAACGCTTGTTCTACGAACATCGCTGACTAAACATTTATAGTCGAAGGGTGATCATTCTCATAAGTTCATCCCTCTGTGGTTCAGAATCGTCAGCTGTTCAGCCGTGCACCCTCTTGAGAGTAGCCGATGGACTACTCTCGAGATTCCCCCGAAGCCGTATCCTTATTAGGTTTCGACCTCAGGGATTAGATCTCCAACTCTATCGAGCGGAGGTCAATTATTTACGGATGACTTTCAATTCAAAATTTCATCTAAAAAACTACGAGTATGAAACAAATACACAAGTCTCGAATTAGTAAACGAAAAAAAATATGCTCAACTAGTTATGAGAGCACAAAAAAAAAACATCTCAAACATGATTCAATTACTGACACAACCACTACATGCTTTGTAGCCCATTAAAAATAGCCACGTAAATAACAACCTTACGCATGTATAATATTAAAGTTAGTACAAGCATTCTATGAAATAAAGTCCGTCATGAATGAAGAAAAATTTTCAACAAGTTAAGCAATAGTCTCAGTAAGAGAAATACAAAATGTAATCAGTAAAAGTAGTCAATATAATAAGCGTTGTACTTTGTGACCTAATTTTATTACCCAAAGACATTGTGTTTTTCTGTAGAAGTGTGGTATGCTCACTGGATAAAAGTAATCACAATAACTCAGATCGTGCAAAACACGATAACCATAACTAGTACTGTTAGAAATATTAATTTACTCACAGCGAACTTTAATTATAACTCCATAATTGTTTTGTCAATAATAAAAGTTAATCGTTTTTTTTTCTTTTTTTATTTTTTTATTTTTGGACGTTCACTGCATCTTCAGCAGAAAAAAGAGAACTCGTACCTCATGGGCAATACAGTGCAGGCGAGTTAGTTAATTTATTGAAAACATCCTTCGTCCACTTTCATGACGTGATAATTATAAAAAAATAGCAGAAATAGCTAAGTACATTTTGGCAAAGTAAATTATAACAGAACATACGGGGATGAAGGTCAAAAAAGTCCGTAAACCACGTTCTTTGCCATTTTCGGTGGGGAGAAAAAATTAATTGGCACAAACAAATAATAGTATGTAGAAGCGTTTAAAAAAAGAAACAATACGAGGTGTTATGCGTCTCAATCGGTCTACAACTTTTTTCATAAAAAATAAAAAACGCTTAAAATGGCCATTTTTTTGCATTTAATTACAGCTACTTAAATGGTCTTATAAACGTTTGTTGAGCTCAAACTGTAGGTATTTGTGTAATACTTTTCTCTCTCTGGTAAAAATTTTGTTAAAAATGTTTTTTAAGTTTTGTCACTATTTGCAAAAATGTAAAAAAGCTGTTTTGTTAAAATGGCGGAGAAGTTGCCAAAATATATAGCTATTTCTGCGATTTGTTAGTAATTTTTCCGTCAAAAAAGTGGACAGAGGACCTTTTTAAAAAAACTAACTCTCCTGCACTCAAACAGAGCAAGCACAAGGTACTTTTTCTATTAATAAAAAAATTATAATTGTCCTATCCACCTACCAAGGAAGAATAAACTTAAATAAGAGTCTTTGTCCACATCAGCTTTTAAAATATGCCGTTTTTTATCGAATGACTTACCTAAAAAGCGCGCAACAACTATGTGAATATTTTCATTCCATACTTGGATGTATAAACATTTTTTTCCTCTTTATTTACGTAAAATCAGATCTTATCCCTCTGCTCCTGTATAAATTTTTAAGCATAGTCATTTCTTATAATTAACATATGTGAATTTACAAATAAAGTATTAAATATCTGATCACATTTTTTAGTATGCACTTGCAACTAGTTAACTGTGCAATAATTTATGTATTTATAGTAACTGATATTTTTTTTAATTTAATATTAAAAATAACGACAGTTAATCAATGATATATTGGGATTGTATAATTATTGCATAGTTTCTCTGTTATAGTCATTTTTAATCTTAAATTTTAATTAGCGTTAAACAAAAAGTTTTTGTTTGATACTTACTTTTTAATATTTACTTGAAACCACATTATTTACAGAAAAAAAAAAAAAAAAAAAAAAAG
The DNA here is from genome assembly GCF_036245765.1 of Copidosoma floridanum. Classification (NCBI taxonomy): domain Eukaryota; kingdom Metazoa; phylum Arthropoda; class Insecta; order Hymenoptera; family Encyrtidae; genus Copidosoma; species Copidosoma floridanum. The sequence continues at coordinate 4,915,029 of NW_028321906.1, read as the reverse complement.
CGAACTGCTACACAAGAGGCTTGAAAGAAAAGGCAAAACACAAGGCGACGTGCGAGTTTTTAACTCTGACCACGCCGCTTTTTTTTTTTTTTTTTAAAGAACGTTTTATTCAAACATAGATACAATGGTAAGTAAAATAAAAAGCGTAGAATATGACGTACAAAGAAACGTCTTACAAGGTTGGTTCTTATATACTAATTGGCATAAGTTTATGCTCTACAAGTATTTCTTAGAGTGTTATTAGCTTAATATTTACACTATTACATAGTATGATTTTCTTTATTATATTTAGCTTCTTACTCAAAGGTCAAAAAATTCCAGCTGTAAATGAAAAAATACCTTAACATCAACTTGCACTAGGCAGCTTTTTCGGATTGTGTGAGAAATAGTAACTAAAAATAAAAATAATGAAAGATTTTTTTTTTTTTTTTTTTTTTTTTTTTTATATTAGGTACATATGTATTTACAGAGTTCCTTCCAAACAAGCAAGCACCACACTACGTGAGCTTTGATTATGTATTATGAATCCACCAGTATGCTTTGTTTTTAAAAGTCTTTTCCTTGCTATCTGCATCAGACAGTGCGGTGCTGTACTTGATTGGGGGAGTGTGATCGATATCCCTAGGGATTTTTTTGTTTCTTTGGTGTCTAGACCAATGATAAATTATCGGTATATTGCTGTTGGTTTGTATCAATCTTTGCTTATCTAATAATAGGAACGTTTCTGGCGAGACTATTCCATTAGCTTTGCCTTTTTCTAATAGGTTTATGTCTAAGTTAATTAGTGATTCGGAAATAATAGTGTTATTTGCAACTTTTTTTGCATTGACGAAATAATTTCTACATAACTTTAACATATGTATGTCTATCCGAGGTATCCTGGACAAGTTATAGATGACTTTATTACTAAAATATTTTTGATAATTATGCACTCGATTCCTGTATGTATTTAGACAGGCTCTCAAACATTTTCTTTCGAATGACCTAATTCTTTCCATTGTGGAGGCACTTTGATTAAACCAAACCGGGATTGCATATGTGATTATTGGCCTGATTAATAGACAATAACATATGACCTTGGCTCTTTTATTTAGATGTTTATTGTAAAATAGATTTCCTAAAGATTGGAACGCAAGGTTAGCTTTGTGTAATTGTGTGATGGGGTGTTCATGTAACCTTAACAAGTAGTCAATTTGAACCCCCAGGTATTTTACCGATTTATTGTGAGGTATGTCTGTTTTTTGACCATTATCCCCTTTTATTTGAATCTTAAAATCTCTCCAGTCCCGTCTTTCAGATCTACTGAGTCTACTGTGGTCGAGTCTGATTAAGATCGATTCACACTTAGGTGCACTTATTTTTAGGAACCATTTTTTGTAATAACTATTTACATTATTAACTAGGTTTTCTAGTTTATCTTTTGCCTCAGACGGCTTTTTTGCATTTGTATATAATATTAGATCGTCAGCAAAGAATACTGCATGTTTTCCCAAGTTTTGGTTTAACTCAAATAATTTGGCTAGTCCACTAATATATATGTTGAATAGTATTGGGGCGTTGACAGTGCCCTGCTGGAGACCCTCGAATAGGTCTAATGTATGGGATTTCTTACCGTTCATGTTGACAGTGTAGAGACTTCTATTTTGGAAAGCACTGTAAAGAATTTTGACTATGTGGTCAGGAAATTTTTTTTGTGACAGCTTAAATAGTAAGCCTTCTACCCAGATGGTGTCAAAGGCTTTCTCTAAATCTACAAGGCAAGCTGCTACCATGTTATGGTCGTTTAGGTGTTTGCAAGTGTCTTTTAAAACTTTGTGGAGAGCGTGTACAGTGGAGTGATTGTGTTTGAAGCCGAATTGTTCGTCTGGTATTATACGCTCTGTTCTACAATGTTAATGTATTTGCTGATTAATTAACGCTTCAAATATTTTGCTGATACCGGTAAGAAGGTAAATGGGTCGGTAGCTTTTTGGCTCTTTTGGATTTTTATCTTTTTTAAGGATCGGGACTATCTTAGCTCTTTTCCATGAATTTGGGTAGTACGAATTGTTAACGATATTATTAAGTATGATTTTGTAGTTTATTATTGTTTCTTTGTTTATATGTTTGAGTACAATATTGGGGATTCCGTCTATTCCAGATGACGTCTTGTTATTCAGATTTTTGAAGATGAAGTGAGCTTCGGTTATGTTAAAGAATATTTTTTGATCGTGGTTATTAGGATAGTTTGATAGGTTAGTATCATTAAATGTTGTTATTGATTCGTTATTTTCGTGTATTCTTTCGATTTTATTTTTGATTTCTCTGTATTTATTATTAACAATTTGAGTCAATCTGTCGTTTAAATCTTCCGGTTTTCTTTTACTTACTTGTTGATAATTGCTAGCTAGCGCATTCAGAATGTCTATTTCATTCTTTAGTATATATTTATTATCGTTTGTTTTTTCGAATTTGTTTATATCTGAGGGGGACCTAGCAATGTGCTGTATTTCTTCGTTATTTACATGTAATGTTTCGATTTTGTTAATATTATTTTTCCTGAAAATTTTGTTTATTTGCGGGAAGAAAGAGCCCGAATCCTTATAGTTAATGAGTTTGGCCTTATCAGCCCAAAATTTGTTATAATTTATGGAGTATTGCTTTTTAATCTCATATTTTAGAAGGTTGATATATTTTTTTGTGATTCTTATTTCGTTAGTGATTAGATAATTATTTACGTTATGTTTTTTGTATAATTTTTTAAGGTGTGAAACTAGTAAGTTTTTTTTCCCTAATAATTTGTTTATCAGGTGGTTATTGTATTTTTGCATACTATTATTAGGTTCAAAATTAGGAACAATTTTATCAATCACGTTTGTAATTTGAAGATTAATAGAGTGTAAGTAATTATCTATTTCATTGTTGGTGAGGTTTTTGTTATTTGGTATTATTATTTTGTTTTTTTCTAGTTCTTTTGTGAATTTTCTCCATTTTGTTTGTTTATAATTTTTAACATGCTCGGCTGTAGCCTGTGTAATAAAGTTTTTAATGCTATTTAAATCAAGATTTATTTCTAAAGCCTGATGGTCGCTCTCGTATTCTACTACTGGTAATTTATTGTATGCTGCCTGTATTGTAAGACGGGAGTCGGCTATGCAAAGGTCTGGCCTGGACTGGCCTCTGTCGAAAGTTGCTTCTATTGGGGGGTATATTGAACTTTTATTTTTGATAGAGTTAAATGTGTTCCAATTATCAATGTAGGTGCCCCTAGGATTAGTAAAATGATCGCCCCAATTTTTGTGTCTGGCATTTAGGTCACCTGCCAGGATATAGTAGTTGCTCTGATGGGACAGGTTAAGTTGAGAATAAAGGTGATCTAATTCCTCGATAAAATTGATCCTATTATGACTGTGTGCATAGGTACTGATTATTATTAGATTTTTATTGTTTTGTAGGTTAATATTAATAGCGCAATATTCTAAAGAGTTGATATTTTCTAGGAAGGTTACAGCTACAAGGTCATATGGTATCGATCTCTTGATTAGTATGGCAGTGCCTCCACCTAGGATGGAGTTAGGTCTATCTCTTCTTATTAGGTTATAATCTTTGAACATTATTTTGTGTCTATCATTCAATTTTGTCTCGCTTAGTAACACTATGTCTGGCTGATGCCTGTTTACAAAGTTAAGTAATATGTTTATTTTTTCGTTAGAAATGAGAGAGTTAACATTGACAGAGATTATTTTTAGGTTATTTAATCGTGAGTCCATTGAATGTTGAGTTGTTTGGATATATAATCGATTATTGCTTCTTGTTCTGAAAGTTTATTGCTGAAGACTACAATCTTTTCATCAAAATTACTGAAATGGATAGATAAAGAGCTATTTATGTCTTTTTGCATTTCTTTTAAAAGAGATTTAACTCCTTCCAAATCATTGTTGTCGTTTCTTATTTTTACATCTGTGGGAGCTCCACCACTCAACATGTGTGCTCGGTTGGTTGCATCCACTGCAGGAGGATGGATAAGGCCTGTTTGAATTTTGTTTACTACTTGGGCGTATGACCTTTTTGTGGGGGGGGGGGGGTCCCCTTATCAATAAGCCCTTTTGTATTTGTTCTGTAATTTTTTCATTTCTTTTATTTTTAATCATCTCGTCCACACTCCTGAGGTAGGTGCAACCACGGTAATTAGCTGGGTGGTTCTCGTTACAATTGGCGCATTTGACCTTGTCTTTATTAAGAAGCTTATCTCTAGTGAGAGTACATTTACCTGGTTCATGTTGTTCGCTACATTTTACACATCTGTGAGGTAGGAAGCAATTTCTGCTAGAATGTCCCACTCTTTGACAGTTATAACATTGAAATGCGAAACTTTTTTTGAAATTTTGCCATGTTATCTTTTGGTGAGCAATCAGCTTAATTTTAAATAGTTCGCTTGTATCGCTATTGTTGGTTAGGTGTACTAAAAGGATGTTGTGTTTATTATTTTTTGTTTTTAGTTTTTCTACTTTGTTTATTTCAACATTAGTATAATTCAAACTATTTAGTTCATCAAATATTTCTTTTTCTGTAAAAACATCATTGATGCCTTTTAGTACTACTAACTTGTTTTTATCAGAAGTTGGTGTGTACGTATAATAATTTATTATATTTTCTTTTAGGACTGTTTTTATTTTTTCGAAAGAATCAATGTTATTGGGGTGAATGAGTTGCTCACCATTCCGGTAATGAGAAATGCTAAAATCTTTGATTTGATTTTCTACTAATAGGTTAATTATTTTTTTCGGGTTATCATCATAAACATAAATAGGTGGCATTTTGTCACGTTTAGTTTTGTTATTACTTTTTTTCGCTTTTGTAATATTGTTATTTCTACCTTGGTTGTTGTATAGCTCCTCATCATCATCAGAGCAGGATTGTGAGTTGGCGTCTATTTTTACCTCGAATTGACCATCGATGCGCAACTGACCACGCCGCCGTCTATGTGTACGAGGCGGAGAAGTTCTATAAGCTTAAGTATACCATGTAACCGTACCACGTAGTGCATTAAAAAAAAAACTCTTACCTAAACGAAAAGTATAATCATAATCGTAAAAGTTTAAACAAATTTTTTTTTATATTCAATATGAGCACTATTACTTCGGTTTTTGGCTATTTGTGTGAATCGAGGTGTGAATTTTCAATGTCCAGACCGTAACAATCACATTTTGAATTCAAATATGTATTCTGCGAAATGTAACACAGGATCTTAAATTTTCCGTGGCCATACATAAATCTAAAACATAAGCTGTGGCCAAAAATACTGATTTTTTGACCTGCTAAAGTACTTCCTTCATTTTTCAGAGCATCAAAATAGTTTTTAAAAAATATACAAAAATTTCGAAAGTTTGTATTTTTTTGAGATCTACAACTGTAGTATTCACAACTTGATGTAATTATGTCAACTTTTTACTATACTCTCCAGAAATAAATTTTCAAATTATTTTTAAATATTTATTGCCTTTACGTATACATCAGGATTGTAATTTGAATAAAAGTTAAAGATATAAAAAAGTTATACTTTGATGAGACTTGCATTTTTTCTTACTACTTATACAGTAACACACACCATTAATACAAACTAAAAGATATAGCAAAAAAATGATTTAATTAATGTTTTTCAATGTTTTTAATTTTTCAAACATGAAGATGGTTCTGAAAAAAAATAACTTTAACTTATCAGAATTGTGCAAATCCTGGGGCTGGTAACATTTTTCCCTTCGACGAAATTTTAAACTGTCGGGTTTTGGTATGAATACGAAACTACAAACCAAATCTAAGCACCATCTTTTCAGATAGTTGATTTACATGTCTTTATAAGTGGCGGTTACATTTTTTACTCTGGCAAAAATACAGGGCACTTGTGTGAATCAGTTGTGCTTAAAAACGTGAGGTAATTCTTTTTATCTATTTAATGTATATTTCTTATGTAGTACTTGGCTAAATCATTATTGGTAAGTAACTTTTTTATGTATGAGTATAAGACAATATAGAACTACGAGTGCCATACAAACTGTATATGTTGCGCCTAAAAAACGAGAAAAAACTTGACCGATTTTGAATTGTTATCCGACAACTTTGTGAGGCTGACGATGTATCAAGAAAAATAAAATTTATTGTCACTATTCGATGTAACACGTCTTTGTGTGAGATATCGGGGAAAAAATTATTTATGAAGTACTACCAACGTGTCGCTATTTTTACAAATAAATTAATATATGTTTTTAAAAAATGTTAGATTAGAAAATTTTACAAAAATATAAGAACCAGAAAGAGCTAAACCTATAAAATATTTCGCAAATAATACACCTAACGTGCAAAATTTAAAAAAGCATGCGTCAAGGCTTGTTTTCCCCAACCAGCTAGAGAGAAGTTTTTTTTTTAAATTTAACTACACTGAACAAATCAGGACCATATTTCCTTAAAAAAAAAGAAGTCATATACCATGTTTTTATTACCCACTGATAATGTCACACCTGTGGTGTTCCTCAGTTGGGCCATACGCGTTTAGCGTCAATTTGTATGCTTAAAAACTCGCTTAACATGCGTAAAAAAGTATTTAATGCCAAGGACATTGATAAACATTATCTTAAAGTAAAAATAGAAAAAAAAAGACAAAAGTTGGCAAGAGTTAGGTCCAAGTGTCTACGTATAGACACAAGGATTACTAACTCCTGCACCTTCAAGCTGGTCAAGACGACAGAGATACAGTTAACCGGTCCTCGAAACGAACACATCACGGGCGAAACGAAGAGCACCGAACGGTCACCCATCCAAGTACTAACCGCAGCAAATGATGCTTCACTCCGGAGACCGGCGGAACTGCATTTCTACAATCGAGCCACCGAGAAGGTATTCGTTCACTGATATTTTTGAAAGTAACAATGCCTTGGCTTTGCGTTGACAAAACCTCTGTTTTTCTCTCCTCCCCCCTTCTCCCACATCGTTTCTATCGTTATCTCTTCAGTTTGTCATCGATAATTAGATGTACACTGGCCGGACATTGATTCGTTACGCGCGAAATTTAAAAAGTTTTAGAAAATTTTCAGCACCGCTGTCCCGTAAATACTATCATATATTGTATTATTTGTACTTACTGCATACCTATTTATGTAACGGTATAAGTAGGATTATGTAAACCTTTGTTATTTTTTTTAGCATGACGATTCGTCCAGAGTATTTCAGAGTTTTCGTAGTGCAAAACAAACAAAAATTTAGAGTTAGCTAGAGCATGGTCACGGATTTAAAGAGATATCAAAGAAATGTTCTTCTCTCTCGCATTGTCTCTCCACTTATAATTTCAAATAAGATATGCGACAGAAAACTGCGTGGAATGTCACTGCACTGACAATGCAAGAAAAACTTTAACTACAATTTTCTCTTTTTTTTTCAACATGCAGTCATCATTAAAAAAAAAAAAAAAAAAAAAAAAAAAAAAAAAAAAAAAAAAAAAAAGCGAACTGCTACACCAGATGCTTGAAAGAAAAGGCAAAACACAAGGCGACTTGCGAGTTTTTAACTCTGACCACGCCGCCGTCTATGTGTACGAGGCGGAGAAGTTCTATAAGCTTAAGTATACCATGTAACCGTACCACGTAGTGCATTAAAAAAAAAACTTTTACCTAAACGAAAAGTATAATCATAATCGTAAAAGTTTAAACAAATTTTTATTTATATTCAATATGAGCACTATTACTTCGGTTTTTGGCTATTTGTGTGAATCGAGGTGTGAATTATCAATGTCCAGACCGTAACAATCACATTTTGAATTCAAATATGTATTCTGCGAAATGTAACACAGGATCTTAAATTTTCCGCGGCCATACTCAAATCTAAAACATAAGCTGTGGCCAAAAATACTGATTTTTTGACCTGCTAAAGTACTTCCTTCATTTTTCAGAGCATCAAAGTAGTTTTTAAAAAATATACAAAAATTTCGAAAGTTTGTATTTTTTTGAGATCTACAACTGTAGTATTTACAACTTGATGTAATTATGTCAACTTTTTACTATACTCTCCAGAAATAAATTTTCAAATTATTTTTAAATATTTATTGCCTTTACGTATACATCAGGATTGTAATTTGAATAAAAGTTAAAGATATAAAAAAGTTATACTTCGATGAGACTTGCATTTTTTCTTACTACTTATACAGTAACACACACCATTAATACAAACTAAAAGATATAGCAAAAAAATGATTTAATTAATGTTTTTCAATGTTTTTAATTTTTCAAACATGAAGATGGTTCTGAAAAAAAAATGACTTTAATTTATCAGAATTGTGCAAATCCTGGGGCTGGTAACATTTTTCCCTTCGACGAAATTTTAAACTGTCGGGTTTTGGTATGAATACGAAACTACAAACCAAATCTAAGCACCATCTTTTCAGATAGTTGATTTACATGTCTTTATAAGTGGCGGTTACATTTTTTACTCTGGCAAAAATACAGGGCTCTTGTGTGAATCAGTCGTGCCTAAAAACGTGAGGTAATTCTTTTTATCTATTTAATGTATATTTCTTATGTAGTACTTGGCTAAATCATTATTGGTAAGTAACTTTTTTATGTATGAGTATAAGACAATATAGAACTACGAGTGCCATACAAACTGTATATGTTGCGCCTAAAAAACGAGAAAAAACTTGACCGATTTTGAATTGTTATCCGACAACATTGTGAGGCTGACGATGTATCAAGAAAAATAAAATTTATTGTCACTATTCGATGTAACACGTCTTTGTGTGAGATATCGAGGAAAAAATTATTCATGAAGTACTACCAACATGTGTCGCTACTTTTAAAAATAAATTAATATATGTTTTTAAAAAATGTTAGATTAGAAAATTTTACAAAAATATAAGAACCAGAAAGAGCTAAACCTACAAAATATTTCGCAAATAATACACCTAATGTGCAAAATTGAAAAAAGCATGCGTCAAGGCTTGTTTTCCCCATCCAGCTAGAGAGAAGTTTTTTTTTTAAATTTAACTACACTAAACAAATCAGGACCATATTTCCTTAAAAAAAAAGAAGTCATATACCATGTTTTTATTACCCACTGATAATGTCTTACCTGTGGTGTTCCTCAGTTGGGCCATACGCGTTTAGCGTCAATTTGTATGCTTAAAAACTCGCTTAACATGCGTAAAAAAGTATTTAATGCCAAGGACATTGATAAACATTATCTTAAAGTAAAAATAGAAAAAAAAAGACAAAAGTTGGCAAGAGTTAGGTCCAAGTGTCTACGTATAGACACAAGGATTACTAACTCCTGCACCTTCAAGCTGGTCAAGACGACAGAGATACAGTTAACCGGTCCTCGAAACGAACACATCACGGGCGAAACGAAGAGCACCGAACGGTCACCCATCCAAGTACTAACCGCAGCAAATGATGCTTAACTCCGGAGACCGGCGGAACTGCATTTCTACAATCGAGCCACCGAGAAGGTATTCGTTCACTGATATTTTTGAAAGTAACAATGCCTTGGCTATGCGTTGACAAAACCTCTGTTTTTCTCTCTTCCCCCCCCCCACCCACATCGTTTCTATCGTTATCTCTTCGGTTTGTCATCGATAATTATATGTACACTGGCCGGACATTGATTCGTTACGCGCGAAATTTAAAAAGTTTTAGAAAATTTTCAGCACCGCTGTCCCGTAAATACTATCATATATTGTATTATTTGTACTTACTACATACCTATTTATGTAACGGTATAAGTAGGATTATGTAAACCTTTGTTATTTTTTTTAGCATGACGATTAGTCCAGAGTATTTCACAGTTTTCGTAGTGCAAAACAAACAAATATTTAGAGTTAGCTAGAGCATGGTCACGGATTTAAAGAGATATCAAAGAAATGTTCTTCTCTCTCGCATTGTCTCTCCATTTATAATTTCAAATAAGATATGCGACAGAAAACTGCGTGGAATGTCACTGTACTGACAATGCAAGAAAAACTTTAAAAACAATTTTTTCTTTTTTTTTAACATGCAGATAATTTTTTTATGTCTTTTTGTTTTTAATGTATCAATTGGATTAGTCTTAATTAGATACATTTTTTATAAAAATGTTGTGTATTCATGTGTAATGTTGTGTAATTGTATATGTCATAAGTTACCTGAAATACAATTATAATTTAAAGAAAGTATTTTATGAAAAGGCAAGCACTAAGAAAGTAATTATTAAGAAATTGTAATGTCTGTACACTGGAGGCGGTTTAATTTTGTACATTATATTGTATTATTCAAGTACAGATGATATTCTGTTCTTAAATTGCCTAAAATTCAAATGAGAATTGAAGAACCGAGTTACATGGTTTTTAAGTATATCTGATGAAGTGTGATATTATAAATGTGGTGTGGAAAGGGAGATAGTCCGCGAGATTCATCGATGTAGCGTATTATTGGATGCGATGTATTGGATCGTTATCGATCGTCGAGTCAATGTTATTCCGCTGTTTGCTGTACCTAGTACATTCGATAAAAAAAGATTTATAAACGTTATTATAACTGATTATAATTGCAACAATAACAACAAAACTGCGGTATTATTGATCTACGAATGGTCCTCACAGCAATTCGGGGCCTGCCGTACCAACGCTTAACTCAGTTCATCGTTGCCGGTTTCTTTTTTTACCTACTGTCGGTACGATAGAGTCTCATTTTTTCAAATTTGCCTTTCAACCGAGCGCCATCTGGTGTTGTAATTATTGAACTACTGAAGAGTGATGCTAATAATTTTAGGGCTTTATTGTATTATTAGAAATAACTATAACTATAATAACGTGAGATGGCGCTGACAACAAAAAATTGTTGCAGCTACGCTAGCTGAGCTAGCAAATCAGAAATCACCTGCAGAGAATCTGCTATCTGCAGCGCGTCAGTCTTAAATTTAGTCTTATGTATGATCTTCTAATCGTAAGATCTAAGATCGCATACCTATACATATACGTAAGTCGTGGCGTGGACCGTGGACGATTGCGTGTTCTTACTGTCCTAAGTTACGTATATTCCTACAACTGGGGGAAAACGCAAACTCGGGTTTGGTTCGAGGGTTGCTCGATTTGTTTCAAAGTTTTCAGTTACAGCAATGATTGATTGTAAAGAGACGAATTATAATATATTAAGATCGTTCTTACATACAAATATATATCTATACTCCAAAAAAGTACACCTATAAGAAAGAACTCTCACAGAATCCTTGCATTCGGGGGTGTCGAGACACTCGAGACTCGAGACTGTCGAGGGGACACACTCATTTATCAGTGCGGGACTTGCGGAGCAGACGATCGCGAGGGAGAGACACGATCACACGAAACGACGACGACGACGACGACGACGACGACGACAACGCTGCTGCCTGCACCGCCGCCGTCGTCGTTACTGCGAGGTATGTATGGCTGCTGTTGCGATGTCGAGCCGCTGGACGGCCACTGTCGCCGCTGACCTCAACCACGGGAGGGACATGGCGCTTGCGAAGCTCGAGCAGGCCCGAGGCGGTCGTCGGCTGCAGGACAACTGCCCATCGCTGCTCGTCCTTGGTGCCCCTTTTGGAGCAGCGGTCCGCACCGATTGAGCCAACCGCGTCAAGTTTATTAGTGTCAAGTGTGATTGTTCAAGTACTCGGTTTAGTTTGGTACGGAACCATTCGCGCATATACTTACTTACCCACTGGTTAAGTTGGTGTCTAAGATTACTTGAGTAAAGTCGCAGCCGTAGGGTACAGTGTGTAAGTAGTTGACGACGGTCGCGAGTGTGTGTCGCCGCGAGTGGACAGGTTCATTCACCTCTCGGTCGGTCAGTAGCCAGCCGCCGCCGCGAACGGAGCTGGCTAGCCGAGGAGAGCTGGAGGATCCCGGGGAGGAGGGCTCGTCGTCATCCCCGTCGGACGAGGGCGCCGGTGCCCTTGGGGGCGGTAGCAGCTCAGTCGGGGCGATGGCGTCGACCTCGAGCGCCTCGGCCCAGGTGCTCATGAACAAGGGCAAGAAGGGCGCTGCTCAGTACATTCTCGACGAGTGCCGGAGCGCGAACCTCGGCTCCGGCTGTCCGCACCACCTGAATGAGCTGCTCGATATACTGCTCAATCCGGGCGAGCCCATCGACAATTGGGAGACCATTGACTGGTGCAAGTGGCTCATGGCCGGTGGTCGCACCCCCGACGAGTTTGCCAACACAGGTGATAATCATGATGATGATGATAATGATGATGATGCGACGACGACAACCACGACCCTACATACCTGATTCACCGTAACTCACGCATGCCGCACTGGTTTTTCTCTCTTTTTTCTTTTTTTTTCTCTTTTTTTTTTTCTTTTTTTTTTCTTTTTTCTTTTTTTTTCTTTTTTTTTTTTTTTTTTTTTTTTTTTAGTCCATACTCGAGTAAGTAGCTATCCGATTCTCGAACTCGCTGAGCAGCTGACGTCGGGAGGTTAAAACGCTGCCTGGTTCAGAGCTTTAACAGCCTGCAGCTTCTTCCTCCAATGGCCTTTGATGCTCGATTTTGGAGCTGCTCCAATATTTTTCGATCCCAGCTCCGCTTTTACTTTGATTTGTGCTTCTATCGAAATACTCTCTGCCTGTGTCGTGCAATGATTTATCATCAGCTCTGACGTCTGTGCACTAACTTGTGCTTGTTTTGTTGTTGTTACTGAGCATTTGTTCATTTTTATTCTAGTGAGAACTTACGACAATGCAACGACGTGCGGGCTGGTGTGGACCCCTAATTTTGTGGCTTACAGATGCCGCACCTGTGGCATCTCGCCGTGCATGTCGCTGTGCACCGAGTGCTTCAAAAAAGGAAATCACCGGAGTCATGACTTTAACATGTTCCTCAGTCAGGCTGGTGGAGCTTGCGATTGCGGTGACACCTCGGTTATGAAGGAGACAGGGTGAGAATGGTTTTTTTTACTTGCAAACTTGCCCTACGTTCCATTTTGTAAGTGTGTCTAATCAGTGTGTTTACTTTGCTTCATTTTACACAATAGATTTTGTGATAAGCACGGGCCGAATGCTGCTGTGAATCATGCAGCTGCTCCAGCTGATTTGATGTGTGTTGCTGAGGCTATGATGCCAAGGATCATTTTAAGACTCATTCAGCATCTGAGAGAAAATTGGTATGTATAATTTTAATTAAAACAATAGGTTGCTGTTAACTTATCACTAAAATTATTTCTGCTTTTACAACGAAACATTTAGTACGAGTAAAAAGAGTAATCTAAAAGTTTGTTATCACAATGTAATTGCAGTCGAGTTGGTCAACCTGATTACAAAGGTGCAATACAAAACGCTGATTTGTATTTGAAAATGTTGCTCGATCTCAACAACATGGGAGCTTTGATGAGACATGTGATGACAACAGCTCTTACAAATCCCCAAAAGTATCGCGGCTTAATGGATCCATCAATTTTCACGGGCCAGTCGAAATACAGTAATTATTGCAAGGATAGTAATAAAATTTATCAAGATGCAATAAAAACTTTACCAAATCCAGAACCCCCAGATGAATACAAAGGTAAATTTTATCGAGGTGCTCTGAATACTGTATTGGAAATGACGCTTCCTGAAGTTTTCTATGACAATTCATACTGAATTATTTTCAACAGAATGTGCATCGTTGCAAGAACATTTGGAGCACACGACGTTTTTGGAGGAATTGGTTTTTTGGACAGTTGCGTATGAGTTTCCTCAGAAGCTCGTCTGTTTACTATTGAACATGTTACCGGATCCAGATTACAAAGAGGCTCTTACTAGAGCTTTTGTTTTGCACTACAGCAGGATATCGATGATGTTGGAGCGCTCTAACGATCCCGACACCTTGAGCAACAGAGTCGTTCACGTCAGTGTTCAGGTAAGTTTCTCAAACTACACACAGTTCAATTTAATTAGTGTTGAATTCATTAAGTTGAACAAATTAAGTTTGACTGCTCTTTAAATGTACATGAAAACGTTAAAAATTTTCATTTAATGTATACTGGTATGCTTTTTGTTTTAAAAATGTTCTTTCAACCAGCTTCTATTGGCACGAAATTACTTTAGTACTGAAATCTTTGTTTTTTATGTAACTTTAAATTTTTACATTTTTAAAACATCTTCGATAATCTTGGGATATTTAAAACATCCTTCAAATACAAATATGGGTTAAAAGAATGCTTATCTTGCAATTTTTTAAATTTTATTTAATTTATTTATTTATCTGTTATCATCACATAAAATGGTGCTGCTTTATTACTGTTTTACAATCATGACTATCTTAATCTTGATTGGTTTGTGCCAGATTTACGGAAAATTGTCGTGCAAACAAAGCTATTTAACTACTATTTTTTCAAAAAAATTTCTCACTCTCTTTGATCAATTGTGCATGTTTCAAGAAAAAAGGAGACAACAATTTGATTGAAAAATTGAAAGAAAAAAAATTTTTTAACCTATGAATCGCTACAAGCACGATGAAAACTAAATATCTTTGGAATACATGTAGTTATGCATTGCTGTATTAATCATACACCTTACACTAGTAATTAATATTAACATCATTATTGCAGCTATTTAGCAATGAAAGCCTGGCAGTTAGAATGGTCGATCAGTTAAAACTACTACATGTAATGGTGATTAGTTTAAAGTATATGATGAGCAAAATTCTTATACAAAACACTCTTCATGGTAATTTATTGATTATTAAGTTATCTTTACGATTGAATAATATTACGTGTACTAAAATGATCATTTAATTATATAGATCCAGATAAAAATTTCCATTATGTGGTAGACTGTGGACGACAAGTAATGAAAGAGCACTGCTACTGGCCTCTCGTATCCGATTTAAATAACGTTTTGTCTCACAAACCAGTAGCTCAAAGATTTATGAGCGATGACACATTGTTGGAAATGTGGTTCGACTTTTTAGCAATGTTTCAAGGTGAGCAATATTTTGACTTAATTTTTTTTTCAAACAAACGATTGACTCGTTGAAATGTTACCACAGAATTGCCTGATATTATATGCAATTAAATGCAAAATTTCAAAATTGTTTCTTTATTTTTTAGGGATGAACGTTAATCAAAGAGAATTAACCGAGCACGTCGAATTCGAGCCCAACACGTATTACGCTGCGTTTAGTGCCGAGTTGGAGGCAAGTGCTTATCCAATGTGGGCACTTGTGTCGCATCTAAAAGGGCCGGAAAGTGTTTCTTTAAGTCGTCGTGTTTTGAATTGTTGTCTCACAGCATTGCAAGACTGGTTGGATGCCGTCAACTACACTCATCCAAACGTGGTATGTTAAGAGTTTTTTTATTAATTAAATTTTTTTCAAATTACTGTATTCAAAATATACATTATTACTCTTGTGTATGCTTTAAATATAGACAAAACAGCAATTGATAAACAATGAATCGTTGTGTTATCGTATAGTGACACTATTCTTGCTACTAAGTTAAGCAAATTTGAAAAAAAAAATATATATATTAATACAAATGGTTGTATAGTTGTATAGTTTGACTAACTGTTCCCAGTGAACTGGCTCGTTTGAAAAATTTTTTCATAAATTCGATGGTTTGTTACACATCTCAAAGACAATCACAATTTTCATAAAACCACTATTTATTTTTTATACCAATTAACATAAGTACGATAAATAACATGAGAAACGATTGTTCACAGAGTGACAGTCTCCAAGTGTCGTTCCATCTGCCGCTTCATCGGTACTTTGCGGTATTTTTGTGCCAAGCGGTACGCAAGCAAGGCGCGACCCTGAACAAGCTACTCCCGCCCACCGATATGCTACATCTGCTAATGATGCATCCGCTGCGCGTTCAGGTAAGAAACAAACATGAATGTCGCTCGTCTTTTGTCTCTTAGTCAACTTGCTTCCGTGTCATATAGAGCTTTGCTTCCACCTGTTTTGTCAATACTATGACATTTTCTTGGCATTTGTGTCGGTAATGTTTTTCATTGTTGATTCAAGAATTATTATGCGACTGAGAAAGGAAAAAATCAAAAGGAGAGCGATTTATTTGTTTTTCTATTATAAAAATTTTATTATTTATACAATACAAATGTAACTTATAATGTTTCCGCCCCAACATAAGTGGCACGTGGCACTGTGCACATACATTACAGCGTCGTTTTTTTTTGTTTATTTTGTTTTTTTAAAGTAAAATCACAGTACAATCGAGCGCACATACATCTATATATTTCACAGTAACGAAATCTCAACTCACGTCACGTTCAATAGAAAAGAGCCATATTATATAATAATTCAGTGATAACCGCGATACAATAGTAATAACAGAAATAATCGATGATCGCGGAGTGGTAGCGCTATAGAGAGCACCGAAAAATCCCGGCTTCCATGTTCCCTCCCTTCTCCCCCTCTTCTCTTTGGCAAAACAGCTTTCTACTCTCTTACATCGCGTTGACATCATTGCTCATGCCCATGAGCGGGGGCGTGGGTGGCATGTCGGACCTCAGCTTCGGCTCGAAGTTGTAGGTGATGAGCTTGAGTGCGAGGAAGCCGCCGTAACCCTCGCGGCCTTTGTGGAAGATTCCACAGCCGGCTATGGGCACTGGGGGCTTAGGCTCGACCGGCTGAATGTCGATGAACGGCACTGTGTTCTGCGCCACGTCCTTCTTCAAATCGGTTGGCGTGAATAACAAAAACTGGTTGCTCTTGGAGTCGGGCACAGACTGGGCGCTCGAGCGCGTCGGGATGTCCGGATCGTTGATCTTCAGCTCGGTTCTGCCAATAAAAAAATAAAGTCACCCTTTAGCTTCATTCCGTTGCACGATAATCAACAATAATGTATACCCACCTCTTGGTCGTCACCCTAGTCTCGCCGTTGTAGTCGTAAACCTCGCTGGCCTCCGTGGCATCGTGCGAGTGCCAAAGGCTCTTCTCCCCGGCGAGTTCGCCGGTGCTGAAGTTGAACGGCGTGACGCGTATCTCGAGATTCAAGTGGGCACCTACGAGTCTGAACCTCAGTCCCGTCAGCAGGTGGTCCTCCGGCGCGTCCAGGTCGTCCAGATCAACGGCTCGCTTCTCCCACATGATGGTATGATAGTCAATCCCTGACCTAACACCCGCGTCGACGATCGTGTAGTTGTCCACGGGCTTCCAGGCCACGCTCGACGCGTCTATATTACCGTGCGGCATCAGCCGGCCCTCCTGAATCTGGATGTGCACGACCTGGTTGACCTTCTTCAGCCGCACTCCCGTGACCACCCTGTCATTATATTTTGTTTTTGTTTTCAATAGACATTACGCCCAAAAGTCGTTATATATAACAACACTCGACTCACATGTTTTTGCTAACGTCGGAGGTAACGTCGCGCAGGTTGAAGTACCGTTCGGAATTGGCGTTGTGGTCGTCGCAGGTGCACATGCAGTAGCTGCAGTGCCAGAATATCCAGCGCCACCAGCTGTCGACCTTGGTCGGGTTCAGGCACTTGTCCGCGTTCCCATACTTGACGCCGTTTTCGTACTGTATACTGTCGTAGCGCCTGTCGCTGTACCTAGCCTGCGAAAAACCCAAAGTTACCCCATTTTCACCTACCCTAGAGAGAAAGAGAGAGAGAGCTGCAGGCACTTACCGATGGACAAACCCACATGTCCGAGTCGACGTACTGGCAATTGAGTATCTTGCCGTTGCAGCGGCGCTGTCTCGCGCAAAACTTGTTCTTGAAGCACCCGTAGACCTTTGAGTAGCTGTAGTAGCCACAATTCTCTTTGCACGTGCCCTGCGAGTTGAGGTCCACCTCGTTCACAATGAAGCCCTGGAACAGCTGTTTCAGCTCGGTGTACGTCACGTCTGTAAAGGCACAAACCACCCGTGAGACCCTCGCGTTTTGGTTTTTTTTTTTTTTGTTTTTGTTTTTTGTCTCACTTACCGCGCTTGTGCACGCTTGGATCGCACTTCCACAGTTCCCGGGGCGCGAACGCCATGGCCGTCTTGATCGCCCTGAGGGTCTCCGACGTCCGGATCGCGTATTGTTGCTTCAGCTGCTCCGTCTCCTCCGTAAAATTGCCTGCAAGTCAGGGGACAGTTGATTGCCACGTGTATAACGCATTTAAAAAAAAAGGTACCATATAGGCTCCCGAGCTCTCACCGATGTTGTACAGTTTAAGCAGCGCCCAGGAGAACTGCATCATCGTGTAGCCCTTGACCTCCGTGAGGGCGATCGTGTTGTAAAGGTTGTAGAGCAGCTGTTGCGGCGACTGCTGGGTGTCGCAAATTTGCAGCGAGGCCTCCTGTTTTTTTTTCAAAAACCACACGTTAGTCGGAAACTCGTGAAAAGTGTATGCGTCACATCGGAGAGAAAAGGGGGCTTTTACGTTCGAGAGCCGGATACCCAAAAGAGAGAGAAAAAAAAAAAAAACAATCCGCCCACCTGGTACGCCGAAACGAAGATGTTGCCCTGCACGATGGCCCGCGCGATTTTCTCGAGCGCCGGAGCCACGGCTTCGTCCGAGCGTCCAAGCACGGTCCTGGCGAACTTGAGCCACTGCTTGCTCCCCGTGTTGGCCGCGTCGCGCAGCATATTCCGGAAGGTCAGGTAGACACCGTTCACGGTGCCAAGGGCCGCCTGCGCGTTCACCCACTCCCAGTTCGGGCTGTTCAGGGGTAATTGCTGTTGTTTCTTTTCCAGGTGAGAAAACTGTCGGTCTATCTCGTTCCCCAGGTCGCGGTAAACGCGGACCAGCTCGTCGGTGTGTCGCTGTTGGGATTCGGGGTCGTTCCGCCCCGAGAACCAACCGTCGAGGGGCTCGAGAGCGAAGACCGCGTCGCGCAGCCTGTCGATTTGCGTGGCCTCGAGACGCTTAGTGCCCTGGCAGCTGGTAACCGCCGCGCCTACCGCTAGTAGCAGGAGGAGGTTGCCGAGAGCCATCCTCTCGTGGCGATGGGTTCAGTTGGTCTACGCGAGGTGGGCACCTGTTTGGTGCAGAGGGTTTACTTTGTTTAAATCGCGCCTCGGAAAGTCGTGCTCTGTCTCTCTGTTGCAAGTACGTGTCAAACAATAAAACGCTCACTGCACTAGAGACGGAGAGACACGTGCGCTATTTTTTTTATTGCACAGCGTTGAGTCGGAAAAGAAAGAAAGAAACAAAAGGTTTGTGTGTGCAGCATCGTTCCATTGTCGGGATATTTCTCGTTGCGTAACGACGACAAAGGCTCACTCCCCCCGGGGAGGGGGACCGATAATTGACGGGTGTAATTGCTAGGATGAGAGGTTTCGCGCGCGCGTGGGGTACACTTTGTTATTCGGTAATATGTGGGTCGTTGCATTTGGAAACGAAAATGTTGGTAGGTAGGTATATATACGAGAGACAAGAATGCGAGTGTTTGCGATTTTGAAGCGAAACATCGCTGGTGCGCTCCTTTTTGTTGATCCAATTACTCTACCGGTGCGCGCCTGATGTGTTCGCGATGTTCGATACTCCGACACTTTTGCAGGTGTGTGTGTGTGTGTGTGTAAAAACTGCGGAGACAACAAGTAGGGCGAATGAAATTTTTTTATTAAGAATTTAACAATATTAACCTTTGCGTTCGCGATGTCTCTTTTAGTATATAATCGTTTGACCGTTCGTTAATTAGCGGAGAACAAAATTTTATTTCAAAACGAGACCTTGACAGACGCAAAATTGGAGCAAAGTTTTCGTAATGGCATTTTTCGACAGAGTCGACCTGGCGTTAGTGCGATACATTAGACGTTCTCTGGAAGAAAAACACACCAAGGCCGAAATATATGTGGTACAAATTTGTAATATAATTATCATACACACGGGATTCGCGCTCGCAGTTTTCAAGCTCAATTGGCGATCAACGGCCTCCAGGCAGTATTTTCTATACAATGGACCCTCCATACAGCATAAACCACACTGTGCGAACGAGACACAAGAATTTAACGCGCAAAACGTATATATACAAGTATTTTCCCCTTTCCTAAATCGACTCTTCCTCGGCACCCTGTAGGTAAATATTATATTTTTTACTCATCCCCCTCTGTAATCTCGAGTAATGCATCTAACGCGAGCACATGCTCCAAAAACGATCGAACGCTTCTGTCGTTAAATATCCGGTACAAAACAACAACAAAAACAGTAGTAACCAAACGCACTTACTCTCGTGCGTTGCTTCTTCGTCTCTGTATAGGTATACTTTTCGGAGTCGCCGTAAAACAACACCGACAATGGAACGATCGACTGGCAAATGTTTCATACCCACACACTCTGCAGGGCTACACATTTATCACACCTACCTACCTATTATTTATAACAGCCCAAATAACAGAGAGGGATCAGAATGAGGAAACGACCCTCTCCTCCGTCCCTTGGACCCTCTTCACGTGCGTCCGTTCCCCTTATGCGATGCAGTATCAGTGTACACAACTTCAGGCTGACAACAAACAACAAAAACTCCAAATCTGTTGTAATTATGAGCGGGGAGGCACACTGTACGTGTAGTTGGATACGAATCCACGTATGCAAAAGAAAAAGGGTACAGAAGGAAAAAAATGGCGCGTTGACCCGTACCACTTGTATACAAGAGCCTACAGTGCGCGCACGAGAGCAAGGTGCGCGAAAGACTGACCGACTACTACTGGGAGTGAGGCTCGCTCTCTCTCCCTCCGGAGCTCCGGGCGGAGAAGAGAGAGAGAGCTGTTGCCGTGAGCGACACAGCTGGAGGAAACTGGAAATTCCACTACCTATGCTGTTAGGTGTATGTGGATGATGATGTTGTACGTGCACCTCTCTCTGTATGCATATATAAAACTACCTACGTGTGTTTTTAATGCTTTCTCTCTCTGCACATAAAATATATCACAATACATTGGTTGTCGTCCTCTGTTGCCTTTTTTTTTTTTTTTTCAACTGCAGCAGCACCTTTTGTGCGCACGTTTCTTATATGAATGTACGCACGTATGTTTATATTTATGTTGTACATGACAGTCGCACAATGCCAACGCTCGCCACATAATATAATTACAGTTTTACTAGTACCAACAGCTCGTACTCGCGCATAAGCACAAAGTGGTACAGGCATTACTTTTTTTACTAACCATTTTGCGGGCTCATGCGCCGTTTTGTTCTCTTTCCACCCCGGATTACACCCCCTCCCCTTTCGCCAACCCTCTTTTTATATTATCCGTGGTCTAATGTCCGCTGCATACTTTTTCTGCATCACCTCTTGTGCCGCAATTCACTTCGTCCACACCACTCGTTTCCAATGTCAATCTTTCTCTTCGTATCCTATGGAACAAAGTTGGAAACATTCTCGTCGTAGATCCGGTTACACATACTTACTTGTATACGTCCGCCTGTGCAGTTGATTTTAAAATTTTCAAGACCCACACACTCCAATTCGGCATCATCAGCTCTGTTTTTTACTCACGCGTGCATGCAAGCGCGGAATGTCCCGTTCGTCGTCCTCTGAATGTTTTGCGGTTCTTTATTTCTTTCCTCTATCCGCACGCGAGACACTCTGGGTACGTATCTATTCTTTGTCTGCCAGGTACACGCATTTTTTTTTGTTCTTCCTCTCCTTGGTAAAATTGTCTCCGTCGAGAAACTTTCTATCCAAAATCCACTGCGGTGGCGCGTGCAAATTGAGAATCAAAAAAAGTCAGTACACGACAAAGTTTCATCCAAACGATATCTTTGGTGCATCGTCAAAACTTCCGGCCAACTCGATGCCTCGCGGATCGTAATATCCGGTGACGTTATCAGAATCACGCGCCGCAGTGCCATCATCAGCATCACCGTCATCTCCGATATCCCGAGAACAAAGCGCGTCTTTTATCATCAGCCACTACCAGTCGATGCACATATTTGCACCACGTAAACAAATATTGTAAATTTTACTCGGTTGGAGCGAAACGACGTTATCCGTCACTTCTGTTGTGCGTTTGGTAAAAACAAAAAACATGTTGGGGTTGAAAAAATCGTGGATAACAATGGTTAGGTGGTATATGATCTTTCTCTGTGAAGTTCAGCTTTGGTGCACCATTTATTTTCACCCTGAAAAAAAGAAGGTACGACTCGATGGCACAAAAGTACACCAAACTTTCTGGTGTTATTGGAAACGTCGACCGAATCGGCGCTTGTTTTCACACTCTACCAGAGCTCAACTTGAAACAGATAAAATAATATGGTGTACAGCCATCCCCCAAACAAACGTTGTATACGAGTAAAGCTACACTAAACCAAAGCATAGTATAGGATTAAGCTCCCGTGGGACGTCGTGTTCTCATTTCAAGTAAAAACCTTTGTTTTATTTTTCATTTGCTCTATACATCACGTACTTATCGTAAGGCACATTAATTATATGGCACTTCATAAAAGAAATTTCTCATTCTTTCCGAGTGCCCATATACTTAGGTATTTCTTTTCTTTAAGTCTCGCACTCGGTGTATCTACTCGTACGCTCGTGAGTAAGAGAGCGCGCGTTTTTCTCCTAACACGGTCGTATACAATAATCATCCGCACGGATAAATTGATACGTCCACCGAGAGAACAGCTGTACGTGCCCCATCCGCAGTGTTCTTTCCAAACCATCATCGGGGTCAAAGACGAGGTTAAAGATATAGGATGCTGTTGTATGTATCGTGCAGATTCTACGCGCAATGCTGCCTTTTATCTGAGTATATTTTTTGTGAAAATTGATCGTCTGATGAACTTTAACGGAGAGAAAATACGAAAACTCGATTCAGCGAGCGATGGCTCGAGCACATGTGTTGCATAATACGAACCGAACGTGTATCTGTACGTACAATCGTATAGTGAAAAAAAAAAACAAACAAACAAAGAGACGACGATTACATCCGGAAATAATGACACATGTTGTAGATACCTCCAGGGAAATGAGACACTCAGAGCACTGATTACCCCTACCTGCGTGTTAAAAAGTTCGGCTTCGCGTATTTTTCCTTCTTCTCCGTATAATATGTAATCGACGCTCGAAAAAATTGTAGCTCAAGTATCTTTTCGTAGCTCCCATACGAACTATTGTACCTCGGTAAGTAAGACGTATTTTTGATCGAAATTTCATGCAACGAACTTTTTTGTTTGTCTCGATGAGCTTCATTACGTATAAGTGTACACGTGGTACTTATACTCTGTTTTAGCGTCCTTATATATCATAAGAAAAAAAAAAAAAAAAAAAAAAAAAGCGCGTCCTTCCACAAAACAAGGAACATAACATTATCGTGATACGCGAGATCGGATGCAATCGCCGTAACAAACACAATACGCGCAGCCTCTCGACTCGATCGTTTTATCTCGGTAAATTGGTATAAAATACAATCGTCGCGATAGTGAGTGCAATGTATATTGTCTACGAATGTCAATGAGAGTCATTTCCGCGGACTAGAGTTGATTATGCTCTCCGCACCGAGAAACCGTATGGAATCTTGGAAAATCGGTCGTGACCGGTACGTAATGGATTATAAAGAGACGATGATGAGCTCGCGCCGATTGAAAGATTGAAAGGGGGGGACACTTGATTGTTATCGAGCAACAGCTCAGGGTCAATTTTCATCCTCCAATGCGTGGTCTTACTTATGTATTTATTAGAAGAAGAAAAAAAACATATACATAAGAGCACACGCATCGATGTCACCGCGGTGGACGTTGCTGGTCATTCGAGGTACTTGATAATTAAAATCGTCCGAAACCTCCGTTACTTGCGTTATATTGTCTGTTGAATTATAATTGTGTCCTACCACCACCACTGCCCCGCGCCGACTCGTCTATTGGCACGTGCTCAGTCTTACCATAATTTGTGGATGAATCACAACTGTAAGTATACGGGGTTGGAAACGAAAAAGCAAGAAAGAAAGAATTCGAAGCAGCACCGAACCGATCTATATCTTGTTGAGACCTTATTTTATCTCTTTTTCTCGAATACTTTTTCAACTGCACGTGAATGTTACTATACTCTCGATGTAGTACAGTTAAACACAAATATATATATTCAAGTATGATTCAAGTAAAACCGGATGCGAGCCTTGTCCCATGACGCAGACGGGGAAAATCGGTACGAGAGTATATAGGTATACCATAAATAATACACAGCATGTCTTTTCGTTGAAAGATATATACCTATACAGTCAAGTGACAGTTGGTATAGATGTACAGACAAGGGGGAACGGACAATAACAAAATCTCACGTAATATACCAACGGTGTACCATATCGACGTAGACGTCCTTCTCCTCGATACTTACGCTTAATAAAAAATATACCTGTGCACATATTATACATATCAACGCACTCGTTCACCTACATAATGTTATAATATCATGCATAGCTCGTGCTTTGCCGATGAAGCAACGAACGATACTTTCTATAATCTCTCGAGATCGGCAAGCAAACACAAGCATAAACGATTGATCCTGCGTACCCAAACAAGGACGAGAGAAAGTATATCCATTGATCTTTCAAACCATGACGTGACGACGAAACTTTGCACCCAAAGATTGTAAAGTAAAGACTACATATTGTATTCTTGTTATTCACGTGCACGATTAAGTGATAAGCCGGTGAGAGAAAAAAAAAACAGAAAAATGAAATAAATGTACAAAAAGCACAGATCGTAGTACCAAGTCTGTCGCAACGATGCAGATAACGAAGCCACAGCAGTTGATCGAACTCCATACACGGGGCAAAAGGGGAAAGAAAAGTGCAAACAGCCCAACAAGTATACAATATATCTTCATTACGTATATAATATACAGGTCGGTCGAACGTAAAAGCCTCTCGGGGGGGATTTGAATCGTTTGTTGAAAGACGCGTGGCGTGTGTTACCTGCATATTCCTCGCGAGTAGCGTGAGGACGCTCCTGTGAAACACGTCCTCCTCCCACTTGGCCGGGGGCACGACGAGCCGGTGTATCATCTTGAGTACGTCGGGCAGGGCGTTCAAGCCCGAGCTGACCGCGTTCCTCGCGAACTCCTCCATGGTGTACTGCTCGTACCTTTGCCGGGCCCCCGCGTACCTAACGAAGCTCTGATACGTGTTCTCGACCTGGCCCAGGTACTTCCACAGGTCGTGCATGGCTTTTTCGAGCTGCTCGCGCTCGGGCACGCGCTCCAGTATGGCGTCGAGGACCAAGTCCGTGCGCTGTTGCTCCCGCGACTCGTGCGCCTCGATGACCCGTGACACCTGGCTTATGCGCGACATCAGCCGCTTCTCCATCATCTTGACGAAGGGAAAGGTGTCGCCGGCCCCGCTCGAGCCCGGCTCCTTGGGCTTCACCAGCTGGTACGACTCTAGGGCGTCGGTCACGAGCTCGCGGCTGAACTTGAGCACCTCCGTCACGTCGCCCAGGGACACGTCGAACGCCTCGGTACCCAGCACCAGCCAGCCGATTATCGGTGCCAGTAGCCACCTTGGCGACATGCTTACCTATATATGTGCACGGGGATGGGAGGGATCTTTAAACGCAACCTTCTCCGTATGTGGGTGGGCACTGGAAAACAAAGGAGGATAACTTGGGCGGGGTGGGGACAGGATACGCTGCGCTCCGGGGTCGAGCGTCGACTGCGGCTCGCGCACGAGAGGAAACGTCGCGATGATGGCTGCGCGTCGCCCTTCTCTTCTCTTCTCTCTCGTGCTCTTCGCGTGCAAGTCTACGCCTGATGCATCAGACGTTGTATAACCTATATACTTACTCTTGGGCTGGTGATGATGATGCTGCGCGTCTCAAGTACTTCTTTTACGTACAGCCCCCCATTCGTTATGGAGGGGGGGGGTTTCAGTCCACGCGACAGATTCAATGGTGCGCTTCGAGAAAGAGAGAGAAGATTGTTTTGACTCTGATGTTTTATCGTGCGTTTTGGCCCGAAGGGGGTCATTGATCGAGGATACGAATGAGCATAAGAAACGTCCGGTGCAACGTTATTTGTCATATCCCTTGCAACGATGCATTATTTGTAATCGTAAAAAACAAACAACCAAACAAATGAACGTACTTTGCACAGGTGGTCCCACGAAAAGCCGGTCCTCTCGTGTTTACGTAAGGCTTTTCGTCACGCTCTCGGTTGCAATAAAACTTTCCACGCGAGCTCTTGGTTTATTGAGCCATTGCGCGACTGACATCAATAGGGAAGCCCATTATGTAAAATACATCGATGTCCTTTCTCGCTATACATTTATGTATGGGATGTACCGATGCACCTACACCATAGAAAGATCGCTTCGAGTTTCCAAAATACGCTCCGCGTGGGTGTATCGCACGATTTATGCAAAACAACACGCCGCGGTGTCATACGACCGGGGGCACGATGATGTCTCGATATTAAAGTTGGACAACGCTGATCGATCGGTAAATTATTATTCATCATATGTGTACATATTATATTGTGTACGCCTTTTGGCTCTCGTTGATCGATTAGCGCGTCAATTCGGTTCACGGGATTCTTTATTTATTACACTTTGACACCTGGTGCGGAACGATTTTTCAAGTTGTAGGAGGGTATTTATAAATTACCCAATCGTTTGAATTTATCGAGTTTACTCATCTTTTTTGAGCGCGTGTACGTATAGGTACGTCATTTTCTGCAATGTAACTGCACAGGCATCATATTTTCAAACCCGTCAATCACCCAAACGCTTTATTCATACTAAACTCTATGATAAAGACCTGCTTGCTCATTTGTACCGATCTACAAGGTTGAGCGCAAAATTTGGAAATGCGTGGTTTGATGAGTTCAAGGTCAAGGTGTCGAAGGAAAAAAAAATCGTTGTGGTCACTGGGCTGGCATGTGCGTTTTCCTCAAGACTTTCCATTCAGCGAAATCGCATGTGAAATTGCAACATCGACAGGTTTTTTTTTTTTTTTTCCCGTCGAGTATAGGTGAAACAATGACAATAACAACAGGTATTTTTGCACTCACGATTGCAGAACAAAAAAAAAAAAGCTGAAATCCGTGTTCCAAAAGTACGCAAGAAGTTGTAAGCTTCACTTACAATTTATTTCTTTTAACGTTAAAACAATTGATCCCTCGTACAGTTATTTGAAACATTCCGAGCCCCACTTGTCATTCGAACGAGTACCATCACATGGTGTTTTTCCAGCGTATTACTTATATACACGCTGTCCCCTGGAATTGAATATCTATTCTCTTCCATTCCATTGATTTTATTTTTTCCTGATTCAAGTGCATGCTTTTTGCTGAAAAACAATTTTTTGTAGCTTATCACTAATCACAGTGCAACGCCGAGAATACTTATGTTTTTTTTCCGGCAGATACGTGCAATACATTTTACCTATAAAGTTTTACTTGAAACGAAACGCTTTGCAATGACATTGCCTCGGTTTTGCCCTACATTGTTTTTTCGCTCAAATTGTCATTCGAGTATTTCGTATCAATCCAAGCGCATACCACATTACAACATCGACCGGAAAATAAGTCAATGACAATACATCCCCTGCATTAATCGGTCATTCTCAAAGTTTCTATGTCATTTTCCGTGCAAGATGAGCTCAAAAGTTCACAAAAAAACCCTCCAATCAACGTTTCCAGGTGGCGTTCTACGAGATCCTGAACAACCTCTGGGTCCGCAATGGCTTGCAAATCCGGGGCCAAGCCATGACCTACATCCAGTGTAACTTTTGCAACTCCATGGTTGACGCCGATCTCTACCTCCTCCAGATATGTGCCACGAAGCTACAGCCCGACGTCTTTCTCTCAACGATTATCGACAAGTGAGAACTTTTTTTTTTACTCCTCTTGTCCTAGTAGGTTTGTACGTAATCCCAAATAATCATCTCTTCTTCTTAAAAAAAAATTAGGTTCCATGTCAAGGAATGGATGAGCCTGAGCCGCTACCACGCCCCGCAAAACGAGTACCTCGAGGGCGAGCACGACCTCTCGATGCTCGAGAGTTGTCTGACCTTCCTCGCTACCTTGGTCAACGTGCGGACCAATTTGGGTAATTTTTCCTTTTTCCCTGTCTTTTTTTTTACTAATAATTTCCAACTACAGAAAGCAAAAAAACAACAACACAGTCCACTCAATTTAATTAGCATTTAGTAAAAAAATAAAAACAAAACAAACCCAATGACAGGTCTCTCTGACGCCGAGATGTCGTGCCTGGAAATGGTGACGCTGCTGTGTATGGGCGACAAGACGCATAGCCAACTGATGGAGCTGATGCCCGAGCGTTGCGGCACGACCCAAAATCGGGACTTTGACTCTGTGCTCAAGGAAGTAGCCCACTACCGCGCCCCCAACCTCGAGGCCAGTGGCAACATGCAACAGGGCATGTACGGACCAAAACCCCGTGTCTGGGACGAGCTCTTCAATCCCCTGCACGTGCTCCTCCGTGCCGTCCAGCGCAAGGACTTTCAAGTCTCGATGGACCGCTTCACCACCTAGTGAGCACTTAGTTCCTTTTTTTTTTTTCTCCTCTTTTGCCCTTCCCCCTTGAATTCCCTTGTACCGTCTATTATTTATTTATTTTATTTTTTTCTCCTTTCTTTTCCAGCGTGAAGCAGTCCGGAAAACTAAAGTCCAACGCGGCCCCTTGGCCGCCGTTCCGGCACCCAGCCCCGGTCTCGGCCGACTACGACGACCCTCGACTCGTGTTACGCTCGAAAGTCTTCCACGCCATGATCTTCGTCATACTCTACAAGGCGGTCAATGGCCAAAACATATCCGAGCACGTGATGGCCCTGGCAGTCTACCTGCTCGAGATGGCCGTCGTTACCGCCGAGTTGCCCGACAATTCCGTGAGTACTACTGCAGGATACATCTCATGAACCTAACATAATGACGATGACGATGGTTGTGTGTTTTCAGACCCACCCACTGTGCCAGTACAACAGCGGAGGCTCGCAGCGCGTGTTCAAGGACATGGATCTCACGGGCTGGTTCAACAGCAACAACCTGTCCGAAAATCTACGGACCGTCATACCCCGAGTCGTCCTGGTTCAGGAGCCCGATCACAGCAGTTCCGATAGTAATGATGGCTTTAGTGCGTTGATGATTGTCTACTTCTGGAAGTTTCGTTGCTTATCATGTATTTTCTTTTTTGTTTTCCTCCTCCTTCGAAGGCGAACTCGAGTGGGAGGGTTTGATGCCCGAGGTAGCGATGCTGAACGACAGCGCCGACGAGGGTGCCGTCGGCGTGCTGGCTCTTCCCGCGTCCATGGAGAGCAACGTGTCCGACGACGTCAGCATGAGCGCTGCTTCTCTGCCGGCTCTTACCGCCTCTGAAAACGGTATGTGTACAGGCCTCCCTCCGGTACACCTATATTGTAGGCTTCTTTGTTGCTATTTTAATTTACCCTTTATTGAGAAAAAAAAAAAGAAGAAACCCCATGTATTTAGTCTTGTACTTACGTGTCTTGGTAATAATGATTCTTGTTTGTACACAATAAATTACTGTGCTCGGCGGGTCACACGAGACCCTTTGTGTTTGACCGTCATGTTTCTATGTTGGTTTTTTTTCTTTGTTTTTTCCCTGGTGTTTGGTAGTCGAGTATGATATCAGTTATGTAGCCGAAGACGGGGTAGTCGCCATCCCGCGCGGGGATAGCGAAGACGAAAGATTACCGCCGCCAAGAGCGTTGCCGCCGTCCACCGAAGATTCCACGATATTTGCCCTCGAATCACGTCCTTCATTGAACAGTACGTTGTCAACCACTGATCAGTTATTAATCATCACAATATGGTGCATTCACACTAAAATTTATCATCAATTGCTGTAGTCTCATGTATTTTTTCTCTCTCTCTCTCTCTCTCTCCACCTTGTTCTCTAACAATGCGTTCTTGGTATATGGACTAAATACAAATCGATCTTATTTTTTTATTTATTTATTTATTTACTATCGCATCTCAAAAAAATCATGCATACGATGAGCACTTCATCAGCCCGAGTCGTTCATTTGATTCGCATGGACCATTTTATCATTCAAGCCGAAGTAATGAACAACAGTCAGCCCGCTCTGCCGCCAACGATCCTACGTCCTGCCGTGATGGCCGGTAACGAGATGGTATCCGTAAACGCTGCCAGGCGCAACAACGCCGTCTCGATTTCCAATGAAATCGTTCCGTCGACGTCGTCAAATTGTCACAAACAGCTGCGCCGGAGGGATCCTCAGGTAAGACATTCGACGCTTTATCGCGTCATCTGCACTTGGTACATGTTTATGCGTTACGTCACTTGTCAATTTGTAAGCAGACAGGGGCCGTGCAGCCTCAGATGGTGCGAGTCAACGAGAGCATAATATCCCTGCTGCTGAAGCTGCACTCGCAGTTGTCGGGTGCCCCGGACAGTTACACGCCTCCGGAGGCGTTTTCGGCGTCGGAGGCCGAAGCGGGTAGTAGTAGCATGGACACCTCGAGTCCAGAAGCTGCCTCCGAGTCCCGGATCGGTGACGGCCCCTTCTTCATTGGCCAGCTGCTCAACAGGATCGCCAGTTTGGATTCCATGTGCCGCGAAGCCATCGTCGAGACGCGCAACCGGCACTGGCCCCGCATGCAAGAGTGCGAGGATGAACAGCGGGAGCGCGAGAACCGCGAACGCGAGGAGAGACGCAGACGGGCTCGTGAGAGGCAGCAGAAGCTTATGGCCGAGTTTGCGAACAAACAGAAGCAGTTTATGGAAAAAGCCATGGAGTCTGGTTAGTTTTTTTATTAGTTTGTTCGTTTGCTTGGTGCAGCGTGCTGAACTTAAAAATGTCGTTCACTTGCAGACGGAGCCGGCGTTTCCAACATGGATTGGGACGCTGACGAGGGACAAGCGAAGATAGAGAGCAAGAAGGAGTACGACTGCGTCATTTGTAATCAAACCACACCTAGCACGGAGGAAGTTCCCATGGGCCTGGTGGTCTTAATTCAGGTAGTTGCTGCAGAATATTATTAGATCTTTTGCTTCTTATCCCAAAATGTTTATTAATTATATTCTTAAAAACTAAAAAAATAGTCCACCAGCGTGACGGGGCACGAGCGCAAGCACTCGGAGCGCCTTGTGCTGCCTACGTCAGATGACGATCCACCAACCCGGTATCCGAAAGAAGACACTCGTGCAGCTCATTTCGATCTCAGAATAGACGAAATGAATAGGTGGTTTGATCCGGTAAGTCTGACGCTTCGATCGACATTGTAATTTGTACAAGTTGCAAAACACGTGTTGACTGGTTGTTCCCCAAACAGCTTTCTTGGATGATATCGGTCAACCTCGGCTGGGAAGGTGGCGTGCACGTGCAAACGTGCGGCCACCACCTGCACCTCGACTGCCTGAGATCGTATCTAACTTCGCTCCGGGGCTCGCAGAGACAACAAAATCTCGACGTCGACAGGGGCGAGTATAATTGTCCCCTCTGCAGGCAACTGGCCAACTCGGTTCTACCGCTGTCCCCACAGCTGGGCGAATGCTCGGCGGTGGTACGCTCTCGTCACTCGTCCGCCGAAACGATACTCTCGGACCTCACCAATCTGCTACGAGAGACGCGGGCCAGTCCCGTAAGTACATAACGATCATTCCACGTCAGTGTGTATTATGTTATACATGCACGATTCATGCGCGGACAATCATCGTGCAACCACCACGGAAATAATTACTTGCTCCGTTTAATGAGGATATTCGCAAAACAAGAATTTATTTCAGATCTCGTCGAACCTCACCGCCGCCCTCGGCAAAGCGATGGAGGACTTGACGAGCTCGACGTACATGAAGTACAAGCAAAAGAACTGGAACCCTAGTCATCAAAGTCTATTTCTCTTCGTAACTTCGGTAGCGCGCACCAATCTCGAAATCGAGCTTGTGCAGCGTGGAGGCTCGCTTTCATCTGTTTCATCGCACATGGCCGTCCCTCTTTTACCAAAGCGCGGTTGCATCGGTGAGCATTTGTTTATTTGCACATGTGTACCTGTAGAAAAAATTATGCGTTTAAATAAAATTGAAAATATATATTTTCAGTTGCACTGCTGCATGTACTGTCGGTACATGCGAGAGTATTGGCGCATTGGGACATCGATCGTCAGTGGCAGCAACTGTCAGGGCTGCCTGTGGATCCTCTTCCACAAAATGCGCGGGACATTGTTCCTCTCGAGAAAGAAGTTCCGTTCCTCCTGCGAGATCCCACGGCTTTGTTAATTCAATTCATACTTCTACTTCCTCTTCACCTCGATCAAAGTAAGCCAACAATCGGGTACTCATGTCAATAAAATGAACTTTGATTATTATTATTATTATTATTATTTTTTTTTTTTACAAATGTCATAATAAAACTCATTAATTTGTTTTAGCTTATTTCTCTATGGTGGTTAAAGTCATGTATAATTTGTTGTACTACCAAATCGTAATTCAAGTCAGCTGTGAATTGACTCAAGCCCAGAGGAATGCAGTTATTGGTCGAGGAATTTTAAGCGACAGTTCGAGCCCGATTACGTCCGAAACTGTCCTGAGGTCTGTGATCGCTTACTTTCGTGATAGTAAGCTTTACAATAATGACGATATACCCGCGTCATCGATTAATTACGCTAGGATAAGAAGTCAAATGATAGAACAGCTGGTAAATAAAGATGCCTCATAATAACTACGGATCCCAGTATACAAAGCTAATGTCTCAATTTTTGCTCCAACGCTAGATTCGAAATTTGTGTTTGCCTTTTCTGCGAGTGGCTGCACTACTCCGTCATCACTTGTACGAGCAGCCCATACCAACGATCCGTTCAACAGATCAGGAATTCACCGGGCTCGTTTATTACTTGGAGCTAGTGACTGACGGCATGGATTCTGACTCCTTCAACTCGGCTGTGGTTCTCAGTTGGCCGAACAAGGAGGTATCTGTTTCAGCGCCGCGGCTCTGGCTCGATCAGTTGTCTGCCTTCGTCAATAATACCGAGATTGCCGCTAGAAGTTTGATTGGAAACCAACATGTTTCGTGGCAAATGCCAAAACTACTGAGTCTTCCAAGGGAATATGAAAAGATATTCACGGTAAGGATAAATGTGCAGAATGTAATGTTAGTACTATGGAAATTGTTACTTTATGATTTTGTGACTTGCAGTACTATCACGAGAGACAGTGCCGCCAATGTCACTCTGTGCCCCAAGAGATAAGCGTTTGTTTATTGTGCGGTACGATTGTTTGTCTCAAACAGAACTGCTGCAAACAGACAAATGTTTGCGAAGCTGTACAGGTAAGGATTATTTATGGGTGTAACAAAAGTGTAATCTTTTTTTACCCTGACAACACTGAAAATCTAACCTTTGTAATTTACAGCATTCAATCGACTGTGGCGGTGGAACAGGTATATTCCTCGTTGTCACTTCGACTTACGTGATCGTTATTCGCGGCAGAAGGGCTTGTTTATGGGGATCCTTGTACCTTGATGACTTTGAGGAAGAAGATAGAGATTTAAAGTCAGTAATTTTTTCTTAAATTTCCCGTGATGTTAATTTTTTTGTTTGTTATTTTTTCAACAACTATTTATGTGTTTTCAGGCGTGGAAAACCTCTGTACCTGAGTCAGGACAGATATCAGTTGCTGGAGCAGCAGTGGTTGGCCCATAGGTTTGATCATACGAAGAAAACATGGGTCTGGCATCGCGACGCGCTGTGACCTCTTTACAACGAAAACAGGACGTATCCATCCGACGTATAAATAGTTTAAGTTAGAACCACCAACTTATAGGCCGTCATCGTCGAAGCCTCACCTTCTTTACAACGCTTGATGAAGAAAAAAAAAATTATATAGTAAAACTATCTGGCGGAATCTAGATAACTATATTTATTTCGAGGCAAAATAATAAGTGACGTAAACAATTATAGGCTTAAATAATTAATTATTGAAAGTATTAACTACGACGAAATTCTTACAGTGACTGGCTTTCAAAACCATGTCTAGCAAAAATTTGCGATGTTTACTAATACTGGTTCTATTAGAGACCTCAGGTTGTTAACTTTCATTGCGGTATTTACATCGCATTACTTGACGATTAAATTGCAAAGTTCAATGTACGACAGGTTTTTTTTCTTCTTTTTTGATTAATAATCTTGTATTTTTTGGTTGTTTTTGTTTCGAGGGAGTTTGGAAGCTTCGTATCAGTATATTTAAATACTTTTTCAATTCATAGTAAATACGTAAACTAACCAGGCACTTTTGGTACACAAATGTACAATGCAATGTTTGTAATTAAAAAGAAAAAAAAAATTAAATTAAAAAAAAAGGCGCTACCATACTAAGTACTGAAAGAAGCAGACTGGTGTCTCTTAAATTGATCTTGCAAGCACGCTAGATCATGAACTGTAAAATGTTTAAAACCTTAAGCCTGCAGTATATAATACTCTTGAAAAAATAAATGTCAAACATAAGTATTGTTTAGCAGAATATCACGTATTTCTTTTTTTGATTCTTTAAAAATAACATGTTTTAATGAAACAGTTTATATCAAATTTCATTCATTAGTTTATATTAGTATTTTGAATTAGCAAAACGTCAATGACGTCAATTTTATGATTGTAAAATAATATTCAGTGTGATTTTTTTCAAAAATAAATATAAATTTTTAAGAATACGGGAAGGAATAACCACTGCAGAAGAAAAATGTGAAATGGGCTGTGCACGCGTATGATTTTTAGATTTAGAACCACCTTGTAAGAAACAAAGAAATCCGTGCTGTACACGAGTTGTTTTTCTAATTAAAAAAACTCAATAGTAAATGATGCACTCTTTATTTTTGTGTGATGAAAGTTAGTGAAGACTATGAATTCAAGGTTGTAAATATGTATAGACGCAAAAACCTTGGTATGTGCATTGAGGTCATTTGCAAATAATCAACTTGTACATAACTTAGTTTTCTTGAAATTTAATTTTTCTTTTTTCAATTAGAAATGTTTTTGTCTAAGAATATCATATTTTATGAGTAAAAAGTTTATAATAGATGTACTAAATCAATTAATGTTAATGATTGAACAATACAATAAAAATGTGTTTTAAAACTTCAAAATATATAAATAAAACGCTATTGTACCAAAACTCGTAATTTATTTATTATGTACTCAAATTTTTATTGAGTTACACATGACCGTCTTATTAGGTCGTCTTAAAGATGTGAAGTTCTTAGCTTCTACATTTAAATTTCAAGTAAATATTACAAAATGTATGAACTTAAAGATTCATAGATAAAAGTGAGCAAATAAATCTGTGGTGTTTGTAGTCAAGTGTACTTAATGAACAAATTTTTAAATAAAAGAAAATGGACTACAAAATGAATAATATAAAATGGTTTTGTCCAGTATTTATTTGTGTTTTTTTTTACTTTTTTTTTTTTTCTTTTTTAATAAAGAGTAATACATAGTGAACTTAAGATAGCTTGCACTTAAATACTTTTAAAAAAAATTTCCAATTCATACAAACGAGTGATTGTTAGAACTTTGGTACTGAACAGTTACATGATAATGAATATAAACAGCAAGCATAGTTGCAACCAATAAATTACTGTACAATTTTAATACGGGTACTTTTGAAATCTTATAGATCATCTTTTTATGCAATCTGGACAAAAACGTAAATGTTAAAAAATTTAATATCAAGTTCGTAACGTTTGCTGAATGAAAATTTAAACATCGAGTGAAAACATTACGCCAGTAAAGAATACGTAATTAATCGCATGATTAAAATTTTCATGTACATAAAAGAAAAGACTTTTCTCGTTAATTGCGTTTTATTGTTTGAATGCAACACTTTTTTTGAAACTAGCATCATTAATGGTCGCTGTTTAATATTTTTACAACATAACAAATGATTTATTACTAGAAGGAATTGTCTTGAAATAATTCGTTAACTTAAATCTACAAATGCGCAGTGTTAATTTAAATATTAATCTATGATTGATATCTGTACTATGGTGGCACAGTTTTTAAAGTATCAAATAGAGTTTTTTCAATACACATACTGCAGTATCATCAAAGTAGAAATATCAAAGGAAGATTAAACAGAACTGCATGTTGGTGGAAAGAAATTAAAATTTTTCTAAATAAAAATTCAGTTCTCTTTTTTTTTTTTTTTTTTTTTTTTTTTTTTTTTTTTTTTTTTTTTATATAATTTTTTTTTCTTTTTTCTTTTTCATAATTATGGATGAATGTGTGTGAAATAATAATCTGGATGTGGTGTTCAACATTCCCATTGTATACAAATGGATCATAATTACTTACTCCATCTTAATAATCTGGTTATAGTGTTTTACATCCCCATCGTATACAAATGGATCATAATTACTTAAGATGAAAATCAAACTATTATTAGGTTGTTAATACGTCGTATATGACGATTTTTTTTCACTTCTTTGTATCAGCCACTTACACAGAGTAAAAAATAGGATCAAGAAACATGGCTTCTGTCGGAACTTTAAACACTCTCAATGATGTTTTCCTCCCGTTTGTTCTTGATATACTTCAATTACATCGTCGTTTTCCATCTCCAACTTGAAAAAACAAAAACAAAATAGGAATTTAGAGATACGTAGGTAAGTAATGTTAAGCAATTTGGACGACACTAATACAGAACTACACTGATTATGTTCAATAAACTACAAAAGTATGCAGTAACACCACCACCGCCGCCAACAAAAAATTAAGTTATGGCAGAAATTAGTTCAAGAAATAATTATTTCAATGATAAAAGGCAAATTAAATACTTGAGACATGGTAGCTTTGGGTCATTAGAATTGAAAAACTTCTAAGTAGTAGAATTTACTGAAGTTACATGATTTTATCAACCACTGAAGTAAAAACAAGCGAATTTATATGATATTCAATTAGTTCCCTATATTTAAAGCATTATGAGTTTATCGGTAATTGATTGTTTACTAGTGATCACGGTCTGATTTAGCAGATAAATTTAAGAGGGATAATGAGTTTCGGCATAGTATACACCACATACCTTATTTTAGATTGGTGTTGTGCAAAGACAATATGAACGTACAAAAATTATGGCACTGCCATTATTTAATTATACATAGTAATAATATATTACATCTAGGGAGCACAAGTAAAGAATGTTCCAGAACTAACGTATCTTTTGAGCAAAGTTGCGGATGACTGACATGAGGCTAGAGGTATTTTTTTCGCAGGGTGTAGACATGTCGTTTTGAAGAGAAAAGATTACGTTTTTGCTCTACATAGAATAAAGTATTAAGATTTCAAATAACACACCCCCCTTTGAAGTGTTAAAGAAGTATAAAAGCTCTTGTCACTAATTAGCCAGATTGTGGTGTAGGTGGATCTTACAAGCTTCCTCTACATGCATTTACTACTGACTCTAATCATTGTCATTAAAGTTTAAAGTATATAGGACGTTAATTTTATTTATTTGACAAACTTTATTTTGACAGTACATTACATAAAAGCACGATGACGACGACGACGTGAGAGTCGAAAAAGATGTGTAAAAATATGTACTACACATCAAAAATTCGGAATTCACTTTTTCTCACAATAGACATACATGCAAAAAACTGACCTAGTGGAGTTATAAAAATATATCCTAAAATTTTATGAATGGTACCAATCAACAATGCTCTTAGATAAATAAACAAGTCAACGATTAAAATGGATATAAATAATTTTTGGAATCAAATGTTTCGAGATAACTGTAAGTAATGTATTTAATTAAACTAATTTCATTGGTCACGTGGATTTCGATTTTTCAAATTGTTAATTGTCATAAAATAAATGTAAGCATACATTTTAATTACAAAAGAATTACAATTTATTGTAACTTTGCAATGTTAATAATGAAGCTTATTGCAGTCTTCTAAGACTATCGTACAATTCATATTTCAGCTTGCCAAATTTTAGATTGGTTGCATGTGAAATGAAAACGATGAGGATTTCTTATGCCTTTTGTACAACATCATAATACTAATTTTATAGAATTATAAAGAAGGTATTCATAGGAAATTTAAGTAAT
Organism: Copidosoma floridanum; assembly: GCF_036245765.1. Classification (NCBI taxonomy): domain Eukaryota; kingdom Metazoa; phylum Arthropoda; class Insecta; order Hymenoptera; family Encyrtidae; genus Copidosoma; species Copidosoma floridanum. The sequence goes on along the minus strand of NW_028321906.1, from coordinate 4,877,092 downwards.
GTGATAACGTGGAAGTCATTAATTTGAAGGGATGAATAGTGTTAGAATAGCTTCCATTGTTTGGAAACTTGATTCATGCACTTGTTACAACAATATAGATGTGTTGGGTAGTTTAAAGTATAATTTCAAGGTACAAGTGAGACGCTTACCTGCTTTGGCGTTTCGTCGTCGTTAATTCTTTTGCCATCAAAGAGAAACCTGAGCGACGTCATTGGAACACCCTGAAACAAAAAATTCGAAAAAATTTAGAATGATAGACTTAAGATTCACAATGACACTGCAAGTCTTTGTTTCATTAACTTCTTTGGAAGCCAATTCTGAACTCAGAGTCTCAGAAAAAATGCATCATGCTAATTCAGTAACGGGCACGCGTTTATCGACGACCTTAGACACCAAATCCTATCGATGGGCCTCGAGTCGAAATAAAAAAAGGCTGGAGGCATTCAGAAAATTACTGAACATGCACGTGGAGGCGAGATACAACTGCAGTGATTAGGAGTGTGAAGATTTTAAGAGTATGTTATTGTACTTACCACGCGATCACTGTATGATTTTTTAAGTTTTCCCATCTGCGTCGTCATTTTCACCCTGAAATGGATTTCGTTGCTGTCCTGAGGGTTGCAACAGAGAAAACAGTAAATGAGATAAGGTACACTAGAATTAAATGAGGGGAAGAAAAAACTAGAAATGACGCGAAGGAATCACGGGAAAGCATCGGATGCAACAGTTCATCCGAGAGGCAGGTGGCCAGGTGCAAGCCGAGACGACGACGAGGAAGTGCAATCGGCGAAAAAAAAAAACATGGAAGCAGGGTAAGGTGAGCTAAACAACGCGGGAGGGGGAAAGGCGGCAAGGAATACGTGAGCGAGTGCGAGAGAGAGAGATAAAAAAAAAGAGCTGGGTATATCCGCAGCCCTATAGACTCACATTTCCGACGACTTTGAGTTTGATGTACTCTGAGTTGGCGTCTCCGGTTCCTGAATCCACCTTCTGTTCCTACGGAGCATCCAGCGCACAGGTTAGTGTAAATCGTGCGTGTGCGTCGCGCGCGAGGGAAGCCGGGCGGCACGCGCGGGCTCTTCCCTGGAGCTCCCACTCGCAGGCGACGAAAACCAAGAGGAAGCGAATACACTCACCTGATTATCGGCCATGGCTGCAATTGAGGATCCTCGGGAAAGCTGTCGCTAGTTTATTTGGTTGAAACGCTTGTACGCTACGTCAAGACACGCGCCCACACTACGTTCCGTCTCGCCTGGCTGCGGCGGAGGCTAGGCTATCCAAGTTTCGTTGAGAGAGCAGGCACTCAAGGCAGGCAGGCACCCGTACGTTGGGTTGCGCACGCACAAGAGAGAGAGAGAGAGTGCAAGAAAAGCAATATGGCGTTGCACCGCGGTTTTCTTGTATACAGGCGATGTTGCAATGTTGCACCTCCAGGCGATAAACGTGGGCAAAAAGATCTCCCAAGACTCTTGTCGACGTTGTAGGGGTTAGGATTTGTGACCGTGCACTTGCTTCTGGACACGTGAAATTACACCGATTTAATGACTGTAGGTTAGTTCCGTAACATTTATTTCGACCGCTTCGCTGCGCGTACAAGTAGAACACGGGAGATGAAGTTCAACAACGCCACGCAATACCTAACCAAGTCAGCTTGCAACTGCAAAAAGACTCAAGTTAATGTGGAAGAGACACTCTCAACTCTCAATCCTCGGTATACTTATCCCTACTCTCGCTCGTTGTGATCGCCCACACGCGGTTATTCCAAGTATAACATATAACAATAACTCGCAATTGAGTCAGAGAATTTCAACCGGAAGTCATTCCACTAGTCTCGCTTTCTCATGGGTGAATGGGTCGTTAAAACTTGTCCAGTTTTCAAATGTAACAATGGTAAATAGCGGTTAGTTCGAGAGTGGGGAGTTTTTTGTCCAGAATACGCCGGTCACCGCTTGCCATCTTGCCATCACAGTTTAGGAGCCTTAACAACTTTAACCCATCACTGATTAGCGTAGTCGCCAGTCGCCACCGACGCCACTGCTAGCTGCTGCTAGTTTAACTCGGGATCCGGGATAATATACCTATACATATGGTTTTACTTAGCGTCCGGCGTCGCGTCGCAACATGCTGACGTGCGAAGATTGTGAATTACGCCTCCTGTTTCCTGTACCCCTAAGGGTCATCTATTTTTGCACTCGTTGAAGAAATTTCTTATTTTTTGTAATTTTATGTACTTGAGAACGAGAAGTTAAAAAAAAAAAAACAAGTAATCTTACTTGGAATAAGCGAGCTTAAATTACTTGATTTAATCAATAATATGACAAATAACCTTAAAAACCGTCATTACTTTAGTTTATGAAATATTTAATAATGCTCGAAAATGTCAAACAAATGGCCGTGTATTTCATGATTTGAAATAGGTAATATAACCCCGAGAGTCACCAAGAGTGGAACAATCATTAGCATTTTTATGTGTGACTTGATCATTTTGTTATGTACCAGTATATATGTGATACTTGAGTATTACATTTCATCACGCAACATGATTTACAAAATGAAAGCGTGATGGTTTTACCCATTACATAACAATATCAGATATGTACAACGTAAGTCAAGCAATGTTTGTCAGAAGTTCCGGTCCACTCCACAGTCCACTACGTATCTCTTTGCTACCGTACTTTTCTCACTCAATCAGTATTTATAAAATAACAAAACGCCTTTTTTTATTAAAATAATCGTTGTTTTAACCTGTTTAAAAAAAGAATGGGGAGTTTATAGTTTATCAATTCTAGTTTGTTTTTATGAAAGTAGATCGACGGCTCCTACGAAGAATCGTACTCCAGAGGTTCCTACGAAGAAACGTACTCCCCAAGCCTTTCAACGAAGAATAGCCTACGTCGATATATTCCAGATTCCAGCGAAGAACCGTACGCGCAGATCAGCGATGGGATATAGTTCCGGCCAGATTTGGGAATTCTCTAGGACCCAACCTCTCTGACGTGGGAAATCACTAGATCAAAAAAAAAATAGTACCGAAGGTGACACGCAAGATTCAAATAAGGTCCAATAACACAAGCGCCTATCACCCAATAACCCGGGGCGCTTACTGGCCACTCTTTTAAATAAATAATTATTAGTAAATAACACAAGCGCCTATCACCCAATGACCCGGGGCGCCTACTGGCCACTCTGTTAAATAAATAATTATTAATAACACAAGCGCCTATCACCTAATGACCCGGGGCGCTTACTGGCCACTCTTTTAAATAAATAATTATTAACAACACAAGCGCCTATCACCTAATGACCCGGGGCGCTTACTGGCCACTCTTTTCAATAAATAATTATTAACAACACAAGCGCCTATCACCTAATGACCCGGGGCGCTTACTGGCCACTCTTTTCAATAAATAATTATTAGTAAATAACACAAGCGCCTATCACCTGATGACCCGGGGCGCTTACTGGCCGCGCTTTTAAATAAATAATTATTAATAAATAACACAATAATTATTCATAAATATGTCAAGCACCGTCTTCCTGATGATCCAGGACACTTATTTGCAACACTATTAAATGATAAAAAGTTGATCGATAACATATTAAACATATCACAATTTCGATTGCTTATCTAGTACGACAAAGATCTTTTTAATTGGCGCTCTTGTAATTACTTGATAATTTAGTACTCAATAGTAGCCAGTAAGCGCCCCGGGGTATTAGGTGATAGGCGCTTGTGTTATTTATTAATAATTATTTGTTTAAAAGAGTGGCCAGTAAGCGCCCCGGGTTATTAGGTGATAGGCGCTTGTGTTATCAATAATTATTTATTTAACAGAGTGGCCAGTAGGCGCCCCGGGTCATTGGGTGATAGGCGCTTGTGTTATTAATAATTATTTATTTAACAGAGTGGCCAGTAGGCGCCCCGGGTCATTGGGTGATAGGCGCTTGTGTTGTTAATAATTATTTATTTAAAAGAGTGGCCAGTAAGCGCCCCGGGTCATCAGGTGATAGGCGCTTGTGTTATTAATAATTATTTATTTAAAAGAGTGGCCAGTAAGCGCCCCGGGTCATTGGGTGATAGGCGCTTGTGTTATCAATAATTATTTATTGAAAAGAGTGGCCAGTAAGCGCCCCGGGGTATTAGGTGATAGGCGCTTGTGTTATTTATTAATAATTATTTGTTTAAAAGAGTGGCCAGTAAGCGCCCCGGGTTATAAGGTGATAGGCGCTTGTGTTGTTAATAATTATTTATTTAACAGAGTGGCCAGTAGGCGCCCCGGGTCATTGGGTGATAGGCGCTTGTGTAATTAATAATTATTTATTTAACAGAGTGGCCAGTAGGCGCCCCGGGTCATTGGGTGATAGGCGCTTGTGTTAATAATTATTTATTTAACAGAGTGGCCAGTAGGCGCCCCGGGTCATTGGGTGATAGGCGCTTGTGTTATTTACTAATAATTATTTGTTTAAAAGAGTGGCCAGTAAGCGCCCCGGGTTATAAGGTGATAGGCGCTTGTGTTGTTAATAATTATTTATTTAACAGAGTGGCCAGTAGGCGCCCCGGGTCATTGGGTGATAGGCGCTTGTGTAATTAATAATTATTTATTTAACAGAGTGGCCAGTAGGCGCCCCGGGTCATTGGGTGATAGGCGCTTGTGTTAATAATTATTTATTTAACAGAGTGGCCAGTAGGCGCCCCGGGTCATTGGGTGATAGGCGCTTGTGTTATTTACTAATAATTATTTATTTAGAAGAGTGGCCAGTAAGCGCCCCGGGTCATCAGGTGATAGGCGCTTGTGTTATTTACTAATAATTATTTATTGAAAAAAGTGGCCAGTAAGCGCCCCGGGTCATTGGGTGATAGGCGCTTGTGTTGTTAATAATTATTTATTTAAAAGAGTGGCCAGTAAGCGCCCCGGGTCATTGGGTGATAGGCGCTTGTGTTATCAATAATTATTTATTTAACAGAGTGGCCAGTAGGCGCCCCGGGTCATTGGGTGATAGGCGCTTGTGTTATTTACTAATAATTATTTATTTAAAAGAGTGGCCAGTAAGCGCCCCGGGTTATTGGGTGATGGGCGCTTGTGTTATTGGACCTTATTTGAATCTCGCGCGTCACCTTCGGTACTATTTTTTTTTTTAACTAGTGATTTTCCACGTCAGAGAGGTTGGGTCCTAGAGAATTCCCAAATCTGGCCGGAACTATATCCCATCGCTGGCGCAGATATATTCCGACGAAGAATCGTACGCGCAAATATATTCCGACGAAGAATCGTACGCGCAGATATATTCCGACGAAGAATCGTACGCGCAGATATTTTCCGACGAAGAATCGTACGCGCAGATATTTTCCGACGAAGAATCGTACGCGCTGATATATTCCGACGAAGAATCGTACAGGCCACTTCTTTCCGACGAAGAATCGTACGTGCACCAATATACTGACGAATAATCGTACAGGCCGCTACAATAACATTTACATAAAAAATACAATAAGAATAACTATGGTACCATTATCGTTATTTAGCCACATATTACCCAATTATATCACCCAATAACACAAGCGCCAATCCCCACACAACTAAGTGCGCTTCCTGGTCCCTTTATTTATTTAACATAAATTAAATAACACAAGCGCAAATCCCCACACAATCCGGACCGTTTACTGGTCCATTCAATTATTTAAAACAAATTAAATAACACAATCACCAATCCCCACACAACCCAGATCGCTTATTGGTCCCTTTATTTATTTAACATAAATTAAATAACACAAGCGCCAACCCCCACACAACTCAGTGCGCTTAACAGTCCCTTTATTTATTTAACATAAATTAAATAACACAAGTGCCAATCCCCACACAACCCGGGGCGCTTACTGGCCGCTTTGTTTATTAATTGAATAAATAAAATAACACAAGCGCCAATCACCACACAACCTGGGGCGCTTACTGGCCGCTTTGTTTATTAATTGAATAAATAAAATAACACAAGCGCCAATCCCCACACAACCCAGGGCGCTTACTGGCCGCTTTGTTTATTAATTGAATAAATAAAATAACACAAGCGCCAATCACCACACAACCCGGGGCGCTTACTGGCCGCTTTGTTTATTAATTAAATAAATAAAATAACACAAGCGCCAATCCCCACACAACCCGGAGCACTTACTGGCCGCTTTGATAATTAAAATGATAAATAAAATAACACAAGCGCCAATCACCACACAACCTGGGGCGCTTACTGGCCGCTTTGTTTATTAATTGAATAAATAAAATAACACAAGCGCCAATCCCCACACAACCCAGGGCGCTTACTGGCCGCTTTGTTTATTAATTGAATAAATAAAATAACACAAGCGCCAATCACCACACAACCCGGGGCGCTTACTGGCCGCTTTGTTTATTAATTAAATAAATAAAATAACACAAGCGCCAATCCCCACACAACCCGGAGCACTTACTGGCCGCTTTGATAATTAAAATGATAAATAAAATAACACAAGCGCTAATCCCCACACAACTCAGTGCGCTTACTGGCCGCTTTGTTTATTAATTGATTAAATAAAATAACACAAGCGCCAATCACCACACAACCCGGGGCGCTTACTGGCCGCTTTGTTTATTAATTAAATAAATAAAATAACACAAGCGCCAATCCCCACACAACCCGGAGCACTTACTGGCCGCTTTGATAATTAAAATGATAAATAAAATAACACAAGCGCTAATCCCCACACAACTTAGTGCGCTTAACAGTCCCTTTATTTATTTAACGTAAATTAAATAACACAAGCACCAATCCCCAAACAACCCGGGGCGCTTACTGGCCGCTTTGTTTATTAATTGAATAAATAAAATAACACAAGCGCCAATCCCCACACAATCCGGACCGTTTACTGGTCCATTCAATTATTTAAAACAAATTAAATAACACAATCACCAATCCCCACACAACCCGGGGCGGTTACTGGCCGCTTTGTTTATTAATTGAATAAATAAAATAACACAAGCGCCAATCCCCACACAACCCAGGGCGCTTACTGGCCGCTTTGTTTATTAATTGAATAAATAAAATAACACAAGCGCCAATCACCACACAACCCGGGGCGCTTACTGGCCACTTTGTTTATTAATTAAATAAATAAAATAACACAAGCGCCAATCCCCACACAATCCGGACCGTTTACTGGTCCATTCAATTATTTAAAACAAATTAAATAACACAATCACCAATCCCCACACAACCCAGATCGCTTATTGGTCCCTTTATTTACTTAACATAAATTAAATAACACAAGCGCTAATCCCCACACAACTCAGTGCGCTTAACAGTCCCTTTATTTATTTAACGTAAATTAAATAACACAAGCACCAACCCCCACACAACTCAGTGCGCTTAACAGTCCCTTTATTTATTTAACATAAATTAAGTAACACAATCACCAATCCCCACACAACCCAGATCGCTTATTGGTCCCTTTATTTATTTAACATAAATTAAATAACACAAGCGCCAATCCCCACACAACCCGGGGCATTTACTGGTCCATTCATTTATTTAAAATAAATTAAATAACACAAGCGCCTATCCCCACACAACTTAGTGCGCTTACTGGTCCCTTTATTTATTTAACGTAAATTAAATAACACAAGCACCAACCCCCACACAACTCAGTGCGCTTAACAGTCCCTTTATTTATTTAACATAAATTAAATAACACAATCACCAATCCCCACACAACCCAGATCGCTTATTGGTCCCTTTATTTATTTAACATGAATTAAATAACACAAGCGCCAATTCCCACACAACCCAGAGCACTTATTGGTCCCTTTATTTATTTAACATAAATTAAATAACACAAGCGCCAATCCCCACACAACTCAGTGCGCTTACTGGTCCCTTTATTTATTTAACATAAATTAAATAACACAAGCGCCAATCACCACACAACCCGGCCGGCTTACTGGCCGCTTTGTTTATTAATTGAATAAATAAAATAACACAAGCGCCAATCACCACACAACCCGGGGCGCTTACTGGCCACTTTGTTTATCAATTGAATAAATAAAATAACACAAGCGCCAATCCCCACACAACCCAGGGCGCTTACTGGCCGCTTTGTTTATTAATTGAATAAATAAAATAACACAAGCGCCAATCTCCACACAACTCGGAGCACTTACTGGCCGCTTTGATAATGAAAATGATAAATAAAATAACACAAGCGCTAATCCCCACACAACTCAGTGCGCTTAACAGTCCCTTTATTTATTTAACATAAATTAAATAACACAAGCGCAAACCCCCACACAACCCGGGGCATTTACTGGTCCATTAATTTATTAAAAATAAATTAAATAACACAAGCGCCAATCCCCACACAACTCAGTGCGCTTAACAGTCCCTTTATTTATTTAAAATAAATTAAATAACACAAGCGCCAATCCCCACACAACCCAGAGCGCTTATTGGTCCCTTTATTTATTTAACATAAATTAAATAACACAAGCGCCAATCCCCACACAACTCAGTGTGCTTACTGGTCCCTTTATTTATTTAACATAAATTAAATAACACAAGCGCCAATCACCACACAACCCGGCCGGCTTACTGGCCGCTTTGTTTATTAATTGAATAAATAAAATAACACAAGCGCCAATCCCCACACAACCCGGGGCGCTTACTGGCCGCTTTGTTTATCAATTGAATAAATAAAATAACACAAGCGCCAATCACCACACAACCCGGGGCGCTTACTGGCCGCTTTGTTTATTAATCGAATAAATAAAATAACACAAGCGCCAACCCCCACACAATCCGGAGCACTTACTGGCCGCTTTGATAATTAAAATGATAAATAAAATAACACAAGCGCTAATCCCCACACAACTCAGTGCGCTTGACAGTCCCTTTATTTATTTAACATAAATTAAATAACACAAGCGCCAACCCCCACACAACCCGGGGCATTTACTGGTCCATTAATTTATTTAAAATAAATTAAATAACACAAGCGCCAATCCCCACACAACTCAGTACGCTTACTGGTCCCTTTATTTATTTAACATGAATTAAGTAACACAAGCGCCAATCCCCACACAACTCAGTGCGCTTACTGGTCACTGTAATAATCGATAAAATTTAACAACCCGGGGCATTTACTGGTCCATTCATTTATTTAAAACAAATTTATTAACACAAGCGCCAATCCCCACACAACCCAGAGCGCTTACTAGTCCCTTTATTTATTTAAAATAAATTAAACAACACTAGCGCCAATCCCCACACAACCCAGAGCGCTTATTGGTCTCTTTATTTATTTAACATGAATTAAATAACACAAGCGCCAATCCCCACACAACTCAGTGCGCTTACTGGTCACTGTAATAATCGATAAAATTTATTAAAGAACAACGCGAGTGCTTATCACCTGACTATCTAGAATTATTATTCAATGCTTTTTAATAATAATTAATGCTACTAGTAAGCGCCCTGGCTTATATAGTGATTATCGCTTGCCTTATTACTTTATTGATTGTAAAATAAGTATGCGACACGTAAGCGCTCTGGGTTGTGTGGTGATTGGCGCTTGTGTAATTTAATTTATTTTAAATAAATTAATGGACCAGTGAATGCTCCGGGTTGTGTGGGGATTGGCGATTGTGTTATTTAATTGGTTTTAAATAAATGAATGGACCAGTGAATGCTCCGGGTTGTGTGGAGATTGGCGCTTGTCTTATCATTATATTTATTTTCAATAAAAAAAGGGACCAGTAAGCGCTCCGGGTTGTGTGGGATTCGGCGCTTGTGTTATTTGATTTATATTAAATAAATAAAGGGACCAATAAGCGCTCTGGGTTGTGTGGGGATTGGTGCTTGTGTTATTTAATTTGTTTTAAATAAATAAATGGACCAGTAAACGGTCCGGATTGTGTGGGGATTGGCACTTGTGTTATTTAATTTATTTAATTAATGAACAAAGTGGCCAGTTAACGGTCCAGGATTGTGTGGGGATTGGCGCTTGTGTTATTTAATTTATGTTAAATAAATAAAGGGACCAATAAGCGCTCTGGGTTGTGTGGGGATTGGCGCTTGTGTTATTTAATTTGTTTTAAATAAATAAATGGACCAGTAAACGGTCGGGATTGTGTGGGGATTGGCACTTGTGTTATTTAATTTATTTTAAATAAATAAAGGGACCAGTAAATGCCCCGGGTTGTGTGGGGATTGGCGCTTGTGTTATTTAATTTATGTTAAATAAATAAAGGGACCAATAAGCGATCTGGGTTGTGTGGGGATTGTCGATTGTGTTATTTAATTTGTTTTAAATAATTGAATGGACCAGTAAACGGTCCGGATTGTGTGGGGATTTGCGCTTGTGTTATTTAATTTATGTTAAATAAATAAAGGGACCAGGAAGCGCACTTAGTTGTGTGGGGATTGGCGCTTGTGTTATTGGGTGATATGATTGGGTAATATGTGACTAAATAACGATAATGGTACCATAGTTATTCTTATTGTATTTTTTATGTAAATGTTAGTGTAGCTGCCTGTACGATTATTCGTCAGTATATTGGTGCACGTACGATTCATCGTCGGAATGAAGTGGCCTGTACGATTCTTCGTCGGAATATATCTGCGCGTACGATTCTTCGTCGGAATATATCAGCGCGTACGATTCTTCGTCCGAATATATCTGCGCGTACGATTCTTCGTCGGAATATATCTGCGTGTACGATTCTTTGTCGGAAAGAAGTGGCCTGTACGATTCTTCGCTGGAATATATCTGCGCGTACGATTCTTCGTTGGATATTTTGTGGAGTACGATTCTTCGTAGGAGCCGTCGAGATGCTCATGGTTATGTCCTGGAACAGGAGTGTGAATGGGCCTTTACACGCCACATGCAAGTAGGTGATGAAGGAGATATTTGCATGTAGAGAAAATGGACATTATGATACACGAGATTTATTATGAATGTATAATAAATGTACACAAATGTCTATGTGCATGAATAGCTCTGTCATAAGAGCAAATAATAAGAAATAAGGTAACGGGAATGGGCGAAATATCAAGCGGGAATAAGCAAAAGAATGTATTGATGTACATACATACTTTATTTTATCCTTATTGTATTTGCGTGTAAGGGCCCTGTGGCCAGGTGTAGGAGCTATTCACGTAGACATTTTTTGCTTATTTCATTGTGAACGTTCATATTGAAAAGGGGGTTCCACTGTTCCGCTAAACTCAAAGTGAGTGAACAGACTGAATAGACCTATACTGTGTTCTCTGGGGCCGTACCATATAACTATTTTTCTGTACATCGGCCTATGTTATAACATAAGCCCGCGAAGCTGAAAAAAGTTATATGGTACGGCTCTTGGGGCCGTACCATATAACTTTTTTTTGCTTCACAAGCCTAAGTATATGTTATAACATAGGCCGATGTACAGAAAAATAGTTATATGGTACGGACCCAGTCAGTCAACATAGTTGCGACCATAGGCTTTGTTGCCTCATGGAAAAAAAGGTATTGGTCTGTTCAGTCTGTTCACTCACTTTGAGTTTAGCGGAACAGTGGAACGCCCTTTTCAATAAGAACGTTCACAATGAAATAAGCAAAAAATGTCTATGTGAATAGCTCCTGTGGAGCTGAGAGACGCCATTATTTGTCGGGATCTAGAGTATTTTCGTGATTTTTTTTCTTGGTCACGAGTTATACGGTAGTATAAAAAGTGCCACATGGTCCAATGGACATTATTGCCGCAACCTAGTTCAATTGATAGAAAATAACAAGTGGTCAACAAGGATTGTCATTTACGGCAGAATTGGGACTCTTTTGGCACTCGAAAATGGCCCCGTGAAAAAAATACCCTTCCCCCCCGTACAAAAAAAAATGAATGCCGCATCTTTGCGAAACGTTTTTTTAAGATTATTATTAAGTTCACGAAACTAAAGTTGGATAGAAAATAAACTTTTTTTCGTCGTTCTTTTAACGCGTATCTTATCTATGTTACATTATCTATAACATTAGATGAGTATACATAGATAAGATTAGCCTTAGATGAGCAACGGAAAAATAGTATATTACATAAGAGGTACGAGTTTGCAAAGGATTTCGATTTACGGCACGAGCCGAAGGCAAGAGCCGTAACGAGGTTCGTAAATTTGAACGAGTTTCGTAAACTATTTTTCGCCTAAGAACCCAAAATCAAGCGAAGAAGGAGCTATTTTGAGGTTAGAAAGCGGAAAAGGTTATTTTTCCATCCCCAGAAATTCAAAAAACAGCTGCGACTGTGATCTCTAGCATAAATTTTTATAAAGAAACGTTTGGCAAAGTTGCGGCATGAATTTTTTCTTGTAGGGAGTACATCATCGGGCACTATCAAAAGAGTCCTTATTCTGCCGCAAATGGTATCAATCTCTTTATTTAATGACTTTTCTATCAATTGCACCAAGTTGTAGCAATAACGTCGGTTGGATTATATGGTACTTTTTATATTACCGTTTAACTTGTGACCAAGAAAAACGATAAATACTCTGGATCTCCATGAATCATGACGTTTCTCAACTTTTGTAGAAGTTGCAGCAGTAATTCTTTCGACTAGTACTTCTTTTCTGCCACTGTGATCTTTATCTAACTTTTACAAACTCCTCTGGGGTTGAATTCACTAATTTTTCTTACATTGTGTGAGAAAGCTAAATCAGAAAATTTCGATTCATCAAGTAGACTCCTTCAGCCTTGTATCAATTTTTTTTTTTATACAATAACAAAAGTTGGTAAATTAGGTCTCGGTCACCCCACATAGAACGCGTATTGTAGAGGAAGAGGCTAATTTTTTTGTTATCCCTCGTTCCTCGCGTATTGCGATGTGTCTTTGGATACGTTTTTTTTTTGTTCGGTCGGTCGGTCGTTTGATAGGATCGCATACAATGTAAGGTGTAATAAATAAGGATTGATAAATAATCGCTGTTGTTGGAATATTTCTTTGTAAAATTTGCTTTGGACCTCTTATATATACCATTTCATGCTTTCATTCGTTTCTTCGTAATACTCAGTTCGATTTTCTCTGCTCATATTCCCGGTTGGAAATCGTACCTTGGCTGTAACCGTGTAACGGGGGCCTAGCGCCTAGCTATTGGCATAATCAGCGATGGGATGCACTACTAGCTTACCCCCGTTACAGTCAAGGTACGATTTTCAATCAGGTTATGTATCTATTATTATTGAAGTAAAATTCGTATATTCCTAGAAAATAATACATAGGACGTGGTACATTACGTCCCTAGGGTACAAAGTACAAACATGAGCTCCCGAAGGGCGCGATTGTTGTATGTTGGTGATTGGTGCCCGAGTCACACGTATAATGTTTTTCTTACCAAGGGCGCAAAGTGCAGTTTTGCGCCCAGCAAATCACTTTGGGCCCATGTTAAGAAAAATAAAAAAAAACTTAATATTTCTGAGAACTTGTGATTTCTTACTTGAATAAACAAACTTTTGAGGGATTAAAATTTTTTTCCTACCTCGAGCGTTTTTGAGAGGCTGGTGTGCCCTGCTTCGCAAGTCCCTCGGGCCGCGACATAGCCCTGGAGATAACAACACTTACCCAACGAAAAGTACCATTAGGTGTCAGAAGTTTTCTTGGAGGGCTTCGCTCTTCTAGGAGGATCATAAAACCTACTTTTTTGAAATGCGTGCATTTACTATCGTTTCTTTATTCCAATAAATAACGAATACTTACTTCCTTTTAAAAACAAATTAGGTTCTCTTTTACGTAAAAAGTCATAACAATCATGATTGTCGTATTTATGTCCTCCAATAATGTGTAAGCTATTGACATGGAATTTTGCAAGTGAGATTCGTTATGAATTATCCCTCATTCGACGACAAAAATTGGAGTACTGTGCAATACTTAATTGTTCTAATAATATGTTCCGTCACAACCTATAGCTTGCTGTACTGCACTGGGTCTGTTTGTCACTTTCTAGTTTCTAGACCAATTCTAATATATAACAGAAAATGAGAGGGAGAGAGAGAGAGATACTCTCTCAGAGTACCCTCATACCCTGAAGTTAGAATTAAAATTAATTATAAGTACGACACGTGTGTAAGGGAGCCGTTCGTCCGTTTTTACGGAGTTCTGTCCCGGTTACCCCCAACGAAAGCTTCGGAACGCCAAATTGTCCCGTTTTTCCGATTGATGTTCCGTAGATGGTATATATATTATTATATGTCACCTTATTTGTTGATGAGATGTAGTAGAGGCTTGTTGGACATAATAATAAAATAAGAAGGAAAAAAATTATGAGCACTTTTTCTCTTCGTGTGATATGGTATATCCTTACTAAATAAAATATGGAAGGTTGAGGGTCTTTTTGAAGAAAAGCAAGAATTTCGAACGGAACACAAATTAGAACTTATTAATTAACGACTTAATATGAATAATTTATGGGATACATTGTTAGTTCGAAAACAAAGTTTGTTTTTGGTAAAACGGCAAAATACCGATATTTTTTTACGATTTCCAAGATGCGTCGAGCAGTTGAATTTCATGTATTTAAATGTACCAGCGTCTAAACTTACTCAATCACAATCTAGTTTTTAAAATTCTTAATGAAAATAAATTCAGAATACTTAGGATCTAAATTTTTGGCCTTGTACGGCAATGCAACTAAATATACTGAATTTCTAATTGTTATTTTTTACATTTAACATTTAAAAAGTAACCATAAATGACAAGTCAATTAATTGCATAAAACGACTTTATTTATTCATTGATAGTAAAACAACACGAATAAATTAAAATACTAAATGATTCGTTTGATAAATCCCGTGAGAAAATGAGATTTAGATTTATATTTTTAGATAAATTTTTAAAATGTTTTGTTACCAAACCTATGCATGCATCCACTATGGTTACTAACGTAAGTTACCTCTGTAAAATGCTACTGGTAAATAAGTAATAATATAAAAAAAAAAACTTTTAATCATTATTATAAAAATTGCATTTGTTTCCGTCTAAAACATTTTATAAAATCTTGGCAACCATTGATATAGGTTGTACAAATATTATAAAGTATAACGAGAAAAAATATTTTCACAGATACCCATAAAAGTAAAAAATTATAAATTCATAAAAAATTGAAACTGGATAAAATAGGATATTGTAGGAAATAAATAATGTTTAAGTATAATTACAAGTCTATGCTACAATATGCACATTACTTTTTTCTTTTTAACAAGTACAATACAATTTTCACATTATTTCTGTAAGTAAAAAATATACTTCTAACAAAACTTTTTTACAAATATGACTATTTAGTTGCATCGTACGTAGTTTTTTTTTTTAACAATCTGAATATCAGTTAATAAATATTATGTACTTCAAATGTCAAACAATTTAAAACTGCAAATAGAAAGTCACTTTTAATACTCGGCACGCAAATTAATTAAAAAGGAAGATTTTGATGATTTAATATTTGTAAGATACATCTGTTACCTTTTCAAATTTATTCAAAATAGAAAAAAATTTGACAATTGCCAAGTAAAAAAAAAGATGCAGCGTACGTCATTTGCAAGTGCTTGTAAATGTACAAATCGATCTCATCAGCCATTTGATTGATTTGAAAATGAAAATGATTAAAAAATGAATTTATGTTAATAAACGCTTTTCACTCAAAACGTTAATTAGAATACTTTGTACAATTGTCTTTAATAATATGCCACAAGTGATTTTCTCGAAAATAATTTTAAAAACTATATTTTTTAACCGCATGATTATCTAATTGTACGATTTCAGAGTAAATTGAAAATCAAGTTGTAGAGCATAATATACAAACTTCATTTTCCACACACAAGCTTAGTATAGATATTGTTAACTAGGAATTTTTATGTATATTTATACACATTATGAAATTCATTTGAATTAGTGCCAATGAATAATCTGTGTATTTATGGATAAGGTCTCAATTGATACTGGAAGATATACTAACGAATTGTCCGATGAAAATAAAGCATACATATGTTGATGTTGTTTAAATTAAATAGTGTGATGATTAACTGTGATTACTTTGACAAATTCAATTTTATAAAAGTAAACCGTTAAAATTCTATAATTTCTCAAAATCATACAATTATTATGTGTTTATAATACAATTTCGTTGTCACTCATAAGTGACCTTTGTCAGTTTTGATAACGCGTTGACTTATTAATATAATCATACTTCTCATTAAACCAGTTAACTTTGATATTTGCATAGTTGTAATTAGCTACAAACATACATTACGTTCACTCTGGATCACTTTGCATCTCGCCATTAGTTATAACCAGAGAGTCCTCGTCACCTCCCTCGCTGCACTCGAGGGACAGAAGACTGCCCCTGCGTTTCTTTTTGTGAATCCTTTCATCGTCACTACTTAGCACACTTTTGTCCCTCTTTGATTTATCCCTTCCCCTTGTCGTCCTTGTTAACACTTCTTCCCCGTTAGTCTTGCCACTGCTCCTGTTATTACTCTTAGTCCTTAATGTCCTTTTACTGGACCTCGACTCGTCTTCCTCTTCACGCTCACTCAACAGTTCGCTTTCCACTTTAATAATCAAAGCTGCAGAGTCACTCGAGCTCTCGTCATTTTGTTCCGTTTTGTTTTCTGTTCTTTCTGGCTTAATATCTACACTCGCACGCTCACTTGGAGTCGAACTCTCGGAAGGTAACGGAGGAGTCCTAGCACCTTTATACCTGTCACTGTCTTCGATTTTTATCGGCTTCGTTACCTCTGGCGCTACGTTCTCTTCAGCTTCGTCTTTTTTAATCGGTGGTGTATGCGGTGACAAGCCATTTGTCAAATTGTTTTCACCTACAGAAGATCTTAAAGTCGCGTTTTCTAATTGCAACGTGGTTACAGAGTCACGTGCCTTGCGTAACTCTTGTTGCAAAAAGTAAATTGTGCTCTGCATACCTTCGACGTCTTCATCAAGATCTTGAAGGAATTCGTCTAGTTCTGAAAATAATCATTTTAACATTATTTAATACATTTTCATTGACGTTCACAAAATAATTTTAGTCTTTAGTATGAGTAATGAGTCTTTGATAAAGTACATTGATATTAAAAATGCATTACTGATCGTATCACGAAATTCGATATGTAATAAAAAAGTTTTATATTTTATGTTATTCTATATTTCCTCATTTAAGCAGAATGAGGATGTTGCTTTTATTAATTTCCTTTCAACTTAAACCTATTCATTTGAAAATTTTTTGTAATTGTAACGATCGTGCTTTCTTAACTACAGTGTGGATCTCCATATAAGTAAAACCGCTAGTTTTCTTCGTCTTTCAAGTTTTTTTTGTTGCAAGGATGCATGAATGAATAAAGAAAGTTTGCTTATATAGATAGATTTAATGTCTTACCGGATTGGGACTTCTTCATTTCTTCGCTGTAACTCTTTTGAAGTGCTAGTTCTCCTTCTAATTTAGCTATACGTCCACTAGATATCATACGACCTAATTCTTCGTTCTCTTGATACAATAGTCTACATTTGGCCATTAATCTCTTTCCAGTATTACTAAATGTAAAAATTATTTTTTTCAGTTTACATATAAAAAGTTTTGTAGATTTTTCAAGCATATGTATATATATATTAAAAAAAACTCACCTGTCTGGAGTAAATTTCCAGGCGCTCAATTCATTTTGTGTGTCTTCTAATTTAGCTTTTGTTGTTATTAATTCTTGCCGTAATTTTTGTATAAGTATATTTACAGCTGGATCAAGAAGAGTAGACCTTAAAGCTGCAGCGGACGGTGCATGGGTGGCTTTCATTTCAGTCAATTGATTCTGTATGTAAACAGCATAAAATGGTACGAATATTTTTAATTGTCATTTGCACGAAAATTAATTAAATTGTGATAAGTCAATCGGATTACTAACCGCATATTCTTGCAATTCTTGTTCTTTTGAAGCCAATCTTCTTACTAAGATTTTTTCTCTGTGGGAAGCTTCTGCATACTGCTGTCTGTATTTTTCTTCCGATTCTTTCAATGAAACAGTATCCCCTAAATATAAAAATTTTTACACTATATTTT
Source organism: Copidosoma floridanum (assembly GCF_036245765.1). NCBI lineage: Eukaryota > Metazoa > Arthropoda > Insecta > Hymenoptera > Encyrtidae > Copidosoma > Copidosoma floridanum. The sequence continues at coordinate 4,859,011 of NW_028321906.1, read as the reverse complement.
TTGATCAATTATCATATTCTACTGAACGTTCAGACTTGTATGAATCATTACATCTAGACTTTTTTACATGAGTGAAGTATATGATTATTGGTCAGGTTAAAAAAAGTTTAACTAAAAAGTACATATTATTAGAAAAAAAAAATCAATAAATTAATAATCCATATGAGGGAACTATTGATTTTTCTAGGCTGTTCACTTATGTTGGAAATAATGAATCATGAGTGTTTAATATTCTATTTCAGTGAACATTCTCTAAGTAAAGGTATTAGAGACTGGAAATCATGTATTTATATTAAAAAAATATAAAAAAATAGTGTCAGTATTGCAAAGATGCATAATCTTCAAAATATTGAAGAATGTAACAAAGTTATTATTCAAGAGATATACTGGATATTTGCAGTGTGCATATGTATAAAAATTTGTTTGGATATAGTGATTTTAAAAATTGTCCAACAAATGACATCTTAATTGACGCATACTTTGATCATGTGTACTGGCGATACTTCAGCCCTTTGGTAGCATCATGGTGAGGTGCTGTGATCTTTGTTTCTGTTTCAGCAGATCGTTCCAGGAGATGCTTTAACTCTTCCAAGGCTTTAAAGTGCTTTGTCCACTCGAATTCCAGCACAGTCAATTCATTTTTCTCATCAAAGGAATGATAAATTTAATTAGGATGAGTGGGATTGCTTTGAAAACACTTGGGATGCCAATGATGGAGAGGGAAGACTATTTTTGTGGGTCGGATCTAAAAATAGATGATACGATATTAAGGAAAAGTTTAGAGAAAGAACAGACTTGTGCCAAGTGATACAGTGATCAGTGATCCAGATGTTTTAAACCGTTTGCTGGTGCCTTGCAGCAGTAGTTTCAAAGATTTTCTATTGCCCGTTCAGTATACACAAGGCTAACATATATACTTTAATAACACCAATTTTTCCACCATTTTAAATTACTTTCCATACAAAGTAAAAAAAAAAAAAAAAAAAAAAAAAAAAATTTCAACTAAAATTTAGCACTGACACTTGTAGGCATCAATTGCAAACGACGTGTAAATTACGCACCAATGGAGTGAGGATAAAAAAAGAGAGAAAAAAAAAATTTTCACTAAATCACAGACTAAAAAGCACTTCTTCATATAAAATCACAAATGGCCATTGCACAGCACATCACCTTGAAAACTCCAATAATAAAACAGCCTGAGTGTAATGTAATAAGATAGAATGAAAATTATTTGTAGCGATCTTAAGCCTATAATCAAGTAAATGAATCGATTTGCAGCATCAGAAAAGACACTGGACAACAAGTAGTAGGTACATATACATGTCTGGCGAATGACGCTTGACGACAGACAGCTCCAAAAGACGGACCAACCTCAATATCATTTCCCTCATATTTTTATTACAAGGAGCACAAAAGTCCCAAGACTGTCGGCTCGTTTGCATAAGTATGTAGGTGTGGCCTTTATTGACCTTTTGGGAGCCTCAACATTAAAGAAATGTAGGAGGCAGTGTGTTGTGGTAGATAAGAGCTCTCGCTCACGATTGATCTCCGTACCTTCCAGGGTCGTCGCCTGAGACTCCAAAAAGTCCACATAGGAGTCCTGCTCGCGCCACTTGGCCGCCAGCTCGTCCTTGCTCAAGCCGTCCAGCTGATGCTCGCTGAGCTTGACCCTGCGCGGCTGCCGGGGCGAGCGAGGGCTACCACTGGCCTTGGCCGACCCGTTGCCAGGGTTCACTGGTGCTGAGCTGCAGGCACTGGTACCGGTTGCTGTTGCTGCTGGTGCACCAGCTACAGTAGCAGCAGCAGCAGCAGCAGGATTATTGTTGTTGGCAGCAGCGACGTTAGTAACGGTAATAGCAGCAGTCGTAGCGGGGACAGCAGCAGCAACAACGGTTCCGGGTACATGGGGACTTCTGGGCGAGGAGGGACCTGCCGACTTGGCCTCGGCGCTCTCCTCCGCCATGGCTTTAAGGTTACTGCCGGCAGCTGAGCTTCCCCTCTCTTTCTCTCTCAGGAGTACAGCAGTCCCAAAAGGACGGGTTGTGGTTGTTGAGTTGAGTGATAATTATACTTCAGGTACGTGTACAGCTGGCGCGTGTTGTCACTTGCACGCACTCCTCTCTCTCTCTCTCTGCGAGGCCCCCCCCCGCGCGCGGCGTCACTTGCTTGCCTCGGTGATCATGGGGTTGCTGATGCAGTACTGGTCCTGATGATGACGCCTGTAATTCGAGTACGTACAAGTTAATGATGATACACTTATGATGATGATGAGCAACACGGGAGATATGAGGGTTACGCGAGCCGTCATGAGGAACATGAGTATGGTTTCGGAGCAGGCAAGAGACAGTGTACATATAAGTCAAGTATTTACTTATTTATTACTCGTGGTAAGACTGGTAAGAGAGAAAATAATAAAACGTAGCAGGAGCTGGGCAAGTAACGGTATCGCGGTGATGGTCGTCGGCGACAAGTACAATTAAGTAGGTATGTATACCTAATGTTTAAAGTGCGAGAGACTGAGAGAGGATTTATATTGAGAATACTCTCACACTTGCACACACCACACAGTATCACTCAATCACTGTTCCCGAGGGTAAGTAAGAACTGAAGTTGACTGAAGAGTGCTGGTGAAAGAGTCTTTCTCAGCTAGGTGTGGGGGGTGGAGGGTTAGGGGTTAGGGGTGATGAAAATATGTGTGTGTATATAGAACTGTGACTGTGGTCAAATGGGACACCCGCCTATAGCGGCAAATTCAAACGTTCTAAAACCAATCAACGTAAATTCAAGTTATTCTTAACCCCCATAATACCCTTTACACCATAACCCTGTACTTTTAATCCCTTAAATAAAATAACCCTGAGTGTGGAGTTCAGTTAGATGATAATTTCATTTTTTTATTGACAATAAAAGAGCCACTTAAAACAAAAAAAGGAAATAACTTGTAAATCATTAAAATAGTACTGTTAGGGAGAAAAAAAAAATTAATAATTGAAATAACTCGGTTAGCTAATAAATAAAAATTATTAACAAGCATAATCTTCCACTTTCGATCTCTTGAGCTCCTAATTCTTCACCCCAGTTGCTTACACCCCGTAACCCTGTACTATTAAGCCCTTAAACAAATTAACCCTGGGTGTGGAGTTTAATTTGTTAATAATTAAATTTTCTTATCAACTATAAAAGAGCTACTTAATCATCACAAACAAAGGAAATAATTTTTAAATCATTTGAATGATTTTTGTAAATTGAAAAAAGTATTAATTATTTATACAACTTGGTTATCATATATTAGTAAAAATTATTAACACATAAAATTTCTCATTTTTAAGCTTTTAAGTTTCTAGCCTTTTACTTCAAGTGATTCTACCCTAGAAAGTGACGTAGGACAAAATAGATCATAATTCGATTTTTTTTTTTAATAAGAATATATCTATAAAATTATGGCAAACTAATATTTTAATGACTTGCACATTTAAAGATCACTCTTCTAAAATAGTTCACTGGACTTATAAGTCATTTATCCTTGTACAATACAACTTCAGTAGTTTTAAAAGTTTTAAAGTTGTGACATTCAAAGTTGTAAGCACTTTTTGCATAAAAATTGTAATGAATTAGTTATTAGTGATTAGTAGTTTATTAAAGTTAACTAATATAACTGAACGCATCAGTTTATTACGTTGGAATTGCATAGAGAATTACGGGATTTAAGAGGACATTTATCACACATAGGTTTTTCTGATAGATGTTTTTGAAACTTTGAACGTATAAGTATACACAGGAAAAAACACACTACACGATATTTCACATTGTTGTACTGCAATTGGGGTGAAGAGTTAGGAGCTCAAGAGATCGAAAGTGGAAGATTATGCTTGTTAATAATTTTTATTTATTAGCTAACCGAGTTATTTCAATTGTTAATTTTTTTTTTCACCCTAACAGTACTATTTTAATGATTTACAAGTTATTTCTGTTTTTTGTGATGAGTAGCGCTTTTATTGTTAATAAGAAAATTAAATTATTAACTCATTGAACTCTACACCCCGGGTCATTTGGTTTAAGGGCTTAAGAGTACAGGGTTGTAACGTACGATAGTATAGGTGACGTCGCTATACGTAACAGGATTATGGAGTTAAAGTACTTGGGGTAAAGGGTTAAGAGCTAGAATTTAAGTTCATTGGTTTTAGAACCAATTTGAATTTGCCGCTATAGGCGGGTATCCCGTTTGGTCACGCTGTAATTGTCTTGGTTATCGATAACGGATGGACACAGCAGCATTGTAAATGCTGAGTTGATAGTATAACTGAATCTTCGACCGCGTGGCGGCATGACTCGTTCCCGCATGTGGCGAAAAAAGAGTCTGGTTAGTATATATAGACCAAATTGACAGAAATCGTTCAGTGATGTGTGCACACTGGCTCATGACGTATGTCTACGGCCACACCCACGAAGACGGATACGGCTTAAATTGCTGGCTACGTAGTTGTAGCCCCCCGATCCGCACCTATACAGGTATAAGTGAGGTAAGTAGGACGTGGATGACTACTTGCTGGTGTGTACATGTTTTTTGCTTTTATTTTAACATTTCTGTTAAAAACCAGTGTCCTGCTTTATTATTTGCGTTTTTCTGAATCAAATTTCTCTCTTTTTTTCATTTCTTCTAACAAAGGGTGAAAATTTTGAGAAATCAAGAAAAACATACGTCCGCTGCTTTAACTTGATATAATTTTCCAACTTTAATCAACTTACATATTGTAATCTGTCCATTTGATATAAAATTATTTTGTTTCAGTTATAATTCGTTTAAACAGCCTTTCATATATTTATTCATTATTTTGTTATCTCTTGAAAAATCCTTTTGTGTTCAACATATTTTTTTTTGTATTACGTACTAAAAAAACGACTATTGAATATATCATCGTACTTATCTTACGTCCCTCGGGCCGCAAAATAGCCCTGGAGACGATGGCACTTATCCGACGAAAACTACTATTCTAATTTGATGAAAAGTGAGCGGAAAAATTTTGAGCCCGTGGGCACACTTTGCGCCCAGTAAATCACTTTGGGCCCTAAAGCTTTTGAAAAGTTTTTTTGTCCCGGAGGGTGCCACTATTGTTCATACGCGTATCTAAAATACTAATTAATTCAATTAAAAAAAATTTTCCTACTATCTTTTCCTGTTTTTGGCTTTGTTTATAAAAGTATAAAGTCATCCAGCACTTTGATCTCGAGACAGCTCTGCACACGGGGCGAACGCAATCGGACTGTTCCCAACTGTTCATTATAAATTATTTTATTATACCTAAAAAAAAGAATAAGTTACATTTGTCAAGGTCTTGGATTCTTCCATTTTTCTAGAAATGTTATATAGACGATGTCAATAAAGCTTGACCTCTAATATCACACATGCAAATTGAAGCGCAATTAAAATATGCTGGAATATACTTTTAACAATAGTTTCGTAACTATTTACATTTTTAGTACATTAATAAAAAATAAGGTAGCATAGAGCAGCTCAAACCCTTGATGAAAGAGTTAGTTGTAAGCGGGAACAATGGCAAAATTCAGTAAAAAAATGAGTCCAACGGAATTTGATAAATTTTTTGACATAAAATATGGAAAAATAATTAAGCACATGATGATTATGATCGGCTTGTGGCATTACCGACCTCCATTCGAAAGAATAGTTTTGATATTTATTGGGTCATCAGTACTGATATTTGGACAAATCGTTGCGGTGAGTAGATTGTTTTTGCTTACAAACGGTTATTTACGAGTAGGTAAACTAGGCAGGTACGGGGCCATCTTTCCCCTCCATCAGAGTTTCGTGCCATTGCACACATCTCCGGTCCCTCCACCCATGCCTGGCCACGCTCACCTAGGCAGGATCTCAAAATTTTTTTAGATTTAAAAATTATTTTTATTTCATTGTTATTTCCATTTCTCTTATTTTTATTTTTTATTTATTTTTATTTCGAAATGGGGAAAGGTGGCCCCGTACCTGCCTAGTTTACCTACTTTTACGACTTACATGCAAAGGTTTAAGTGTAATAGAGTAAAGTAGATATTAGAAATATCATGCAACATATCAATGTAGTAGTGAATTTTTTTTTTTTTTTTTTTAATTTTGTTGAATTTTCAAGCGCATATTATTGAAAAAAAAAAATTTAACACATCTTATATTGTAATACGCGAGCCATTTGAGTCCAAGCTTTGACTTTTCAACATAAAAAGTTTAGGATAAGTCACCCGATTGAATTATGGTTTTACTACACAATAATGAAAACTTATACTTCATACATGTAATACCCCAAGTTTAAACCAGGCAATTTTTGTGAGTGGAAAATCATGATCATTTTTTTATCATTACCTGTGGTGGTAAAAAATAATCTTTACTTTCGGAAATGCAAAAAACTCATTTTTTTTTAATACGTCAGCTTTTTTTATAAGACTAACAATCTTATCTTTTGACAAATCCCAATTCGACATTGGCCGTTACTATGTTGTTGGCTTTCAATGCAGCCGTACACAATCGATTTAGAGTCGCTAGACGATTATGTTGTATACGTACTTAATATGGCACAGTCAGCTTTTTATGTTCGTGATTTCTTATACATTTTTTTTTTTCTTATTTTTTTCATACACTTATTTATCTATGCACAGTTGATTCACCATATTTTCACATAAAAAACTACTTATTAAATAGTGCGTCGTAAATATAAATTTCAGAAAATAAAATGTTGTAATAACTCTGCTACTCCATGTTTTTCAGGTGACGGGCATAATTACAAACTACGGCATTGACTTCTCCGTTTGGACAGAAAATTTCAATGTCTTCTTGTATTTGTCAATAGCACTATCGGAATACTATTTCATCGTACTTAACAATAAGGCGGTCTCTAATATCAAATTTTTGTATAGTATTTTGTTCTCTTTCCTCGAATAATTTAAACGAGCTTAAAATGTCTTTTCCAAATATAGGTGCGCAGAATTACGGAAAATTTCGCGCTCAATTGGATGTCAATAGACGATTACAATGAAAAAGCTATTATGTTGAAAAATGCAGACTCAGGATTGTTTTTGTTGAAAGTTTTGTCTTGTAGTTATAAAAAAAAAAAATTACCACGTATACAATAATGTAACCCTAATTATTGATGCCTTGATTTTATTTTTCAGGCCTCTTAGCAGGATGTTTTATACTATGTTGTGTAGCAACATTGACACCAGTATTTTTAGACCTAATTATACCTTTGGAAGAGTCTCGAGCAAAAATGTTTATTATCAAAATCAAGTTTATCGCCGATCCAAACAAATACTACTTCGAGTATTACTTTGCAAGTTTGACGCTCATGATTATCGCTACCTTCACGATTTTAACTATTTTTTTCAGTTTTTTGAACATTTTAAAATCAGTTGTTGGACAACTTCATATAGTAAAGTAGGACATGAATGATTTGCTACATTTACTGTTCGTCGGACAACTATTTTTTCTAACTCTTGAATAATGTTATAAAAATCTTTTATAGATACCGAATACACTTGGCCTCAACGGAATTGGCGAATAAAGATTTGGAAGCGTACAATACGATTACTTCTGCTATTAAATTACATCATCATTGTTTAGAGTTGAGTATGCATATGCTGTAAATGTAAGTGTGTAATTCAAATTCCTTCAACCCTCATAAAAACTAACCTTCAGTAAAATGTGCCTTTGTGTGACGACATTCACCAAATACGGGCTATAATATATGTATAGAGATACCTAGTTCGACATACTTATAATTCGTTTGTTAATTTTTCGTAAATAATTGGTTTATCACATCTAAATTTAACGAATATTTGCTTCAAACGTAATGACTTGATAAGCTATACAGCTAATATTATTTAAAAAATGCACTGATAATTTTTCTTCAATTTTTGCTCTATCGACCAGTAAGTTTGCATCATGGTCTGGTAGACATAAGAAAAATGAGGTAATAGGGAGATGAGGTACCTACATATTTTCAAGGCTGCGGCGCTGTGTGCCTTCGATATTTAAGCGGAAATAATTTTACTCGATAAGTTGGTAATAATTATTTTTTAAAATTAGCAGAAAATAAAAAAATGATTACAGTTTTTAATGTCTAGATTTGAGACAAGTCATAAGACTTATTATTCATAATTGTCTATCACAAGTTATTATTAAAACTTTTTAATCCTTATTATTAGTTACTTTTTTTTTTGTTCACGAGTTTGAACGGTACAATCGTGCCTCAAAGATTATTATTTTTTTATTATTTTTTTCCATCTGATATAAAATATAAGACAACAAGAATGATCTACTATTAACAATTATTAATAGCTATTAGTTTTTGATAAATCTTAAAAGTCAAGTGTTAAATAGTGATAATTAACCATAGCAGTTCTTTCTAGTTACCACTTTTTTCGATGTTTATATAATGACATGACGAAAAAAAATGTGATAAAAAATAATCACTAGTAACAACACTCACTAAACTTTATTATAGTCTCAAATCTGGACTTTATTAAATTTTATTATTAGTTATTATTTTTCTTTCGTTACTTAATCAGAAAAAAAATTTCTGCTTGGATATAAAATAAAATTAGAGATGTATCAGTAATTAAAAGTAATTGTTTTATTCTGTCAGGAAAATTTTTTGCATAAATATAACGAACCCCTAAAATTATTTTAAAAATCTGAACTTTTTTTTTTTTATTAAATACAAAAAACCAGTAACAGTACCAAATAACAACGGAACTGTCGTCCAACCGGTACTTTTTAAATTGCCATTCTTGTAATATTTGCATAATCTTTGGTAAACACAAGTATGAATCATTTCGATTTTTTAGCTATAGAATGGTACATTTAGAGTAGGTCAAACGATTAAAAGTTTGAAAAACAAATCATTGATTTTAAACATAATAAAAAGACTTATAGACACCTTTGAAGAAACGTTTAACCTGTTGTTTGCCATAACGATCACCTTTCTGTCAGTGTTTCTCAGCATCATGCCGATCTGTGTAAGTTCTAACAATTTTTGTACTCTATAAAATTATGTATAGGTACAACAATATATAGTTATTTTTTGACATTGTAGATCCTCGAAAGTAACAGCTTTTTTGAATTAATCAGACAAGGTGCGTTTTTAGTGGCCGTAGTAGCCGCTTTGTTTGCTATAAATTGGCCAGGACAACTCCTCGAAGACGAAAGCAATGATTTGTTTAGATCACTGTAACCATATTTTATATTCTGCCGTTAAAAATCTTTCTAGACGTAAATTATTCCAGGTACTTTATCCAAACGTTGATTTTCTCAGTTACATGGGCGAATGGTATCGATTATCAAAAAAATCCAAAACTTTACTACTAATTATGATGTATCGATGCATGAAGCCTTCCGTCTTTACTGCAGGGAAATTATGCTTTTTGAACTACATTACTTATGGGATGGCAAGTATAACCATGACATATACATTCATGTAATTTAACGTCTACTACCTCTAGTAATTCCTCATATATTTGTTCATTTTTTCGTTTCCAGATAATGAAAACAGCTTTCTCGTACATGACTTTTTTACGTTCTGTAAGGCAGTAATTCGATATCATATATTATGCAATCGTAATTTAATCATATATATTTCGCAATTTTACAGTTTTGCATGTACTTAAGACAAGACTGTATATTAAAAAAAATATATATATATATTGTAAAACACTTTACAGTACTATATTTTATTTAGGAATACGTTTTGATTTATATTAATCGATTAGTACTGAATTTCGTAAAAAATTATGAATATATTTGTCATTACAGTAAAAAAGTACCATTTAACAAAAATAAAAGATCAAGTAAGTTTGACGTAATAATATTCGAATTGTTTATTAATCTTTGTAGTCTTTTGTAAGTGGCTGTAAGAATTACATTCTTGAAATAAAAATGAAGTTATATAGCCTTAAAAAGTAACGAAGGTCAATAATATCTGATGTAATAGTCAAATTTCCTATCCATTTCGGCGCAGCATATCATTTGTATATTGGACTCGCACTCATTTATCTCAAATCACTTATTTATTTAGCAAGTTTATACGCAAAACTAGATTACACATACATACCAACGTTCATCACAGTTAAAAAATTATTTGTTTGCGATAACCTTTGGATAATATTATGACACATCTTTCACGCGACATCATTTGCATGAAACCTATGTAAGATATCTTTTTACACATAATATAATAATATCAGCGAAACCGGCTGTGTCCGTTGTCACCTCACTGTTTTTTTAAGATTTTATGTACTAATGGGATATTATGTATGGCACACAACACCAAGAGCAGTCCGCGGATAATTAAAGTTTTCTACCTTATGGATAACGTTGATTTTATTTAATCTATTATATGTTATATCTATTATATGTATAATAGATCTATATTATATCTATTATAACATTATTTATTAAATAACTAGCTACTTCATAGGAAAGTAAGAGTTGCTGCACATTGTTTTGATATTTTAAATTATAAATTACACTTGATAATATTGATAGAGAATTCATGGTGGGGAACACGAAAAATCAGATTTGAGTGGTGTTATTCGTATCATAAAATTTTTCAGCACAATTTTTCGAAAAAATAAGAGCTGCCAGACATGATTGAATCTACACAGGGTTTTCGGCTTTGCCTCGGGGTTTCAAATGCCTGTGATCTGCGAAACTTTCTTCATTTGTCCTCCCTATGGATGAGTGATGTAAGTACTATGTGGTGTTGAAATAAAAAAAAAAAAAATAAAAAAAACTCGCAGAAAAACTTCTATTAACTCTCAATTTGAAGTAGTAAAAATTTCAACAAGATTTTCACTGGCGAAATAGTGAAAAATTAGAATTGTTCATTCGCACCCAATCGTTATAAATTTCAATTTTAATTATTTATCAGCAATGCAATGAACGATTTTGATCCAAAAGAAGATAATATTACAACCTATACACATTATTTCAAATGGTATAAACAATAAGTTAATCAATTAATTTAAATATAGTGAAACGTTAACTTGGTAGAAATAGTGAATATTCACTAGTTCAAATACGTTATGAGTATAAAACTTTGAAATAGTGAAATCGACTGTTTCACTGTTTAAGTAGTGTACATGCACCATTTAAAAAAAAGTTGTACCCTTTTCACTATTTGAAATTTATGAGCAGAGATTCAAAATTCACCAAGAAACTACCATTACAGATCTATTATTATCGTAATGCTTTTTGAAATTTTTCATAAATCCCATTTAAACTAATATGGGGTTTGAAAAATGACAATAGAGCCGGGCCCAAAAGTTTCCCACTATTTTGAACCCTATACCTATCAAATATAATATAGCGAACAAATTCCGAACGTTAAAATTCGAAAATCTTATTGCACGCGTCAAAATATCGGGATTTTTTTGTGCTATGACCTATGTGAGAAATGTATGTATAATAATTTATCAGCTATTTCCGTCACTGGTATAAATAATTTAAATACTTATTTCTCACTTTCACACTCCTATTTATTCATCAACTATTTAAATATTCGATTCACACGTTTATATATACCTACAATAGAGGTCTCTGAGAGAAAAAAAAATTCTATTTCTGGAATATTGCAATCACATAATTATATATTATCCGAAACGTTTAAGACAACGGATCTCTCATACATAATTGCCAGAAAAAACCTTTGAAAGTTTGAGACAAAGTTAATAATTTACAATAATAATCAGAGTTAAAAAAAGAGTTGAGTAGGTTTATTTACAATAAATTATATTCATAAAAAAAAAAAAAAATTCATAACAGAACGATCGTCCGCAGTGACCAGACCAAAGAAGACATCGATTTATTATACATACACGGGATTATATAAAATATCCCTCAGCCACAAATCAACATGAAAAAAAGCCGCTGCATCATATTGTTGTTAAAATATTACAATGAAAAAAAAAAAAAAACCAAGACATGGACCATTAAATTGTCCCAGATGCACAATAACAAGCGATTAAAATTCTTCTAAAAATCAACTAGTACTTGCTAAAAACACCATATTCGTGACTTTCCGCGTAAAACAGGTATAATATATCTCATTACCATAAAACTCATGAAAAACTCGCTCGATGAAAACAGTTTATTTCCTCAAAGCCGCGAAACCGGGCTTGGACACGTTGCTGGTCGAGGAGACGCCGCTGCCGTTGAAACGACCCGACGGTGGCTTGATGAACGACGCCCGCCCCGCACCGTTGCTCGACGCACTGGACGCGCCAGCGGTCACTGACAAGGTTCGACGTCCCAGCCGCGGGTTGCCCACTTGGCTCTTGTTTTCCCGCGGAAGCCCCACACGGTCCGCCAACTGCACCGGACTGGCCAACCGAGCAAGTTTGCTGGCGACCGGCACCTTCGCTCGTGTGGCCCTCGAACCCTGGACTGAAATTTCATTCACCGCTACACGCCTGGGTACAATAAAAAAAAAAAAAAAAGAACCCCATCCGTTCTACAAAAATCTCACCCATTCCCGGGGTCCCAGGGGCCTCCGTATGGTCCTTGACGCGCCTCCCGAGAGGCGGAAGCGGTGGGGCCGTCGTTTTGCCAGGAACTGTCCTCCGCTGAGCCAAGGACGCGCGCGGCCATAAGCCCGGAGTGGAGCTCGGTCCTCTCGATACTCCGGTGCTCGGGATACGTACCGTTGGTCTGGGGATCGAGCGCTGCTGCGGCTTTTTGGGCAAGAGACTACTCGCCAGCCCCGACGAAGAGCTGCTCGGAATACCCCGGCCGCTGGTGAAACTGTCACTGCTCGACGGTGGGCTGATGCAGTTGTTGCCCGTCAACGAGCAACTGCTCCTGGTCCGGTTGAACAGCTCGTCTGCCCGGCGGAGGGGGAGAGATGGAAAAGCTACATGACTTTGGATATGACAATACGTGTGGTGGAAATATTGGGCGCACCTTGGCCGAAGGTCGAGTTGGCGGGTATCTTGTCCTTGAGGAGCTCGACGGCGCTGCCCAGGATCCCGTGGGCCTTGAGCACGCAGTCGGCGAGATCGGCGTCCCCGTCGTTGCTCTGCACCGTCACCTGGCCAAACGAGTCCTCGGCGAGCCGTCGCATGGGCGAGTTCGAGACGCGGTTCACCTGCGGCCTCGGCTCCTCCGCGACCTCCTCGCCACCTGCGCTGATCTGCAGCTCGTACGTGCTCTGGCGCTGGAGCTTCGGCTGATGCACCTCCCTTGCGCACTCGGCACCCATGCTCTGTCTCCTCCTCCTTGCGTGGTCCTCGCTCGGGTTCTGAAGCATTATTGTCACATTTTGGCCTTGTCGACTTGTGCGCGAGCAAACTATACTTCAATGATGCACTTATTGGCTTCTTTAAATTCAAGCGAGATGTTATAAACAACAATGGTATAGTTTTCATCTCCGGGGCTGTATATGAGGTAGCCGCGGTGCGATGGCGGTTATGTGGCGAATCCTATATTTTTCCTATCCGAGGGCACATACCGAGAGAAAAAAAATAATGAAAATTATACACTGTTCCATAGAATGGCAATTGCCGTCTAGGGACTTTTTACTTGATTGGCCAACCTAATTTTTATACCAATATTCCGGACAGTAATTTCTATCGTACAAACAGTAAAAATCACTGGTAATTCCAACAACAAAAATTACTGCTCTAAACAGTAAAAAGTCTCTAGAGACAACCGAACACTACCAGATGACCATTCTAGCACAGTAATTTTTACCATTTTTTTTTTCTCTCAATGCACCAGCCTCTCAAAAACTCCCAGGGTAGGAAAAAAAAAAAAAAAAAAGAAAGAAAAAAACATGCTCTTGCCGTATCGTTAACCCCAGGCTGCTTGTAAAAATCGGTGTTGCTTCGAAGGAGGCCACCTCCTCTGGCGTCGTTGTCGGGGTCCTGGAGGGTCGAGATGCTCTGGCGCCTGTGACGAGCGGCTCCACCCACGGCGGCCACCTTGAACTCGTTCGTGTCGACCTCGCCCTTGGCGTCGATGACCTTGACCACCCGGTAGAGCACGTCCTGGATCGCTTGCATCGACTCCTTGGACATGTCGGGCAGGAGGCTGCTGCCCGTCTCCTCAACCACTCGGTTCTGGTGGCTGCTGTCCTGCGTACAATTACGTCGTCTCATTTGTGTCTCTCTCGATTCGTACCGAGACAAGCGTATACCCCGGCTGCTGAGCACCAGATGTATGATTAATAATCACCTGATATTTTGGCGTGGTGTTCACCTAATATTCACCATTAATTTTCCCATGATCACCACCCGATATGGATGTAACCAGTAGGTGATTGTATCATGTGGATATCAGTAAACTCTGTTCAGTATAAAAGCTTCGATCAAAGCTCGTCCGATACTCACCTGATTATATATATACATCACCAATTGTGAAAATCTGGTGTATCATATCATATGCAAAAATGTCAGGCGATTATATCAGCAGGGACTGTACAATTATTGTGGACTCAACTGCCATGGGCCCGGTTCCCGTGATGCTCCAGAAGGAGCCGGTGTTCGGGTCGACGTTGTCCTGGCAGGCGCAGCTCACATCGCTCATGTCCAGGACGGCGGCCATCCTCGAGGAGCCGCACTCCACGGTGATCTTGACGCTCCCGGCGGGCTCCTCACCACCGGCCGGCTCCTCTGCTCCCGAGCGATCGACCTTCTTCTTCAACTCCCGCAGTTTGAATCCCACTGCCTGCAGCAGGACGATTATGGTCGGCAGGTCGGGCTTCCTAGGCACCTACGCGTGTACACGGAAGTTGTTCGATCAACGGTAGTTTTGTTTAATTGTCTACACATACATACATATACATCACCGCGCTTTTTGGATTATGTGATTTTACTCACTCATTTTTTTTCGACGTACACTTACTTAATTGTTTTTGTCTGTCGTTAGTTAATTTTGAGCCATTGGAATAAAGTTATATCATCACATTTTTGACGAAAATTGGATTGAAAAAGAAAGAAAAACACTTACATCTTCCCTCGTGTTTCCGTATTGCCACTTGAGGGCCCAGTGATGGAAGTACATGCGAAGGGCCGAGAGTTTGGCTAGCGAGAGCTGCGACGACGATCTCTTCATCGTGTCGTGAGTTAATTATTTGAGGATTTGGCAAAAAGAAAATCCAACTTTAATGTATTTCACAAAAGCACTCGTTTTTCCTCAAAAAGAACAACGCACGTGCAATATTATAAATAATAATAATTTCACACGCTTATCAACTACACTTTTTTTTTATTTATATATATATATTCAAGTGTTTTTGACCTTTGTTGAGGTATTAACACTATAGACTACAATGTAATGTAAAATGTTCTTCATTTGATATGATACAACTCTCGTGGTGTAGCTTCAATATAACAATATGTGTACCTACTTGCGTTTGCGTCCCTTCAAAGTTTCGCCCCACTCCCCCTCCTCTGGTATACGTTTTTGACTTTCGATTATCTTATTGTTGATGTTTACGTTTTGTAAGTACACGTAGACTAGCTCCTGTTTTCGGTAGAGTAAACACTTGAATAAGTATACATATTATATGGATCATTCCGTGAAGCCTATGTTTTTAAAAAATTCGGATTTAATTATTTCTATTTATAATTACGTTATGTTTAGCTTTTTTTTTAAAAAACTATTTTTTCCCACATACGTTTTTGAAAATCAGTTTGCACAACTTTTTGTTTTGCGTGTCCGCAAGATGAAAAAAAAACGGACCAAAAAATTTTATAACAGCAATGCAAAGCATTAACAAGTTACGGCCAGGGCTGCAATTTAATACTTATTGCTCCCTATATATTTTTCTTTATATACATTTTATTTAATGCATAGTTATGATGTGAAAAAGTACGTGTGAATAAAGCAAGTAATTGATAGACTGTTTTTTTTTTTGCAATATTCTATATTCAGGTATAGAATTAACTCTATAGATATAGATTAGGAGAATATTGTTGCTTTTTAAATCAAAAGAAAAAAAAAAAGAAAAATGTAGTATGTAAATTTTGTCATTAAATGGTAATTATGTATTAATGTGAATAACTGTAATTTTCAACTATATTTATTTGATACAATTTTGTTGCATTTGTTTGAATGAAGAGTTCAGCCGGCAGTTTTTTTTTTTCATCACGGTCGTCAGCCCAATTGTAGAAATGCATTATCAATAATCTTGGATGAGTATATATTGTAGATAAAGATTTAAGATATGAGCAGTGTGTGGAAAGATCATTTCCCCCCTTTATTAAATCTAAAAACTGCCGCAACTTTGGTTTCAGGTATAAATTGTCGTAAAAAAATTAACTAGCTAAGTTGTGGCTGGTTTTGGGTCCATTTTTTTTTAAGGTTGATTTTCGTGTAGAAGATAAGTTCTAATCTTGCCGCAAATTTGCAATTGTTGAAAACAACTTTTTATTCTATTCGTCGGTCTAGGTTGGGGCTGGTTTAAAAAATCGATCACATGGCACTACTTTAATTAGCACATAACTCTTCACCAAAATAAAATATAGCAAAAATATTTAGGATCTCTCTAAATTGTGCAATTTCTAAATACTGGTGATTGTTGCGGCTGGTTTAAATTTTTAAGGTGATTCTTAACGATGGTGCCGTATCAAAGCGACACGGGACCCTGTGGTTTTCTAATTTTCGATTAGCGTATTATTTGCAACATAAAATATGTTGTACTGGCACTTGACTATTATATCATTGCATTTACATACAAATAAACAAGCTAATAAAGTCAGAGTAAGAGTTATAAAAAAATTTTTTTTGACGCAAGGTTTTGAAAATGGCATGTACGCTCCTACTCAAGCAGACGTTGCCGGCGATTTCTGCATGTACCTATATATATAATATACAATCGTCGAGCGTCGTCTGCCGCACAAATGTAACCCCTTCACTTTTGTTTTTATTATCCGATGTATCTCTTATCAGTCAGTGAAATAGTTAAATAATTGTAATCGTACAAAATAGTGATGCCACCTAAATATCCTGCCCGCTGTACGAGCGGGAAAATGAAAGGAAAATTTGTCAAAAAGAAAGTACAATTAAGGCTAGATAAAATATTGGCATCGGTGGCCAAAACACGAGCTCTACAAGCTGCAGCTTGTGTAAGTATTTTTATTTTCAACAAATATTAATCATAAAATAATTTTACTGATTGTCTTATTGCCATATTAGTAAGTGAGTCATTTTAAATTTGCGCGCGCGATCCGAGCGTCTGCTCGTTTACACGGCAGACATTTCGCTCTCGCTGATCAATAACTGATTATGTTTACGATTAAATATCGTATACTATTTCCCTGATTAGCCCAAACTTTTGTTATATTATTAGAAAGCTGAAAAGTTCTTCTTTCACTGCAAACTTTTTCTATTACGATCTTAAGTCTACTTCACGAGATATTACATGATATCGTAGTATGGAAAATTAACCTACATAAGAATACATGTTGAAAGTGCATTTTTTGACTGACTTGTTTTCGAAAATTTGCCTGATAAAGGGACTTGAAATTTTAAGAGAAGATGCCTTATAACTTTAATAACAATCCCTCCAAGTTTCCCTGTAAGTTCAAGTAAATGGGTTAGGTGAAGAACCACCTTAACCATCCTCAGGCCTCAGCCCTTGGTCTGTTAAGATCCTTAGATCTTTAGCCTATGGAACCAACGGAACGCACCTCCCGAAAGTGCTTCCAACGCTAAGCTGAACAAACCTACATTAGTACCAATAATAATAAATAAAAGCCGCATCGATCCGTTAGCGATTTGGTACTTGAGCTAATTTCTCACGCCACTTATTTATTTCTAAGTGGATTCAATGTCAATTAAAACTTCTCTTGACATGGCGACGGATACTGCTGGCAAGGTAATTCAACATGATTTTTTCTACTATTTGTCGGACAAAAGATTTTTGTATTTGTCACGACATTTTTGACGTTAATTATTGAGACACAAGTTAAATTATAATTTTTTTGCCAACGTTGCAGTGAAGGGTGTACTTATTCAGATTTACTGCAATTTAAACTAGCCACAAAAAACTTTGTGTAAATAATTTACACTTGTCTTTCTTGTGCCAACAAATCGTGCAAACAATTCTTGCTACATTGCGATGAAACTAAAGATTTTTTACCCTAAAATATTTAAGTATACCGATAGTCAATCTTAAAGTTAATCCACTATTTTATTCAGGTTATCAAGTGTAAGGCTGCTGTCGCCTGGCAAGCAAAGCAGCCTCTGTCCCTGGAAGAAATTGAAGTTGCTCCACCAAAAGCTCATGAAGTCAGAATAAAGATTTATTCTTTTGCCTTGTGCCATACTGATGTCTATACCCTTAATGGCTTAGATCCCGAAGGAAATTTTCCATGCGTATTGGGACACGAGGGTGCTGGTGTGGTTGAAAGCATTGGTCCTGAAGTCACAGAGTTTAAGCCAGGTGAGAGCAGGTTTTTTAATTGGAGTCACACGATTAACGATCCGATTTCATTAATATTCCGTGACAGGATGTAATAGGCATGAATTACTATTTGAACTGTTAATACTTATGTTTGACAATTTAGAATGTAATAAACAATTGTTTAATGAATCTCTATTGATACCTGTGTACAAAAACAGGGTTTACATAATTTCTATTCTCTGCAGGAGATCACGTCGTTCCCTTATATATTCCACAATGTGGTGATTGCAAATTTTGTAAATCTCCCAAAACCAATCTTTGCAGTAAGATACGGACGACTCAAGGAAAAGGTGAAATGCCTGATGGTACTTCACGTTTTACCTGCAACGGTAAAAAGCTTTATCACTTCATGGGCTGCTCTGTATTTTCTGAATACACCGTTGTTGCTGATATATCTCTTGCAAAGGTACTGTAACTTTTAACCAGCAAATCTTAAAAAAATAAATCAAGTATGAAAGTAACTCTTTAACCTTATGTTTTTACTACTAATAGGTAGATCCAGCTGCTCCTTTTGATAAAATTTGTTTATTGGGTTGTGGTGTGTCAACTGGATATGGAGCTGCTTTAAATACTGCTAAAGTAGAACCTGGAAGTAGTTGTGCTATCTGGGGATTGGGAGCTGTTGGCTTGGCTGTTGCCTTTGGATGTAAAACTGCCGGGGCCTCCCGCATTATCGGCATAGACGTGAATACATCCAAGTTTGAAAAAGGTGTGAACAAACGTTTTTGTGATTTGCATATCATTAACGTATGTTTTATACACATATATTTTATTATTATTTTTTTTAGCTAAGGAGTTTGGATGCACTGAGTTCATCAACCCAAAGGATTATGATGTACCAATCCAGGAAAAATTGATTGAATTGACTGATGGTGGTCTCGATTATACTTTCGAATGCGTAGGAAATGTGCAAACAATGGTATGTTTGTTACAGATAAATTGGTGATTGGTTAAAAAATTATTAATCCAAATGTTTTATTTAGCGAGCGGCGCTGGAATCATGTCACAAAGGATGGGGTACATCTGTTATTGTCGGTGTTGCTGCTGCAGGTCAAGAAATCAGCACACGCCCATTCCAATTGGTCACTGGTCGCGTGTGGAAAGGAACTGCTTTTGGAGGATGGAAGTCCAAAGACAGCGTTCCTAAGCTAGTTGATGATTACATGAACAAGAAACTGATGTTGGATAATTATGTTACGCACACTTTATCTTTCGATAAAATCAATGAAGGTCTTGAACTTTTACACTCCGGAAACTGGTAAGTTGATACTTTTATCAAACTTGAAGTATCAATCAGGCTATTCATTCTCATTTATGCACCAATAAATATCTTCTGTTTTCAGTTTGAGAGTAGTTTTGAATTTTTAAGCGACTGGTCAACAAATATTTTTATACTTGATAGTCTCTACTGTTTTATCTCATCAAAGATTGAATTCAACAAATGAAATATATGTCTTGCATGATGAAGCTGTTTTATAATTATATAACGATTGTTATGAAATACATTGATATAAGTTTTGATAACTTTTTATCTTGTGAGAACTCACTCATGTCGATATTCAGTAAAATATAAAAAAAAACATGAATAAACAAGAAAATATATATTTTCTACAACGAGTTTTATTTGTTTTTTTAATAAAAATCCTTACAGACACAAGGTCATTTTGTACATTCGGGTGCAGATAATCATAAAATAACCCCTCTAGCCTATTACATTACAACGCCACACACCAATGACACCATGCAAACTTGCCTAACATGTAAATATAAACTAAAATGTACACTTACCTGTCCACGAGTTCTGCTTTTCTTCCACTGACTCTTGCTCCTCCTTTCCCTTTTAAAAGCTTCTTCAATTCTGAAACTTTTAAGCTCCCATAATATTCTTTCTTGTCTTCCTTATTCATTTCAAAATTTCAAATATTGCGCTTTACCACTACACTTTAATTTCCTATGTACATACAACACTGAAAAGTAATGTTGTGTGAGTGAGACGGCCATGACAGCCGCGACGTACCCTGGCGCCATCTGATTCAAGCTTGACGGTAAAATCGGGTAAAAGAGCCTCATAGATGTTAACCATAACTATTTTTGTTATTTATAAAGTTGCTATTATAGTACAGCAATACTATGTGATCTATAGTAATAATAATAATGATAAATATAACAATGAAATTATTATTATTACAATAATAATAATAATAATAATAATAATAATAAAACTTAATATGATTACTATTATTAATTACTGAAACGACAAAATATTGTAACTACTCGCATGGAATTCTCAATTTTTTAATTTTTGGTCTTGAAATAAGGATTTGTCATTATAATATTCCGAAAAATTCAATCCCAAAAATAATTAAACCAAAAAATTGTGTATAACAAGACTATTATTTTGTTAATTACGAAATGATACGCAAATTTGGCTCGACAATTAAAAACACCACTTAGTCAAAATTTTTGTTATTTACTTACGAGGCTTGATGAAGTTATTCTAAAACAATAATCTAGTTCTTTTGATCTTTAAGTATATTACTTCCTATACAAACAAATATATCAGTTTTTCTGCAGCATACCAGCGTTAGACATTTTCTGCTTGTACGGCAGTAATTATGTGAATACAAAATAAAAAGTTTACATTGTTTATGCTGTTGGCGGCAAGTTTACAGTTTATCTTTTACCCGAAAGTATAAATATATAAGAGGTCGATATTCAGGTAAAAGATAAGTTATAAACCAGCCTCCACTTCTATCGTCGATATAAAATAAAAATTTAACGTTGTTTGTGATGTTTGCGGCAAGTTTTCAATACATCTTCTACCTAAATGTTGATCTTTTATATATTTGTACTTTCGGGTAAAAGATAAATGGTAAACTTGCCGCCAATAGTGCAAACGAAATCATCTTTTTATTTTACATCTATGTAAATTGTTGCGGCTGGTTTATAATTTATTGTTTGGCTCTAGGGCCAAAAATGCCTAAAACTCTCGTTGAGAATTTTAGGGCTACTTTTTAGTTCAAAAATCCGCAACGCTAGACGGCGCTGATCAAATAAATTGTTACTAATACTTACAGAAGAGCCATTTTATTAATTATAAACCAGCCGCAACTAATTTTGTAGATATAAAACAAAAAGATAACTTTGATTGTACTGTTTGCGGCAAGTTAACAATTTATCTTTTTTCCGAAAATCTACCTCCAAAAGTGTAAATATGTAGGAGGTCGATCACTCAAAAGTGCGCAGCACAATGGTATTTTTGAAAAATGTATACTTTCATAAATAGGTACTACTTGATGTGATAACTGTTTTTTGAAACACGGCTAAAATATAAAATAATAAATAGGCCTCACCACGTGATCTAGACATATTTTAAGAAAAAACGTGAAATTTGTTAATCCAAGTAAAAATAAAAGTTTTTACGCCTAAGAAAATATATTTATATTGTTACCTACGAGGTTGTATCAAAGTTATTGTTGATTCTGTCAATTTCAAGTAATATTTTTATACTTTGGTGTAAAATATTTTGCCTTTACTCAAAAAAACCCAATTTGTAGCGATTAATTTAAAACTTATGTGTGTTTTATAACCACACTTGTTTTCTTGGATGACAAATGGATTGATTGTACGTTTGTATATTAAAGCATATATATTTTTGTTATCAGTACAACAGTCACTGTACCAAATTATACGAAAAATTAAATAGCACAGCATGAAATTTTTATCAGATGTGAAACAAAAACCAAAATCATAAGTAAAGTGGTGTAAAATTTATTTTAAAAAAATATATACATGTATAAATATTAGACTGTTACAGGAAACATATTCATGACAAACTGTATCGATTGTAGAACTTAATTGGTTTTAAAATTTTGCAAAGACTACTTGTGTTACTAATGATGTACATCATTTTGGAGCAAAAAACAAATTGCACCAAATCTTACATGTAACGACATACTTTTCAAAGAGTCTTACAATACAATTCAATTATATGACATAGAAAATCACATATTCTGTTTTACAAAAAAAAATATATACATATATTAAGTACATCGATCTGTACCGATTTAGTTCTCTTATATTTACATACTATACAAGTCACGCACAACGGGTAAAACATAAAATGTCCATTTTTGGCAACGTGGTCAACAACATTGGGAGACCACTGCCTTGAAAATATCAAAAAAAATCGGATGCTGGGTCGACATTAAATCTACAAAATCCGGCTTATTGATAATATTCTTCGCATTAGTCGCGATAAACCGAAGAGCCCTGTGCCTCAACCTGTTGACGCCGTGTCTATCCGCGAGGACCATGTACTCGACAACGTTGTCGGCGCTCACTTTTTTCACGAGTTTGTCCACACACATCTTTTTCAGCTGCTCGATCTGGTACTTGTCCGCCGCGTACAAAAGGTCAACGGCCACGTCACCCAAACCCTTGACCTCCCCGGTGTACATGAACCGCAGCATTTCCAGCAGAGTTTTGTACTCAATGTCATCGACGTGGATGGTGCTCGTCTTCTGCTCCACCATCAAAGTGCGGAACATGCTGGCGAACACCGGACTCTTCACCGCCAGGACGCACCGGTGGGCGTACATCATTTTACCACCAGCCACGACAACCACGTCGCTGAACTGCTCGTTGTCCAGGAGCATCTTGTAGTCGTCGAACGCCTTGGCTTTTTGCCGCAACAGAGCGTACTTCTTCGGGTGTTCGTCCAACTCCTCCCAGTCCCTTCCCGAATCGTCGTCCTCCTCGACATCCGTCGTCAGATAAACGTCGACCTTGTGGAACCAAAACTCCACCATGAACACCTGTGGCCCGGCCCTCGTGTCGAAGCAATCGCACTCCAGCATCGTGGACTCGCTCGACCATTCGGTCCGTGAGAATTGGAAGCTCCGCGTGCCCGTGTTGTTGAAGAACCGCACTTCCACGTCGCCCTCGATTTTTTCCTCGTTTTTCAAATTACAATGTAATATCTGGTCGTATTCCGTTTTTTCGGAAGACTGTGCAAACGGGAACGATTGGGTGGTCAGTTGGAACTGCCACTTGTAGCCCAGACAAGGGTCCTTGAACACTGGTGACACTACTCTCCCGTTTTGGCTGATGTCGCTCAGGAATACCGTCCACCGGTAGTGCTTCAGTTTCTGACTGATCACGCCGGACGTGCAATCGGTGTCCAAGTTGAATGATGCCATTTTTTTTCTTGTATTAAAATCGCACTGCACAACCAGTCCTTGGTCAACTGTTTGTTTTGGTATTCTTTGACTGATGCCTTTGCGATGATTTTCAAAAAGTGAATATTTGAGGTGATACTCGTTGAACAGATAACTATTCTTTGACACTAACTTATTGTGGAGAACATAAGCTACGACTGATGCCTTTGCAATGATTTTCAACGTACAACTATAACGAAGTGAAAATGGATATTTATCATCGTTCATTTAGTTGGTCGTTAATAGCCAAGTCGGTCTTGGGATTGGTCAGCTACCTGATAAGCGCTTAATGAATTTGGCCCCGGGGCCTTTCTTTTAGACCTCCACGTGCGCTTTCGCTATGAGGTGGCGTATAGTCATATTATGGTCATAAGCTTGCACATTGGTAAAACTCTAGTTTATATTAATTCATTTTTCCATAAATACTTTGTAGTGTTTCCTACAAGTAACCAGACCAATCTTTCGTCGACTACTCCATCAGTTGTACCAAGTTTTGCTAAAACAATTGACCAATAAAGGCCGTTAGATTCAATATTCTTGCGAAAAGTTTGAAATATTGGTGAATACAAGATATTCAAAGATAGGCGCATTGGGCTGTTTGCATCGTATGTGCATTTATCAGTATAGCCATGAAGAAAGTTGTCGATGAACGCATAGAAAGTCGAGAAGCGAATTCGGACTAACAGTTGACGTCATTTTTCGCATGAATTTTGTACGCCACCTCATAGCGAAAGCGCACGTGGAGGTCTAAAAGAAAGGCCCCGGGGCCAAATTCATTAAGCGCTTATCAGGTAGCTGACCAATCCCAAGACCGACTTGGCTATTAACGACCAACTAAATGAACGATGATAAATATCCATTTTCACTTCGTTATAGTTGTACGTTGAAAATCATTGCAAAGGCATCAGTCGTAGCTTATGTTCTCCACAATAAGTTAGTGTCAAAGAATAGTTATCTGTTCAACGAGTATCACCTCAAATATTCACTTTTTGAAAATCATCGCAAAGGCATCAGTCAAAGAATACCAAAACAAACAGTTGACCAAGGACTGGTTGTGCAGTGCGATTTTAATACAAGAAAGAAAATGGCATCATTCAACTTGGACACCGATTGCACGTCCGGCGTGATCAGTCAGAAACTGAAGCACTACCGGTGGACGGTATTCCTGAGCGACATCAGCCAAAACGGGAGAGTAGTGTCACCAGTGTTCAAGGACCCTTGTCTGGGCTACAAGTGGCAGTTCCAACTGACCACCCAATCGTTCCCGTTTGCACAGTCTTCCGAAAAAACGGAATACGACCAGATATTACATTGTAATTTGAAAAACGAGGAAAAAATCGAGGGCGACGTGGAAGTGCGGTTCTTCAACAACACGGGCACGCGGAGCTTCCAATTCTCACGGACCGAATGGTCGAGCGAGTCCACGATGCTGGAGTGCGATTGCTTCGACACGAGGGCCGGGCCACAGGTGTTCATGGTGGAGTTTTGGTTCCACAAGGTCGACGTTTATCTGACGACGGATGTCGAGGAGGACGACGATTCGGGAAGGGACTGGGAGGAGTTGGACGAACACCCGAAGAAGTACGCTCTGTTGCGGCAAAAAGCCAAGGCGTTCGACGACTACAAGATGCTCCTGGACAACGAGCAGTTCAGCGACGTGGTTGTCGTGGCTGGTGGTAAAATGATGTACGCCCACCGGTGCGTCCTGGCGGTGAAGAGTCCGGTGTTCGCCAGCATGTTCCGCACTTTGATGGTGGAGCAGAAGACGAGCACCATCCACGTCGATGACATTGAGTACAAAACTCTGCGGGAAATGCTGCGGTTCATGTACACCGGGGAGGTCAAGGGTTTGGGTGACGTGGCCGTTGACCTTTTGTACGCGGCGGACAAGTACCAGATCGAGCAGCTGAAAAAGATGTGTGTGGACAAACTCGTGAAAAAAGTGAGCGTCGACAACGTTGTCGAGTACATGGTCCTCGCGGATAGACACGACGTCGACAGGTTGAGGCACAGGGCTCTTCGGTTTATCGCGACTAATGCGAAGAATATCATCAATAAGCCGGATTTTGTAGATTTAATGTCGACCCAGCATCCGATTTTTTTTGATATTTTCAAGGCAGTGATCTCCCAATGTTGTTGACCACGTTGCCAAAAATGGACATTTTATGTTTTACCCGTTGTGCGTGACTTGTATAGTATGTAAATATAAGAGAACTAAATCGGTACAGATCGATGTACTTAATTTATGTATATATTTTTTTTTGTAAAACAGAATATGTGATTTTCTATGTCATATAATTGAATTGTATTGTAAGACTCTTTGAAAAGTATGTCGTTACATGTAAGATTTGGTGCAATTTGTTTTTTGCTCCAAAATGATGTACATCTTTAGTACCACAAGTAGTCTTTGCAAAATTTTAAAACCAATTAAGTTCTACAATCGATACAGTTTGTCATGAATACGTATCCTGTAACAGTCTAATATTTATATATGTATATATTTTTTTAAAATAAATTTTACACCACTTTACTTATGATTTTGGTTTTTGTTTCACATCTGATAAAAATTTCATGCTGTGCTATTTAATTTTTCGTATAATTTGGTACAGTGACTGTTGTACTGATAACAAAAATATATATGCTTTAATATACAAACGTACAATCAATCCATTTGTCATCCAAGAAAACAAGTGTGGTTATAAAACACACATAAGTTTTAAATTAATCGCTACAAATTGGGTTTTTTTGAGTAAAGGCAAAATATTTTACACCAAAGTATAAAAATATTACTTGAAATTGACAGAATCAACAATAACTTTGATACAACCTCGTAGGTAACAATATAAATATATTTTCTTAGGCGTAAAAACTTTTATTTTTACTTGGATTAACAAATTTCACGTTTTTTCTTAAAATATGTCTAGATCACGTGGTGAGGCCTATTTATTATTTTATATTTTAGCCGTGTTTCAAAAAACAGTTATCACATCAAGTAGTACCTATTTATGAAAGTATACATTTTTCAAAAATACCATTGTGCTGCGCACTTTTGAGTGATCGACCTCCTACATATTTACACTTTTGGAGGTAGATTTTCGGAAAAAAGATAAATTGTTAACTTGCCGCAAACAGTACAATCAAAGTTATCTTTTTGTTTTATATCTACAAAATTAGTTGCGGCTGGTTTATAATTAATAAAATGGCTCTTCTGTAAGTATTAGTAACAATTTATTTGATCAGCGCCGTCTAGCGTTGCGGATTTTTGAACTAAAAAGTAGCCCTAAAATTCTCAACGAGAGTTTTAGGCATTTTTGGCCCTAGAGCCAAACAATAAATTATAAACCAGCCGCAACAATTTACATAGATGTAAAATAAAAAGATGATTTCGTTTGCACTATTGGCGGCAAGTTTACCATTTATCTTTTACCCGAAAGTACAAATATATAAAAGATCAACATTTAGGTAGAAGATGTATTGAAAACTTGCCGCAAACATCACAAACAACGTTAAATTTTTATTTTATATCGACGATAGAAGTGGAGGCTGGTTTATAACTTATCTTTTACCTGAATATCGACCTCTTATATATTTATACTTTCGGGTAAAAGATAAACTGTAAACTTGCCGCCAACAGCATAAACAATGTAAACTTTTTATTTTGTATTCACATAATTACTGCCGTACAAGCAGAAAATGTCTAACGCTGGTATGCTGCAGAAAAACTGATATATTTGTTTGTATAGGAAGTAATATACTTAAAGATCAAAAGAACTAGATTATTGTTTTAGAATAACTTCATCAAGCCTCGTAAGTAAATAACAAAAATTTTGACTAAGTGGTGTTTTTAATTGTCGAGCCAAATTTGCGTATCATTTCGTAATTAACAAAATAATAGTCTTGTTATACACAATTTTTTGGTTTAATTATTTTTGGGATTGAATTTTTCGGAATATTATAATGACAAATCCTTATTTCAAGACCAAAAATTAAAAAATTGAGAATTCCATGCGAGTAGTTACAATATTTTGTCGTTTCAGTAATTAATAATAGTAATCATATTAAGTTTTATTATTATTATTATTATTATTATTATTATTGTAATAATAATAATTTCATTGTTATAATTATTATTATTATTATTACTATAGATCATATAGTATTGCTGTACTATAATAGCAACTTTATGAATAACAAAAATAGTTATGGTTAACATCTATGAGGCTCTTTTACCGTCAAGCTTGAATCAGATGGCGCCAGGGTACGTCGTGGCTGTCATGTTTGCTGCCCTTGCTGGTGACGATTGTGGAAAACACCCCATACCCCATACCAATGAACCACCTATATATATAGTATATCGACAACCTTACCGATGCATTATGACTATGATATGCGATTAATGTCATCGATGTCTTGCCGATCCAGCATTAGTTGATTAAGCAAGGTTATTGGGTCTTGGATGTATATATACACCCCTTGTATAGTATCAAACTAAAACTGACTTTTAATCAATCAATCAATCAGTTATCTATAAAACTACCATCCATATATTAACAAAAATCTGTGGAGCAACAACTAAAGACGTTAAGTACAATTTGCTCATATCTAAATCAAGTATAAATTTTACCCTAAGTTTTAAAGGAAACCGTTACTTGAAACTGCATTTTTTCCGTGGATCTTGAGCGTCATAACTTCAGCGAAAGATTAAAAAAAAAATTTTATGGGATATGTTATTTAAAAACGATTAAAATTTTGTAGGTAATGATCTTACTGTAATATTAGGTATATCTTTTGCTGGCATACATTTTTTGAAATTTAGTTAAAATAAGGAGTCCAACCGGGTAAGGGAGGTAAAGTTGCCCCAAGCGATTTGTTGACTTAAACATTGTAGATCGAAAGGTAGTATAAAAATATCTTTTTTTGCCGATTTTTATTTATCTAGATCACTCTCTCGGTAGATGTGTGATTGGTCAAATATGTTGTTCCTTTTTTTTTTTCTCTCCAATTTTCTCGGCTTTGCAAGCAAAAAAATCTAAAAAAACTTTTAAAAATGCACTTTTAGATTAAAAAATGTACATATATTTTTTCAAATTTTTCGATACTATATTCGGTTTTCCAGAGACATTTAAAATTTTTTAATTTTTCAAAAATTCTAGAAAAAATATTTTTTTTAGCAGTATAACAAATAAAATTTTTTTGACAAGAGACATATTTTTTTCCTATCATCTTGAATTTTTTCAGAATTTTAAAAGTAGTGGAACTGTTTCAAAAAAATTGAAAACTGCGATTTTTTGCGTTTTTAATTTTGTTAGACCTGTTTCATGGCTTTTAAAAATCAGCAAAAATTGAAGTCACTGGAAAAAATTTGCTTTTTATTAAAAAAATGTATAAAAGGATTTTTTCTGTCATTTAAAAAATTTTTTTATCGTCCCCAAAAAATTTGTGGTGCCAAATTCAAATTTTTATAATTATGATTATAATTTATACAATTTAAAAAAATTACAGAAAAAATCCTTTATTGACTAGTATGAAGAAAAAATTTTCGTATTGCCTTAGATTTTTACTAATTTTTAAAAGCCACGAAACAGGCCCAAAAAATGAAAAAATGCAAAAAAACGCAGTTCTTAATTTTTTGGATTAGTTCTGCTACTTTTAAAAATAAGAAAAAATTCAAGACGATAGA
The DNA here is from genome assembly GCF_036245765.1 of Copidosoma floridanum. NCBI lineage: Eukaryota > Metazoa > Arthropoda > Insecta > Hymenoptera > Encyrtidae > Copidosoma > Copidosoma floridanum. Next base: position 4,829,648 of record NW_028321906.1, on the reverse strand, counting down.
AAAAAATTATGTCTCCTGTCGAAAAAATTTTTTTTTGTCATATTACTAAATAAAATATTTTTTCTAGAATTTCTTGATGATTAAAAATTTTTTAATGTCTTTGGAAATTCGAATTTATTACCAAAAAATTTGAAAAAATACATGTGTATTTTTTGTATATAAAAGTGCATTGTTTAAAGTTTTTTCAGATTTTTTATTTGTTTACTGAGCCAAAAAAATGAAGTAAAATCTGAAAAACACGTTTTGACCGATCGCATTTACTAGAAGTGGTCTAGAGATCTGAAATTTGGCATAAGAATATCTTTTTATAGTACCTTTCGATCTACAAAGTTCAAGTGAAAAAATCTTTGGATTACTTTTATCTCTCTTACCTAGCTAGACCTTTTAACTCCTTTCTCCTTGGATTGTATATTACAGCAATACATAAATCTAGACCATAACATTTCCTTACAATGGCCATTGCATCTTGATACTGTTGTTGCTTGTACCTTTAACTACCAATACAACGATGTTGATGGTGAATAATAAGTTCTGTGATTTTCTTGCTACTCTCAAAATTTACAAAGATATCAAAAGTACTGTAGATAGGAATGATAACTGCATTTAATAAGTCAGCCCAAGAATTCGTGTTACCAGAAGAATGATGTTTTACAATATGTACATTTTGAATCACATATTCCAAGTTTCCGAAGTTTAAAAGATATAGGTTTACGTGGACCTCGTGGACCTACAAGCAGTTTTCAATACAATAGTAAGAGAAAAACTCTGGATGTAAATGGAAAAACAGGATATTAGTAAACATCTAATGGAAAAGATAGAAGAAATATACGAAGAAAAATCGTAAAAATTAAAAAGAAGGCCAGAAAAATAATGGTGCACGTTAGGAATTAGGCAGGATTCTATTTTGAGTCACATTCTTTTTTTGCTTTGATCAAGCAGATCTGAAGAAAAAATTTAAATTAAGAAGTATTAGAAGAGTACTCTAAGCGAAAACTACTACACGACGTGGTATTTAATATTATATATACGAATGATCTACTCTTGCCAGATTTAAATAAAGAGGCAATGTTAGATATGTTAGGAACATTCAAAGAGTGAGTAAGATATATAATTTTAAATGAAAAAAAATATTTTTAATGTCTTATAAGTAGAAACAGTTTTATGAGAAAAAAAAGTAAAGGGAAAGTTACATCATTAAAATATATTCATGATGTACTTAAAACAGGAAGTTTATTAAAAATGTGATGAATGGGAACTGAAGAACAAGAAAATTATCTTTCTAAAAAAAATATAGGGACTAGGGGAAAAAAATGTTTTTTTTTTTTTTTTTTTTTTTCTTTTTTTTTATATTTGGTCAAATCGGAACTAAAAATTAAGGACAAGAAAAAAATATAAATCAGAAAACATTTAGTTAAATTATCATAGATGGGTTATAAAATTAAAATTTTGTATATTGTACATACATCGTTAAGAGAGACTAACATAAAATAATTATATTGCGCCTAGAGAAGTAGAGCAACATATTTTGTACAAAAAAGAGATACAGAGTTTTACAAAATAATCAAAGTATTTTGGAACGAAAAAAAAAAAAAGAAAGGACCGTCATGTATCGTGTGGACAGGAAAATATTCTTCAACAGTACAGAGTAAAGTACTAAGTCATGAAAAATAAATATTTAAGTTTCTATGAATTGGCGGATCATTTTAAGCTCGGGTAAGTATTCATAGCCATAGCCTTTGTCTCAAAATAGTATGTGGTTGTCTCACCAAAAAAAAAAAAAAAAAAAAAAAACAAATCACAATAGTAATGATTATACTAACATGTTGTTAAAAAAGTCTTACAGAGGTAGAAATTAGTACAAAATTAAAAAAAACTTTGAATTAGTGATTCTTAAGTGGGCGTGAGACCAAAAAACTGTGTTCGTTCAAAAAGGACGATCTAGGAATCCTTCGAGTACAGTTGAACAAAGCTCATCCAACTCTGATCTGCGCGATCTTATCCATTTTGAATAAAAATGCAAACACTTTGAAAGATCTTGAAGAGTTTCAAGTTTTAATAAAATGCTAATGAGCAAAACCTAGTCTACAAAGTTGACTTGGCATGTGGTCACGAACGAGTTATTGTTTTCGTAACTTCAAGAAATAATAGATCTTATGCAAAATTTCGTGTAACGAAACTCAAAGTTAATTTAAAACCTGACCGTATGATTTTAAAAATAAAAGGCTACGGCGTCATGAACTTGGTACAATATCTCTCAAATTGAAAATGGGTATCGCTACTCACCACACCCGTCTTATAAGTGGAAAGCGCGTGGTGAGACCTCCGTCGTCTAGGTATTTGACAGCATCCTTTGTCACTCATACAAGATCACACTGCTCCATTTTTTGTTTTTTTCTACTTGGTTCGAAGCTCTGAGGCACATTTAACAAGCAATATGCCAATATTTTAAGCAGCAACTCAATTTAATATCCACCATTGGCACGCCCCATAAAACGCTCGACTCAATTTCTCGCGTATACGGTCGAATAAAATAGTTCAGTGAGAATCTTCCGAAACAATTTCCGGAGTCAATCACACCCCTCGATTAAATAATCCCCAGCTCAACAACTATATATATTGGTAAACCACGTGGGAATCCTTCACTTTTCCTCCTCGATTCATTGTCTTCGGTGTGAAATTAAAAATCACCCCTCCAAAACACTTGTGTGAAAAAAGTAGTAATGAATAAACCGCATCCTCGGACGCGTCAAAGAACGACAGCTCGAAACGCGGGACGCCGATACCTCCGTTAGAAACGTATAAATATCCTCGAGAGAAGCGCCTAGAACAATAGATGGTCAATTAAAAGAAGCCACGGCGGGGGGTTGGGGGGCGAATCAAGCTTAGGTGGGAAGGCGATGGGGCGGGGGAGGGAAAAAACAAACGGAGAAAGGGCCGGAACGATATGCGGGACGTAGCGTCGCGGAGGAGCGCCGGGAGGGGGACCGCCAACGTCAAGCCGGGAGGGTGCGAGACTCGCGGTATCGTCGCGTGCGAAACGCCAGTTGCGTCGTGGCGCTCACCCAATGCGCTTCGACCCCACCCCGGCCCGTTTAATATAAGAAAGCCCCTCACTCGCGATTGTCGTCGATCGGTACACCCCTTATACACCCTCGTAGCTTTCACTTTGTGTGTCATTGTTTTTTTTCTTTTTTCTTTTTTCGAAAAGTTGGTGCAAAAACCGTGCAGTGATAAATAAAACAAAAAAAAAAAAAAAAATCAAAAATGGCAAGGTGGTAGGTGTCGGCAGGGAGTAGCAAAAATAGCCCCGAAGATATGCAGGCGAACGAGGACATCCGATTGATTTAACAGCGTGGAGGAAAAACAATCGTAAACCGAGTGAGTATGAACGAGGGGGAGAAAAGTTAATTTGGCGGAGCGCAAACGTATATAGGGGCTCGCCAGTCGCGCGTTAACGAGTCAAAGGAGGCTCTGCAACGCGCGGCTGATTTATTTTTCCTGGTCGTTAAACGACTCGCCGGCCGCTGCTTGCGTGTGGAGTCGTAGGCCGTCCGGTGGGTTGTTTGGAAGGAAAAATAATGTTTTTTTTTTTTTTTTTTTTTTTCATTTCCGTGCTGCGATGCATTTACCCACGTTTTTTTTGCCTTTGCGAGTTGCGTCCGTAATCTACTGGTACCATGGCTTTGACGATTTTCTGGCCTTTTCAATGGATTGAGGATTTCGGGGTCCTTTGACTATACGTACGGTATCGTGGGGTATACTTTTAATCCCTTCAATTTTTTATTGGGCAAACGTTTTGAAACCAATGTCATTAGTTCTCCCCTGAATGAGTATTTGGGAGCTTAGTTACATGCAGCGTTTGTTTAGTGGTACCAGAGCGAATTTGTCTTTGTACTTCAGCCGTTTTAGGGGAACAGTTGACGAGGACAATCAGCGTACAACTGGGAAATTTTCGAAAACCTTATTTTCTTAAAATACAATAAAAGTGAAACTTTAAAAAATAAGCATAGTCTTTGTGTCTCTTCCTCAAAAAGATCTATTTTCCAGCTGAAAATATGAGAAAAACTGCGCTTCAGGTTTTGATCCCACACACATCATGGAAACAAGAGGTACTAAGTGCATTTACACGCTTTGGTTGACGTCATTTTCGAAATCAATGTCAATTATGCCCTTTTGGTGTTGGCTGAAAAAAAAAATATTTTGTTTTCCAATGAAATTGACGAATTTGCTAAAAATTAAATCACAATAAACATAGTAATTAAATGCGAAATTTGATAGTGTTTTATTGTTAAAAATCTCACTTGACTATTTTTTGCCGTAAGGCTATATATTGTACAAACACAATTTTATTAGTAGTGCCAGGTTTTTCAATGAGTTTTCGCCGCTCGCTTTATTCTTTAAACATTTTTCGTCTCTTTAAGAAGCAAATTTTCGCAATTTTAATGGAATTTTGTACGATTAAAAGTAAATGTCACTCTGACCAAGAGCTTGTTTTCTATTATTCAATTAAATACATGCTTCTTGCCGAAATCAGACTTGGTGAATACGGGCTTTGAAGCGCTCCATGAAGATGCTGTTGTTGCGACATTTCTCACTCGGCAGGTGGTGCTAATTTTTTGGACAAACTTTGCTGTTCGAGTTGGTGCGTACAATTAATACTGGCAGTATAAATCATTCTCAAATACACTCGGATGGTGGATTTTTTGATTGACTTGGCATTATTATTTCTTGCTTGCGATTTCATATAAGCATAATTAACTTGAGACGACCAAAAAGTTCGTCTTTGGTTACTTGCGTATGAAAATTTATTCGTTCACGACAGTAAAATATATATTATTGAAAATTTTATAATGATTTTACCTGTAAATTTAATTACGTACATAACTACCATTTACATTAACTTCAAAGTTCTTTCTCTATAATGCTTGTACAAGTCCTAAAACTGCTACGTATAGTTTTTAAAAATGAAATATTTCATACTGTTTCCAAGTAAATTTTTATTTGCTAAATACGTCGTTTAGTATTTACAACCAGTACTCCAGTTTTTAATATCAAAAGATACATTTTTAACAACAATTATCAACTGGACGTATTCATGACTGATAATTCAATATATAATTTTATTCGCAAGGTTTTTGACATTTTAGAGAAAAATTCATTGTTTGTTAAGTTATATTTATAAAGAAAAACGACACTTCTCAAAAGATACATTTATCTTTTGCGGATTCTTAGCTATTTTTACTGCAAAGGCGTATTTTTAGTATTCTGGCACAGTTAACATTTGTCATTTCTCAAGGAAAACAATGTGTCTTTACAATGCTTTACAAATTATTTAGACGTAGGTATGATACAATATTTTATCGATGACTAGGGCCAACTTATAATGATTCATATGGCTTCATAGCGATACAACTCTTGCAAAAAAATTTCGAAATACAAATTTTCACCCGTACCTTATTTGATTTTCTGTTTTCAAAAGCCCATCATTCAACAGTTATCAGCCGTATGAAAGCAACGTCACAAAAAGTAAATGATCTAATGGCTGTACAAATAATTAAAATGGAGTTTTTGTACTTTTTTTGTTCGTAGTGCATGAAATAAATTCGGAATATTGCGTTCAACCTGAAAAGCGGATATGACATTTTTTGTCACTATCTTAAATTTTATTTTTTAATTAAAAAAAAAAAAATTACATTTTTTTAAGTTAGTTTTTTTGTGTAACCAATTAGTCAAAAATGAGATGCAAAATTGTTTTTTATTAAAATTTTTTGAGTCAAAAAATAATACTCAGATTACATTTTATGTTTTAAAATTTTCCGTCAAGTATTTTTTAAAAATTTATCCTTTATTTGCAGTAATAATACAATAATTAAAGTATGGTTTTCATGAGTAAGAGCTTCATACGATTTATTACATTATGATTATAACTTAATTATTTTCATTTACGATGTAACCGATGATTTCTTGTAAAATCCCTTATATTTAACCATATTAAGATTACTGTGAATTAACAGTTAATGTACGAGCTTAATAAAGAAAATTTTTCGGATAATATCAGTTACAGTGATTTGTAATATAAAAAATTAAATAAAGTCCTCACTGTAACAACAATTTTTACCGAGGTTTCGAGTGAAATAATTTCTTTGTAATCATTTTTTGATTTTATGAAAATTAGCGGGTAATAAAAATGTGCATGTAAATTTTTTTTCTACAAAAAAAAAAAAAAAAAAATAATAACAATAAAATAAAATAAAATAAATAAAAAATTAAAATTAAAATTTTCCAACACAAGTGCAGGCTTTTCGTGATTAAACAGAGAAAAACTTTTTTTTTATTTACTAGAGAGAAAGTAATAATGTTACATTAAAAAACTTGTGTTAATCGTGGGCAAATTTATTAAAACTATTGGTATAAATTTTCGTCAAATTTTACATTTATTTCACGAGAAATAAATGATTTACAATAACGATATAAGTATGGTACAATGATAAAGGGCAACAATTTGTAAAAATAAAGTTGCAGTAACTGAGTTGCAAAAAAATATCGCCATAGAGATAAATCTAATTTGACTCCCAATTTTCTATTTCCTATGTTTTAGCCTCACTGAAGCTCTAAAACGAGAAAATAACAGATTAACGTTCCCACAGCAATATTCCATTTATTTTTACAAGTTATAATACACTAATTAAAAACAACACCACGAGCTCTCGAGTAATTCATTTGCAAAAGTCTCTGACACAACAATAACGTACAGGAAGTCGTATCCATCATTTTGGGTCCATAGGACATTGGATTGATAACGATGTGCATACATGCTTTACTTACCTCGTGGGGCTCTGCTTGCCAAGCTTTTTGATTCGATTTGTATGATAATGAGATCATGGAGAAATATTGGAGCCATGACATTGATATTTTTGCATTTATTTTTTTTTTATTCTACACTCACGTGGTACCCATGCGAACAACAAGGTTATTAAGAAAAAGGTAATTTCCCATCCTATTTGGATGTCCCTCGAATTATCGTACTCACCAAACTCCATATCCAATAAGTACCGAAAAGCATGCAAAAGTATACAAAATGAAACTTGTCGTTTTTATCCCCATTGAATGTATTACAATACCGAGTGGGCCGTCAATTCATGGTAACCCGCATCCGGGGTACACGGCAAATCACGTTACAATCGGGAGATAATTGAAAAAAAAAAAACGTATACAAGCATATTCCTCCAAAACAGGTAAAAGTGCACTTTTCGCAAAAGTATAAGCTGCATCATTGGAGCTTACGATAGTGTGCACTTAGTGCCCCGACAAACAACCCTTCAGTTGCCCAAAATTAACCCGAGGGATCGCAAAAGTACACGTTTGCATGATTAAATTGAATATCCTGCGTTTCCCAGCTTCACCATAACTGTAATGCATAAAAGCGGAGCGAAAACGAGGATTAACGATAATTAGCCGACAAAAGGACCCAACGAGTGGTCATGACCCTCGGGACGAAATTAACTCCAACGTATAGGTAAAAGAGGCGCAACTCTTTCTATTTGTCAAAAAATCTCCGACAATTCCCATGAAAAACCCAAAACCGCGATCCAGCCGCATGTCCAAGCCGAGCAGACAGTTGGCAGTGTATCACCAGACCAGTAGGTATGTACAAGGGCAAACTATACCACGCGTCGTTAATATTTACGCGCATGCATGGAGCCGTGTACACGTACACCTATTTGTTTTTCATTTCGTCGTTTATCTCCCCATGTGCAACAACAACTGCAGCACCCGAGTCGTTGATAATGTGTTTCCCGACTCGAGGAAAACTCGGTTAGCCCACCGGTGCTCCGAACAATGGGACGAAAAAAAAAAAAGTTTTGCAGCTGTCGCTGGATGACCATGGAGGAAAAAAAAAAAAAAAAAAAATTGGCGAGTGAAACGGCAGCTGGGTCCGTTGGAAGTTTGGGCTGCCCGTCGTGCCTCTCCCCCCTGTATACACGAGCGGGCGCGCTGTGTCTATTATTCCAGCGTTGGCTGACCACTCGCGCTGGGAATATTCGCGAAAGATCTCGACCAGCAGCACCAGCGATGAAGCACGGAGGTCTGCGTCTCGAGGTGTGCGCTATACTTGCTCGGTCCAATTGACTCGTTTGCCCCCTCCCCCCGGTCTTGCGTGTGTTTGATGGGGGCTCGCGCGGGCTCCGTATACCGCGATTAAAATCGCTGCAGTCGTTGGGGCGGTTTGTTATTTTCCAACTGTTTGCCTTGACTGGGAGATGCGAGGGGCGTTAAATCGACGCATGATGTGTGTTTGCCCACGGACGAGCCGAAAAGTTTGATCTTCATAATCCACGTGAGACTTGGATTCTTTTTTTTTCTTTTTTTTTTTTTTTCTACCAACAAAAAAAAAATGGGCACCGTGCCAAGTGTTTGAAGAAAAAAGGATGGATACCCAGTGGAACATATCCTTAAACAAGTAAATGCAGGGTATAGTTATTTACGTAACAAGTGCGGAAAAGACGATTGAGTCTATCACACGAGTGCGGGAAATCGTCCCGCACGAGTTGCGTACAAGTTATTTCGCAATGCGTGAGGAAAATAGGTACAAAATAGGTTTGAATTTTGATTTCCAGTGTGTAGCAAAATTTTTTCCGGTGTGTGGCAAAACCTTTTCCACACACCATTTCCGCACACTGTGCGGCAAAAACCTTTGCCGCACACTTTTTCCACACACTGTGCGACAAAAACCTTTGCCACACACCTTTTCCGCACAGTGTGCGGAAAAACCTTTGCCGCACACCTTTGTCGCACACAATGTGGGAAAATCGATTTTCCACACTAATACCAGTGCGGAAAACACCCATTTTCCGCACACTATTGCGAAAAATTAATTGTTTCAACAGAAATAATTAAGATTAAATCTTTTTTCATTTTTTTTTTTTTTTTTTTTTTTTTTTTTTTTTTTTTTTACCACAAGTAGATTTTGTTGACACTTCCTTTCGATCAACTGTAAATATTACCATAAAACACAAGGGCATAATTTTGAACGCAGACAAAAGTCGTGATGGTGACCAATTTGCTTATAATCTACATATAGGGTCCTGGTAATTGATGCGTGAAAATTTTAATACAGAAGTTTGCCATTTTCTCCGTAGCTCTACATTGCGTAACTTTTAACGCGCAACTTTCCGCGAATGTTCCAAATGTGCAAATTTTACCATTAATAGAAGTTCGTAATTTTTACTGTCAATAAAAGTGCGTTACTTCAACTGAGAATGAACGTCTGTACAGTTTTTAAAGTAGAATCGATTGCACAACCTGATCATGATATCTTTAGTATTTTCACTGTTAATAGACGTGTGCAGATGATATGTTTTTTTTTCTCGTACCGTCTCCAGTACGTGTAGAGTCAGCTATTATTAAAAGTGCGTAACTTTCAGCGTAAATAGAAGAACTCAGTTTACTGTAAATCGTCCATGAAACGCAGTATGTGAAGCGATAAAAGTGCATACAAGGGGACTCTGGACCCCGCACTTTAAACGTTAAAAAAATACGTTTCGATCATTGTATAAGTCAGTTTATTGGAATTTCGAGTACTGTACCTAGTGGTTTCTCTGATTTTTTTTGATGTATTTAATTTTTAACAAAAGTTCACAAACATATCCAAATTATATTCCGAGGTGTTTACCAGAATACAATAACCATCACCTCAGGTATTTGACGGAATCCATCGCTACTTAATGATGTACACTCACACTCCGAGATGTCAATAATCATATTAGAAAATCGAAGCGTCCTAATGTTTGGCTTTACTGGGATACCTTTGTAGATGAGATGGGATGCTTTTTTAATGCCCTTTTAATATTCAAGACAAACCACCGTTACCTGACACTGGCACACTTCTCGGTTGAATTGTTTCTCTTTTTAATTACACGTTGTATGAAAAAAAAAAAAAAAAAAGAAAAAAGAAAGTCCAATACTTGAATACTGACAAGTATTTTCTACACAATCTGGTTGTCATGATTTATCTCGAAGCCAAATATCCACACCTCCGGTAAGGGTCTCTACTTTCGTTTTTTTTCAAATCCATAATAAAATTGTCTCCTCGTTTCAATTAATCAGACGCGTGCAGCATGTTTACTTAGTCAACAAGGATGTACTCAGTGTACCCTTACCCGTGTTTTCTTTGGTTTTGCCAAGCACGTGTTAATTAAGGCACTGCGAGTACCTGGACAGGAAGCCACCCTGCATTCGTTCAGGTCGTCGTCCCGGAAGAGTCAATATACACATAGATTCGCCGAGTACTCGAATTTATCAGTTCACTTCGGGGAGAAGAAACCTGGCTTGAGCAAGATTTTCATCCCCCTTCCTCATCATCATTTTTCATATGTATACGCACTTCTATTCCAAAGCAGATATCCGCAACGACAGCGTTATCTTGTTTCACGAGGAAAAGGAAAATAAGCCGCACATCCATCAAATCGCGAGGACGCGCGCGACGAGCGTAGGTGACTTTTTCATTGTCCAAAAAAAGAGGAAAAAAAAAAAAAATGAAGGCAAGGTCATAAAATGATGTAAATTTCCCAAAGCCTCCCCGGGTATTGCGCTACTCGAGCTGGGGAAAAACAAGAGCGGTAAGCCGGAAGAGGAGGGGAACGAAGACCCCGAGATCCTTTTTCTCCTCTCCCCCGTCCTATGCCATGTGCTCTCCTGCTGCAGCTCCCCTTGACTCACTTTAATCCCCAGAGACACGTTTTTTTTTTTTCCCCCTTCTTTGTCAGAACTTGGTATTATTTCCCGACAATGGACAACTCGGCGTTGGTGTCATTATTGCCATTGAATAATAATTTTATTGCCATTTCCACACTATGGATCGTGAGAGAAGGTATACATACATAATTATACAAATTTTCAAACAGTTGCTCTGGTCGTGCTGGAATCAACTTGGATCCACTTTATCGTTATTTTTGTTTTTCGCCTATGATTAGTTATCCGCTGCTGGCGTTGGTATATATAGTCCGGGAACACTGCAATGACTTTTATATACATACAGCGCGGTGTACTGCACACCAGCGTGAACAAATTAATCCTGGAGCAATAGCGGCCGAGTGTGGTAGCGGTGGAAAACCCAATGGAATTCCAATTTCCCGACTCGTTGGATTACCTGCACTTCGAAACGGTGTGTCTGCGGATTACAGGGATTGGCTGACGAATGTTGCCGACAACACGATAATTCGCCGCGAATTAGAAAATTTCTTGGGTGCTACAAGTGGGGGCAAGAGAGAGGGAGAGTTTGACATATCAAACCGTGATGGTGATAGGAGTACTTTCTTGCTCATAACGCGGATATGGATTGGAAAACTTTCTATTTTATTACGACGTGGACGCGATAATACGTCTTGCTCGTTGTTTGCCGTGGGGTGTGATTAACGTTGGCAGCGGAATGTATAGTCGTTAAAATATAACGATTCGAGGTATAGAATCCAGTGAATCCAGTACTGTTTATCCCGTTTTGTATAACATTGTTCGCGTATGAGTGGAAAAATATGGCGACTACGAGTCAATGAGGGAGATTTAATTTTTATTTGTACCATACAACAAATGTAATCGATTGCCACTGTTTCATCAATGACACCACTTTTTTTTTTTCATAGTCGTAAACAATTGGATATGCTAGCTTAACCAATAGGCTTGAATCGTCCAAAAGTACCATTAGCTTAAAAATGCAACAATAATGAGAGAAAGAGACTGCCCAATCAGTTGGTGGCGTCACACACGCGCTAAAGAAGGATCTCGCTTAACTACATTGTTTCCACTCCGCGTTGAGCACGTCGGAAAATTGCCTCTTTGTTCCCTCTACGAATAGTGTACGTATATTTAAAAGAAAAAAAAAAAAAGTCTGTCCTTCTTAATGAAGCAATAGAGAAAAATACCCACGTCTGTTGTTGTCGATACAAAAAAAGTGTTTTCTCTCCCGAGAACAAGACGACAACCAATGGCTTCTTCCTCCAAGGCACGCAAACTTCCAAGCGAACACCGATAAGATTTCCCGACGCACCTTCGACTTGTGGGAGTACTAGTGTACCCTCAAGTTTCAAGGTCGTGGAAGCCTCGTGGGGGAAAAAAAGCCCGTGGCCCAAACAACCCGGCAAGGTGTTTCGAGATGCCCGTGCACAAGAGGAGCAATTTTCGTTGGGTGCCAAAAAAAAAAAAAAAAAAAAAAGGCCCAACAGCCGGAAGCGAAAAAAAGATATACAAGTGCCACATGCAAAGAGCTCGCCCAGGAAATGTAATCGAGCGTCCGCGCGCTCGTTCGCCGGGAGCACGAGTGTCTCCTGTTATACTCGGAGTCTCGAGAATTGGGTAATTTCCCAGGCGGATTTTCTTTTAGTGCCACCACTGCACTCGCGAGTCTCGGCTGCACACGAGGGCCACCGGTGTCACGTGCTGTGCAAAAATTCCCTCTTCCGCTTAACGCCGCCCTCTTTCCATCTCTCTCGCCACGTCTTTCTTGCTTTTTTTTTCTCGTGCCTCCCCGCGCTTTCCCGGACGTTTATACGCCCGCGAGAAATTTAATATGCGCGCAAAGGTATACGTGACCCGAGGGCTTGGGATATACTGGCAGGTCTTTGAGGCGAGAACGACGGGAAAAACGCGCAGACACGGTTTCGGATTTTCTTCCCTTCTTTGCACAGGGACAGGAAGTTTTGTGCAATGCCCCGTGCAAAGGTGTTTCGGCTACTTTTGAATGTGCGTGTACCCTATCAAGGAAATCGTACGAAGGGTTATTTGGAGATCAGCATATATATGCCAAAGATTTGCCCCAACAGAGCACTGTGTAAAATCTCGATTACACGTAGCTCTTTATTGAGTGCTCGAAGGGGATTGGGAATCGCGCCAAGCCTATATTTGTACGTGTGCATTGTCGCGCAGGTGTCTTCGTAAAGTTGAAATCTCTGTTTTCTATGTCATATATACGCGGCCGCGTGATATTTGGATATGGTTTATTTTCACTGCGGGTTGATTTGCATGCATGAAAAAATATCTTTCTATCTTTATTAAGCCAAGCAGGGGTGGTTTCGAGCTTTTTCTGGTTAACCATTCATTCCTATGTGACTTTTCTTGCGAATTCGTTCGGACGGAGGACTGTTACAAGTTTACGTTTTTCCGCTTCGATCCAAGTACCTTTATACCTTCACTTGTAAAAGACGCGTTGTTTTTTTTTTTTTTTTTTTTCACTGGATGCTGAAAACAAATGGGTGTATACATGACAACGCGTATTTTTTTTATTTTTTTTTTTTATAATCATGGTTGTGAGCATGATTGTGAGCTCAAAAATAAATGAGATTTTAAGGGTCCTTTCAGCGGGATGCCAAAATGTCACCTTCACATACTTAATCCTTCCATTTGACCAGCTTAACGTCGAAAATTCGACTAGTACTCGAATGGAAGCTTTTCCCCTGCTTTCTATTGCCCAAATACAACTAGTGTTTTCATCAACTAAATCAACATATGAATCTGAAACAGTGACGTGATTTTTAATTTTTAATTTAAAACTAGTGGCTTGTAACCAAAAATACAGCCTAATGTAGTGATGGTTAAGAATATTTGAGATCATGATACTGATGTCAGTAATCCAAAAAAAAAAAAATCTACCATTTTTCGAGTGACGTAACTTAAACATAAAAAAAACCCCACCATCGGCTGAAATTTTGCATGGAAAAACATTTTTGTTTTATTGGGTCTATAAAAGAAAGAGAAGGGCTCGTGACGTCAGGCTTCTGTGAAATATTCGCGCTAATTCACAGCACTCTGACGTAAGCTCCTGCTCGTGAACGCTTATGCTCTATCTTTTTTTTTTTTTTTTTTTTTTTCTATTCACGTCAAGTAAAAAAAATACGTGCATCTGATATTTTTTGACGGACTTGATAAATTTTCTTTCTTACAACGTCAGACTTGGTGATTTTTTACTCCTATAAATTAAATAGTATTAAAAAAAAGTAGTAACGTGTCAATTAATTATCAAGAATTTACAAAAATTTTAACGAAGGCACATGCACTTTTATACATGACGTAAGGAAAATTCGTCTATTGTTAATCAACTTCATAACAAGGTATAGAGATTAATTTAGGTTATCATGGCTTCATGTTTTGAAACAAATAAACGAAGATTAATCATCACCAAATATAAGTAGATTCACAACTCCTAATGACTACTATAAAAAGTTTTTAATTTTAAGATGGTGACGAATCAATGGGTAGGAAAGATTGAAAGAACAAATAAACCGACATAATTTTTGGGGCATCAAAAATTATAGGTAAATAGTAAAAAAATCTTTTTAAAGTATTCTTAAATTAATCATGCAATAAATTTAAATAACAATAATATTATTCGTATTTTCATGGCTTTTTCTAGGAGCTGGTACATTTTGAATTGCCAAAATAAATTGCCCTTGAAACTCATTGCTGCAGCCGTAGTTTTGATTACTAAAACAGTTATATTCCAGAGAAACTCTTCACCTGTTGCTGAACAAACATCGATCGATGTCGAAAACTATGAGACTTTGAAATACCAAAGTTTTAATCTTGACACTCATACACCTGCATCGCATTATCCTGTTTCATTCATTTTACGAACAGAGAGTCATTAACACGAGCGTAGAACTTTCGCCAGTAATGAAATTAAAAAAAAATTAATTGTTCGCTCAATCAAAACGCGGAGTGGACAAAGCTCCGTATAATATTGTAGGGTAAAAATGAGAAGTGCAAAAAAACTATACGAGTAATTTATTTCACAGCTTTTACACTCTTATTATGGAAATTTACGAATTAGAGTGCTTTTCAAGTTCAAAACTATATTTCTTAGTTTTTGCAAAATATTACCAAATTAAAAACCAAATATTGAAATACTATTCCATTGAATCATGTATTGTTTGATGGGTTCGCTTGAAAAAACAATTAAATGCGTATAAAATCCTGATAAAAAAAAAAATATCCACGTGCCGATTAACCAAAGCCTTTTTAACAAAAGACTGTGAGCTTACAAAGTAACGTAGCGTTATTAACCATCAAGTAATTTTTTTTAACCCCAAGCGCAACAACCGATGACGCCAAAAATCGTCGAGCAAGCAAAGCAGGTATCCATTACGGGAACGGCGGAAACGGGATGCCCGTAGTCGAGTGACAAATCACCATACCCGGGCCGGGATAAAATTACGATATCCCTCGCCATGCTGATGCGTCCCTTGCCCACGACAGTGATTTATACTTTAACGTCCAGTAACGCGAGCCACAAAGCGACAGCGCAAAAAGATACCCGTTTCACGGAGATCACTGTTTATGTTTCATTACCAGCGTTGGTATATATACTTAATTTGAAATGATGCCACATAGCCCGGCCTTGTTTAGAATTTATTACATCGTACAGTGGGTGATTTACAAGGAGAAATAAAAATAATTTATTGGGCAGTACATTTTATTAGTTGGAAAGAGCTGTACGATTGAAGAGAGCGAGTCAGAAGAAAGAAAATATATGCCCTCTTGTGCAAATATCCTCTCTGATTTTTGTAAAAACCACTGACCCGCCACTCAAAGGGTCTTACTATGATGGCAGACCGGCTCCGCTGTATAACACAAACTGGAATTAAATAGAAAGGGCTACTCCAGAGCATGAACTTTTTGATGCGATACAAAGAGTATTTTTATACGAGTGCACAATTGTCATGGATGTTGATCGATCGATTCGGTAAAAATGATTTATACTTATTGTATATAGTTGTTTACAAATACATTTTAGGGATTAATTATTTTCCACACAAAAACAATCCATTTTTATAAACTATGTAGGTACGCAAAGAACATTGAACTCCCAACATTTGGAGAACTCGTCGATTAACAATACGTCACGCGTCATTTTTATCGATTAATCACACTTTGGTGATGAGACAGCTTTATTATGAGTAAATACGATGACTGGCAGTAAAACATTTTTTTTTCTTCTGTGAATGGAAATCGTATACAAATGTACATACAAATACATGCGTTGTACGGAAGTCAAAATAAAGTAAACATCGCTCGTTATTTTACCCATACGGTGTCGATTTTTTTTCTTCGAGTATATACAGGCCGTATCCTTTTTGTACCAACGATTTGCAAAAAAATTCATACCGCAAAAAAATCAAATAATACATATTTCGCTCGGATTTCTCTAAAACTGAGTTTTTATAACAATAATATTTGACCTGATAATTCAGCAAACAAGGAAACAATGCTACGAATGAAACTCGTGTAATGAATCCAAAATAGCAAAATTCGTCAAGGTACTGCCATACTCTCGCTGTCACGTTACTAACAAGGTAACTTTTCGCTAGTGTAACATGATTTTCCATCCATATAAACTCCTCAGCATAGCGATGAGTAACTTGATTATCGATACACCGGATAATTCTAATGTAGGACCCGAAAAGTTTGAAAAGTTACGTCAAAGGGACAATGGCACATAACCATATATGTTTCGAAAATAACATTCTTGGAGATAACTTTTTTAATCGTTCATAAATATTTTTGATTTATTATTTAACCTACATACTATGGCTTTTTTTTAATAATTAGGTGTGATAGTCAAACAATTCTTCAAAAAAACGTAAAAAAGTACTCGAGAAATATTAATAAAAATTTTTAAAACAACAAAGACCATACCCAAATAAAAATATTTATCAAGGTCAACACAATGTTGGCCTCGATCTCTCGCATCCTTTTGGATTCAATGAATAATTCAGCCCTGGCAAACAACTAAGAACCCTACTTTTTATCAATTGGAATTCAGGCAACAACAATAACCCCCTAAAAGCTCTCAAAAACGCCATCAACTTCCTCGTGCGCAGCTACAGATCGATAGATCCGCTTTAAGAAATTTAGGAAGCCGCTCGCACCAAGAGCAAACAAATTACCTTTCCAATCTCGTTTAAAACTTGCACGTCGCGTGCACACGCTCCCACCTACCGAGTGGACGAAATACGGGCAATAAGGAAAGTGCATCCTGGGGCCTTGTATACCCCATCGGTGGCTTGTAATCGTAAAAATGGGGCAAAACGTATATATATATATGTATATATAGAAGAGATACGCAATTGCAACAAAAATCGAGACAAAAACAAGCCCGCCAAATTCGAGGGAAAACCAACGCATCCACCGTCCCGGTTTTCGATTTACCCCCACCCCCCCTTTTTTGCTGCGATTGCGGACGCGGAGGTGTATAACAGGTATCCCATTGAGGGAGAAACGGATAGACCGTGCGTACTTTTCCAACCTTTTTTCGAGGGTTGGCCCATCCTTTAGGATAGCTTTCCGACCCACGTACCGAGTTCGAACGGGGGCGCCATCGGGTACGCACAGGCTGGTAACCATTCATCTCAAATCTAAAAACATTTAACTAAATAAGTTGTCTGGTTATCAACTTGCTGGTAAGATTACCTTATTAATTTCAATCCTACGTATGCTTTCATTATTCAATGGTTTTTTCGGTTTGTTTTTTTTTTCATTAACTGTAAACTACTCGTCTAACCTATAAGGCACGTTTAAAAACGGGGCTAGCCCCCTGGGCTAACCTCAAAAAAAAAAATGCTTAACACTGATGACTCTCAGTCATCCTCCGGGGGACCTTTAGTCACACAGTCTTCTACCCTACAAAATTACGACAGTGACATTAAGTCCGAGCTTTATGCGTCTAGGAAAAGAGGTAACGCAATGGACCAAGAAAGTGAACGTAATAAAGACTTTAAGAAACCCAATATAACTGAAAATCCTATAACCATAGACAGCCCACAACCCCAACAACAAAAGAAAACCCCTTCTCCTGCATCCCTTCCCAGAATCTCTGAATACCCAGTGAATATGAATGGCCCTTATACAAGGTCATCATCCATCACTGATGACTGCTCCATCATTGCAAACTCTGACGGTATCGCCGTCAATGATGTTCTAGTGCTCATGGAAGATATAGTCAATTTCTTTGTATCCAATACTAACATAACATGGGTAACTCCCAATAAGCCACAGCTACATCTACACACAAAAAATCTCTTTCAACATCTTCTAGACCCTAAGGATACAAATACACAATTTGATGACACAGAACTATCACAATATTAACACTGCTTACAACATCGACGATTTAAAAATCTTTCAATGGTATTGCCGTAGCATACTCAATAAAACCATATATCTAAATAATATAATAAACAAATTTGACTTAATTATCTTGTCAGAAACATGGTTAAACAATAATAACAATTTAAAAATTCAAAACTACAATATAATCAGGAAAGACAGAAAAAAACATAGATCACGGTGGCTTAATCATAGCTATAAAAAATAATATTCCTTTTCAATCAAACTCAACCAAAAACATAACAACTCTTCTTAATAAAGATCCCACACTTCCTCCAGCAATAATTATAACCGAATTCCTTAAGAAAAGTAACATTTTTCTCTAATAAAAAAAAAAAAAAAAAAAAAAATTAATTAAATTCGCAGTAACACATTACATAATATTTATTACAATCTTTCAGCTCTTTACCAACCCAGTTTATACAAATATATCTGCCAGCAAGTTGGAGTTTAAAAATTAAAAATAAAATAAAAAATAAAAAAAACCTGAAATGTGGCATATCAGAGTCCCTGTGAGTACCCAGCGTCATCTAATTAACAACAACAACGACGACCCTCGTACCATTGACAGACCGAATAACGTGGCTTTTAATGCGAAAGTGTGCACCTGGGTACGGAGAAGCGTTATTTTACACCCCACCTTCGTCCAATCGACGGGATGGAAAAGGAGCACCGAACGAGCAAGCGATGCTTTTTTTCCACACGATGTGGTCGCGAAGAAGAAATAACGTAGACGGGGGGAAAAACACTTCATTCGCAAAGCAGCGCTGGTGAGTTATGTCTTTGGCGAACGGATTGAAAAGTGCTCTCACGGCGCTGTGTTGACCGTCCGATCGAATACTGATACGTACTACTGATCGCGCGCCCCGCTATCGATGATATAGTGTATGGATGCTTCTTAATTCGAGCACGTTGATTTTACGGTGACAATGATGCGCAGTGTAATCGTGTAACAACGTATAGGTTGACAATTTGATGGGGGGAAAAGAGTACTTGGGAATTGGAAATCGGCGATCCGTCGGGGGCGAGGCAGAAAATGACGTACGAAAGTATTTTAACAATTTTTATGACAAAGCTATTAAACTATTCGCTGATTCCCAACTTCTATGACATCATTAGCAATAAATGGTGTTTTTTAATTAAAAAAGTTTTTCATTTTTAAAAAAAGGTTTTAAACTCTTTAATTATTCCGATCTCTCGAAACAACTTGCTCTTTTATTCATAGAAATAACATGGACCAAGACGCTATACTCGATGCTTTGAGCATAATTATTTAAATAATTATTTCTCATGATGTGATTCAAATACCTGTTCAAAATGCATGTAATGCACATTAATTTACTCTCCAAAAATACCTAAGAATTTTTATTTGTTAAAGTAGTGATAAAGTATTTTTAAGCAAAAACGATTAAACGCTCCATTTTTGGAAATATATTTCATTGTCCGTAGCACACGACACACCTTAACCGTAGATTTTGTAAAGTTTCCTCCCTCCCAGCCTTTAAGAATTCAGACACCGTGAGAGTTAGCTTTGTATATTGTACACGCAATTTTCGACTACCCATTAAATAATCGCACGTCGCTGTCAAAGTTTAACCCAATAATCGCGACGAAGAGTAACGAAGGTGGTCATCGATGGTCTCAAACAGAGTAATCCACGGAACGAATACTTTTTAAAGTCCGATTCGAAAATAATTAATCAAGACATGGGTGTACCGTCTACTCCACCTGCCAACGCTAAGTACCGGGAATCAACGAAAATCGAACATGTTTTACTTATTCATTTAATTACTCGTCGGACTCGTATTGGAGTCACAATACACGCGGAGAAAACCCGCGTTCCATGTGGAGAGGGACTACTATGACTAGTACGGGTGAAGGGGTACACGGTGATTGGAAGGTTTTAATTATACATTGTTATTGTTATTCAATCACGAAGAAGCGTTGGTGTGGGGTGGGGGGTAACCTACATTGGGTAGAGGAGTGACAACGGGTTTGAATGTCGATACCTACATTATGTAGTACACGTGAAAATTGGCTCTTTGAAAAAATAGGATCGATTAATTAGTTGATTGGTTAATAAACTTCTTACTATTTACTCACTAATTACAAAGGTCGTGTTTGGGTCCCAATGTATCAGTAAATTTTTGTACTTTCGAATGAAAAAGAGTTGTACTCCAAGGTTTATCGTCAAATAAAAACCTTTCCTTTATGTTTGCGTTCAATTTAAGGTTTCAAGCGCTCAACGTTTTTCTGCTGTAATTAGATAGTTAGACAAAATTTTTTATCACGTTACGTTCGAAAGATATATACTACATCGACTCGGCTTTTTTTAGCTTTTATTTCCTCCTCAAGTGAGTTTTTTATCTTTTTTTTCCAACTACTTTGCTGTTGAAACTTTTAATTGAAATCCCAAACAAGGATCAAGTCTTCCATGTATCTTCAGACTTTTGAGCCCTGGATCCTGGATACGGAAGGCACTTGTGTCGGACACATCTTTGAAGTTCCAAACATAAGCTGTTGTCAACTTGTCCACTTGAATTCAAGGGCTTTGATTAAACTTTCCGGTATATTGTTGATTATAGTATGCAAAAAGTTTAAAAAAAAGTTGTCTACATATTATGTGTAATTGTAAAGCTTGATTTTTGGAAATTTTAGATATGAAAAGGATAAAAAATACGCCCATTGTTAACCATCATTTTTTTGGATAGCTTTCAATCAACCGATTGTTTTTTTTCAATCCCAACAAAAACTTGAAAGGATTTAAAAATTAACGATGCTATTGAAATAAAAAATATACCCCTTAGTTACTTGTAGGTTCTCCACAACTGATTCACAAACAGAAAAAAAAAATAGTTTAATACCTTCAATGGTTAGCTACTCGGCAAAGGGGATTAAATGTGTAGTTGTGAAAAAATTAAATTACACGTGTTTAACTGAATTTCCACTCGACTGGCATTTTACTGTTTTACATCTCAAACATTGTATGCACATACGGGCATACATATTGTTAGATTTCTAAAAAAATTTCAATTATTATACGGTTTCATTTTCAAGCGTAGTTGAAAATTATTTTTAGCGGAATCCAACAAAAATGGGAGCTCAAGTGAAAGACGAGTAGTTAGCAGCTATGTAAAAAAAAAAAAAAAAAAAAAAAAATTGTAAACCGAATCAAACCCATTTTTCCGTTTAATTAAAACATCATAAGTGTCATTCAAGTGTGGATTGTATGAATAATTTATAAGATTCTTTCAATCAAGATTTTTTAATGCAATGAATGCAAATATTATTATGGAAACCAAAATTGATAGTAAGACATTTACAAACTTTATGAGTTTTGTAGAACATTGGAATATTATGTGTATGCCTCCAAAAAAAATACCCCTTGAAGTAAATTCCATAAATATTACTATCTTCTTCAAAACTTGATTGTGTAGGAAAATTTTTATTAAATGTTTTAAGCATATTTTAAACGCCATATTTTCCTTAAAAGTAGAAAGTTTTATGTGCATATGAAATACGATGCGTCAAAAACTCGTAGGGAAAAAGAGAGAAAGAGATGGAAATTGTAAGAATCTGCACTTCCTGGGAAGACATTTTTAAAGAGGCTTAAAGGTTTTGGAAAAATCCAGGGAAAGTAGTAAAATTTTAAACAATCTTCAAGTAAAGTGTTGGGATTCTTAAATATACTTCACCAGGTGATTTTTTATCTGTGAAACGCTGAAGACTAAACATAGGCTCTCATGGAGAACAACAAATTTAGGCTCTTGTCGGGTAATAAAAGCACACGAAAATACAGAGACAAAGAAAAAAATATACATTCAACAAAAGCTCGTGCGATTCTAAAGCGATTGTTACTTGAAAATTGTAGATTTTTCGACATCGTGGAAAGAAAATTACACCAAGGTATAACTATCCCAACTACG
The DNA here is from genome assembly GCF_036245765.1 of Copidosoma floridanum. Taxonomy (NCBI): domain Eukaryota; kingdom Metazoa; phylum Arthropoda; class Insecta; order Hymenoptera; family Encyrtidae; genus Copidosoma; species Copidosoma floridanum. Next base: position 4,807,569 of record NW_028321906.1, on the reverse strand, counting down.
TTGACTCGCGTAGTCCCTATGCTAAGTACGTGCGGGACTATCAAACACACCGTCTCTGCTCGAAACTCGGCTCATCACAAAATTACTCCTAGAAGCTTTTTCACTCAAAATTAAAGATGTAAAACTTGATGTAACTCTTCATGATATATTTAACTTTAAAAGTTGTACCACTTAAATTTGTAGCTTTTTAAAATTTATACGGACTTTTATCGAAAGAAGGTCAGGCTTGCTATGCTGTTTACTTGATATTTTCCATGTTATGTAGAATAAGTATTTATAGGAAACTATAGATTGCTTCAGGAAAATTTTTCAAAACATATTTCAAAACGAGGTTTCGTCGAGTACAATCGAGAGGAAGGACGTCATCAGGTAGCTTAGTGTAGCTGACTTTAACACAGCATGTTATGAGAGTACCCGTACTCCCCTTCATCCCCTCGCGGGAGTGGACGAACCTCCTCAAAGTAAAAACAGATCTCACAAAATCTCCTTCGACTGATGAACGTAATTAAACGCTATCAAATCTTAAAATATTTTAATTAAAACTATTTTACCTATGACACGAGCAGTTGGCATTTTGTTCAGTCATACTTGAAGCACCCCAACTGCTTTATTAGAGCAAAACTCTAACAGATGGTTAATATGGGAGAAGTTTTAAGTACCTACTTCAAATGTCCATCTCTTATGCATGAAAGCATGTAGTGCAGCAAACTGCAACATATCGTGGCAAGTTAATCGTATCATTGAACTAGCAGCCCCCCGTCTCGGCTTCGCCCGAGACTTACTAAATAAAACACCGTAGTGTGTTGACATGTAATGTGAAACATTTTTAGTTTGAAAATTTTACACATATTCCCGATACATCTCAGAACAAAAATCTTCTTATTAAAAACATATTTTTTCGGAATCCATATAGTTTATTTGATCAAATAATATGGTGTAAAGATTCAAAAAAATAATTATACTGAAAATTCATGCCATAAAATAATCGATGGCTATAAGAAGTTGTTGATTTAGTTTCTTCTGTGTAATTCACGAAAAGGGCTATTTTTTAAAGCTGTTAAGATTTTCAACACCCAAAAAATTTATATTAAAAAAAAATTGTTTTTTCTCATATCTCACAATTTTATTACCAGAGCAACAAAGTCCTGGACCTTAAACCCAACATTTTTATTGCCACAAAAACACAAATACATTTTCTACTCATTAAAAAATCTGAAGTAGGATCTTTAAAGATTTCAGAGATTGCTGTGAGGGTACAATAAAAAACTGATCTCTCACGTAATGGACTCTTTAGTTGACGATTTTGACGCTGCTGTTTCAATCTCGATAAATTTTCTGCGTCAGTTTCTTGACGCCTCAAATTGTATTCATTAGATACATTTGAGGTTTTCTTTCCAATATACCCTTTTGCGACTGTTGGTATGCTTACGACTTTTATGACCCCTAAAGGCTATTTTCAGTCAACTTTGTTAATTTTAATACATTTGTTGGCAAGGTAGTTCGACGTTTGATGGCCCTAAAAAAGACCGGTGAGCTTCTTAAGTTAACTCTTTCTTGACTGCAGTTAACAGCAACTGTGACTGCCTGGATACCTCAGGGTGATCTTCTCTGGCTTACTGTTAAAGACCCAGACTGATTAGGAAAAAAATTACAAAGTCCGAAGCTTTGGGGCTAGTTGTAGTGCTCTTTCCCAACGTCTCCCGGTATAACATCGAAGACGTTGGTGTCTAAAGCACCTTTTTTATTTGCAGATTCAGTTGTTTTAGTGATCTTAGATGGGGAGATTGGTTAGTGATACTTGTCCAGTGGAGGCTGTCCTGTTGGCTCAAGTTTTTTTTTCCTTTATAGCTGTTATAGGTTTGCCCAACGCAGACCTTGGAGAGGATCAGTGATTCCTGGTTGAATGCTTAAAGTCGAGAGGGTAGTATAGGGTCGTTGGTCACCGGTTTTTCCAGCCTTGCGAAGAACAACTCCGCAGGTGACGTCTGTCAGTGAATAGCTGACTTGGTTTAATAGTGCCCTTCTTTAGTTAATATAGTCTTTTAGTCGACGAATCGCTTCCGGAAATGGTAATAAAAATGTATTTGTTGGCGAGATAGTTTAGACTTAGGTGGCCCCTAGAAAGAACCGATAAAATTGATGGTTAAGTAGGAAACGTAAATACTTATAATGGCCCTAAAAAGCGCCAGTGGTGAAACTTCCAGGCTATTCTTTATTATTATTCCTGATGATGAAGAGCTGGCTACGGGTTGCTTGATTCTTACCCTGGGAGTCTCGATGTACGGAGACTGTGATGGAGGGAGGTACGCCGCTGACCAAAGAATATCTCGTCTCAGGTCGTTCCCCGGATAACCAACTGCTCAATTGCTCATCTTTAGACGGGAACATGTGGGTAAGCGCGTTGGGGACGCGACTACCAAGAAGGTAGCCGTTGTGGCTTCCCGTGCCCATCAGAGCTGTTTTTCCTTGCCTACATTTGTAGCCACAAATTCTGTGACTACACCAGGTGGGATGGTGGGACTGCCACACAACTCTGAAGAGTTGGTGCAGATTGTGCTCTGGCTAGATATGTCTCCTGGTATTCTGGCAGAGTCGGCATCGGTTAGAATTAATTTATTTTTCTTTGATCGCACTCGTCAAGATTCAGGGAGAAGGGACACTTGGGTTTCTTCCCCCATAGAGAAGAGTGTCGTCCGTAACCGGGATACCCAGCTGCAGGACTATCACCAGCATTCTCTGAACAGCTTGATGAGCTGCCGAAGCTCGACTGTACAGCCATCGATACGCTCCGGCCTATTATAACCACACTTATTTAATTATGTTGCAGGTAGCTTCGATTTTATGTCGACGCCACCTAGCGGATTTTACTGAACTAAAGTGAAAAGCTGGCGTATTTTTGCAAAACTTTGAGCTCATTTATTGCTATTGTTATTAAATTTTTTAAGATAAAAACTATACTAAAACCATCTAGGAAGTATCATGAATCAGTGTGCAAAATTTCAGCAAAATCGGTTCAGTAGTTTTCGCGGTTAGCGATTACAACGGTTTTAGCGACTTTGCTTTATATATTAGTAAGATACATGGAACAGTAATGTATTGGATATTACCCTTTGACTCTACACGAGATTTTATAATTTTATTTTAAAAATTTAATGCAAAGTAAAACGCCGAACATTACTTTTTTATATTTCAGTAAAATTGAGCCACCTGCGTAAAACCTTTTTCATACCATGCATTTTCTACGTAGAAAGTGTAAGACAATTTAGTTGGATAGTATAATAAAATAGACTAATGATCCAAGGATTGGAAGCCACCTTTTAAACAAAAATAATTTTTTTTTTTTGTTTAAAAAATTTACCTGTTGGTTTAACGATTTTTGGCTTAGAGCAACACACTTCCTCCTTATCTCGTTATTCCACTCAAGTTAATTATGAAGCTCTTTCCATGATTTTCAGAGTATTATGTAAAATCTTTTTAATTAAAGAGGATATACTCAGATTTCCACATTTTGAAATTGTCCTTCTTCCGTAGTCACTTGCACCTTTAAATCTCTGTGAAAGAATTCACGCAAAGAAATTTTAATTGAGTCACGTACAGTATCATTTAAATTAAAAAAAAAAAAATTGTTGTAATAAAGCTTGACAATGAAAAATATTCTTTCTTTCACTCTGTCTAATAAGAATGAAAAATTCTTTATTATAAATTTCATACAGTGGACAGACATGATTTTTTTAAAGAAATCCGTCATTATTTATAATTACGTGAGTATATTCTCGTAAAATCTTGAAGTTAAATCAGCTTAAATTAATTAGAGACTGTGGCACTTTAAAAAAAAATATGTTATCGGATTAGGAAAAAAATGGATTATTTTCCTTTAGCGCCCAGTCGCTCGTACGAAAACTGTTTCATAGATTATTTAATCCACTTAAAACTTCATTTTATTATTCAAAGAGACAAAAATTCAATACAGTCATCGAATATAAATTGATGGATTAAGTTGTAAGATGAGAAATTGTTCAACCTTAACTTGTAAAAAATTAAAAAACAGTCTTTTACACCTAACTCTTGTATTCGTTATAAATATAAAACAAAAAAATTCACCATCGCGTGGAGTCTTTCTTTTTTATTATAACGTCATTTTTTAAATTATAAAACTGTTTGACATTCTGTGTTGAAAAAAAGCAATCATCGTCGTAAGTGCCTTTCACTATAATTTTCACGAGATGCATTTTTTTTTTTCAATTTATTATATTTCAGGAAAAAGTTGTTTGTGCTTTAATTATAAGGTAACGGAATTCATATTGGAACCTAGTGATCGTTGATAAGCTTTATTTATGAATCAAAATTAAAAAAAAGAAAAAGCCAGAAAAATGTACTAGTAAATTTATTTCATTTATAATCTAAAGTACGATATTAAATTTTATTTAAAAATTACGTTTCTATATTTAAGTTATATATTTTTCCATTTTTTAATTTTTAATTACAATTTTATCTGTAATACTAAAACTTGTTCTGTACGCCATGACCACATTTTGCGGCTGGCTAACAATAACTTAAAAAGTATAAAAATAAATACTTACAATGCAGTAAACTATATGATAAATATGCATCAGATCGTATCTTTTTTAGGCCAGGTACTCCTAAAGTATGATCTGCTTAAGGGAGTTATCCTGATACTTTATTTTTAACTTAAATTCTTTAATAAATTACGATACACTAATTTTATTACTATAAATGAGATGTTTAAAATTTTAGAAAGCTTAGCTTTATCGTTTCCATGAAATTAAATAAGAATGATTTTTTATCTCACATTGGCTCATATATAGGGAGGTCGTTAAGAATTGGTTGTCAGATATATTTTTACTTTAAACTCGGTCATTTTCTTACAGAATCGCATAAAAAAACGAATCTGTAACACGACATTAGATAAAACTGTCAGTTAAAATTTTAACGAGCATGGCTCAATTGTTTTTAAGATTTATTTACTTCGAAGCGTGTAATGGTATTTTTTGTACATTCATACAACGGAACAGTTCAATACAAAAGTCAGTATCGAATAGTAGTTTTTTAATTTCTAATTTTTATCTCTTCGTTTTCATGTTTGTACATCAGACTAATAACTTGTACGAGATTCCTTAAAATTTGAAACTTATTCTTAAGGCTAACTATACCTCTAAAATCCCTTAAGTAGAAACAGACAAGTGAGGTAAGACGAGCAACCAACGGATAGAAAGGACCTAATTTGTCATTTTTAATTTGCGACTATGTAATGGAAAAATTATTGAAATTAATTTATTCTTTCCCACTTTGTCGCCCATCATAAATATTTCATAAGTTTTTTTAACTACACATAAGCTGAAGCGAAAATAAAAAGACTGATTTGACTACGCAACATGAGACGAGTAAAATACCAAAAGTTTGAACCAACCATCTGTTAAAATGACCGAAAAATCCCAAAGGAACTTTGATGAACTCGAGGAACGTTATTCACTTGCTTGGTTGCGAGGAACAAGTATCTGCAATTCCAATGGGTACAGTTGAATTGGTTAAATGATCCCTGGTGTAAAACACTTATTAGCAATAAGTGGTAACCGATGATTCTCGTGGCTACTTTGCGGGGGAGCAAAGGGCAGATCTCAAAGCTCAGCGCACTTAGTTGGTACACGTACCCTGGCAGCAATCCCAAACTCTCTGGAGTAAATTACTGCAGTTAAGCAGCCTATGTGATCTGAAGCTACAACCCCGACAGGCACACGTACACAAACACAAACATACACACATGTAAGACAATAAATTAGGTAAGTGTCTTGTGCACGTCTGCATACATTACTTGTACGTATACATGCTGATGTCTCCAAAAAATTTTACACTGGATATTTTTATTCAAAAAGGTTTCTACCAAGTTTCCCTTTAATTCATGTATGTTAAAATCAAAAATTCCTTAATAACCTGACAAAAATCTTTTTTGAAGCGTAAAAATTCAAAATATAGAGTTTTCTGTTACGTAGGAAAGGTCTTCTCTACGTAACATTTCAAAGAAAGTCCGTGTTTATTCGTGAATTTTTTTTAAATCAACGAATTTTTTAAATTGAGTCATATTTTAGTATTTACATAGATTAATAAATATTCAGGACTTAACATTTTTCTTCTCTTCCGTATAATAGCTTGGAAGATAATTAAAGTTTTAAGGTATAAAATTAAATTTAAAAAAATGAAAGTGTATAGTTCTTCACCTTATTAAAGTTTTACAAAAAATTTTTTATTTTTCACTTGGATTATTTTTTTTTAAAGATAACTGTAAAAGGCACCATAACATAAAAAAAAAATTTTCATTAATTTTTTTGTTATTTCTTACTCTTGATCAAAATATATAACTACCCATCATTTAAAAATATAATGCGATACTTTCTATACAAAATTTAAACTTAAATAGTATACAATAATTTTTAGAATTTCAGAAATAAACAATTATTATTGAAATTTCAGCGTAAAAATCATAAAAATCATGAAAACATGAAAATATTTTTTGAAAAGAAAAGCAAAAGAATAAAGCTCATGGAAGCTTTTTGTAAATCGATTGGATGGAAAAAAATTACCGTAATAATGGCATAATGGTCTGTAATTGCTGTTATACCAGTTATGGTAATGTTAAAAATACGTTAATCAGAAGGAAAATTTACATTGTTTATAACTCAAAGCTCAATTCCAAGTCAACCGAATTTGGTCTATTTAGGCGTCGTCACTATTGTTTTCGACATAACTCTTTTTTCAGGGTAAAAAAAGGGGTATGGTGCCACAGCCCATATCGAAACCACAGAATTGACACCAGCAGAATTTTCATACTCGTACAACTGTACGATAAACGGAAAAAAAAATTTCACCAAAAAATGGTCACCTCGAACGTTAAATTTTACGGAGATTTCGACATATGCGCACAACACACGCACCAAGCGTGTATACCTTCTACATCTCTATTCGTACTTGCAGTTATAGTAGGTACCATACACGCATCGTCGAACGTTACGCACGCTATCTTCGCCGGGAAGTACGATCTACGACATAGTATGCAGTTTGCTTGCCTACAGGTATATATATATGTCGCATGCGAACATATGATTTTCGCCCTACAGCAACGTACATTCGCGTATTACATAGCTGAGCAACCGTTGCCGTTGTTTCGTATTCGTGTATATAATAGGTTTACACGGCGCTGCCACTAATTCCTGCAAACGGAGGATCGGGGCGCACCGAGTTGTTCGGGAGCCGATGCGAAGAAACGTCCATGGTTTCGCGTGTGTATATATGTGTACACATGTACGTGTTTTGGATTGAACGTCAGAGAGTTCGCGGGTGACTATCGGAGCGGCCCACGCTGTGTACGGGCACTCGGCCGAGTAATGCGCGTGTGCCGACCTGTAAACTTGGGTATACATTCCTCAATTAGGTGGTAGTTTCCACTCGTCGTGCGGGACCTCCGAGATCGGAGCTTCTGTCTTGGAAACGAGAACGTATATAATATAGTTTATACAATGTTGTATGGTTCTGACGTAATTTGTTCAGGCTAAAGGC